>NC_040910.2:90652201-91958725 GCF_004126475.2 Phyllostomus discolor
AACTCACTGGGTGCACCGCAGGGCTGCAGCCAGCTCACACTGGTCTTCACTGTGATTGCAGTAGTCAGAGAAGTTCATTCAGGCAACTTCTCCATCACCGGGGAAGTCAACTATTATTTTTAGTGGTAATGTGTATACATGTGTATTCATGTCATTGCACTGTATGTGAATCCCTAGAACCTTGGTTAAATGTCTTGCCTCTCATTTCTGAAACATGCTTGGTAAATATTTATACTATGTCCTGCAAAGTGAGACTTGAAGACACAGCTTCTTATGGAAGTGGCAAATAAGCTACCAAAATCCTGTGAACCGGAAGGATACTCTCAGGTGCCAAAAAACTGTTTATTGTTTTTTAAAATACTCCAAAGAAATACAAACTAACACTGACGAGAGTTTTTAAAAATTCACCTCCTTCTCCTTGAGAAGGTGTTTCTAGTTGTTGAGATAGGTAAAGCAGTCTTTTACTCAGATTTTGCAAGTGTAGTTAACTATACTCGTTGAAGTTCAATTATGCTAAGCTAATAACAATAGTCATTTATTTGGCTCTTAGTCTATACCAGATACTGTGCCAAGCTATTTACATATATTATCTTATTTATTTCCTACAACCACCTAGTGAAGGTAGGTGGTATTATCTCTATTTTTACAGATTAAAAAAGAAAAAAAAGTGAGAACGCTTAGGAATTAGCCTGAGGTCACACAGCTACCAAATGCTGGAATCAGGATTTGAATTCAGAACTTCCTGAACCCATCCCCCATCCTCTCAGTTTCACACACAAAAATATGGGGTATTAAGTGTAATAAGAATCTATATAATAATGACTTACAGTCTAGTTCATTTGTTGCTCCTCCTCAGCCTAAGCATTCTGATTTTCAGTATTTACTTCCAACTTCCAGGAAAATGTCAAGATGAAATTTCACGATGGTCAGTTACAAATCATTCTTAAATTATCTTTCAGGTGTTGGCAACTGAAATACCCTTCACGAAGCACCTTCTTTCCTGCTCTTAGCTCCCCCCAGGTTTGGCCCTGAGTCCTCGAAGCACTTTCATCTCTAGTCAGAGAGTCCTTCTGAAGAGAACTGATGTCCCTTTTCATCCCACAGTGCGCTCTCAACAGCACTCTGCAATCACGCCAGCATCTCTCCAGTGGGGTCACCTTTGCAGGAGGGTTCGGCTACCAGCAGCTGGGCATCCACGGGGCAGGAGCAGAATAATAAATTACCCACTTGAAAAGTCAAGGGGAATTTTGAGGGCCCGGCTTTTTTTTTTCCAGGTCTTGGTTAACATCCTAATTTCAGTTAATAAAAAATTACTGATCTTTAGAAAAACACAAAGTTAAAATTCTGGTTGCTTTTAGTAGACCTTTGCATTTATTTTTGAGTCTTATTAGGTAAGCTTGGATGATTAACCCTAATAACCCTGAACTAACCTATCTGTTGTGAAGGCAGCTATGGCCTCCTGCCCAGCCCCCATCTTCAGGCCCAGGGCCGGAATCAGAAAGCCTGCCTCTCCATCATTACTTCTTGTCCCCTGTCAGTTTACTTAAGTGGAAATGGACTCCCAGAGAGAAAAGTAACAGTCAGGAAGGTACTGACTGGGTAGTTGTTTCATATGCTATAAGACCTACTCAATAAAATTTACCTAATATGAGATTTGGGATCTTTGTTATGAACTTGTCTCGAGTCTGCACCGTGAATAAAAAGGTTTGTAGGCAAATAAGTAATGTCTGCATACTTGCAATTTGTAAAGAGAAAAGGATGTTAAGCCTAAAGAAAAAAAAAGTCTTCTGCTATGGGCTTCATTGTGTTTTCCCAAAATTCATATATTGAGGCTCCAACCCCAAGCAGGATGGTGCTTGGAGGTGGGGCCCCAGGGAGATAGGTTTAGATAAGGTCATGAGGGTGGGCTCTCTTGCTGGGATGCCATCAGGGGATACTGGGGGCGGCTTGCTCGCTTACCCGCCTGGGAAGGACAAACAAGCCAGGAAGAGAACTCTCCCCAAACCCAACCACGCTGACAGCTGATTTCAGACTTTAGCCTCCAGAGCTGTGAGAAAATGACTTTGTGTTGTTTAACCACCTAGTCTATGGCATTTTGTTATGGCAGGCCGAGTTGATGAATATACCTATTTGCATGAAAAGATAATTAATAATCTCACAGTTACCATTTATGTGTGTTTGTTGAGAGGACCTTGTCTGCAATGCTTTTATGATGCTCTTAAACGTGGAAGTGATAAAACTGTCTTTCAAAAATTGTGTAGTGCAGCTTTTTCAATAGTTTGGGCAGAGTTGCAGGCAATTAGTCAGAATTTATGAACTTTTTACTCTTTTGCCTCAAAACTCCAAGGAAGTCAATGTGTATCATAACAAATGTTATAGCCTATAAGAGACACCTGGGCACATTCTCATAGCACAATTTCAGATTTCATTTTAAGAACATTAAAATGGAGTGGGTTTATGCCAATAATTGTTGGAGATCAATATTGTATTATTCTCTCTACTTTTGTGGATACTTAAAAATATTGATAATACAATGTTTTAAATGACTACGTACATGCGTACAAGCTACATATGAGCTAATGGCTGGACAAATTCACTTTGTAATTTGTGTGGTTGCTTAGTTGTGTTTTGGTCCATAACCATTTTAAAAAATGGAAAATAACAACCTCCTTCCCCCTCTTTAAAAAGCACAAACTGTGCCAGGGGAGAGGATGAGAGACAATGTTTTATGCTCTATTTTCACAGCTGTCTTATCAGTTTCCTAAACTCAGTGAGGGCGGAGCACAGGAATCTCACTATGGGGGCACTCAGGGCTTCGTTGTTATGATTTGAAGATAACACCATCTTTCCAGGCTATCCTCTTGGAATGAAGACATTTACCCAGGGGAGGCCAGGGGAAGGACTGTCCCTTAAAGATGTCTTCACAGTTTCCAGAGTGCTTGATGCTAAACCATCTATGGACAACACTGCCAGCCCAGTGGGAAAATGATTTGGCATTCAATTGTTTTCACTTGGGTACTTTCCCATGCTATGCATAGTTCGGCTAGATCAAGCCTCTCTGTTCCATTTTACCCCTCCTCCAGTCTAAAATTCTCTGAACCGTAGGTGTGGCGGGCTTGCTTTGTTCAGGATGAAGCAGGGCAAGATCTATCAGGTACAAAGGAAAGTACCCTTTGAGTCTTCTTGCCTGCTGACGTCACGGCTGCACTCTCTTGGCTTTAGTGTGGAAATGAGAATTTCCACATTTTCAAAGGGAGTGTCTGTTATTGTTCATCAGCTGAATAATTATTTAGTTTCTTGATCTCTTTACATGATCTGGATTTCCCTGCCTGTGAGATACGCATTGAGCTGAGGACTTGATACAAAGCAGAAGGGTTTTTTTCTTTTTTGCAGAGTTTTCATTTTATTCGTAACCTAGTTTTAGACCAGAGGTGTGGGTGGTGAGCATCTAGGCCCCTGGTAAGGCACCACACCATCTACTGGAGTTGTACAGAGTGGATAGAAAAGTGCCTGTAACCCACTTTTAAAAAGTTTTTCATAATATAGACTCTGAAACCCTGGAAAACTCTTCAGGGCATGGAATTATTGACAGTGTTCCTTGGTAGAAGAAAATTCTCAAACAACTAAATACTCATTACTCTTATAGTTCACAATGTCGAGGGGGAAAGGAGGGCAAGAGTGACAGACTAGAGACATTGGGGAATGCTTGGCCTTTGGGCCTGGTCAGCCACTTATTCGCACCAAGGGTAGGACTCCAGGTTCAGGGGATTGCAGTTGGAATAACTATTAGATTTGTCACAACAGATTTTCATCAGAAATTTTCCTTTAAATGAAAGCATACATTAAGGTTTTCTCTTTCTCTTATCTTTACAGACTTTTTTTTAATTTTTATTTTTCAATTACAGTTTACTTTAAGCATTTTGTATTGGTTTCAGGTGTATTGTATAGTGATTAGACAATCATATGCCTTATAAAGTGCCCCCCCCCATATTCCCAGTCCCACCTGGCACCATGTATAGTTGTCACGTATTATTGACTGTATTCCCTGTGCTGCACTTTACGTCCCCATGACTGTTCTGTAACCACCGCCCTGTGCTTCTCAGTCCCTGCACCTCTCTCACCCAGCCCCCCAGCCATCCTCCCGTCTGCCAGCCACCAGTCCACTCTCTGTGCCTATGAGTCTGTTTCAGTTTTGTTTGTTCATTAGTTTTGTTCTTTAGATTCCACAGGTAAGTGAAATTATAGGATAGTTGTCTTTCTCTGACTTATTTTTTTCCAGATTTTTTAAGGTAAATTTGTTGCTTATGCTTTTATCAGCATGAGTCATATTTTCAGAGCTCATAAGATATGTAGCAATGTTATTAGGCATCAAGGAAAGTATAGAAGTTTGAGTTCACAATGGCCCTAGATTTCAAGGATCTTACTTTCCACTAAGTTATTAAACGAATATTTCTTGAGAGTCTGCTATATGCCATTCTAAATGCTGGGCCTATGGCAAAACACAGGAGATACAAGGTTCTAGTTCTCACACATTACATTTCATCACATTCTAATGTGCGAGTGGACCCCCACAGAGCGATGGAGCATCAGGTTGTAGTAAGTGCTGATATGAAAATAAAACAGGAGAGGGTGATAGAGACTAGATAAGTGAGTATTTTAAGTTGGGTGGCGAGGGAAGGCCACTCTTGAGAAGGTGACATTTGAATTGAGACCAAACAATTGGGAAGAAGCCAGAGGTAGAAAATCAAGAGAATTCATATTCTAAGGAGGAGGAGCAAACAGTACAGGTGCTCCAAAATGTAACATGTTTGAGGAGCAGAAAGATAGCAAGTATGGCTGGGGCTTAGGGAGCAGGAGAGGGGGTGACCCAGGCAGAGAGACCAGAAGCCTGATCGTGCAGGGGTGTCCAACCTGCAGCCCACGGGCTGCATGTGGCCCAGGATGGCTGTGAATGCAGCCCAACTACAAAATCATAAATCTACTTAAAACATTATGAGATTTTCTTGTGATTACGTGTCACAGTGTATTTAATGTGTGGCCCAAGACAACTCTTCTTCCTCCATTGTGGCCCAGAGATGCCAAAAGGTTGGACACATCTTGAAATCCCAATTTTATGCTAAACACAATGGAAAGCCATCAAAGGGTATTCAGCAGAAGGGTGATATCTGATTTTCATGTTAAAATATTACTCTGGCTTCCATGTGGAGAATCGATTATATGAAGTGGGTATAACAGTAATTCCAGTCAGATAATGGTGGCTTAGAAGTAGATAAAGATGAAGAGAAGCAGGCAGATTTGGGAAATTCGGGAGGTAGAGGAGAGTAGATGGCACCTGGTAAATTTCACAGGGGGGAGTTGAGGGAATGGATGATCCCCAGACCCAAGGCGTGGGCCCCCGTTAGAGCTCTTTGCCAGGTAAGGAAGCTGGAAGAGTAGCAGATCAAGCTGGGGAAACAAGGGCATGTTAATTTGGAAAGTAAACTTCCAAATTATTGGCAGTTGGTAAGGAAGGTTGGAGGTGGAAATATAAATTCAGGAGGTATCAGCATAGACAGTGGGGCAAGAGCCAATGAAGTGGGTTGAAGAGAGAATTAGAGGTGAGAAATGAAGGCAGTGGCTATGGTCAACATTTTATAAGGTGAAACTGTAATGGAGAACAGAGAAAATAGGGTTGCAGGAGCATATGGGGTCAAAAAGTAGGTTTTTGAAAAATAGTGACTATGGTATATTTTAAAAGATAGGAGACGTAAATTCTCTTGTAGGCTGATGGGAATGAGGTAGAACAGAGGAAAAAATTACAATCTGAGAAGGATGTCTGGAGCTTACCTATTTCATTTCCTCCAAACATAGACTCAGAGAAAGAAGAAAATTTGGGAAATTGAAAATATAGCTTACTGTTTTGTATATATGTATTACAGGCTTTAGGAGAGGAATGGGTCAGAAAGAGAAGGTAAGCATGGGGAAAAGGGAATCAGAGGCAGAGGGAGAAGGAAATGTAATTTTTAAAAATATTGTGGAGTCAGAAAATACCTCAGTGGGACCTGGGGTGGGAGGTGAGGAATGAATGGATTATGCTTCTTCCTTTAGAGACATCTTTAGTTCCATCGTGCACTGAGGTCTTTCTGGCCAGGAGAGAGCAGCCGTTAAAAATGATGCTGATGAGATGATATGATGCTTCCCTAACCGGTGTGGCCCAGTTAGTTGGTTGGGCATTGTCCTACAAAGTAAAAGGTTGCCGGTTTAATTCCTTGTCAGGGCCCATGTCTGGGCTGTGGGTATCATTCCTGGTTGGGGACATGCGAGAGGCAACCGAATGTTGTTTCTCTCACACATTGACGTTGCTCTCCCTTTCTCCCTCCCTCCCCATCTGTTAAAAATAAATAAATAAAATCTTAAAAAATAAGATGACGATGTTATATACAGGGTGGGGCAAAGTAGGTTTATGGTTGTGAGTACACAAAACAGAATTTATTCTGGTATTTTTATTTATTAATTATTGTATTATTTTCCATATGAATAACTGTAAACCTACTTTTACCCCATCCTGTATAGAGAATCCTAGAGATTCCACCATAAAACTATTAGAATTGATAAATAAATTCAGTAATGTAGCAGAATACAAAATCGACACTCAGAAATCAGTTGTATCTTTTATACAGCAATATTGAACAACCAGAAAGAGAAATTAAGAGAACAATTGCATTTATAATTGCTTTTAAAAATACCTAGGAATAAAACTAACCAAGGAGATAAAAGACTTGTATTCAAAAAAATTGTTAGAGGCAGATTGAAGAAAGAAATTGAAGAAGATAAAAATAAATGAAAGCATATACCATTCTCATGGATAGGAAGAATTAACATCATTAAAATGTCCATACCACCCAAAGCAATCTATAGATTCAATGCAATGCCTATCAAAATACCAATGGCATTTTTCACAGAACTAGAAAAAGTAATCCTAAAATGTATATGGAACCACAAAAGACCCCAAATAGCCAAAGCAATCCTGAGAAAGAGGGACAAAATTGGAAGTATCATGCTATCCGATATAAAACTGATATCAGATCTGACAGTAATCAAAACAGCATGGTATGGGCATGAAAACAGACACACAGATTAATGGAACAGAATAGAGAGCTCAGAAATAAACTCATGCATATCTGGCCAATTAATCTATGATAAAGAAGGCAAGAATATACACTAGGGTAAACACTATTCAATGGTGTTGGGAAAACTGGAAACATACATGCAAAAAATGAAACTAGACCACCTTCTTGCACCACATACAAGAATAAATTCAAAATGGATTAAAGATTTAATAAGACCCAAAACCATAAAACTAGATAGAAGAGAAATAGGCAATAGATTCTGACATTGCTCTTTGTAATATAAATATATATGCACATATACATGTATGTACATGTATGTATATATGCATATATATAATATATCTCCTCGAGCAAGGGAAACAAAAAAAATAAAGAAATGGGACTATATCTAACTAAAAAATTCTTGCATAGTAAAAGGAAACCATTAACAGAATGGAAAAGACAACCTTCCAATGGAGAGAAGACATTCACCAATGATACATCTGATAAGAGGTCAATATCCAAAACTTATAAAGAACTCATACAACTTAATTCCAAAATACTCCCCAAACAATCCAGTTTAAAATGGACAGAGGACCTCAATAGACATTTCTCCAAAGAGGACATTAACATGGCTAATAGACATACAAAAAATGCTCGACATCACTAATCATCAGAGAACCACAATCAGACATCACCGCACACCTGTCAGAATAGCTATTACCCATAAATCAACAAACTATGAACATTCTCAAGGATGTGGAGAAAAGGGAATCCTCATTCCTTGTTGGTGGGACTGCAAACTGGTGCAGCTACTATGGAAAGCAGTATAATGGTTCCTCAAAACAGTAAAAGGAGAACTACCATATAACCCAGCAATTCCACTTTTGCGTATTTACCCAAAGAAATCCAAAACTAATTGAAAAGATACATGCACCCTATGCCCATTGCAGCATTATTTACAATAGCCAAGGTATGGAGGCAACAAATGTTGGAAAGAAGAGTGGTACACACATACAATGGAATATTACTAGGCCATTAAAAAGAATGAACTCTTACCATTTGTAATAACGTGGGTGGACCAAGAAAGTATTATGCTCAATAAAATAAGTCTGACAGAGAAAGACAAATGCCATATGATTTCACTTATATGTGGAATCTAAAGAACAAAATAAACAGAGAAAACAGAAACAGACTTATAGATATAAACTGATGATTGCCAGATTGGAGAAGGGTTGGGGAGCTGGGTGAAAAAGAGGAAGGGATTAAGAAATACAAATTGGTAGTTACAAAATAGTCATGGGCATGTAAAATGCAGCATAGGGAATACAGTCAATAATATTGTAATAACTATGCAGGGAGCCAGGTGGGTGCTACACTTATCAGGCAGATTACTTCATAAATTATACAGAGGTCTAACCATTATTCTGTACACCTGAAACTAATATAAAATAATATTAAATGTCAGCTATAATTGAAAATTTAAATAAAAGAAGGCTGTTATATGCATCACTCAGAACAGTTTTTTACTTATTTTTAAAAAGTATTCTTTTCCTCAAAGAAGATTGAGTGATTGAATGTTAACAAAATAAACCCCTTGGAAATAAATGAAAAAAAAAATTTGGTTCCTTTGGCACCCAAACCCCATCCCTAGGGGCTTTCCAAAATTCACCTCATTAACATAAACTCATTGTCTTTCAAGGGGTCTTATTAAGCATAACCAAGGACATTTATTTTGCCTTTATGAGCTATTTCAAAGACTGAGGACAAAACTAAATATTATAATAAGAAATACCCCTCTGGCTCTTTAATGGGGAATTACAAGCCTCTTGGGGGCTCTGTTCTCGAAAGAGTGAATGGAGACCAAAGATATATATTTCTTATTACAAATCATAATGTTACAGGGCTGAATTGTACTCCCCCAAAGTTATGTTGAGGCCCTGACCCCCCAATGTGATTGTAATTTTAAAGATAAGGCCTCATTAAGGTTAAATGAGGTCATAAGGTTGGGGCCCTCACCCGATAGCACTGGAGGCCTCCGGAGAAGAGAAACATCCGTGTTCCCATGCACAGAGAAAAGGCCTTGTGAGGACACAGCAAGCAGGTGGCCGTTCGTAAATCAAGGAGAGGCTGCACCAGAAACCGGCCCTGACAGCATCGTGATCTTAGACTTCCAGCCTCTCCAACTACAAGAAAATTAATTTCTGTCTTTTGAACCACTTCATCTGTGGTATTTTGTTATGGCAGCCTGAGCAGACTAATACATCTGGGATAGAGTCCAAAGAGGAATTTTTTTTTTTTAAATAAACTCCCTGGGTGATTCTAATGCACTTGCCAGCCAGGGTGGAGAAACACTCAGCTAGACAGAAAACTGGAGACACCTATAAAAAGATAAATAGTCAGGGTGACAATGCAGGGAAGCCAAGAAGGAGGAGGAGCGGTCCAGAGGAAGAAAGCCGGCCTCCAGGATGCCTTTAGCACCTCTTGGCACGATTTCAGCTCAGGCATACCAGAGCAATTACAGTCGGAGTAGGGTGGCAGTGCCCTTAGCATTCACCTGCTCCTGATAGTCTCATCTAAATATTTTGTTTCTGCTGCCTCCGCTCCACCACGGTTGTCCCTATCCTGTGCTCTACTACAACCACAGGCCAAATGTGGCTTGTCCCTATTTTTATAAATAAAGTTTTATTGCAGGACAGTCACACTTACATACTGTCTAGGACTGCTTTTGCACTACAGTGGCAGAGTTGAAGATTTGCAGCAGAGACCATATAGCCCATGAGTCCAAACTATTTACTATCTAGCCATTGACAGAAAAGGTTTGCCAACCCCTGTTCTGGTAGATGGCTAGTGGTTAGCCGGAGACCAGCCATTGATGTATTAGTGCCTCACTGGTCCAAGAGAATAAAAATCCTTACTAGTATGCCCACATCAACATTTATTGAGCACCTACTATGTGTCAGACCCCAATGGACAAGTGAGCTATATTGCTCTTATACTCAAGCAAGTGGAGCCGCTACTGTAGCCCCTCACTTTAGAGGTCTGTGCATATTGTGCACACACAGAAGAACAAAGGCATGAAAGAATGCGAGGTGTTCAGCATTGGCACAGCGTGACCTGGAACTCTAAACAGCTCCTCTTGCAATTCACACCATTCCAGCCCCAGGAGAGGACTTTGCTGTATCCCTGGCAGTGTGTCCTCAAAACTAAAGATGACTGTGTCAGAATGCCACAGAGGTTTGTGGGTTATGCCACTGCAGATGTTGGAGGAAGACACTTTTTTGGCACGCAGGGAGGATTTGAGCAGTGGAAGGGCTTAGGTAAGAGAAAAGACAAATAAGTTGTCAGATCCTTCCTGTCAGCGTGAATGCAATAGATGTTGTGAAAAGAATTATGATTTCCCCATGAGGCTGAGGGTCTATTTTCATGCTTAATATTCTTTCAGTTTGTCGTTCTGGCTGCACTTTAGGAAGTAGTATGATAACTCTATCAAACAATTCACATTATATTTGTGCATGTGTAGGTCTGGATACGGCATATGAAGAGTGATACCAATTCTTCAGTACAGACATTGTGCGCTAGAATTGAAATCCTTTTGTTTATGTATA
Source organism: Phyllostomus discolor (assembly GCF_004126475.2). Taxonomy (NCBI): domain Eukaryota; kingdom Metazoa; phylum Chordata; class Mammalia; order Chiroptera; family Phyllostomidae; genus Phyllostomus; species Phyllostomus discolor. The sequence continues at coordinate 90,662,898 of NC_040910.2, forward strand.
TATTTAATAATATTTGATTAAATTTACACAAAATTAAATTTAAAATTTGGCTTTAAATTATTTTCATTTAAATGATATTTAATTGTACCTTTATTTTTGTCTTAATTTTAATAATAGGTTTGATAATTCAGAAGAAAGCTAACATATATAAAATATTGTCATGTTTTGCTTTCTTATTTTTACTTTAATTTACCTTTTAATAAAAATGATCCAAATTTTATGTACTTGTTAAAGCAATTTTATTTGTAATCCTTCAGATTATTAAGAACAATTGAACATACATTATGTAAAAATCTAGAATAACATAATTACTAGTTCACCAAAATGAAGACAAAAAAATAAATTTTGTAAAATAAATATACAATGTTCTTCAATCATATGTCATTTCATTACTTATCAAAATATTGGTTAGTAGAACATTCAGACATTTACAGTAATAATTAAATTGTCTTTAATATTTTGCCAATTTTAATCACATTAAAATCATAGCTTTATCCATTTTTTAACCACATATGAAGAAATATTTGTCAGGGTTACTATAAAGGTATTTTACTTAACTCTTTGGTAGCTTGTAGTTTGTAATGTAGTTTACAGTTCTTAAATATTTAGACAAATGTTATATGGGACTCTGTTTATACTCTGGTCCTGGGGCTCAGAGCGGAGAAGCAGGCCCATAAAATAAACCTAGTGCCTGTCCTCAAGGAGCTTACAGTCTGGTGGGGGACACTGGTAGGGCTCTGTAATTACTGCTGTGACACAACAAGAGGGTGCTAGGGAAAGATCTACAGGGAATGGGGTGTGGTGGGGGAGGACTTCCTGGAGGAAGTTGTTTCTAGGCTAAGCGCTAAAAGGTAAGTAGTTGCCAATCAGGTAAAGGAAGGGAATGGGTGGAAGTGAGGAAAAAACTTAAGGAGAGTTTCAGGCAGAAAGTATAGAATGTGACAGGGGCAGAAAAGTTTTTTATGAAAGGCCAGATAGTAAATATTTGCTTTTCTGGCCATACAATCTTTGTTGCAACTGTCCACTCTGCTGTTAAGTATTGTATGTAAAGGTTGTACTGTGGTATGTATTGTAGACCATATATAAATGAATGGGTGTGGATATGTTTCCATAGAACTGTAGTTACAAAACAGGCAGCGGATCCTAGTTTGCTGACCCCTTGATACATGGAGAGGCCCAGAGTTGGGAGAAAGTGTCCTTGAGGGACGGACAATCAGATGCACAGGGGTGAAGGGGATGGGAGGAAGCAGGAGTGATGAATATGGGGAGGTAGGAGCAAGGCTGCAGAAAGCAGATGGGAGGAGTCTGGATGCAGAGACTGAAGAGGATGCTGCTGGTAGGCATCATGAAATTAGGTGGGCAGAGGGAGAAAAGAATGGGTTGGAGAGATATTCGGGGATGGTCATAGAGAAAAAGAGGGAGGGAGAGGGTCAGCTTCCCAGACTTACAGCAGGCAGTGATAGAAGGGGAGGTGCGAACCCTGGGGAAGCCGACGGGTGGGGAGGGCTGGAGGTAGGCGATGGGATCTGTTGTCCAGAAGGCTCAGTGCAGCCCCTGCCACACACACTTGGCTATGTACATATACAAAACTTTTGTCAGAAATGTGGCCAGCAGTTTCTATGAAAGCATAACCTACAAATCCTGAGAAAGTCAGAGGGAAACTGAACATGCAGAGCTAAATACCTTTGTAATGACAATCCTGGAGAATAATTACTATTGACAGGTTTTCTGTAGCCTGTGGGGACAGCAGGCTTTCGTTCCTCTGCTTCCCTTTTATTCACAACTAATTTCACAATGGCACGAGGCCCCAGTATCTGCTGGTAACAATAGCCAACTTGGTCAGGAAAGACAGCTTCATCCAGGCAGTAAATCTGGTCAACCAGATGGACTGGCACTTTAGACACCAAGTGTCCCAAGATGCAGGATTTGTTTCTGGCTCAGCGGTAGGGGTGGGGTGCGGTGATGTTCCAACAGCCCCTCACCCATAGTCCTGCCTGGAGTGGTATCTTATGTGAACTGAGGGTGTTCTGGAGAGGTGAGTGAAGGGAGGCAGCTTAGGAGAGCACCCTTTGACCCACCTCCTCACTGGGGGAGGGTGTTCTGGAGAGGTGAGTGAAGGGAGGCAGCTTAGGAGAGCACCCTTTGACCCACCTCCTCACTGGGGGAGGAGTAATTATGGGGTGGGGGGAGGGGGAGAAGGGAGGTTGTCTGTTAGTGGTGTTCTTCCATCAGGCCAGAACAAGGGTAACATTTCCATCAGTGCAACAATTTGGAGATTCTCTGGATGTGAATTTATGGGCCTACGGTATTTGTCATCAGTCAGAAGTACACTCCGCAGAGCAACCTGCCTTGGAACAAAGGCTGCTGGGGCTGTCTGAGGAGGGGTGGCCCCAGTGACACAGTGGGAAGCAGGGCTCCATCCTCTCACCTGGATGCTGGCCGTCCTGATTCCCCTGCTGCCCCCTTCCAATCTGTTACCCAACAGGCTGCCTGAGTGACCTTTTTAAAATGTAAATTGGATCTTGTCGCTCCTCCCTTTAAAAGCCTTTAATGGTTTCCCATTGCATTTAGGAGAAAATCCAGACTCCTCACCACGGTGTGCCTCTCAGGCCTCTCTCCGCTGGGTTCCTCCATCCCAACCACACCAGCTTTCTCTCAGTTCTTTCGATAACCCAAGCTCCGTCCCCTGTTAGGATCCTTGTTCCCTTATTCTAGAAAGCTCTTTGCACTCCCTACCCCTAACACGGCTGGGTACTTCCCCATTTCAGATATCCATTTAAAAATTACCTCCTCAGAGGGACCTTTTCAGATTACCCAGGTAGGTTGGGTCTGCCTGTTTTATTCTGGCATAGCACTGTGTGTGTTTATTATCATGAAACTTGACATAGTTTATAATTTCTGATTATTTATATGTTTGCATGCTTATTGTCCTCTCCCCTCATTAGGCTGAAAGCTGCTTGGAGGCAGGGACCATAATTACTCTGTTCACTGTAGTCTCAGAAACTAGCACAGTGCCTGGCACATGTGTATACTCAGTGAATATTTGTTGAGTAAATGAATAAGTGAACAAATAAGCAGCCATTCAACTAATCCGTCAGTTAATGGATGCATTTGTAAGGATTTATGCTCGTGTTTACTTGTATAATTTCTGCTCTGGTTACCCACTGCTGCTTTACAAACCACAGAATATAGTGGCTTAAAACAACAACTTATTATTTGTCGTGTTCTGTGTGCTCATTGGTCCCAACTGGGCAGTTTGTGGGGGGATATCTCATATGGTTGTAGTCAAGTGGCAGCTAGGGCTGGAGTCATCTGAAGTGACCGTTGACATTGGCTGTCCGTGGAGAGCACAGCTGGGCTGTCAACTAGAGCACTGACACGTGGACTGGAGTCTCCCTGTGGCCTGGGCATTTCATAGCTTTGTGGGTAAGTGCCAGAGAGAGTGTCCCAGGGAAGTGTCTCTTTGTACCTAAGAGACCCTGGCAGAAGCTGTAAGACCTAGACTCAGCCCTGGGCAGTGGGGATTAGTTGGTTGGGTATCATTCCGCAAAACGAAAGGTCGCTGGTTCAATTCCCAGTCAGGGCATATGTCTGGGTTGTGGGTTCAGTTCCTGGTCAGGGCGTGTGCAAGAGGAGAGGCAACTGCTTGATATTTCTCTTTCACATTGATGTTTCTTTTCCTCTCTTTCTCTCTCTCTTCCCTTCTCTCTAAGAAATAAATAAATAATTAAAATCTTTTAGAAAAAACCTATCCTCATAAGTCCCACAGTGTCATTTACATTATATTCTAATAGTCACGGTAAGTTGCAAGGCAGCCCAGCTTCAAGGAGGCACTTTAAGGTTCCACAAAGGCATAAACACTAGTTCTGAGATGCCTGGTTCACCGGGAGCCGTCTTTGCAGCCACACTCTCTTATATCATGATTATGTAGATGTTTCTATTCCTAGTTTACATTCCTTTGTTTATTTTTCTTAGGCTCCTGCCCAGACCTTCTATAATTTGTCTCCTTTACTGCAATGACCCTCATTGATTCAGGATGAGCATCTCTTCGTCAAGTTCTCAGAGGGCTGAAGTTAGTCATTCAATTTCCAGGGACTCCAGGAAACTGGTCTGCATTTTGGCGGTTAACTCGCTGTGGGAGGAGCGGCAGATTTTCTGTGCCTCTTAGTGTGGCGGGAGAGAGGCCGGTGCTGCTGGTCGCCGTCCAGGAATCTTGGTGCTCACTGTTCATCGCTGAGAGCAGTACACCGACCCCAGCCAGCACTCCCGGCACTGAAATCACTGGCTTTCAGAGCTAAGCCCCAGGAGATTTGAGTTTGGGATGGTTTCAAGGACAGGAGATGCCAGCCCTATCTCCATTTTGCCTTGTACCTAGCGTTTTTATCCAAATGTGAAAAGCTCTCTCTCTCCACCTCCCCTGTACTCCTGCAACACCGCCCCCCCCACCCACCCCCATCCCAATGTCCTTCCAGCTGCTATTTTTGATTCTGGCCTCAAGGCAAATGTTTCACTGTAGCAGAATTACTGTAAAATTCCTTCCTGTGCTCCCACAGATAATGGGACAATTCCCTAGAGAACCTACTGCTTCACAAATGGCCTAGAGACAATCCCAAAAGGCAGATCTAAGAAAACAGAGCTATCATAAAAGGTTATCATCAGAAAGACGGGTCAAACAATATGATTGTTTTTAATGGCACTGGCTGCAGCTAGGTCCATTTTCTTTCTCTTTTGTACATCAAATCAGTTTCAAAGCACCAAAGACAACCGAGGGGCAGAAAATAGTGTTATAAAGTTTGCTGATGGGCCCGTAAATACACAAACTTGGGACATAAAAAGAACTTTAGCGGGCAGTGTATAAACAAGGAGAAAATCTTATCCAAAAACAACTTGAAAGACTGCAAAGGAAGCAGCATCCTTGAGAAAACAATGAGTCATAAATCTTTTTTTATTTTCAACTTCGCTGATGAACAGAGAATACACAAAAGGGCCGGCATGAATCCTGATGATAGACGTTTCCACCTCACTGCCATTTCACCGCGTCTGGGGAGGGTCTGCAGACGGTCTCGTTGAGTTTAAGAAGTAAGACTGTCTGAACTATCATGAAAAGGATTCCTCCAATTAAACAGTTCTGGAAAGCCGTGTGTTGTCGCGAAGCAGTGCTTCGGTTGCTAATGTGTTGCTCCCTTCATGCTTCAGCTGTTGAAGACTTTGAATTCATTAGTTGAGTACTAAGACAAGTTCAGATGGGCATCTTTGTTTGGTCCATTTCAGATGATAAAAAGAGGTTGTTTATTGTATAAGAGAAAAAAAACATAAAAGCCCTTCCTAAGAAAAAGAGGCGAATCAGGAGGTAATTTGCAGAAGTTACAAAGTTGATAGCCAAGTATTCCCTGATGAACTCTCCCAGGGGACAGGCAAATAGAAGGATAGACGTACGAGGACAGGTGTTGGGTAGATTTAGCTTCAGTTCCTCATTTCTCCCTCCCTCCATGTGACCTTGAAGATCCTCCCCAAATGCAGAAGAGTAGATTTTTCTACCCTTGGACTGACCCCCTTTGAGTTTGGTCATCTGATTTACCTGGGCCAAAGGAACATTCACATCTGTGATGCGAATAGTGGCTGATAAAAGCACGTGCTCAGTTGAACGTGTTACTCTCATACCTCTGGTGTTGCCGAGAGAACAGTGTGCCCAGGCTGGCTGGCTGGTCCCAGAAGGGTAGGAAGGACACGTGGAGCAGAGAGAGTTGCCCTGCTAAGCTCAGACTATAAGATAGCCCCAGCTCTTTTGGAGGAACCCAAGCCAAGGTGGAACTTTCAAATAAAGTCTCAGGCTCGTTCCTTAAATGAGGGAAGGCTTTCTGTGGTTGCAGTAGGGATGATGGGCCTATTTTGCAAATATCCACATGCAGGAGTGAGCCCAGGCTAGATCAGCCAAGCCCAATCAATCTCTAGATTCATGGGCTGTAATAATAAAGAATTATTATTATGGACCACTATTGTTATACAGCAATAACTAACCAGTAGAGGTGTAATGGGATCATACTGACTCCCCAGGTAGTTCCATAACCTTAGAATAGTGTTAATATCATAAAGGTTAATAAGCAAATGAATCTGTATCAAAATCATTAGTGGATATTTGCATAATGGGCCTATCATTCCTATTCAAAATGACAGAAAGGGTGCTGACTGGGGCACCTTGCTTGGTTAGGCATCATCTGGCAAAGCAAAAGGTCATTGCTTTGATTCCCAGTCAGGGCACCTGCCTAGGTTGTGGGTTTGGTTCCCAGCTGGGGCACGTATGAGAGGCAATCAATTAATGTTTCTCTCTCATATTGATGTTTTTCTCTCTTTCTCCCCTCCTTTCCCTTATTCTCTCTCTCAAAAAAAAAAAAATCACAGAAAGACTTCCCTAGTTTAAGGAAAAAATCCTGAGGCTGTATCTGAAAGCTCCCTCTTGGCTTGGGTGCCTCCAGAAGTTGATGCTGAGGTAAGGATTCAAGAGCAAGTAGTTTATTTAAGCAGTGTGAGTGTAGGAGTGGGTGATGCAAGGAAGGAAAAGCACACAATGAAGAATGTGTTACCAAGCCAAATACTATGAGCAACTGGAGCTTAATCCCAGTGGGCAAGTCTGAGAACCAAACTAGAATAGGCCTCAGAGTAATCCCACTCAAGGGATGGGAGCTGGGCTATTCCTTCAGCTCCTGCCAGTCATTGGCTAAGGGCGGCCACGGGGGAATCACAGCCAGCCATGTCCAGCCAGCCACACTAGCAGTGACCACAGACCACCGTCAGGCAAGGAAACGCAGGAGGTGCTGGCCACTAGAAGTCTGGTAGCCCTGCAGTGGAAGAACTAAGGCAAAGGGGTAAGAGTGGGGCACTGGCAGCGTCTGTTCTGGTTTTAATCCAACTTGGGGAGCATGTGAAACCACAGTACACTGGGTGCTGGGCAAGTCAAGCATATGCAGGTCAGATTGGAGCAGTGGGACTCCATGTGTGCTGACCACAGTAGCATTGTCCTCCACACCACTTTCCTTTTATATTCTGGACCTTTTTCCGTGGACTTTCCAGTCCTTTCTCCTCCCCTCATCTCACTTCCCAGGGTGTCCATTCCCCTAAGGTGAAGATGGGTGGCAACACCCATGCTGACTCTTATTGCAGCTGCCCACAAATTGATAATTCAGGCCACTATAGTCCATGGGGCAAGGAGATTGATGCTGTCTATGGGACTGGGACTACAGGCCCTTTAATTTTACAGCATCTGCAGATACAATGTCAGGCTTCCCTCTGAAAGGCGTCGCCATGCAGTGTGATAAGTACAGTCACACCTAACACCACACAGTAGATGTGGGTTTAAAAAGCCATGAATATCAATTGGTGCTCCTCAGACTTTTCCACCAAAGTTCCATTATCAGCAGAAAAAAGTAAACCGGGTATCCCAATCCTTCGAGTAGCACTAAGAGGGTTTATCTGAATGTAAAGACATTTTAAATTACTTAACATTGGCCCTGGCTGGTGTAGCTCAGTGGATTGAGCGCAGGCTGCAAACCAAAGTGTCACAGGTTCAATTCCCAGTCAGGGCACATGCCTGGGTTGCAGGCCATGGCCCCCAGCAACCACACATTGATGTTTCTCTCTCTCTCTCTCTTTCTCCCTCCCTTCCCTCTCAAATAAACAAATAAATAAATAAAATCTTTAAATTACTTAACACTGAGGGTTATGGACATTAATGTTTTTGTCTGCCAGCATGGTTTCCCTGGAGGAAATCAGAGTCCCCTGCTGCATTATCGTCAGTGGGCTGCCACTGATAATGGCTCTGGTCCCCGGTCACAAGCTGGGCTGCTGACATGAGCAAGGCCAGTCGTGCTGCCCCACTGGCACATCTCTTAAGGCCCTACTGCAGTTTTCTTTTGCTAATAGGTACATGGACAGGAGAAAGAAGTTGTTTTTCTTCTTGTGGGTGGCTAAGCATTAGTAAATGAGGACCTCGAGTTGCCAGCAACCAACTTCAATTCAGAGACAGCCTGCACTCAGAATAAGGCCAAGCAGAGCGGCCAGCCAGAAAGAGAGCTAGAGCTGTGACAACGTAAATGGAGCGCTTGCATCCAACTGTGCCTGAAGCTTCAGGGGCTTTCCTGTCAAGTGAACCCCCCAAAAAGGGGTTGGGGCGGGTAAGTTTGCTTAGGCTAGTTCATTCACAACGGAAAGATTTCCAAATTGTTTAGTAAAATAGGTGTTCCAGAAAAAATGCTTTGTCCTGTGGCTTCCTATTTCCCCCAGCACGTTATCATGCATCCCTTAGGAATGTGTGAGGCCTTATATCTTTATTTTATTTATTTTTAGAGAGAGGGAAAGGGAGGGAGAAAGACAGGGAGAGAAACATCAACGTGTGAGAGAAATATCTATCAGTTGCCTCTCATATGTGCCCTGACCAGGGACTGAAACCGTAACCCACGCATGTGCCCCGACTGGGAATTGAACTGGTGACCTTTTGCTTTGCAGAACAACACCCAACCAGTGGAGCCACACCACTCAGGGCCAGGCCTTATATCTTCTTTTCAGAGATGTTTTAACTGTACTTCTGACTATTTTTCAGACCAACGTTGATTCTGAACACTTCTGCTCTGAATTTCCTCCGCCCCTCCCCAACCTGAAGCCCCTGTGAAGAAGAGCTCAAGCTCTTGACTTTGTCACATCCCAGCTCTCTGTTTCCTCACTGTTCCCTCTAACACAGGTGTGCTCCCAGGTCTCCTTGGACCCTCTGCTTTCCACTTAGTATCACTGTCTGCACAGACATCCCTCTTCTCTGCGTCCTTATCCCTACCTTCCTGATGGTGGTCAATCTAACCTTTGAGAAAAATCAAATCCATGAGCTATTAAGAGAGAAACTTGTGACAGGTTTCTGCGGTCAAAACCAAGAGGATGCCCTGGCTGCTGTGGCTCAGTGGATTGAGTACCAGCCTGCAAACCAAAAGGTTGCTGGTTTGATAGCCAGTCAGGGGCACATGCCTGGGTTGCAGGTCAGGTCCCCAATGGGGGCATAGGAGAAGCAACCACACATTGATGTTTCTCTTCCTCTCTTCCTCCCTTCCCCTCCGTTTAAAAATAAATTTAAACAAAAATTTTGGAAAAAAAAAAAGAAGAAGAAGAAAATCCAAGAGGACCCTGCCAGGGTGGCAAGGCACCATAGCCAGAGCAGACTAGGATAACCCTACGATGTTGAAGCAGTGAGTTCAGTTCTCAGGAACAGAAGGCAAAGGCAGGATCCCACCCCAGAGCGGCAACCACAGAATGCTCCTTTTCTTTAAAGAAACTACTGTACACACAGCACTATACTTAAGTGCTACGGGAGCACACAAAAGAAGTAGCAGACAGGCCCTACTTTCAAGGCCAGTTTAATTTAGCTGAAGGATAAAGTAAAAATTTAGAGAATGATCATGAGGTAAAACATAACTGAGGGCTTGGCAGAACAGAACAAAGAGTACTGGATGAGTAATAAGCAGGTGTGGTAACAGTGAAGGGCTGAGTGAGGAGTGTTCCTGAGAGAGGGAGTCTCGGAGGAAGTGAATCTTCAGCCAGGCCCTGGGGAAGTAACCGACAACTGTTAGACTCTCCAGCTGATGGAGGGGGAAGAGGCTCCAGTCTGGAGTTGTGAAACGGGAATCTGCTCTGACGTGTTCGTCTGTGAAGACACAGGCCAACCCGGAAGCCAGGCAGCCCGTATCTGTGAGGCGGCACAAAACCACTGTTTTGGTCCAAAGAATGAAGTGGTTGGGCCCCGGGCACACCCTGTGGATGATATCATGTCTGCAGATCAAAGTCAGGCTCCTGTCACCTGCAAGGGAGGAACACTGAGAAAACAGTTTGTATTGTGTTTTTCTTTGGCCTCCTGTTTCCAAGGTTAATTTTTAAGAGGAAGATTTTCATCTTGATTGCAGTTCTTGGTAAGTGAAAGTCTGATTCCTGGCAAAAGGCAGAATTTATGGCAATACAAATTCTTGTTGATATGTTACTTGTGCTAATGGAAGTAGAAGTCCTCTATAAAACACAAACAAATAAACAAACAATCAAAAACATCTACTTTTTGCCTTGGAGCAGAGAACTGAAGAGACACACAATAAATGAGTTTGTTCTGTCCTTGCAGAAGCTATCAGCTAAAACATGGTCTTTAGCTATAACAGAAGCACATCTTTAAGTTTCTTGCTGGTACTGGCAAGATAAAAACAACTTGTAAAGAAACCACTTCTGTCGAGCCTAGAAGCTTTGGCCTTACTGCCATTGTTAAAAGCAGTCCAAGAAATACTAATTTAAGGCTAATTTTGCTGTCCTTTTGAGGAGACCTTTGAAACCATTAAGGGGGAAAAAAGCTCATAAGAAAAAAAAGGACAGAAAGAACTGTAATCTGAATTGGTAGGACAAGTTCCTCTTTGGCAGTAAATGTCAAATTACTTTTACCCTGTCTGTGGCTAAAACAGAACTACCGTATGTCTTTGGGGCTGCCAACACCTTTCTTGACAATCACTACAAAAATTTAACAACAAGTGAAACTGACAGCCTACGTCACCAGACTGGGAACGTATCTGAACTTTTACAGAAAGACAGCGGGACTCGAGTTCACTTCCCCGGAGGCGGGACTAGCAATACCTAATAAACACAAATGATGGGCATGTATTTACTTCCAAGACATGTTTAGCCTCTGTTCTGGTTCCAGTCTTACTGCAGGACCAAGATCTATTTTCACATCTTTTCACTAAAGGGACAGGATGTGAAGTTACTCCCATTGATAATAAGTTTTCTCAGGGGCTCTGGTAATTGCATAGCCCAGCACAAGAGAAAAGAGGTGCTAACAAAAGTCTTAGACAATTGGTCACCATCCACTTCCTCTGGTTCTGGCACATGTAACTGCAGTAAAAAATTAGGTCTTAGGTAAAGCCTATTCCCTCCAAATCCAACCAGAAGGATGCAGCCAGCAGGTGATTTTTTCTCCAGCAATCTTTGGAAAGTTTGTGTACCCAAATCTAATCGTAAGGTCGAAACTCCTGCCTCGTGATTTCTGCAAATTGTCACCCTTCCCCACCTCACTCCATTTTTCCCATTTTAAAAAATTATGTTCCATTTGTGACATGGTATCAATGACCTCTTTCACAATGGAGCAGAGAGAACAGCTTTGTTCTCACATGGGACACTCAGACTGGGGACAGCTCCTGGCTCCTACCCTCTTACAGGTCTTATCTCAAGTGCACTGGTCATTGTAACAGGGACACATATTAAAGACGAAAAGTAAGCCACCCTCGAGGTGAGTTAGGACCTAGGCCTTCCAGTCTGATGGAGTGTGGATATGAGGTGCTGCTCAGAGTCTCCAGACCTCAGATTGTCTTGCCGACGCCCGGAGCTGATCCAGCACTGGTGAAACCTCCTTCTCAGGAAGGTGCTGTAAGGTCAACTTCCTCAGTGTTATAATGGATGATTTATTTCCTCTAAAAGATTCCATCTGACTCCACCAAAGTAAATTTAATATAAAGCACATTATATGCATGTGTAACTACAATTTAAGTAGGAAGTTGCTATTTTGACAGTTTGACAATACAGGTATAAGCAATGGGAAGATAATTCTTGTGAAGTACATAAAAAATGAATTTAAAATGTTACAAGTTCAGGTTCAGCTTTTTGGAAATTCCGGCTCAGTTTGGGATGGGCAGTCAGCCTATCAACAGAAAGCCACATTTCTTTCATTCCTTTGCCTATCTGAAGTTAAAAAATAATAAAATGTTCCTATCCATGTTTGCTATCAAAGTATTCCTTTTTGCAGTCCCAGAAAACCAGATAGGAGAAGAAAACCAACACTTACTGAGTGTCAGACATTATGTTTGGTACTTTTTGTACAGTATGTATTTCATAAATGTTATCTAATTCAATTTTCAAAACATGGAAGAATTATTGAACTCCAACGTGTCTGGCTCCTAAGCTCGAACCCCTCCCTCCGTACCCCATTATGACACAAAATTCGCCAATTTTCAGAGAAGGAGAAGACTATACAATTTACTTGACAGTAAAACCATAACATAAATAATTTAATCTATTATAATCAATAAGGCACTTTACCTCAAATTTTATTTTTCTAAACAACAATGATCATGGCTTAATTTTCTCGTTACATTTATATCCATTGCGGTTAGAAATAAAACAGGTGCAGGTTAGGCTGAACCTATACTGATCCTTTGCCCTATTCGAATATAAAATTATTTACTTAATTGCCTTTTCTAATAAAATGAAAGGGCATGAAAGCAATATTTGAAATGTTTATTGGGCCATGAAATAGTTATTTGAGCCTTCGGGTTTTGTGGGTTCTTTGCAGTACTTGGTATTATTTTCTCCTTTCGACAGTCAGTCCTCAACCTTTGGGTCTGAGGACTTTAGTCAAAACAAAATTATGTATCTTAATTCTCTGGAACAAACATTTTGGTTCTTTATTTAACTGTTGTGAACTTAGATGATAGTTGACGACATAAACAGGCTCAAGAAGGGTTGAGAAAATATGTGGGTTTCAGCTGCCTAACAGACAAAAAGAAACTGAGGAATTTGGGGCACATCCCTCATTTCTGGGAACAACGTCACACAAAACCACCCCTCTTCCCCAGAGAGTGTTACTTGGAGAATATTAAGGGAAAGATTGCATTTTAATGCATTTCTTACATTTATTTCTATCATTTCCCCCTCAAAACCCAGTTTTCCTTTTAACTATCTAATCTCTGTTTCATCACAATTTTTTTTTAAATCTCCTAGGATAAAAACCTTAAAATAGCATTTCTTAAAATGAGTTCAGTGAAATACTAAGGTCTGTGATATACTAATAAGGTTCTACTCAATGAAGAATCTCTTTAGGGAATGCTGGATTAAAGAAAATTACACAGGTTTCAGTTCTGGTAACAGCCCAGTAGCTCATGTTAGACCAACATTTCTGCAGATGAAATCTCCATTCTTGAGAAAATATCCAATATAATTCTCAAAAAACATAAACAACTACTTGATAGCACTGGAGAGTGGTCAAAAGCAGGCATATACTAAACATAAGCCAACTATATGAAGGTGGGAATGGCTTTGGATGACCTTTGCATTTTTCTAGCTTTTGGCCTTTGTGTAGAGCAGACCCTACAGAGAGCGGTGCCAGGCAATACGGTAAAATGCAAATAGAAAGTCAGTAAGACTTGAAGAACTAGAAGGCAGTTCTGGGTGTCCACAGCAGCTGAAAATGGAAGGCATTTCAGAAAGGAGAGCTTCAGAAGCGGGGAGGCCCACATCCTAGGTTAAACTACTCAGATCTTTGTCTGATGTCTGAGCCAAGCAGGCACGGGACAGACCGCAAGCAGCCCAGCTAAGATGGAAAAAAATAAACTACAATTTTAGTTTGATGCCCTTCTCAGGGAACAAACAGTTGAAACAAAAGCTGAAAACTCTTTAAAGGAACATAGTGGAATTCATAGTTTCTACAATGTATCAATTGCAATATCCAGGGTGCAATCCAAAATTATTCCAAATACAGTGTAGGAAAGTATGACTCCTACTGAAAAGATAATTAGCAGACACCAACCCCTACCTGACTCAGATAATGGTATTTAGCAGGCAAGAATTTTAAAAGTCGCTATAACTATGCTCAATGATGTAAAAGAAAATATGCTCACAATGGCTGTAAAGTTATAAAATATGAGCAGAAAAATGGAAACTATTAAAATATAGAAATTACAGAACTGAAAAATGTACCTTAAAATTACACAAATTTCTCTAATGCAGAATTTTAAAATATGTTCATGCACACTATGAACTTCTAAGGGAAATAAGCTATGGAGATATTTCCCAAATTATTTAATCACAGAACACTAAAGAACATCTCTGTGGAACACAGTTTGAGAAGTATTGTACTATCCTAGAGACTCAAGGTGAGGAATCTGTGATTAGACCATGAACAAAAACTCTAGACCTTTGGTTTGACTCTGATGCTGAGTCAGCATTCTGCAAGACAGCTATTCTGAGTTATGAGGAAGAGAACAAATATGATGTATTAAGTGCTTGCTATGTGCCCAGAAGTATTATTTCATAAAATAGTTTTTAAAAATTTTTTGATTTAATATAAAGTATTTTATTAATAAGAAATTTGGGCTGAGAAAAATCAGAAAAAATCTTTTCTGTCACCAAAAATAGTAAGTGTAGATCAGGATTCCAGCTCAGTTCTGCCAGACTTCACAGCTCACACTCTTCATTCTGTTATTTCACTGTTACTCACAATGTGCTGTTACACATCGATGGACCCTTACGTTTGACCACCAATTGGATTTTGTTAGAAATTGTTAATCTGTTCAGATTTTCTATTTTTTTCCTGATTCAGTCTTGAGAGAGTGTATGTTCCCAGAAATTTATTCATTTCTGCCAGGTTGTCCAATTTGTTGGCAATCTTATAATTATTCATAGTGTTCTTATCATCCTTTGTAATAACACCTCTGTGGTGTTATTTCTCTTTCACTTTTTATTTTATCTGGGCCCTCTTCTTGATGATTCTGGCTAAAGGTTTATCAATTTTGTTTATCTTTTCAGAGAACAAATTCGGTTTCATTAATCTTTTCTATTGTGTTTTTAGACTCTACATCTTTTTTTTTTTAAGATTTTATTTATTTATTTTTAGGGAGGGAAGGAAGTGGGGGGAAAGAGAGAGAGAGAGAGACATCAATGTGCGGTTGCTGGGGGTTATGGCCTGCAACCCAGGAATGTACCCTGACTGGGAATTGAACCTGGGACACTTTGGTTCCCAGCCCGTGCTCAATCCACTGAGCTACGCCAGCCAGGGTAGACTCTACATCTTTTTATTTCTGCTCTGATCTGTATTATTTCCTTCCTTCTACTCACTTTGACCTTTGTTTGTTCTTCTTTTTCTAGTTCCTTCAGGTGTAGGTTAGATCGTTTATGTAGACTTTCTCTTGCTTCTTGGAGTAGGCCTGTATTGCTATAAAATTCCCTCTTAGAGTTGCATTGGCTGTAACCCACAGATTTTTGGTCACTGTTTTTTCCTTTTCATTAGTCCCAAGGTATGTTTTGATTTTTCCTTGATTTCATTGTTGACCTATTCATTGTTTAGTAACATGTTACTTAGCCTCCATGTGTTTGTATGTTTTATAGTTTGGTTCTTATAATTGATTTCTAGTTTCATACCATTGTGATCAGAGAAGATGTATGATACGATTTCAGTCTTCTTGATTTATTGAGACTTGTTTTGTAGCCTAATGGGTGGTCTATTTTGGAAAATGTTCCACGTGTACTTAAAAAGAATGTATATTCTGCTGCTTTTGAGTGAAATGTTCTAAAAATATCAATTAAATTCCTTTGGTCTAATGTGTCATTTAGGGCCACCGTTTCCTTGTTGATTTTCTGTCTGGATGATCTATCCGTTGGTGGTAATACGGTGCCAAAGTCCCGTATTACTACTCTTTATGTCTCTCAGCATTTGCTTTATGTATTTAGGTGTTCCTCTATTGAGCGTATAGATGTTTACAAGAGTTATATCTTCCTGTTCAATTGACCCCTTTATTGTTATGAATTGCCCTCTTTGTCTCTTGTAACAGCCTTTGTTTTAACATCTATTTTGCCTGATATAAATATTGTCACACTTTTTTTCTCATTTCAATCTTCATGAAAAATCTTTTCCATCCCTTTACTTTTAGTCTGTATGTGCCTTACAATCTGAAGTGGGTCTCTTGCAGGCAGAATATGTGCATGTCTTGTTTTGTTATCCATTCAGCACCATATGTCTCTTGATTGGAGCATTTAGTCCATTTATAGTAATTACTGATAGATATGTAGTTATTTCCATTTCATTAATTATTTTCTGATGTTTTTGTACTTCTCTGTTCCTTTCTTATTCTCTTGTTCTCTTTTCTTGTATGTTGATGACTTTCTACAATGTTGTATTTGGTTTCCTTTCTCAATTCCTTGTATGTCTCTTGTAGGTTTTTTGTCTGTTACCATGTGCTTCCTATAAACCAAACTATGCTTATAGCAGTCTATTTTAAGTCGATGGTTGCTTAAGTTTGTACACTTTCTAAAATCACTACAGCTTTTGCTTACCCCCTCCACATTTATGTTTATTATCTTTAAATTATTGTGTGTGTTTGTGTGTATCCCTTAATTTACTGTTCTGATTATACATAATCTTCCCATTTTTGTCTTTTTACCTTTATATTAGCTCTATAGTTGATTGATCCACTGCTTTTACTAAGTGATTACATTTGTCAGTGAGATTTTCCTTTCTATTTCAATATTTTCTGATTCACACTTTTGATCATTTCTTTTCTACTTAAAAAAGTCCCTTTAACATTTTTTATAATACTGGTTCAGTACTGATTAACTCTTAGTGTTCTTTTTCCTGGGAAACTATCTCTCCTTTGATGCCAAATGGTAGGCCTGCTTGAGTGGAGTGATCCTGGTTTTATTTATTTATTTATTTTTTACTTTTTATCACTTTGAATATTTCATGTCATTCCCCTCTGGCTGCAAAGTTTCTTTTGAATAAGAAGATGATAGTCTTATGGGAGCTCCCCTGTACATAGCTAACTGCTTTTCTCTTGCTGCTTTTAAAATTCTCTTTTTGTCTTTAACCTTTGGCATTTTAATTATAATGTGCCTTGGTGGGGGCCCCTTTGAACTCATCTCATTTGGGATTCTCTGTGCTTCTTGGACTTCCATGTATGTTTACTTCACCAGGTTAGGGGAAATTTTCCATCATTATTTCTACAAGTAGGTTTTCAATCCCTTGCTCTCTCTCTTCTTCTGGTGCCACTTTGGTGCAAATATTGATATGTTTGATGTTGTCCCAGAGGCCCCTTAAACTAGCCTCATTTTTTAGGATTCTTTTTTGGTTTTGGTGTTCCAATTTGGGTGTTTTCTGCAACTTTGTTTTCCAGATCACTGATTCAATTCTATGTTTCATCTCATCTATTGTTGATTCCCTCTAATGTATTCTTCATTTCTGACTGGTTCTTTTTATGTTTCCTATCTCTTCGCTGAAGTTCTCACTGATATCATTGAGTATCCTTATAACCAGTATTTTGAACTCTGTGCCTGGTAGATTGCTTGTCTCCATTTCACTTCATTCCTTTTCTGAAATTTTGTTCTGTTCTTTCATTTTGAACATGTTCCTTTGTCTCCTTGTTTTGGTTGTCTCCATGTGTTTGTTTCTTGAATTAGGTAGAACTGCTGTATCTCTCAATCTTGGCAGAGTATTTTTATATAGTAGGTGTCCTGTGGGGCCCAGTGGCACAGTCTCTCTAGGCACCTGAGCCAGGTGCTACAGTAGTGTGTCCCTTGTGTGGGTTGTGCATGCCCCCTTGTGTGGGTTGTGCATGTCCCTTGTGTGGGTTGTGCATGCCCTCTAGTTGAGCCTTGATTGCTCTTGGCACATCAGTGCGTGGGATCCCCATCAGGATTATTGGTTATTAGGATTAGCCCTGAATTCAGCAAGAAGCTGTTGTGTGGGGTCTGACCCTATGGAGCAGGAATTACTTTAGTAAGACTCTAGTGCAAGCCAAATTCACCCTTTGTATATGTCATTTGTAGAGCTGATTGGGTGATACTCTACTATGGTCTGAAGATAGCCACTGGGTGTGTTGGTTCTGAAGCCCCTTGCAAGGGGCTCTGTTGCAGGCCAATGTCAGCCCACCATTTGTGCCCAGTTTGGGTCTACCTGGTGGGAGCTACAAAGTGACCTATGGTTGGTGGCTGTTTGTGTTTGGCTTGAAGTTACCTGGAAGAGGCTATGCTGCAAACCAAACCTGGCTGCCACTAGTGCCAGGCTTGGGACCTTATGGTGGCCACCAGGTTGTGAATTGAGGTCCACTGCCACTTGTGCCAGTCTTGTGGTGCTTAGTTGAAGCCACATTCCAAGCCAACAGTAGCCTTAGCTTATGTCAGGGTTGGAGCACCTGATGGGAGCTACAATTCAAGTTGAGACTGGCCAACTCTTATGTTAGGCTTGGGACTGCTTAGCAAGAGGTACAGGACATGCCACAGCCAGCCACTGCTTGTATGGGGTTTGTGGACCTTTGAGAGATGTTATGAAATTTTATAGTATGAACTGAGGCAAACCACTTATAAGGACAATCTGCTGGAAGTGGCTTGGCTGGGTGTGTGAGTTGGGTGAGGCAAGGCAATAATGTTAGCCAGCTTAATGGAGAGCACAGATTTGGCACCCATTTGTGCCTGGATGGGAGGAACGCTCAACAAAGGAGCAATGACATCACTCAGAGAGGGCTGCCTCAACTCCTGCCCCTCTAGCCCTTGCCCTGAAGCTCGTCAAGTTAGTCCTCCCCATATAACTCTGGTGGTTTTCAAGCTGTTGTCCTACACTGAAGCCTAGAGCAAGTGAGTTTGTAAGTGACTGAATCTGTTGGTGGGCCCCTCAAGAGGAACACCTAGGGTTCCACCAGGCCTTCATGTCACTTGGATGCAATCCCAGCTGATTTCCAAAGCCAGATGTTATGGGGACTCCTCTTTCTGCTACTGGATCCCTGGGCTGGGGAACCTGGTCTTGTGGTTTTAGGACCCCTCCCTCATGAGGTACCTCCACAGCTCAAATATCCCTCCTGATTCTTAATCACAATACCTTGAATGTGGGACCAGCCCATTAGGTGTCTCCTCCCCTCCTATCATCAGTTTCATTGTGGATTCTTTATATCCTCAGTTATAGGATTTCTGTTTAGCTAGTCTTTAGGTGCTTCTCAATAATGGTTGTTCTATATTTTACTTGCAATTTTGATGTGGTCATGGGAGGAGACAAACACAGCATTAACCTTCTCTGCCATCTTGACCAGGAGTTCTCTGTCACTTATTTAAAAATAAACTAATACTTCCTTCATGGTTAATTTTTAATAGTTACAAATTCAAAAATATAACAGAATAAAAAATTGTAGTCCATCTAATAAATGGCTTTCCTTGGGCCCTTAATATGCAATATTTATCCAGTTAGGAACTAGAAAACTCTAGAGTTTCTAAGGAAAACTCTAGTTCCTAAGGAAAATTCTTTTCCTTGGATGTTTAAAGGCAAATTTAAATAGCAAAAAGAAAAATTTTACTTTATTTTAACTATATTTTATGGATTATGCTAGTACAGTTGTCCTGATTTTTATCCTTTTGTCTCTTCCACTCAGCACCCCTCTCCACTCCCTCAGGCAATCTCCACCCCACTGTTCATGTCCACATGTCATGCATATAAGTTCTCTGGCTACTCCATTTGCTAGACTGTGCTTTACATCCCCATGGCTATTCTGTAACTACCTGTTTGTACTTCTTAATCCCCTCACTTCTTCATCCATTCCCCCACATCTCCCCACCATCTGGCAACCATCAAAACATTCTCTGTAACCATTATTCTGTCTCTGTTCTTTTTGTTTGCTTAGTTTGTTTTTAGATTCAATTATTGATACATACTTTTTTTTGGGTCATTTTATTGTTCATAGTTTTGATCTTCTTCTTTTTCTTAAATAAGCCCCTTTAACATTTCAGACAATAATGTTTTGGTGATGATGTGCTCCTTTAGTTTGTTCATGTCTAGGAAGGTCTTTACCTGCCATTTGCTGCTAAAAGATAGCTTTGCTGGGTAGAGCAATCTTAGATAAGTCCACGCTTTTCAAGACTTTAAATATTTCTTGCCAATTGCTTCTAGCCTGCAAAGTTTCTTTTCAGAAGTCAGCAGACAGTCGTATGGGAACTCACCTGTAGGTAACTAACTTCTTTTCTCTTGCTGCTTTTTAGATTCTTTCTTTATTTTTAACCTTTGGCATTTTAATTCTGATGTGTCTGGGAGTGGGTCTCTTTACATATATCTTGTTTGGGACTCTTTATGCTTCCCGGACTTGCATGTCTATTTCCTTCGCCAACTTAGGCAAGTATTCTTTCATTATTTCTAAAAACACATTTCCAATTTCTTGCTTTCTTGTCTCCTTCTGGCACCTCTATGATGCAAATGTTGGACCTCTTGGAGTTGTCCCAGAGGCTGCTTATACTATCCTCATTTTTTTGGATTCTTGTTGTTCTGATTGGTAGTTTTTCTCTTCCTTATGTTCCAAATCATTGCTTTGATTTTTAGCTTCATCATTCTACTATTGTTTCCCTGTAAATTGTTCTTCATTTCAATTAGTGTATGCTTCATTTCTGACTGGATCTTTTTTATTCTGCTGAGGTCCTCACTAAGTTCCTTGAGCATCCTTATAATCAGTGTTTTGAATTCTGCATCTGAGAGATTGATTATCTCCATTTTGTTTAGTTCTTTTTCTGGAGTTTTGAGCTGTTCTTTCATTTGGGCCATGTTTCTTCACTTCCTCATTTTAGCAGCCTCCCCGTGTTTGTGTCTATGTATTAGGTAGAGCTACTATGATTCTGTCTTGGTAGTGTGGCCTAATGAAGTAAGTTTCATGTAGGATCCAGTGGCACAGCCTCCCCTATCACCCAAGCTCGGTATTCAAGGTATGCCCTTCATGTGGGCTGAGTACACTCTCCTCTTGTACTTGAGCCTTGGTTGCTGTTGGCAGACCAATGAGAGGGCACTAACCCAGGCCAATCAGCTTCAAGGATTGGCTGTGACCACTTACCACCAACCTCCACCCTCCATGGAGGATCACTTATAAAGGGGCAGGGTAATGGTGCTTTAACATGGTCTGTAGCTGTCCACTGGATGCACTGACCCTGGGGTTTCCCAGGTGGTGCAGGCCGAGGTCAGCCCCTTCTTGTGTTCTGCCTGGGGCCACCCTACCTGAGCCATAAAGCAATCTGAGATGTATGCTACTTGTGCAGGGCTTGGAGATTCCCAGACAAAGCCAAGCTGTGAATCTAGACTGGCTGCTGCAAGTACTGGGCCTAGGGCTCACTGAGGCCAGCTGTTGCTTGAGAGGATTTAGGAAGTTATAAAGCATGAGCCAAAACCAGCCATTCATGTGCAAAAGCAGCTTGGGTGGGTGGAGTCTCTGAAGATCTCCAGTGCTGGGCAAACAGTGTTAGCCAGGTTGATGGAATCTCAGATATGGCACCACCTTGATGGTTCAGTGGCTCTGTGGGGAGAGGGCTCAGAAAAGTGACAGTAGCCTCTGATCTCCTTGATTCCAGACACTCCAGTTTCTCCCAATATGCCATTGGTGCCCTTCAAGCTGCTACCCCGGTGTTGGAGCTCAGAGGGAGTGAGTCTGAGTAGGTGAGTTTGTGCGGTTCTTTAAGAGGACCTGCTTGGGGTTCCAGCAATTTCTTTCATAAACTCAGTCACCACTGGTTTTTGCAGCCAGAAATTGTGGGGACTTTTCTTTCTGGCACTATCACCCTGGGGTATGGGACTAGGACTCCTCACTCCTGAGATATCCCTCCAGAATTTTTATCCACCACTCATGGGTGTGGTACCAGCCCATTCAGCATCTACAACGCCCTGTCCTACCAGTCTGGATGGATGTGTTTTCTTTAATTCTGTAGTTGTCAGACTTCCATGCAACTCAATTTCTGATGGTTCTGAGTGGTGGTTGTTCTATATTTTAGTTGTAATTTTGATGTGGTTGCGCAAAGAAGCAAGGCATGCCGTCTGCCTAGGCTGCCGTCTTGGAGCTGATCTGGAGGATCCGCACAAAGAAAAATTTTAAAACACTGAAATAAAGGGGCTAGAACTGTATGGCCGTGCTATGAAACATGTTTGATAAACTGCCCCTGTGAGGACTGCCAGTGTGGATGTGTGTATGCACAGCGAAATCCATCACACGAGAGACTGGGTGAGTGACGGTGCTCAACTTGCATAGCTCTTTTAAAACAAGCAGGCAGACTCATCACTATATCCAGGGGATGGTGCCTTTAATTATAAAGACCAACCTAAGTAGGGTGTAGGGAGAAACGCCCCAGTTGAAGAACCAGCTAGGGGTTAGGTTTATATCCTGGCTCCACTACCAACCGATGATAACTCCTCTGAGCTTCAGTTTCTTCATCTGTGAAGTGTTGGTAAGGATACCTAAGTAGCAGCATTGTTGTGAGGATTAAATTAGATGAAATGCTAGTGATTTGCGGTTGGAAAGCAGGCTTTCACTTATCACCACAGCCGGGATGTCTGTCTGCTTTCCTGCCTCCATCAACTGTTAAGGGGTTAGTGTGGTCTCTAAGAACATGAGTTTTGGAGTCAGTTGGATTCCAGCCAGGGATGCTGGCTTTGCTACTTAAAAATGTGTGACCTCCGGCAAGATATTCAATGTCCCTGAGACTCATCAGTGATAAGGAAAGCTACCACATAGATTAATTGGGCAGATATAAAGTACACGGTTTATATTTAGCTCTGACCATGGCAAGTGGTGGGAGATAGTCAATACAAACTGTTTTGCTACAACATGCGTTTCTTAAATATGAATGACCTCACATGCCACGGATAAATGGGAATTGGTACAACACGGAAGCCATGTTGGTTCCTGTGCAAATTTTTTTCTAGCACATTCATGTTTTGAAGCAACCTGAGGCAAGCTTTCTCACAGTAATCACCCCTTTTAATAGAGGAAACAGCACGCTATGAAGGCCTGAAGGGAAAGCTGACCATACACAGAGCTGCCTTCTTTAGCCACAGAAAGTGACTGATTTAGGAACTTTAAGAATCACCGTGTTTCCCTCCTATCCAGCTCTTTGCAGATGAAGAAGCTGCAAAGACATTTCTCTTTAAACTAGAATGACGGATTGGTGAACACCATTCCTTAAATGGAATGTTTAATTTCGATGAACAAGGTTGCTATTAGAATGAATGTCTCCCCCCCGCCCAGGACTTTTATCTCAAAAAGAAGTCCAGGAGCCTGAGGGTTCAAGGTTGGGATACAGCACACAAATGTTTGTATAAGCTTAGGTTTAATGGGGCTAATATTTTAGTTTTGACATTGTTTTTGTTAGTGCTCTGTTTTTGTTTGTGTTCTGTTTACAAAGTCGCATGGATTTTGAGTGGTCTGCCCCAACCCTATTTCTTTCCCTGGCAGCCCAGCTATTTTTCAGCAGGCTATCTGCCGAACGATGGGGGTTTTTCAGGAACACACAGGCACAGAGACGTCTGTCTATGTACCCTCTCCCCCTAATGCTTCTTACATAATTAAATTAAAAAAAACCCTGAGCAATATAAAAGTGTAGTAACAAAAACAATGGCTTACATTTATTATGTTCTCTTTACAGAGGAGTTCACACTCATTTAATTCTCACAGCTACCCTGTGAACGAGGGGCGGCTATTACACTCATTTTATAAAAGAAACTGAGATTTATAAGTAACGTAAGTAAACTGAGATTAAGTAACTTGCCCAAGGTCCCACAACTAGAAAGTGGTGGAGTGAGAATTAAAAACCTGTGCTTTTATCTATGCATTTAAACACATATCAGATTGTTTTATTTTGTTGGGGGTTTTAAATGTAAATGAGATTATACTTAAATTGTTTTTGTAATTTACAGGTGTTGCCTTATTAGAAAGCCTAAGTAAAGGAAAGCTGTTAGTAATTCACAGCTATTTACATTTCACAGGACTCATGTTTCATTCCAAGAAATCAGGCTCATCAATTATTTGCATTTGATTACAGGTTAATTGTACAAATAATTAGCCTTGAGACTAGACAGGAACATGAAAGTATAATGAATAGTTTTGCTAATTGCTCTTTTCTGTCATGGATGGTCCTGATCTGAAGTATTAACAGTGCCCCCATTCAGCTTGCTAAATTTCCCTCTTCCACTGTGGAAAAGTCCAGATGTGGGATGATGACGGGATGATGATTAGACTTCCTCTGTCATGCCAACCCTAACCTATTGACTATAGCTATTGGGAGCAGTGTGTTGAGAAGGATGGGGAAGGGTGTCATCGGGGCCCCAGGGAGTCACATTGTGATTACTGAATGTGTTTGCCGCAGGGAAGAGAGTGTGGATTGGCAGTGGGTGAGCCAGACATTGGCCATCTCTGGCCTGAGTATTGAGAAACGTACTTCCACCTTGGAGGTCACAGCATCACGCTTTCTGCTCCCTTGAACAATCCTTAAATATGCTGTGTTTGGGGGCAGGGATATGAAAATGAATCAGGCATGGATTCTGTCTCCTAATAAGAAAGGCACAAATGGCTATACACAAATTAAAAAGTGCTAAGTGCCCTAAAAATAATACACTGTGTGACATCACGTCAAAGAGAGAATGATTATTTATAGTAGCAGGAAGGCTGGTGCAGAGATGGATCCAGTGTCCCCTCTCCAGCGAGCCTTAAAGGATAGATAGGGATGCCTGGTGGGGATGAGGCAGAGAAGGCTCAGCTTTTCCCCATTTGGGGGCAGATGATGAATCACCCGTTGTGGCAAGAAAGAAGGAAATGTGAAACAGGCACATACAAGGGAAGAGCCCAGTGTGGCTGGAATGTAGGAAAAATAAAGGAAGGTGAAGTTGGGAAACCAGGGCAGGCCAGGCTGTAAAGGGCCTGGGAATGTTCTGGAACTTTGACTCTCAAGGTGTGTCCACAGGATGTTCACAGTTTTTACGTAACAAAAGGATCCTGTTGTCAACTATGTTGGAGAAACATCAAATTCAAAACAAACGGATTTCTACAGCACAGGCAGTTTCGGAGCTTTTCAAATGCTAATATACGCTGTGAGTTTCCAAGAGGGAAATTCAAAAATCCCAAACTTCATGATCATAGACGTGTTTTTCTTGGCCCACAGGATTAGCACAGCCTACAGGAGCGTTATGGAAGTAGTGCCCACACAGCAGTGCGATACCCACGGAATACACATTCGTCATTCCCTAATGACCAACTGGCTGATCTTCTAGAAAACTGTACTAGTGTTGCAGGAGTAG
Source organism: Phyllostomus discolor (assembly GCF_004126475.2). Lineage (NCBI taxonomy): Eukaryota > Metazoa > Chordata > Mammalia > Chiroptera > Phyllostomidae > Phyllostomus > Phyllostomus discolor. Next base: position 90,687,745 of record NC_040910.2, read on the forward strand.
GGAAAAAAATTATTTGCCCCAAAGAAGTCACTGACCCCTTTCCCCCCGCCGTTTGCCCCTCTGCTTCGTTGTTACAAGAATCTGCCTTCAGCTGCCGACCCCTGACCCCCTTTTTGGCCAGGCCCAGTTGTACGGCTCTCACTCCTGGAGCTCAGTTCCCACCGGATGAAAACTGGCCTTGTCTCAGGGCTCCAGCGGTGCCCTGTTTTGAATCTCCCATCTGTCATCCTGGGTCCCAGACGAGCTGCCTGCCCCGCTCGGTCGCCTGATGCCCCTTGACCCCCTGGACTCATTCTTTGCCTCCGTTCTGACCTTTACATACTTTGAGTGCTTCTGGCCCTCCTGGTAAACCTCGGGATGTTCTGTCGCCAGCTGCTCACAGCTCTGGATGACTGTGGCTCCAGCTCCTGCCACTTGTTCAGAGACAAGGCACCTGCATGCAATATTCTGGGGATCTAGACTCACGCGCAACCGATAAATACCTTCTGCCATCTTCCCCAATTGTGGTGGCTTCCAGGACAGAGTCCGTAATTCTGCTGGGAGGGAAGATGAAAGCTGTGAGCTAAGATGCTGCCAGTCTGAACCAGCTGTTGTGACCCAGAAAAAGGACTGGGATTCATTGCCAGAGTGTGCAGCCAAGAATCGAGGCCCCAAAGGCCTACCAATTTTTAGAAATTATGAGGAAAAATAAGGAGCAAAAATACAAAAACATTACCTTAACTTTGTAAGGCATGTTCACTTCTAGCCGATGCATTTCAAGAAAGAAAGAATGGAATTCACCAGTATTTCAAATGATGGAGCGACTGGAAGGGCTTCGGTACGAGGCCAGGGTGGAGGCCGGAGACTGACAAGGAGACGTGCTACCAGCCTGAGAACTGTGAAAGGGATGGAGAATGTAACCATGGACCAAAACCCAGTAAAAGCTGGTTACTAAATGTATGAACTCGTCACCTTCCCCCACCCCCAGCCTCCCAAGAGGTAGCATAGGCTGAAAATGGAAATAGCTTCAGAACTGCTTACATAACGTCACGGCTGCTGGAACTGAGGTTACTGAGGGAAATATGACTGTTACAGAGAAGATGATAGGGAGGCCAAGTGTGTCTTCCTAACGCACAACTCTGCTTCATTCTCATATCAGTGGAAAAGATCTCGGGTTAAGACCATATATGCCAATCATACTTAAAAAAAAAGTAAGATTGCCTGCATGAGTTCCGGCTAAGCACTTTTATATATATTATTATTTTCTATATACATTATTTTTAATCCTTACATCAATACCATAAGAGGTGATAATGATCCCCGCGTCATAGATGAGAAATCACTCTGGTAGGTTCAATAACTACTCAAGGTCACACAGCCAGTAAAATGGAGGAACTGGGACTTGAAGCCCAGGCATGCCCTGTCCTTTGTGCCTAAATTTAGTCTGAGACTACCAGCCAAAATGCCTAAAGTGGTGCCTTTGTCCTTTGCTCATTGCTAAATGACCTCAGTCGTTATAGGTGCAGTGCCTTTGTTCATGTTCCTCAAAAGTTCAAAGAACATAGCAGGAGAGAGGAGACAATTAGGGTCCTTAGGGCTGAGACAAGAACAGGAATTGGAGGGTGTAACGGGCAGGCACTTCTCACATTCTATATCGAAATTCTCACAACACCCATTTTAACGTCCATTTTGGACTCACGAAGACTGAGTCTTAGATTATGTAAAACACCTGGGAGCCCACAGTGGCAGGAGAGCCAGTATGTAAAGTCAGAGCTGCCTGGTGCCAAAGCCACCTGCCTGGAAGGGGGAGGGAGCAGTCGTCTCTGCTCTCCTTCCTTGGAGGGGGGCCCCCTCAGAGGTTACCTCTGTTGCCACCAACTCCAGAGGGCCCTCAGCTCCTCACTTTTGCTAAGTCAAGGGCTGGCAGGGACAGAGGAGGTCCATGCCATGCAGAATTCCAGATGGAGTTGCGTCTGTTGAATGGATTTTGATGAGTCCCACCTTTTACCTTTGTCAACGTTTTTCTTAGTCAGCTACAGTGCTGGTTTTTTACCAAGACAGATGGATATTCTGATTCCTCTAACTCAGGGCTTTTCAACCTCAGGCACATTGACATTGTAAGTAGGAGACTTTTTTGTTGTCCGGAGCTATCCTTTGCATTGGAGGACATTTAGCTACATCCCTGGTCTCTTGATCCACTGGATACCAGCAGCACCCCGGCCTGCTCCACCAGTTGTGACAACAAAAAACACCTGCAGACCTTGCCAAATGTAGCCTGGGGGGCAAACTCACCCCCTGGTTGAAAACCACTGCTGCAACTCAAGGGGGCTACATGGTCTCCTTGCCTTTCTACCCCAAACCCAGCAAACCTCTCACATCCATCCCCAGGAATATGAGCCATGGGAGAGACTGTCCAATGACACCTGTGGGCGGAGTCTGGCTTTTCTGGTTTGGGGGAGGGAACTCAGCACAGATTGCTGGCCCTGTACTTACTTGATGCCCCCACAAGACGTGAAAAATGTAGAGCTTTCAATGTGCAGATGGCTCGCACTGCTTAATTACCAGCCGAAAGCACGCGAACATTTTCCTCCCTCTCCCAGCCTGCAGCAGCCCACCAGGAGCGGTGGAGGCATTAACAACAGGGAGCGGTTGCCCTTTCCCGCATCCTTATCACACATTAATTATTTTATTCTAAAGAGACAAAGTAGAGAGAATGTAACATATGATTCTGACGACACTTTTTTAAAAAACTGTCTGCTTTTCCTAGTGACTAGAGCATAGGAGCTGGTTGCTAGGCAACTGGGAAACTGCAGACTTGTGTACTGGCCATGCTGGTTTCGGAAATGAGCCATAAAAGGAATTCCCCAGTGAGAAGGGATCCCATACCATTGCTTGGTTTCCATGGACACCATACATAAGTGATGGATCCTGGGTTACAGGTCCTGCTTAAGAAAAAATATGTCACCCCACTTAAAACTTGAGTGGTGTGAGAAAGGTACGGAAGGAAGTCTTCTTGCCCTACATTATACATCGGGTGCATCCAAACCTCTGCCCCACGTGCTCCCTCTGAAAGAGAGGTCTGAATCTAAGTGGCTGAGACATTCCATCCAATTTCAGCTCTGCTTTTATTTAATATGTTCCAGTCTTTGCTTGAGTTGGAAGGGAGCTGCAATCTAAAAAGCAAATTTTTAAGCAAGAAAAGATGCCCTGGTGGCCAACAGGCTGTCTGTCTATCATCTACCCGTCTGGGGGGCCACACAGTGCCAAGATCAGGCACAAGGGCAACTCTCTGTGTTCACACGTTCTATTGGAATCTCACAAAAACAAGAGAGATTAGCAGAGAAAAAGACAATAGCCATGACTTCAAAATGAAATTGGCATGTCATGCAGAGCAAGGCACACAATAGGCCACTGCAATTCTGTCAGAAATTAGAAACAGACTTCAGATAATAGGGATGAAAAATATGAGGCAAGTATAAAGATGTGGAGCTTAAAATCCGAAGATGCGCAGGTCTAAGCTGGGCTTCCTCTGCTGAACAGTGGTGCAGATGGACCCGGCTGTAGCATTACAGACAGCGTTCCCAGGGACAGGAGACTTGGGACCCTAGACTGTAACCCCCAAGTCTCAAGGATGAGGAGGGACAGACCCAAAGAAGGGTGGGAATTTGCTCAAGGTCATCAAAGACAACCATTTCTGAATGGTGGTCTATATAAAACAACTCTGCATTCTTAACACTGCTGCATAACAAATAACCCCAAAATATAGCTGCTTATGACAACGAATAGAGATCGTCTTACAGTTTCTGTGGGTCAGGTGTCCAGGAGCATCTGAGCTTCAGGCTTGAGGTATCTCACAGGCTCTGATCCAGCGTCAGAGGGACTGCAGCCGTCTCAAGGCTCAGCCAGGGGAGGATCGCTTATGCGGCTGTTGGCTGGAGACCTCACTTTCTTGCTATGTGGGCCTCTCAATAGGGTGTTTCACAACATGGTAGTTGGCTTCCTCCTGGCCAGAGAACACCCTAGATGGAAGCTACAGTCTTTTTAACTTAAGCTCAGAAGTGATGTCCCATCATTTTCATCATATTCATTAGAATCAAGTTACTAGGTCCAGGCCCTAGTGAAACATAGGGAAATTGAAGGGCACAAATTATAAGAAAAGAGGATGAATCAAAAGCATAAAGGGAATAAAGACCAGAGAGCAGAGAATGGAAACAGGATGAGAAGAGGGCTGGGAAGCAAGAAGCAAAAAGCCTTAGCAGACAGCACATGAGAACAGGGAGAGAAAATTTTTAGTGAGAGGTGAGTTTGGGCGGGGGGACGGGGTGGGGAGTGATGGTGGCAGACCTGTGCAAAAAAGATGGAGAAATGGGGAGGTGTGTAGGACTGGGACAGAGGGTAGCAACTGGGAAAAATAATGACAACAATGATTTATTGAGTACTGACAATATGACTTGCACGAGCTCATTTAGTCTTTATGTCATCCAACACTGTAGATGCTGTTATTTCCAGCATTATCAGAATTAGAGAGATTGAATCTTAGAAGGATTGGGTACCTGCTCAAGTCTGTGCCATCAAGAAGTGGGTGCAGGTGGCAGGGCATCTTCTTCCAGGCAACCGGCCCCAATCCTCACAGTCGTCTTAAGCAAGGGGAGCTGAGAATTACAGGGGTTTGCTGCCTTTTCTTGCTCTACATGGATGCCAGCTTCTCTCTCTCCTGCCTCCCCTAGAGCCCCATGTCCCAGCACAGATTCGGAAGGCTGGATTTCTTGCTGGTAGCGGTAGGCTCATCAGAACATGAGTTGTAGAGCGAGTGCCTCAATTAGTCATATGGACCCACATAAAATAAAGCTCTTCTGCTAGGCCGTGTAGTTATTTCTCCACAACTGTATTGCTACAAGCTAGGATGAGGATACTTATTCTTCAAACCCCCGTAATGACTTGCACTGTCTTGAGCAGATATCTAAAAACAAAAAACAAAAACAAAAAAAAAACTTCGTGGAACTGAACATTTACTTCCACTGAATCCAATGAGAAATCCTGCTGTGTTAACTTATTAGCTTCACAGCGAAGTGGGGAAAGACTGGCTCCCTCCCCTCAGCCCAGCTCTTCACCAGCTGTTTGACTCTGGGCAAGTGACTTAACCACACTGGAATGCAGTGTCCTTATCAGGAAAATAGGTTGGCTAGATAATCTTTAAAGTTTTCTCTAGCTCTCAAACCTCACAATTTACATACCAGAGACTAGAATTAGGAACCATAGAAATGGTCAATGAACCAGATACGGGTACATGCCACCCCTTAGGCAGACTTGGCATAGAACTGCTCTGGATTCCATTTTGCCAAAATCCATCAACATGCCTCTCAAGGGAAGTTCAGCTCTACTCTTTGTGGCATCTGTGTACAACAGAGACTCCATGAGCTTAATTCTCCTCATCACCAAGGTCCCTCTGTAATGCTATGTTAGGAACTGGGCCACTGGTTCCCTTTGTAGTATTTCTATATGAAGAAAATGTTTTGAGAGAAATACTTCACTTTCCTGTTAATGAGTCTGCAAAAACCTTTCTGGTTTGTAGGAAATGCATATAGAAGGCACTTACCAATGGTCATGGCTTTAGTGACTTTCAGGAGCGAGGGAGAGCCTGCCTCCTCTCACACACTCCAAGAAGAGAAGTGCAGCAGATGTGTTGGTGTCCTGCCCATGGCCATTTACATTTTCACCATCCACACTTGGCTTCCAACCACCAGCACTCAGAGTCCAAGAGCTTTCTTGGATTGCAGTAGCCCCTGCCCATGTAGAAGGTAGAAGTGCTGGGAAATTAACACCCACTCCCTCACTGGAGGCAGCCATTGACCTATGGCTGAAGAAACTGATGTATAAATATCCTATCTTCCTAACCCTTGGGCGAGGTATATCCAAGGCATGTCTCAATCACTGTCTCCCAGAAATCCCCAGCAGGACTGAGCCCCTCTCACCTACCAAGGTAGTAACCTACTCTATGGCATGTCTTTTACTGACTTTCTTCCCTTCCTTGTGTCACTTTGCATTCCCCTCCTGGTACTTTCTGGCATTACCTCCCTAATAAACCATTTGAACTTCAACCTTTATTTTAAGGACTGCTTCTAGAGGAACCCAAATTTCTGCTAGGGCAATAGGCAGGAACAGAAAACAATCACTATCACTTAAAAAAAAAATTTCTATGAGCAATGTGCTCCTGTGGTGCACTTCAGAGTTACTGACAGTTCATTACCTTCCCTAACGGAAAAGTTATGGTATAGATTAGGCAAGAGGTGCTGCATACTAAAGACCGGAAATGAAGACGAAGCTCCTCTGAAATGCTCATGGAGTTTGCTAGAAATATTGACTCCATTTACAAAACTTCTGTTTACTCACCCTTTTCCTCTGTTGAGAGAACTGCAGCAGCCCTTGAGTCTCATGTCCATGGAGTCATACAGAAAAACATGCTGCCTGGGAACAAGGATCTTTTCAGAGGAGACAGTGCTGGAGCTTAGCGGTGCCCGTCCTGGATCATCTGGTTTGCCTCCAGCAACATCTGGTCCAGAGGCTGCCCAGTGCAAAGGAATGGGGGAAGGGAGAGCAGAAACATTGTAACTTGAAGGATAACTGAATAGGAAGCAGCTTACAGCATGTGGGCTCAATTTTCCTCAAAAAGCTCATAATATAACTGTCAAAAAATGGCACTATGAACCCAAATTATAAGATAATTATGTTTAGTCCCAAATTCAACACAATAAAGGTTATTTGCTCTCATGTCCTAGCAACCATCTCATAGCAGGGAGAAAAATACCATACAAAAACAAAGTGTAAACTCGCAAAGCAGTAATAAAACCAGCACACAACTATTCATTTCAGGTCTATTTTGAAAAGCTTTCGATAATGCCAGTAATTCCCTGTAAAGCTTCTATTCTTTTGCCACAATTCCCTTCTGGAGATAGAAAAAGCTTTTGCTGTTCGACAGTCATTCCTTTCAGGAAGATAAAGTCTACTTTATTTCCCAATTTAAAATGTTTGCCATTCTTAAAAATAATAAAAGAAAGAAATCCCTGACCACCTATATCCAGCTAAACCTACCAAGTAGGCAGGGCTTAGTGGCAATATCAGTGTGAATCCTTCTTGTCTTGCATGACAAAATTCATTTAATGGCCTTAACAAGGAGATTAAATGTAGCCCAAGAGCTTCGTCCACAAGATGCTGAATCATTCCAATAAAGAGCAGAAAATTAAACCAACTGTCAACACAGTTCTAAAAATTCTGATGCTTCATAGCATTTAGGTTGGTGGTATCCCTTTTGATGTCCTGGGTGACACCATGGAAGCTGAGGATTCCTCTGGGTACTGACAACAGAGGAAGGAGGAGGAAGGGGCTTAAGGTGACTTTGACTGCAAGAAAAAATCTACTTAGACATGCTCCAGTAAGAGGGCTCTAGGCCCTCTTACTTTCACTGACTCCAACAAAATGGAAGAATGGGAACCAGCAGCAGTTGAGGTAGGGGAGTGAGGTGGTAGAAAAAGGGCAGTCAGGGCTGTGAGCAGGGACAGTTGCACCTAGAAGGAAGTGGGCATGTGGGCAATTAGTCTCTTTAATATATACAGGACAACAAAAAGGGAAATACACAGGAATAGAAGGTAGAAAAAGAATTTAAAAAGACAAACCAAAGAGAAAAGGAAGATATGCATAAGCTCAGGAGTCATGATATACCATCAATACATGCTTCAGCCAGCAGTCAGCAGCTCACTGGCAGCAAAGATCAACTATCCCTCATCAGAACCAGCCTGCATAATACTGAGAGATTGTAAATACAAAGCCCTTCTAATTTATCCAAAATGGTCATTCTAATTTACATGATTTACATTCTGATTTTATGGACTATTTTTAAAGAGAGAAAGTATTAATAGAAAAGATGTATATGATCTTGATGAAGTCCTTGTACTTTTTATATTTAAGTTTTAGAGTTTTAATAATTTGGATTAAATGTATTATAAAAAAGGCTGATCTTTCAGTCACAGTGGCAGAGTAAGTAAAAACTATGTTTGTCTATCCTCAAACCCACATTAAAATTGTAACTGAATTATAGAGCAACCATCATGGACAATCAAAAGATAGCATAAGACAAGTGAAAATGAAAACACAACAACCCAAACCTACAGGACACAACCAAAGCTGTTCTAAGAGGAAAATTTATAGCAATACAGGCCTACTTAAAGAAACAAGAAAAAGTTCAAATAAACAATCTATGCTTATACTAAAAGGAAATAGAAAAAGAACAAAGCCCAAAGCAAGTAGAAGAAAGGAAATAAAGAGATCAGAGAAGAAATAAACAAAACAGAGTCTACAAAAATAGTAGAAAACATCATTAAATCCAAGAGCTGGTTCTTTTAAAAAAAAATTGATAAACCTTTAGCCAAACTTATCAAGAAAAAAAGAGAGGGGAGAAATGACAATCCATACCCCAGAAATACAAAAGATCATAAGAAAATACTATGAACAATCATATACCAATGAATTGGACAACCTAGAAGAAATTAGTAACTTCCTAGAAACATACAGTCTCCCAAGATTGAACCAGGAAAGGAAAGAAAATCTGAACAGACTGATAACTGCTAACAAAACTGATTTAGTAAGCAAAAAACACCCAACAAATAAAAATCCTGGGCCAGATGGCTTCACAGGTGAATTTTCCCAAATATTAAAGGAAGAGTTAATACCCAGTCTTCTCAAACTATTCCAAAAAATTGAAGAGGAGGATCCCTAACTTGTTTTTGCAAGGCTAGCATTACCCTAATACCAAAACCAGGTAAACACATTACAAAAAAAAAAATTATAGGCCAATATCCCTAAGGAACAAAAATCTTCAACAAAATATTAGCAAGCCAAATTCAGCAAAACATTAAAGATATCATACACTATGATCAAGTGGGATTAATTCCTGTTGTGCAAGTTTGGTATATATCTGCAAATCAATTAATGTGATACACCTAAAAAATGAAGGATAAAATTATATGACTATATTAATAGGTACAGAAAGGGCATTTGACAAAATCCAACATCCATTTATGATAAAAACTCTCAGCAAACTGGGGACAGAGGGAACACGCCTTAACAAAATAAAGGCCACATGTGACAAACTCGCAGCTAACATCATGCTCAATGGTGAAAAGCTGAATGCTTTTTAAGATCAGGAACAAGGCAATGGTGTCCACTGTCACCACATTCTTTCAACATAGTACTGAAAGCCCTAGCCAGAGCAATGAAACAAGAAAAAGAAATAAACATATCCAAATTTTAAAAGTAGAAGCACAACTCTAATTATTTGTGGATGACATGGTACTATATAGAGAGAACCCTACAGATTTCATCAAAAAACTATTAGAACTAATAAATGAGCTCAGCAAAGCAGGATATAAAATTAATATTCAGAAATTAGTTGCACTTTTATACACCAATAACAAACTATCATAAAGAGAAATTAATGATCCCATTTATAATTGCATCAAAAAGAATAAAATGCCTAGGAATAAATTTAACCAAGAAAGTAAAAGACCTGTACTCAGAAAACTATAAGACACTGAAGAAAGAAATTGAAGAAGATACAAATAAATGGAAGAATATACCGTGTTCATGGATAGGAAGAATTAATATCATTGAAATGTCCATACTACCCAAAGCAATCTAAAGGTTCAGTTCAATCCCTATAAAATACCAATGGCATTTTTCACAGAACTAGGACAATAATCCTAAAATGTATGTGGAACCACAAAAGACCACAAACAGCCATGGCAATCTTGAGAAAGAACAAAGTTGGAGATACCACGTTACCTGATATCATACTACACTACAAGGCTATAGTAATCAAGACAGCATGGTACTAATATAAAAACAAACATATCGGTCAATGGAATAGAATAGAGAGCTGAGAAATAAACTCACACCTCTGTGATCAATTAATCTATGACAAAGGAGACAAGAATATACAATGAGGTAAAGACAGACTCTTTAACAAATGGTATTAGGAAAACTGGACAGATACTCTCATACATGTAAAAAAAATGAAACTAGATGACTTTCTTACACCATATACAAGAATAAGCTCAAAATTGATTAGAGATATAAAGGTACAACTCAAAACCATAAAAATCCTAGAAGAAAAGATAGTCAGTAAACTTTTACATCACTCTTAATAATAACTTTTTGAATATGTCTTCACGGGTAAGGGAAACTAAAGAAAAAAGGTAAACATTGGACTACATCAAACTAAAATGTTTTGCACAGCAAAAAAAAACCATCCATAAAACAAAAAGACAACCTACTGCATGGGAAAAGATATTTGCCAACTATACATCTGACAAGGTTTACCATCCAAAACAAATAAGTAACTCAGACAACTTAACACACACGTACAAAAACAAATGATTTTATTTAAAAAATGGACAGAGGACCTAAGTAGACATTTCTCCAAAGAGGATGTACGAATGATCAAGAGACATACCAAAAGATACTCAACACCCCTCTTCATCAAGAAAATACAAATTAAAACCACAACCAGATATCACCTCAAATCTGTTAGAATGGCTATCATCAATAAATCAACAAACAAGTGTTGGTGAGGATGCAAAGAAAAGGGAATCCTGGTGCACTGTTGGTGGGAATGTAAATTGGTGCAGCCATCATGGAAAATAGTATGGAATTCCCTCAAAAAAACTAAAAATAGAACTACCTTATGACTCAGCAATTCCATTCCTGGGTATTTATCCAAAGAAATCCAAAACACTAATTCTAAAAGATATATGCAAGCCATGTTCATTGCAGTGTTATTTACAATAGCCAAGATATGGAAGCAACCTAAGTGCCCATCAATAGACAAAAGGATAAAGAAGTGGTACATACATAGAAGAAAATATTACTCAGCCAAAAAAAAAAAAAAAAGAATGAGATCTTGCCTTTTGCAACAACATGGATGAACCTAGAAGGTGTTATGCTAAGTGAAATAAGTCAGGCAGAGAAAGACAAATACCACATGATTTCACTTATAAATGGAATCTAAAAAACAAAATAAATGAATTTACAAAACAATAACAAACTCATAGATACAGGGAACAAATTGATGTTTTCCAGATGGGAAGAGGTTTGGGAGTGGGTAAGAAACGTGACGGGATTAAAAAGTACAAGTTGGCAGTTATTGAAAGTCTTGAGGATGCAAAATACAGCATAGGGAATATATTCAATAATATTGTAATAACTATGGTGGTGTCAGGTGTGCACTAGAGTTATTGGGGGGATCACTTCATAAGCTACATAAATGTCTAACCACTATGCTGTACACCTGAAACCAATATAATATTGAATGTCAACTCTAATTGAAAAGAAAATGGAAAATGTATATAAAAATGATCCATAATTCTATTCTGGGCACTCTGATGTTTCGTGCTCCAGCTGTGGATGTCAGTTAGCTCCACTAGGTTTGATTTCACATATATGGTGGCCATTCTTCTCCCAAGATTTGTTAGCTAAACTTTAATAAATCAGTGTTTAAATTTCCCTTTAATTTTTATCAGAATTTTTTCCTGAATACATGTGAAATTAAAGCTTATATGGATAAAGAGTTAAATAAGACATAGCTCTGTCTTTATGGATTTTGTAATTTGACAGGGGAGGAATTGAGTGGAAGGGGAATGAGACACAATCAGACGTATACACTAATAACTACAAAGCAGTAAACAAATTACACAGTGTTATCTGCTTCAGTGCTGGCTCTTCTTTAGCTCTCTGATCCCAGCTGGTTGCAGCCTTAGACTACCCCTCACCTCTTCGTCTCCTCACCCCCAATCTTTCTATCTAAATCTCACCTATCCTTGCATGTTACTCATTTTGTAACCATGTAGTCTTATCAAATCCTTCCATAGCTTGTGATCTCTTAGGAACTTCTGCAGCTTTTTCCAGTCCAGTGTGACAGAAGTTACTGTTGGAGGATAAGGGGTACCTTTAAGATACCCTGAGTCAACTGGCTCAGTGAAATCTCCTGGGGAGATTCTGTGCATTGAGCTGCTGGGCACCAGACCCCTTTTGCTACCCAGATATTTACTCCACTGTCATTTCTGGCTTGATCTGAGACTTCACAGTTCTGATTCCTACCATAAGGGTTCTCTATATTTTGATCCAGGGAGTGAAGGGAGAGGAGAGGGGGAGGAAACCAGGGGGAAGAATGACTGGTGGGCTTGCCAATGCTCATTCCCTCTCTTGCCTTCCTGTCCACACCCATCTAGGTGAGACGCCACACAGCTGCCGACAGGTTCACACATCTACATCAGCCCTGTCCTTAAAGACAGGCTGAGCACCAAGGACAAGTTTGGTCTGATGACTGTGAAGGTACTCTGTGGTTGCCCTTACAGAAGGGTGTATCATCCTGGAAGCCCTGTCCCTGGAGTTTTGGGTACTGTAGCTCCTGCCTTTATTCCCTCTGCCCTGATTCCAATGGCAGTAGGAATGAAAGGCCCAGGACTTGACAGTCTGCCTGTTGCCAGCATCAGTGCTTGCCTGTTACCCAAGGGTCCTCATTAGATACCTCAGGCTGGTGCCCAAGGGCCATGGTAGTAATAAACTCTTACCACTTTGGAAATGCAGCCTTTTGCATAGGCTCTAGCCAAGAGATTTGATTCTTACCAGAAGCTAAAGGGTACGTTTTATTGGGGGATTCCTGCACCCAACTTGAAAAGCTAGTTCATGTGCCCATTCAATCCACACACTTGTGGTGCCCTCCTATTCCTGAGAAAAGGTCAAATGTTCCACATTTACTGTGACTCTAGAGATCACTGTGGTGAAGCTGACCAACTGTGCCAGTTTGCTCAGGAGTGAGGGGTTTCCAGGGACTTGGGACATTCAGTCGCAAGCAATTTGGGATGAGAAGATCACCTTAGTTAGAACTAATCCCTGACTTCTTCTTTTTTTTAATATATTTTATTGATTATGCTATTATAGTTGTCCCATTTCCCCCTTCACTCCCCTCCACCCTGTACACCCTCTCCAACCCACATCCCCTCCTTTAGTTCATGTCCATGTGTCATACTTATAAGTTCTTTAGCTTCTATATTTCTCATACTATTCTTACCCTCCCCCTATTTTCAACCTACAATCTATGCTACTTATTCTCTGTACCTTTTCCCCCTCTCTCCTCCTCCCACTCCCCTGTTGCTAACCCTCCATGTGGTCTCCATTTCTGTGGTTCTGTTCCTGTTCTAGTTGTTTGCTTAGTTTCTTTTGGTTTTGCTTTAGGTGTGGTTGTTAATAATTGTGAGTTTGCTGTCATTTTACTATACATGTTTTTTTTAATCTTCTTTTCTTAGATAAGTCCCTTTAACATTTCATATAATAAGGGCTTGGTGATGATGAACTCCTTTAACTTGACCTTATCTGGGAAGCACTTTATCTGCTCTGCCATTCTAAATGAAAGCTTTGCTGGATAGAGCAATCTGGGATATAGGTCCTTGTCTTTCATGACTTGGAATACTTCTTTCCAGCCCCTTCTTGCCTGTAAGGTCTCTTTTGAGAAGTCAGCTGACAGTCTGATGGGAACTCCTTTGTAGGTGACTGTCCCCTTATCTCTTGCTGCTTCTAGGATTCTCTCCTTCATTTTTAACTTGGCTAATGTAATTATGATGTGCCTTGGTGTGTTCCTCCTTGGGTCCAACTTCTTTGACTCTCTGAGTTTCCTGGACTTCCTGGAAGTCTATTTCCCTTGCCAGAATGGGGAAGTTCTGCTTTATTATTTGTTCAAATACGTGTTCAATCTGTTGCTCTTGCTCTTCCCCTTCTGGTACCCCTATAATTCAGATGTTGTAACATTTAAAGATGTCCTGGAGGTTCCTAAGCTTTTCCTCGTTTTTTTTGAATTCTTATTTATCCATTCTTTCCTGTTTGGTTGTTTCTTTCTTCCTTCTGGTCCACTCTATTGTTTTGAGTCCCAGTTTCCTTCCCATCACTAGTGGTTTCTTGTGCATTTTCCTTCATTTCTTTTATGGTAACCTGCATTTGTTCATCTAATTTGCACCCCAAATCAACAAATTCTGTGAGCTTTCTGATCACCAGTGTTTTGAACTATGCATCTGATAGATTGGCTATCTCTTGGTTGCTTAAAAGGATGAGTCCTAGGGCATTGATTTGCTCTTCTGTTTGAGCCATCTCTCTCTCTCTCTTTCTCTCTCTCTCTCTCTTTTTTTTTTTTTTGGTCTGGTTGCTCCTGTTACAGTGAGGGGTGGAGCCTTAGGTGCTCACCAGGGCTGGGCACCCCAGTTGCTGGGTTGTGACGTTGTATGTGGGGGCAGGGTTGGGAGGGAACAATGGCGGTAGCTCCACTGTCCGTGGGATCTCAGTCCCTTCTCTGGGATACTGGATTGCATGCTCTGCCCTGCTCCACAATCACCACCTCACTGGGTCTGCCAGCCACTGCCTGCATACTCAGGGTCCACTCGCTGCGATCTTGTGTACCCCAGATGCCCCACGTGCCCCTGGTTGCCTTATGCACCCAACTCTCTCTGCTCTCCACACCGGGACCTGCAGCACCTGGCTAGTCATCTCTGCCCCTCCTACCACTCTGGATGAACGGGTCTACTTCAACTTCTTGGCTGTCTGACTTCCATTCAGATAAATTCTCTGTCAGTTCTAGGTGTTATTCTGCCTCCAAATTGTTGTTGTTCCAATCTTGGTTGTGCATGGAGGTACGGTGCGTCCACCTATGCCTCCATCTTGGCCGGAAGTCGATCCCGGACTTCTCAGACTCAATCCCCAGTGTCCATGGGACCTAGGGCTTAGCCAAAATCCATGGAGGACAAAGAAAGAGCTGGATCTGGAACAACCTCAGGCCACAGCTGTCCTTTGCCTATTCAGAATTCTTGCTGTGTTCAGAACCCCTGTGTGCACACAGGATGATCTTTGTCCCCCTAGACTTGCATTGGGAAGGAAAAGGAAAAACAGATTTTTACCATCACCACTTAGCTGAACTGTATTGTAAGTCTTGTCAAAATGGGATATTGATAGTTATTTGTAGATGGAGAAATATATGATGGGTACAGAATTGGGTTAGAGACCATGAACACCCAAACCTTTTTTCCCTTCATCATTCATCCCTTCCTACAAGGTGATAAGGGAATCCACACTCACTGAGGATAAAGGGAGGCTGAAGGACCCTTAATCTAGCTGGCACTTTGGCCCCAAATCCTGTTGTCAAACTCTGGTGCACTGGCCTAAGTCACTGAAAGCACAAAGTCAAACCTCAGGTCAAACTATGCCAATGTGAGGAAAAGCCAACCCAGAAAAGTCACCAGAGAGCAGAGCCAGACAACAAGGTAGGGGTACACAAGCAACAGAGTATTTTCCCCATGGCCAAAGCCAGGAGGGTCTCCTAGCCATGGCATTGGGAAAATCATGAGAGTACACCCTCCCCACCTCCCCCTCCTTAGCCTCCTGGAAACACTAGGACCCAACAGGAGATGGTGGCCAGGTCTCTAGGCCATGCTTTATTTTTCTGGAATCTTACAGGTACAGTATCCAAAGAGATTATGCATGTGCTCTGGAACTTTTAACTGTTTTAAAAACTATGGCCCAATAAATTGGACTAATCTGACCAAATCATTGAGCTTGCCTCCTTTTGGGAGAGGTGACTTCCCTGTGCCTTGGAAGCCACCACTGTATAAGTCTCATAGGACTGGTGGTCAAGAGACCTGAACTTCAGTATTTTGAAAGATGTCTGTAACTGATTTGAGACCAAACATTTCTCAGTGTCCTCTCCTATAAAATTGATTGGACAAACTCTTTGGAACAAAGGTTTTTTCCAGCTTTATGATCTCTCTCTCTCTCTCAGACACACACACACACACACACACACATGCATGCATGCACACACACTGCTTTATTTCTGGATATTAACTGAATGTCAGGGTGAGCCATATTAGAGCCTGAGGCAAAAGGAAAAAATCAGTAATACTGATCCTCTAAAGTACTTAGTATTTTGCTTATTGTGGACTTTTTGCATTAATTTAGATTTTTTTTAAATACTGCATTAAAATAGTAATCTTGCTTACTGACTTTGGGGTGCCCATGAATGTGTGCACCTAGGGCAAGCACCTCACTTGCCTCCTGGTTCCAGCTCCTGTGGGTGAGGGAGGAAGGCACCGCTGTAGACAGGAGGAAAGAAGAGACTGAACATTACAAAATTCCTAGGGCCAGCCATAATGGTCCTTATACGATCAGCTACCTACCTATAATTTCTAGTTGTTTCTGTTATGTTTATTTTGTTTCTCCAGACTAAAAATTCTTTGAGCATGAAGACCCTGGTGTCTATTTTGTTTTGTTTTCTAATCCCTCCACCCATACAACAAATTCCCAGCACAGCGTTAAGCACTGAACTATTAGAGCAAAAGGTCAGGACACACACTGGATTCTAGATATCACACCTACTCTTCTCTTGATCTTCCAGAAGGTAAAAAATATTTTTTAATGATTAGTTAAGTTCAGGCCATAGAAACACAAGGAGCTGGAAAACCAGAAAAGTAAAACAGTTGTCTTGACACTAGGTTACCAAGTAATGGAAAAGAAATTTGGGTTTCATTCCTTGTTTTTTCCTCTCAGAGCCAAGAGGAGCAGGAGGTAAGACAGACAAACAAGCCTCATGGGACCAGGAGGTTTCCAGAGCATCCTCACTCTGAGGAGGGCCACCATTCCAGGACCAAACAAAGCAAAGGCTGCTGGGTACCCACAGGCTGCTGCTGGGGGCTGCAAGGGAACCTCTTCCAACCATGCTACCCTGGCTCAGGATGTACAGCAAAGGACACAGAACTGAAATGTTATCTGTGAAAAGTCTCCATTAGAGGACATGTAAAAGAAATTTTACTTCTTTCAATTAGATGCATTAATAAAGCTATAAACATGGATTCACACTGAAGTCCTGGCAAGCCTTTAACAAGCAATTAAGGGAAGGCACTGGTCTGCCTTCTCTTCTTACTGGGTCACTAATGGCTGTGTGCCCTGGAGCAAACCACTTACCCTCTCTCTGCTTCACTGTTTTCATCTGTAAAAGAGGGTATTGGATTGGATGGGCTGCTAAAATCCCTTTGAGCTGTGACATTATGTAAGGGCCTGGGCAAAGTTTGTTCACCCAACCCTCCAGCTGTCTTTCTGCCCTGTTGGCCTTTTTCCATAGAGTGTCAAATTCTTAATTGTATCCTTAAAACATGAGGAATGCAAATCTTTACTGTACATCAGGGAAGATTGAAGGTTTACCTTTCAGAGCAGAGAAATAGAGCTTGCTTAAGAATCTAACCGAAGCAAGTCACACCCCCACAAAAATGAAATGGAATCGTGAAAGATCATGAAAATCTGGGACTCTGTGCAAGCAAAGAACAAGTACTGTGTTGGTATTTTTAAAAAGATTTTCAGTCCATTTGCAACACCTTCATGCTTCCCTTATGGGTTTCTCCATCTTTTCAGCTCTACAGTAAGCTATTTTAAGACTGTTTTCCTTCTATACAGTAATACCTGTTCAGATAGGCAATTTAATTGTCATTATACTTTTTTTAGTCGTTCAAGACCTTTTGTTATGGTGAAATAATTTTAGGCACACCGAGCACAAATCCATTAAATACTTTCCTTATTTTGCTAATGAACTATTGTGGGTGGTAGAAATTAATTTCATTCCACCCATGATACTCATATATCTGTTAAATTCTTATAGTTGAAAGTAAAGGTTGCGAATAACTAAACTCAAATGATAGTCTCCTCTTAAAGCATTAAGTTCATTGTTTCATTTATGCCAAGATGTAGCTGAAGAAAAACCTGTACAAATTTTTCACAAAATTAAAATGGTTCAACTGATCCAATCTTGGGGTTGATGTTGCAAATGTTTTTACAGGCTGGATATGCTCAGGAATTGGAAGGCCCCTGTGTTAATGGATTGGAAGAGAATCTTCTAAGCAGATGTGTTGAAGCTCATCTCGATGGGCAGAGGAGCTATTAGCACACTTGCTTAAAGCGCAGCACTGATGATATCAAGGTCCTGGCTGGAATTGCCATACGGCTCAGCCAATACTGCTCAATCCATAGCCCAGGCTATAGCCCTAATACCTCCCTGCTGTTTCACATTTTACACACCCCACAGAAGGTCACAAATGAGAAAGGTAGAGGATGCGGATGGAGTCACGCAAACCTTTCCCCACTGCGTGGAAAGGACCTCCAAGCACAGGCTCCACACCAAGGGACATGTGTGTGACAACACATAACGATGACAAGTCAGACCCATTAACTCCAGTTGGAACTTGGGTTGAAAAGGAAAACAAATCATCTCCATCACACTGATAACAAAGGTCCCCTTGATAAATGGAGGGTTGGGGGTGTTGAAGGGGAGGATGTGCCTTTAGAGACAAAGGGCAAAAGCCAGAGTTCTCTTAGGGAGCTAGGACAAGTGTCACAAGGCAAGAAAGGCCCAAATCCTGTCCCTGAAAATAAACATTTCTAGAACTACTAAGGTCCTTGACAGATGTGAAATTGGGATTGACTTGTAAGTGCTTCCTTATTTATAATCAGTCTCTTCTAGAGCCAACTCAGATTTACTGAAATTAATGTCAGTGCCTTAGGTAGAAGCAGCAGCATGCTGATTTCTCTTGAGTCAGATTTAATTCCAGTTTCTACCTCTAAATGTGTGCCCGCTGCTCCGAAGATTCCCTGAGCCTGCTGCTTTAATCCTGCTTCTGTGTTTCCCTCCACCTCTTACTCTGGATTCCTTTCCCATCTCTCTCCTTTCTTTCTAAACCCCAAATGGTAGATAGATGAGAGGATATAATCAATGATAATGAAAAGAAGAGAGTCTGAAAGGAGACCAAAAAACCAAAAAAACAAAACAAAAAAAACCCACCCAAATTCATACTGTGGCCCTGAAGTCATTACTAAGACAAGTCTAACGGCGTTCACACTGATGCTGAGTTTAGGACTTGACAACATAACTGGGAAGATCAGTGACAACTCTAAAGAAAAAAATGAAGAAAAGGGGAGTGACAAGGCAGTTGCCTTATTTTTTTTTTTCAGTCTATAAAAATAATTACTTCATTGTATTTCCCTACACACACACACACATACACACAACCTGATATCTTTGTTTTTTTTATATTACATGGCAATGAGCCATGGAAGACTGCAGAGAATTATAAGTGGAGTCTGCCTTAAAAAAAAATCTCTCCTCAAGTGACAGTAAATGGATAAAAGCTATTTTTAGATGAAATATATCTAACTAATGTCCAGATGTGACTCTACCACATGAAGAGAAAAGCAAGTCTATCTAAAGCACTGAGCTGTACTTGAAAACATTTCTTTAAAATTTCTGGTAATAATGATTTATAATGGAAAGACTTAGACACGTACTGACCATCGGCCCCTTCAGCAGCTCCCTGGGGGACAACATCTGCACACATGGCTCCAACATGTGGATGATCCCAAGGTTTACATTCCTGATTTAATTGTTACTAACTCTCTGGGCTTGCAACTCGTCATCTCTCCACATGATTATAAAGGAATGAGGGAGAGGAACATGCACATCAGGATTTCTGTTCTCAGCCAGTGGGGTCCTCGAACGCCCGCCACCTTGAGAAGTCACCTGCTTGTCCCAATGCTCATGCTCTGCTCCAGACTCTCTTGGAAGCCCTCCTACTCAGGCATTCAACAAATATTTATTAAGTACCTACCGTATCCCAAGCTGGGCATAACGTGAAGAGCAGAAATAACACAGCCCCAGCCCTCATGCTGACAATCTAGTGGAATTTCTTTTGGAGCCCAGATTACAAATTACAAAAGAAAATCAATCTTACTGCTTTAGCATCACAAATAGTGGTATCATGTTTGATCATAGTTCTCATTATTGTGCATGACCTTGAATAATGTTTGGCCATTTGAAAAAAAAAGTCAATTCCAGGAATATAGTCATTGAAGATGTTAAAAATAATGTGATACAGGCCTTAAGAAGAGTTACACATACATTTTTGGGCAATGGCATCACTGGAATAGAGACATGTCCTTTCCAAGTAACTCTTTCCAGAGTTCGATTCTACTGTGGAGCAAGGACATCCTGTCCAGGGAAGCAAGGTGGCAGGGAGGAAGCCAGGGGGAGAGGGAAAAGGCAGGGAACTGGGTGGGACAAGTCCAGTCCAAGTCCAGGCAGGTGATAAAATCCCTGAATAGAGGGGGATGTGGAGCTGTAATTGGGAAGAAGCATCAAAGGAGGACAGCAGCAGGAGAGCTGTGCCCATAGTTGGAAAACCTTAGCCAAGTGAAAGGATCCATCCAAAACAATGGGGAAATGCAGGAACTAGCAATGCAACGTGGGTACCAAAGCCCAGGAGACTGGTAATATCCAGGTTACCCAAAACAACCTGGCTGTTAGGAGCTGGATGGCTGATCTGGCCTCACCTAAGGCTGGGAAAGGAAGTGGCCAGGTAACAAGGCTTCACGGTGCCATGGAAGTGCCTGACACTTCTGCTCCTGATCAGAGCAGCCACAACTACTTTAAAACCTTCAAGACCATCTGGTTGGTTTCTCCTTGGGCCCAAGAAGGAGGTGAAGCCTAAGGACAACTATGTACAGTGAGTCCTCACTGAATGTCGTTGATATAGGTTCTTGGAATTGGCAGCTTTAAGCAAAACAATGTATAAGGAAACCAATAGATAGGCTAATAGATATAAACAAGAATTAAGTTCCTACATATATTTCTGGCCAAAAAAAATAAAAATCATCAAACTACTAAACAAAGATTCAAAACACTTCTAATATTAAACATGGAAGTAAATGTGAACTGTACTTGTACATACATTTAAGAAAGATTATAAAAAAACAAGCGAGGCCCTGGCTGGTGTGGCTCAGTGGATTGAGCACCGGCCTGCAGAGTGAAAGGTCACAGGTTCAATTCTCAGTCAAGGCACATGCCTGGGTTGTGGGGTCAGGTCCTAGTTGGGGGCGTTCAAGAGGCAACCATGGGTGTTTCTCTCCCTCCCCCTCTCTAAAAGTAAATAAATAAAATATTTTTTAAGTGAGATAATGATTTTTCAGCCCTCTTATTGCAGTTTTGTGTGGCGGGTGGCTGGAGCCTACAGGCAGCTCAGGGCACACCCTGGACAGAACGCCCTTCCACTGCAGGGCACACTCACACCCCCACGCTCACTCAGACTGGATGAGTCAGACAAGCCCATTTAACCTGATGTGAACACCTTTGAGATGTGGAAGGAAACTGGAGAGGCTGGAGATAACCCACACGGACATAGGGAGAACGTGCCGACTCCACACAGACAGAGGTCCCTGCCAGGAATTGATCTTTTCCCCCCTCATTAGGATTTTAACAAAATGATGTTATTGGAGGACCTGCTGTACTCATGTCAATAGGGGTCAAGATGTTAAGGGACAAAAGACTTTATTTCCTAATGATTCCGTATGTTTCAGTAGCTGTCACAGGCTGGGAGAAAAACAGCAAAGCACATATCTGCTAGAGGACTGTTATCCAAAATATACAAAGAACCCTCCAAACTCAACAATCATAAACAACCCAATTTAAAAATGGTCAAAAGGTCTCAACAGACACTTCACCAAAAAAGATACACAGCAAATCAGCATATGGAAAGATGCTCAACATCAATTGTCATTAGGAAATTATTAACTAAAACAAAAATGAGAAACTGCTATATATACCTATCAGAATGGTTAAAATTAAAAACACACACACCTGATAATACCAAACACTGGTGAGGATGTGGAACAATTATAAGTTTCATTCATTGCTGGTGGGAATGTAAAATGGTACAGCCACTTTGGAATGTAGTCTTGCAGTTTTCTTACAAAGCTAAACATAATCTTACCAGAGGGTTCTGTAATCACAGTCCTTGGTATTCATCCAAATGAGTTGGAAACTTATGTCTACGCAAAAACCTGAACACAAATGTTTATAGCAACTTTACTCATAATTTCCAAAAACTGGAAGCAACTAAAATGTCTCTCAAAAGGAAATAGATAACAAATTCATCAATGGAATATTATTCAGCCATCAAAAGAAATGAGCTATCAAACTATGAAAAGATGCAAAGGAACATTAAGTATGTAGTGCTTAGTGAAAGAAGCCAGGCTAAAAAGGGGGGTAGATACTGTATGACTCCATGTATAAGATAATCTGTAGAAGGCAGTCCTTTAGAGACAGTAAGAAGATGGATGATTCCAGAGGTTCAGGGGAAGAGGAGAAGGGATGAATAGGTGGAATACAAAGGTTTTCAAGGCAATGAAACTATTCTGTATGGTCCTGGCATGATGGATAAGTGATATTCATATGTCTAAACCCACAGAGCTACACATCACAAAGAGTGAGCCCTAATGAAAACAATGGACCTAATGGACATAATCATGTATGGATATTGGCTCATCGGTTATAACAAATGTGCCACACTAATGCAAGATTTTAATATTGGGGAAAGGATATATGGGAACTCTCTGTACTAACTGCTCAATTTTTGTAAACCTAAAATAGCTCCAAAAAGTAAAATCTGTTAGTTTAAAAAAAGGCCTCCTGACAAGGTTTCAGATTCCTCATTGCAACCAACCTTTAGGGAACCACCACTTGTGTTGAGTCTGGACTTGGGCAAAGAGGAACATCCACAGCTGTTTGAAAAGACTATTGAAACCCTCTGTTTCCCAACTACCTACCTGTGTGGAGCCAGCTTTCCTTCATCTCCTTCCAGCAGAGCAACCTACCGCAACATAGTGAATGAAGGAGCAGACATGAGAGTCCATCCACCTTCCATTAAGTCACACAGAAGTAAAATAATTCTTCTCTTCTAATGAAACATTTTTGTTTTTTAAAAATTATTTTCCTTTTAAAATGTTATGTTAACATGTAATAGGGCTTTAAAATTGTTTTTAAACAAATATTTTCAAAAGGTCTCAGTTCTCTCTTCTTTTCCACTAAATATTGGTATAATCCACACAAAGGCTCTTTGAGATCTTCTAAATTTTAAGAATATAAAAATTTTTGTGTCCTTAGATTAAAAAAAAAAAGCTTGAGAACCACTGGTTATGTGACCTGGGTAAACTTTAATTTTTAGGCTATTTTCTGGATCATTTCACTAGTGATACACTTGTAGCAACTGCACCTAATGGTTCGTTCCACAGAGGCGGCCGATGTCCAGGCAGGGCCATCACGGCTGCCCGGGCATGTGAAAATCCATACGCTGAGCATATCTTTTTTCAAGTGTGAATGTAGATTTTGTTCAGTCTTCATTCTTCCATTATCTTCTTTTAAAATGAAACGTTTCAAAGAATGTAATAAAACATGAAGGTAAATTTAAAAAGAAAACAGTGCGAGTCAAATTTATGGTGTGGGACCACAAGGCTTGCTCTTACAGCTTTTAATGGCAGATAGTTTACAATAAACACTGGGCTTAGCTGGGTAGAAAACAGTCACAGACGGGAGGTAATTACTTGTCCATCTCCAAGCATCGGAAACTCTGGAGGCCCTCCAGTTGGATGAGGCAGATCTGCCAACTGTCACTCATTTGGACTAACGCTTTTTTTGTTGTTGTTTTAATTAAATTGTGGGGGGGTGGGAAGAACAGGAGATGAACCTCCCTCCTGAAAGTGCAACAATTCCATGGATGGATAAATCCATGACCCATCCTTCTCAACTGTCTTTATTAGCCTTGAGAAAACCACATAGACGCCCATAAATATAGCCACAGGGGGGAATGAAATGTATAGGGTGTTGGAGAGGCCTGTTGCCAGCGAATCTGAATATTATAGTAAGGTTTCTATAAACAGTCAGAGAAAAACCAGTTAGATCCCCATGCAGATAACAAGAATATAAATGGACCTTTTAATGAGCTCTGCATCATCACA
Source organism: Phyllostomus discolor (assembly GCF_004126475.2). NCBI lineage: Eukaryota > Metazoa > Chordata > Mammalia > Chiroptera > Phyllostomidae > Phyllostomus > Phyllostomus discolor. The sequence goes on from NC_040910.2 coordinate 90,711,640, forward strand.
GATGAAATAATAAATACACCCAAACAGAGATAAAAAGAGGAACAGCAAAATTATGCAAAAATCCTGTCGTTAGGATATGTGGGTAGTGTGCCTCAAAATAGAAACCAAGCAGCGTTCCAAAGACTTGAAGTTTTTAGATAAAGAAAATATAATTGCTCTAATTCTTGTTTAATCCTGTTCCCTTCAGCTCTTGTCAGAAACTGTTACCCACCTCTGGTTACTTGAGGACAGTGGAACTGTTCCCAGAAATACACCTGAAACAGATGCTCACAGATATGTATTCTAATTTTAAGTATTTTATATTCAAAAAAAGAACTGTGGCAAAATTCAAGGTTATGTGTAAGTAGAATCCCCGAGATAAAAATGGCATACAAATTTTACCTTAACATTTATTTTTGCTATATGAATACTTTAGATTAAAGGGTAATTTAGCATCAACTCTTAAATCGTTAACTAAAAATCTGCACCTGTTATTATTAACGCCTTAGATTGTTTGAAATCAAGGGATTTCTTTTTTTTTCTTGTATTTTTTTCCATTACCATTTATCCCCCTTATACCTTCTTTTTCCTCTACCCATCTCCTCTCCTCCCTGCAGTCACCACACTGTTGTCCATGTCCCTGAGTCCTTTACCTTTTTTGTTCAATCCATCCACCTTCCAACACCCCACTTGAGAGCTGTCAGCCTGCTCTCTACCTATGAGTCTGTCTCTATTTTGCTTGTTAGTTCAGTTTGTTCATTAGATTCCACGCATGAGTGAAAGCATGTATTTGTCTTTCCCTGACTGGCTTATTTCACTTAGCGTAATGTTCTCCATGTTCATCCATGTTGTCACAAAGGGTAAAATTTTCTATTTTTTTATGGCTGACTAGCATTCCATTGTGTAAATGTACCACCATTGTTTTATCCACTCATTCACTGATGGACACTTGGGCTGCTTCCAAACCTTGCTATTGTAAATAACGCTGCAATAAACGTAGGTGTGCTTATATCTTTCAAATTAAAGTCTCAGGTTGCTTCAGATAAATTCCCAGAAGTGGAATTGCTGGGTCATAAGGCAGTTCCATTTTTAATTTTTTGAGGGAACTCCATATTGCTTTCCACAGTGGCTGCCCCAGTCTGCATTCCCACCAGCAGTGCAGAAGAGTTCCCTTTTCTCCACATCCTCACCAGCACTTGTTGTTTGCTGGTTTATTGGTGACAGCCATTCTGACAAGTGTGAGGTGATAGCTCATTGTGGTTTTAATTTGCATTTCTCTGATGATTAGTGACGTTGAGCACCTTTTCATATGTCTATTGGCCATCTGTATGTCCTCTTTTGAGAAGTGTCTATTTAGGTGCTTTGCCCATTTTTTAAATTTGATTGTTCTTTTGGTGTTGAGTTTTATAAGTTCTTTATAAAATTTGGATATTAAGCCCTTCTCAGATGTATTAGCGAATGTGTTCTCCCATTCAGTGTTTTTTTTTTTTTTTTAAAGATTTTATTTATTTTTTTTTAGAGAGGGAAGGGAGGGAGAGTGAGAGAGAGAGGGAGGGAGAGAGAGAGAGAGAGAGAGAGAGAGAGAGAGAGAGAGAGAGAGAGAGAGAGAAACATCAATGTGCGGTTGCTGGGGGTTATGGCCTGCAACCCAGGAATGTACCCTGGCTGGGAATCGAACCTGGGACACTTTGGTTCCCAGCCCGTGCTCAATCCACTGAGCTACGCCAGCCAGGGCTGTTTTTTTTTTTTTATTTTGTTGATGGTTTCCTTTGCTACGCAAAAACTTTCTAGTTTGATGCAGTCCCATTTGTTTATTTTTTTCTTCTGTTACCTTTGCCTGAGGAGATACAAGGTCTGTTTGGAAAAAGTCCAGCCATTGTTAATATAATGAGTGACATCAATGTCAACCTGGCAGCCAAGGAGAGTGGATTGGAACGCACATGCGTGAATAATGACAACTTCACTGTACTAGTCAGTGGGGGCAGTAGACGTTGTTGAGGTGAGCGTGTGTACTGGGTGTCCATTGCATTCAAAATGACTGAGCAAGTAGAGCAACGAATCTGCACCAAATTTTGTGTTAAATTGGAAGATTCCTCCATGGAAACTATTCAGATGACTCAGAAGGCTCTCAGGGACAATGAAATGAGTGCCGTCGGGGGAAAAAGTGTGGCACAAATGCTGCAAATGTGGTCAAGAATCCATTGTAAGTGACCCATGTTCTGGAAGGCCTGCAACAAGCAGAACACCTGAGAATGTTGAATGTGTACGGGCTGCCATCGACAAAGATTGGCGACTGACAGTGGGAGAACTAGAAGCTGATCTGGGCATTCCAGAAACTACTGTGTCCAAGATTTTGACACGGGATGTTGGCATGAAATGTGTCATGACAAAATTCACTCCACAGCTTCTGCTACCAGAGCAGAAGGAACATTGTGCTGCAATTGCTAATGACTTGATTCAAACTGCTACCAGTGAACCAGATTTCCTCAAGAAGGTCATAACTTTGAAGGAGGCTGGGGCATCATTGTCCTATGTGCAATTTTCTTGTATCTGCTTCAATAAATGTCTCTATTTTTCATATTATAGGGCTGGATATTTCTGGACAGACCTTATCATATATCAGAAAAAAATGTTTCTATGAACAATATCCAAGATTTTACTGCCTGTTTTATTCTAGAATTCTTAAGCTTTTGGGTCTAATATTTAATTTTTTAATCCATTTTTAATTTATTCTTGTGTGTGGTGTAAGAAGGAGGTCTAGTTTCATTTTTTCTTCATGTATCTGTGCAGTTTTCCCAACACCATTTATTGCATAAACTATCTTTAGCCCATTGTATGTGCTTACTTCCTCTGTCAAATATTAATTACTATGAAGATGTGGGTTTATTTCTGAGCTCTTTTCTCTGTTCCATTGATTTATGTGTCTGTTCTTACGCCAGTACAATGCTGTTTTGATCACTGTGGCCTTATAGTATAGTTTGATATCAGGTAGCATGATTCCTCCAACTTAGTTCTTCTTTCTCAAGATCAGTGTTGCTATTCATGGTCTTTTATGGTTCCACATAAATTTTTGAAATATTTGTTCTATTTCTGTGAGATACATCATTGGTATCTTGATAGGAATTTCACTAAATCTATAGATTGCTTTGGGTAGTATGGACATTTTAATAACATTAATTCTTCCTATTTACGAACACAGTATGTGCTTCCACTTGTTTGTATCTTCATCAGTTTCTTTCTTCAGTGTCATATAATTTTCTGAGTACAGGTCTTTTACATCCTCAGTTACATTTGTTTCTAAATATTTTATTCTTTTTGAAGCAATTGTGAATGCAATTATTTTCTTAATTTCCAATTCTGATAGTTCATTTTGGCAAATAAAATTGCAACTAATAAAATCAAGGGCTGACTTCTAGTCAAGATGGCAGCACAGGCAGACAGGGCTCACTTCTTCACACAACCACATCAAAATTACAACCAAAATATAAAGCAACCATCACTCAGAAATGTCACAAGTTGAATTGAACAGGAGTCTGCCAACTATGGAACTAAAGAAACCACATCCATGCAGACTGGTAGGAGGGGCAGAGACGTGGAAGGAGTTGGTCCCTCACCTATGTTTGGTGGATAAAAATTCAGGAGGGATATCTTGGGAGCAAGGAGTCCCATACCCACAACAGGCCCCACAGCCCAGGGTTCCAACACCAGGAAGATAAGTTCCCACAACTTCTGGCTGCAAAAACCAGTGGGGATTGAGTCAGTGGGAAAAACTGCTGGAGCCTGAAAGAGTTCCTCTTAAAGAACCCACACATGGACTCACCTACTCAGACTCACTCCCTCTGAGCTCCAGCACTGGGGTAGCAGCTTGAAAGGCACCAGTGGCATGTTGGGAAAAACTGAAATGTCTGGCATCAAGGCGAGCAAAGGTCATTGTCCCTTTTATAAACCCTCCCCCAGCAGAGCCACAGAGCTGAGGGTCTGGTGCCACATCTGAGACTGAATCAACTTGGCTAACACTGTTTGCCCTACCCTGGAGATACCCAGAAACTTTGCCCCACCCAACTTAGGGGCCCACCCAAGCTACTTTTCCACATGAATGGGTGATCTTGGATCATGCTTCACAACTCCCTAAAACCTCTCAAAAAAGCAACAGCTGGCCTTGGTGAGCCCCAGGCCCAGCACTTGCAGCAGCCAGCCTAGATTCACAGCTTGGCTTTGCCTGGGAATCTCCAAGCCCAGCACAAGTAGCAGACATCTCAGATTGCTTTATAGGTCAGGCAGGGTGACCCCAGGCAGAACACAGGAGGGGGCTGACCTTGGCCTGCACCACCTGGGAAATCCCACAGCCTGCAGACTCAGGAGACAGCTACAGATCACATCAGAGGACCACCACCCTGCTCCTATGCAGCTGAACCTCTACAGAGGGTGGAAGTTGGTAGTAAGTTGTCACAACCAATCATTGCAGCTGACTGGCCTGGGTAAATCCCTCCCATTGATCTGCAAACAGCAACCAAGGCTCAAGTACAAGGTGTACTCAGCCCCACACAAAGAGCATACCTTCAGTATCCACCTTGGGTGATAGGGAGGCTGTGCCACTGGATGCCACAGGACATCTACTACATTAGGCCACACTACCAAGACATGGAGTCAAAGCTACTCTATCTAATACATGGAAACAAACACAGGGAGGCTGCCAAAATGAGGAGACAAAGAAACATGGCCCAAATGAAAGAACAGATCAAAACTCCAGAAAAAGAACTAAACTGAATGGAGATAAGCAATCTCTCAGATGCAGAGTTCAAAATACCAATTGTAAGGATGCTCAAGGAACTTACTGAGGACCTCAGCAGCATAAAAAAGATCCAGTCAGGAACCAAGGATACTAATTGAAATGAAGAACAATTTACAGGGAAACAGCAGTAGAGTAGATGAAACCAAGAATCAAATCAATGATATGGAACATAAGAAGAGAAAAACAACCAATCAGAACAACAAGAATCCAAAAAAAAATGAGGATAGTATAAGCAGCCTCTGGGACAATTCCAAGAGGTCCAACATTTGCACCATAGAGGTGCCAGAAGGAGAAGAGAAAGCAAGAAATTGGAAATGTGTTTTTAGAAATAATGAAAGAACACTTGCCTAAGTTGGCGAAGGAAATAGACATGCAAGTCCGGGAAGCATAAAGAGTCCCAAACAAGATATATGCAAAGAGACCCACTCCCAGACACATTAGAATTAAAATGCCAAAGGTTAAAAATAAAGAAAGAATCTAAAAAGCAGCAAGAGAAAAGAAGTTAGTTACTTACAGGTGAGTTCCCATACGACTGTCTGCTGACTTCTGAAAAGAAACTTTGCAGGCTAGAAACAATTGTCAAGAAATATTCAAAGTCATGGAAAGCAGCGACCTACAGCCAAGATTGCTCTACCTAGCAAAGCTATCACTTAGCAGCAAATGGGAGATAAAGGGCTTCCCAGACAAGAAAAAACTAAACGAGTTCATCATCACCAAACTATTATTCTATGAAATGTTAAAGGGGCTTATTTAAGAAAAAGAAGATCAAAACTATGAACAATCAAATGGCAAAAAATACATATCTATCAACAATTGAATCTAGAAACAAACTAAGCAAACAAAAAGAACAGAGAATAATGGTTACAGAGAACGTTTTGATGGTGGGGGGATGTGGGGGAATGGGTGAAGAGGTGAGGGGATTAAGAAGTACAAATAGGTAGTTACAGAATAGCCATGGGGATGTAAAGTACAGTATTGGAAATGGAGTAGCCAAAGAATGTATGTGCATGACCCATGGACATGAACAATGGGATAGGGCTTGCCTGAGGGAGTAGGGGGTGCTTGGTGGAGGGGGCAAAGGGGAAAAATCAGGACAACTATGAGCATAACCAATAAAATATAATTTAAATAAAGAACATAAAAAATATAGCAATCAAGGGCTTTCAATGTCACATTGTATATTTATCCAGGGTAATTTCTTCCTGAAACAAAGAATGAGCATAAGAGTAACTCTGATCATTACATTATCATTGCATTGGCTTGGAGGTTGCCCCAGTACTACAGTGGGGACTTCCATCTCATTTCACAGTGGATGAAAGCATTTTTCCTTACGGCCGTGCATGGCCGAACTAGTCTATTCCACGACAATGTTAGCAATAGCCTGACTTGTTATATGTTCCAAAAGAATTTTAAAATGTTATACTAGATCTTATGAACTGTAATGACCTTTACTTTCAATTTCATTATAAAAATTTAAGATATATCAGAATATGGACAGAGAAAATGAATAAAATTTCTAAGGAAATTGAGGCAGTACTTTTTAATACCACTTTTCCTTCTGGTACCGATGCCTACTCACATCAGCTTCACAGGGTCCAGGGCAAAAGAAGCCTCATGGTATTAGAGCAACATTTTGTGAGCTGATAAAACTCAAAATTAAGCATCTAGACAATTTAGACTTACCTAAAAGGTTACAATCGGAAAGCTTACAGGTAGAGAGAGGGAGTGAGAGATGTTAGATGTGGTCCTAGCTTTTTGTTTTTATTAAGTCACGAAAAGAGGCCTAGACTAGAAGCCCAAATTCCATCACCTGCTACCTAAAATTCACTCTCCACCACCACATTCGGGCATCGCTTGTCCAAGGTGCTCTGATTCCCACATTGTAAATATTTTTAGCCAGAGAAGGTATCTAAATTGTTGCCATTTGAAAGACACCAACCAAGAGCTGCCCAGTATCATAAAGGAACCAGCCACCAGCCACACAGTGCAGCTCCAGTACTGGACTATCCCGGACTGAGACACCCTGAAGTGTGTATACTTAGTACCCAAAAAGTAAAATATCCCTTTAATAACTTTAGATCCATCACACATTGAAATGACAATGTTCTGCTATAATGAATTTAACAAAATATATTATCAAAATTAATTTCATCTGTTTCTTTTTACTTTTCTAAATATGATGACTGGAAAAATTTAAATTACTTAGGTAGATCTCATTAGATTTCTATTAGTGCCGACTCAGAGGTGTCTACTTTCTAAAACTTTAATTGAAATGTCTAATGTTTAAAAGAAGGCCACTCTTCAGAATTAACTAAGTTGGGGTTTGAAATGAATTTAATTACTAGTCTTCACTGCACAAACTCCTACAAGGGGACTATTCTTAATAGAACTGAGTGAGCCTACACAGTCTCATCTGGATGAAGAGGCACCAACCAAGAGCTGTGCTTTATGCCAATAGGACACTTTTGTACACCCCACTGTGGCCCTTGGGAGAATCCCAGGGGAACGCTAGGAGGGAGAATGGTGTGGACGCTACTGGCCGTTTCCCCCTTCCTCCCACCCAACAGCAGGGATATGGTTTCAATCTAGCTACCTGTTCCCCATGCTGTCCCCATTCATGCACTCACACACGCCAGTTCTGTCCTGGAGCAGGGGATACACAAGTGGTCAAGAATGCACAAATTAGTGAGTGCAGTTAGAGGGGTCAACATCTAAACATCAGGCCTGGCTGGGTGACTCAGTTGGTTAGAGCTTCATTCTTATACACCAGCCAAGGTTGCGGGTTTGATCTCCAGTCAGGCCACATACAAGAAGGAACCAGTGAATGCATCAATCCATGGAACAAATCAATGTCTCTCTCTCTCCCTCCTTCTCTCTCTCTCTCTCTTTCTCATCAATACATTTAAAAATTTGTTAAAAACATCTAAACATCCCACTGGCCCAGCTGTTTCTCAGCACTGGTGTCTCATTGCCTCGGAGCAGTTGTTTCTGCAGTCTGTGGGATTTCCAGCCCAGAGGACTCAGATTAGCAGTTATCAGGCCCCCACCCGGCCTTATCACCCAGTCACAATAGCTGGCCTGGAGGGAAAAACAAGTAAGACTGAATGTCTGGCAACCCAGCCAGCTTCAAGCGCAGAGAGAGTGGGCAGCTGTCCAGTGCATGTGGATGCAGAGGTGCAGCAGCGCCCGGCAAGCAAACGCTCCTCTCCTCGGCTGGCTGGAGCTCTTTCAGCTCAAGGCTTTGAGGCCTCTTAAACGCACGTGCTTCCTGGTGTCCCCCTTGTCCGTCATTTGAACCTTCATGTGAAGACTTTTCAGATCAGTGCCACTCAGTAAATATTGATCGACTCTTCGTGGCTGCCCCGAGCAGAATTTGATAAGACTCTTAGGCACCCCCTCTACACAGGGAGGGAAAGAAACGTGTGGGTGGGAGGGAGGAAAAGGGCAGAGACCGGAAGGCTGGCAGAGCCAACTGCCCGCGTCACCCAGTCTAGCCAGCCAGCGCCTGGCACCGTGAGAAAGGAACGGACAGACAACACAGAGTAGGGCCTCAAGCAATACTTGGAGGCATTTCGTTCCTCACCGTGAGAACGTGAGAGCGTTTCTCTCTGCTCACCTCCCCCTCGCCCTCTCTCGGGCCCACACCTACGTCTTCCCCGGACTGTTTACTTTCCTTCCTCCCCCACAAGCACAGAGACCGCGTCTTATTCCTCCAAGTCCCCAGAGGCTAGGGCAGCTCCTGGCACCTAGCTGCCACCTAAACACTTGAGGATTGAATCCCTGCCTCGACCTCCCTGCCTCCTAGGGTGCCTCCCTGCGGGCACCAGGAGAGTCTGTCACCCTGCTGACGGCACCTCATTCCAAACCCCTGCATCCAACTGTGTCTGCATTTCCAAAGGCTGCGCACAACGGTCTGAAACACAGATGGCGGGGAAGGCGGAGGACAGGTCAGGGCATGAAGGCACTGCCACCCGTGCGCACACAGACCTATTTATATGCTGCCAGAACGTTGTCGGCCCTTTCCCACAGACACGTGTCCTTGTTTTACCCCGGACCCCAGTGGGTTTCTATGAGGAAGACCGACTACTCTGACTTGTCTGCCCTATTTTGTAACAAAATAAATGAAAAGCAGAGCATACCAAAACCCTACCCCAACAATAGCAGATTATTATATTTTTTAATGAACTGACCCACCACGCTTTTTCACACTTGTGCTATGCTGCAAGTAAGCGCCTGTCACTCGGAAAGCTCAAGGTTCCAGCAGCAGTTGTGTGGCCTTGGATAAGGAACACAGGGAGACTCTTTGTCCTCTGGTTTCTTCAGTGTGTTAAAGGAGATAATGGTATATTCAATGGGTATGAAGAAAGCTTAACATTAGTCTGCATGGAGCTCTTTGAAATGCATGAAGGGCACTACAGTGTGTAAATTTAACACTCGCCCTAGTGTTCCTTCAGAACCCTTGTCTGAACATTTATAAAATCTCTCTGAGGATGCATGTGTACACACACACACGGATATATTTAGATTGCTTAATTGCTTTTAAAATTTTTAAGTAAACACACTGAAATGATTATAATGCATCTGTATAATGTACCCAGTGCAAGCCTGCCACGATAAGAGCTATTCGAGAAGCTAAATCACATCAATGCAAGAATACCAATGAGTCAATTGATGAAATATTGCATTAGCAACGGCCTCTGACCCCATATGATGCCAACCAAATGCTTTTTCCTCTCTTTGTAATTTAATCATTTTTCAGTTAAATTAATTTCTTAAAATGCACTCAGATAAGCCGCCTGTGTTAAACACACACACACTCACACACATACACTCCTCCAGGTACATGTGAAATAAAGGACAAACTACACTCCTGTGTGACTCCCTACCTCTGCTTCTGAAATGGACAATATCCTGTTTCTTTTTTTCTGTGTCTGACAAGAAATGTCTATAACTTCTTCCTGCTAAAGTGTGATGTCCAGGGCCTCCAGGACCCCAAGACAGAGACCCGGTCACCACAAAACTGAGATAATGCAGCCCTGAGAGGCCCCACAGTGTGCTGCCATGCAGGCTGACTGCCTTCCTTTTAAAATATATACGTAATTTTAAAAAGACTTATTTAATACACTCTAACTGGTTCAGAAGGCAGCACTCCCAGAAGAGTGCTAACAAGCCCGCCGCGCTCGTCTGTGCTCGGGCTTGCTGGTCGAGCACATTCGACACACATCCAGGAATTTGTTTGAGGACTGAGCGTGGTTAAGTCATGTTTTAAGAATGTTCTCTCATTATCCTGACTCAGAGGGCGCATGAGCCACAGAAAGGAGGCTGCACACTGATACCCTCTGTTCCATCTGGTTTTCAAGAACTGCCTTCCACCGGACGGAGGGCCACAGGGTGATGTCACTCGAGGTGAATTCCTTCATGTCTTCTTCTTGTGGGGCTAGAACAGGAGTGGTTTTCCCTGTTGACGGTTTCAAAACTGGGTCACTAGGGGGTTAGGCTTGTTGGGGGAGCGTCTAGGGGAGGGGAGGGGGTACGGAGAAGGGACTAGCATGGAACGAGAAGGCATGATAAAAATGACCAGCCAAGATATTTATTTAGGAAAACTGAAATATAAGAGCTGTGGTTTGGCAAGTAGCTGATGCTTAATGAGAAAGGCAGAGAAAGAAATGAGATGAAGTGAGGGGGGAGAGGGGGAGGTGGTGGAGGGCAAGAAAGGCAGAAAGCGAGGGGGCTGGAAGGAGCCAGACCCCACGGGTGACGGAAATGCACAGAAAGGACATTAGGAGGAAATGTCCCACAGTGAGAGCCTAGAAGCTCAGCGTCAGGACAGACTGCCCACGATGGGGCATCTGGCCAGGTCAGGGTCCAGAAACTAGGAGAAATGTCTTTGATAATTCTTCTTCACTCGCCTTGTCTCACGTCCATGAGCAAGCACATGTCTGAATGAAATTTTGACATTTCCTCAAAGGCTAGCATAGGGGTCACCAGGCCATAACTACCCGTTCTGGTGAGGAGCCTCCTCAGGAGCCTCTACATTGTCTGTCTGTCTCTCTCTTTCACATGCACGCACGCACACACACACACACACACACACTTCAAAACCACTCCAGGGCTTTCCATTGCACTTAGAATAAAATCCAACCCCACGTCTTACAACCTCACCAGCCTTTCCTCACAACAGTCTTCCAGCCCTACTGGCTTCCTCTCAGTCCCTCGAGTCCCCTGAGTCCTCTCTCACCTCCAGGCTTTGCCAGTGCCATTCGCCCCACCTGTGCCCCTTCTCCGCCATCAGAGAACTGGCTCTTCTTCATCCTTCAGGCCATACCTAGAGAGGCTACCCTTGGCCACTTGGTGTGAATAGGTCCCCACCCTCTCCACTGCCAGCCCCAGCACTCTCACTGTACCCTGTTAGTGTCCTAGCATTAGTGATCAATTGTCAGTGTCTATTTATTGATTTGTCTACATGTAAATTGTCCTTGGCACCTAACTAGCCAAATATTTGTTCAGTAAATGGGTAGAATGTTCCAGATTCACTGCTTTAGACACTGTCCCCAACAACCCATCTTTGCTTCAAGTGTCCCCTCCTCCCCCTTGCCACTTCTCGCCTGGTCCTCACCTAATCATCCAAGCTGTTCCTGTTGCCTGAGAATATCCGAATAACCCCAGCGCACCACCCCGAAGGGAAGGGGAAGGTAAGCAGCTATCCTTGGGCAGGGCAGAGGCAACAAGACGCCACAAAGGGTTAAAAAAAAGAAATTAGAGTTAGGAACTAATCTGCTGCTCCTCCCATATAATTAGAAAAACAGAAAAAGAGCATCACAAAATAAAGAGCCATGGAGAGAGAAGAGGGCACACACTGGAAATCTGTCAGGGATGAATGCTCCTCTGTGTGCTGCAGTTGTCGGAGGGATCCCCACTCCACAGGGCACACGCTCCGTGACTGCAAGGCCAGGAAGTGGGTAACTAGAAAGGAGGCCGCTTGCCCCCCAAACCAGCACTGCCCCTGCCCCTCTCTCCCTCACAGGCACAGCACTTTCATCCAAACAAAATATCATGGAGCAACTCACGCTTCATGACGGTCCAGGAGCTGCTCAGCACTCATGATGCCCTGCCCCCTCGATGAGAAGCGTTATTGTTTGTTTGGCCTGAGTATTTATCTGTCCAGAAACATGTTTAATGGCCACATGAGACCCCTGACGTTGTCATAGCTTTCTGAAGCCTGAGTCTTGCTCAGAGCTTGGTAATCAGCCCACAGATTAAACTCTTGGCCAAGCATGTAGGGCTTGAGTTTATCCAAAGTCCAAACAAATCAGATACTTCTTCTGGACAGAAGTCAAACTCTTTCCTTTGGTAATAATTCCTCAGAAATTCCAAAAAGCAGTATGCCTTATGTCCTCTGAGTTCTTATAATCACATTCGATCTGGTATCAGATGCATCAACTGCCGTAATGAAGGGTTTGAGAAGCCTGAAGCCTCCAGAATGGACGAACAAATCTAAGCCTGTCTGGACTTTTGAGAAGTATCTCAACACCATGGGATCCCAAAACTTATCCGTTTGCCTTCTCTTAGTCCAGCAGCACAGTAGACCAGCTACAATTCCAAATGAGGAAAATTCTAAGGGATCCTGCAAAGGACATACTTTTTAAAAATATTAATTATGGGGACCCTGCCAATCTCTAATAGAGTCTACTTTATTCCAAAAGAGATTTCAGACCTCAAATATTTGACCTACGAAAGCCCAGCAGGCATTGCTCCATTTCATGCAAGTTCATGGATGGCCGAACGCCTCGGACCGGATGCACCCTCACATTTAGGGTTGAGGTCATAGAATGGCATTCTCTGAAATTCGGGATTAAAAAAATAATCAATATAACATTAACCACCGTGATATTAGTAACATAAAATTAAGATTTTTAAAGAGGTGAAAAGCCTTTAGAGGTGTTTTATAAATCTGTGGTTGACGTTCTCGAGATGTTCTCAGATCTCAGCCAGGAGAATGAAGCTCCACACTGTAAGTAATGGTGATGGCTACCATTGGTTGAGCAGCTACTGTGTGTCAAGCACAATGCCAGAGACTTCACACTGGCTGTTCCATTAAGGCTCACTTTGTAACAGCCTACCTAGCTCTCTGGCCATCTCAGTTATATCGATTTAATACTCATTTTTAGATTGTTGTATTGCATATTTACAGTCTGGACAAATACAGCTGTGGGGTGAATGAAGAATGTCACAACAGCCCACGGCATATTCAATAAGCCATTGCCAGTTTAAAAAAAAATTAATCTGATGAGGAGGCTCTGGCTAAGACGGTGCTGAGGTGCAAAGGGGGATAAAAGATGTTCAATACCACACAGTGAGGACCACCACTGGGATTCTAACCCAGTTCTTCTCAACTCCAAAATACACTATTAATGGCATGAAGTGGAAGAGAAATGGTCCCGTGAAGTTGCACAAAAAGGCAGTGAAGTGAAACAAAGATGTGGTAAAAGTCTCCAAAAGCTTTGAGGTGAACTACCTAAGTCAGTTACCCGGAGGGCAACATGTCTGGAGGAAAGCAAGTTTACTCCTTACGTTCTCCGCAGCCTGCTAGGGATATCCCTTAAGAACACTCAATTCCCTTGGATCTAATTCAATATTCGCCAAACCTCCTGATCTTTCATTTGATCTCCTGGGGATGCCTTTCCACCAAGAGGAAATACCTTGCACGCGTGGCAGGGCTGGTTGGCTACCCGCTCTATTCTCGGAGATAAAATATTCTCTTCCTTGGTCAGGAGGAGAACATTTAGTCCCTGCTGAATTGAGTTACTGGGAATCAATTACTAAAAAGTTCAACTTTGTATTAGTTAAAATGGTGCTTCTAATCCTACAAAGGATCCAATCCTGGGTCTTCAATGACTTCCATCAAAATGTATACATAGCCCTGGCTGGTGTGGTTCAGCAGACTGAGTACCAGCCTGTGAACCGAAAGGGTCGCCGGTTCAGTTCCTAGTTGGGGCACATGCCTGGGTTGTGGGTGGGGTTCTTGGTTGGCCAATACATGTTTCTCCTTACACATCAATGTTTCTCTCCCTCTCTCTCTCCCTTCCCCTCTCTCTAAAAATAAATAAAATCTTTTAAAAAAGAAAAAAAATGCATACATAGTCCAGAGGGCTCACTTTGTAACAGCCTACCTAGCTCTCTGGCTAGCTTAATGACATCAATTCAGGACCACTTTTAATAAGTGACATTAAGAGATTGTCATGTTGCATATTTACAGTCTCGCCAAACATAGCTACGGGATGAATGCAGAATGTCACAACAGCTCATGGCATGTTCGATAAGCCATTAGCCAGTTTTAAAAATTAATCAGATGAGTCCCCTGCACAAAGAGGTTTCAGAGGTAAATCCATGAAGCTTTAAAGGACTAACATGCCCACAGTCCCCTTCTCAGGAAAGCCACTCATAGAGATTGTTGCTGCAAACAAACGGTCATCGTCACAGCCTTGCGCACTGAAGGAAGGCCACCTCACCATGCTGGCCTCAGCTGATAAGAACAGAAACCCATTAGTCCTGGCAGGGCTCAAGGTAAAACGACAATGTTGTTTGTGAGGGAGGTCATCTGCTTCTGCGGCCACTCGGCATGGAGCTCTATGCCCATCAGGAGAGCTTCTGATTAGATAGTGATAAAGTGACCTAGTTAGATTCTCTCTTAGGAAGAGGAAATATTAGGTGCACAAAGAGAGCAGGGGTTGTTCTGGGTCAAGTGAGTAGCCGGGCCAGGTCTTACAAGCCTCGGGAGCCTTAGATGCACAGCCAGCCCTCTGGACAGGTTACTCTTTGTATTGGATTCAATATCCCCTTCAAAATGTTATTCCTGAACTTTAATACAGAGTCTACTTTTGAAATCTGATACTTGAAGTGGACCTTTACAGAACTCTTAAAGAACTTCTTGAAGCTTATTTGTAAACACCAAGTATTTCAATCATTAGAATCCACCATCTATTTAAGTCTAAGTTTTTTGCCTTCATGTATTCATCATTTATCAGGGACACTGTCACAAAGAACCATAGAAAACAGGCTCCTTTGCCAACCAGGAATTATGTTTCTTCCTCACTTTAATATTTCCTTTCCTTAGCACTTGGCTTATAATGCTGAAGCTGATCTTATAATTTACACACCAAGCAGTAGTTGACTCACCAAACACTGAACTTGGAGTTGCTCAGTGACTTTGCACTGGCTGACCTCTGGCATGCTCACCCTCTTTCAAGGGCAACGTGATTCTTTTCAAAGAAGTTACTTCTTGGAGACACTTGAAATGTAGAAGAGTTTAAAACTGAGCCATGAAAGTGCTATCTCCAAACCTTATTTAAAAATTTTAAAATATCTATGGCTTACACTCATGTGCATTAAATAAAATCTTAAAATATGCCTCGGAAAGGAAAGATACCAATTAGTGAGGGTTCACTATATGCCAAGTGTGATGTTAGTGCTTTTTTTAACCCTCTCACATTTAATCCTCACAGCAATCTTTTGAGGTAGGTAGTATTATTTTTAATGGATATTGAAGTGGAAGGAGGAAAATCTGGGCCCAATACGTACAAAGGTGCTTTTTCTGCTGTAGGCAGCATCATGGATTTGGGAATGAGATGCTCTGCTTCTGAGCCCTGATCTGCCACTTGCTGTGTGTCCTTGGGCACGTCTTTTCTCTCCCACTCCCTGACCTCGGCTTCAACTTCCTCCTCTGTGAGTCATTAATCATTATAATTATTTTTGTACTTAAGAGAGGTCCTGGCTCCAACAGACCAAGCTCTCTATCTATTACTTCACTCTTATAATTTCAATTGGTGTGTCTTACAGATTTTGCATCTTTAGGCATCTCCTTTTGAAAGGTAAAAACCATGGGGAAAGGTCTTAGTTTAATACAATACTTATCACTTAATGTTTCAATTACCAGCTAATGCTTTACCAAGGATTACTCAATAGCCAGCTGAGAACTGAACCTGGGCTGGGCTCCTGCAAATGGAAAGGTACTGACTGCTGGTGGACCAATGAAGGCTGAGTGACAAGGTGCCCAAAAACTTCACCTAAGTACATTTTATCTGAATTCTGCTTGGCTCAGGGGACGCCTTAGAAGTTGGTATGAAGGCAGGAAGGGATGCTCAGGGTGTTACACATAGTCTCATCTGGCTGAAATATGAGCGGAGAAGTGCTGAAAAAGGAAAATGAAGAAATCGTGCCCTGGGGGAAGGCATAGGGAAGGCCATGGTCAAGAGCTTGGACTTCACCTCTGAAGCAGAAGAATTTTTGAAAGCTTCTTAGGTGGGGACCAACGAGCCCCATGCTGCTTACAGAACAGGGTAAATGGTGGGAGTAGGGTGTGGAAGACGGGCTTCAGGGTATGGTTAGGAGGCCCTTACAAGAATCCAGTTAGGAGGTTATGGAGCCCCAAACTCCAGCAGTGGTGAGGAGAAAAGAAAAAGGGGTGCAGCACTGCCAAGGACACAGCTGCCAACTGGGTGTAGGGGATTGCTGAGAAGACCCCTCAAACCACAGATACCAGGAGATTCTGGGCACTGATGAAAGGTCCAAGAATTTCTATTCTCCTTTTTTCCTATTCTCTATCCAATCAAAAAGCACTAACTTGATATCAGTTGGCAAGTTACTGAGTATTTAAATACAGTGTGTGGCAAATGAGGTTTACAGTTGTTCGTATGGAAAGTAACACAATAATTTATAATAATACAAGAATAAACTATATTTCCTGTACTCACAACTCTAAACCTACTTTTGCCCCACCCCATGTGCACAATAAACGGAAGAATCATTTTCACTTATGAAAATCACAAACAAACCTGGCAGAGAGAGGGCGAGGCTCTGCGGGCCCAGCTCTAACCCTGAAAGAACCTCCTTCCCTGGGAAAGGCAGCCAATATTTGCGACAGCTGCGAGGTAACTGGGCTCCAGTCTCGGTTCTGCCACCCGTGGGCATTTGTGTCTTCCTTTCCATGTGGAAGCAGGCCTTTCAGAGACCCCCTGCACAGCTCAGACTCCAGGGCTGCACTCTCTTTCCCTGTACCCATGTACTGCCTTTAACATTGTCTTATTCAGTTAAAAATGTTTCCCTCTCATTTTGTAGTGTGTCTTTATCAAACACAGCACTGATTCAGGGTAGGAGTGAAGGCCTCGGTATCAGGTTTGGGTTTGGACGTCAAGACAAAGCCAATCCACCCCTCCCTCTCTCCCTCAGCATCTCGTCTCCGCCTTCGGCCGTCAGCGCTTCGCCTTCGCGACAGCATCCCACTCGTTCCCACGGCAACCGGAGAGCACCCACGCCCCTGCTCTCGGGCTGCAGCCCCCGCCCTACCCCCACGCCAGCTGCGGAGGGAGAGGGCCGGTTGCCAGGGAAACGGAAGGACGCCAGGGAGCCACCCCCACCGCCTCCGCCCCTGGAAAGGCCGGCTGCCAAGCTAAGCCGCCGGGGAGGAGGAGGAGGAGGAAGAGGGGCCAGTAGTGGGAGGGGAGACAAGAGAGGAGGAGGAAGAGGACCAAAGGAACCACCCCCTTGCGATTGATGGGCGGCTCCTCCACCGGGGACCAGCCCGCCTGCCCCGCCCCTCGGCCCCTTAACCCCTCTCTGGGGAGAAAGGACTGACCCACAAGGTAACCGCCAGGCCGGCCTGCCCGCCCCAGCGTCCCCCGTCCTCTGCGGAGGTAGGGGGGCGGGCGGGGAAGGAAAAGGGGACTAAAATGATTGCGGAGGGAAATCAAGCCTGAAGCCTGGGTGTCTGGCCACTCCCTCTTGCTGGCACAGCGCCCGTTTTTTCTGGCTCAGAAAGACAGGTTTGGGGCACTCTGTGATAATTTATTTACATGCTGTCAGCCTCCCGTATCTACATAACTTGTCCGCAGACCGCCCTGGTCTGCGGTCCAGGAGAGGCACACACGGCCCTCGGCCTCTGAGTGCAAAATTGTTGATATTATTGTTGAGAACACCGAATTGCTTGTCAAGCCCGTGACATGACCGCCCCCCCCACTGAAGTTAC
The DNA here is from genome assembly GCF_004126475.2 of Phyllostomus discolor. NCBI lineage: Eukaryota > Metazoa > Chordata > Mammalia > Chiroptera > Phyllostomidae > Phyllostomus > Phyllostomus discolor. The sequence goes on from NC_040910.2 coordinate 90,729,432, forward strand.
CCTGCTGCACGGAGCCTTTCTCTTCTGGGCTTGATGGTCAGTGTGCGCCCGCCCATCTCTGTCAGTTTCACAGTAGAAGGAAGAGTCACCTCCAAGGCGACCCACGCCCAAAAAGCCCCCGCCCCATCCCCCAGTCTTGGCTTTCCTAAGCCAAACTGACTGGAAAGGTCTGATCACATCCCCCGACCCCTCTGGATTCCTCCTCTTTCTTCTCAGTCACAGTATTCTCTCAGCATCAGAGTGGGAGGCAAATAAGGCCCGAATCATTCGTTCAACTTTGTTGCTTATGCTCAAGACATTTTAATACGATTTTTAAACGCTGTATGGTTTTTAAAGCTAAAACTTAAACAAATCTGGCGATATATGTGTCATTATAAATTAATTGTGTAAAAGGATGAATAAGGAGTCTTGAATCCTCCTAGGCACCTAATTGAGGAAAAGAAGGAATTTTAAAAAATAATTTCTTTTTATTTTTCAATTACAGTTGGCATACACCATTATATTAGTTTCAGATGTACAACACAGTGATGAGACATTTATATAACTTATGAAATGATCACCCTGATAAGTCTAGTACCCATCTGATACTATACATAGTTATTAAAATATTATTGACTATATTCCCCATGCTGTATTTACATCCTGGTGACTGTTTTTATAACAGGCAGTTTGTACATCTTAGGGGGACTTTATACACTGGGTTGTCAGGTACTAATGTAGCCATTTAGATTTTGTTTCGAAGGAAGCTTCAGCCTAAAGAGGGGCTTAAATTTACATTTTTCTTTATTGCTGAACCAGTAACATGTTCCCTCTAGTAGTATTTCTACTATGAGAACATAGTAGGAAAACAGTAAAATAGCTTTCTTGTTTATTATTCAAAATAAATCCCTTCAAGTCGACTCTGACAAGTGTGGTCACAGAACAGGAAGCATAGATACAGATTGGATACAGATTAGATGTGATTTTTTTAGCAAACTGAGAAACATTGCTGCAACCTGATTCTGTTCTCCTTAGTCAGGGAAATTTGGTTTGAACTCACTGGAAATTTATACTATAGAGGAATGTGCATGTCACCAAGTTCTTAGAATATTCCTCATTGAAATTTCACAGATACGTAGAATTTTGAGGCCGAGAAGGATCATTCGCTCTTGCTTTCCCACTTGCCTCCTACTCCCTCTGCCTCTTCTTTTCCCTCCCACTTTAAAATGGTTCCCCATGTTGGTCTCTAAAGCACAAATCTGGCATACCGTATTATCACCAGAGACTTAAAACAGAAGCGGGCATGACCATGAGCGGATCTAAAATTGAAAAGCAGGTCAAAGGTGAGAAACAAGTTGAACACAGAAAGCTATTTCAGAAATATGTGCCTTGCCCACATTTTATCATCATTCTCCCCCCTTCCACCTGTCTGCGTTTGCTGAGGAAAAAAAATTGGCTTCAAATGGCCATCTGCTTGAGTAGGCCCACAAGACTGAGGCCCACGAATTAAGCATTATCTCATGTGGATTTATTTCCATACAGTTATTTCTGTTTCTTGTTCATCCTAGTCAGTTTTTTTTTAACCTGCAGCACAGTATGAAGTTCAAGGGACACTTCCGAAACGTGGAGAATGTTTACCAGAATGCTGGTAATTGACCACGTTCTTCGTCTAGCTCTAACGATCTGTTTCCCGGTGCCTGGAGTATTTGTTTAATCTCACAAAGTATTGATGTATTTAAACAAGAAATCACATGTGGCATCATGATACTTCTAAATGCTCATTTTTATGGTAGAGTACAGCAATAGAGAGTTTATGGGAGGGAAAAGAGACTTTTGTAGGCAATTTTAAAGACCTTTATTTGGTAAGTGATTGTGAAGTCAGCGGTAACCTAGCAGGTAATTCAAATAGTGTTATTTCCTACCTATTTAAACAGTTATTTCATGGCTCTTGACTTAGAAGCCTCCTTAAAATAACACCACATTAAGGCAGGATAGATTAGCTAGCTTTTCTACATTCACTTTGTAACCAAAAGGTATCACCCAGGTGGACTCCGGGTTGTGCTCCTTCCGTGACCATTAACATATTTACATTATGAATCTTATGTTCTCTGCCTAATTAGTATTCATTCAGACAGGCTTCTCCTTCCAATGTAACATCAGAGGTTCACCTTTCTGCCTGTTTTAACACCATCATCTCCTGAAAAGGGTAGGAGCTTCATTTTGGGCAGGTACAAATTCATGTGAAAAGTTAAAAGTGGTCTCTTAAAATGGAACCTCATCATTGACTATTAAAATGCTCAGAGATTTAGGTTTTGTGTATAGATTAGAGAACTACCAGTTTTGGATTCTGACTCTCAAAGAGTGGTTTTCCACGCTCAAGACAAAATAGCCCCCTGGGGGACCAGCTCGATCATCCCTGTGGCCCAGGGTGAGAAGTCGAGGCCGGAGAGAGTTCAGAGCAACAAGACCAGATACGGGGTCACCGTGAGTCAGGGGTGAGCCGATTCCACCAATGTCTCCACCACTGAAAAATCAGAGAAGGTACAAAAGTGGCAGAATGTAAACATTTGGGGCAGCAATGTTCTCTGTCTTATCCTGCTGTTTCCCCAGAGCCTAGAAAGCACCTGTCACATGGTAGCCGCTCCAAAATACATGTAGAAATAAAGGAAAGACCTTCACTGGACAATAAGTGGAAATCATGTGGAAACTCTGATGACCTTATAGATGAAGTCTAGCAGACCCATTTGTTTTATTGAGGTATTAATTGACATGTAACATATTAGTTTCAGGTGTACAATGTAATGATTCAATATTTGTATATATTGCAAAATGATTGCCCTAATGTCTAGTTAACATCCATCTAGCAGACTTATTATTAATAGAGCCATTTATTAACTTCGGGAACTTAAATACTTTGTCATAAATTTAGGCCTCACCAATCAGAGCCACACTCTTGAAAGTACTGTCTCTACTTCCTTACCTGTCCTTTACACAGCCCACAGCAACCTGCCTTCAGCCCGGTCCCCGCACTAAATGCTCTCCCCAATGTTATTAATAACCTCCTTCTTGAAAAGCACTCTTCTCGGCACCTATGAAATACGCCCACTTGGTTCTCCTCCTACCACTCTGGCCTCTTTGCAGGGTTTCTCTTTGGCTCCCTGTTCTTAAATTTTAGTGTTCCTCAGAGTTTTGTCCTGGGTCCTCCTCTTTTCAAGACCCATTCTGCCTTCAACTTCAGTTGTTCCCAAAAATGCCAGCAAAGCCCAAATCTTTGCCTCTCTAGTTAGCTCCTGACACCTACACCTACTTACTTGACATCTCCAGTTGCTGTGCCCCAGACACACAACTCCAAGTTATTTTCTTACAAACCTGTTCCTCTTTCCTCCTCTGATTCTGAAGGGAGTGTTGGTACCAACCGCTGCTGCCTGAGCCAGTCACCTGGGCAGCTTCCTCCACACGTTTCTCTCCTGGCCCACCCATGTCATCACCAAGTCCTGATGACTTCCTCTCCTGAGCATCCCTGAATCCCTCATGGGTAAGAATATGGGCACTGGAGTGAGACTCCTGGGACTCAAATCCCAACTCTTCTACTTACTAGTTCTATAAACTTACACAAGTTACTGAATCTCTTTGTGCCTCAGTTTCCTCATCTGCAAAAAATAGAGATATAGTGCCTGCCTCGTAGTATGGTCATGAAGATCTGAATGAGTTAATATGTGTAAGTGCTTATAACCTCCAGAGGCTCAGTAAATAGTAGCTGTGATCTCCTCTTCCTCTTCCTCTTCCTCCTCCTCCTCCCCCTCCTCTCCCGCCTCTTCCTGCTCCTCATCTCTACTTTTTCCTACTCAAGGTCCGATCACGATCTTATCTCATCTGGATTACTGTAATATGTCCCCAGTGGTCTTTCCACTGCTACTTTTACCCCATACTCACCCCAACCCCCAATCTAGTCTCCATACAAAGGCTGGAGGGATCTTTTAAAAATGCAAAGGTAATCATCTACTCCCAAGATAGAGCCTTCCAGTGTCTTACTACAGCTCTTCGAGCCCTGAGCTTCACAGCCCGAGCTTCACGGCCCCACCCACATGAATTGGCCCCTGTGTACCTACCCTCCAGCCCTTTGGTGCTGTTCTGCCTGTCTCTCTGCTCCACTGGCACTGGTCTTCCTGTTTTTCATCCACACCAGTCCCTTGCTACCCTGATGCTTCTGCATCTGCTGTCCTCTCTGTCCAAGATACTCTGTGTTGCACTTCTTGCCTGGCTCACTCCTTAGCAAACTCAGTGTCATTTCCTAAGGGAAACCTGGCATGCCAGACCAACTTATGCCCTTCCATGATAACACTCTCTGAAAGAGCCCCATATGTCTCCATAGCATTGATCACAGGGTCCACTTGTTCACCGTCGGTCTCCTCACCCCAGACCACAAGCACCACAAATGCAGAGGCTGTGTTCATCCTGCTGACTGCTGTATCCCAGTGCCCAACATGGTGCCTGGGTTGGAATAAGGATGCAAAACTTGTTGAATAAATGAATTTAAATTCCCAGGGCCTCGGACTCCTAGCCAAGATGGAGGCATAGGTAGACACACTGTGCCTCCTCGCACAACCAAAATAAGGCCAGCAACGATTTAGAAACAAGATAACAACCAGATCTGACAGAAAATTGAACTGTATGGAAGTCAGACAACCAAGGAGTTAAAACATACACATTCATCCAGACTGGCAGGAGGGACAGAGTCAGGCAGCCAGGCGAAGAGGGTTTACAGCACAAAAAGCACTGGCACCGGGAGTGTAAGTTATCCCAGGTGTGTAAGGCATCTCGAGTGTAAGAGCACAGGCAGCTGGCAGACCCAGAGAGGCAGCGACTGTGAAGCAAGGCACTGCACACAAGGTGCCTGGCTGTCTGGGCCACCTTTGCACGCAGATAAACCAGGCAAAATTGGGCAGTGAGACAGACCATGCAACCCAGGGTCCCAGCACCAGGAAATAGAGCCTCAGGGCACTCATAAAAACACTTGTGGGGGTTGAGTTGCTGGGAGAGACTCCCAACCACACAAGAGTTCCTTGGAGAGACCCACAGGGTCCTAGAACGTGCACAAGCCCACCCACATGGGAATCAGCAGCAGAAAGGCCCAGTTTGCTTGAGGGAAGTGACTGAAGGGACTGAAATCCGATGGAGAGAGGAGCAAGCACCATTGTTTCCTCTCAGACCCCGCCCCCACATATAACATCACAACCCAGTGACTAGGGTGCCCCGTCCTGGAGAACAGCTAAGGCTCCACCCCTCACTATGTAACAGACGCGACCAGATCAAAATTTAAAACAAAGGCTCAAACGGAAGTACAAATCAAAGCCCCAGAGCCAATACTTTTAAGTGACCAAGAGGTAGCCAACCTATCAGATGCATAGTTCAAAGCACTGGTGATCAGGATGCTCACAGAATTGGTTGAATTTGGTCACAAATTAGATGAAAAAAGAAGGCTACAATAAGAGAAATGAAGGAAAATGCACAGGGAACCAATAGTGATGGGAAGAAAACTGGGACTCATACCAATAGAATGGACCAGAAAGAAGAAACAGACAACCAAACAGAAAAGAATGGAGAAATAAGAATTCAAAAAAAAATGAGGAGAAGCTTAGGAACCTCCAGAACATCTTTAAACATTCCAACATCTGAATTATAGGGATACCAGAAGGGGAAGAGCAAGAGCAGCAATTGGAAAAGTTATTTGAACAAATAATGAAGGAGAACTTCCCCAATCTGGCAAAGGAAATAGACTTCCAGGAAGTCCAGGAAGCTCAGAGAGTCCCAAAGAAGTTGGATCCAAGGAGAAACACACCAAGGCACATCATAATTATATTAGCCAAGGTAAAAATGAAGGAGAGAATCCTAGAAGCAGCAAGAGATAAGGGGACAGTCACCTACAAAGGAATGCCCATCAGACTGTCAGCTGATTTCTCAAAAGAGACCTTGCCGGCAAGAAGGAGCTGGAAAGAAGTATTCCAAGTCATGAAAGGCAAGGACCTACATCCAAGATTGCTCTATCCAGCAAAGCTTTCATTTAGAATGGAAGGGCAGATAAAGTGCTTCCCAGATAAGGTCAAATTAAAAGAGTTCATCATCACCAAGCCCTTATTTTATGAAATGTTAAAGGGACTTATCTAAGGAAAAGAAGATTAAAAACATGTATAGTAAAATGGCAGCATACTCACAATTAACAACCACACCTAAAACAAAAACAAAAATAAACTAAGCAATCAACTAGAACACGAACAGAACCACAGAAATGGAGATCACATCGAGGTTTAGCAACAGGAGAGTGGGAAGAGGAGAGAGAGGGAAAAGGTAGAGAATACGTAGCATAGATGGTAGGTAGAATATAGACAGGGAGAGGGTAAGAATAGTATGGGAAATGTAGAAGCTAAAGAACTTATGACACATGGACATAAACTAAAGGGAGGGAATGTGGGTGGGAGAGGGTGTGCAGGGTGGAGGGGAGTGAAGGGTGGGAAATAGGACAACTGTAATAGCATAATGATAAAATATATTTTAAAAAATAAAAAATAAATTCCCAAGCCCTCATAACCTCAGTCACTTATAATTTATCTAGGTTCTTGAGTTTTCTTGTCATCATGTTGTAGACCTACTTCTGAATCAGGTGTCTGTCAATCTAACTCCCATGTCTAACCGGCACAAGGTCACTAGAGCCAGCTGATGGCTCCATTAGCAAGCCAGCTGATGGTTGCACTATTTACACCCAGAATGAGAGGGCTATAAGGGCATCCACACCCATACAAAGAACCCCTTCAGTCTGAAAGGAGCATCTGTGTCTTTCAAACAATGGAAATTAGATTAATAAAGAGAATAAACACAATTATACTAATTCCAAATATGGCAAAGTAATAAAGGGTTCTATCACAGTGTGTTTATTTATCTTTTATATGCAGGTCGGGGACTAAGAATCATGTTGCATGAAGCAAGGGACAGACAGAAGTTCTTCAGTGATGTTCAATATCTGCGGGACATGCAGCATAAGGTGGAGTCTGAATATCAGGTAATCGCAGGAAACAGGAGTTACCTTCCCCCTTTGCTTGCAGTGTTAGAAGAGCACTTAGCAGATAGTGTCAGTATGCATATGTGATAAGCAGCAATAATTTTCTATAATCCAAAACCCACCACTTTATAAGCCATGGGACCATAAAAAATCCACTTTACCTCTGAGGCTCACTTTCCTTGTCTGTAAAATGGGGATAATAATAGTACCCACCTCATAACATTGTCATGAATACAAAATGAGACAACCTTTTCAAAGTATTAGCACAGAACTTGGCACACAAACCTTGTTAACAAATGACAGCAGAGTTTAAATTTGATAAACCAGCCAAATCAGGGAAAAAGACATTATGGAGCTAAATTGGGTCGCCCTACCATTTATAAAATGACAGGGCCCTTCATCGTCATTCTGCCAGAAGAAAGGTGGTTAGCACATTCCACAATAAGCTAATTATTCATCACCTTAGTTACAGTGTTTATATGCAGAAACTAAACACACAGAGAGCCTGAGGAGTCAGTGATGCAATTACCCAGAGCTAGCATAGGACAAACTTGCCAGACGGGATGTGGGATTCAGGGAACACTTGGGAAGTGTCATTCAGCCTGCTGGCCCTGGAGGTCAACCCTCATCCACCCAGGAGGCATGTCCTCAGCTTCACAAAGGACTGAAAAGCACTCCTTTCCCAAGGAAAACACAGAATTGCTGGTTATCTGGTTTTCCTTCCCCCTAGCAATTTCAAATAGAACTGAACCCACCAGGTCACCAAGGAAACCAGGCCTATCTCAGTATCCTGTGTAACACAGCTTAGCTTGGGGGCTAGAAACGGAGTCAGCAAACTTCTCCCACAACTTGGCAACATACCTACAAGACCATAAAATGGAAGGAATTTCTATAAAATAGAGAGAACATAAACATTCGAACCGGTCATGCTGGAGTACATCCACTTTTCTCAAAGGTGCCTCTGCCACCCAGCCCATGTTTCAAAATTCTTGTCGGAAGTTGTCTTAAGAACAGGCACCTAAGATAATCAATCTTATTTTAGGGTCTCTGTTGGAAAAAAAAAAAAAAAAACACAACAACTTGAAGCCACTGCAGTTTTATTTTCTAATCTCTGTTGGGCTTTCAACACTATGCTTATTATAAGGACACTTTCAACACTGTTCTCATAAATAGTAATACATAAGTGCCTACTTTGTCCTGAACAAGGTCCTTTTTATCGTGGAGTTCTTAGTCTAGAATTGAGAAACAAACAATATGTACAAGTAAGCAAGTATGTAAGATCGCTTCAGTTTCTGATGGCTACGGAGGCAGATAAAACAGAGGTAATGGATTTGGGGGTGATGCTTCTCTAAACAGACAGGGAAGTCCCCTTTGGGAAAGTAACTTTGGCCGAGCAAGTAAATGACAAGAAAGAACCAACCAGAACATCCTGAACAGAAGGGAAGCAAGTCCAAGGGCCCTGGGGCAGAAACTACCTTGGAGCATTGGAGGAAACGAAAGACCAGAGAGGCTGAAACACACTGACTGAGGGTGAGCATGGGAAAGGCAGGTAGGGCCTGGTCATGTTTACCAAGACAACGCTCGGTGTGTGGAGTTTATTGTCATCACAATGAGAATTATCGGATGATTTTAAGCAGGGGAGTGGTATGATCTGATATGTTAGGTTGGCCAAAGTTCGTTCGTTTGTTTGTTTTTTTCTATAAGATGGTTGTATTAGTCCTTAGTTGTCTTTAACTTCATTCAGAACAATTTTGTTAGATTGTATTATGACAGCTGCCATATCAGTGTGCATTTAAAAAAAACTTATCAAAATTGATGAATTTTTGTGTAGCTATTTTAATATTGAAGATGGAAGAAAATATACATTTTTGGCATATTATGCTTTATTATTTCAAGAAAGGTTGAAACACAAAAAAAGATTTGTGCAGTGTATGGAAAAGGTGCTTTGACTGATTGAATGTGTCAAAAGTGGTTTGCAAAGTTTTGTGCTAAAGATTTCTCATTGGACAATACTCTACAATCGGGTAGACCAGTGAAGTTGATAGCGATCAAATCAAGACATTAACTGAGAATGATCAACATTATACTATGCAGGAGATAGCTGAAATACTCAAAATATCCAAATCAATACAATTATTGGTGAAAATGAAAAAAGTGTCTTTGATCTTATGGAAAAAACTAAACGGACTTTTTGGCCAACCCAATACATTTTTAAAATATCTCGTGGCTGCTATGTGGGGAAAGGTCTGAGAGGGGCAAGAGAAGCAGCAGAAAAACTCATAAGGAAACTGCACTGGCAATTTAGGAGAGAAACTCTGGTGGTTGGGGCCAGAGCACTAGGAGGAGAGGTCACAAGTGGCCTGAGCAGAGAACAGAAGTAGCAGAGACCCCTTGCTGAGAGCTGGAGGGGCAGGACTGAGAAAGAAAGGAGTGAAGGATGACTCGCTTCAACACGTTCACCTGTCCATCAGCCCTCTCTGTTACCATCACTATTTCAAACTTCTCTACTTCTTTCAAAGCAAAGAAGCAAATACCATCACTATTTTAAACTTTTCTCCATACTTTCAGCAAAGAATTTCTCTTCCTGCTTTACAGACACATGAAACAAAACAGAGAACCCAAGGCCATGGGTGGGAGGCCACTCGACACCCATTCCTTCCATCAGGCTACACCCCCATCTAGCCTTCAAGTCCCGAGAGGTGAGGTGACCCTCTCCATGCTAATGCTCAGCCTGAGGTCTTGGTCCATGTCCCTCTGTATCCAGCCCTTCTCCATCCATGGACCTCTCATCTGTCTTTGAGATGTGCTTTCTGATTGGCTCAGCCTACAAACATGCCCAATCTCTCCATTCTGAGAACAAAACAAAGCTGCCTGTGGACCACATGTCCTTTTCCACTCACAGCCCCAGCACTTTCCAGTCTCCAGATGTCCCCAAATAGTCCTCTACATTTCTACCTCCACTTCCTCTCCTCCCACTCATTCCCTGAGCCACCGCAGCCTGGTGGTCACCGCACTGCCCCTGAAACTGTTGTCACCTGCAGCCAAATTCAGTGGACAACTTTTAAGTCTTTGCTTTCTGGAGCTTTATCTACATTTGACACTATTACTTCTTTCTTCTTGAAACATCACTCCTTTGGCTTTTTGACATCACACCCTCCTGATGTCCCTTCTATTTCTCACATTCTTCTCCCCAGCCCCTCAGATGTTACTTCCACCAGTTTTCCATCCTCCACCTGATTTTCTTCTAATTCACAAGGTCTCCAAGACCCATCTCATCCCCTCCTGTGTTTAAGATTTTATTTATTTATTTATTTATTTATTTATTTATTTATTTATTATAGAGTGAGAGGGGAAGGGAAGGAGAAAGAGAGGGAGAGAAACACCCATGTGAGAGAGAAACATTGATTGGTTGCCTCTGGTACTCACCCCAATTGGAACCGGACCCACAGCCTAGCACATGCCCTGAGTGGGAATCAAACCAGAGACCTTTCACTTTTCAAGATGACACCCTACTAACTGAACCATACTGGTCAGGGCTCCCCTCCTGTGTTTTTAACCACCATTCATATACTAATGACTTGTAACCTGAATCTCCCCAAAGTGTCGGAATCAGACACACACCTGCTGTTAGACATTCCCATCTGGATGTCACATGGGCACCGCATATTCAGCACGGCCACAGTTGCACTCCGCATGTCTTTCCTTCTGCCTCACTCCCCTCTATTCCCCGTCTGATGACAGTGACCCAAGCCTTCCCTGACTCCTTCTCCTCCCTTGCCACCCACATCCCACCAGTCACCATGTCCTGCCAAGTTTGCTGAAAAAGCTCATGACCTTGTACCTTCATTTTTATCCTATTGCCACCACCCAGGTTTCAACCTCTGTAGTTTCTCTCCAAAACTATCGCAATATCCTTATCACTGGTCTCCTTGCCTCCAGTTCTGCCTTCTTGAAATCTATCTGAAATGTGAATTTGACTATGCCATTGGAATGCATGAAAACCTTTAGTTGATTCTCCACACTTAAGGTCCGGCCCAAGACCCAAGAACCACAGCAAGACAGCCTAAAGCACAACCACGTCTCTAACCTGTTCTTCACCCTCATTTACCTGACACTTGACAAGGTTGGTGAGGACCCCAGTTTTAATTTAGAATCATAGGGCATCTCTTTACTCCTATAGCACCTTTTTTCAAGAGACAACTTTAATGAGGTATAACTTACATATAAAATTCATCTGTTCTATGTATAATTTAATGACTTCTAGTAAATTTACCAAATTACAGCCATCACCATCATCGATTTGAGATCATTTCTGTCACTCCAATGCCACAGCACCCTTTTCATACCTCTCTCCCATTGCTTATGAAACTCTCTTGTGTGACTTCCTCTCAAACTGGACCACAGCCTCTTTCTTTTTTTAAAAAAATTATATTTTGTTGATTATGCTATTATAATTGTCCTGATTTTTCCCCCTTTGCTCCTCTCCACCCAGCAGCCCCCACTCCCTCAGGCAATCCCCACACCATTGTTCATGTCCATGGGTCATGTGTATAAGTTCTTCAGCTACTCCATTTACTATACTGTACTTTACATCCCCATGACTATTCTGTAACTACCTATTTGTACTTCTTAATGTCCTCACCTCTCCACCCATTCCCCCATACCCCCTGCCATCTGGCAACCATCAAAACGTTCTCTGTAACCATGACTCTGTCTCTGTTCTCCTTATTTGCTAGTTTGTTTTTTAGATTCAATTTTTGATAGATATGTATATTTGTTGCCATTTGATTGTTCATAGTTTTGATCTTCTTCTTTTTCTTAAATAAGTCCCTTTAACATTTCATAGAATAATGGTTTGGTGATGATGAACTCGTTTAGTTTTTTGTCTGGGAAGCCCTTTATCTTCCATTTGCTGCTAAGTGATAGCTTTGCTGGGTAGAGCAATCTTGGCTGTAGGTCCCTGCTTTCCATGACTTTGAATATTTCTTGACAATCTCTTCTTGCCTGCAAAGTTTCTTTTAAGAAATCAGCAGACAGTCGTATGGGAACTCCCTGTAGGTAACTTCTTTTCTCTTGCTGCTTTTTAGATTCTTTATTTTTAACCTTTGGCATTTTAATTCTGATGTGTCTGGGAGTGGGTCTCTTTGCATATATCTTGTTTGGGACACTCTGTGTTTCCTGGACTTGCATGTCTATTTCCTTCACCAACTTAGGGAAGTGTTCTTTCATTATTTTTTAAAACAGATTTCCAATTTCTTGCTCTTTTTCCTCTCCTTCTGGTACCTCTATGATGCAAATGTTGGACCTCTTGGAATTGTCCCAGAGGCTGCTTATACTGTCCTCATTTTTTTGGATTCTTGTTGTTCTGATTGGTTGTTTTTCTCTTCCTTATGGTCCAAATCATTGATTTGATTCTTGGTTTCATTTACTTTACTGCTGTTTCCCTGTAAATTGTTCTTCATTTCAATTAGTGTATCCTTGGTTCCTGATTGCCTCTTTTTTATGCTGCTGAGGTCCTCAATAAGTTCCTTGAGCATCCTTACAATTGGTATTTTGAACTCTGCATCTGAGAGATTGCTTATCTCCATTCAGTTTAGTTCTTTTTCTGGAGTTTTGAGCTGTTCTTTCATTTGGACCATGTTTCTTTGTCCCCTCATTTTGGCAGCCTCCCTATGTTTGTTTCCATGAGTTAGGTAGAGCCATTATGACTCCCTGTATTGGTAGTGTGGCCTGATCTAGTAGGTGTGCTGTAGAGTCCTGGGGCACAACCTCCCCTGTCACCCAAACTGGGTACTCGAGGTGCACCCTTCATGTGGGACCACTTCTTAAGGGCAGGGTTGGAAACTTACTCTTCTCTGTTGAACCAAACACCTCGTCATTGATGAGAGCCAGTGTTAACAACCAACCCTGTTTACTAGACTTAGGTCCATATGACTTGTAACTATTCCTATAAGTCAAACCCACCCTCATGGAGCATTTTCAAATCTACTCACTGCAAGGTCTGCAAAAAATAAATTAGGCTGTCTTTAAGATGTTCTGAGTACTGTTGAAGTAAGTATATAGCAACCTACCAAAACTACATGAAAGGGAAGCACAATGAGTTAGTTAGATTATTTAATCTATCCCTTACCTTGTTCCAGAAAGTATTTAAAGTAGGGGGTTAAGAATCAATTGTGTGACTTTAATGACCCCTCAATAATTTGGTCCATATGTGACCTATGTGTATTTAGATAATTTACTAAGGTAGACTTTGTATTGGGTAGATATTGAGACCCTGGGTCATTGATGAGCTTGGACAGTTACTTGCAGAAATCCTGCTTTCACTCACAGCACAGTGACCTGCTTGGACACTAAGGAGTCCCCATTTCTGGGTGTACAAATAGTGTAAGACTTAATTACTAGCTATGACTCCCAAATCATATGTGTTTGCCACATATTCCTTCCTGTGCTTGGCTCGTCTTTAACAAACTGGCTCAAATTGAAGCCCTTAGAAACCTCCTGTACACACCATCCCTGCTACATCCTAAAATATGCTAGGGGTTGGTATGCATCAAATTAGCAGTGCCTTTACAGGTCTGTGTGCTAGCGGCAGGAGGGGAGGGTTAAACCCACCCTGAGTTATTTTGATGCTACTCCTTTCAGTGGTTGGGTGGGACCCTTTTGAAAAAACAAGAGGAAATAAACATCTATTTGGCATATTACATGCTATTTCAGAATCTGGTAACTAGTACATAATTACATGCCATCTCAGAATTTGGCTCTATTTCTTCAAGGGTGTTTATGCTGCATAGCTTTCTTCTTCTTCTTCTTTTGGTCAAATGTGTTTATGTAACTTGAGGCAGAATTTAGCCATTGTGTCCACTGAAAGCTGGAGAGAAAGATTCTACTTGGCATTTCAGCATGACTTTTTCATAATCTATCAAATGTGTTCAAATGGGTTTTATTTCAGGTCACTTATTCATCCTAATTCCTTCAAGTGTAGGTCAAACACTGAGCATGATGACATAAACTCATTCAGGGGCACGATCGAAGACTCTGCCAGGTGGTGAGGGTTTGGAACCATCCACGCAGAAAGTTGAGGGAATGGAGAAAGTTCAACTTCCCTTCCCATGAGAATGAGAGGGGGGCGGCGGTGGGGGGCAGGGAGTGTTCTGCCTCTGCTCACCTCTGACGTATGTGTTTCTCTACTGTTTTCAGATAGGACAGGAAATCAACTCATTTGATTACTTAACCTCTCAAAACTAATGAACTTTGATGATGTCACCAGTGATAATTAAAACCCCAAACTGTGGATTACTCATGTTAGGTCACAAGAACCACTACCAAAAAGAACCAGTTGAAGGCAGTGGCAACTCCCACTTCCTGAATGCTTGTGCAGTTTGGGTAACAGTAACCTTGACAGAGGGTCATTGTTGGCTGAGGTGTACCCTAGCTGGGTCTTAGGATAGTTTTTCTGCCATGACTTTGAGGCAGGGAGGTGTTCCCGTGGTACACTGATGGCTTCTTAAGGCACCAGGAGCCCAGGTAAAAGAGGAGACTCATAATAAAAGAAACAAGAGAAGTTTTGAGCATCCCTGTGGATTTCGAAAGCTGTGATGCTGAGTAAAAAGTGGTTCACAGAGGACCCCTGAATGACTAGAACGGGATCTCCTCAGTTGGCTGCTGCGGGATGAGCAGGCTTAGGAAACACCCATCTCCTTCCGGGGTGGAAAAACAAGAACGATGCTCAGGCCAGGACAGAAAGAGCCTTTCTTCCTCCGTGACTAAGATCAGAGTCACATTATTTGGCAAAGGCTGACTTTAGAAATAAAAGCAAACCAAGGAATGGGATTGGAAACAATTAAAATTGTCATGAGATAATGATGGTGATGGTGATGATGAGTGTCTTTTATTGGACACTCACTATGAGGCCAGTCACCCTGCCTGGAGTTCCCCCAGCATGCCGGCAGCCCAGGGCCCTCTCCCATCTCCCTCTTTCGGATGAGGGGGGTGACAACCCATGGAGTCAGTGAGCTTGCCCAGGGTCACGAAGCTAGAAAGTGGCAGCGCTGGGGGTTTGTCGTGTTTACCAGGCTTGAGTTACAGTGAGTCACAGAACTCACGTCACCCTCCACAGGCATGTACGCACCTTCTGTGTTCTACCCCCGCAGCGTTAGCTTCTGCACAGAAGGCGCCTGACGGCCGGAGCTGCTGTCAGGGGGAGGGGCGAGGTGCGGTGGGGGGCGGGGCGAGAACACCGAGGAAGAGTGAAGGAGGAGCCCCTGTACTCCAGAAGAAAGGAATAAGGAGTTACCTGACACGCCTTCAATTTCAAGACTGCTCTCAGCCAGTTATGTCACGTGAACAGAAACTTATTTATAGCAGTCCGGCTCCAGGCACGTGAATTTGAAAGGGAATATTTTGAAAGTTCCAGGGTAAGGGGTGCCCCTGGTGACTCTGAATTACTAGGCCATTCCTCCTCCCCATCCTGTGTATGTCACACCCCTCTGCCCCGTCACTTCAGGACCCCCAAAGTAGAAACGTCATTAACAACACCACCACCACCACCACCAACAAAATGACATTTACAAATAACAGGAAAACTATCCCCTGTGGGCTAGTTTTGGAGCAGCATGGCTGGATTCTGCTTTTTCTAGGACTGGGAGCCTCAACTTGACTCTGTCCCAGTGTTTGTTTTTGTCAGCAAAGCTATGACCTTGAGAGGATTAATGTTTGATTTACACAGAAAGATTGCTTGGCTGGATCAAAATAAAGAAATTGGGAGTACCTACTATGCCGCTGGTGTGTTGTTCTCCTGTTCCTCTATGAAAGAAGGGATAAGGAACCAGAGGGGAAAGGGTTTTTTCATCACTGCAAACCATTCTATTCTTCATCCCCTTTTGGTAAAGAAATATTTAAGTCACATGCATTCTTGGAGAGAATTTTCAAAAAACACTCAGCCCACAAGAATTCTGTTCATCCCACAGACTCTGCCTGGGTCTTGCAAGCCTTTGCTAAGACGGGCTCCTCCACTTTCAGTCCATCAGCATTTTCTTGCTCCTTTGATACTGGCAGGTTAGGGTAGCACAGGCATCTGCCGCTTCAGGACACAGCAGGCCAGACCAGGGCTCCTGCCAATCAGCGGCTCTGGTCACAAGTCAGTGGAGAAGGAATAGAAACAAGAGGCCTGTACTCAGCTAAACTTCACTGAACTCTCCAGCTACCTCTCTGGTGCTTATTTATTATAGTTACTGTCTAGTATTTTTGAGTTTTCTTGTTTAAATTATTTATGAAAACAAACACTGCCCAGGATTTATTACAATGGCTTACTATCTATATGAAATAGTTTTTGGAAATAAGATAAACTATGAGCTAGGAAAAAAAACATTATGGGCTGTTCTCCCTTTCTGAGCAAGGCAGGGTAAACCTGCACCGTTCTCCTGGGAAGCCAGGTGCCGTCCGGCCACAGTGCAGGAGACTGGAAGCCGGCACTTCCCTTACACCTCAGTTGTGAAGCACAGTGTAACCGACTCGCTGCTTTCCAAAGTGGAAAAGTTTGGGTACTATCAGGTCATTTCTATTCTTAACCTTGTAGCGTAATATCAGGCTTTCCCCAGGGCAGGAAACCCTGGCAAGTCCTTCTACATCAAGGAAGGAGATGTGCCCTGACTGGCATGGCTCAGTTGTTTGGGCAAAGCAAAAGTTTGCTGGTTCGATTACCGGCCAGGGCACGTGCCTAGATTGCGGGCCGGTCCCCAGTTGGGGTGTGTGTGAGAGGCAACAGATGGATGATTCTCTCATACATCAGTATTTCTCTTTTCTTTCTTACCCTTCCTTCCTCCCTCCCTTCCTCCCTCCCTTCCTTCCTTCCTTCCTTCCTTCCTTCCTTCTTCTTTCTTTCTCCCTCCCTCCATTCTCCTCTCTCTAAAAGTAAATAAAATCTTTTTTTTTTTCAAAAAAAAAAGGAAGGAGACATGATTCCAACAGAAATGAAAAAATGCCCGAGAAATCTTTCCCAGCCCAGCCCGGAAGGCAGATGTGTCGGGCCCTGTTTAGAAACACTATCGCTGGTCTGTGCACCACCCTTCTGAACTGCAACATGGATGATTTGCCTGCGGTGGGCAATGGCGAATTCTGTCACTGGCTCTGCTAGTCTGGAAATGCTGCAAGAAGTTTTACTCCTCAGGGGTATTTACATTATCAGTTGAAATCCCCCTAGCACATGATATTCTTCAGTTTGTTCAATCCCCGTATGGGAGGAGAAATATTTTGGAACTAAGTTTTCTTCTCATTTTGTTTTTTAAAAATGAAAAGAAAACATTTTTGTTTTTACATTTTTATCATTTTGCATTTGGGGATTGTTACTTTCCTCCAAAACAAAAATGCAATTCAATTAACACTAAATGCTGGATGCTGGGGGATTGAAAAGAAATGGCCCTTCCTGTCACTGTTCTCAGAGATCAGCAGGAGAAACAGACTCAAACACAAAACAACTAAATACAATGTGGGAAAATTTTGCATAATTCAAGCTATGTCTGTATAAAGGAGCAATTGATTTGGGCTGGGGAAGAGTAGTGAGGCAGGGAAAACGGGGGATGCCACCCAGCTAGCTCTCAGAGGAGAGCAGCAGGATTTGTCCAGAGAACATCCTGGGAAAGGCACTCCCAGTGGAGGGAGCAGCACGTGCTGAAGGCTCACGTATGAAAATTCTTCTCCTGTAACTAGGGTGTAACCCGAAGGGACAGAGTAGAGTGGATGGGAGTGAGTATGAAGGAGGAGCTATGAAGAGAAAGAGACCAGGAGAAGTTAATGCGGTATACTAGGTCCTTCCTTCCTTCCCTGAGAAGGCGATTGTTGGGGGAATACTTGACAAAATGCCTCTTGGTATGTTTGTTGTTTGAATTTATTCAAGCAATGACTGATGCTATTGCTCTGGCAGTTAGGGCTAAGGGAAGAGGTGCGATGCCTGGGTGGGTGTGTTGGTACTTAGTAACAGTGGTGTACATCGGAGACGTACCTTGTGTATTTATTCTGTGATTTATTTCATGTTCTTCACAATAGGAAGTAAGCATAAAGGTATCAAAGCTAGTCATAGACCCAAGGTGACAAACAAAACAAAACAAGCCTCTTTTGTTCTCCAGGCTTGTCTGAAAAGACAGGAACACAGAAGAGACTCAACTGAGAACTATGGAGATCTATCCGGGGGGCAAGAGACAAATTTTGAGAAATCCTGGTTTTCAAGTGGGACATCTTCCAAACAGGTACCTAGAACGCTGGAAGACATTCTCCTGCTACCGTGTGTGTGTGTGTGCGCGTGTGTTACTTGGGGAAAAAAGCCAACACAAAAAGGAGATATTGAAAAATCCTACAGGTCAGGGCAGAAGAGGCAGGGGCAGGCGCTCCCATTCCGGGTACCATTCCCCACCACGTGACCCTCCCTCACCGTCACTCCGGTTCAGCCTCACCCTTCTTTCCTCAGAGTCTAACCCACTGCACTGCAGATCCAGTTTTTCGTTTAAATAAAGAGAGTAAAATACAATGCTGCATCACATAATAACTAGCCATTGTCCAAATATTTTTGTCTAGGATGATAATAAAAAGTTCAATATAATATAATAGCAACACAAGAAGATGATAACAGTAGTAGTTAGTAGTCACCATTATTTGAGTGCTTACAATGTCCCAACACTGTGCTAAGGACTTTATACACATTGGCTTATTTAATATTCTTAAGTCTCTATATATTATTTGCCTCCTTTGATGGAGAAGAAAACTGAGCCTTAGAAAAGTTAAGAAATTTTGCCCCGGATTTTACAGCCAGTATGTGGTAGAGTGGGTATTCCTTTCCAGGCCGTCTGAGCCCAGAGAGGGTGCTCTGAACCACTCGGCGGAACGATCATATTTCACGTGTAAGCTCTTCTCTGCGTAAGAATTTTACTTATCCTATGTAAGCTAAATACCACAAGCTGCATTCAACACCCGTTGTTAGCATGGCGAATTGATTTAAGATGAGTAATATGCCTTTTATGAATTCTTACTTAATATTTTATGCCTGAAATTTACTCCAGAGGATGGACTGTCTTTTCTATTGGAGGTATGGATCCCCGAGATAGATCCTGGATGCCTGATATCAATCAAGTTCTTGTTGGGATTTCTTCTCTAATCTGGGATGTTCACACTGTGGTTATTTAATGTTCAAAGGACAGCTAAAAACACCAGTGATTGATGTTTATGGATGTAGCTGTATCCCTGGGAGAGATCCATACTGCCTAGTAGGGAACACACAGTCACACAACAAAATATCCCCCCTACAGTCTGAAGGTAGGAGAGACTGTCTCGCAGTATCGGCAGCACTGAGAGGAACACGTCGCCTGGACCTTTCCTGTCACTTGGGTACTACCTGCGAGAGCAGTGCCCAGTGCTGATTAAACGTAGGGAGTGTGATTAATCCCCAAATTAAATCTCCTTTGGCTAGAACAACACATTTTTAGCATTAAGGTAACGTCTCACATTTTTGTACACGGGAACAAAAATCAAGAACAGATATAAAAAATGTCATGCAACTTAAGTCAAATAGGTAGCATGTAGCGATCTCCCTAGGTTGGAATTCTTAAACAAGGGGCAGCTGGGCTCTTCAGTTTTCGGGAAAGATCCATGTCCATGGTCACGGCTATGTTGTATGGCAGCACTCATGCATTTGAGACATTCTGGGACTTGAAGTTCCGTGTTTCTCTTTACAAAGTTACTTGGGGGACAAGCTGGTGACAGATTTCTGTAGTTTTCTTCAGCTCTTTAAGTCATCATTGCAAAACACTCAGACCACATCTAAAAAGGACATCGCTGTACATATAAAAGCAATTATGAAATAAAGACAAAAACAAGTGGTAGGATGCATAAAACTAGCAATTTCTATCCTCAAGTACAAGGGTAGGAATTTTCAATGTTCGCCCCATGTCGCCTCTTGGTATGTCTGAGAACTCGAAACAGCATTAGTTACACGATCCCGATTCTTTCCAGATAATGATATCCCAAGGGTTTGGGCCTGGGCTGTGCCAGTGCCTTCAAGGCCATATCTTCTCTATCAAGAAGAGTGACAAAATCAGAACTTTCCATAGTCAAACCCTCCCTGTGTGGCTCTCTGTATCACGGATATCCTTTGGGGGACACTAGAGGATTTGCAGGAGGGGCAGGGTGAGAAAAGATGTCACTGGATGTATCATGTCAGCAGCCATCTGACTTGTGTGCTCATAACAGTGGATCCCTCCTGGCTCTGTCCTTCAGTGTTTGCTTGGTACAAGGGGAGCCAGAGATCCCTTAGGAGACTCAGACCAGATCCTGGAAATCCTCAGCCCTCAGGATCATGGGTTGGTTTGGAGAATCCCCTTCTCAGGTGTGGATTCCTGCTTACATTTCTGTGAAAAGTTGGTGGTTCTTAAAGCTTCCTACTCTGGGCCTGCCCTGCTATATCTCGAATTCTGAGGGAATGAAAAAGTTGTCAGAACTCTTTCTACGAGATTCTCCAAAGCAAGAAGGTCCTGGAGCTGGTCTCCCAGAGGAGGCTGTGAGTAGGAACGTTGGCACCTCCCGCAGAGAACCCAGGCCAGACAGATCCAATTTCCAGAGCTCAGTGTATTGAGTGTCCTATTAGGCCCTAGAGTGTAAGAGATCCTTGGTCAAACAGAAAAGGGCAGCAGAAAGGAACAGCTCAATAAGACAGTGGAACCTAACCAAAGCCCTCTACCCTAGGTGGACACCCCCCTGGGTAATTTCCCTCCAGCGATTTCTGGGGCTGAAAACTCTAAGGATCGTTTTGCCTCTGATTTCTGAAGGCAAGTTCACTCTCGGATTGAGTGCCTATTGTGAAAGTGGATGGCTTAATCCATGGTCATTTTTCCACTGTACAGTCACAATGCAAAACATGCCACCACCAAATTTTGACATGTATCGCAATTCCCGTCCCTTGCTCATTCCTTAACCCAGCCTCAGAGTGTCACAGTTCCGATGGGTCTGGAATAAGTGAGGCTTTTACCATCAGGTAACAGAGCCAGTATCCAGCTATAGTTTCCCGACACCTGCCTAGCGGTGGGTAGGTCCCCAAATGCATGGTTAACATGGACACCACTCCATTATGACATGCCTTCCTCATTACAACCAGTGCCTTTAACCTCTTGCTAGGCAGAGATTGTGTTCAATCTAAGTGTAAGATAAAGCAATACCTACCCAGCCTGTGCTGAGATGTTGTGTGGAGTGGGAGCTCCTAAAGAGGTTCTGGTTGGTGACGTGGCCTTGGAGAAAGAACGGTTATACCAAGGGCCAGCTCTGTCCTTCATGAGAACATGAGTTCAGGCAAGCCACTCTCTTTCTAAGCACTTCAGTTTCCCATCAAGGAGATTCTTCTCCTTAAGCTTATCTCATGGGGTTGTTATGAGAACGGGTGAGACTCTTAAATGTCATACGAACATTACAATACATTATAAATTGCCTTGATGTCCAATTGTTTTGCAAATGATGCCCCAACAAATATCCATGGAAGGGCAGGTTCTGAGGCTTCTAGAATACCCTTTTTCACCTCAGTTCAGCCCTAGGCCAGATTTCTAAAAGCCAACCTAATGTAGCAACTTAATTTTAGACCCTTCTCAAAGTACATACAACCCTGTGAACTGTTTAATCAGATTGGAATTTAATAGGGAAATAAATAAACATCAGTTCCACATAGAAGCTGGATGATTTAGTAGACTAAAAAACAAAGCAGTCTCTCGATATGAGTGGGAAATCATTTCCCCAGGACAGCTGCTGGCCTCGGGAGCCGGCTGTGATTAGCAGGGGCACCAGGGTCTTTCACCCCCTCCAACCTTCATGCAGAAGGGGCAGGAGCCCTGATTTCCCCATAGAACATGATGAAAACGATTAGCCCAGGACCTGGAGGGCAGCAGCCTTCTGTGAAGAGAGACACCATGGACCCTTCTCCTCTTCCAAGATCCTGTGTCCTTGCTGGAAGGGACACCGTTCCAAGTGCACAAACCTCAAGGACTGAGGGACACATGGTCACTGCATTTACTTCATCGGCAAAGAAGGTGGAGACCAGCTCTCAGTTTTTCAAGAGCACAGTTTGCTCAGCTAATAGAAATAGGATTATTGTCCTTTCTCCATCAGCAATCCAGCGATTAAGTATTTAGATTCAGGTAACCAGGACCCAACCTCCTGAAGGAGGCAGTTCCCCTGTGAGCTTGAGCAGCTGGCTCTGCCCCCAGGCCTGGCTCAGCAGGATGTTGACATCGGTGAGATCACCTGGATCTCCCAGAAAGCCAGGTGAGGTAAAGGGTGAAAGCAGTTACCCAACATAAACATTGTCGTTGCTCTGTCCATCATAATCCACACAAATTTGGGAGGCTAAAATAAAGCCTCTTCAAGTAACCTGCAGAGGCTTAAAAGATCAGAACATCCATCCATACATCCAGGCAGCCGAAGTCTAGAACCGTGTTGTCCAATACAGTGGCCACTAGCACACGGGACTACTTAACTTTAAATTTAAGTGAATTAAAATAAAATGTAAAAGTCAGTTGTTCCTTGGTCTCACCAGCCACACTTCACATGCTCAGGAGCCACATGTGGCCTGTGGCTGCCTTATCAGACCACACACACATACGGACTATATCCATCGTCACAGAGAGATATGGGGCAGCCCTGCTTCAGACGGCCGTCAAGTCCAAAACGCACACAAGACAAGACCCCAGGGGCCAGGAGAGGGTTTTGTTCCCCAGATACTAGCCCCGCACGATCCTCAATACACTGCTTTGCAATACAACACTGTAGCGCCTGCTGGCTTAATTAGCATTTTGTGTTTTGCTATCACCTGGGTGGGTATATTTGCACAGTTCCTTTCATTACCTATTTATTCAGCCTATCCTGTCTGTGAAATCTTTAGCTTCTCCTCTTTCAAACAGCTCTTAGGGAGTTGTTCTCTCATTAATCCATCAATGTCAGCCTACCAAGGCCCTTAACAGTGTCATGAAAGCAGCCAGGGTTTAGCACATGGCATATGCATTTCGTGAGTCATACTTTTAATTTTCTCTAACTTCTACTTGTCCACTGTCAAATTCCTGTGGGTTGGGCCTCCCTTTTTTCTGTCCCCAGGCCCCAGTGCGGAGGAGACAGGCCACACAGGCACACACCGGTTCCAGCCGCCAAAGGGCCCCACCCTGGGAGAGCTGTGAGTCATCTCTGACACCTGGCTCAGTGTTTGTCACCGCCGCCCTCTTGACTCTGGCGCAGATTCTGCGCCCTCGAGGTGCACCTGAGTAACAGCTAGCTCTGCACACAGCGTCTCCGGCCCAACGTGTACGTCATGCAGAGGGCATGCACAGCCCGTTCTGTGGGAATTTTCATTTGAGTTTGTTTTCCATTTTGGCTGTTGATCTGCTCACCTTGGCGTGTCCCACAGGCCCCTCAGACTCAAGGTGCTGAGTGCATCATCCTCTCCCTTCAAGTTATTCCTCTTCCTGAATCTATTTCTGCCCAAGCCAGAATTCTGGAAACTACCTAAGACTCCTCCCCCTGATCCTCCCCACGCCTCACAGCAATCAGACACCAGAGCTGGACTGCCTTATCTCTTCTCTCTTGAATCTGTCCACCAGCACCTCTTTTCCCAGGGTCCTATCTTTTTTTGCCCGGATTGTTGTAGTTGTTGTTCCCCTGGTGATTTTGTCCTCACCTCCCCCATCCCAGCCAGCCTTCCAGGCTGTGGTAAGAATGGCCCCACTAGAAGCAAATGGGATCATGTCACTCCTCCATTAAAAATTCTTCAGTGGTTCCCCATTGGCCTTGGGATCAAGTTCAAATACATTAGCAAGGTATTCGAGACCCTGCTGCCGGACTCTCAATTCTGAATTCTCCTCCTCTGGGAAGAATTTCCAAGGCTTTTCCTGGAGGTCAGGTGACTTTGCTCCCGTCCCTCCTTTGTGTTTCCACTACATCCTCTGGATTCAAATCGGCCTTCAGGTGCACCTTCCTCTCTGCCTCCTGCCCTAGGCTGGAGCTACTCAAGAGCAAGCGTGTTTATTGTCATATAGTATTTCCAATGACCACCACATAACAGGAACCCAGTGAGCGCTCCATGGCTGACGCCTGCAGGAGTATTTTAGGCACGTGCCCACATTGAAGTCCCAGTGACAAAGCCCTAACAGCCAGAAGAGGAATCCCCACCCTGAGCGAGGGCAGAAAGGCGGCTCTGTGACTTGGAGTAGTGAATGCTCCCCGGCCTTGCTTGAAATTATTGAGAGGTCAGTAGTTTGGCAAGGCTGCCTGTGTGCGACGGCCAGTTTGGGCTGGAAGACTGGTTGATTATAATTAATGACTAGGAAACCTCTGCCCTGGTGGTGACCAGAGTAACCAGCTAAAGAGGACAGTCTTGTCCCGGCATACCACTCTGCAAAGGACAGATGGCTTCTGTAAAGCTCGGGTAGTTCCTTCTGTCACAGGTAGGCAAGAGCACAAAGACACAGGAACAGCTGGGCAGCAGCTCTCCGGGGACCGGGGAAGCTCAGAGGGGCCCCAGGCTGACGACTCAGGGTCCACTGTACGTTCTAACAGATGTTGTCTAATTGTGGCTGAAAGTTGTGCTGGATAACTCACCAGACTGCACTGGAGTTTCTTTTACAAGATGGTAGATTGGCTGGGAGACCCGGTGTGCAGGCCCCTCTGTGGGCAAACCAGGGTGCTGGAGACCCTCAACCTCGCTCCTGGAGCAAACGAGCATTATAACTGTATCTTGGGCCGAGCCAGCAGTGCGTCATTTCGCCTTCATTTCCGTGCTTTGTCTGAGTTCCAGTAGGTAATTTTAAAATAGGGCATGGCAGGAAAATGGGACAACTGTCAGTTTAAATTGCAGCTGCTTCCAGAATGCCGTCCTGCCTTTTTCAACAGACAACCAAGACTGCCTAGAGTCAGTTTGTCCACTGGGGCGCTCCTGCCATGGGGCCGGGCGACACAAACACCAACTGTCATCCCAGTTCGCTGAGACTGCCGGTGCCATGACTGCCGGCCTCTGACCGGAAGGGTTCCCTGTGTTAATTGGACTCAGCAGCTGAGAAATGGCATGAGGGAAGATTAAAATAAAGTGGCTTTTTCTCTCATTTTATGTGGCACTATGTATTTCAGTTTACTACCTTTTATTAAAAATTCCCATTTTTAAAAATAGTTCTGATTCATTTTTAAAACCCCAAAAAAACCCTTGTTATAAACAAATTAAAATTCAGATATCAAAATTAAATTTTTTTCATTTGCGAGATGTTATTCAGGTGCGTACTGCATTAAACGTGATTTACAACTTACAGTATTTCATCATAAAATCTTGGATTTTTTTATGTTGCTTTATTCATCAAGGAATTCTAAATCCTTTGTGTCCAAGGCACACTGTTAGAGGCTATGTGGACACAGTGAGGAATAAACCACAGCCCCAGCACACTCCAGGAATTCAGAGTTGGCGAAATAAGACATTACACAAACGGGGCCTGTGCTCCAAGACAGCATCTACTGAGTGTAATGAAAAGCACCCGGGAGCACTGGCTGATGTAGTTCAGTGGATTGAGCGCAGGCCTGTAAACCAAAGGGTCAACAGTTCGATTCCCGGTCAGGGCACATGCCTGGGTTGCAGGCCAGGTCCCTAGTAGGGGGCGTGAGAGAGGCAACCACACATTGATGTTTCTCTCCCTTTCACTCTCTCTTACCCAATCTCTAAAAAGAAATAAATATTTAAAAATGAAAAGCAACTGGGAAACCTGGGAAAGCTCCACAGAGGATGTAGACTTTCACCTGGCCCTTAAGGCATGAGCAGGATTTGGGGGGGACAGAAGTGGGAGTGGAGATCTGAGGGAGGGCGGACATTACAGGTGGAAGGAAGAGCCCAGGTCCGGGAGAGATGGGCACATTGGGAAAGGGTGAGCCACCCGACCTCCCTGCAGCACAGGACGGGTGTGCCAGACCTCGTTTCGGAGCTCCCTCCTGCAGCTCCCCCTGTACCCCTTCCTTAGGGTCAGGAGGCAGGAGGGCAGCCTTCTTGCTCCCCCATGCTGCTCCCAGACCACTGCTCCCCAGGCTCTGTTGGAAGCACGGGTCCACTGAGGCTTATCTGTTTGATTCCACCTTCTCCCCTGCCCCACCCCACACCCCACTGTTGTCCTATTGTCACCTGGCCAGTCTCTGTTATTCAGTGAAGACTCTGGGAGTGGCTCCATCTCTGCTCACCCATGTCCTAATCTGCTGCCACAGTCCCAACGACTTCAGCATCTACCCAGCTAGTCCAGCCACACCCTAGCTCCTCAGTTCCCAAGCTTCTTAAGTGTCCCCTGCATTTCACTCTGCCACCCTCACCACCCACGGCACACCCTAGACAACATCCTCCACCCAAAGTCCTCCAGCTCTGAAATCTACTGCTCGGCACCAGCCTCCCGCACATCCACTTCTGGGACACTCCTGCCGCCTCTCCGGAGCCTCTGCTGCCCTGGTCCCTCTCCTTTTGCCCTCTCATTGTTCCTAAGCAGCCCAGATTCTGTGCTTGGTTTTCTTAATTCCCTTGCCTTTTGTCTTTTTTTCACACCTCTCTGCCAACCTCCCCCCCCCCCACCCCGCGTCCTCCCCCCCCACCGCCTATTCCTGGTATCTGGGCTGCACCCAGGCCACTGGCAACTGCTGGAGAAAAATCACCCAACTTTAGAAAACGGTCCCCTGAAGGGTCACAGCCAACAACCTCCTAGGACTCCTCGATACTGCCCAGTTTCCCTAGTCAAGTCTCTTCCACTTCAAACCTTCTGTTTCCCCAGTCTTCAACCTCTCCATCCTCAGACAGAAGCTCCCTCAGCTCACAACTCCCCCTCCCCCTCCCTTCCTCACCACCTCTCCACCTGCGCTCCCCACCCCTTCTCTGCCTGGATCTCCAACTCTACCACAGGCTTCCCGGCAGCATTTAATTGTGATCTGAGGTCTCCTACCGAAAATGGAAGGAAAAAAAAAAAACAAACAAACCCAGAACAGCCCTTCCTCGATCCCACATCCCCTCCACTTATTTCTTCTTCACAGCCAAAGTTCTCAAAATAATTATTTACACCGACTGACTCCGTTTCCCCACCTCCTACTCACTCCTCAACCCACTCCAATCTGGCTTCCACGCTCCTCCTTCCACAGAAATGGCTGTTTGTCAAATGACTTCCTGTCTCCGAACACAGCACGTCTCTTCCAGTCCTCACAGTCCTTGACCTCTCGGCCACTCTGACTGGCTGGGCCACTCGACCCTCCTCGAAACACTGCGCCTCAAGCTTCTGTGAAGCCATAGTCTTCTCCTGGCTTCCTCCAGTGTCTCCTGCTCCTCCACTCTGGCTCCTAGTCCTGGAATTTCTTAAGGCTTGGTTCCCTCCTCAGTCCATGCCTGGTGACTTTATCCTAGAGTTGTACTGCAGACCTCTTAGGCACAATGGTGAACTCTCTAGATCCTTTTCTCAGAATAATACTTTCAAATGGAAAGAAAAAAACCCAAGATAAAAAGGAAACCACTTTTATTGAAATACTCATCAAAATATTTTTAGAAATCTGTGATTCAGTAATGTATGTGCTTCTTTATTAGCACATTAAATAGCAAGCGATGGGCATAAAGGGTATTTTGAGACATCTGCAACAAACTTAATGAAATGTGAACATCTCTGTGATTTCTATTGGTGACAAAAATCGCAGGTACCGTGAATACTGCTGTGGCTTGTTGCCTGCACTCGTAAATGCAAAATATGCTTAGATTTCAGTTAGACATTGTTGGAAACAGATGTAATTTTTCCCCATCCAAGGTCATGCCCTGTCCCCAAGAAGCCCTGCTCTCCATATCCTTTTTAGGGTAGTTCATCAAGATGCTATCTGCCAGTGACTCCCAAATCTTCATTTCCTATTCAAACCTCACTGTTGATCTTCAGATCTGAATATTCCATTGTTTGCTCAGTAATCTCTTCGAGGATGTCTCAGAGACATCTCAAATGCAACAGGCCCAGTGCCAAAGGAAGACCTTCACCCTTTCGTTTGTATTGTTGGAATCTGACACTCCCTTTCCTCCTCACCCTTATATTCACTATGCATCACTGAGTCCTATCAATTTTACTTCCCCAATATCTTTTCACGCACCTGTGTGTTGTTCTCTGCTATTACCTGCTATTAGAAGGCCTCCTAACAAGGCTCCACACCTCCACTCCTGCCCCCAAGTCCCACACTTCCTACCACAGGTGAAGTGATACCATCACTGGGACTCACCACTTTACTTGCCTCCTAACCCCCTTCTGTGGCTTTCCTTGGCTTTTGGAAGGGGGACCAAAGTACATCTTGTAATCAATGAGGCCCTGTGGAAGCTGGCCTTCCACCCAGCCCTGTGCTCCATCCACACTACCTTTGGGTCCTCTTAGGTGCCAGGCCCCCTCCTGCTAGGGAGTCGGTAGATGCTGTTCCCTCCTCTTGCAATACTCACTGAGCCTTCCCACCATGCCTCCAATCCCAGCCCAGGTCACCTCCTCAGGGAGGGTTTCCCCAACTGCTCCTTCCCCCAGCTGGATCCAGACCCCTCTGCTCCATCTTATTCTGACCATCCATTATTTCCTCTGTTCTAAAAGTATGACTTGTAATTTTACGTTTATAGAATAATTACTTACCAAAATGTCTGCCTCCCCACCTAGACTGTAGCTCTGTAAGGGCAAAGTTTTCTTTGTTTTACTCATTAATCACTCCCACAGCCCAACACATGTAGTCACACTTTTGTGGTTTTGATTGTTCGTTTTTCTCCCAGTTTTGGTTTTAGAGGTAAAAATGACCTGCAGTGAACTGTACACACATTAAGAGGGCTATGCAATGAGTTTGGGCAAATGTATGGATATAACCATGTAACCCAAACCTCCGTCAGGTTCCTGGCACCCCACACGGTTCCCTCGTGCCCCTTGCCCATCAGTTCCTACCCTCGTCCCCTTCAGAGGCCACCACTCTTCTCAGTGTTTGCTCCATAAATCAGTTTGCTTTTGTTGTTCCATTTCTAAAAAACTGCTTGAGTTCAAACTTCTAAGTCATCTCAGACCCTTTTTATAAATAGATGGAATATACATTCTAAATAGATGAGACAAATAAACGAACCTGTGTTGTAACTAAAGTTACAAATTAAAATTATAATCTTTTCCCAAAGTGAAAAAGGCATTTTAAAAGATAATAGTTGGAAAATTTACATAGAAACTGGCATTCTTATGTGCATCTAGAAATGTAACTTGGTACAGAATTTCTGGAGGACAATTTGAGAAAAAAATTTTTTAATCGTTGTGATACTTGAGCAGTATAAATTCCCCCTTTTGTGACTTTAAAGAGATAAAGATGTGCATCAATATATAAAGACATTCACCATGCCACTATTTATCACAATAGCGAAAAGGTGGAGGCAACCTACCTGACCAACAAAAAGAATTATTATGGACCCATACAATGAAGAATATATTTTAAAGACAAAGAGAATGTCAAAGAAATAATACTTTGCTTAGTGATTTACTCAGTAATATTTATATTGTAATTCTGAAATTATTTCATGTTTGTTGCAGAGTAAAACAAATAAAGTATATTAACATAATTAAGGAAAAAAGATTTTAAATAGACAAGAGATATAAATATAAAATAAAAAGGGGATACTGTATTACAGTGTAACCCATACTGTATTACATTGTAACTAGGAATATTACTATGAACACATGTGTTTAAAAGCACATGTTTCTAGTTAACCCACTGAAAGGGTTTAGGAACAATGCCAGAACAATGCCTCTCCGTAGCAATGAGCACACCTGGCGCACAGACATTGGTCTCTAAATACCACTCTCAAGTAAAAGAAGCTAGAGCTTCTTGGAGAAATAGCTGACTCCAGTTCTGAGGTAGGTGAAGCACAAGGAGAGACTATGGTATTTATTGCACCAGAGAGCAAAGAAGTACTCAAATCCTCAAGTCAAGTGC
The DNA here is from genome assembly GCF_004126475.2 of Phyllostomus discolor. Taxonomy (NCBI): domain Eukaryota; kingdom Metazoa; phylum Chordata; class Mammalia; order Chiroptera; family Phyllostomidae; genus Phyllostomus; species Phyllostomus discolor. Next base: position 90,759,445 of record NC_040910.2, read on the forward strand.
CAGGTTGAATGAACTTCCGCTCTCCATGCTCAGTACAATTTCAGCATCAAAAACATTTCATGAGGTAATTGAATAAAACATATCCTTGAGACCATAATGATAACAAATTAAATAGATCTATCCATCCATAGATACATACATAATTGATAAAGGGGAGGGGAAGTTCTTCAGAGAAGAATGCCAACTAATAATTGTAGAAGAGATGATAGAATTAGAAAAATCTGTTTGCTACTCCACTGTAATTATCAATCCAGGCAAAGCACATCAAAAGGTGCTAAAATCATTGGGTGAAATGTTTAGAAATAGGCTACTGAGAGTCATCCCATAGATCACCTATTAATTACCTACCAATTACCAAAAGGGTGTGGGGTTCACGTTAGAGAAATCTGGCAGTCACCACCTGACCGCAGAGATAAACAAACAGCATCACCAAATAGCATTGTCTAGTACCGGTGTGATGTTATAAAGCAGGACACCACACCCCCTATAGGATATCCGTGCCAAAAAATTATAATCCAAATTTTATTATGAGAAATCAATCAAATTCAGAATATAGACTATTCTGTGAGTCTGGGACTCTTCAAAACAGTAGAAAACATAACAAAGCAAAAAAGGACAGAGCGCTAAGGACCAAAGAGACCTACTCGCACACAGTGCACGTGCTTTGGTTGATCATAGATCAAAACAAAAAGCTTAAAAGATACTTTGGGATACTTCCGGCAAGATGGAGGAATAGGTGGACGCACCGTGCCTCCTCGCACAACCAAGATTAGAAAACCAATAATTTACAACAATAATTTACTATCAGAATAACACCCAGATCCGGCAGAGGATTTATCTGAATGGAAGTCGGGCAGCCAAGAAGTTGAAGTAGACGCGTTCATCCGGACTGGTAGGAGAAGACGAGCCGGCGGGCGTGGGGCTGGCTCGGGTCGGTGGCACACAGAGGTTGGGGGAAGGTTTGGCGCGAACTCGGCGCAAAAGCCATCCAGCGCGCAAGAAGGCAGCGGTGATCCCTGAGTACGCAAGCTGCGGCTGGCAGACCCAGAGGGGCAGCAATTGTGGACCAGGGCAGAACTCGCGGCCCAGAAGCCCAGACAAGGATCTGAGTCCAGGGGAACGGAACTACCGCCATTGTTTTCTCCCGCCCCGCCCCCACATATAACGTCACAATCTAGCGACTGGGGTGCCCAGCCCCAGTGAGCACCTAAGGCTCTGCCCCCCACCGTAACAAGAGCAACCAGGCTGGAAAAAAAAAAAAAAGGAGAGACAGGGGGAAAAAACAAAAAATAAAAAACAAAAAACTATGTTTTCAACAGAGCAGATCAGTCCCCCAGGACTCATCCTTTTGAGCGACCAAGAACTAGCCAATCTATCAGATGCGCAGTTCAAAACACTGGTGATCAGAAAGCTCACGGAACTGGTGGATTTTGGACGAAATTTAGATGAAAGAATGCAGATTACCATAAAACAGATACAGGAAGACACGCGGAGGAGAGCCAATAGTGAAAGGAAGGAATATGAGTCTCAAAACAATACAGTGGACCAGAAGGAAGATAGAATCAACCAAGCAGGAAAGCATGATGAAATAAGAATTCAAAAAATTGAGGAAAAGATTAAGAGCATCCAAGACACCTTTAAACGTTCCAATATCCGAATTATAGGGGTACCAGAATTGGAAGGGGAAAAGCAACAGATTGAGCACATATTTGAACAAATAATAAAGGAGAACTTCCCCAATCTGGCAAAGGGAACAGTCTTCCAAGAAATCCAAGAAGCTCAGAGAGCCCCAAAGAAGTTGGACCCAAGAAGAAACACACCAAGGCACATCATAATTACATTAGCCAAGGTAAAAACGAAGGAGAGAATCCTAGAAGCAGCAAGAGGTAAGGGGACAGTCACCTACAAAGGAGTTCCCATCAGACTGTCAGCTGATTTCTCCAAAGAGACCTTACAGGCAAGAAGGGGCTGGAAAGAAATATTCCAAGTCATGAAAGACAAGGACCTACAACCCAGATTGCTCTATCCAGCAAAGCTCTCATTTAGAATGGAAGGGCAGATAAAGTGCTTCTCAGATAAGGTCAAGTTAAAGGAGTTCATCATCACCAAGCCCTTATTTTATGAAATGCTAAAGGGACTTATCTAAGAAAAGAAGATAAAGAAAAAACATGTATAGTAAAAGGACAGCAAACTCACAAATATTAACAACCACACCTAAAGCAAAACCAAAAGAAACTAAGTAAACAATTAGAACAGGAACAGAACCACAGAAATGGAGGGCACATGGAGGGTTAGCAGCAGGGGGGTGGGAGGAGGAGAGAGGGGGAAAAGGTATAGAGAATAAGTAGCATAGAATGTAGGTTGAAAATAGATAGGGGGAGGGCAAGAATAGTATGGGAAATGTAGAAACTAAAGAACTCATAAGTATGACACATGGACATGAACTAAAGGGGGAAATGTGGGTGGGAGGGGGGTACAGGGTGGAGGGGAGAGAAGGGGGGAAATGGGACAACTGTAATAGCATAATCAATAAAATATATTAAAAAACAAAACAAACAAAAAAAAGATACTTTGGGAATATTGGGGTTTGCATATGCTCTGCATATTAGATAATGTTATGGAACTATTAAGGCTTCTTAGGTCATATAATGGCATTGCGGCTTTTTAGGAGAGAAGAATGTCTAATGTTATTGAACATGCACATTAAAGTATTTAGAGGTGACATATCATGAAGTCTAGTCACTTTGAAATTGTTCAGAAAAAGATCTAGAGAGAGATAAAGCAAACTGGGTATTATTTGTGCTATTTTTTCAACTTCTCTGTAGATGTAAAAACTGTCAAAGGTTGAAATATTATTAAAAGGGATGTATTGATGCACTGTATGAAGTGAAATCGTTTTGTAAAAAAATATTTATATATCTACATAAACATAGGGTAAAGGTAGGGTAAAGTTAGCTGCTATAAAAAAAGGGACCAAAAATGCAATGACTCAATCAAGACAGTTTACTTCCTACACCTGCGACAGTCCGTTGGATGAACCAGATCAGTGGGCAGCTCTCCTCCACTCGGACTTTCAGAGACTTGGGCTGATGATGGTTTCGTTGTTTTCAACACATGGTTTTCAAAGCTGTTGTCTTTCTAGCAGAGGGGCAGGACCAGAGATTACCTCTGAAGCAGGCTGCACACATCACTTTGGCTCACATGCCACTGGTTCGACTTTACTCCTGAGGCCACCTGCAGCTGCAGGGGAGGCCGAACCTTCCAGTTCAGGGCAGGCAGCCACATCCCAGCCTCAGCTCTTATCACTTGAGAAGGGATTTTGGTGGAAAGCTAGTCGTCTCCCTCACAGTCCTTAAAGGGGGGTAAAGCCAAGCTATTTGCAGTTTTAATTTCAAGGTTAATGGGGTTTTGAATGTTTTAATTTTTTTCCTTTCTGCTTGTCTTTTTCCATTATGAACATGCAATTCTTTTGTAATAAGAAAGGAATTACACTCTCCAAAAATCAGCCATTGAAACTACAGAAAGATGATTTCACTGGCCAATTTGCAGGATGCTTTGTGTTCTCCCCCTGAAAGAAACATACACGCTCATCTTCAATGTCACCTCGGGCATTTTTCTACTCAGAAACCTTCAGTCGGACCCCATTCTCTAACACATTGAGTCTTAAGCCTTTGCTTGAATCCCAGAGGCCCCCACAATCTGCCCCCACCCTGCCGTCCAGCTTCACTTCTCACCTCTCCTCCCCAGACCTCTGCTCTGCCACCTGCCTCACTGCCCAAGGATCCTGCCACACCTCCTGCTCCATCCCTGCCTTGACACAGCTGCCTGCAGCCTAAGCCATTTTCTACATACCTTTCAGGTCCCAGAAAACACCACCTCCATTACGAAACTTCGCTTGACTTCTCACCTTTTCTCTGAGTTCTTGAAATTTAGAATTGGTGCCACACAATGTACTCCTTCATCGAGTGTTATTTTGCGTTTTGCTGGCATAGTACTAACCTTATCTCTCCTATGGTAAGCGTCTTGTTTTTATATTCCCTCATAGTGCCCAGCATGGGGTTGAAGACATCATAGGTGCATTTGCTTCTCAATTAATTCCCATGTGTTATGACCTATTATTTTGAGTAGGAGGTATCTTAATGGGTGAGACCTATCTGATGGATCCCCTCTTTTGCATTCCTCAGGTGCTCCTCCCCACTAAAAAGGAGAATATGAATTGAGATAAAGGAAGAAAGAGAAATACATACTTGTAGCAAACCCATACCCAGCTGAGTAGCCTCAGCCGGTTACTAAACACTATGCTTTATTGTTTAAATTTTTGAAACCCAACAATTCTGGCCACATCACCTCCTTACCTGCTGCCACCACACAGAACTCTGTCCCAGAGAACACTGTACACACTTGTCTTCAAAATATAAAGTATGTGGTCACCACCCATGTGAACCGACAGTGACTTCCGCAGAACGCCAGGGGTTAGCTCTAGGCCTCACCCAGAGGCCGTTCCCTTGGGATGGAAAGTAATCACGGTCTATGTTCTGAAGTCCCACGTGCCTCTTCTTCAGGGAGCAGACCCAGTGGTCATTCAGTGTTACAAAGACTGTAGTCACTGAGGCTACTGTTGCTCTCAGATCAGTGTCCCAGACTGGGTCATTCCACCTTGCTAGCATGAGAATCAGAGTGGAGGAGGCAGGAGCATTCTCTACAGAAGTCAGTGGTAGAAACAGGCACCCAGGATATCCATGCACACGGCAGCCCAGCTAACTCCTGAAAGCATCTTGAGGCAAATGGAGAGTGAGGGCTTCCGCTGCTGATCCTGGTCTTGTCAGCCCCACCTGGCAACTGGGTCTTCAGGTGGGAGAGAGAAATGGGGCTAAGCAACCATTTCATTTGGGTAGGTGGGGCCTGAGTCATGAAAAAAAGCCTATAAAGGTTAGTAATTCCTGTATTTAATTGTTGTTCAAGTTTACAGTTCTGACAAGCTCAAAATTATCCTGAACATGTGAAGCGCTTTGCTATTCTTAGAGTTTTTTCAGAGAGAAAATGTAGCCCACTTTGCGCTAGGACAGCACTCTGCACAGAGTACGCTAACTTTCTATTTCTCGAACACATAAAGGTATGCATCCTATCCAGAATGCTATTTATACAAGCTGTCCTCAATTCCCCAAGGTAGTTTTTGTTTGAGGCACAATCTGAATGTGGACTTTGGGGACAGTTCTCTGAAAATACTCATTTGTATCCACAGTCCCTCGGCCACGCTTTCCATGTTGCTGTGTTTGAGTGTCGAGGGTCACTGCCTCCATCACTCTCTTTCAGAACCGCAGGAGACTACATTTCTTTCAAACGTAAGAAACACACGGTCTTTCTCTGGCACCAGGCTGACACTGCTCTTCGCCTCTTCTCTCTCATCCACAGCAGGTCATGCCCTGATCTCCACTGTGTCATCAGGTCCGCTCAGCCCAGCTGTCCATCACATGACACATGGCAAAAATGGGTTCTGCACATGTCCATCTGGATTCAGGGGCACACCCTGGGGTGGGGCGGGGCCTGCCAGTGGAGAACTAGTTCCCCAGGGGGTTGGAAATGAACCATCCGAAAAGAACTGGAAAGCGACTCCATCTTTTCTGTCCACGGCTGCTTCAGTGCCCTGGCTCTTCCGATCATCTCTCTTCACGGCCACACTGCCATTTCAGACTCAGCGTTATTCGGTCCCAGTTCAAGAATCTAGTCATTCTGTCCCGGCCGGGTAGCTCAGTTGGTTACAGCATCATCCCGGTACGTCAAGGTTGAGTGTTCAGTCCCAGTCAGGGCACACACTGGAGTCAACCAGTGAACACATGCGTACGTGGAGCAACAAATCGATGTTGCTCCCCCCTTCTCTAAAAATAAAAAATATATATATATAGTCATCTCACATCCCTGAGGAACCCTTGGTTCTCCATTTGCCAGGAGTCTAACTAGAACTTAGTAACTCAAGTTACTGAGTCATTACTGCAGTGCCCCGGGCTGCTCACACACCCTACTATAAGCCCCTTCTTTTCCCGGTGTGAGCAAACGTAGGAGAGCCCAGCCCCGGGCACGGCAATCTCTTACATTAGTATGGATGAGGCCAGGGGCACACATTGGGCATCTTTGGAAAATGTTAAGTACAAAAATAATAATATTCCAGAAAATATTGATTTCGATAATAATTTTGTTTAGTTAACATGGCTTTATTAGGACTTTCTCATCAAATTACCAATAGGGAACTTAAAGTAAACACATGTATCAGTAGTTTCGTGTTTTTATTTTATTTTTTTGTGTTTCAGGCTTTGATTTTGAAAGAGAGAGCTTGTTTTCTTCCCCCAAAGAAGCAGCAACGTGCTGGTGCCTCTACCTCCACATGGCATTTTAACTGAGGAACACGTGGGGGAAGGGGTGAACATCGCAATTACTGCTCAAAATCACAAGATGAAAAAACATAGTTTAAAAATCAACTTTAAGTCAAAATAATGATTATTGTTAGAGAATCCCTAAATGTTGTTGAATATTGGCCAGTAGAGCTTTACTGTCTAAAACAGAAATTGCACCGTATTTTCTTAAGACTAGGTCAGTTTCAACTGGCTACTTGTAAGGCTATCATAAATCGCCTTCAGAAGAAACGAAGAGCCCATTGCAGGAACCGACCCACCTCTCCGTTCACACCTCTGTGGAAGAGGTGAACATCCCATTGGTATTCTCATTCGGGTTTTGAGTTCCAGTTTCAACAGTGGATAACATTCAGTCATTAATCTTTGCAATGACTGAACATGAATTAATGGCTGACTGCAAAAGCCAGCACTTACATGGCACTTACTATTTGCCTGGCACTATTCTAAGTGCTACAAACATATCTTAATTCACTTATTCCTCATGGAACCACCAACCGGTATATACTCTTGTTCCCAGGTGAGAAAATCTGAGATGCAGAGAGGAACTAACCCAATGTCACACACAATAGCACATGAAAGAGCCAGGGTGCACTAAGGAAGCTGGACTCTGAGTCTTAAACACCACACTTTAGTGCCAGAATGAATTACTAAAAACTTCCCCCCACACCCAACCCCCACCAAGGATCCTCCTCCCCAGAAATATGATGGGTTTACATGAGAAAGGATAAATGAAAATGGTTGAGTACATGAGAAGACACAAAAGGTTTCCAAGTCATTTGCTTAAGATTCCTCAATGAAAAGATTTAGTGGCACGTTCACAGGTATTATTATTGTTCTTGCCATTCTAGATTAAGTCACTAACTGACAAAACACCCACTCTCAGCTGCAGTTTCTAGACCCTGAATGATTACCACCTGGAGGTAAGGTTGAGGGAACCAGGAACCAGAGATGGACGTATGCAGAACACAGGTGCACAATTCCATATGCAATAGGCCTGGTCTAATCAGCCAAGCGTTCTGTCACTTCTTTGGTTCTACTAAAGGCTTATGGCATAATGAATGAATGGGGAAAGGGAAGATAAACATGGCTTAGCACCCCATCCAATAAAGTCTCGTCACAAACTCCTGTCAGTTCCCCATTGCCTGAGGCAAGCAAAGATGTCTCCACCCACTCTTGTGAGCTTTTTTGTGGGGGGCAGTTTGTGGAAGGGACGCAGTCCCATGCCCGCTCATGTTCTTCTTGCCCCTGACAATCTTAGGCATCGTAATTAAAATTTGGCCACATTTCCTTTTCTGAGAATGGAGAGCCTATTTTGTGTTCAAAAATGACCTCATGTTTCATCTTTGACATTTCAGAATAATTTTCAAGGATTTCTATTTAATTCCGGAATCGAAAAGGAAAGAGAACAATCAATTCATTATGTCCTTGCCTTTTCCTGTCCCTTTATCTGAGGGTGGTCTGTTTTCTGAAAATGTAGGGAGAAACAATAATTATTTGTTGGAAGGCTGTATCCAGACCCTAAATTACAAGACATGATTTACAGTCTTGGAGGGTAACGATCTGTCCACCTGTAGATTTGATCTTCTTTACAGAAGATGGACGAGTAGGGGGATTTTTTAGTTTAGTTTGTCTTATGTTGCACCCAATAATTCAAAGCCAGTCGAAGTATTTTCCTGAGTCAGAAGCCTTGAAATGAAAATGCCATAACTGTCAGAGAGACCGATGAGGAAGATCAATACAAATCGCCACAGCTGGGGAGGGGAGGCGGGTATTAATTTAGCATTCTGTGTCTGCAAAAGGCTGCATTTTCCAATACCAGACTAACACACAGTGTAAGAAAATGTAGCGTTAGTGTTGGAATTCCCGGTGTGTGTTGGTGGGGAGGGTGGGGAAGTACGAGGAAGGCTTGTGGTTTTGTTTGTTGCTGAGTGTATCGCCTAGAAAATCATACTAACACCAGGGCCTAAAACATAAGGCAGGACTTAAATCACCCTTCAGGACCAGGTTTCTCATAAGCCATTTATACTGTGTTCATCTTTTCTTTGGTGGGTGGAAGCGTGGCAAAGTATACAAGCTGTTGAATGCCTGGGTAACTTTTATTGTGTATGCAAGGCTGTGTGGAGATATTCTGACACAGCAGGAACCATGATTTGTCTATGCATAGATTTACACTGACTTCTTTACAGCAGAATGACAGGTAGGGGACTTTTTTAAAAGATTAGCCTGTCTTATGTTACGCCCAGCAATTCAGAATTTAAACTGAGGTCTGACTTATTCAGCCCCAACACACTATCTAAATGTCCTTTTTATTGTTAAGGATATGATTATCACAAGGAAGTTTTTTCCTCACCCACCCCCAAAGTCGTTCAGATAACAAACAGCAAGAAGTTTAAAAGCACCGATAGTCTCTCCTGCTTTCCTATGCAGCTTTCAACGTGAGCTGTTTACTGGTCAACAAATTACTTGAGGGTCAGAGATGCAGTCTTTTCATAATGTTCTACAAGATAGCCCACTAAATGTGCCTTCTTTTTATAACGCTCTACAACACAGACTCGTTCGCTTTGCTATTGTTTCTAAATTGATACGCCCAGTCCATCAACATCTCGCTGGTGAAGGGGCACAGGGACCATGCATGGCGGGTTGCTGCAGAGTTATCGATGGAGGGGTCACTGCGTCCAGCTTGTCTTTTTCTCCTCCGCCTAGCAAAAATGACTTAATAGGCCACTGAGTCTCAAACTCCTTTCATTTTCCGTAGACTTCTGGTGAGGAGGACCCTCTAGCCAAACCAAAATTAGCTGTCAAAAATTCTGCAGTGAAGTGTGAATCCAGGCTTCCAGCAATCGACCAAACATTCGTCAGGCAAAAAGATAAAAGCACCATGACCACAAAGAAACCAGAGAACGTGGGCCCCAGCAAAACCTCTGCAGGTGAGTTGCTATCTTATTAACTTCCACAAACTCAAAAATCCCAGTGTCAATGGTAATGACCAGCACCGAATCAGTGCTGTTGGTTACACCCGGCGCTTTCCAAGTGGCCAATTCAGGTTTTGGAGGGGCCAGCGATCTCGTGCAAACAGTAAAATCTACTTAGGAGAATATCGTGGGTAATGCAGAGGAACTGTCTCTACTGCCCACATTTTCTGCCCAATCATTGGCTTTTGTGTGACGCTTGCCTAGAATTACCGCCTTTTCATCTTCTTCACCCTTCTTGGGGGCAGAGGGGTGTGGATAAAGGCATTTGGCCCCAGGTATCAAGTTTTATGACTCAAGCAAGAGCATGAAGAGAAGCTTTCATGAGCATCTGAATGGCATAATTTATAGCCAAGAAAGAGAGTAATAAAGTCCTCCACTTCTGAGGTTGTCCTCTCTGGGAGGGAAGGGGCTAGATAAATCCTCCCTTTTGTGCAATTCGGTAAATAAGTCACTCTTTAGCTGCCTTTGAAGCGAAGACCAGTCCACTGCTTAAGGCACGAGTGATTTAATGGTATCCAGAAAGGGGATAAATTCAACGGAAAGTTTAGAGTCCCTCGGGCTCATCCCCATCAGAGCCAACATCTGTGGGCAAACTCCACTCCCCCGGGAACGATGGCGAAGCTGGGGTCACTGGGAGGAAAAGCTGGCCTTCTGTTTGCAGAGCAACAGAAGTGATCCCGATCAACTGCCAGAGAATTCATAAAGAGCGTGTGCCTCACTTACTCCCGAGTCACAGCTACGTGCTTTCTAGTCCTAAAGAGCTCGTGTCCTGCAACCCATCCAGTTAAGCCTTAATGCATCTCTAGAAAATGGCAGCTCTCGGATGAACCACACACATTTTATTGCTTTTAATGAAGTAGGAAACAAATTTACTTCTGGAATGATGTCCTTTCAGGCAAAGCCCCAACTCTCTTCTCACTTAATGGGGTTGGGGGGGAGTAGCGCCATAATTAATGTCTCATTTTGAAGATTTTAAGTAGGACTTCGGTTTTTAATTCAGCTGTTAAAGAATGAAATAAGGCAGATAAGATCATTCCCCAAATATTTCAAAATACGTGTTATAATGGATTGAATTGAGGATGTTTAATTTTTAGTGGAAAAAAAATGAATTTAAGTTTAAATAATACAACTCCATAGCCTTCTTGCTAAAACTCGGTAGCTGTTCACATGGTGTGCTTTGTCGTCCACGGAGAAAAACTATAAAATGAACTGGGCAGGTTCACTCAGTGACTTCATTTCGTCTGATTAATACAGATGTAAATTCTCCTATGGAACATACAACACTGACAAAGAGGATAAATTAATTCACTTTACATTTTATAAAACAGCAAATTTGAAGAATTACTAGATTGCAAAGCACCAAGTTTAGTCAAGACAGCCAAGTTGGCAGAAAGATCAATATCATCAAATAAAATTTGACGTCACTTGTAATAAGAAGCCTTTAAAAACCACCAGCATCAACATGACACGGTGGCCCCAGGCTGCGAACCAGACCATGCGGACGTGAGCCCGATGGTGGCCTGGCTGTCCAGCAAGTGTAGCAGTCCCAGTGACCAGCGTCATCGCTACAGAAGCTGAATTCATTGTGCAGCAAACTGGGCCGGTCACAGAGCTGACTGAAAGCACCGCCTGGGTGTGCTAACACCCATTCTACTTATATGCGCAGACCCCCCTTACGGATCCCCTCAGAGTTTCCTCATCAGCATAGCGAAACGGGAGCCCAGAGACAGGGTGAGAATTTAAGCTGAGTCTCTCCAGGAAAACTTGAGTTGGCTGAGGGTGACAACTCAGAAAATTCAGATGAATGCCCTAGTATTACAGGAAAAAAGCATTTGGGACCTGGACTATCTGCACACATCGACCCCATTCACCAGGTAAATTTGTAGTTTCCTGCTTTTCTGCACCTCTATAGAGAAATTATTTTCCTAATGCATTTTGGGGCAAACACAAAGTTGGCAGTGAGTCACTAGAACTTCTTCCCAAGTCAGACCAAAGATTCTTTGTAAAACAAAAGCATCAAACACGATGAACTCCCTCTGCAACCTCTGTCTCACAGGTTAACCTTCCTCCCAGTGTTACGCCAGACTCGTACCAGATGAAATAACGGAGCTGGCGGTGTGGCTGGACACAGGTGCAAACCCCTACAACGACGACCCGGGTCATAAGAGTTTTTTCTTACGTGGGAATTGCCACCCAGAGCCCCTAAAATGGCGACTTACAACACAGGGACTATCCGTGCCCTCTGCGAATAGACTCACAACCGAGAAGGCATCAGATGCTCATTGTACTTCACACTATTGGAAAGAACTCACGCATTTTAAATTAAGGTCATATATTCCACGGAACTAAACGAGCCGGCTTGCACTGCTCCTTACTCTTTCCGTCCGTGCAGGGGTGTGCGGTTTATGGGTGAACAAGTGCTTTGGAGTCAAAATGCCTGGATTAGCCTCTGAGCCCCATTTCTTACTTGTTATGTTCCTTTGGGCAAGTAACTTACCCTGCCTCAGTTTCTCATCTGTAAAACGGGATCGAAACAGATCTCACCTGCTAGGATTGCTGTGAAGAGTAAACAGTAAATCGAGTGCTCAGCCATTAAAATACTGCCTGACACCATAAGCCCTTGTCCAATACATTGCAGCATTGTGGGTCTAGCATGTAAGAGCAGCAATCAGTAGAGACAGTGAACTAGAAAACTTTGTTTTCTTTGTATGAATGTTGTCCACCTCCCCCCAATCTTCTTTTCCTTTGCCAAAGATCAGAGTTATAATTTTTTAAATCCCAACAAAAATACAAGTCCAGACACTTTTACCACACCCTGAATTTCCAAAGAAAAACACCAAGTGGAAAGAGAGGAATGATCAGAAAGCATTTACCAAGCCAGGGATTCACTTTATCTCCAAAAAGACATGGAAAATCCAGGCAGGGTCAACACCCAGCTAGGTCTGATGTGCAACTGACTCAGAAATCCTAGTTCATGATCAAGGGCAACACCAATACAGAGTGAGAAAAAGCATAGCTAAATTACACGTTCTGATTTCGGAATTCTGTATGATCAAGTAAGAAGTGGAACAGTCAGCAGGCCCGGCGCGTACAGGGGGACAGGGAAGGGCAGGGAGTTGGTGGCCTCAGGCTCCCGGACTCCTTCCCTCTCAGCTGCAGTCTGAGTTGGACAGGAGCCACCTCTCCTTTCCAGGACACACAGAGGCTCCAGAGGCCACTGTGCTGTGGGGTTCTGGCTCCTGGAGTCCTTAAGCACACCCTACCCCAGTGCCGGGCACACGGGAAGTAAGGGTGCCCTGTGTCCTCACCTAGGGTGTGGGCATAGTCCCCTAGTTACGTGCCAGGAAAACGGATCTGGATGGAGAACTGGGAGCCTGCTTCCAAAATCTTGCCCTTTAAAACAAAGCCAAGCGTTCCGAAATTATCCTCACTTACTGAGTTCAATGTTAGTTATTACCCGACTCAGATTTGTAGGAGTAGCAAAACCTATTCAGCTTAATAGTGGCTTATCATGAAGACAAGTTTTTGTAAAACTAAGAAAAAGCAGCAAATTCACATCTATAAAGATAAACATCTAAAATAACTCTTCTCATTTGAATTGGGAAACATCCACTAGAAGAGGAGCTTGGAAGAGAAATTTGAGGCAGATTCCAAATGTCCATAACCCACCTTGCAAATAAATTCTGATGAAGATTTTATCTGAAAGGCCAAGGTCAGCCAGTTCCCAGGCAAGCCCGCTGGCGCCCAACAACTTTCCAAGTTACCTACCCAAGTCAGAAAACAACCCACACAGCGGATGCTCCCATTTTCATACAGATTGTCATAATTCACAGCCCATTTATGGTAAAGCTTCCAAGGCAGAGGGGCTCGGGGGTGCCACAGAGCCCAGAGCAGGAGGTCCTGGCTCAGAATCGTAAGCCACCACTTCATAGCGCTATAGACGTGAACTGGCAACTTCTCCAAACTCAGTTTCCTCATCGGCAAAGGGAGTTATTACCCGCCTCACCAGCCAGACAAGGGGGTTAAACTCCTGGGCCTAGACTAGGTTTTGGGTAAAGGTTAATTCTCAACCCCCCCCCTCGGCTTACCTGCCCATATGCTGCTCTCAGGTTAGCATCTTTATAAGAGAGATTACAGTTGGGGATGTAAGAGAGGTTATAACTTGATTAGAAAGCCTTTTAACTATTTGATTATCCATGATGACATCCATTTACCCAGTACCTATGGGATGCTAGCAGGTACACTCAGCCACCCCGCTGTGCCAGGGTGCACGATGCCAGGGTGCACTTGCTTTCTCACCCATTGCTTGTTCATTCACCTCACATGTTCACTGCATGCTCACCTGCTGGCCAGGGCATGGGTGCTGGGAATACAGACACAAAACCCACGGGGCCTGCCTTCCAGGGGCTCACAGCCTAGTTGGGGGCAGGATACCACCATGCCCTGACCAAGGTAAGTTCTAAGAGCTTGCAGTGGGGTGGAAACCCTGAAGGACAGGGGATTTAGCCAGAAGAGGAAGGCAAGAAAGATGTACCCAGCAGCATATGCTGAGTGTGCAAAGGCAGGGTGGGGACAGAGAGCCAGGAAGAAGGGGGGAGAGAGACTAACAGACATCCAGGAACTACAAATCACCTAGGGCCTTGGTCTCCAAGTGTCCCCAGACTGGGAGAAGAGGCACCACATAAGAGCTTCTTAGAAATACAGAAGCCTCATGCCCCGACCCATGTGGCTCAGTTGGTTGGGCGTTGTCCCACAAAGCGAAAGCTCGCTGCACGTGCTGGCTGCAGGTCTGGTCTCCAGTCCTGGCATACACGAGAGGAAACCAATGTTTCTCTCTTGCATTGATGTTTCTCTCCCTCTTTTCCCCTTCCTCCCCTTCGCTCTAAACATAAAAAAAGAAAATAAAAATATAGAACCTTGTGTCCCAGCTCAGACTTACTGAATCAGAACCTGCCTTTAACAAGACCTCTGCACATTTGAGTTTGAGAAGCTTTGGTGTAGGGTCAGGCTGCAAACTGGAAAGTATAGAGTATAAAGTTGACACCCTATAGGCAGGCGAGGACCAGGTGCCCAAGGGCCTCGAATGCCATGCTGATGGCAGTAGAGCATCAGTCACGGCCAGAGGCTGAGCAGGAAGTGATGTGATCAGACTGGCATTTTTGAAAGCCGACTGGCTGGAAGGCTGAGGACAGTCAGACACAGGCCGAGAGACCAGAGAAGCAGTCGTTGCTGAAGACCCAGAGGGAAATGAGAAGCGCTTGACTGGGAACAAAAGCAGAGGGGATAGAGGAGGGGGCTAGGCTTGAGGGATGTTGAGGGAAGTAAACCTGGCCGAAAGTGGTGACTATTGGGTGTGGACATTTTAAAAAAGAAGAATCAAAGAAAACCTGGGGTCCCGGCCCAGGAAACCAGGCCGATGCTGGTTGCCATTGCCAAGGCTGAGAAAGTGAGAAGAGGGTGGGTCCCATTCCGTGGGTGTTGTCTGTGAGGGGCAGGCAGGGGCCAGGGGGGAGTGCCAGGAAGCACCCAGGTACCCGGGGCTGCTGCTCAGCCCAGATCCCGGCTGCCAGGAGGAACCCACGGGCCTACACTACAGTGAGCAAGAGCAGCTGCGGCCACATGCCCCCCCTCGAGAGTGGATGCAGTGAGAAGAGGGATGATGAGGGAACCTTGGGGGGTGAGAACAGTTAAGGGAAGAGTGTGGGGAGACAACTCTGGAGAAATGATCCAAAAAGTGGATGCGAAAAGCAGGAACCACCCACTGAAGGAGCCACGGGAGGCATCTGGATAGCAATGTCAGGTCCTACAAAGGATTCAAGTAAATAAGGACTGAGACCCCTCCATTACGGGGACAGGCATACCTCGGAGATGCTGTGGGTTCCATCCCAGGCCCCTGGAATTAAGAAGCGAGTATCACAAAACAGCAAGTCCTCGTCTTTTTGCTGGTGGGAGAGTCTTGCCTTTCATTTGTAAAAAAACAAAAAAAAAAAAAACGCAACACCTGCGAAGAGCAGTAGAGCAAAGCACAGTAAAACGAGGTGTGCCTTTAGTGGTTTTCAACTGGGTGAAACGATGGCATTTTTGGAATTAGAACTGATTTTAGCTGCGGCACTTTCTAAACTTGTCTGATAAGAACCACCGGGGAGGTGCTTCATTAAAATACCAGTTCCCGGTTCCCGGTCCTGACCCAGAACAGCAGTCTCCAGAGAGGGGCCTGCAGAGCCCGGCTTCCAACAAGCACTGCAGGTGATGCTCATCACAGAGGCCTGGGCACCTGTCTCAGAGCCATGCTCCTCAAGCTTCACAGCCCACGAGAAACACCCAGAGACCTTGATAAACCGCAGGTTCTGATTCGGTAGGTCTGGATGGGCAGGGTTTCTACAGTTCTCAGAGGCTCCCAGGTGATGTCCGTACTGCTAGTCCAAGGGCCAGCCTCAGAGGAGCAAGGCTGGAGAGAGCTCCTGTCTCCTTCTGCAGATGAGTAAACAGGTTTCGGGAAGGGAAACAGTTGATCCAAGGTGACCCAGCTGGTTAGTGGCAGGGCCAGGAGATTTGTCATGCGTGAGGGGGTCGCTCTGATGCTGGCTTCTCCTTCAGGTGCCCATATTCTGCCTCCAGCAGGTTGGCAGATTGAGTGTGAGGTGAGCGAACAAATCATTAACTTCACTTGGACACCTTCCTCGTCCACCTGCTTTTCTCCCCTCCGTGGTCCCTCTCCCTTCCCATGATGCCACCGGGGGTCTCTCTGCATCATTCTCTTTTCCCGAGCTTTCCCTCTGCAGCAGAAAGGCCAGATCAAGGCATGACCACCACCTCCAACCGGGGGCAGCTGGAGGATTGAGGGTGTGAGCCTTACCTATGTGGGACCCTGCCGGCCACCATATGTTGCTGCCAGAACAGCTAATTAGACGGGCTGTGGGAGCCGAGAAGGGACTGAGAGCTTCCACATGGGAACTTAGTGGGGGGAGAACTTTCCAGCATCTGTCAGGGACGCCAGTGACTATTGGCTGGAAGAGGGTGTGATGGCTGATGACATTTCCCTGGTTAACTCTTCGGCGACCTTGAGGTCCCGGCTAGGTGCCTGCCACCCCATGACACCTGGAGAGGTCACCCGAAGAACCATTCTTGAGCTTTGATTCATTCACAGACGTTTCTATGTCCTTCCCACTGTGCGTGCCGCTTCCTGACTGCTCTTTTTCTTTTGTGCAGGTGACAGCAGCGAGCACCCCCTGTTCTGTGTTGAATATTCCCCTTACTGCTCCGTCTTTGCTTTCTCCCCCGTCCTGCAGCCCAATACCAATTACTGCTGCCTCGTCCTGCCCATCCTGCCACCTGCCTCCCCGGTGGCCCAGAGCCCTTCCCCCCATTTCCCTCCGGTTTCCTTTCCCAGCTCTGTGAGCCCCACCCCCACCTCCCCTGGCCCCGTGCCCGAGTCTCCAGCAACCCTGTGCTATTTCCCAGTCTCCTCTCCCACTCCAGCTGAGACCCCTGTGCTGTGCCTGCCCAGCCCCAGAAGGCCCAGTAAAATTTACCTCGTGTGGTAAGTGGCCGTGGGGAAGGGCACACAGCACCGGGGGAGAGGGCTATCTCAGGCTTCCGGAAGGCAGGTGGATGGGCGGGAGGGGCCCAGAGGGCAATGTCATGAACAACAAACGTCGGGAGGTGTGGTGTGCAGGGGAGGAGCAGGAAGACAGCGGCTGCCACTTCACTCAACTCTTCCAGCACTGAGGAGAGAGCGACCAATAAACCCTGTCATCTCTCGGGACTCATTTGATTTCTTCACTCCTGCGTCTGGCACACTTGGGACTTGGAAAGCCGCCGGGCCCTGGGTCTGATCGGCCCCTGGGCTACGGGCTGTGTGCACCCGAGGCGGCCCTGGGAGGGGGCGCCGGGGCCGGGCTCTCGGAAAACACACGCTGGAACTGAAAACCGGTTCAGAACCACACTGAGGAGGGACAAATTAAAGGGCTCAGTCGCTGTTTATGTTCCCTTTTCTGCCTACTCATTAGGCACCGCATTTCCCCAAATCAAAAATCCTACCTCCTGGGTTCCAAAATAAAACATATTTATGGCACATAATTAAGCTTTAATGAAGATCTCCTCTGGGTGCGCGAGACGACACGCATCTCCCGCGCACTCCAACAGGCAGATCGCCGCGGCCTGTTATTTGTGACTGTACAGAAAGCTGCCTATTACACCACGGCAACACCAACGCTGGTAATTAAGCTGTAATTCTTCCCACCATCTAAAGGAAGCAATAAATCTTTTTAAAAAGGCATCTCTCAGACAGAGTCTTGGCACCTCCTAGGCACCAGGCGACAGAGTCAAGGTAGAGAGGGGAAGGGGTAAAGGCTCAGGAACAGTTTTTTCACTTTCTCACTCTTTTCCACTTTATCTGTCAACAAGTGAGGGGAGGCACTGAACAATTATCAGTGAATAGACCTTGTTCTGGTGGTCGGGGGCTCGTGCAGATATGAGATTTCTACCTGTATTTCTTTTCGTGGTGAAATTAAGAGCTATTCTGTCAACAATTACATTGTCAAGATAACTGAGGCAAGACACGCTTTATCTCAATAGCTGTTGGGTTTCTTTGCCACTGGAGACGCCACCTTGCTCAGACCCCACAACTAAGTTCCAGGGGTCATTGTCTAAAGCAAACCACAGTCTTCCCAGAGTTCACTGGTGAACGTCAGGATGTCGAGTTGCCTGGTGACAAAGCTCCTGAACACAATCAATCCCCTTCCTTCTCTGTAAGGCGAAGGGCCTGTCCTACTACCTGAAGAGGGAGCTGTATTTCATCTTCCAGTGTAGTTATCACTTGGTCTTCCTCGGCTTGATGTATGAACCATGCCATGGCGAGGGGCATCCCCAGAAAGGCCCCGAAGGTCTGACTTTGGTTCAGTTTGGGGAGAGAGTGAGGTGATTCGGAACTGGAGTACAGGTACATACAAATTAAGCAATCTCGGTCACTTGTGACTGCATTTGCAGCTGGAGAAGTAAGATTTCACAAGAGTTTGCTTTCCATAAAACCTAAACGGTTCCACAGGGAAGAAGTCAGTGGTGCAGGCAAATTAGATTATAATCTTTAAGGGCATGACCAAAATGTCTTACTCATCTTTGTAAACCTTCAAATTACTGCATAGCAAAGACAGACAGGTATTTGTTGAACAAATTATAATAAAAAGAGAGTTGCTATTTGCCTTTTGGATTTTGTAAAAGGATTGAGGGAGAGAGCCAGGAACGAAGGCTATTGGAATAAGTTATTCTCAACCTATGGAGCTGGCATGACAAGCAGTTTCTGGTCCAGTTCCAGTCTCTCATGGGAGTGACCTCAGATTTCCCATTGTCACTGGTGTCATAATCACTTTATGGTAGAAGCAGTGGCTACCATTTTTAGTAGCTAATATGCACCAGGCACTGAGTTAGACCATTGACATATATTATTGCTAAACTTCACACTAACCCAACAAGAATATTCCCATTGTATAGTTGCAGATACTGAGGTTCAAATTGCCAAAGGTCAGAGGCTCCTGCCTGAACTACCAATAGTGATTTCTTCGCTGCCAGACCTGTTAAAACAGTCTCTGATCATTTGGCTTTATTACTTTAGTTTGCTGATAACTTGATTAGAAGAGAAACTGGCAATGGAAATCATTTAAGAGAACTGATTCTTTGGGGAGGGGGAGGGAAGCACTTTTTTGAATAAGAAAACAAAATAACCTGTTGCTGTAAGCCATCATGGGTGTTTTGCTCAAGAAAACATTTGTCCTGCTTTTGGAAATCCCCACAGTTCAGCTCAGCGTGTCCTCCCCAGCCTGGCAAACCTTGCTAGGCGAGTTTCGTTTGTCCTGACAGGGAGTGCGAGGCAATACACAGGCTGGCCGAAGGCAGAGGCCTCATCCTGAAGGACCTCACAGTCCAGAGAGAGAAGACACACACCTGAGACAATGTTAGAATATTTAAATGCTAAAGGCCACAGAACCCAGTGAGTTCTCCCCAAAGCAGAGTCAGAGCAGATTTGGTAGATGTAAAGTTGGAAACATACCTTGGAGGACCTGCTGGTCAGCAGGCCCCATGAGGGCAAGGATCACTGCCCCGATGGTGTGAGGGGATGGGGGTGGGGCCGGGGAGTGGGGGGCCATGGGCACAGTGATGTTCAGCTGCCCTGGCTGAGAAGGAAGTTTTGTTTTGTTTTTTAAAGATTTTATGTATTTATTTTTAGGGAGGGAGGGAGGGAAGGAAGGGAGAGAGAAAGAGAAACATCAATGTGTGGTTGCTGGGGGTTATGACCTGCAACCCAGGAATGTACCCTGGCTGGGAATCGAACCTGGGACACTTTGGTTCCCGGTCCACGGTCAATCCACTGAGCTATGCCAGCCAGGGCTGAGAAGGAAGTTTGAATAGGCAGCTGGGAATCAAAGTAAAACGTTTGTGACCAGGACCTCTGGGCTGGTCTCAAACACGTGCTGGACTTGGCCTGAGCCCCAAGCCTGCCCCTTCCCTGGTCCTCCCTCGGTTTCTCCCTCAGTCGGTAAGAATCCTGCTGCTTCCTCAAACCCTGTCAGTCAGGCCAGGGGAGAGACAGGAGGCAGCTGTTGAATTCTGAGAGTTGGGGAGGGGGGCAGTGTGAGAAAGAGCCTCCACCATTTTCTGTGCCGGGTCCCTCTCCGCCGCCCTCCTCCTCTCACTCTCCTCTTGTCACTGAATTATGTCAGATCACCCCCCTCCAAAGAATCTATTCTAATCTTCTGGAGAATTCTCTCCTTTCTGCTCATGCCCACGGCCTCTCCGAGCTCCACCAGCTCGCCCTAAACTGGAACCAACACCACCAGCAGCTTCCCTCTTTTCTAGTAAGTTCCCTGTGGAACCTGATCTTCTCCGCCTTGGGACACGGAACCGCTGCCTTCCCCTGCCGGGGCCAGTCAGGAAAAGGAGATGACATCTGACCATCGTATTAAACCAGGCTTCATGGCTGCCAAGGAGAACTCCATCCCTTTCCTCAGTCCGGATGACAAGTATTCGTGCAACCACAACCTACACGCTGGAATGCAAACCCAGTTGTCTGCCGTGCCAGGAAAGGCTGTGCTCTCTCGCACGGCTCAGACCCTTCCCAGCTTCCCACCCCCTGGTGCCTATGTGTGTATTTTCTGAACTGTCCAGAAGGGGATGAGCCAGGAAAATTCTCTTGGAAGGAGTCAGTCCAGATAGTCACAATTTTAACTGTTTGTGAACCCAGGAACTTGTAGAGGTGCATGGAAAATACCAAAGCTTTTTCCCAAATTCACATGCACTGATGCTTAAAACCTGTGAACAAGGAACATGAGATGATTCATACCAATTAGCAGCCTAATTCAAAATGTGAATTAAAAAAGATATATAGTCACTGGGCACTCAGCCCACGTGAGCACGGCGGCTGTTGTCTTCCTGTGAGTGTTTCGCCCCAGCACATCAGGAAGCAGAGCAGAGGCAGGAAGACAGGAGCACGGTCCCCAGGTGCTCGGGACCCTCTGGGAGGCCATGGTGGCTGCCAGTAAACACCCGAGGACATGGACGTGCAGGCACAAAGCAGGCTGTGGTTCAGACTTGGGTGACTCGGAAGGAGTGGGGCCTCCGTGTGTCCCGACTGCAGAAGGCTCTTCACAGTGTGACTGACCTACAGGCCCATCCCAGCACCGATGAACTGGCAGCTAGAACCTTCTTAGCAAAAGAAAAGGCACTGCAGGTGTTCCAGGTGCTCATTCACGATGGCAACAGCCGTGGGAAGCGGGTATTAAATCCATGGGACAGGTGGAGAAAGTGAGGCTTTAAGAAGTGAAGTGAGTTGCCCACGCCCACGTGGCTACCGGGCGGGGTTCCCAGGCTTCAAATCCGACTCTTCTCTGATCTCCCAGCTCCGTTCTCTGGGCTGCCTTCCCTCCTGCCGGCCTTATGAGCATTCTTTATACGGGGCAGGTTTGCCTGTAGAAAATTCATTACTGAAAATTCATTTGCACCTTTCAGCAGCCCAGTCACCACAGATTTTATCCAAGAAGAGGAGGCCAAACCTGGGGAGACTGACGGTCAGCCCAGACCTGCAGAGCCCGGGAGTGCCTGGGGACAGAAGCAGACACAAGTCACAGCTGCCCGAGAAGGCGCCGGCGGCCTTCCGGGGAGCAGGTAAGGCCCCCTAGCCCATATGCCCATGAGCCCATGCGTCCTGATCCCCGGAGAGAAGTGACTTGCACTCTTACCTGATGAATTCTACAGGGTTTTCACACACTTGTGAAGGGAAACCCAGGTTTAATAAGCAAACCATTGACTCCAGTTTCCTTCTCCAGGGGAGGTCGGTGGGGAAAGGTAGGCAGTGGGAAGTTTTTTTCTTTCTCTCTGTCATTACTGCTTATACATGGCTGTGCATGGTTTTGAGTGGATGCCTGCTGTTAGGCTCCCAGAGAAGGCATCTAGGGGCTGGGGCTGGGGCTGGGGTTTGGGTGGGGGTGGGGGTGGGGAGGCGGTCTGCAGCTCCCACCCACCTCCCAGGAGTGTCTGTGCAAGTCGGACTACTTGCCACCCACAGAGATGGTCTCCCCTCTGACCCAGGTGTCAAGATCTTAATGTGTGAGAAGCATCAAAATGAATATACGCTTTACTCTAAAATGCTGGTGTGGTAGACACCACCTCTTTCAATCCTGAGCATTCCTCCTAAGGCCCAAGCCATGCTGCTCTGAGAACCTCGTTGCCCTCACCTGTGGTGGCGGAAGGACAGGCCCTAAGGAGCCTCCCTTGGGACTCAGGGAAAGCCACAGGTGACAGCTAGCCTTGCTGTGGACCTGTGCTTCCCTCGGGGAGACCACTGAGCATCCCACTTGCCCGCCACCCACTGAACACGGTAACAGTAGCCTGTATTTTAAAATATGACATATACTGCAGTGGACACAGAAATACAGAACAGGGCAACATCTGGGTGGCTTGGAATTAGGTGCAGATGGAGCACACGTGAACCTGTAGTGACTAGATGTCCTCAGGACCCCAGGATCTAATGCCTCCTGTCCGGAAGGGCAGACCTCACCTCTAATCCAGCTCTTCGTCCTCCTAGAGGTGGAGCCATGGGGTGGGGGTGGGGGGCAAATAGCCACTCTGGGCTACTGTTCGCTTGTCTTAAAATAAGGGTCAGAAAATCTATCTCATCGCAGTGCTCTAATAACTGAAGGAAATCATATGCTGACCAGCACCTGACTGTAGTGGGCAGTGAACCACTGTTAGTTTCTCTCCTGCCCCTTCCCCAGCGGCCCTCCATGAGCTCTCAAATATTATTTTGAAGGTGAGGTTCCCTGTGCACGAAACGTTCCTGGGTTCACGAGGCTCGGACAACCCTCCACCTGCACGGAGAACACACCTTCCGTCATCCTGAGAGATCTGTTGAGAATTTGTCCCACTTTTCTGTTACATCAGGGCTCCTTATCTTCCCCTAATTATGTCCTCACTGATCTCCTTTAGTGCTTCTCCTCACATTCTACAGTAGGTTGCATAATTTGGAGCAGAAGCCAGATCTTTGAACTGTATCAGAGTTTTGAGGCAAATGTGACAGAAAGGTAATACATAGAAAACTCTTGCAAAATCAATAGGAAAAACATGAACACCTAATAGAACAATAGGGAAGAGCCATAGCAGACAATTTCACAGAAGAAATACAGGTAGCTAATAAATATTTGGGTGGGGGGATTCAACCTCACTGAATAATAAATGTAAATCTACATGAGGACAGTTTGGCCTACCAAACTGGCTGAGGTTTTTAAAATAATACTCAGTACTGGGAGTGAAATCACTAACTCACATTCCCTGGGCACTGCCGGGCTGGAGGCTAGGCCACGCCCTGAAACACCTCCCTGTGGGGTAACTGGGTGCAAACTGGGACTGGGCAACGTGTCAAAGGTCTTCAGAAAGTTTGTACCTTTTGACCTTGCCATTCCACTTTCCTCTGAACCTGTTCTAAGAAAATTTGACAGGCAGTCAAAGATGTATAAGCGAACTTTCATCATAATGTAATTTGTAGCAGCAAAAATCTCGAAGCGATCTAAATACCCACTGATAGGGAAAGAGTTAAACAAGTTATAATACATTTCTATAAGGTAGAAATTTCTATACCATGATTAATATCATGTTCTTAATAATTCATGGCAAGAGCTATTGCTCACAATAAAAGTTTTAGGGAAAGAAAGCAGAACACAAAGTTGTATATACCCAAATATCGTAACTGTGCTTTCTAAATTTTTTTTAAATTTTTTAAATTCGATTTTGTCTCTTTTTTTTAAGATTTTATTTATTTTTAGAGAGGGAAGGGAGGGAGATAGATAGAGAGAAACATCAATGTGCGGTTGCTGAGGGTCATGGCCTGCAAGCCAGGCATGTACCCTGACTGGGAATCGAACCTGCGATGCTTTGGTTCGCAGCCCGAGCTCAATCCACTGAGCTACGCCAGCCAGGGCCCAACTGTGTTTTTAAAAGCAGTATTTCTAGCTGAGAGAGCCCCAGTGCCGCCAGAGAAGAGGTGGGTACGGCAGGAGAAACCCTCAAAAAGGGCTGTGGAGCCCGGGGTAACCCAGCACACACTCGCTCCACCTAAAGGTGTTAACTCCGTGTTCAAATCTGAGCCGAAGCACAGCTGCCAGGTGAAAACAGCCCAGGGATCTTGAGTTTGCAATCCACCCCTGAGCTCCAAAACTCAATGGTCATCTGAGTTTTGGATTTTGGGTGGTTTTCCCTCCTCCTTCATCCTCTTCTGTGTTTTCCAAATGTTCTACGATGACTATCGATTACTTTTATAACCAGAGGAGACAAAATTATATGACATCAGAATGTAGGAAACTACTCGCCAACCACCTAAAGCGGTCTAGACCACTGACGCAGTCTCAGGGCAGACGGATGCTTCTCCTGGCCTCCTCCCGCGGCACCTAGAACGTTCAGTCACTCGAGTTGAACTCCTGGAGTGGCAGGCACTCCGTGCACAGCTGGAGCCCATGCGGGGCCTCACAGAGGCCCCAGCCGCGTCTGTGGGGCTGCTCTATGAATAGCACAGCCCTGGCATACCAAACCGGGTGTTTATTCCCAGGCCTAGAGCTAGGAAATCTGCTCCCTATTTGATAGACACACGAAATAGGGTTAAAATAGCATAAATATAGAATGGCACAGTCTGCCACCTTAAGGGGAAACACACACGCGAGCACCAGGGAGACGCTGATGAAATTTTTAAAGAGGAAGGCAGCACGGTGACAAGGAAGGGTGGAGATGCGTTTCCTGGGCTGTTCCGTAGCCGCAGGAGCTGCAGTGCAGCACTTAGCCTGTGACTCCTGCCCCGGAGGCCAGTGTCACCAGGTGACAGCTCGGTGGCTTCCGTGAAATAAGCTGATGGTTCCTGTGGAGTTCCCAGTTTCCATTTCTCAGAAGCTGCTCTAGCTGACTCTTTTGCCCATTAGGTGTCTCCCAAAGCCTGAACGAAATTGGCTCTGGGCAGAGTGGGCAGCTCCCACCATCCGACAGGGTCCATGTGTTCAGGGAGCGACCAGCAGATCCGAGTTCCCGCACTCAGCCGGGCTCCAGTGGGCACGGCAGGTCACAGCCAGGTGCTCAGGGTATCCTGGTACTGCTGGTGTGTCTCTGATGGGGGTTTGCAAAGCCCGTGAGGGGCCTGGCACACAGTGCAAATTATTTCTAGAAGAGCCGATGAGTAAAGATTTGCACTGCGTTGCTGAGTGTCCCCTGCAGCTCACAGTAAAAGAGGCTTACAGAGCATCAGGACGTTGGAGACCGCACTGGCGCTCCCCCGGGAGCCCTCAATTACAGTGAGTCAGTATTGACCTGGCTCACGGCTGAGCCAGACGTGCTCGGAGGATTTGCCTCTCACCTGCCCGAGCTGTTATCACACAGCCTTCCTGAGCCTGCGGAGCCCTGTCCACTCTGCACTGCACGCCGTGAGCCGCTTTAGAAACTGAATGACACGGAAAACGGGGCCTCGTCAGATCCTGTGGGGGAGCTGAGTGGGGAGGCCAGAGCCAGGGGGAACAAAGGTAAGTGGGATCAGACAAGTCCTTTCAGTGTCCTCTGCACATTGAGATGGTAACCAAACCCTCATGACACACACAGGCAACAATGAATTAAACGGATTCTCATTTTCACCAGGAAGTCCAGCCAGTTTCTGAAGCATAACGCAGGGTAGTGGTTAAGAACACAAACCGTGTCTCAGGCAGGCTTGAGTTCAAATGTTCACTCCATCACTTGCTAGAAATATGATCTTGGGCAGGTTACGTAACCTCCCCACGCCTTGGTGCCCTCAATTACAATGCGGTGTGATTGCAGTGCCTGTTTCACAGCGCTGGGAGCCTCAACGCGGACAGGTGACGGCGTGGTGCCTGACCCGTTCAGGTTAAGCCCTCAATAAAAGGCTCAGTCATTATTTTTATTAGGCAACTTTTAACCAAATGATTTTACCAGTAGAAGTTGCTTCCCACACGGACTCTCCCCGCCTCCCTCTCTCTACATCTCCTCACACTTGAGATTCGGGGCACAGCAGGGTGGGACTGTATTATAACCAGAGGTCACAAACTGGCTAGGGGCTAGTGACAAAGAGGACACAATGACATCATGAGAGCACTATGATTTTTATCTGCACTAAGTCGTAAATGTAATCACAGATCATCTGTTTACTCGGCACCAGCTTCTAGAGTCTTCCTTCTGATCTGCCAAGGCAGACTGTAGTTTCCTTAAGATGTTTGTAAAGCTGTGTGTGGAGCAGGAGGGTCGCAGATGCATGCTGAATGAATTTGGGTGACAAAGTACTGGGGCCTTTGTAGAAGTCATTCCTGGGCTCAGGCTGGCTTTCCTCTCCATCAAATGCTGAAACAAGAGCCACCACATGAGAGATTTACCCACCACCAGCCCTGACTGACCTGGGGCTGGACAGTCTGCCCAAAGCTTCTGCAGAAAAGATCAGGAGCCTCAAGGTCAGCCCGTTTCCCCAGAAGCTAGCCTGAGCTCCACCAACATGCAGAGGAGAACTCTGAAGCAGTAAAATGAAGCCAGGGCTGGTGGCCGGAAGTCTTCTGCCCCCAAGCCATTCTGACCCCATGTATTTTCCCCTCTAAGTCTTGTCTGCTGCCTTAAGGGGCTCTCACCCTTGATGTTAGAGGTCTTTCATCCGTGGGCGCCTATAGTAGAATGATAACCTTGTCTTTTCTCAATGCAGATCCAGTTCAACGAGAAGGTGCGATGTGGACAAGCAACGCTAAGCCGAAGAGGCCAATGCGAGAGAGAAGGAACTTGGTCCCACCCTCACGGCCAATGAGCGTGACCAAGAACACCCCTGAGAGAGCCAGGAAAGGAGACCAGCGTGCTCTTTCCCAGAAGGAGCCCCAGCCGGCCCCAGCCCAGGCCTTCCCAGGAACAAACAGGCCAAGGGTGTCGAGTGAGTCCTCGGGGCCGCCACCCTTCACCACCACCACGGGAGAGTCAAGATGGGCGCCATTTAGGTTCAGAGATGAAGATTTTTATTCCGTCTTGTCATTGAGCTGTGGAGGAGAAAGTGATGACACTGAGGAGGAAACCCACGAGGAAGAAGAGCGTTTGTTGGCCAGTATGCGTGCACCCCATTCTCCTGCCCGTCGTAAGAGAAGTCAGTTTCTCGGCATATCAGCCCCACTGGCCAAAAACAAAAATTTTGAAGAAAATCCTGAAAGTTGCAGGGCTAATTCTGTAAGAAAAAGTAAGTGCAATCATGGCTCACTAAGAATAAGCAACGTAACGGAGCCAGTGAGAGAGCAGGCTCCCGTCGGGCAAAGGGTGTCCCAAGACCCCAGGCTGCCTAATGGGGGGTCTGCCACAGAGAATGACAGTGGTGACAGTGAAATCGAGGACAAGACCTTTCATTCACGGGACACCAAACTCAACCCTAATCTAGAAGATGGTCTCAGTGCTGAAGATGCATTTAGTGACTGTGCTTCTGTGGAAGACGGGCCTGGCACCCATAACTATGAGAGAGAATGGCAAACCTATTTAAATAATTCCAGTACTCTTCTTGATTACTTTCCTTCTGGTAGACCAAGATCACCAATGAATTCATCTTATAACACTCTGGGATCATTAACGCACTCTGCCCTGACAGATGACGTTCCAGTAGACTTGTCGATGACAGCCCCTTCAGCTCACAGTTCAAACTCAGAGGGAACCTCAAGGCTTAATGCTCGCCGACCACTATCCCCCATTAGAAATAGGAAGCCATTTGCCAGTCCTGAAAACCACAGTTATTTTCCAGCAAACGATGCACGTGAATTCGATGTCAGGGGAGCAGAAGAAGCTAGTGCTTCAACAAGCCAATCTCAGGGGGCTCCATTGTACACGGAAGATTTCTTACTAAATCCTCAAAGCTTGTCATTGGTGGAGACTACCAGCTCCTCTGCATCAGGGATGAACTTACAAGGCCACTTGTACGTGCGTGGGTCCCTGCAAGAAAACATACCTCTCGCTCTCTTTGCGGCATCTGATTTCCCAGATCAGAATAGCAGTGGGAACAGAATGGTGGTCTCTGGTTTCACAGACGAAAAGGCAGCCACTAAAATAAAGGCTGACCCTGAAAAACTCAAGAAATTTCAAGAAAGGTGAGAAATTTTTCTGATTATATGTAAATACATATATTTTTATTCCATTTTTTTCAATGCTGAAATAAGCAGTGTTTTTATTAGAGGGGATTTTATTTTATTTTATTTTAATGTTTTGTTTATTTATTTTTAGAGAGAGTGGAAGGGAGGGAGAAAGAGGGGGAGAAACATCAGCCCGCAACCCAGGCCTGTGTCCTGACTGGGAATTGAACCTGTGGCCTTTCGGTTTACAGGCCAGCACTCTATCCACAGAGCCACATCACCCAGGGCTATTAGAGGGAATTTTTAATAATAGGTAGGCCCTTCCTTGACATTATCATGACTACTTACATGGAGAGTGTTGTCTATTTTGTTGCTTTTAAAATACATGCATCTATGAAGAAAAGTTTGGTGTTCCAGTTCAGTATCTTCAGTAGTCCCAAAGTGTTTTGTCCCTTGAATACCATAACTTTAAGAAAGGCAAGATTGCTAGACATAAGGGTTTATGACTGCTCCACAGGGCTGGCATTTCTTGCTGGCAATTAGGAACCAAGACTTTTTACGAAAAGGTTGCTATCTCCCCCAAAGAAGGAGCCATTCAGCACTTGAAGTTTACCAGTTCTCCCTCATGGGACTTTGCACAAATCCAACCAACACTTCTAGAATTTGAATCTTCCAAAGTAAAAGGCTGGTCCCCAATGGCTGCCATAGTTACCCAGTTCTCTGAAGGGCTGCTCTGGGGTGACCCCTGTTCCATTTTAGGTGCTCTTTCTCATGCATGAGAGACAAATAGATCTGTCCTTAATGACCCTTTTCTTTGATTATTCCTTTCTTGTGCGCTGATATTGGGATGTTTTACAACTGTCAGATCTAAAACTTTTAAAGCTCTCAGTAAGCACCATGTCAGGATGCTACCATTTCACTTATGACAGGTGTTACCATGCCTTTATCTTGGCTCACAGATACAGAAACTGATTCTTTGAATTCCAGCCCTGTATGTGTGGCTCATTTGGATCATGAATTATCCTGTTGATCTTTACTTGTAAGTGGGAAAGTTCCATGGCAATGAACTAGACATGCAAAAGGAAAGGAAAAAATAGAATGCACGATACATATGTACTCCTATATGTCTTTCATCCAACCGCAGGAGCGAAGCAAGTTTCTAGTTAGTGGCACCTTTTCTTCCCCATGTTGAACAAGCTACCAGAAGGCCGGCCCATGGATGAGCTCCAAAAGGCCTCACACCCACCCAGCCTCCCCCACCCTAACACACAGCTTCACACCCACTCGTCAGAAGTCTGAACTTGCACTGCCCCAAGTGATGCTTTTGGGCTAAAAATGATTCCTTTTGAAAACGCACCTACTTCTAGGGACAGTACCGCATTGAACAGCTATTATTTGTGTACTTTGCTTATCAGATACTTTTTTTTTCTGTATGTAATAGATCTTATGCTTTTCTCATTTCAAAAATATCCATTACAGGAAATATTTTAAAATATAAACCTAAAAGAAAAATTACCTGTAACCCTATAATCCAGAGATAAGCACTGTTAAAACTGTTTCCAGTCTTTTATCTTTGCATATAAATGCAATTTTGAGTAAACATTGGTTCATATTTTATAATATGTCTTACTTGAATATTTCAAGGCCATTTCTCAATGCCACTTAACACTCTTTAAAATTTTCCCCTTGGTTAGTTACTTTAATACATACAAATAAGTATATAACACGTGCACCTTCCAGAGAATTAGAAACCAAACCAAACCCAGATACCCCTGTGTCCACCTTGCAGCTAACAGAACACGGCTGGAGCTGGCGAGCCCTCCCCAACCCTTCCGCACCTCCTCCCTCTGCCCCTCCCCCCCCCCCCAGGAAACCATTCACACATTGCACTCATCATTCTTTGCTTTTTATTTTGTTGTTATCGGAAGTTTTTTGCCTTGTAGTTTTACCATATGAATGTATGTACTCCTAAACAACATGTTGTGCATAATTTTGAATTCTGTAGAAATGTCACTATTTTTGAATATCTATTCTTCTGTGAAATGTGATATCTATCCTTCTATGACTTACTTGATCCCCTTACATCACTGGTGAGATGCATCCTTGTTGATATGTTTGGCTTTAAATCATTCATTTTCACTGTTACAGAGTGTTCTGTTGTATGAATAAACCGCAACCCGGCCGTTCTTGAGACACTTGGGTTCTTTGCTGTTTTCTGCAAACAGCTCTGTGTAAACATTCTCATAAACATCTCCTGGTGCACACGGAAGAGTCCTCTGAGGTGTTATTTTTCTAGGAGTGGCACTGCTGGGCGAGCTTGTAACACACCTTCCACCATACTAATGTCAATTTACTGTCTCACCAGTAATGTACGCTATTGTCCGTCCCTGCCAGCACTTGTATTGATTGGCTTTTCAAATTTTTGCCAGTTTAATGGAATTAAAATGATATTGTAGCTTCAATTTACATTTTAATGACTGTCAATGATGTTAGGCATTTTATGTGCTCTTTGGGACGTTACATGACCATTTGTGTTCCCTCTTATGTAAAATGCACATTCATGTCTTTGTCCATTTTTCTTTTAGAATACATTTCTTTTATTTTAGAAGTTCTTTATCTATTCTGCTTACTAGTCTAATCCTTTGGCAGGTACATCTTAGAAGTATCTTTTTGCAATTTGTAATCTGTCTTTTCTGTCTTGATGTCTTTTAATGAAAATAAATTCTTAATTTGAATGTAGTCAAAGGTATCCATCTTCTTTTGTATCCTGTTGTCTTGATTAAGAAATCCTTCCCAAATGTGGGGTCATTACTCTTCCTATTTTCTTCTAAAATTGCTACAGTTTTACCTTGCACACTGAGGACTTACCATGAAACAAATTTGGGACTTAACTGTGAAGTGACATTTCACAAGGGGTGTGAGGTGCATGTCACTAGCACCAGCTGTCCCAGGATCTTCCCCGGCCGATGACAGACCACCTCTGACAAGGCGCAGGCATGTGAGTGTGTGACTCTGTTTCAGGGCTGCCTGTCCTGTCCTATTGGTCCTTTTCTGTTTTTCCCCAACCCAATGCCACATTGTCTTGATGTCTGCAGTGTTTTAGGTTTTGATAACTAATGGTACACAGCCTCCCTCTTCGCTTTGTTCTTTAAAAGCCCTTGACTACGTTTAAGAATCAGCTTGTAGGTTTTTCACTGGAATTGCATTGCATCTGTGGATTATTCTGGGGAGACATAACATCTTGGAGATACTGAGTCTTTCTTTGATAAACATGGCATATCTCTCCTTTCCTTTGCATCCATAATGGAAAACTATAATTCTGTTCTTTTTCATTGAACTTCCCCTTCCTAGGGAAGGTCTTTTAAACTGAGCATACACTTCTACATCCAGAGCAACACAGAGCTCTGCCCATTTCTTCCTCCCCTTTGATGTCAGTCTCTAATAGTTTCCTTTCCTCAACCAGACAGTCCCCAGGCCCATGAAAATGCTAAAGAACAAAAACAAACAAAAACATAGCCTCAGGCTCTTCAAAGACTTCCCTACACGAGCATCATCCAGCTATTCTTCATTCACAATTAGACACAAACATATTTGCTTACATTTTCACTCATTCCGTCTCCATCCAATTCTGGAACACTGGCAAAAATTGTTGGCAAGTGTCATGTTATTGATGAGCTTGCGTCCGGGTTTATTGGTTCATCATTCATCCCAACCAACATCTACTGAGTGGCCGCTCTGTGCAAACACTTTGCCAGACACGGGATGCACTTCACAGTTTGCAGAACAGGTTCATCACTATCCTTGTGTCCAGTCTGCCCATGACCCATGACGCAGACAGTGGGAGTCTCATGATCACCCTGGCTTTACCAACAATAAAG
Organism: Phyllostomus discolor; assembly: GCF_004126475.2. Taxonomy (NCBI): domain Eukaryota; kingdom Metazoa; phylum Chordata; class Mammalia; order Chiroptera; family Phyllostomidae; genus Phyllostomus; species Phyllostomus discolor. Next base: position 90,791,310 of record NC_040910.2, read on the forward strand.
CAGATAAATGGGAATCTTAGGTCCCATGTCCAAAGTCACCAAACTCACAAGTGGTCGAGGCAAGCCTCAAACCCAGGCCCCCTGACCACCGACACCACGCCCTCACCACAACCACACAGCCAACTTCCTCACAGTGGCCATGGCAGGGGGAGGGGCTCCCTGCCTTCTCCACAGTTCCCCTCAGCAGCCCTGTCCCACACCTCCAGGCGTATGGTAGCATGCTGGTTCTCCTGGCCAGCTCACCTGTATCCATTCCCACAGGGGTGCCTGACATAAAAATCTTCAGCAGGACCAGGGGGAACAGTGGGGGACCTGGAACCCTGTGGCCAGGAGTGGGGGGACTGCTCCCTCTCCCTTCCCCCGTCCACGCCCTGGGAACTGGTATTTGTGGAAACTGCAAACGTGTGGACTCCTGGTCATGAGGGCTTGTTTTCCGTTTAGTCTCCTGGAGGAGGACTCTGAGGAGGAGGGAGACTTGTGTCGCATTTGTCAGATGACGGGGGGTTCCCCAAGCAACCCCCTCCTGGAGCCTTGCGGCTGCGTGGGAAGCCTGCAATTTGTTCATCAAGAGTGCCTGAAAAAGTGGCTGAAAGTGAAAATAACATCAGGTAGGTGGGGAAGGAAGAGCGAGCGGCAAACGTGCGAGGACATGGAATTAATAGGAGGCCCCACCGTGTGGGACTCAGAGGCGTGACAGCAGCTCCCTCACCTCTGCGAAGCAGGAGCTGAGGGGAGTGTTGGCCGCCACCCCAGCACTGCTGCTCACAGCCCCGGTGGACAGCAGTGGGATGGCCTGCTGCCTCCAAATCACGGGAGGGGAATGAGATTCTTTTCAAGGCTGACAGAAGAATCCTGCACCATGTGCTATTGAACTTGACCCCTGCCTGAGGCCTTAGCAAAGTTGCTAAGATTGCCTCCCAGGAGGTCAGCAGTGGAACCTCAGCAAAGCACACGGCCACCAGGCCAGCTAGTACACACCTGACCAGAACAGTTCTGCTTCCTTTTCTTCATGAGGGGAGGGAGTGGTCACCGAAGAATCTGAGCAAAGCTGGCTTTTTGCAGTAAGGGCAGAAAAAGAGTACTGGTCGAATTTTCTAGAACCATATTAAACAAAGTGATGTCCACGTGCTGGTTTTGTCAACTCTGTCTTTAGCAGATCTTGCAACTGGATATGATACCCCAGATCCCTGGGGAGGTTATAATCGAAATACAGCCACATCAGTAGGTCAGCTGTAGCTTTCCTGACAGAGAATGGGAGGTTTCTTTAAAACACGGTTTCAGGAATGAGAGCCACTTGCACAAAAAGATGTAGAAAACCAAACAAAGACCAACTCAATTAGAAAATAGCTTCCATGTCTTTCAGACACACCTGTCCAAAACTTTTTACCCGCTAGCCAGGTCCTATTTCTCTCACTTCCACTTTCTCTTCCTTGGTGACCATCCTCCCAGACAGCCTTTGGAGACCTAAAAGGTCCCCTGTGCCCATGGGGTATGGCTGTGCCCCCTCAACAAGAACAGAACGCCATTTGATCAGAGAAACGAACATGTGGGATGATCACACATGCGCAATCAAAAACCACTGGCCACACTGCTTAACTGATCTCCGCAGAGTAGGCAGAGGCCTCGGTCCTTCAGGGAGCAAAGAAACAAGCAGGTTTCAGCTGCTAATGACTCTGCCATGCAGCGTTTTCTCCTACCAGAAATTTAGACCAATTAAATATCTAGCACAGAAAAAAATTACTCATGAAATAGGCGATGAAGGTCCCACTCAATGCTTGTAAATGCCGACACTGGGAGGGTGTGTTGAGCAGGATTAGACTGTAAGATACACAGGACATCAGTAGCCTACAGCATCACAGACTGATGCTTTAAAAAAAAAAACAAGGGAACAAAATGCAGATAAGGGGTTACTGTTCATCCCTGTCCTTTGAAATTCTCTATTGCTATTTCTCTATATTCCCCGTGGGGACGAGCTCTAGAACAGCACAAACCCCACCCTTACCACCCAAGTGCAGAGAACTAATTTGCCCTGTATTCTCTAATGCACAAAACGAATGCCGGCACATCACTAGCCAAAATGCAGCCACCACCCTGGGGGAGGGACGCACGGCAGAACGTCTGCCCAGACAGAACGGCCACAGGTCTGCCTCCTCCACTTTGGCGCTGGGAGTGGGACAAGCGGAGCAAAAATGCTGATCTAGAGAGCACGTTTTCTAAAAACAACAACAACACAACGCAAAAAAGGAAGCCTTCTCGTGTTTCTTTTCCCGAATGTGGCTGAGCCAGGGCCAAGCGCTGGCCCCACGTACTGCTGTGCTGGTTCCCACCCGTGGCCCCGGCCCCCTCATTTTCTCAGGTGGGAAGTCACCTGCGTGGGAGTAAAGGCAGAGTTTAAGCCACAGATTGAGGATAGCTTCTGCCATCCATTTGGTACTCACTAATTTATTTCCTTGGACCTATGTTAGGTCTGCAAGGAAAAAAAAAAAACAGCAAAAACATAGGCCCAATATTTACTCTTTTTGCCAACACCTGCGTTACAGGCGCTCACCCTCCGTGGAGCAAATCCGATTTTATGAACCAGTATGTTTATATGGAAACTGAAAGCAAGACCTGTTATTTAAAAATCATGGGACTTGCACTTATATGGAGCTTGTATAATAATGAAACTGATTACAAAGGAAATTTTTCCAATCCCAGATTCAAGGTCATTTTCCACGGAAGATGGCTGACTTTAAAAAGGTCACTGAGACTCCGAATCATAACACACACAAGCTGGCACTCAAAATGTCAACACTAAAAGACCCAAAGTGTCAACACAGAAAGACCCAGGGTCATACGTAACAAAGAATTCTTTAATTTAAGGAGCGGATCTGGGCGCTGTGAAGACCTGTGAGATGTGTAAGCAAGGCCTCCTGGTCGACCTGGATGATTTTAACCTGACCGAGTTCTACCGGAAGCACCAGCAATCCCGGGTAAGAGACACGCTCACCCGCTCTGCCTCCGCAGGCTAATTCGGCGAGAGGTGCAAGGTGAGAAGGAACTCTCTCCCCAGTATACGGAATACAAAAGGCCTGTGCACGGTGCGAAGCAGGGAGTTCATTTAGCTCACTTCTTTGAGGAGGTCTGTTACAACAATAAATTGGACCATTGGAGGCTTGGAAAGTCTGGATCACCCTGAATCACCCTGACTTGAGGTCCCACTGCTGTCGGGAACAAAGGAAGCTGCAGCAGCTGACTAGACACGCAGAAATAGGAAAAGTTGGGCAAGCTCTGAGCCCAAATTTGCCGAAGTAATTTAGGTTTAACAGCAAAAGGAGAGGAAAATAAAAAGATTAGGGTCTTAGAGGAAATGGTCCTCTCTCTGTATATATGTGTATATCAAATAACTCTGAGCTAATAGGGCTTAACTCAAGGGTAATAAACATGTAGTAAGCACCTACTGGGTACTTTTTAACACCTAGTGAATTAACCCTTCTGGGGCATTTGGATTGCAATTGTCATACAGTGAAGGGGTTAGTTAACCTTAGGAGGGAAGGTGATTTCTGCCCAGGATAACGGTTAATTACCCAGTTCTCAGGCAAACACCGAGCTGCACTGCATGATATGGAAGCCGTGAGCCACATGTGGCTAAGGAACCGGCAGCTACTTCCAACAGAGATGCGTTAAATACACACTGAACTTCAGACTCAGGAAAAACAAAAGAGAGTCACGTATCACAAATACATTTCTATGAATTATATGTTGAAATGATAACATTTGGGATATATTGGGGTTAAATAAAATATATTGTTAAAATTAATTTTACCAATATTTTTTTACTGTTTCAATGTGGCTACTTGGGATTTTCAGGTTACCCGCGTGGCTCACCCCTGTGGCTCACACCGTGTTCCTTCCTGTCAGCTGGTGCTGATCTAGAGGGGCTTTGCACATGATAAGCATCAATAAATATTTATCGAATGAAAATAGCCCACATTACTATTATAATTTAAGGCTGACCTCCCTCGCACTGTGATTAGAAAAGAAAGATTAATAATCACGACTGCAAAGCACATCATTTTAAAGCTGTAAAATCATTGTTGACGACTAAAATGTCCCCCTTCAGAGGAGTCACTCTGGCTGTTGGATCATCAGCCTGTATCCAGACCTTTTTTGGAAGCAGCACAGCTGAGTCAGAGTGGCACATGTGAGTCTGGGTAATGCTGTAGTTACCTCTTTAAAATCCTGAGGCCACTGCACAAAAGAGCGAAATACCAATAAGAATAGGCATTTGAACAGTGCAACTAATAAGTTTGATTCAATGGACATAATGTCACACTGCAGAGAATGGGCATCAGGAAGAGGAAGGGAGGGAGGAAGGGAGGCAAAAAAGAAAGAATTTCCTGAGAAACAAACTCAGGATTTTGAGTCCATCCACACATTTCGAGGGTCTTGAATCATTCCGTCACAACCCCCAGGCACTGAGGTCTGAGATGAGAAACAGAAGCAAATCACATTCTTGGACCCTGAGGAGGCTGGAGTCAAAATTCTGAAAGAAACCAGGCCCCCCGAGTGCCTAAGGTCAGGGTGCCAGCTGGGGTGTGGACAAGCTTCCATGTGGTCATCTCGAAGAACAGATTATTTCAGGAAACGGAGCCTGTCGGGCTTCCTGGGGAGGACGTGTCCAGACGAGGCTGGGTTACCCGGAGTACTGCCAGGATGGTCCGCAGACATCACAGACACGGTGCAGCCCAGGGGAACGCCTCGTCCAGCAAACACGCCGCCCGGCCCGAGCATTTCCACATCGCCTCCCTCTGCCAAGCTGCTGCCCTGCCACCGCACACTGCTGGTTTTCCAGTGGTGTCTGTAGAATCGACTCTCAAACAGCAAATGTTTCCTGTCACACTAAAATGTTTGCACTCATGAAACCAGAGGCAGCCCCCCCACCCCCAAAAAAACACAACAGTTTTGACCAAGACATGAACCTAAGTCCTATTGCCTTCCCCAAAGTTGCTGTGTGACCTTGGGGAAACTGGTCTCAGTCCTCTCACCTCTAGTTAGTGGGAGGTGACAATTCCCACCTTGCGGGGTTGGATGTGGGGAAAGACCTCAGGACATAACCTAACACAGCGCCTGTGCAGAGACAGCAGCCTGTCGGTAAATGAGAACTGCTGTCTGGCAGCCGCTGAGACGCCCAGCACCTTGGGCACTCCGGAGAGAAAGCTAAGTGCAGCAGGGCCGGACTAGAGCTCACCCCTGAACCAAGCCAACTGGATGTGGGGTCACACCTGCATCCTTGGCCTCACTGCATCCTACCAGCTGAGATGCCAGCTACACGCACATTCTACAAAGGACTGTGGAAGGGACTGTGTCAGCCAGAGGCTGGGCAGCAGAGAGACAACGGCCCACTCACAAGGGGTGAATGATGAGAGCTGAGGGGCAAAATGTGAGCAGTGAAAGAAATCAACAAGAAGTGACCAAGCATCTGAGCCTGCCAACGGGACCACCCCTAGGCCTAAAGTGACAAGGGGCAGGGGCAGTTGCTAGGATCAGGGTGGCTGTGGCCCTGGGAGAGAGTCGACTCACAGCCTGTGACCTTCAGTAGAGGGGAGCAGCCGCTGCCACACCACAGCCCAGCAGAGAGCGAACAAAGGGAACGATTAGCCCAGCCTCTTTCTCCTCCCACCACCTGCTCTGCCGTGTCCTCCCTCGGGCCAAACCCCAGGGGAAACCGGAGGACAAGGGGGCTGAGGCAGCACAGTCCGAGGAGATCTGCCTCCAGGCCTCAGACCAGGCTGGAGTGTGGATCTGGTGAGGAAAATGGACAATACTCAGCACCGTAAGTCCGTCCCTTGGATGCAGAAAAGAGTTGAAATTAGTTTCAGGGAGAACTTGACAGGTCATCAAAGCCTTCTGAAAATACCCTTCATTATCGTCGCATGTAGGGACGAGATTGACAGGCCTACCCTAATGGGAGATGGCAGCCACAAGAGCCAATGAGCGGTACTGGTCTGCCGACGGAAAGCACTTGAGGAGTCGCTCTTACAGCGGTTCTGACTGTTCCGATGGCCCATGGTGGACTTAACAGTGCCTGTTTGCTAAACGTCTGAGTTAAACTGGAGACATTGCGGAAGCGTGACTTCGACAAGTTCAGGAACCCTCCATCGATCACGGCTGATGCAACTGCTGTGCAACACAAAGATTTAGAAGATGTGATGCCACCTGGGCTTGGCCCCCGTTGGGAGGCCTCTCTGCCTGGCGGTGGAGTTGACGGGCCCACCTTCCCGTGGGCGGGCCAGGCCCTTCCGTGACTCCCACGCCTTGGCTCCCCCGGGCCAGCCCTCAGTGCCGTTCTCTCCCGGAAAACAGGGCCCCTTACTGAGATGGGGCAGCCTGTGCCAAACACAGACACGGACAAAGACGGGGACAGAGCCGGAGGAAGCCTAGAACCAGCCTCGGCTCAGCCCGCCTCTCACCTGACCTCAACTCAGTGACTAGCTAACGCACTAACTTATTTTCTCACGTATTTTTCCCAAGTAGAAAATTAGCTTTTCTTTAGTTATAAAAATCAGAAATACACAAATACCTCCCCTAATTAAACTGAACACTTAGCTGCATGCTTTTGTTGTTATTGTTGTTATTTAATTGCTGATGCCTGGGCCCAGCCTCAGAGATTGTGATTTAATTGGTCTGGGATAGGGCCAGGTACTAATTTTCTGGTAAAGTGTGGCAAAATACACACAACATGAAAGTTGAGCTTTTAAAACACCTACTGAGTGCCTACTGTCTGTCTATGCCAGAGGCACCACGGTGCCAAGACTAACACAGGCGCTACCTTCAAAGGGGAAGACAGCACATGACCGTAACCTCGGTGCAGGAGGACCAGAATCTCCCAAGTGTCATCAATAGGGAGTGGTGGCAATTGTGGCCAAATGGAGAGTCCTCTCTCTAACAGGAGATGTTCGTTTCCTTCCTCCTTGCCAGCCAGGGCCCATCTGCAGGCCGGATTAAGCTGATTTGCTACCTACTGTTGATCCTTGGTTTCCAGCAGCATCCTTGGTTCTCAGACATGGTGGTGCCAGGCCAGCAGCAACAGCATCACTGGGGGCTTGTCAGAAATGCTCGTTCTTGAGCCCCACACCCAAGCCCCCTCAATCAGAAACTGGGGGTGAGGGGACGTGGTGCCCAGCAACTCCGTTTGAAGAGGCTCTCTCAGTAATTCTGAAGCTCATTAATGTCGAAGCCACCAGAGTCAAAGTCATGGCTGAGGGGGCCACTGTCTGGTCCAGAATTACACAGTTTTTCCTCATTCTTTCATGTGCCCGGGTATTTACTGAGCCGGCACTGGATGGGAACTCAAAGCGCAGGAGCAAACAAGGCACGTGTGGTCCTTGCCCCAAAACCCATCTCCACTCTCGGCTTTTGCAGGACACTTCTGTTTTGCGAAATACCCTGTCCCCCGGTGTTAGTTCATTTTCCCATAATGCTTTGGGGAAGCAGGCGGAACAGCGGTGACTGCCCCCTTTTTGCAAATGGAGAGTCACTCTGTTCGTGCACAGTTAAAACTCTTCGCTCAAAGTCGTGGTGCTAGCTGGCCCTGGGCTGCCATGCCGGGGCCGGGGCCCAGGCTCACGGTGTGACGGATCGGGCTCTGCCATCTGGGCCCCGCAGCGCAGCAGGGTCTCAGCGGGGCTCTGGCTGTCATTGCTCCGACGCGCAGGCCTGGCCTCGCGCCATCTCAGCCACGGCGGATGTCCTTGGACACATGCAGTCACCTAATCACCCTCACGCTTGGGAGCATCCCTTGAACATATTTGAAGATATTTGAACACATTTGATAAAACGTGCAGCCAGCCTGCCCGCTTCTTGGAATGGATTAAATGGAGAATTTCCATCGGTAGCAAATCTCTTCGTCGAAATGAATATTAACAAAATGAAAGGGGAGGGGCAGGAGAGAAGAAAAAGAAACATCTGGCAGGAGGGCTGAGCACTTCCGAGCTCATGCCCACTGCTCCACGTGCCTCTCCCTTTCAGGCCTCCCTGCCCCCTCCTCCCATCCATCCCCCACACTGCGCGGGGGGGGGGGCGGTCAAAGTGCAGTGCGATTGGGTCAGGGGAGGGTCAGGAGTAGCCCAATAAATAAGGTTCCAAAACCTCACTCAGCTCCGGCTCACTCATGTCTCTGATAACCAATCCCTCCCACTTGTAGCTCTGCGTAGGTAGAACGGATGACTCCCGCGGGCTGTGAAACGCCTGCTCAGATTGGCCGGCCCAGCCCCTTTCTGGAGCATCCCAAGCTCGGCAACCCGCCACACAGAGGAGCCTGGCCAGTGAGATTTATGGCACCGTGTGACAGGTTCCCTCCCACGGGCCAGGGAAGAGACGCAATCTGCTAGAAGTGACTTTTCAAATTATCTGCAGAAAACATTAGTGGATATTTTCCCATCTGCATGTCTCCGGGCCTTATTGAGTCATAAAAAGTAAATGATTTCCCTGAATGCTTCGACAAACCTGATAGTTCCAAGCCATTTTCTAGCTGATTGATTTGCCATTATGCATCGGAGTGTCTCTGGGCACAGAAGGCTTGCTGGCGAAGAGAGTGCGGGCGAGGGTGTGGCAGCTCTCGGGCCGCCACCACACAGAACAAGGCTGGGTTTGTGTTGAAGAGCTAAGAGGTAGGTTAGGAAGGCTTCCCAGAGGAGGTGGCTTGCCAGACAGACTGTAAAGGAGGCACCCACTCATGGGGAAGGTGGGAGGAGGCACTTAAAACAGAAAAAAAGTGAAAGCAAACAACTTTCTCTCTGCCTGCTCCAGGCCAAGGTCAGAAGAGCACAGAAAACATGACTAGGGTCTAAAAATAGGAGGCTAACTGCTAAGGCCAGTTGGAAAGCCTTTGAAGACAGGTGTAGGGCAGTGGAGGGGGCTTGAGCGGTGACCTTGGGGCCAGCAGTCCCCGAGACCCGGGGCTGGCCCCGATTCAGAAGGAAGGAGGCACCGATCCTTGCTGAACCTGGGCACCTTTCCTGGCAGCTGTTCTGTCCTGAAAAGGTGTGCTCCACACCAGCCTCCTGAGCTGCCCTTGCCGGACAGAGAACAGGGAGGCGGCCCACGGAGCACCTCTGGCTGCTGCGGGAAGAAGGAAAGGCGCTGCGGTGGTCACTGTCAAGACTAAGCTTCAGTAACACTGGGAAACCTGTCACAGTTCAGACCTTTCCCAGGGGTGAGGCAAAGGGCCACGCCCTCAGCTGGGGTTTCCCAAGCCTGTCTGGCTCATTCCCAAGGCCCCGCCCCCTGGGGATTTGGCCAGAGGACAGGTGGGGGATTTAAGTGGCAGAGGGGAGGCGTCATCGCTAATGCCACTAATTTACTGAAGGTCAACGAAGCATCCACAGGGTGAGGCCTCACAACGTAGACCGCCAGAATTGCTGAGGACAGAGGAGCTATGGTCAGCCAGGTGGCCAGGTCCTGAGAAAAATAAAACACAACCCACCCACCAAGAAAAGGCAAAACCGTTAACAAGTGTAAGATGCAGTGCACAAAATAACGACAAATGCCTAGGAGCCATGAAGGGAAGGGATGACTGGGATGATCGTGAGGAAGGCTCCCACATGAAGGCGATGTGGGGACTGCAGTAAAAGAAGTCGTGGTCACAGCCTGGCCGAAAGGTGGAGAGGGGCATTCCAATCGGAGGCACAAAAACATGCCAATGGACCAAATGAAGAAGAACAGGAGCAAGGAGGTTCACAGTGCCACCTGAGACGCAACTAGGCACAGGATCTCTGGGGGTTAAAGGGCAATAGATCAGCCTGGACCTCAAGGGGAGAGGGGCTGAGCTTAGGTGAAACCATCATTAAGTCCAATTGTAAGAGGAGAAACATAAAGAACCAAGGCCTGGGCCCTTTCTCTGGGCAAAGGAGGGATCTAGGAAAATAAAGCACCCCGCCCACCATGGCCTGTGTCCCAGATGCTCCCACTGGAAGGTCTGCCTTCCTGAGACACACATCTCCCGTGCTCAGAGGCCACAACTACATACGTGACGTCCAAACGCCTCACTTCTGACTAATGTGGCCCCACCTCCCCACCTCCCCGGCCTATGCCAACACTTTCCAAAAATCTAAAACAAACACCCTCCCCACATACTCCAGCCACACTGGTGAGCAGGGAGTCTGGGCCATGCTCTGCTGGCACTCAGTGCCTCTGAAAGGCCCTTCATACCCTTCCTAACCACGCACCAAAGCCCCCCCCCCCCATCCTGTAAGGACCATCAGAGAAGGCTTGCCCTGTGCTGCACACAGCCTGGAGTGTGGGGCTCACTCAGGGCACACCCCACAAGGCAGTAAGTAACTCCCAGATGGCTGTCTGGCCTCCGCCCGGATGGCCTCCCGCTCTGTTGTCTGGTCCCCAAGGACAGTCTGGCCTTGGGACTTACTCTTGTCCCATTTCTTGTCACCTCTTGGCCACTATTTAAATCATGAATAGCTTCTAGATGAACTTAAGAGCACTCTTTTCCAAATTTAGGTGCAAAACGAGCTGATGAACTCAGGCCTGTACCTGGTGCTGCTGCTTCATCTCTACGAGCAGAGGTTTGCAGAACTCATAAGACTCAACTACAGCCGGGCGGCGAGGGCGCGGGTAAGTCGGGCTCTGACCTGGACCATCCAGCAGCTCCCCACCCCCGCTGACCTTGCAGCGTGGTTTTATTAGATGTGCAGTCTGTTGAGATCCTCACGGTCACTTGGTAGGACATGGCACTGTCATCATTAGGACTAAGACATAGTGGCTGCTAAGTGTATGCATAGTGGCCCTCTGGCTGAAGAGTAAGTGATAATCACATAATTGCATACTAATAACATGAGTAGCAATTAAATGGTCATTAATGATCACATAGGTGAGTGAGTCTCTAGGAATATTTGTCCCCAAAACAGAGGCCAGCAAGGCTACTGGGGCTGGGTTTGCATCATGGGTAGGCCTGCCCAGTACCCAAGCACGGAGGGCCTGTGAGAAACAGGGACCCCCCCCCCCAAATGGGAGAGCTATTTAATTGGCTTTGGATCCCAGGGTACGTTACTCCAGCATCTATGTTACAGGCCAAGAAATAAAAGTGCTGATGGTGTCACCATTTGTCATTAGAGAAGTGACAAGGCACTCACCAGGAGTGATCATCTGTGGTTGCCCTTCATTTGACAGGAAAACCAGGGCCTGGCTCCAGGAGGCTTCATGATTGGAGGGAGAAGCCCGGGTCTGCCATGTACTGCAGCCTGGCCTTAGCCGAGTCACCCAAAGTGTGGGAGGTGGACAGGTCTACCTTGCACCGTGCTGGTCATTGTCAAGTCAGAACTGAGAGGGAATTCCCTCTTAGTTAAATGCTCCTCTGTGGTTGGGTCAGGACAGAGCCCTGGCAGACCAGAGCCCCTCGCCTACCTTAAGGTCATGCCAGGGGCTGATTTGCTTTTAGTGTTTCCGGTTCCAAGAGTATCCCTTGAAGCTGGGAACTTAACTTCTGCTCCCATCAGAAGGTCATGACTGGAAAGCAAGCCAGTGTGGCTGGCAGCAAATAGGCCACCAAAGGGTGCCACGAAGCAGTCTCAGTGATCCGCTGCCACCCTGGCCCAGGCCCCTCTCTTTCTCTTGGCTTTCTCCTCCCTCCTCCCCCTGCTGTCCCCCCCCCCTTTAAGTAGGCAAGAGGCACCTGCGGGCACAGTGGTCTGTGGCCTGAGGTTGGAATTCAGCGATTCCAAATGTCCTTTATGTTGCTGCAGACCCCACATGGCTGGAGGCTGTTGTGGCCCGTTTGCAGTCATCCCAAATGAAAAGGCTGGGCTCAGCCCATTGGCCATAGGGATTCTAGATCTGTCCCTACATTTTTTTTTTTGGCTGAAATTCTCCCTTCAGACCCTAAGCTCTCAATTAAGAAAACAGGCTGGGTCTTTGCCAAGTTATCTCCTCAGGAATCTCACCCTCTTTCTGACCTGGGCCTGTCCTTCCTTTAACTCTTCTGTAGGTTTAATGGTGACATAAATTCCTCAGAGAAATACATTCAAAAAAGAAAAAAATAATAGAACAGGAAGCAGGAAATGATCCTTTGTTAACATTTCTGTGACCTCATTTTCGTGATTCCACATCTTTTTAATGAACTTTTTATTGCACATTGAACTTCAAAGCACCCAGGGCTGATATAGGTTACAGATGGCGGCAACATCAGCGGGCTGATGCCAGCAACGCCAGCCCCCGAGACAGCACAGCCAACAACAGGCGGTACAGCCCAGCGGGTGGGAACCAAGGCCCCAGAGCATGGACTCTGAAGAACCCTCTGGAAAAACTATCCTAGAGGAGGAGTAGGGACAGCAGGAGCCAGCTGGGACCCAGGACAGAAGGAAGCGGGAAGGACGGGCACCGTTCTCTCATGGCAGCTCCCATTTACTTGCAGAGACGCTGGAGGAGCCCGGCCCACTCAGTCAGCGAGCAATTGCCGCTGCCAGTGACCAGTGACGAGGCGCACAGGTGCAAGTAGGAAGGCAAAGGGCTTTTCTCACATTCCCACGTTTGGATCTGAGTCTCAGTGTTTTCTGGTAGAAAATATTCAGAGCCCGTGGGTAACATTTAGCAAAAGAGAGGCGCTACCTACCAGAACTGGAAAACCGTTCACAATGGGTTTCTGGGTTGTGCCTCACAAAGGTGCCCAGGGACCAATGCCTGCCGATGGCGCTGGTCCCTCATGCACTCTTTCATTCGTGCCCTGGCCCATGTCATATGCTGAGAGGGGGTCAGGGAGAATGGCTACCAGAAATGATGCCCTGATGTCCTCTTCTTAGAGGAGGTTGTGGTCAAGTTAAGATATATAAAACCAGAAAACATCATTTTTATAAAACCAGAAAATAACTGAAAAGTCACACTCGGACAAGAGAACTGGTGGACCCAGTGAAAGCCCAGAGGCTATGACATGGACACCACCAGGTCTTCCCTGGCTGGGGTCCCCGGGGCTTCCAATGGTACCATAAACAACACTGTCTCCCGGGGAGCTTATGAGCTACTTGAAGGCAAAGCCCAGGCTTCTCCTCCTCCCATGCTGCCGTGAGTCGTGGCTGACCACCAACCACGTCCCAGACACCGTGGGTGCCAGGAGCACCGCCTGATTCCACAAGGGCTAAATGGCTGTCACGTAAAGTGGTGGGCTGTCTCACGGACGATTTGGGGACGGAACCCATGTCTCTTTTGACACCCCCACCCCTGCCCAGTGCTCCAGTGCCTGGAAAACGCCCGGCCCGATCCCAGTGCTCAGTAACTTTTTGATGCTCAAACACATTAATGAGCCAGAACCTGCTTCTCCCAGGAGGCGAGTCTTGAGTTATGTTTTAGAGAAAGTGATAATACAAACCTGTAGAAAGAAAGGTATTCTAGGTAAAGGAACACTCAAGTTCAAGGTATATTTATTTAAAGATATTCTGTGTGCCTACTACGTGCCAGGTTCTAAACTAGATTCCAGGAATACAAAGACGATTAAGATATTCCTTGCCTCTAAGGGACTCAGAGTCTAAAGAGAGAACAGACATGTAACAAGAGTATCAAAATGTGCCCTGTGTTCTGCTGGGAGATGAAGCCAGATCTGGAGGAACATGGAGCAAAGTTAGATGATGTGAGGAACCACCGACTCTCGCCGACTACCCCCCAACCCCCGCCGCCTCTTCTCCAGGACAGACTCTCCAGGCCGGGTCTTCAGCGACGCCGGCCAACATTTACAGGCCTCACTTTTAGTCCAAGTAGGCTGTCCTCTTTGCCATCAGTCTTCCCACTGCTTTGAGAGCCTGGTGGCCAAGCTGCTCCCATCATTGCTCTCGGCCACTGACCAGCTGAGGTGATGTTTGCACTAAATCTTGGAGACTCTGGCAGAGGGATATGGGTGGGTGGGAAGGCGGAGGCCATTCCATGCAGAAAGAAATGCAAAGGCCCAGAGACCTGAAAAGATTTGCCTCCTTGGGAAAGTCAAGGAGTTGCATGGGGCGGGAAGTGAGCCTAGAGGCTCAGCAGGGAGCGGGATGTGAAGGGTTTGCCTACAGCTCTAGAGGCCACTCAAGGGTTTCTAGCTGGGCTCTGCAAGCCAAGAGGTTTGCATTTTTGAGAGAGAACTGGGGCAGCCACGAGGAGGGTGGGCTGGAGGGGGACCCAGCCGGCTGGGTGGCTGTGGCAACGGTGCAGAGCAAGGGGCTCGTGGGGGAGCACTAGAGAAGGGAAGGGCAGACTTGGTGGGCATAGGCGGAGGTGCTCGGGGGCTGAAGGAAGCTGTGACTGCTGTGCTCCACAAGTACCGCCATGAAAACAGTGCCCTCCAGCCTCACTTGCCTTCCCTGTTGTCTCTTACTTTCAGCACCCACATAGGGCCCTCCATTATTCAGGGATGGCTCCCCCAAAGTCCCCTGTCCTGGGTGTCCTCATAGCCATAGGTCTTATCTCCACCATGCTCACCATCCCCCAGTGAAACGTACCTGTACCCTGGACTTCTCTGCCTCCTGCCCAGGCAGGACAGCTCCTCTATACCCCCAAGGGGCCTAATTCACTAAATTACATAAAACAAAGGAGAGAATCCCAGTCAGCACAGGCAAAGGGCAGAGCGGCCCCAGGCCCTCCCATCATTGCAGTGCTGCCTTTGTCTCCTGCCCCAGGTGTGCCTGTTAACTCTGCACCTGCAGGAAAACTTTCACCTGTCAGAAACTAGGGAAGAGGGGAGGAGATTACAGCGGCTGGCCTGGGAGGCAGGTGGGGTCTTGAAGTAGCTTTCAAATCCCACTGATCCATTTATGTGTGAGGCTGGGTGGACTTCCTGTAGGCCTTCCCCATTGATGCCATTTCTACCAAAACAAAACTCTCACCTTAAAGGGCCAACTCTACCCAAAATATGGGACGCCCACGATTGGCCCACATTCACCAAGATGGCGTTTCCGGTGGAGTGAGAGAGCTGGTTCAGACAGATCCGATCACCTGGCCCAGAGCCTCCAGGCAGGATGAGGCTGGGTTAACAGAGCCCTAATGTATAATTTACCAGGTGACCGGGACTGCTCCTCTATGAGAAATTCCATCCTCCTCCTGCCCTCTTCCTGGCCCGTGGGTGAGAGGCGCTCCGGGGGCCAAAGCTGCCTCCACTCTGGGCAGCCAGTTGCCCCAGTAACAGTGTCTGGCACCCCTTATATTGTCCCCCAGCCTGTCACAAAACCCCTGTTCTCCTGGGGGAAGCGCACCAGCCTTCCCTAAGAGCCCACATCCTCCCAGCCTGGCACAATGGGCTCCCATGGAGTACACAGTGTTTCTTATTGTGGCATAAAATGCCATAAAGTCAGAACAAAGAAGGAACCCAGAGCCTTGATGGGCCTGCTGCTTCCTGCCAGGCAGAGAATACAAGCGATTGTTTAAAAGCCAGTGGTGAGGCAAGTGGCCAATTAGCGCGGCCTTCACCCCCACTGCCTGAAAATGTGATTCGGACTGTCAGAATGGGATTTTGCTTTTCAGATCAATTGCAGAGAGGAAGCAAGTCTGCTCATACTGACAAAATTAGAAACCCTGACCGAGCAAAGGTGACCTGGGTTGTCCTGCAGGGCTGTGCTGAGGACCAGGCTGAGCCCTGTGGGTGCAGGATGTCAGTGCACCCGCAGCACCTCTGCCTCTTTCCCCTGCCCTTCTAAGGTGATGGTGAGGGATTCCTAGAACATCCCCGGGACTAGGGAATTACACAGATGTTCACAATTGCTCTGGAAAAACAACTCATTTTTCACTGTCTTCTTTCTCATAGTTGTCAAGAAATTTCCCACAACCCAGGCCGGAAGAAAATGAAAGTAGGTTTGGGAGTCAGTCCTGCCATTTAGAAGGTGTTTGCTAATTTACTCCTTTTCTGTCACTGTGTTGAACCTAATACTGTGGGAGGAAGTAATGACCACCACCCAGAGGCAAAAATAACCCCACAAAGCTTGGGAAACCCTAGCTGCAGCCATCAGGAAGGCAAGTTCAAGTACACTGGATGCAGAGCAGATAAGAACTTTCATTCATCCTGAAAGCAAGGAAAAGGGCCAACAGAGAGGAAGACGGTATTGTCAGGCGTCCGATGGCTGGCTGCAGGTTTTTTCCTTTTCCCTTGCTGGAATGCTCCAGCCTCCAGCACTGGGGAGCCTCTGGGTTATCTCCCAGACCTTGGAAGGGCTGTTTAGCCACTACCGGAAGGGACCACATTCAATCACAGGCTGGTGGCTTTTGTTGGATTTCCTCACCATTCAGCCGGATCAAGTGGGTCTGCTGGATTCCTAAAAAAAGGTCCCTCATAGGAGGCAAGCCTGTCTTCAAACAGGCTCATTATCTCATAGAAAAAAAACCTAGCTGAAGAGAATGTGGTTCATTAAAGCAATCAGACGCAGGGAGACCTTCTCCATCATCAGGGAGAATCAACATCACAGTGGACTGAGGGCGGGCTGTGACAATTCCGTCCCCAGAGGTTCTTCTGGAGAGAAATTTCACAACTGCCTGCCCTAAAAGGTTTAGAACAGTCATTCCCACGCTGGCTTTGCCATCAGAATCACCTGGGCACTTACCAAAACCAAAAGTTGATTCCTGGGCCCCTCCCAGAGACTCCGTGTCAGACCAAGGGGTGAGCCCCTGGTGATCAGGACACAGCTGGTCATGAAGATGATTTCAGGGAACCCCCAAAGACCTACCTGGAGGAGAAGCTAAACCACCTCACAACTGCACAGGGTGAGGCCCAGATTATGACTCGAGAGATCCCAGTTTACTATTCTGGGCACGCTCCCCTGAGAACCCCGGGCAGGGGGTGGGGAGAGCGGGGAGGGGAAGGAGAGGCCTTCCCTCTGGTTCACAAAAGGAGTCCATAGAGCCCCAGTCCTACACGCAACACGGTGTCCTGCTGAGCCGGTGATGGCCCAGTGCCCTCCTCATGTCCTCCCGGGGCCATTCTCGGAGGCCACCCCAGTCATCCAGTACTGTCGCTAGGGCCGCCCCGGAGCGGCTGCTCCCGCTCCAGAAAGGAGCGAGCGGGAAGGGAGCGGTGCGGTTGAGAAAAGACCTTTGTGTGGCGGACGCACACACCCCCTTTTGGAGAAAACGCCTCAGTGCCTCGCCTCGCTGGTCCTAATCGCAGCAATTGGGGAGAGACCCTGCTCCTGAAAGGGCGAGACAGTGAGCCGACTTTGGGCGCGGGGGAGGACTCTGAGGCCCGAGGCTCCGGCTAGGGTCTCCGCGCAGCGCCCGGCTGCGCCCCTCCCCAGCCCCAGCCCCAGCCCCAGCCCCAGCCCCGGAGGCTCTAGGCGCTTCCCGGTTAGGGGAAACCTGCTGTGCCCGGGTGGGTTCGGCTGTGCAGGGGCGCCCCCTAGTGCCAGACGCAGGCCGCTGCCGTCCTGCTGCCCGGGAGGCTCTGAGGAAGACGAAGCTTTTCCCCCCAGGAGTCTGGCGGCCGGATTCAGGGGTGGGAAAGAGGCATCCGGGTCTCCAAGCCCCAGCCCCAGGGAAGACTGACCTCCCTGCAGAGCAGGAGGAGAGCATCCCTGGGGTGATGCTTAAAAAGGAGTCTCCGCGGAGGGGACCCTGGGAGCCAGCCCTCCTGCCAGTGCCCTGCGCTGCACTGCTGCCCTCCTGTGTTGCTCGAGAGAGATGTCATTTGCCATCTGTTTGAGGAAGCTGGGACGAGATCTAGGATGACCCCCAACACCGCACCAGCCCGAAAGAAAGTCGGGACAGCCAGTTATCTGCTGGAAATGTAGATCTAGGTCCTCTCTGCGTGACCCCAACCCTGAACACACCCCAGAGACTGGGGGGTGTGCAGCTGAGGTGGAGTCGTGCAGAGGGTCGAATCAGATGCTGCCCTTGCCTGGCTTCCCGCCAAAGCCATGACGGAGAAAAGAGCCAGGGCAGCCAGAGGCAAAGCCACATGGCTTCCACCCTCCCTCGAGCCACACTGTTCTTGAGTCCCCAGCAGCCTGGCATGACTCACCTGGTTGGCAACACTTTGTTAAGATGGGTTGCCAGAGCTGAGTCACAGCTGTGACCTGCCACCTGGCTCAGTTCAGGCAAACAGGAAGGGAAAAAGGCAAAACATCAGGGCCCACTAGGTGGCATAAAGAGATGCCAGCCTCTTTGTGGTTCTGTGGTGCCCACGCCAACCTTCTCACTAGGTACCCCAACTCCTACCCCTGGTAACCGAGGCCACACACATATGCCACAGGTGACCAGAGGTAACGGCAGCTGGGGAGTGTCCCTGGGTGGGTATGCCCAGGTCCGACAACCTGTCACACCTCTCTGTGACCCAGTTCCCCTTCCCAGCTGGCATAAATGACTGTCACCACAGCCAAGTCGAAGGCCAGGAAGGAGAAGAGTGCATCCTGCAGCTATCAATACAGGTGTGGAGAGAAGCAGGCGTGAGGGCCTTCAGGCCAAAGGCGAGACCAGAGCACTTCCCTACTGTTTGCTCAGGTCAAAGCTTTGGGGGAAGGAACAGGATAGGTGAACGGGCAGAGGCAGCTTGTGGGGCTGGGGCTCCTGTGGCAGAGGTGGAAGCTGAGAGGCCTTAGGACGGGTGGGGGGGCGGTGGTCAACTGCTCCTGCTCCTGCTCCCTCCCCTCCTTCAATTTTCAAAAGCCAACCATATCCAAATAGTCAGGGAATACTTGCTCAAGCCAGGCGGGGGAAAAGACATATTGAGAACAAGAGTTTTCCCTAAGAATAAAGAGCCGCTACCCCCACTGTATCTCCTCACTCAGACCCCACTGCCTGTCTGCCCTCCCTTCCTCCCTCTCATCACATGACCCTCTGCTTCCAGCCACTGGGTCTCTGGAAGACTTCTTTACAATGTAGGCCAATTCCCCTCCTTCCTGACAAGTTAAGGAAGTGAGAGTTTATATGGCAGTATTACCATGAGAGGCTCCTCCAGCGCCTCATCCTGCAAACATCTGCAGCACCAGGCCACGTGGGGGTGTGGAGATGAGTAAGATACCTTCACTGAGGGCCTTACAGTCCAGCTGCCTTGGCCTGGCTGGGAGCCCAGTGGGCAGTCTGCAAATTCCCCGGCCCCAGGCTGTGGTCTCTGCCACCCCCACACACTGTTCCAGCCCTGCAGTGTGCGGCTGGCCACCAGGCCAGGATCGGGGCAGAGGGGCAGCGATGCCACACCCTCTGTGCTAGATCCCGCAGTCTGCCACGGCTCTGCCACCTGAGAGATCTCCTTGCTTTCCAGATGCCGAGCTGGGAGATGGAAACGAAAATGGCATTTATCAAGGCAACAGCAGGGTCGTCTAGCAAGGGCGCTGGCCACGGAGCTCGGCAGAGACGTCTCCCCCAGCTGCCCTCTCCGTCCCCAAGTGTCCCCCTTCCTCCTCCTCTTTACTGAAACTGAAACGAATGTGTCCACAGTTACCGTTTCCACCTTAATGCCAGTCTCCTCTTGGGGTCTGGCTTGAGCATCCGGGACAGCAACAGTCCCAGACAGCACAGGCCGGCAGCCTGGCCCTGCTGGGCCCCCATGGGCTGTCCTGCTGCTGCTCTCAGCCCAGAAGCCCCAGGGGCCCAGCAGCCCTGACAAGCCCAGTGGCCTGGGGTCTCCTCTGCTGAGGGTACCTGTTCATGCCTCCACCAAGTGGCATTGAGCCACATATTCAATAAACTGACTTAATTCACCCAGCTTCACTTTGAGCTTCTTTCAGTCTTATTAGACAAAGGCTTGTCTCAGCTGGGAGGAGGGGGAAGCACAAACCCCTCCCCACTTCCACTCTTGCGTCCCACCACCGTCAGGAGGGATGCCAAGTCCCTGATGCCCATGGGCTAGTTCCGCTGGATGCCTGGCTGCCCTCAGGTGCCCTCTGAGGACCTGTTTGGTGGGTGGCCCCATGCTTCTAACTACATCTTAGATCAAAAGACCAAAGACTAGATCAAACAGGGTGCAAAATGCCAGCGGCTAAGAAAATGATGTGTTTCTGTGTGTGTGTGTGTGCACACGTGCGCACGTGTGTGTAAGAAAGGGAGAAAAGATAGTGGGGGGGGCTGGATGGCACAAAGTACTGACACACGCAAAAATAGTGCACTAAGTGAAATAAGCCAGACACGAAAGATGCGTGTTGTGTGATTCTATTTATGTGCCATTTCGAGGCAAGACAGAAGGCTCGGTGGCCACGGGGCCGGGGCTGGGAGCGGTGACGGAGTGCAGCTGCCCAGGAGGGTCTGGGGGCAATGGAGGTGTCCCAGAGCCGGTTCGTGCGAATGTTTCCACAACTGGACAAATTCGCCAAAGTTCACTAAACTGCACATACAGTGGCTGAATCCTACAATCTAATTATAAAACAATCCCCAGAACATTTTCGAAAATCTGGAGGAACAGAGAAAGGGTGGTGGCGGAGTATGGTGAAGGGAACAAGGGCGTCTTCCCCGCCTCTGAGAGCCGCACTCCTCCGACCGGGAGCGGCCGCTGCAGGTTCTGCCGCGGAGCGGGCTCCACCTGAGAGGAGCTGTGGTGCCCACGGGGTGTTGGGAAGGCTGCACTCGCATCCCCTCGGGATCCTGTCCCATTCCTCCGTGCTCCTCAAACACAGTGACTAAACTACCACAAACAAGTAGATTCAACCAGGCGGCCTGCATCCAAGATCAAAGGTCAACACCTTTGAATGTCAACAGAGCCTAGAAAAGTCATTCAAGTCGAAAATATCTCATGACGTAAATAAAATTCCTAAAACCTCCATTCCTCCATTCACAAATGGAGCCCCAAGCCCTAACAATTCTACGAAAATGGGCCTTTATTTTTCCACTGAACTTCAAAGTCAAACTGAGGAGCAGAGATTTATCTAGGAGCCACTACTGAGAAACGGCTCAGAAGGGACAATGCCAATTTAAAGATCAGCTCGCAGAGGGCTGGATGGGGTTGGAGGTGGCTGCGGAAACATCCTGACAAGTCGAGTCCACGGTGCAAGGTGACAGTGTTGGAGGCGGCGACGCTGAGACAGTCACGGGTCTACATCAGCCGGTGTTAGATTTTTGAAAACAATGCTCTTTCTAACTGTCTTTGGAGACTTACCAACACAACCAGAAGTGCCTCCTGTGAGGTCTGGGGTGCACTGCTACCTACCCACGTCACCAGCTCAGCTTGGTGGCAGCCCAGGGCTCGGCACTGGGGCTTCTCGTGGCCCGAGGCACCAACTGAGACCAAATCTTATTTATTATTGGGTTGGCCAAAAAGTCTGTTACATTTGTTTTTCTGTAAAATAAAAGACATATTTTTCATTTTCACCAATAACTTTATTGGTTTGGATATTGTGAGTACATCAGCTCTTCCCATTCCCCCACCCCCATGGTAGAATGTTGATTGTTCTCAACTAATGTCTCGATTTGATCGCTATCAGCTTCAACTGGCCTAGGCGACTGTGGAGCATTGTCCATCGAGAAATCTCCAGCATGAAACCTTGCAGACCACTTTGGATACATTTGATCAGCCACAACACCTTCTCCATACACTGCACAAATCTTTTTTCACATTTCAGTTGTGTTTTTACCTTTCTTGAAATAATAAAGCCTAATATACTGAAAATGTTGTGTATTTTCTTCCATCTTCAGTATTGAAATGACTGCACAAAAATTCAGCAAGTTTGAGAAGTTCTTTAAGTGTGCACTGATATGGCAGCTGTCAGAGCACAACCTCACAAATTGTTTTGAATGAAGTGAAAGACAACTAAGTGCTACTAGAGCCATCGCACAGAAAAAACCTAATGGACCTTTTCGCCAACTCAATAAAAGTGATGCAAAGAGCTATCTTTCCCCTCTATGCCTGGGTAAGTATCACCAGAATCTACAAGGCTGCCCCACAGTGGCTGGGACACAGGGTCTTTCCAAGCCTTTGGCTCTTCAACGAGCTGGCATCACGACCCTCAAACATTTACCCACCATCAACTACGTGCCAGGTTGTGAGGACCCAGGAAAAAAATGCATGATGCCCACCCTCTTGGAGCGCAGTCACACTGGGGCCACAGGACACAAACAGAAAAAGTCAAATGGAGGAAATGCATCTACGGCTTCCACTGTGGGCTGGGCCTGGGGATGACATTTCTCGTTCATCGTCAATCCTCGCAAGCAAGCCTGTGAGGCAGATGTCATTAACCCCCCATAACAAGGGAGGAAGCCTGCATTAGGGTTCTCCAGAGAAACAGAACCAACAGGGTTTACACAGATCTATAGAAAGAAATGTATTAGGAGGGCTGGCTCATGCAGTTACGGAGCTGAGAAGTCCCACGATCTGCCATCTGCGAGCTGAAGACCCCGGAAAGCCAGCGATGTGCTGTAGTTCCAGCTCAACCCCGAAAGCCTGAGGACCAGGAGAACCAGTGGTGTGCATGGGTCCTGTCTAGGTCCAAGGGTCCACGACCCAGGACCACAGGTGTCCGAGGGCAGGAGAAGATGATGGCCCAGCTCAAGCAGAGACAGCATTGGCCCTTTCCCTGCCTTCAGGCCCTCAGCGGATGGAAGGATGTCCACCCGCACTAGGGAGGCGATGTCCCTCACACAGCCTACCCGGTCAAACGCCAGTCTCGTCAGGAAACACCCTCACACACACTCTCAGAGGTAATGTTTCACCTCGGCCCCGTCGAGTGGACACATAAAATGAACCATCACAAAATCTAGGCTCAAGGAAGTGATGTGCCGCAGTCTGCAGGGTGTAAGTCAGCCTGTTGGCCAAGGCCGGCTTCTGGCTGAGAGAGAACATCCTTAGCCAACTCTGAAGTCAGGGGGATCCGAGCAAGGGCCTTGGAGGATGGCGGGCCCGGGGCAAGCAGAGAGGCGGGGCAGGGAAGGCCAGGCCGGGGGCTCAGAGACATGTGCAGGAGCAGCTGGCTAGGATGGGGTCACTGAGCAGGGGAGCCCGCCCCCCCACCCCCTTGCCCGCCTCCAAGGTCAGGCCAGCAAGCTAAGGGTCCACACACAGCTGTAGAGAGCCACCAAAAGCCACCAACCCTGACTGGAGAGAGGAGGGAAGGGGGACCTGGAAGAGCAGGCAGGAGGAGAGAGGAAGAGAGGAGCCTGCTGCTCAGTGGCTCGGGGAGGGCCAACCTCACTGGGGAAATGAATGTGAGCTTTCACATATCCAAGAGCGTGTCAATGTCTACACATCAACCGAGCCCCCGCCTCATCTCTGTGCATTCTCCACATTATACCCCAGGGTCCTACCTCAGCCCGGGTGACCTACGTGTCCCCTGCTTTCTGAAAGTTCTCTTCCCGCCACTGCACTTTTATGAAAGACCTACACTAGTACTGTGTTCGCTAACCAAGGAAATCTGAAGGGGACTTGCACTTCTACGAAAAAAGGCAAAAAGTGAAAATCGTGTTCAGTGTTTGTTTTGTAGCGAGCCCTTGCGGAAGCAGTGAGAGTGCCCGGTCCCCGGGAACCAGCTGAGTGGCCCAGCCGCCAGCGGCCAGAGCCCTGCACCGCGTCTGTGGGGGCCGTGTTCACCTGGGCTTACTCCGTGCACCCGCTGGCCGGACGCGCCCTGAGGCGCCAGGAAAGCCTGAGAGCGCGAGTAAGGCTGCCACACTTGGTGTGAAACTGGACACAGCGGAGCATTTGGATCACAGTGAACGATATGAAGACCTGACGTACGCACTGACTCTTGGGTCTGGGGGTGCTCGTCTTCACTCTACACACGTCCTTCCGACCTACGGGAGGGCTCCTAGGAACGCTCTGCTTTCGGAAAGCTGGGGCGACAGTCACTACCTTGGAAGGGAAGCATGGAACAAAAGGAAAGAGATTCGTTCTTAGCCCTTACACTCAAAACAGGCTTCTGGAACCCTCGGCAGAGATGGCAGGTTGAGACAAAGTCCTTCTGTCCCGAAGCCTGACTGCAAGATTGCAAAGAGGGATGGGGGGCTCTCCAGGACTGGCTGCCCACCCCCAACACTTTCTATAGCACAGGGAGGGCGGGGGCAGGGTGGGGCAAGTTCTTCTCTTTGTGCCTCAGTTTGCTTCTCTGCAAAAAGGCACAAGAGCACCTACCTCCTGGTGTGTTGGAGGATACAGGGAGTTAATTCCTAGCCAGCAGTTAGCACAGGGCAGCACTAGTAACCACGCAATGAACATTCTTGTCGCTACCATCGCCGTGGAGGAATGGATGGTGTGTCTGGAGCAGTGACCGGAGCCTCCTGCAGCCCCAGTAACGGGAAAGACACCACCCACAGCTTCCCGAGCCCCAGGGAGATACAGAAGGGTGTCTCTGCATTGGCCCGCAGGGACTAGCCTGCAGGGACATATGACGACAAGGACAGGATCCCTGGACATCCGTAGACCTCAGAACTTTAAAGAGGAAAGGAGAAAAGGCCAACTGACCAGGATTTCCCTATAAGGGCCAAAATGGAAGTTCAGCCATCAGCCAGTACAGAAGAGAGTCTTTTTTTTTTTTTTTTTTTTTTTTTGCATTGACTACAGCACCAACTCCGTTTCGGTTGGGAAGTGCCGGCTTGTGGCTTCGCTCCTTCCTTTCTCTCCAGGGCTGGCACCCCGCCTGCTTTTACAGATGAGGGCAGACTGAAATCTGCAGCTCTAGATTGAAGTCAGCCTTTTCCTGGGGCTCTTGGCAGCCCGGCCCCTAAGATTAGGAACATCAGGCCAGGCCCGAACATCCGGGCACCCCGATCTCACGCAGGTCCCCCGGCAGCCTCTCTGGGCTTGTCCCCACTCCTTTCCCTTTGCCTCCCTCTTCCCGCCTTCCTTTCTCGGGGTCCCACCTCAGGGTGAAATCTTCACCTTGTCCCTGCCATAGACTCAGCCCTCGTGCTCAAGGCCGCCCGGCAGGCTCAGGCAGCTCCGTTCCAGGAGAGCCATGTGGCGTGGCTGGCCGGCTCCCCACCCCCGCAGCCTCACAGCGCTGCCCACTGGGCCGGGCCAGCTCTGCCAGGACACCTCGGAGGAGGCCTCTCTGCCCTGACAAGAAGAGGTTGTTAAAGGCCTGACACTGCTCTCCCATTCATTCATGGATTCGGCGAGCTGTCACTGAATGTCCAGGTGGCCAGAGCTGGGCCTGTGCAGTTCTGCCAGGGCAGGCTGGGCACGATGCCTGGCACACAGCGACCTGTGCCTGGCCCACGGGGATGGGTCTCAGGGCACGCCCCTCCCGGCAGAGATGGCCTGTGGTGGAGGTGCTGGTGCTTAGTGAATTGACATGAGCAGAAAGGAAGCTCTGTCCCGTGCTCTGGTGACACAGGGCTATCCTGGAGCCAGAGGCAAATGGCTGGGCCCAGAGCCTTCCTCCTGCCCTTAGCCTCCTCTGGCAGGGTGGAGCTTCCCAGCAAGGAGGCACAGAACAAGTCTGTGGGGTCCCCCAAGGCCTGAGAAGCTGTCTGAACCGCTTGTGGGTGGAGCAGGGCTCCAGCAGACGGGAGTGAGGACAGGTATTAATTACTGGAGTGATTTAAACCTCTGGACATTCAACCAGCCACTGCCTCCAGGCAGCCTGGGGCATTTGAGTCCTCACTTCCTCAGCTGCCCCTGCCACCCCGGGAGCCTGTAACCCTGCCTTCACCCCTCAGCTTTTCCCTCCCAGAGCGAGGGCTTTTGCCCTAGGGTGACTCCCTACAGCTGAGCTGTGGGCCATGACTGGGGATTTAACCCCAAAAGGAAGCTGCAGAAGGGACTTAGACTTGACCTCAGCCTTGGACTCAGAAAATAGCTGGAGAAGAACAGGGTGAGACTTCTCAATGTGTATCTTTCTTATGTCATTTAGGCTTTGAACCATGTGGCACTATTACCTACTCAGAGCAGGAGAAACTTGTTTTTAAAAATCATGAACAAGGTACAACATGCACACAATCTGACCACCACAAGCCAAACCACCTTCTTAAAAGGTCGATCGGGTTAGCCATTCCCACTGACTTCCCACTCTGCCTAAACCAACACCCATGCTCTCCACCGCTGGGCGGCTGCACCCCTGCCAACTGCCCTGCCTCCACCCCTCCACACTCCCCACCCCTAGGTCCAGCCAGCCTGGCCTCCCTGTCGGTCCCCTAAAGCTCCAGGACCCCCACAACAGCGCCATGGGCACTTGCTATTCCTGGTGCCCGGGACCTGGCCTTCCTATTGCACTGTTCACCCCTCACCTCCCTCTGGTGAGACCCTCCCCAACCAGCATCCAGACCAGCACACCCTCCCCTCGGCTGGCTTTAGCTGTCCTCACAGCATCTGGCTGACCTGGCAGAGTGGACCATCCTGTGTTGGCAGGGCCGTCTCTTTGTTCTTCGCTGTATCTCCAACTCAAGTATCCTCTGAATGAGTGAAGGCGGGTCAGGGGAAGTCTGGCGATCCATTGCCTCTGGGTGGTTTCAGAGCCCAAGCTCCCAAGGTCAAGTGTGTGCCTTCCTGAAGCTCAAAAGCTGCCCTGGAAGGTGGATGGTGTGGAGCCCCCACCTAGGGCTGGCCTGGGCACCCTGAATGCTCCCCTCAGAGCCAGAGCGCAGAAACAACAGTAACAGGGGACGTTTGTGGACTCTCACTGCATGAGCTCGAGGCACTGTGCGGACTGCTTTGCACAGATGACCTCACTTAACCCTCCAACAGCCTTCAAGCAGCCCTCACAGGTGAGTCCGGCTCTCTCATTTTACACCTGCTGGAAGTTGAGCTAAGTCACCCGAGCTCACACCCACACAGCTCCCCAGGAATAGAGAAGGGTGAGCAGGCCCAGAAAGGCGAGGTCCCGGAAGAAGAGACCAGAGTGAATTGAAGGTGTCCCCGTGGAGCCCGGCGACCGAAGCCAAACGGTTCACTGCAGAAATAACGGGAGATGCCGGCTGAAACATGACATTTATCTCAAGTGATATGAGGAACAAGGCCCACCACAGGACACGGCAGGAACCCCTCTCTCAGGCCTCTTAAAGGTGTTTTATTTGTGTGCTTTTCTTTTTAGTTTTTTTTTTTTTTTACAATAATGGCACATTAAAAAAAGAACTACAAAAAAAGGACCATGTCTTTGAGTCCATGTTCACATTGTCCTGCGAGGCGCCAGGACTGGCCGTACAACTCCACTGGGGCTGGGATCGCAGCCTCTCGGAAAGGCAGAGTCAGCTCCCTGGGCGGGGCGCGCCAGGAGCATGGGTGCTGTTCCTCTGGGCCCCACTAGAGGGCGCGCACCTGGAGCTAACCCAGGCTCCCGCTTCTCGGAGGCCCCCAGGTCTCTGGCAACCCCCTTCTCTCTCTCCAAATCAGAGCCAGGAGCTGGAAACATTAAGGAAATTATTTTGGTCCCCACAGGGGACTCTTTAGGGACTTTTTAGAGCCCTCCCCCGACCGGCAGGAGATGACACCCCAGCCTAGCCCAGTCACTCCTCGGTCTTGTCTCCAGCCCAGCTGACACCACCGTGGCGCCCTGGTTCTCAGGCCTGACCCAGGCCGCCCCTGCCATGCCCCAAGGCCACCCTAGCAAGCACAGGAGTGATGGATGTTTAGACTCCTCAAGCTGACCCCCACTAAGAGCAAGAGGACTCCCCAAGCCCCAAGGCCCTGGCTCAGAAGGAAGGGCTGAGTGAGAAGCGGGGCGCAGGGCCGGCGGGGCCGTGGTGCGGGACTCCGCGCTGAGGCTGCCAGGCGGGAAGGAGGGAGGCGACAGAGGCTGGCTGAGGGATCTGCGGAGGCTCCTCGGGCTCCACAGTGAGAAGGGGGACCTGGGGCTTGGTCAGCAGGCCTGGGCAGGGGGGTCTAGGGAAAAAGAGGCAGAAAGAGGCTTTGTCTTGCCTCTGGTTGCTCTGGGGGCACACGTCCAGGTCAAGGCCTTAGACCCTAGGACCCCAGAAAAGGAAACACCACGCAGCACTCAGCCAGGTCTCGGCCCAGCCCTCAGGGAGGGAGGGGCCCTACCAGCCCAGGTCACGCCCAGCCCCAGCAGCCGCTCCCATAGACCCCCTCCGCAGGCCACCTGCCCTGGCAGCTGGGACAGGGAGGGCCCAGTCAACCCAGCTCCTCCTCCCGGGCCCTGCCCATGCCCTGGGCTCTACTCCTGCTGCTCGTTCATTTCCATGTCAGACACCAGAATGTTCTTCTCAGTGGCCTCGCCGGGGCTGGAGGAGCTGCGGCTGTAGCGCGCACCCTCGAAGGTGCCACGCTCAACACTCTGTCGCCGCCGGTAGAGGATCAGGGCTGCGGTCACCAGGGCCAGGAGCAGCAGCACGGCCATCAGCACCACCACCAGGGCCGCCGGGTTCTCTGGGAGCGCTGCTGCGGTCAGACAGACACTCGGTCAAGAGGCCCTGCCACTGGCCCCCCTCCCGAAATGCAGGGAAAATGAGTCCCAGCCTTGCCTTCCACTCACCTGATGGGGAGAAGCGTCTCTCCTCAGCTGTGAGAAAGAGGGAGGGGCCAGTTAGTGGCAGCAGTGGTGGTGGTAATAATGTAATAGAACAAGCAGCAAACACGGACAGGGCCCCCGAGTGCCAGACACTTTCGTTAGCTCATTTAATCTTGTAGGTACTGTTATTATCCCCATTTTACATACGAGAAAACTAGGCCATAGAGTTTAAGTAACTTGCCCAAGGTCACAGAGTTGGTAAGTGGTTTGCTGGGGCTTGAACCCTGTCCCTGCCCTTAGCTACTACAAAATGACGGGTTTGCTGTCTAGCTTGGAAATCTGTAGAAAGAGTAAGTCCTTCCTACAGGCCAATTTATCCCAGGGGAGGGTTCTGGCACCCCAGACCTGCCTATCCATGCCTTCCTCTGTACTGTGTCTACTGCAAAATGAGCATCGGCTTCTGGCCCACCCCAGTCCCAGCTTTGTGGGGACGGAGGAGGCTGAGCTGCGGACCTGCCGGGGTGCTCACCTCGAGGGAGCTTGCACACGACGCCCATGGTGATGTTGGTGCAGGCGCCGGGCCGCCAGAGCCCGCTGCTGCTCTGGATCCAGTAGCAGCTGTTGTGGCTCAGCATGCTGGGGCTCAGGCCGGGGGGCCCCCAATTGGAGTAGTTCACAGCGGTGTTGTCCTGCCAGACCAGGGTGCCCCCTGCGGGAAAGAAGGCACCGAGGGGCACGGGGGGGGGGGGGGGGAGGGCAGACGAGGCAGAGCAGGAGGAGGTGGGAGAGAGCAAGCCTGCTCTGGAACCCACTTCCCCCCCAAAAGCCATCACCCCCACCACGCCCGGGTGAAGGGCATCTCCCCTACAGCCTGAGGCCCTGCCCTCCCCAACCCACGCACAGAGTACCCACCTTTGGGGTTGAAGTTCATGCCAAGCCAGGCGCCCCAACTCTGGCCCTCGAAGCTCTGCAGGTGCTCCCAGACAAACACGTTCTCCATCTCATCCCGAATGGACAGGACCGTCCCCCCCACTGGACACAGGGGAGGTCCACGTCAGGACAGGGGGTCTCTCTGGGGCGGCAGAGCCCCCAGAGGCCCCACCTCACTTTCTGGCCACCGGAGCAGAGGATGGCGTGGAGTCCCTGCATTTGTGTGCCGTAGAGGCACGCCGTGTGGTGTCGCGTGTGGTCTATGGGAACGTGCGTGACAGGGCACTTGTGTGCGAGTGTCTGTGGGAAGGGTGGAGCACGGGGACTGCATTCACGGGGTCAGAGTGTCCACGAGAGGGGTCCCCACCTGACACGCCCGAGGGGGCTCCCGCCGGCCCTGCCCACCTTGCTGGCAGCGCTGCAGCGCCTCCTTGTGTCCCAGCCGCAGCTCCATGTGGAAGGAGTAGCAGTGCTCCCGGAAGGGAATCCATGCGGAGTCGGCCAGGTCCTGGGGACAGCTGCCGTGGTAGCTTATTCTTCGGGGAGGAGGGGGCCCTGAGGGGATGCAGAACTGAGGAAGTGGCCCAAGGTCCTCCCTGGAACGGTCTATGCCTTGCCCACCCCCCACCCCCCACCACAGCGGGTGAGCACTCACCACTGTTAAGCCCGCACACAGCCCCCTGCAACTTGGTTTCACAGCTGGTCGTGCGCCAGGCCCCATCCACATCCACATAGGCACAGCCCCCGATATGCTGGGGCTCCCTGTCCTGCCAGCCCACGAAGCTCAGCGGCTCCTCCGAGACCCAGGAGTACCGCCGGGAGGCCTAGGCAGGACAGGCTGTCAGGGTGGGAGGAAGGGGGCCAGCCAGGGAGGCGGGGACGGGGACGGCAGGGGTTAGGAAGGGACGGGGAGGGAAATCGGGTGAGTTTGGGGGCCCACCTCTTCACTGGCCAGCCCGATCCAGAGTGGCGTTCGCAGTCCTCGGGCAGCCAGTGTGAGGAAGGCCTGAGTGTAGGGGTCGGGCACGTGTGCCAGGCTGGAGTTGCGGCTCTCACACAGCAAGAGGGCATCGTGCCAGCTCAGTGGTTTCTTCAGCAGCCGGAAGGTGCCGTTGAGGTAGGAGAGCTCAGCGCCAGGGGCAGGGGGCGATGCTGCTGGGGATGGGCTCAGCAAGGGGTCTACAGGGAAGGAGACAGGGCTCAGGTGGGCTCTGCCTCCCCCACCCGGTCCCTGGGCGTGAGGCTGGGGGAGTGCCAGACGTCCACAGAGGCCAGGCCTCCGCTGAGCACAGGGCTGGTACACTGACAGTGACTGTTAGCTGCTGCTTCAATCAATGACGTACTCCTGCCAATAGATTGAGAAGCAAGCGAGAGCCCTCACCTGTTCCCACCCAGGCACCCAGGGCAGCAGGACCTGAGCATGGAGCTGCAGGCGCCTCGGACAGAACCTCAGGTTGCTCGACACCATGGATGCCTAGGGTCTGGTCTCCCTGGTCAGCCCTTCATACCCAAACCTGCCTTCTGAGACCCCTCACTGCTCACTGCCTTTCCCTCCGACTGGCACCACCGGGCCTTTCTGCCCCGGCGCCTCCCAAGAGGAAACGAGACTCTGGGGGTGAGGTCAGGAGCCACGCTTCACTCCTCCTGGCAGGGCCCTCGGCATCCAGCCCAGAGCCGGGGTGTCTGAGTTCCCTGGTGACACACACCTGTGCCCTTCTGGCAGATGAAGCCGTGTGTCTCCTCCGTGCAGCTCCGATCATCCCAGCGGCCAGTGAAGTGGGTTGAGGGGCTGTGCAGGACCACCGCACAGCTGGTCTGGGGGAAAGGAGCTGCTCAGGGGAGCCCCCACAGCTGCCTCCACCTTGTGCCACTGCCCCCAAAAGGCACTATCAGCAAAGAGGCTGGAAGTGGGGGAGCCCGGGGAGCGAAGGCAAGCACCGCAAGCTCGGGCAGTGGGGCAGAGGGTGGGTGGTAGAGGAGGGGGGAAGGGCTTCCTCACCGGTATGTTGCCACTAGCAGCAGGGCTAGGGCCCGAGGGCTCCCCTGGCGCCCAGTTGGCGAATAGCACAGGCTCCTGCTCCACCCACTGGAAGTCCCTCTGCGAGGCATGGAGGCCGATCCAAAGGTCAAAAGTCACATTGGGCAGGCTGGCTGTGATGAATGCTACGGTCCCCAGAAAAGAGTTATGAACGAACAGGCAGCCCCTGCTCACTCTGCACTAGCCATTTTGGGGGACTGGGTCTGAGGACTCCGGGGCCTCCCCAGGGGCCAGCCCCTACCTTGCTCTAAGGGGTTGGCGATGGTGACCAGTTGGGCCTCTTGCTGTTCACAGGAGAACTGTGCCTCTGACCACTTCACCCGGTCCTGGGGGGCCTGGCCCTGGACTCGGAAACACTGGGGAACAGGGACAGGCGTGATGTCCAGCTCCGCCTCCCTGTCCCACAAACCCAGAAACACCCCTGCGTACCCCTCAGGAGCAGGCCTGGGGAGGCTTTGGGGGCTCTCACAACCAGGACATTGGGGTCTCCTGGGGCAAGTCTCCAGCACCTTCACAACCTGGCGCAGCAGACCACACACAACTGCCCACACTTGGGGGAGTGTTAGTGGGAGGACTTCTTTGGGCCACCAAAGGCTCTACTACACGTGGGGACAGCACCTGGGCCGAGCACTGGGAGGACGAACAAGGTCCATCTCGCTTTCTGCTAAACGTCTTCGGAAGTGTTGTCTGAAATCCGTTACCTTGCCCTTTGAACATACATGATTATCTCTGGATACTCTTATCTTTTCTTAAATTTCATTTATTTATTTGTAGAGAGAGGGGAAGTGAGGGAGACAGAGAGGGAGAGAAACATTGTTGTGTGAGAGAAACATCAGTAAGTCACCTTTCACATGCCCCCAGCTGGAGACCCGGCCAGCAACCCATGCATGTGCTGTGACTGGGAATCGAACCCGCAACTTTTCCATTTGCAGGCACTCATTTGCAGGCACTCAATCCACTGAGCCACACCAGCCAGGGCTTATCTTTATTTCTGAAAGACTTTTGTGGGGGAGCAGGTTCTAACTCCCATAATTTTATGTTTCTTTTCCCACCTTTATTACTTACATAAGGTCAAAGGAACCTCCTGTGTGGGAAATCTTTACCAAGTGAAGACTGTTTCTTTGAAAATAAATTATTTACAGTAATTTTCTGCTCAGAGGCAGTGCAATCAGGGAGAATGAATATATGTAAAATATATTCTATTTTATACTAGGTGGAAGAAGCCAAGAGAATATGTTTTTGGTAATTTAATGAAATGAGAAAATGTTCAAAATACAACACTGACCAAAAAACTAGATAAATTGTGTTATTTAGTACAAACTCAGTTGTGTGGGAAAAGACAGGAAGGGAAGCGATGGACACTGATAGTGGTTATCTCTGGAGAGTGTGAGGTGTTTTTTTTTCTCTGTATTTTCCAATGGTTTAATAAGACACATCTTACTTTTTTTTAATAGAAAAGGTATAATACTCACTTGAATATTCTTTTTAAAATATATTTTTTTGCTATTACAGTTGTCCCATTTTAGCCCCTTCACGTCCCTCCACCCTGCACACCCTCTCCCACGCACATCCCCCCCTTTAGTTCATGTCCATGTGTCATACATATAAGTTCTTTAGCTTCTACATTTCCCATACAATTCTTGCCCTCCCCCTGTCTATTTTCTACCTACAATCTATGCTACTTATTCTCTGTACCTTTTCCCCCTCTCTCTTCCTCCCACTCCCCCACTGATAACCCTCCACATGATCTCCATTTCTGTGGTTCTGTTCTTGTTCTAGTTGTTTGCTTAGTTTGTTTTTGTTTCAGATGTGGTTGTTAATGATTATAAGTTTGCTGTCATTTTACTGTTCCTATTTCTTCTTTTTCTTTTTTTTTAAAGAAATTTTTTAAAAAGATTTTATTTATTTATATTTTTATTTTTTTAGAGAGGGAAGGGAGGGAGATAGAGAGAGAGGGAGAGAGAGAAACATCAGTGTGCAGTTGCTGGGGGTTATGACCTGCAACTCAGGAATGTACCCTGGCTGGGAATCAAACCTGGGACACTTTGGTTCCCAGCCTGTGCTCAATCCACTGAGCTATGCCAGCCAGGGCTTATCTTCTTTTTCTTAAATAAATCTGTTCAATATTTCATATAATAAGGGCTTGGTGATGATGAACTCCTTTAACTTGACCTTATCTGAGAAGCACTTTATCTGCCCTTCCATTCTAAATGGTAGCTTTGCTGGATAGAGTAATCTTGGATGTAGGCCCTTGTCTTTCATGACTTGGAATATTTCTTTCTAGCCCCTTCTTGCCTATAAGGTCTCTTTTGAGAAATCAGCTGATAGTCTGATGGGAACTCCTTTGTAGGTAACTGTCTCCTTTTCTTTTGCTGCTTCTAAGATTGTCTCATTTTTAATTTTGGATAATGTAATTATGATGTACTTTGGCGTGTTCCTCCTTGTGTCCAACTTCTTTGGGACTCTCTGAGCTTCCTGGACTTCCTGAAAGTCTATTTCCTTGGCCAGATCGGGGAAGTTCTCCTTCATTATTTGTTCAAATAAGTTTTCAATTTGTTGCTCTTCCTCTTCTCCTTCTGGCACCCCTATGATTCAGATGCTGGAACATTTAAAGATGTTCTGGAGGTTCCTAAGCCTCTCCTCATTCTTTTGAATTCTTGTTCCTTCATTCTGTTCTGGGTGAATGTTTCCTTCTTCCTTCTGGTCCACACTGTTGATTTGAGTCCCAGTTTCCTTCCCCTCACTGTTGGTTCCCTGTACATTATCCTTTATTTCATTTAGCATAGCCTTCATTTTTTCATCTAATTTGCGACCAAATTCAACTAATTCTGTGAGCATCCTGATTACCAGTGTTTTGAACTGTGCAGCTGATAGGTTGGCTATCTCTTCATCATTTAGTTGTATTTTTTTTTTTTTGGAGCTTTGATCTGTTCTTTCATTTGGGTCATTTTTTTTTTGTCTCGACCCACCTGTTAGGTAGTGAGGGATGGAGCCTTAGGTGTTCACCAGGGTGGGGCAACCCAGTCTCTGGGTTGTGATGCTGTATGTGGGGAGGGGTCTGAGAGGGAACAATGGCTCTTGCTCTGTTCTCTGCCAGATTTCAGTCACTTCCCCCACTAACCACAAGCAAAGTGGACCCTTCTGGTGCTGATTCCTGTGTGTGTGGGCTTGTGTAAGCTCTAGGACCCTGTGGGTCTTTCCAACAAACTCTCCTGTGAGACTGGGAGTGTCTCCTGGTACCTCAACCCCCAAAGGTGTTTTCAGTCAGAGATGTGAGGCTTTATTTCCCTGCACTGGGGCCCTGGGTTGTGCAGTCCCTCTGGCTCCCCAGTTGTTCCTCCCGGTTTATCTGCACGTAAATGTGGGACAGCCCACTCCACCATCTGCCACCTCCCTGGCTCCCCACCCGCTGCCGCCTTGCCCACCCTGGTCCTCCAGCCACTGCCCTGCCACGAGTCCTCTCTGCCCGGCTGCCTGTCTCCGCCCCTCCTACCCATCTGGATGAATATTTCTTCTTTAACTCCTTGGTTGTCAGACTTCCATACAGTTCGATTTTCTGTCAGTTCTGGTTGTTTTTTGTTTTTAAATTGTTGTTGTCCTTCTTTTGGTTGTGCGAAGAGGCACAGTGTGTCTGTCTACCTATGCCTCCATCTTGGCCGGAAGTCTCACTTGAATATTCTGAGATGAAGGGTTGCAGACACTAAGTGTCTGGCCTCACTCCAGTGTGAGACAAAGACTGATGGGTCGCATGATCTAAGGCCGCCTGACCGGACCCTCACAGTCCCCCTGTGAGGAAGCCCGGCTGAGGCCCATGCCCATGACGGCAGCGCAGACAACAAGGAAACGGTGGCCTGCCCCTCCTGGAATTAGCTTCTCCAGCCACTTGTAAGAACAACGAAGGTCTGATCACTCAGCCCAGGACGCCAACAGCCACTTTTTGAAAGAAATTCACACTCGAGGGACCATTTTGGAAACATGTTTAGCAGGGTAGCTCCATTGGTTGGAGTGTGATCCCCATACATCGAAACTGCAGGTCTGATCCCCGGTCAGGGAACATACAAGAAGCAACCGATGAACGCATCAGTAAGAGGAACAACAAATCAATGTTTCTTTCTCTCTCTCTCTCCTCCTTCCTCTCCATCTAAAAGCAACCAGTATATAAAATCTTCAAAAAGACAACATGTTTAGTAACAAATCCATTCTAATTAATTTTATTGCCCCAAACTTTTCCATCTGCACACTCAAAACACTTGGGAAGAACATTTTCTAAATGTATTTAAAAAAAATAAGTAACCTACTTGATCAAGTTTCCTGATTAGTTTGTGAGGCAGATTAGTTTAAAATGCAGAAATTTACTAGCCAATTAAAAAAAACAAAACAAAAAAACCTTGTTTAACTGGCAGAGGACTGTAAACTGCAGAGAAGCCTTAGAAAGCCCGGCCACCAACAGGTGAACTTTTTTCACTTCACCTATTTGTCTTCTGCAAGGCAACTTTTTAATCTGCAGCAACCAGTAAAGTCACGTTTGGAAATAACTTGACCTTCACACCAGACCCACGAGCCACGAATCACACAGTGTCGGCCACAAGCCTTTCACGTGAGGACAGGCAGCTGCTGTGCCCTTTGCAGGTATTTAAATATTAACAGTGATTACAACTGGTCGTTTCTGAGTAAGCATGATTTTTTCATGCCGCTAATACAGAAAAAGTTAAAAATTTAAAAGTACTTTAAACTTTTCAGGAACTACTATAAAGGACACATGGACAAAACCAAGGGGAAGGGTGGAAGCAAGGGAGGGAGGTGGGTTTGGAGGGGGTGGGGGGAGAGGTGGGGAAAAAATACGGACAACTGTAATTGAACAACAATAAAATAATTTAAATCTAAAAAAATACTTCAAACTTTTAGCTCATGCTTTATATTGTTTTGGTCTTATATGTTATTTTCTTATATACAACATTAGTCACATTAATAAAAGGTAAACATAGTTCTTGTAGACACATGCATATATATGATATGATGTACACACAAACTTTGTATGTTCATATTTTGTTTTACAAGTTAGGAGTTCATTATCAAAATGTTTAACCACTGCTGATCTA
Organism: Phyllostomus discolor; assembly: GCF_004126475.2. Lineage (NCBI taxonomy): Eukaryota > Metazoa > Chordata > Mammalia > Chiroptera > Phyllostomidae > Phyllostomus > Phyllostomus discolor. The sequence continues at coordinate 90,827,636 of NC_040910.2, forward strand.
GAAAACACAAGAACCATTTGGACAACCCTATTTACTGGTGGATCAGAAGGTGCTACTACATTGGGTCATTTTCCCAGGAGTCCAGCCCAGACACTGGGCCAAGCAGGAGAGGGCAGAGGGCACCGGCAAGAGGCCACAACATTAATGTTGCCAAAAAGCCAGGACCCCTGAGGCTAGGCCTGCTCCTATTGACACCCTCCCCCGGAATCCCTTGCATGCCCCCACCTCCTACCTTGTTGAGGAACTGGCTCCAGCCAGGGGGGCAGCCCCCCAGGACTGCAGGGGGCAGGTCGAGGGGCTGCGTCTTTCTGGTGTTGTTGCTGCGCTTGCAGACATAGGGCAGGGCTGTCAGGCACCTCTGGTCCCCCCAGTCCTCTGTGGAAAGGAGAGGAGAGTCGCTGCCAGTTAGGGGCAGGGCTCAGAGCCCCTCACCCCCTGCCCTTGGAAGAGGCTGGGCTGGGGCTCAGGTCCCTGTGCCTAACTCTGAACTCAAGTTCTCTGTGGCTGTGGGACCTTGGGGACAGGCCCTCTGCTCTCTGGTCTAGACCTTGAGTTGTGGGAGCTAAGAAGATAAGAGGAGACTGGCAGTCCCCGCCCAGGCTCACATTACTGTCCCCAACATCGACCCTGGCCTGGGCGTCCGCGCCCTCTCTGCCCCCACCTGGCCCTCACCTCGGCTGGCGGTCATGTACACGCACTTCTTATCCTTGCCGATGGGCCGAGGTTTGCCAGGTGCCCAGGAGACGAAGTTTATGATGGAACCATCTGTCCACCTGCAACAGCACCAGGCAGGGGTGACTCCAGCACTGGGCCCCGGCCTCCCCACTCCCGTATGCAGCAAAGGAGGCCACGGGCAAGGGAGCGGGGAAGGGCCCAAGTTCAGGAGCTCATCTGGAGGCTGAGAAGTGCAACTACTGTGCTCAGTGTGGCTGGGGACCCAGGGACCTAGTGCCTCCAGGTAAGGCCCTGCTCCCCCCGGGCACCAAATTCTCTAACTAGAGAACAAGTCTCAGACTCCCAGGGCAGGGCTCCAAGGGCAGCAGTGTGCCGACGCCTGTACGGTCCTGTCCTTCCTGCCTGAATGCAGGCTGGGTGGGCCCCACACACAATGAGGCCCCTTCCGGACCACCATGTCCCGAGGGGGCCTCATTCCTCAGTGACTCCAGCATAATATGAGTTGCCATGATTCAGTGCCTGATAATGAGCTGGATGCTGGGCTAAGGACTTCACATGCCTTACTTCTAATCCTCACAATTACCCTTCCAGGCAGGCCTCATTGTCCTCATATTCCAATGAGAAAACTGAGGCCCAGAAATGTTAGGTCACTTGCCTAAAGTCACACAGCCTGTGAGGGGCAGACTTAGAGTCAAATCCAGGTCTATCCGTGTCCGTGTTGTGCAGCCCCCCTACACCAGCCTGGGATCGAGGCTAGCCACCCATGCAAGTGCCCTCCCCCACCCCCTGCCCCCTGCCCTTGCCCTCCAGCCCGCTGCCCCCTCCCTACCTGAAGCGCCCATCGCTCTCTGAGGTGTGCAGGCCAATCCACCAGTGTTGCTCCTGGCCCCGGGAGAACTAGGGAAGTCAGGTGGACAGGTCAGTGTTGGCAGGGCCTCTTCTGCTGCTGGCCCTGCTGACTGCATGCCCACTTCTCCCCCTGCCCGCTTGTATGCCCGCCCACCTTCTGCAGGTTGTGTCCCAGGAAATCCAGCTCGGCCTGGCTGTGCACAGAGGCCAGCTCAGCCCGGAACCACGTACAGATGCGCTGGGCCTGAGTCCACATGGAGTGGTGCTCGAAGAACTTGTACTCGGCATCCTGGAAACGCAGCCATTCCCGCCGGCCTGCAGGGGTAATGCCGGCATGGGAGTGGTGGCCAGGATGGAGCTGCCTGCCTGGCCTTGGAGGGTGACAAGGTTGTTCCAGGGCAGAGCCAGGGCAGGTAGGTGGGCCTTCGAGCCCACCCAACACAGGCTGATAGGGCTGCGGGCGCCCCATCTCTCAGCTGGAACCCCTAACCCTCTTCTGTGCCTGCCAGGCCCTGCCCTGGAGGTGATGCCCCTTCCCCTCTCTGGACTGCTATGGGGGCCGTGGGGGGCAGGGGGCCTCACCTTGTGGGCTGACGTCAGGCTCCCGCACATCTGTGCCTACAGGGACAATGTGGACAAAGACGCTGCAGGAAAAGGAGACCCTCCCTTGGGTTCCCGGCCTGCAGCCCTTCAGCCCATTCCCAGTCCCCCAAAGCCGCCCCACTCAACCTCGAGGGATCTTGCAGATCCAGTCCAGCTGCGTCTCACACTGCAAGGCCACCCACTGCAGGGAGGCCAGGTCAAGCACTGCGCAGCCCCGGATGTCGTCATCGTCGTGCCGGCTCCGGTCAAAATTGTGGTACGAGAACTGAAGATGGAGGTTAGAGTGGGAGGGGGTCCTGAGGCTTGAGGTGCAGGCTAACCCCATCTCCAGAACAAACAAGAGACCTGGCCTGAATGAGGAACCCCCAACCTGGGCTGGACATCCCCACCTCCCTCCTTTCCTTTACCTTCCAGCCCAGGGTAGAAGCCTTACTTCTGACAAATCTTACCCATCTCTTCTCTCCCGCCCCAGGCCACGCCCACAGCCAAGACCCGCCCACCCAGGACCCCGCCCACCCCGTTCTGGCTCCCTCACCCCCAGGCCGTCGCTCCAGCGCCAGCTCTGGCCTGCACTGGGGTCTCGGCGGTTCAGGCCCATCCAGAACCAGTGCTGCTCGTGGATCTCGGGCTCAGATTCACTTCAGCAAAACCCAGGGGTGGGGACAGAGAGATTGAGGTGAGAGAAGGTGTCAAACCTGCCCTCTTCCCCTTGCCGCTCTAGTCTGGGCCGACCTAAGGGCCTGGGGCCTCTCCACCTGGGCATCACGTTCACCAGGGAAGAGGGCACTGAGCCCCAGTTCATGGGGTGGTGGGTGGTCTGCCTCACTTCCCTGGCTTTCCTTTGGGCTGGGTGTGCTCTGCCAGCAAGACTGAAGGCTCTCACTTGAGGGAGTTTAGGAGGTGGATGGGGATGGGTACACCTGGGCTCTGGAATCAGGTAAACCTGGATTCCAGGCCTGGTTCACCCGTGGACCAGCTCTGTGACTTTAGGGAAATAACCCAACCTATCAGCCCACAGGTCAACGATAATACCCACTCCCTAGGGTTGCTAAGAGGATTAAATGAGGATTAAATGTTTAGCACGGTACCTGGTGCCTGGAGAGAAGTGATCAATGTGAGCTATTATAATTACTAGTCAAACAGTGTAAGCATGGTGTTTGCTGGGAGGAGGTACCCCGGAACTGGGATCTCAGGAAGCCGGGGTCCATCGGGCTTCTCCCAGCACTAAGGGGACCACCGTGCCGTGTGTGGTCGTGGAGCCCCGACCCACAGGACCGAGATGGAGTCCCGGAGAAACCCCCAGGAAAATGCTCACTTTTGTAGCCTCTCTCCTCCTGTCTTTCAGGAAAAGATTTTTGTTGAGGAGTGTGGGTTATGATGGGATGGTGTAGGGTGGGAGGGGGAACATTCAACTTGGATCAGCTTGTAAAAATAAGGTCTTACACTGGAGAAGGAGGGCTGGGGAGGGCGGTTCCTTATGTAGAAGTTTGTGAGTCTGGGGAGGCGGCTGTTGCTGGCTCTGCAACACTGGTGGGCAGCACCGGGTCTTGACCCCAGGGAGACCAGGGCCACCTGAGGGGCCAGGATGGTCCTGGCACTAGTAGCAGATACACAGGTCACCCCAAGCCCTCCCTGGAGTAGCCTTCACCTGGCCCTGCAAAGCCAGGAGTTGCCCACACACACACACAGGCCGCCAACCCAGGCTCAGTACCCGAAGATCTTGTTGAGCATGTCGGCCACAAAGTGCTCCTCCTCGTAGCTGGCCAGGCTCAGCAGCCGGGCCCCCAGCTCCTGGCAGGCCCCCTGGGCCTGGACCCAGTTCTTCTTGTCCTGCAGTCGCTCAGAGCTGAACACCTGCAGGAGCAGAGTCCAGCTGTCCAAGCTGTCCCCAGTGGCCCACTTCCTTCCCCAGGGGACACCTGCCCTCCCATGACAGCAGTGGGGAGCAGGACTGGGGCCTCACCGAGCAGGGGTCCAGGCCAGTAAAGACAAATCTGCTCATCAGAAAAAGAGCCCCAGAGGAGCGGGGCGGACACAGGCAGCTCCTGGAGGACACTGCTGCCCAGTGCCCCCAACCAGAGGCCCGACGGGTGCTCCCACCGCAGCAGAGCCACAGTCTGCCGAGGGCAAGTGCCCTGTCCTCCCTGGACTTCAGTTTTCTTCATGCCACAAAAGACTACATCAGTGGCTCCCAAACCAGCAAGGCTTTAGAATGCAGATTACCGGTGCCGCACGACCTGCTGCATCCCCATCTCCGCAGAGGCAGCCTGAAGACTGTATTTTTGTCAGGCTCCCAGAAGAGCAGCCCGCCCAGCCCCCACCTTTGGAAACCTCTGAAACCAATGATCTGCATGGTTTTGTCAAGTCCTCAAATGTTTACTGAGCACCTACTATGCACCAGGTCTCAGAGTGCACTGATGAGAGTCTCACCAGAAATGCTTTTCTGTAGCCCACTGTGGCAAGAAGTGTTTTCGGGGCCACCACGTGGGTTGTGGCTGGGTCTCACTGGGACCCCCTCCTCAAGGTGAGCTGCCTCTTGGCTCCTCTCTCTCTCCCTCCCCCATACAACAGGCTGCCTACCTTGTAACAGTGCCGCAGTTTGGGGTCTGAGGCCCAGCCCTGGGGACAGGAACCAGTAAGGCTGGGCGTGGGGTCAGGCCCGGGCAGTTCAGGCGTCACGGGTGTGCCCAGGCTCTGCCGGCAGATGTAGCGAGCCCAGAACGTGGTGCAGTTCTTCACCTCCCACAGGCCCATGGCGCTGCCCGTGGCCAGGGCTACGCACCCCCCACGGCCGTACCCTGAGGGAGGGAGAAGGGACACCCTTACACCGAGGAGGACTCATGGCTTGGCCCTCCCTCACGTGCCCCTGGGGCACCACCACCACCCTTGCCCGTGGAACCGACACAGCCCTCTCTGCAGGGATGGTCTGTGAGGTCGGGGCCCGGGTGGGAGGACGGGAATGGAGGTAGGGTCCCAGCTCTGTGTTTACTCCTGTGAGCTCTCAGGCAAGTGGCTTAACCTCTCTGAGCTTCTTTCATCACCTACCTCAGCAGGTTATTCAAAGGGTTAATTAAAAAAGATAATTCATGTGCAATGGTAATAACAGCAAGCACTTATATAGCACTCACTATTCTAAGAGCTTTACATACACTAACCGTTGAAGCCTCACTTTAATCCTTCGAGGAAACTACCAATGCGCCCACTTGACAGGTGAGGAAAGGGGCCCAAAGATGTGCAGCGAATAAACAGCGGAGTCAGACCTGACACAGGTGGTGAGGCCCCGCACCCCGTTCTCCTAATGGCTTCGCCGTGTTGTATGAGTGATCAGTTCACTGGGAAGCCCTGGGTCTCGGGTCCTGGCAGGACGGGTCCCCCAGGAAGTCAGAGAAGGGGCTGGCTGGGCGGCGTGGGGGCGGGGCTCACCAGGCTGGTCCCGGTTCCAGTGCGTGTATGTGACCTCGTCCCCACTGAGCCAGCGGAAGGAGCCGGTGCCGTTGAGGTCCTGCAGGGCAGTCCAGAAGTACTCGCCGTCCCAGTTGTAGATGAGGCTGCTGACAAAGGCCTGCTCGAACCTGCGGGCACAGGGGCTGGTCAGGGCAGGCTGCACACCTACCCCGCACCCGGCACTGCAGGCCAGATGCCTGGCCAGGACCCTGGGTGCTGAGTCGGACCAGGAAATGTTCAGGGAATGGGGATCCCTAAAGACCCCACAGCTGACACACAGCAACCCAGATCGTCCTCCACCGTCTGCCCTCTGTGCCTGGCTGAGAAGAAACAGAGGAAGTCAGACCCAGCCCAGGCCTCTCTCGGGCACCCAGCCCACACCTACACCTGCCTGTGCCGCTGCCCAGGCCCACCCCACCCTGGAGTCACTCAATAACCAGGAGTCCTTGTGACAGGATTAGAGAAAGGCCCTGGAGCCGGCCGATGACGGGGTGCTACCCCGCTGTTTGATGGAGGGGCCACGTGAGGCCAGGACACGGGTGAAAGCCGGTCTGGGTGCCACCCCCGTACCTGTTGGTGACGGTGACCAGCTGGGAGCCGTAGTCCGCACACAGGCGCCGGGCCTCACTGTAGGTCACTTGGTCCTCTCCCAGCCAGTAGCAGGACGGGCTGTGCCACTTCCAACCCTGGCTCAAGAGAGTGGGCAGCAGAGGGGCGTCTGTGGGGAGGGTACCCCTCTCTCACCCATCAATCCTGGGGCAGGGGGATGCCATCGGTGGCACCACTGAACATGTTATCGGCTTGAGCACAGGACAGAGGGGACTCGTTCGACACCAGATGTGGCCTTCCTATGCTGTACTCTGCACCTGTCACTCCACACTACCCCCCCACACACACCATTACCCCCACCTGCCAGACCAGGGGTGGGAGCACGGCCCGAGGGTGGCGGCTGGAGGGCAGGCAGGCAGCTACTCAGCCTGTGGCCTGGCGCAGAAAGACAAGTGGCCCATCAGATGCCTCTCTTGAACATTTAGCCACGAGAAGCTGTGGGAAAATTGCCAGTTGGCTGAGAAACCAGAGCTAAAACGCTGGGGAAGCTGCCAGGATGTGGAGGGGCTGGGTGATCCTCAGGGGCCTGGAAAACTGAGGTGGAGGGTGTGCTGGGCCTAGGGGTGGGGAGGGGAGCAGACCCTCAGGAAGGGCCGCAGAGAGCCCTCAGCTCCTGAGCAGGCTCTCCACCTCCAGGCCCTCACCCCCCCACCGACCCCTTCCCCTTGGGCCACCCTGAGGGGCTCCCTGTTCCTGACTTTCCGATGAGGAACCGCGGCTCAGAGAAGTTAAGAGACTCGACTTTGAGTGCAGATCGTGCCAGGTGGAGCCCCGCCTGGAACCCGCACCGCAGAGGCTGTGCCTGTCCTCAGCCCTGCTCCTCCTAAGAGGACTCCAGATGCTGCCAGGGCCTTTGCCTCCAGCGGGCCCTGAAGTGGGGAGCCGTGTGGGGGAGCTCGAGGTTTCGAGAGAGAGTAAGATGCAGCTCTCTGGGCAGGAGCCAGGGCAGAAGAGAAGCTGGTGTGGGTGGGTGCTCACGCGTAGCGGGGGGTGGATCCTGTGTGCCCAGCAGGGCTCTGCTAAGACTCCTCGCTCTCCTGGGGTATTCACCAGGGCTACTTAGCACTCCCCACACATTTCAGACCAGCCCTGGTGCCGGGGCAGCAGTTGGCAGTAATTCCTCTCCACCTCCCACCCCCACCTCACCCAGGCCAGGCCAGGGTCCCCGGGCCATTCCCTGACCATGCTGGTCCCCCAGCTCCAGCTGGGCCCCTGTGTGTTCCCTCCTTCCTCCCCACTAGAGTTCGGGCCTGTTGTCATTTCCTGCCCCCCCCCACCCCCCGGGGTAGAGTTTTGGGTGCAGGTCAGGTGGGAAATGGTAAGGGGGCTTAATACAAAGGAAGACAGTGGAGCCAGACTGGTAAGGGGCTGGGCTGGAGGAGCATGGCCTTGGCAGACGGAGCTGCCAGGAGCTGAAACACCCCAGACACATCCACCCCACTCACACCTCCGCTCGGCCTGGGAGGGGCCCTGGGAGGGCCGGGGGAGGGAGATGGGCCAATCACCCATTCTCACCCTCATTCGTACACTCAGCACCCCCTGCTCACTTATCCCACCTCCCACCCTGGGCCCTAATCCGTTCCCTCTCTGAACGTCTGGTAGCTCCTGAGGCTGAGAGCACAAGGAGTGAGACGCCAGAATGGCCTCATCCCTGCAGGAGAGACAGACAGACAAGCACCCACCACATCAGATGGTGTGACGTGTGCCAGCAAAGACAGAGGGTGCAGAAAGGGCACGGGCTCACCCCAGCAGCCTCCACTCAGGTGACAACTGGCCAGACTCACCGCCACCTCCTGTTCTCTGCTGCCTGTTGGAGGTGGCTTCCCCGTGGAGAGGGGCTCAGGGGTATGGGTGGGGAGCTCTGCTTACCCCGAGCAGCCCCCCACCCCACCCCACCCCACACCACTGCTGCGAAGGAGCAGTGTGAAGAGCAGGAAGCAGGGTGTGCCGAGAAAGGGAGGCTGCGGGGTTTCCACACCCTGCCCCTGGGTGCCCCTCTGGCTGGCCCCACCAGCGCCCAGATCCAGAAGCACCCTCACCTTCCGGCAGCCATGGTCCTCCTCAGTGGCCCCCTGGCTCAGCTGGCCTGCTTTCTTGCAGATGGACGGCAAGGACTGGTTACACGGACTGTCATTCCAGCGACCCTCCTGGGGACACAGGGTACGAGGGAGTCTCAGCCCCCTCCCCCCAAATGTCCCAAACCCTTCAGCAAACCAGGTTTCTAGATCTGAGCCTGCTTCTGCTTGCTGTGTGGTTCTGATCAAGAGGCCTGACCTCTCTGTGTTCTAGGCTATAAAGCAGGCAGAGCGAGATTAGTTCCAGAAGCCTCACCAGGCTGATGAGAGCAAACAGAGTTGATGCGCAAATGCCTTGAAAGGTTGGCGAGCATTGTCTAAATGGGAAGAGACGCTCCTTTAGATTATTTATAGCTTACTGGCAGGACAGACAGATGAGATTCCCAGTTCTGCACGGTGTCCAGCCAGTAACTGCAGAGCCAGGCCGGGCAGAGACACTGCCCCCAGACCTGGATCTCGGATGATGGAGCTCAACAGGAATGCAGTCCTCAGCCCCTCCCTGCCCTCTGCCCCCCAGCCGCTGTCTGTCTGCCTTCAGCTCCAGCCGAGGGCAGAGGTGCTTGTGTGCCTGCCCCCAGGAGAACGCCTGGGGTGTAGCAGACGCTTAGCAAAAATTGTTTCTAGAACTGAAAATGGCAGCCCCTACTCTAGATGGCTGTGTCTTTACAGTCCCTGGCACGATCTGTGGTGTCTCACGGGAGAGTGTCCTATCTGTCCCTGGAGTGGGCGGTCTATCCCTATGGTGTCGTCCCTTTCACGAAGGGATTCTTATCTCTGCTTGAGGTCTTGCACCAGCTCCTCCACCTACACACACTGCCTCTGAGGCAAAGCCATGGAGAACAGACATCGCCCCTCAAGTTCATGAGGAGACCAGACCCTGCACAGAGCAGTCTCAGTGCAGTCCGTGGAGCATGTCCACGTAATGCGGGTTCTGGTGCCACCTGCCGGCAGAACAGCAGCTGGCAGGAGACCAGCAAGGCTCCAGGCAACATCCTAAAGCTTCATGAGAATTAGCTCCTTTAATCCTCCCAGTGACCCTCTGAGGTGGACACTGTTAGTGTTCCACTGACAGATGAGGAAACTGAGGCACTAAGAGGTTAAGTAATTTGCCCAAGGTGACCCAGCTAGTTGGGGGAAGAAGGGGAGAGTCAAACACTGGCAACCTTTCCACGTGGAAAGAGGTTGGGGGAAGGGGGAAGACGGGGCTTCTGAAAGGCACTAGGGTGGGATTCCCGGCAGGCACCGATATGACTGGGATAACACCAGAAGGCTGGGGTGCATTCGGGCCCTGTGGTATAGAAAGGGGATTCTCACCGGCCCCCAAATGGTGACACAGTCCTCCAGGCTGTCCCGGAAGTTGTTCGGCTCAAAGGGGTGCCAGTGGGTGAAGCTCACGATGCTCCCATCAGACCACTCAAAATTCATCTGCAGCTTCAAATCGTTGAGGCCAATCCACAGCTCCTCCACCTCTGGGGTGCAGCAGGAGAGAAGGGAGCAAGGACACGGAGAGGTCAGCCTTGGCCATCAGCAGAGGAGGAGGCGACAATCCCCGAGCCTCCTGGGCAGGACCAGATGGGCATCCAGAGGCCCTGCCCTCTACCCCAGACCAGCAGCGGACTCCCAGCCCCTCACCTTGCTTGATCTGCTTGGTGATGAACTCCAGCTCGTCCATGCTGTGGATGCTGAGCAGGTCGCCCCCGCCCCGCAGGCACGCCTTCTTGGACTCCTGCCAGCTGCGCTTCTCGGCTTGCAGGCGGTAGCAGTGGCCCTGGAAGGGCTGCCAGCTGGGCTCGCACTCCACCTTCACGTTGGCCCGCACATCTGCAGAGACCCCCGAGGCCGCTGCTCAGGCATCCAGCTGCCCAGCATGGGCGCCGGACCCACTGGGCACTAACACAGGCAGGGCCTCAAATTCATTTCCTCCTAAACCTGTCACACACCAACCCTTCCCGCCGGAACAGGTCTGAGGGCCGAATAGTGATGAAAAGACAAAGCCTTCCGGGGCTGCTGGAGGCCCTGTGGCAGAGACCCGGGAGGTGGTGGTGTGGTGGCAGACTCCAGCCAAGACAGGATGGCCCCTCTAGCTGGGGCCCGTCCAGCCCTGGGAGCCTCGGTTTCCTCTTCTATAAGTGGAGTTTCCTGCTCTAAGTTTCAAACTTAGTTCACGTCCACCTGGCTCAGTAAAAGGAACCGATGTCACTATCTCAAATACCATCTACTGAACGTGGACTCGGAGCTGGCCCTGGTGGTCCAGGCTGGAGGGACTGAGGAAATGGGGCCCCACCATGTGGGCAGCAGGTGAAGTCCCTGCTGACTGGCTGGCATCCCCGGCTGGGATTTCTCCTAATGCTGCTTCCCCAACCCAGCTCCCCTCCCTGCTCCCCAGGGCTGACACACTGATGGGTCCCAGGCCCTTCCACGCCCCCATTTCTGTGCATTTCAGGTTTACCCTCTGGGGATCGGGGCCCAAGGGCAGCTAAGACAGACAAGCCCTCACTTGGGCCCTGGCATTTCACCAAACTACCCACAATGTCAGGCTTGGGCAGGATTCTGCCTGGCTGGGCGGGATAGCGTGTGCCCACTCGAAGCATCGCCCCTGACTGGGACATGCTGGGATCCATTCCATACTGGGAAGCACTAAAGGGTCCAGCCCAGCAAAGTGGGCATGTCTGAAAGCCAAAGCAGATCTCTCCTGGGCTCTGGACATGTCAGTCACCTCTGCCGACCACCGAGCAAAGACCCAAGGCTGCTGGCCCAGACAGAACCAGAGTTTAGTGGGTGATCAGACCCAGGGGCCCGCTTCAGGCCGGGGGAAGAAGGGAGCTCAGGAAATGCAGGCAGAAGAAACTGCCCAGAGAAGTGCCTCCGCAGAGGTGAGCAGCCTGGGATCAAAAGCCACAGTCAGAGAGGACCCGCCACAGGGACCACACCTAGGAGATCCCGGGGACAGGGAATTTTTTTTCCCTGGTGAGCCACAGAAAAGGGGGACCAAAGGGGCTAGGCCTGCCCACACTGGGCCCTCCTTCCCTCAGAAAGCAGCTTCTGGAAGGCCTAGAATTGGTGCTAGAGGTGAGGTACCCTAGGTGAAGGGTGGGCCTTCAGGGTTTAAGCCTTTGCTTCTCCCCGCCCCCCCCCCCCCGCCAGGGGGAAGGGGGTGAGAAAGCAGGAGCTGATGGCCTTCATTCAGTCTTTGACATTTTAATGGTCAGAAGCAGACCTTTCGCTCTGTAAGCTCTTCCGGTGAGTTTGTGTATTTTTTTTCTGGTTTTGCTGTATTTTGCTTGGAAAAGTTCCCTCCTCCCCAGTCTCAGGGTCCCTGGACCCCTGTGGGAGCCTGTGCAACCTAACAGATAGGCTGCAAAGGCCCCTGTGGGTCAGGCCGGTCTCCAGCCTCACAGACCAGCCTCCAAGGGACACGAAGTTACTCTGTTTGCAACTCAGAGACCGCACACCGGTGAGGGGCAGGATCCCCAAAGCAATGCCCCGCCCACTGTCTCCTACTCCCTCCAACTCCTCCTTGAGGCCCCTATGAATCACACATGTCAGCAAGGCACTCCCTGGCTGAAAAACCTGCAAAGGCTCCCACGGCCCACCTGGCCCTACCCACACCGTCCCCAGCAGCCAAGACCCCCGGGGGGCTGGCTGCAGCCTGCCTTTCCAAATCGTTCTCTTCGCCACGCCCTCAGCCAGGGTTTGTCACATGGTAGGCATGTGCACAGGAATCACAGATACAGGGTCCTGTGAAGTTCAGGTCCTAACTCAATTAATCTGGGGCAGGGCCTGAGACCCTGCATTTATAAAAGCTCCCAGGTGACGCTGTGCTGCTGGTCTCGGGATCATAGGTTAAGAAGTCACAAGTCTGTACTCCAACCAGACCGCTCACCAACCTTGCAACTGTTGTGTGCTTCCGCGCCGCCACACCTCTGCGCGCGCAGTTCCCTCCGCCAAGGGGCCCTCCCTCCCACCTCTACTCGCCTTGTTAAACTTTACACTGAACTGGAAAGGCGCAAATCAAATGTTACTTCCTTGAAATCCTCCTTCACTCTCAGAAGCTTAATCAATCCCTCCTCTAGGCATCTATTGTACTGACATTATTGCACATGTCTTTGTAACAGCACATAACTCAGGATATTCCAATTGTGCGTTGAGATGTCTGCCACCTTCCGCAGACTGTGACTTCCACAAGGACAAGGTAAAACCAGCATTTAACAAAGTTCTCAACAAATCCCCGAATGAATTAATGGCACTTCCCAGTGAGTTCAGACTTCAACCGAACCGTTAACTATGAACAGGGCAGACCAGAGTCACCTGTGCTGCGAGGCTGTGGCTGTGCTGTGAGGAGCCCCACCCCACCCCACCCCACCCCACCCTGATGGGCAGGCCGAGGCTCACTGGGAAGCTCTGGCTCAGCTGGGGCGTTGAGCTTCTTCTTGCACACATAGGGCAGTGCCATGCTGCAGTCGCGGTTCTGCCAGCCGCCGGAGGACTCCGTGCGGATCACTCCGCAGTTCTCCTCACTTGGGTTGTCAGGCTGATCTGTGGGGAGGGCAGGGCGCCAGCACCCCAGGAGAGAGACTCACACCCCGGCCCCTGGAGCCCTCTCTGAACTTCCTGCTTCCTAGGAAGCCTGAGCCAGCTGGAGAGGCCCAGGTCCCCACTCAGCCCTCCCTCCTTGGACACGGCAGGGCCTCACTGCTTTCTCAGCTGTGGGCCCACGTGTCCTGGGCTCTGCTCAGCGACTGGTACCCGCCCCACCCAGCTTCCCTGGCCAGGCTGCTGGTGGGCTGGGTACACGGGCCTGAAACCCAGTCCTGTGCCCTGAGCATTAGGTTCTAAGTCACACCAGAGCACTGCGTGGGCCAAGGGGGCCGCTCCAGGAGGTGCGGAATCTGCCCCCTCCCACCTCCAATTTGAGGAGATGGTGCCCGTAGGGTCCCCAGGCCGCCCTGCACCCCGAATCCTGCGCCTCACCACTCTCCCAGTTGAGGTACTTGAGAGGCGAGTTGTCCGACCACTGCCAGCCTCCACTGGTGTCCAGGTCATTAAGGCCAATCCACAGTGTGGAACTATAGCCAGTGAGGAGCCCTGACAGCAAGACGGTGACAGTGAGAAGCTGGCCGCCCATCCGCAGCCCTCCCACTTTGCCCCCACCAACGCCATCCTTACTCCCACAAGCAGAAAGGGCTCAGCGTCCTCCAAAGGTAGGAGCAGGTCTCAGGGTCCTGGCACCCCACCCTGTCCTCAGGTGGGTGGACCCCGGTCAGCCAGCCCAGCCGGGGGCTGCCCACCGTCTCACCATTGATGTAGGTCTGCTCGTGGATCTCGGTGATGCTCAGCAGATCTGCCCCTTGCTGCTCACAGCTGGCCCAGGCCTCCCTCCACGACAGTGTGGACTGGAAGTTAAACTGGTAGCAGCTGTCGGTCAGCTGGTCCTTGTCCCAGAAGGTCTCACAGTCATTACCTGCCACCAGGAGAGCCAGGCAGAGGTCCCTCCCCAGTCCTCTACTTCAGGGTTCGACACAGGGGTCCCTCACAGAGTGCGGAGGCCCCACACAAACGGTCCCACGCTGTGAGGAGGGGCCACCTCTCACCCCAGCCCCGCAAGTCCTGCCACCCGCCACACCCTCGTGGCCAGCCTCCCGCCAGGAGCCACCCCGCTCTCACTCTTGATGGGGCAGAAGCCCCAGCGCTCGTCCTTGCCGTAGTCCTGGGTGGTGGCGCACCACAGGTGGCCGTCCTCGCGGCCCGTGCTGGTGCAGCTGTGGAACCACTGGTTGTCGTACTTGAAGGGGATGGTGCAGGGCTTCCCGTGGGAGTTCCCCTGGATGGTGTAGACCTCTGCAAGGAAGGGAGCCAGGCTTTGGCATTGGGGTCCTTGAAGTTGAGGTGCCTGCCCCCTATAATGCAGGGAGCCGGGCTGGGCAGGGGTCAGCGGAGGGGGAGGGGCAGTGGCATTGGAGAGTGGCCTTAAGGCTCCCTCTGCCATCAGATCATCCCAGGAGCCTGAGAGAGGTCCTGCTGCTCACCCCACAGGATCCAATGCCCCGGACGGCTGTCCAAACTCCAGCTGGGAGAGGGGGCCTCCAAGTCACCCCCAGAGGCCTGACCCTGAAGGAATCCCTATGCAGCTCCCCAGCCTGGGGGCTCCACTGTGCACCCCTCCTCCCCAGGTTCCATCTTGGAAGTCAGGGTGGCTTCCAGGAAAAGCACCCCAGGACGGAGCTGCCCCTGGGGGTCACCCTGGGGTCTCCCTGGAGAGTAGGCCCGGGGAAGGAAATTTTACAGCGGACACTTTTGTACTATTTGAGGTCTTTACAAGTAAAAACCTCAACTTTTAATTTTGTAAGTTTTTAAAAAGTAAATGAAATGCTTTGAAGTTAATTTTCTTATTCAAAATGCTTCCCGTCACAATCAAAGATGTGACTGTCAGGGCTCTGCCTGTCACTGGGCCTGTGACTGCCAAAGGCCGTGTCCCTGGAGCCGTCCCTCTGTGGCTGCAGTGCCCCGGACACTCTCCCCTGCAAGCAGCCTCTCACCGTAGTAGGGCCGAGCACAGAGGTCCTCTTCGCTGCCATAGATGCGCCACGGGCCACTGCGGGTCTGGTCGCCGCGCTCAGGGGTGCCGGCCTTCGAGGAGTTGCCGGCTCGGCCGGCCAGGAGCAGGTTCAGCTGGTCACCCAGTGTATGACAGTGCCAGCGAAGGTTCATTGCCTCCCGGTCACATTCGTACATGCCCAGGGAGGCTGTGGTGTTGGTGCCCGGCCAGCCTGTGCCCAGGCACTGCATGGCACCCAGGTTGAAGAGCCGGTTCCGCGAGACCCACTTCCAGTGCTGGGCAGGAAGGCTGTTACTGCAGTGTGGGGAGACCCTGACTTGCCCACCCTGGGCCTCCAGGCAGCCCTCCAGTCCATAGCTGAAGATGAGGAAGACGTTGGGCTCTGGAAAGGAAGGCGGGACATGAAGCCGTCACCGGGGCTCTCCTGGTGAGCCCTCGATGGCCAGCGCCACCTACAGACAGGCACTGACCATGAGTCTGGTGCTGGGTTGCCGCCCTCCGTCCCACCCCCAAAAGCAAACCCCACTCCACATGGCAAGTGGGTCCCACACCCTTTTCTGAAGGTCTTAGGAGCAGCGGAGGCATTCCCATCACACACACTGCAACCTTTGTCCCTGCCGCTGTCGCAGAGCACGGCTTTCTGCCATAGCGTTCCAGCCTGCGTCGTTTGGCCTCGCTCCTCCCCTTGCCCCTCGGCGTCCTTGGCTCCATCCTCTCCTCCCATCTAGAGTCTCCCCAGACCACTCACCACCCCTCACACCCAACCACTCATGCGCCATAGCCATCTCACTCCCATTTCCAGACAGCATGTGGCTCTCTGGATCCCCCATCCTGCGTCCTCTCACCAGTCACCTCACTGCGGAGACACTTGGTGGGAGACAGTGAAATCTAAGCGGCCCCCAGTGCACCCACGTTACAGATGAAGAAGCCAAGACTTCAGTGATTAGACAGCAGGCTAGTGGTTGCCTGGGGCTGGGCAGCGGAGATGGGGCGGGAGGGGCTGCTGAAAGGCACGGGTTTCTTGGGGGGGGGGAGTGTTCTCAAACTACAATGTCACGACAGTCGCACGGCTCTGAATATACTGAAACCCCATTAACTGCACGGTTTAAATGGGTGGATTCTACAGCATGTGAGTTATACCTCAAAGCTGTTATATCTTTAAGTTATTATTATATTTTAAAGGGAAAGAGGGTGGGGAGAAACGTGAGAAGAGTTTGGAGACAGGAAGTGTGAATCCTTGAAAACATGAATCTAACTGCTAGGGTTCAAATCTCAGCTCTGCCTCTTACTGTGTCACTTGGGCAAGTCGCTTAATTGCTCTCTGACTCAAGCTTCTTCATCATAAGACTGTTGTAAAGGGCTCTGCCCGTGTGGCTCAGTTAGAGTGTCATCCCATCAACTGAAAGGCCATAGGTTCGATTCCTGGTCAGGGCACACACCTGAGTTGCGGGTTCGGTCCCAGGTCGGGGCACGAACAAGAGGCAGCCGATCACTGTTTCTCTCTCGCATCGATGTTTCCCTGTCTCTCTCCCTCTCTTCCCCTCTCTCTAAAAATCAGTTTACAAAATTAAACACAAAAGACTGTTGTAAAGGTTAAGTGAGGTAATACTGCACGTGTGAAGTGTTTGGACAAGGGCCCGGCACACAGGAAGGGCGCTACTGTAGCGGTGGGAAATTGTAACTGCCCCCCCCACCATTCTTGACGTTGTAAGTGCTGACTCTGACTCATATGTAGCTTGTAGATGAATATCACGTTTGTTAAGACCCTAGGAACTAATTTCAAAAGATACAGCCTCTGGGCATCCCAGCTCCGGGAGATTAGCGGACCTTCAATCATAAAGCCACCCAGGATGACTGACGCACACCAGACCATCACCTGCCCCGCCCGCACGGACTACGCTCAGCTGCAGTGTTTATCACTATGACGACTGTTACTGTCTGTTACTAGTTCACGTTAGAGGTAAAGAGCCTGCCTAAAGGGTGGCAAGAATACGTGACCAAAGTCCCAGGCTGGCCACAGATGGAGCTGAAATTCGGTCCCGGCCTCCTGTTCCCCCACACTGGCCCTGTCACCCCTCTCCAGTCCATTCTCCACGGCCAGCCAGAATGACTTTCGAAGATGCAAGTAAGTTCTCAAGTTCTTTTAAAAATGACATTCGAGTGTTGAAAGTCATAAAGAAAATGATGATGAATTTCGTGGACCAAAAAGGGGTGCTGTAAAAAAAGGCACACCAAAAGGAACTTCACAGGGTGATCCAATCCCTTGATTGTAATTCTCTTGACATTTACCTGATATTTTGTTCAGCATCTGCGTCTATTTCTCTTGATTATGGGTCATTTTCTCCCCCTGCCTGCACGTCTAGTAATTTTGATCATAAACTGGACATTGTAAATAATGTTGTAAGGAGTCTGGATTCTTTTCTTCTCTATGGGGCCTTGTGGAGGGCGTGCTTCAGGGAGTCTGGGTTCATCTTCCTACGAAGAATGCTGGGCTTTGTTCTGGCAGGCAGTTAGATCACTGGTGCACCACCTCGATCCTGCAGGGGCTTGGTTTTGGGCTTTGCGAGGGTGGGGCTGTTTTGCCTTTAGTTTTAGGGTGTGTCCCTTAGCCTTGGGTTTAATCATAAGGTGAGGCCCTTCTGGAGTTTCAAAGGAAATATATTTTTAAGATTTTATTTATTTATTTTTAGAGAGAGGGGAAGGGAGGGACAAAGAGAGGGAGAGAAACAACAGTTGCCTCTCACACACCCCCAACTGGGGACCTGGCCCGCAACCCAGGCATGTGCCCTGACTGGGAATCGAACCGGTGACCTTTTGGTTTTCAGGTCAGCACTCAATCCGCTGAGCCACACCAGCCAGGGCTCAAAGGAAAATCTAAAAGCAAAACAAAACTAAAACTAAAAAAAAAATAAAAAAAGGAAAACCTTAGGCAATTACTAAGCGCCTCTAACTCGGTGGAACTTGAATTCCAAACTGCTTCCTCAAGACCATGTAGTGACCAAAACCCCTGCCTCCCAGCTGCCGCTTCCTCCTGGGTTCCCTAGAGCCTCCCAGGTTAGACTGCCCATGCCCAGGTGAGCAATCACCAAGACCTCGAGGAGAATTTGCAGGGAACGTCTCTATGGCTCCTTCCTCTCCAGAGGTTTCCCTCTCGATTTTTAGCTTGTCTGGCAGCCTCCAACTCTGACCAGTGAAACTGCGCCTTTCTGTCTGAGCTCCTCTGTGGACAAAAAAGGGCTTCTAGGGAAAATAACTTCACAGGCTGATCTGATCACAAATTCCTAATTGGGCAGGTCACGGTGCGGTGGGTGGTCACACCCCAGGCAAATAACTGCTTTGGAAGAAGACCTGTCTTTGCCTTAAGCAGAGCCTGTCCGTGGCCCCTGTGCCTGCAGGTTAACACACCTCAGGCCTCCCTCGGAGAGCACAGAATCTTGTTAACTACCCCACAGTCCAATCCCCGCCTGCCTTCTCCCACCTTCCTGGAATCTTCCTCACAGCCCCTCCTTAATTCCAAAGGCAGAGAAGCAGCAGCAAACTGTCATTTCTTGGAAGTATTTTTCTCAGTCTTGAGAGCTTGCTTCCCGGTATATCCTGTTTAGATCAAATAAGTTGGGGTGGTTTTTTTTTGAGATTTTATTTTCTTTTAAATTATTTTATTGTTGTTCAATTACGGTTGTCTGTATTTTCTCCAATAAGTTTTTATAAAAATTCTTTATGGGTCTGGATGTTCTTACACCATCACCTCCTAGGGGGCAGTACTCCCGGGGGAAATCGGCTCCGAGGGGTCACTCCCCTCATCTGCTTCTCTTCTCTCAAAGGTTGTTTCCTCCCCAGCATCCGTCTGGTTTTGATTGCTCCCTAACCACTGCGTTTCTTCTGTTGTCCTTAGTCTACACGCACTCTTGGCCAGAGAGTCAGACTATGTCAACATACGAAACTCCAAAACTGCGGAGAGTTTTTATGAGTGTATTTGATCCAAACTGACAACAATTGCCGGGAAGCAACATCTCATGGACTGAGAAAATGCTGCAGAGAATGGACGTTCTGCAGCTCATTTTAGACATCAGAATCAAAGGACAAGCTGTAAGGAGGGTTTCATGAAATTCACCGGTGGTAGATTAAGGAGGCGGGAGAAAGCAGAAGAGGGGACAATCTCTGGAACCCGGGAAAGGGTGAAACCGAGACGCACACTTTCTTTACATCGGAGGGTGCAGGGTAGGCAACCATGAACGTTCACAGCAGAGAGGTGGCCAACAAGATAAAAAATACTGGTGGTCTCCCAGGGCAGCTGTGGCCTGAGGGGTCTAGAGAAGGAGATTACCTGACATTTCAAAAGTATGTAAAAAGACAATATTTAACGGTAAGACTGGACCCGTCCAGGCCTGGACCGGACTGCCTGCCAGGACCAGCTCTTGGTTAAGAATTTTTATGTCCGGACCTTCCCATGTGGTTATTTTCCACCTCCCTTGAGCTTGTCAGGTTTAGGAGGTGGCCCCTTTTATACAAGCTATCCTGCCATTCCCAGAACTCATGAGCTGACGTATTTGTTTATTTTCTGTCTCCATTCTTGTTCATAACCGCCCAGGGACTCTCTCAGTCCTCACCACTGGGTCCCCCGTGCCCACGGCTCTGCCTGACACACAGTAGTGTTTAATGAGCACTGAAGGAACAAATACATGAATCTCATGCCTCGAAATCACAGCTGACCAGTCTGCCTTCTTGCTGCTTGTCCCAGCTGCCAGATTAACTTTCCTCAAGCCGGGTGCCCACGGCTCCTGTCACTGAGCGCTCAAAACTCCTCGGAAGGCTGGCAGGGCAGGGACACTGGTCACGCTCTTCTTCACTGGCACCAGGCTGGGGATCCTCTCTGGGCAAGTCACAGGTGACTTCCTGAGGGTCTTTAGGGCAACCGACAGAGCTGCTCACCCCTCCCTGGGGGGACCCTCCGTCCACCTTGTTCCAGGCACCCCCCAAGAACCATAAAATGGCCCCAGGACTTGACCCCAGCCTGCCCAAGCCTCCTCTAGGGCCTGGGTGTTTGGTTCTCAGAAACTCCACGTCAGCGAAGACGGTCGGAACAGAAAGTGACCCTCAGCAGGAGGTAGGGAAAGGGCCTGGGACCGGAAAAGAGAGAAAACAGTACTTGCTTTTACAGACGCTTCTCAGAGGAGGAACTGGGCAACACAGCCCCAGACGGCACAGGAGCCCACTGCAGCCCAGGGCACAACGTTGTCCGGCCTCCTTGACCAGAAAACGCACACACTGGCCTCAGCAACCCCAGCCCTGCTGTGCAGCAGTGACAGATGGCAAATGAGGGGTCTGAGAGGGACCCACATCGGTCGGGAGAGGCAATGCCACTGGCATCGGGCTACCTTTCCCTCACTGGACAGATGAGGAAACTGAGGCCCACACAGGGAGAGAGATGAGGATGCCCAATCGCCGTACCTCAGTTTCCTCCTCTGTCACATGCACTGTGGCTGCAAGTCCCCCCGTCCTGTTACATCCTGGGATCAAATCTACACATCCTCCTGGAGTGCCCACTATGTGCACGGCAGGTCCCAGGCAACGCTGGGGCCACAGGCAAATGCACAGCGCTGTCCGGGTTAGAGAACAGTGGGGTTTGGGTCCCTTTAAAACCCAGGTGTCTGGGGGACATAGGAGGCGGCTGTGCCTTCCAAGGGCAGAGAGACTCCCTGAAGACACAGAGGACCCGGAGGAGGCAGAAGGTGACGAATGCAGGTCATGAAATGGCCTTGGCAGCCAATGAGAAAAGGACGAGGACTTTGGGAGAAGGGGGGTCTGCAGGGAGGTGAATAGCGAAGGGGAGGCTGAGGGGAATTCTTGGAGATGGGTCCCGATGACTCTGCCAAGCTGGGGGCTAGGGAGCTCTGGGGGAGCATTTTCCACCCAAAGCTGAGGGGAGGCTGTTTCTCCAGGGCCCAGTGGAGGAAGGGAGCTTTGGTTGAGCACAGTCCGCCAAGGGGAAAAGGACGGGAACACAGGCATTTCGATGTCTGACTCTGATCTTTGCGTCCATGCTCTCAGCAAGCCCACACGGAGCAGAGAGGGGCTCAGAGTGGGGAGTCCTCATGCCCCCCATTCTGAGGAGGCCCCCTTCTGCCTCACCCACCCTCCTAGCCTCACTCCACATGCGTGAGAGCTTCAGGTGTCATTGCCCCTCGCTAGGACCTTGGTATAGTCCTCACCAAGGACAAAGACGACCTCTTGTGTTTCATTGGCAACCACACCAGGCCCAGCACAGAGGGCGAGTGAACACACGAGTGAAGCCAGGCAGGAGACTGCATGTTAAGCACCCGTTTGATGTCTTTCATTTATTCACTCAACAAATCTTTACTGAGAATTTCACAGGTGTCAGGCGTAGCCATGAGCGGTGTAGACCTAATCTAGCCCCTAACACCACATGGCCTGGCAGGTGCTGGGCTCTGCGTGGAAGATGAAGACAGAATCCTTGACCACGTCCTTGACTGCTCAGTCTCTGGCCTTTGTTTTGTCTGCCCAGCAAACTTCCCATTCCCTTCTCATCACTATTTATAAAGGATTTTCCTGTACCTCTGGCTATGTGAGTGGGTGCAAAGCTCACTCTTGGCCAGTAAGAGTGGCCATCTCCCTGGCCACAGCGATCAGGGTCCTCCCTTGAAATACACGAAGTTTTCTTTCTCTGTTGAGATCGCTAAGCTGGGGCTGCCAATGGCCTTGTTTGCTACCATGAGAAGACCTTTCTACTGCAGGCAAGACTGGGCAGCACACAAGAAGAGGCCCAGAACCGAGATGGAAGGAGAAGTGAGTCCCAGTGGAGCTGACCAGCCAGTCCCAGTCCCCGAGTTCCTAAGGCTCTTCTTTGGCTCTGATCATTTGCAGCCACATCCCCATTTATTTTGTGGGCTTGTCTGCACTGGGTTCTGTCCTTGTAACCAAAAGAATCCTGATAAACTCACAACCCCATGTCCTGGAGCCGGGGCCTCGCCCCGGGTCTGGAACACTGGCTCCTTTTCCTTACTTCCCTGGGGCCAGTGTTCCGGGATCCCTTCTGACCACCAGACCCTTTAGGAGCTTTCCGGGCCTGCAGCAGCCTCCGCACCCCACCTCAAGCTCCTGAGCACCCTTCCCCTGCTCCCCCAGAGGCTTCCTCAATAGTGCAGGCAACAAGCAGTTGCGAAGCACTGTACTACCGGGAAATCAGACAGTATGCGCTCCTGACGTTTCCAGTGAAACCGAGATGCAGAGCTCACAAAGCCATCCATAGCAAAGCTGCAGGCAACACACAAGTGCGAGAAATACAAGTCAGGTCTGCTGTACACTGCATAGCTGCAGGCAACCTGCACCCGTAGGCTAGAAACGGGTTTTCCAGACGACTGAAGCATGACAGGAGTCTTTCTGGTGTGTGACCCATACTTCCTTGCTTCTCAAGACATCCAGGCCACCATCCTGGAAAGGTGTTCCTGTGTTCAGAGGCCACTGGGGTTTTTTTGTTGTTTGTTTTTAATTTATTGAACTTATTGGAGTGACACTGGTTAATAAAATTACATAGGTTTCAGGTGTGTGAGTCCTTAATACACATCTGTACACTGCATTGTGTGTTCTCCACCCCAAGGCACCGGGGTGTCAGAGCCATCTGCTCTCCATTGAGCGACCCATCTCCTTCCTGCCTGTTGACGGTCACTGTCGCCTCTCATTTCCCGTCTGCTGCAAGGTACACGCAATGCTTTGGTGGAGTCACGAGGCTGAACGCAGAGGCCGTCTGGCTGCCTCTCAGGAGCAAAGCTCTCAGCTGTCCCTGCAGCTTCCTGGGACTCAGCCCAGCAGCAGAGGCAGCCAGAGGTCTGACCTCGGATAAGACGGCTGCTCTCCATTACAAGCTGAAGACATCATGCTGAAGGCAGCGCAGAGGAAGTAAATTCTAGCACAGTTCCTGGCACGCAGCACACTCTCAACAAGTATCTGCTGAATGAGGCACGTCAAAACCATGAAAGGCCTGAGCAGAGACGAGAACAAGCTGGGTGTTCCAAGTTGTGGGAACAGCAGGAGCAAAGGCTGGGGACCCAACAACCAGTTTGGCTCGGTTCCTACAGAGCTGGGGACAAGGGGTCAGCTGGGGAGCCCTGGGGACTAGATTTGGTCCAGAGGGTACGGCAGGGTGGCCTCCAGCCGCTGAGCCTCTCCTGAAGTCAGCCACCCCTCCCCGCAGAGGCAAGGGGTCATCCCAGGGAGAGTCAGAAGCCGCCCACAGGGCTGCCGGCCAAGAGGAGCAGCTGTTTTCAATGAGCAGCTTGGCCCTGAGGCCAAGCCTAGAAATGTCCCTGAGTCAGCAGAAGCTGCCAGCCCCGCCCTGCTGAGAGGCCAATCCTGGGGACTCAGCACCCCACCCTGCATCACCTCTGCTAAAACCTGTGTCCATGTCCAGGCACGCACAGGGAATCTGCATGTGGGGGGATGGTATCCCTTCTGTGGAGGGCAGGGGAGTCACATGACAGTGAGGCCCCAATACCCTGTCCAACTGTTCAATATTTCCACCAAAACCATGGACTGTGTGCGTTTTCCCATACCCTCCACGCTCCAGGCTTTTCACCCTCTCCTCCCCCACCCCCAACAGCCCCTCCTCCTCAGCCAGGTCAAACCTCAGGCTCTACACGGCTTAAAAGTACCTGTGACTAAAACCAAAAATATGGCCCCATTTGGACTCTGCTGCTTGCACGTATAGTATATGTGTGTGTGTGTGTGTGTGTGCGTGTGAGAGAGAGAGAGAGTGTGTGTGTGTGTGTCTTTCTCTTTTTTTCTCCAGTTGCAGGGAGCTTCCTTGACCGTTAATATCTAGAGATGCTCTTCGCACCGCTTAAAATGTATGTCTGGCAATTGTGATACGCTGTGCTCCAGGAAGATGCTAAAGCAAATTCTGGCAGGGAATGGGTTCAGGGTGGGCTTATCACCTCCACCTAATAAATGCAAGAGAAGGGGATTGTGATGGGAGTGCTGGGGGATGGAATTCATGTAAATTAAGAAAGGCAACCCTAACCCTCCCCAGGTTCTGTCTGGTCCCCGGGGCCCCCAGGTGGTCCTTGGCTCAGTGCAGGGGCCCCTGGGGGTGTCTGGAACACAATCTTCACCTGCCTTGGGTCGTCTCTTGGACTGAACGGTATTTAATCTCACCCCCTGCTGCTTTCATAGTCTCAGACTAAAACCTTTTCGGCCTGTCCTTTCCCGGGACCCATCTTGTAGGATGACCCCCCACCCACCCACCGTCACAGCGGATCTCGCCTCTAACCTCTGGCCTGACCCCGGAACCTTCCACTCTCAGGAAGTCCCACAGCTTCGCTCCCCTGCCCTTTTTCCATGTCCCTACCTCACCAGAGAATCCTAAGAGCCGGCACACCTTGACCTACCTTCCTCCTTTACCCTGTCCCAGGACATGAGGTGCTGGAACCAGCCCGTCCTTTGGGTCTTCGCGGCCGCTGGGGCGAACCTCTGCGCAGCACATTGCCCTGCCCCCGGTGCACGCCCCACCTCGGCACAGCGCCCCCTCCCCGAGCGCCCCTCCCCAGTGCACCCCCGCCTCCGCGCTGACCCTCCCCGACGTACCCCCCCCCCCCCACACCCAGCCGCGCAATCTCCGCGACGTCCCGCGCCCCCGGTTCCCGGCAACCCCTCTCCAGCGGGTCCCGCAGCGCTCCGGCGCAGCGCCTTCCCGGAGGCCCCGAGGTCGCCCGGCTCCCCAACCCAACTCTGCAAACGCCGGGTCCGCACGGCCCCCGGCGCGGTCGGCCAGCTCCCAGCCAAAATAAACAGCCCAAAGCCACTTCCTTCCCCGGGGGCAACTTTCACAGTGACGGCCGGCTCCGGTCGCGTCCGGAAGTGGCTTTTTGAGCCAGCACAATCCAACCTCCCTGACCCCGCGCGAAGGGCAGGACTCTGCAACCCAGACTGGAGCTGGGCCCAGCTCTAAATCGCCGCTGGCGGGAAGCGCGCGTGGGTGGGGGCGTGGACACGCCCCGGCGCAGCAATCACCTGCAGCTGGGAGAAACCACAGGGCCCACAACGAGGCCCACCCACTCGTTACAGCGGGTCGCCGAAGGCCCCTCCCGACCCACACCAGTTCCACGTGTACGTGGGAGGGAGTCGGGAGCAGATTACTCCACAAAATCCCTGAAAGGAGAGCCCGCGGGGGCGGCAACCCCAGCACCGCGTTAGGTGGTCCATACCTGGCTGGCTGAGAATGAATTAATGAGTGAGGAACGCTGTGGAGACACCAGGCAAATTTAGAAGAGTAATTTTTTAAAGTTAGTTTTGACAATGTGGCTGCAGAGGTGTTCGAGCAGCAGTGTGTGTGTGGGGGGGTGTAATTTAAAGCTAAATAAAACATGTCGCCTTGCTCACTGCAGTCAACAAAAATGAAGAAAAAACTTTTGAGGCCTTTGTCTATTTTCCAATTTTCCACAGTGAAATCAATACTATTTTTGAATGTAACTACCCACTCACAAAAAGAAATGTGCAGAGAATTGCACTGAAATGGAATAATTTGTTTGTGAGAAACTGAGGTTTGAAGAATAAACATTCAGTTCACCAGAAACATTTTATGAACAATTTCTGGTAGCAGTTTCTCACACAGCAGAAGAGAAGAGTAGGGGTCCCCACCTCCCTGCACAGGAGGTGCTCCGTGGCCAAGCACCCAGGCAGACCCAGGTCCGTCCTCGGCCTCTCCCTACCACCTGGCATCACAGTGAGTGTTTGCCCAGCGACAGAATGAAGATGAACTGAGAGATCTCAGAACTTTTATCTTGACAATCTCTGTAACGTGGGCATGGAAGCGCCAAAGGGTTCCGGACTCGTCCACCGATACTCATACGATTGGAACCATGACCTTTTCATTGGGAGTGAAACATGTTCGAGTCCGCAACAGCATCATGCCAGCAATGGCCGATGGGAGTGAGCCATATAACCGGTTGTCTTGTACCGGGAATGAGAAGGGGAGTTCGCAATCATTACACCAGTACGACAAGCCTGAACCAGGACTCTCCAGGGCAAACTGGGGCATACATATGGCCACCCTGCACTTACACAAACAAAGAGACAGATTAAAGTTTATCATGACACAGGTTCAAGTTTACCACGTGCTTACTAGGTACCAGGCACTGGGCTTCCAAGGCTTTCTCTTTAACCCTCTTGCTAACCCACATAGCGACCCTCAGAAGTAGGTAAAATTCCATCTGGCAGCTAAGGAAACTGATACTAAAAAACCGAGATTCAACATGTTGTTAATGCTGACAGTATGGGCAGAGTCCGATGGGGGGCCAGGAAGACTGGCTGCAGAGCTGAGCTCCAAACAATTGTTCCAGGTACTTGAACCTGTAACCCACAGGCAAGTTGCATTTGGCCTTCACAGTGTGTGAAAGAAAAGCAAGCCAACATTTAAAACTGCACAGATTTCACATAGAAAGTCTGCATTTCCAGCTTCTCTCGGAAATATTGAGAGGCCTGACCACACTGAGCTGGGGCACCTGCAGGGAGCCAGTCACAGCCCCCCAGGGGCACTGCCCACCCAGGGGGAGGCTCTCCAGCTTGCCAGAGTCCCCACTCGTCCCTTTTGTGCCCCACACCCCGACACTGAGGTGGAAGGGGAGTGGCCACATATTATTGGACTTGCACATTGTTCTTACTAGAGTAGAGAAACATTCTTCCACATTCTTACTTTATAGAGACAGTATCCTGGGCTCTATAAAGAATAACCAAGGGGCTGTGCCTCTTTCGAATGGAAAAAAAAGGGGGGGGTGAGTTCCTCTAAATAAGGCTCCACTGCCCTGCCACCAGTGTCCCTGTGACATGCTGCATTCCCTTCACGAAATGTGTCCGAGACACAGCACAATACAGTCCTGAGACAGCAGAACACATTTCATAACGAGCTTCTGCTCTACTCGCTGGCAATTCCCTGACCTTCGGACTCGGTGACATTCAAAGGTGACTTGTTTGGGTCGAAGAGCAAACCATGGCCCTCTCTGGAGTTAACTGAACTTAGAGTGTTTTTTGCTAGGGAACCTTCAGGAGCTCCCTAAGACTGTATGCCAAAAATGAAACACCTGCTGACTTCTGCGATGACAGGTCGATGGGACCTACCCGCACCTTCTCCGGAGGGAGGCACCACGGTGGAGGGTGGCTCTTGACTCTGGACTAACCCTTTTCGGGCCCTGGGCTGGCTGCCTCACTTCTGCGAGCCTCACTTTTGGAAGGACATTAATTAAGACCCGCCTAAGGGGTTTCTGGAGGATTAAGCAAGAAAACCCTGGAAGGTGCGCTATAGCCGGTAAGCACTCAGTAACAGAAGGTCATTATCGTTTCTGATATTTAAGCAAGACCCTCTGTCGGGACTGGGGCCCTGAGCTCAAGAATCTGCTTCATAGCACAGAGCCTGGGAACCGGGCTTAGCAGACACTGCAGTTTGGATGAGAGAAAATTACAAGAGGAAATAAGGCCAAAGACTCGAGTGTTTAAGCTGCTCTTCAGAAGAATTCAAAGAAAAATAAATCTACGGTCCAGATGTGGAGTCCCCCTCCCATTCCCGTGGGTGCCTGGTCCCTGGCAAGCGTCATTTGATTCTGGCCTCTGAACATTTGAACCCTTCCTCAGGTGTGCCCGGAAGGGAGATGCAAGGAGCAAGGGCCACAGACAGCGTGGTGGGGAAAAGTGCGGGGACTTCTGGGAGGGCGTGCTGCGCACCCAGCACATTCTGGTTCTACAGAAATAAACTCCAAGGGCAGTCACAGAGGGGAAATGAGGTCACAAAACATGCGGCTGGAAGGGAGAGTGTGAAAGGAGGTGGGGCAATGCCTGTGCCACTTGGCAGGGGAGACGCTGCGAAGGAGGAGGACAGTGGCAGTGAGGGACCCTCACGGGGATTCGGGCAGGCACGGGGCAGTGGGGCCCGTGGGGAGCAGGGCTGAGGACTGCAATCTAGCCCAGGAGTTCAGATCTGATCCCGCCCTCCCAACCTAAATGAGCTTAGGGGACTCAAACTACTTTCTTAGCTGTAAACTGAATTATAAAATACCCTCCCTGCCTCTTCACAGGCTCCTGGTGAGATCTACAGGAATTCTGACATGATCCTTTTAGGGTCTCTCTCCCCCATTAAGTGCTTCCTTGAGAGCAGGAGCTGTGTCTTATCCACTTGTCTCCCCAGTTCAGTGCATTCAGCAGGTGCTCAATACATGCGTGTTGCGCTGAGCTGGACCATGAGAGGCGGAAAGGCAAGCTGCCCTGTGTCCTATGGGCTAGGGTTTAACAACCTCTAAATTATACCCTCCTCTAAACACAGATCTACATAAGGACAATGAAAAGAAGGGAAACATGAAATTATTTCTCGTGCCAGGAGGTTGGGATTATATGTAACTTTCTATTATATTATTATAATCTTTCTGGAGTAAATAAAGCCGAGGGAAGAGAGACACAGGGGGCATCTAAAGATCCTTGAAGCCAGCAAAAGCTCTCTGCATCGCCCACAGAACCCGACTCTGGCTCAGGTCTCGTTTGGTGAGTTCGTCTTGCTTTGGCCCTGAACAGTGGCAAAGGGTCACACACACACACACACACACACACACACACACCCCACCATTGTAACATCACAACACTCGTGACCTACAAAGGCATGCCAGCGCTGATGCACCCGCCCCCCCGGCACCCCGCTCCTTCTCCCTCCCCACCCTCTCACTCTTTTTCCTGTTTCTTCCACACATTTGTGGGGCCACAGAAAAGACTGCCCCCACGACCATCACTGCTCCTCCCTCTCTGACATCAGTTAAAAGTCAGTCACACGGGTAAGGGAGCTCAGGCTCCAGGCACAGGCTGGGCTTGGACTCCCGCTCTTGGATTAGTCAGCCGGCCCCTTCAGGCCTCAGCGTCCTCATCTGCTCAGTGGAGACACACTCGTGCTTGCCGCACGCAACAGTCACAGAGCCCCGGGCACGGGCCAGGCGCCGCTCCGGGCACACTGCCCCACCGCCTCACCGCCTATGCTCTTTGTAGATGTGGCCCCAGCCAGCAGCCCTCCTGGAGGGGAACTTGGCCCCAGAACCCACTTCTTAGGAATTTAAGGAAATAATTAAGAATCTACACAGTGGATTTTGGGTGGCAATAATGTGTCATTGTAGATTCACTGATTATAAAAAATGTGCCACTCCATTGGGGGGTGTTGATCATGGGATTATATGGGAAATCTCCAGCTTCCTCTTAATTTTGCAGTGAATCTAAAACTGCTCTTTAAATAGTCTCATTAAAAGATAAGTAGATTGAAATACAAAAGAAAAAAAGAATCTATGCCAAGACTTAGCTATTACACAGCATTATTTGTCATAGCAACGACTGGGGAAATGAATGTCAGTGGTATGGGGCTGAGTGAGGAAACTGAGACACACTCCCACAGTGGACTGCTGATTTGATGCAGACAACAGAAATTAATTTATAAAAGTATTTAGATGTGGGTAGAGGTTCAGTCTGATTTTTAATAACTGAAAAGTACAGTATGACATCATTTCTATTTTCTTTTAAATCGTGTGACATCCTAAAAGACAGTTTTGCATTCTTGTTCTTGCACTCGGGCGTCCAAATCCGAGGGGGAGCTTGTTCGCAACGCCAGTGCCCCGGCCCCACAGCAGACCTCCTGAGTCTAATCACAGGGGGAAGGAAATCTGGATTGTAAACAAGATTCTGAAGCACACCAGAGTCCCAGAACCTCTGCACGTGCCTCCGTGTTAACAGCAGTTACCACTGACTTACGGCACAGCTGGTGATTTTCATTTTCTTCTCTTTGTATTTTCTTCAATTAATATATTTGGTAATTAGCCTTGCCTGGTGTGGCTCAGTGGACTGAGTGCCAGTCTGTGAACCAAAGCGTTACCAGTTCAAGTCCCAGTCAAGGCACATACCTGGGTCCCAGTAAGGGGTGTGCGAGAGGCAAGCACACACTGATATTTCTCTCTCTTTCTCCTTCCTTCCACTCTCTCTAAAATTGAATAAAATCTTTAAAAAATATATTTGGTGATAAAAAGAGATATGACCTGAATGTCCAACAAGGGGTTAGTCATGGTGCCTTGGCACAGCGGAACCCTCCATAGCCAGGGGGAGCACTGGGTGGAAACCCACCGATGACACATGGCACGTGAAAGAATGTTCCGAGTCAGCAGGAAAACATCTATTCAAAGTCTTACACAGGGAGAGGGAAGGAAAGGAGAGGACACAGAATTTGGAAGGATATTCTCCAAAATGTCTGCGGTGGCTGTTTTTTTGTGGTGAAATTTCAGGTAATTTTTCTTTATTTCATAACTTATTATTTGAATTGGATACTATGAATAGATATCCTTTTTCACTAGCCTGAGAAAAATGTATTCTTACCCTGAAGAAAATATGTCTGTAACATTGTCTTTTTGCAGCCTCATCCAAGCTCCCTAACCGAAGCGCCCGCCAGGGCAGATGCCCTGCTGAGGGCCCAGGGGGAAAGGAGAGCCAGTCAAACAGACAGCTAGGGGCACGTTGCAGGGTGAACACTAGATCTCCATGAAGAGGGGAACCCAGTCTGACCCCAAAGGGTTTTGTGAACTTCACCAGAGAGGCCAAGTGTATGGAAGAGAAGGGATAAATAAAGATACTCTGAAATAAAAATTTTAAATAAACAACAAACAAGGGAAAGATATTTGTAACACATATGGCAAGAAACTCATGTAAGCCAAAGAGAAAAATATACACTCCAATCATTGTAAGGTGCTAAGACCTGAAGAGATAAAAATAACCAAGGATTTAAACAGATAGTTCACGAAGAAGAAATACCCATGTCTACTAAGCCTTTGGAAAGTGTTTAAGAGTGTCTGGAATACTAGTAGTGTTCCTATTTGCTGAATCTGAGCATTGGTTACATGGGTGTGTTCAGTTTGTGAAAATTCAGAGCTGAACATTCATGATGTGTTCACTTTCCTGTATCGATATTATACTTCAAGAATTAAAAGTTTTTGCCATGGCCAGTGTGGCTCAGTTGGTTGGGTGCTAAACTTCAAACTGAAAGATCTCAGGTGCGATTCCTGGCCAGGACACGTGCCTGGGTTGCCTGTTAGGTCCCCCAGTCGGGGCACATGCAAGGGGCAACCAGCAGATGTTCTCTCTCACATCGATGTTTCTCTCCCTCTCTTCTCCTTCCCTTCCCCTCTCTCTGGAATCAATAAAGGGGAAAAATAATTTTAAAATATTTTAAAGATGTTATTGATTTACTTTTAGAGAGAGGAGAAGGGGGGGAGAAAAAAAGGAGAGAAACCTCAACATATAGGAGATACATGGATCTGATGCCTCTCCCACGTCCCCAACTGGGGACCTGGCCTGACTGGGAATCAAACAGGTAACCTTTTGGTTCCTAGGCTGGCGCTCAATCCACTGAACCACAGCAGCCAGGACAAGAATTAAAATTTTGTAAAGCAAGGGGTGGATAAACACAAAATAGAGATTGGTGGTGGGTGCGGGCAGCACGGAGAGGGAGACAGGAGAGAGGCACATAAGCAGTAGCACAGGCATTCCTCAGACATATCCTGGGTTCAGGTCCAGACCACGGCAATGAAGCGAGTCACAGGCATTTTTTGGTTTCCCCGTGCATGTAACAGTTACGTTTACACTATTCTGTAGTCTATTGAGCATGCAACAGCATTATGTCTAAACAAATGTACTGTACGTGCCTTAATTTAAAAATACTGTATTGCTAAAAATGCCAACCATCCCCTGAGCCTCCAGTGAGTCACCCCCTTTTCGGTGTGGAGGGTCTTGCCTGAGTGTCGATGGCTGCGGGCTGACCGGGCGGTGGCTGCTGATGGTCAGGGTGGCTGCAGCAATGTCTGACAATGAGACACCAGCCAAGCCCACCGCACCCCCGGACGCCTCCTTCCACGACTGCTTTCTCTCTGTAGCAAGCACACGGCACTGTTTGATAGTATTTTGGCCACAGAGAACAACTTTCAAAATTGAAGGCAATCCTCTCAAACCCTGCCACTATTTTATCAACTAAGTTTATGCAACACTTTTTTATGCGTGACACTCTGAACCTTTTGTTGTCACCTGAACAATCTTCACAACATCGTCACCAGTAGATTCTATGCACAAAAAGGAACGCCTCACCCTTTACCCTGAAGCCATTCCCTCACATCTCCAGGTTTCACTTCTAGTGCTTGGCTATTTCCAACCCATCTGCAGTCACGGTCCCCACTGAAGTCTGGAAACCTGAATGTCACCCGAGAGGGTTAGGATCAACTTCCTCCAAACTGTTCTTAATGGCGTCTAGAATGTGGAATCCTTTCCAGAAGGTTTTCAACTTACTTTGCCCAAATCCATCAGAGTTCCTGTGTTGGCAGCCACAGCCTTACAAAATGCATTTCTTAAATACTAAGGTGTGAAAAGTCAAAGTTACTCCTTGATCCGTGGGCTGCAGGGTATGTGAGTGTTAGCAGGCATGAAAACAACATTAATGTCATTGAACATCTCCTTTAGAGCTCTTGGGTGGCCAGGTGCATTGTTAGTAATATTCTGAAAGAAATCTTTTTTCCCCCTGAGCAGTAGGTCTCAACAGTGGGCTTAAAATATTCAGTAACCCATGTTGTAAATAGACGTGCTGTGATCCAGGCTTTTAGAAGAATTAATTAATTGATTGCTTTTTTAGAGAGACAGAGAGAGAAATATCAATTTGTTGTTCCAGTCATGCATTCATCGGTTGTTTCCTTCTACATGCCTTGACCAGGGACCAAACACACACAATTGGCATATCGAAACTATGTTCTAACCAACTGAGCTACCCAACCAGAGCTGTCATCCAGGTTTGTGGATCTATTTATAGGGCAAAGCAGAGTAGATCTGGCCTAACTGTTAAGGGCCCTAGGATTTTCAGAATGGTGAATAGGCATTGGCTTTAGCAAAAAGTCACCAGTTGCACTAGCCTCCAATAAGAAAGTCAGCCTGTCCTTTACAGATTTGAAGCCAGGCATTGGCTTCTCCTCTCTTAAATATGAAAGTCATAAATAGCATCTTCTTCCAATATAAGGCTGTTCTACTTGCATTGAAAACCTGCTTGGTGCAGCCACCGTCATTAATTATCTTACCTAGATCTTCTGGGTGACTTGCTGCAGCTTCCACATCAGCACTGCTGCGTCTCCTTGCACTTTTCTGCTATAGAGGCAGCTTATTTTCTCAAACCTCATGAACCAACCTCTGCTAGCTTCAAACTTTTCTTCTGCAGCTTCCTCACTTCTCTCGGCCTTCACAGAACTGAAAAGAATTAGAGCCTTTCCTGGGATGAGGCTTTGGCTCAAGGGAATGTTGTGGCTCGTTTGATCTTCTCTCCAAACCACTAAAACTTTCTCTGCATCAGCAATAAGACTGTTTTACTTTGTTATCATTTGTTCTCAAGAACTGTCTTTGCATTCACAACTTGGCTAACAATTTGGTGCAAGAGGCCTAACCTCTGGCCTGGGTCAGTTCTGGCCTTTAATATGCTTTCTTCCCTAACTTAATCATTTCTAGCTTTTGATTTAAAGTGAGAGACCTATCACTGTTCCTTTCACGTGAACACTTAAGAGGTCATTGTAGGATTATTAATTAGCGTAATTTCAATATTGTTGTGTCTTAGGGAAAGGGAGACCTGAGGGGTGTGTGGGAGGGGAGACAGGGGAGAGAGAGAAAAACAGCTAGTGGGCGGAGCAGTCAAAACACACACAACCTTTACAGATTAAGTTCTCCTTACATGGGCATAGTTTGTGCTGCCCCAAGGCAATTACAATAGTAACATTAAAGGCCACTCTGATGATAGATCACCATAAAAAAATTAACAATAATATGCCCTGGCTGCCATAGCTCAGTGGATTGAGCGCAGGCTGCAAACCAAAGTGTCGCAGGTTCAATTCCCAGTCAGGGCACATGCCTGGGTTGCAGGCCATGACCCCCAGCAACCGCACATTGATGTTTCTCTCTCTCTCTCTTTCTCCCTCCCTTCCCTCTCTAAAAATAAATAAATAAAATCTTTTTTAAAAAGTAACAATAATAAAAAAGTTTGAAGTATCGTGAGAATTACCAAGATGAGAACTACAGTGACATGAAGTGAGAAAATGCTGTTGGAAGAATGCCCCTCATTGGATATGTGATCTTGGACTGCAGCCTCTTTGGCTCAGTTGGGTAACACTGACCCCAGGAGGTTCCGTGCGCTCTGTAAATAGTCACGGAGTCTCCAGTCCTCATTTGTTGCCTGATGTTACACAGACACATCATAAAGTTCTTAAAATGCAGCAAGCCCACCCTGCACCCCTTGCTTTTCTCATTTGTACTCTGGCCTCACCCACACGTACTGCCATTCCTCGCCTGTAGAATTTTGTGTCCTGCTGCTAAGTGTAAGCTTGTGTTACGGTGTGGGAGTCCTCTCCCGTGGCCTCCTCTGTAAACACTCAGCTGATCAGCGCAGCAGGAGGAGGCTTGTGTTTGGGAGGCTGTCCATGGGAAGAGCTTCGAACCAGTGAGCACCCCAACCAAGAGCTTCCTCGGGAGAATGCACTCTAAGGCTGAGCCTCCTACAAAGGCCTGCAAGGGGAGGAAGCCCAACTCCCACGTGTCCTTTATTAATGTATGGGTTTTAGAGAGAGGAAGCAGAGGGGGAGAGAGAGCAGCACTCACTCATTGTTCCGCCCAGGGACACACCCGCAACCTTGGCATACTGGGACGCTGCTCCAACCCACTGTGCCACCAGCGCCAGGGCTCCAACTCGTCCTGTACAACGGGAGCCCTGGCCTGTGTGGCTCAGTGGACTGAGCACCGGCATATAAACTGAAAAGTTCCCAGTTCTGGGCTGCGGGCCAGGTCCCTGGTGCGGGGCAGGCAAGAGGCAACCACACATTGATATTTCTCTCCCTCTCTTCCTCCCTTGCTTACCCTCTCTAAAATAATTAAATAAATAAAATCTTTAAAAGACAAAAAGGCCAAGCAACGGTCATAGTTTGAGGAGATTAAGGAGACATGATGCCACTTTGGACCCTGGACAGTTGTTTAAAAAAAAGAAAAGAAAACAACTGGAGAAATCCAAACACAAACTGCATATCAGAAAAAATAGCCCTGGCTGGTGTAGCTCAGTGGATTGAGCGCGGGCTGTGAACCAAAGGGTCGCCAGTTCAATTCCCAGTCAGGGCACATGCCTGGGTTGCAGGCCAGCTCCCCAGTGGGGGCCATGTGAGAGGTAACCACACATTGATGTTTCTTTCTCTCTCTGTTTCTCCCTCCCTTCCCCTCTGTCTAAAAATAAATACATAAATAAATAAATAAAATCTTAAAAAAAAATAATTTCACTTGTTATATTTCTTGTATGTGTGATTATGGTATTATGGTTCTACAGAATGTCTTTGTTTTTAGTTGATACATGGTGAAGTATTTAAGTGTGAAATGTCCCATCTATAATTGCCTACAGCTTCACCACACACACACACACACACACACACATACACGAGGTAGAGCAAATGTGGCAAAATGTTAAAAGTTGGTTCTTTAGCTGAGGACTACATAGCTCCTCACTGCATTATGTATTTTTTTTTCACCTTTTCCAATGGTTTCAGAGGGTATAACACCAACGTAGTCCTGGGATTTTCCCCCACTCCACAATATGTCTCTGAAATGCACCCATGATAATGCACGTAGCAGAGGTTCACTCAGTCACCGCTGCATTACATTTCATGGTGTGTCTGTATCTGTGACTTATCCACATTTCTTTTGATGTGCATTTTTGGTTTTGTTTTGGCTATTCTAAACAGTGCTGCTTCTAGGCTTTTTCCAAAACACCAGTGCTCTTACGGTCTCAGATCCTTCAGAAATGAGGGTAGGCATTCACCGGGTCACACCAGAAAACCCTGCCCTCAGCGACCACGCCCGGCTGCAAGGCTGTTTCCTGGTGGACGGCTACTGCCCCAGGCTGGTTTGGCTCAGGGAATTCTCTCAGGTCAGGCAGGTTATCAACCCTACGCTCTCCATTTTGGGGAACTGCTCTCAAAATACAAGCTTTGGGAAGGTAGAAACCACACCCGATTTGTTCACCAAACACCAAATAAATACCATGCCTTGCACACTGTCAGTGCTCAGGAAAACAGAAACAAACAGTTAACTGAATGAATGAACGAACACCAGCGATCAGGCATGCATCCTCACCCAAATGTTACTGGGTGCAAATTATGTAAGACTGCCCTGTGGTCTTGAACTTCCCTCTTAGACATCTTCCTATGTACTGACACTAGCTGGGTATTTGCCACCTAGGTAGCCCCGTACACTGTCTATCGGGCTAGGGTATCTCAGTTTGCTTAGCTGTGCTTTTCTTGTCAGGTGTTTAGGTGGTTTCCAATTTCTTTTGCAACCACGAAGAGCCCTTCTATGAACTTTTTTTCTCTGCGGGATTCATGCCTTATGAATTCCCGAAAGTGGAATTAGGAAGTCAAAGGCTGCGAAGTGTCACATATCTGGTTTCTGACATACCGTCTGAGACGGAGCCCTGAGAGACTGACCCAGTTTGCAGGCCCCCCGCCCACAGCCCGGCGCTCGCCTGGCTCTGCCGGGGTTGGGCTTTCTGTTTTTGCGAGTTTAACGATGTACGTAAAGAAAGTTGCATCTTTAACCCCTAGAGATCTTTGCGCTTTCTATGTGACAACTTTCCATCTGAGTTTCCTCAAAGGTGATCAGCTATAGTTGAAATTAAAATTTTAAATTATCTTTAAAAATTATTTCACTGTTGTTCAGTTACAGTTATCCGCATTTACCCCGCCCCAGCCACCCCCACCTCCCTCCCCTGCTTCCACCCCCCTTGGTTCTGACCACGTGTCCTTTATTGTTGTTCCTGAAAACCTTCTCCCCTCCCCCCACCATCCCTCCTTAAAATTTTAAATTATAATCCAGTTGTCCAATAACTATAAAAGGAAAGATTCCTTTCCCCATTAGTGTGTTTTTTCTGGTGTGTCTCGCATTAACTTCTTATAACAGCTTAAGTCTGCTGGGACTTATTTCAGCCCATTGGAATATGTTCTGTGTATTCAATGCCATATGTTTTTTATGATTGTGACATCATCTGAAACTCTGGAAGGATGACTCTCCTCACTGCCTTTCTACTACAAACAGAAAATTCTCATCACAGGGAAAAAATATTTTGTAACTATGTGAGGTGATGGCTGTTGACCTGTGACGATCATTTCGTAATATATCATATCAAAGCGTTATGTTAGGCACCTTAAACTAATAAATGTTATGTTAATTATATCTCAGTAAAACTGGGGTGGGGGGGCTCTTTGGCACACTTATTTGGTCTTTCTTTATTTTTCTTTTTCTGTTTCAATAGACATTTAGCATGCCCTGACCGGTGTGCCTCAGTTGGGCGTTATCCCACAAAGCGAAGGGCTGTCAGCTCGATTCCCGGCCCGGGTGTTTGCCTGGGTTGCAGGTTCGGGCCCTGGTCGGGATGCAAGGCAACCGATCGAAGTTTCTGATGGATGTTTCTCTCTCCCTCTCATTTTCTTTCTCTCCTTCCCCCTTCTCTAAAAACAAATAATAAAACCTTAAATGAATACATAAATATTTACTAGATGCCACTGTGTCCAAGGCACTGTGCTGAGACCTGTGCAGGAACCGAAGGGAGGAAGGGGCTCCCGCGGGTGGATGGCAGTGATGAAACGCAAGAGGAGCTCTTGTCTGGACTGTGGGCCCGGTCCCCATTCGGGGCACCTGCAAGGGGCCACCAACTGACGTCTCTCTCCCTTTCTTTCTCCCTTCCTTGCACTCTAAAAATAAATACAACCTTTACAAAAAACGTGATGGTCCCACTGATCCTTTCCCGGTTTCCATTTCCAGAGGACTGTAAGCGGGAACACTCTGGGCCACGCCCACTCCTGCCTCAGTCTACACCGGGAGCCTGGCATCTGCTTCCCCTCCCTAACACTCATTGAGGCTGTCGGGGAAGGCTGGGAAACTGGCTTTGCGTGTTTCCCTAGAGGAGCTCCAAGCCCACCACGGAAGCTTCTCACCATGTCCTCTTGGTGGTAGTCCTGGAGAAACAAAGGGAGACTCCCCCTATTTCCGGGGTTTATCCACAAGTGACATATAGATGCTTGTCATTCCTCAGCCCACTCGATCCCACGAGGCAGTGATCAGGACCCCTTGGAACGGGCAGGTGCAGCCAGGGAGCAAGAGGGGAAGGGCATCCCAGGCAGGGGGACCGCTGTGTGCAAAGGCCTGGAGGTGGGGAGGCGGTGGTTCAGGGAGGATGGAGCAGACTGTGCTGAACAGAAGGCATGGGGTGTGGGGGAAGCAGGGGCCAGTGACCTGGGAAGAAGCTGAGATTCCACAGCCAAAAAGATCCCCTACTAGCAGAACCAGAGCCGTGGGTGCAGAATGCGGAGTCGGAGAAACTGCTCTGGGAGAGGGGAAGGGCTGAGGCAGAGAGCTAGGGCCCAGCCAAGCAGGGTGGGCAGGGGCTGCATAGTCAAGGGGCTAGGGAGAGCAGACCCAGAAGTCCAAAGAAGAGGAAAGGAACTATCCAGTGAAGTTCCCTATGGGCCCATGGTCAAGTTCAGGGAGCCACCCCAATCTGTCTCCTAAGGGGCTGGAGCTGCCTGATGCCGGCAGGTCCCCGGGGCCACAGATGCCTTCATCCAGTCTGCCTATTCACTGACACCACCCCTGACTGAGGAGCAAGGGGGATGTGCAGGGTGCAGGTGAGCTCCCAGAGCTGCCCCACAGCTGCGATGGCCCACCCCACCCAGACTCGCAGGATCCAGTCCAAAGACGGAGGCCCTCCCCACCTTCGTGGAGGACTAAACAGGAAGAGACACCTTCCCTCAGCAAAGCCCAGGCCCTCCGAGGGCGGGGACCCCCACTGGAGGTGTGTGGCGGGCACCAAGGTGGACTCCACAGACCAAGCCCCGGTCATCCCTGCCCTCAGCACTGCGCAGGCTCAGTGAACATCCCCTGACCGGACAAGGGAACATACGCATCCCTGACCTCAGGGAGGCTGGGGCACTGGGCTGGGGCTGGCTCCTCCTCCATCAGGCCCCTTCCGTCACTCACTTAATCCATGGCCTCCTCAAGGTGGGCACCTCACATACCTTGAGGACACTTAGCAAGGCTTGGGCCCAGCCTCTTGGGCCCACTGAACTGTGGGAGAGACAAGCGCCCAGGCAGCCAGATGTCACAGAGCTGCCCCCTCTACACTGTTCCTGGAGCTCCTCTCAGGAGGACACAGCAAGAGATGCTCGAGGGGGCTGAGAGCTATGGGGAAAGCCCATAAAGCAGAATTCTCCAGTTCTTCCTAGCAAATACCCTTGAAGTGCTTAATTTCATGCTCAGCGACCACACCTGGGTTCGAATCCTGCTGGAACCACTTTCAAGTGGTGTGGTGGTGGTGGTCTTGAGCAAACGATTTCACATTCTGATGTGCTGCCCGTGTGTACCAGCAGTAACACCTTCCCAGGGTGACAAGGTGTAGAAGAGCCGTGCCTATACGTGCAGTGTGGGCGCCTAATTAATGCTTAAATTAGTGGTGAATGCAAACAATGCCCTTCTGAGAATGTCCAGGTATTCCTGACATCATCTCATCAGCCCAAATCTCTCTACCACGAAGGCATCAGAAAGCCAAGATTCTCTTGTGCGAACAAACAGGGGCCAAGACCAGGGCTTCCTCCTCCCCTGCCCGCACCCTCACCTTGCCGGGGGGACCTGGGGGGCAGAGGGGGGCAGGTGTGAGGAAGGATGCTAGCACCGACCGTAGCTCAGGTGGGCACCACTCCTGCCCTGGCAGCTCACAGAAGGGGACTGGGTTGGAATAAGAAGACCAACTACTGGGAGCCGGGGGTGGGGGTGGGGGGGCGGGGTGGTGGCAGTGGTGCAGGCAGTTTGTCGGGCTGACTCTGGCAGGAGCAGCAAGTACCTCACGCCTTTCAGAAGGGATGCCTCCCTCCCTCCCTCCCTGTCCTTTAGACAGCAAACTCTGTCCTCACAGGAAGACTCCCCAGGTCTCCCCCTCTCCTCCATCCGCGTCCCTGGAGCTCCCGACAACTGTCCAATCTGCACCTCACTCCTCCGCTAGCAAACCTGCAGGGGTTCTCCAGGGACCCCCACTGCCAGCTGGCAAGTCGCTCCCCCATTCTGGCTTCTTTCACTCAAGGTTCCCCCCGTACCCACCCCACTCAGGAACTCGCCACCCTGGCCCAGCCAGCTGCCACATGACCCCCCCAACAGCCCGGCCCACCTTCCTGGCCTCGCCCTCTCCGCTCCCCTCCCTGCCTCTGCAAAGCCTGGTGCCACCCAGCCTCCCTCCAGGGAGCCCTGCTGAACCCTCGCCCCAGCCTCTCCAGCCTCCAGACACTGAGTACGAGCGGCCCCAGATTTCCACGTACTAGTTGTGTGACTCGAAGTGAATGATGAAACCCCTTTTTGCCTCCATTTTCTTATTTGTGAAATGGGCCCAACAAGGCCTCCATCCTTGGGTTCTTATCAGCATTAAATGAGAAACTGCACATGAAGAACTGAGCCTGGCTCCTGGCCGCGAGCAGGCACCCCGCCAGCGGATCCCTGCCCACCCCCTTCCCTGTGCGGTAGGCCACGTTTCCCCCCCCAGCAACACCTCCTTTTCTCCAAGGATGCACCTTACAGTTTTCTGTACCTTCCATCCTCCTCAAGTCTTTGGCTCGGCACTGAACAGTGAATGCTGTTCTAAAACGCAGTCATTTAGCCCTGACTGGTGCGGCTCCGTGGGATGGGCATCCTCCCCACAAAGCA
This sequence comes from Phyllostomus discolor, assembly GCF_004126475.2. Classification (NCBI taxonomy): domain Eukaryota; kingdom Metazoa; phylum Chordata; class Mammalia; order Chiroptera; family Phyllostomidae; genus Phyllostomus; species Phyllostomus discolor. The sequence continues at coordinate 90,868,256 of NC_040910.2, forward strand.
AGACGTCGCCAGTTTGATTCCCAGTCAGGGCACACACCTGGGGTGCAGGTTGGGTCCCCCGTTGTCGGGGTGTGTGCCAGTGCGAGAGGCAACCCATCGGTGTTTCTTTCCCTGTCTCCCTCCCTTCCCCTCTTCTCTAAAAATAAACTAATAAAATATTTTTGTACAATGCAGTCACTGAACAAATTAACAGAAAGGTCTTCCAGCCATGAGCACTGGGGGGCATCCCATGGAGGTGGAGAAAAGACGGGTTCTGCCAGCCCACACCAGGCGCGCACTGCTGCCCGGCCGCCCAGGGGCGCTGCGGTGCTCCATCCTCTCAAATCACTAGAAGCCACCCACCGGCACCCCTGTCCCCAGGGTAAGTTCACTCCAGCAGTGGTGGCCTGCTAAGCCAAATCCTAGCTTCCACAAGCATTTCCTGGGGCCAAATGGGGCCGTTCGGATCGTGGGGCTGCTAAGCTCCTCCCAGTAACCACCTAATTCATCAGGTACAGCGGGATGAGGAAGGAATTCAGCCTCCAGGAGGAGCACTCTGGACAGAGGATACAATGATGTGCAGGGGCAACCCCGTGTGATTTCACCCTCCTCTTCCGTAACTGCTGCCATGGAGACCGGGCCACCCCACCCCATCCCACCCCACAGCTTCTTCAGTGGAGGCAGCAATGGATGCACTGCCACTGGGAAGTAGGGGACACAAGCGCAGGGACACAGCCCGAGGGAGGGCAGGGGCCGGGAGGAGACCGGGAGGCAGAGGGGGCACTCCAGGTGACCTCCCTAACAGGGCCTCTCACTAGATAATTCCAGGTCCCTCTGTCAAAAGCTCCACTGCGGGGAGAAAGGCCGGGCCAGCTCTCTGGCCACGACCCTCCCAGGCCCTGGCTTTAAAATGTGCTCTGGGACTCTGGAACCGCCTTGCTCCTCCTCCACCTCCCCCCTTGCCTGCCTTCTGGGTTCCTTCACAGAGGAGCCAGACACAGGCAGGAGTGCTGGAGGCAGGGGCAGCCAGTGAGCCCCGACCTGCAGTGGCTGGGGAGTTAGGGACCTGGGTGGTGCTGGTCCACATTCAATTCCAGGTGGGTCTGAAATTCAGCAGGGGGGCCTCTACCTGTTGTGACTAGACCTCTGCCTCACCCATCCGCACAACGGGGGCAGGTAGTGTTTTGGTAGCGTCACACTTGGTGTGTGGGCCAGCCCAGCAAGCGATGGCCATGGGGCTGTCTGGACTTTGCATAAAATTGCAAACACTGCACTGACTATCCCCTCTCACTCATCCCCATCCCCAAATTAAACGTAAAGCAAGCCGGAGCTGGGCCGACACTGGGCTGTAATTACTGCACTCCCCGGCAATTCCAGCTTTGACTCATGCCAGCCCCCCAGGAAGTGGGTCTTTCCTTTTTCACGCTCAGAATCTCCGTGAGGGGTCTGGCTTTCCCCACACTTCACTGTCACCCTTTAGAAAGAGCAGCAGAAAGAGAATGTACAGCTTAAGATCTTTGTTTTTTGTTAGTTGGGTTTTTGCATCTTTAGCAGCTCTTTGGCTGCCCAAGATCTGTCTACTCTGGAGTGGTGCCAGTTTCGCCAGAGGCACCCAAACAACACACACACACACACACACACACACACGCTCTGTCCAGCCTGTTGCTGCATCCTGGTGGCACAAAACTGGCCCACAGATCTCCGTTCAAGCAGTGAGGATGCCGCATGCCACAAGCTGACCTTAAAGACCAAGTGTGGAAAAGAAAATTATAAGCACCCCGAGATTCCAGAAAGGCACACAAGCCTTTACGAATCACTAGAAAACAATCATAACCCATCAGTCCTGGGAAGAAGCAAAAAGACCGAACTGGAGTCTACTGTATGGAGCCTTCGGTTCCTGCGGGCGCGCCCCGCAGGTCCAGGAGCCGGGTGGTCCGGGAAGGCTGGAGCGGGGGTCCTCCCGGAGCCCGCCCTCTTCCTCTGAGGCTGTTCGAGACCCCCGGGCTCCCCTCCCCCGCTGCCCGCCACATCTGGTTCCACTCAGATCCTCCCCCACCTCCAGGCACGCTCCTCCCCCTCTCCTCCCCGCTTTCAGAAAAGCGGAGACGATTTTTAAAAACCCAGTCACACACACAAACACACACACACACACACACACGCACACACACACACGCGTGCGCGGAGGGGGTGAGGGAAAAGGAGGGAAAAGTTGAGAAGAGAGGCTCGCTTCCCCGTGTTTACCCCCCCCCCAGCCGGGCCCCCAAGTTGGCCAAGTTGGCAGCGCCTTACCCGGGAGAGCGACGGTGTCCCCGGGGGGGCCCGGGCGGCCCAAGTGCAGACCCCCGAGAAGCAGGGCACAGCGCAGCAGGTGATGAAGCCAGGGTTCGGGGGCTGGCAGGCAGGGCCCCATGCCCACAGCGCGCCACTCAGGGGATACGGGGACCGAGGGCGCACGGGTGCGGTGAGCTGTGGCAGCCGCGCACTGGGATGTGATGACCGCCCGCAAGGGGCTGCGTCTTCCTCCGGGTCGGGACGAAGTGATGCCTCCCGGGGAGAGGAGGAGAAGAGGAGGGAAGGAGGCAGGCCCGGCGGAGGGAGGGCAGGGGGGAGGAGCGCAGAACCCAGGAGGAGGGTGTGAGGGGCAGAGGGGAAGGGAAGCGGGCAGCTTGGGAGGGGAGGGGGGAGGCGTGGGGCTGGGGCTTGAGAAAGAGCTCCGAGGGGAAAGGGAGGGGAGGCGGAGAGGAGGATCCGCTGGGTCGAGGAGGGCCCCGGCGGCGTGCCCGCTCTCCAGCTCTCCGTTTCTCTCTCCCTGCCTCGCCTTCCCTCTCTTCTCCGCCCGGGCCCGGAGCCCCAGACGCTGCGTCACAACTCCTCGGCTGGCGCGGGCGGGGAAGCAACTGCAAAACTTTCCGCACACTTCTCGGCGTGGCCGGACGTGGACTGCGAGGCCCGGCTGGGCGGGGGCGGGGTCACCGGCGCGCAGCTGACCCTGGCGGCCACACTCGGGCTGCTGGCGCCCCCTCTATCCAGCCTTTTTTCCGCCGCTCTCTCTAGTCACCGAGCATCCGCTACCTTCACGCCTGGGAAGATCCCTCCTCTGGTCTGGTGGGGAAGGGGCGGGGCCCAGAGCTCGACCACCGGGATGAAAATTGGGGGAAGGGGTGGCAGGGCCCCTGAACCGTGGGCGGAGCGCAAACTTTGGCACTTCTTGTTTCAGCATTTGTGCAACCCCTATGTCAGGTCCCTGGCGCAGAGGAGTGTAGTGCTTTCGCTAGCTAGCTGGGGCTGCATCCAGAAAGCTAGGGCAAATCTGTCCACTGGATGCCCCAGAAGACATCATCACTCTCATCAGCAGCGAGTGGCTGGCTGGTCGCAAAGGACCAAATGGAAATTTCATAAAAAGGAAGACAATCCACAGTTATTCCGTATTATGCAACAGGTCACTGCAGCACAGAGCCCTGGACTGGGAGTCAGGATGTTGGAGTCGAACCGCACCTCCGCCTCTGATTCCCTGAGTGACCTTGGAAAAGACTCTTGGGATCTCTGGGCTCAGAGCCAGGCTGAGACATTTAGAGACCCTAAATGTGGAGAAGATTCACGTTCTCTCACCATGAGTAATCAAATAAAAACAATATGAAACTAACATACGTTTTATTGTTTCCTGTGCTGTCCATCGCAGTGATATTTTTGGCAATAACTTTTTCTTTTTTTACTTTTTTGCCTTGGTTAAAGCTTTCCCCATTTCTGCAGCCGAGGGTGTGGGGCCCACGATGCTCAAGTACCTCTTCCCTTCTCCGGCGGGCTGAGATTTCTTGGCAAGTACGGGTGGAGGACGCAGGGCCACAGAGGCAGCATCCACCAAAATACTCTGCAGTCGCCCAGGAAGATTCCCATTATCTACATTTTTGCCCTAAACAAAAATGGCTGCAATCAGACCTTACAAGCCTGTAGCACTCCGTTGTTAGCTTGGGCGGGTCTGACAGAGCCACGTCCCTTCTGGCAGCTGCTGCTTCACTGAAGCCCTTTGGGACACATCTTACTTAGTATGGCACGTCCTGGGGTCCCAGGACCCTGCAGGGTACTGGCTATGCTGGGGCCAGTACCCTCAAAGATCATCCTCTCTCGCTCCCGATTCTCACATCTCTCCTGTTACCCCCAAGTGTTTTGAGGACTGGCCAGCTTTAGCTAAGCTACTGTTTTTATCCTGGTCTTGAGTAGCCAAAAAAGTTTGCTCAAAGTCAACCTATAGGCTTCCATCTCTGGAGGTGCTAGCCACCGGCCTCACCAAATTTCCCCTGAAGGGGAATTTGGGCAAGGCTCCCCAAGTTTGGAACAGGGTTGGATGGCTCTGCTCCACCAGCCTGAGTAGGGTTTGGCATTCCTTCCCACAGCAGGGCAGATGCCAACTACCAGGCATCACCAGCAAAATGACATGGGTCCAGGAAACCCCCCACTTGCCAGAACCAGCCCCAGTTGCCCAGCACACAGACGCTCTCTCATTTCATTTACCCTGGTAAAATTCAACCACCGATTGCTAGCTCTGTGCCAGCTGCTGGGAAAGCGAAGATGCGCAAACTAGGTAGCAGCCCTAGAAGTCTGGTTTAGTGGGGCAAGTAACACATGGTTTTTTGCCACATTCCAGGCAGAGAAATGGCCACTCAAGGGCTGAGGAGCACGAAAGTGTGTCTCATTAGCAGGGAATGATGCCTGCTCTTCTGACGCCCTGTTCCAGTCTCTGTGGAGGCCAAGACTTCCTGCTCAGCCAGCCAGGGTTACACACTGCATTCTGCTGTCTGTGAGGGACCATGTCCGTGGCCACCATCTGTCTTAGATCTTGAGCTCACAAGGCAAAGGGCCAGGCCACATCTGGGCAATTCTCCTGTGGAGAATCCAGCCTGGCCCCCCACCACTTAAAGATCCTGTGCAGCATCAGTTGTCAAAAGAACGTGGCCCCAGTCTGCAGGTGTGTCAGGTGTGGTGAGGGCTGGGGCTTTTAGAGGGCCTCTCCCCGGTGCCCAGACCCTCATCTACTTCCAAAGGAAGGCCAGTATCCTCTGTGCCCATGGCCTCATCACCATTCCTGTTAAAGCTCTGTGCAACCACTACTTATTGGTGAACTCTACAACCTGGTCCAGGGAATTTTTGCCAAGATTGTATTTGCTATAGTGGAATCAGTAACAGTCAAGACACTGTTAGCCAAACACTGGAATCAGTGGGTCTGCTGATTCCATCCACCCAGTGTGGAGAAAGGAGCAGACTTTAGAGTCAGAGGGACCCCAGCTAGAACCCTGGCTCTCCCACTGACTAGCTTTGTGACGTCTGGGGAGTTCCTCAAGCTCTCGAGTTTCACAATTCCTATTTGTAAATGGGGTAACAATTCCTACCTGGTCCCCCAAATTAAATGTTGCATATAAAGCAGGGATGTCAGACTCATTTTTACCAGGGGCCACATCAGCCTCGAGGTTGCTTTCAAAGGGCCGAATGTAATTGTAAGACTGTATAAATGTAACTACTCCTTCACAGTTAAGTGAGAGCTTGGTGCTGCCCCTGGGTAGAAACAAGGTGCTGGGCCGGATAAAACAAGGTGGAGGGCTGGATTTGGCCCACAGGCCTGTGATATAAAGGGATGGCATGGCCCCTGGATAAAGATGTTCAGGAATGCTATTCCCCTCCCTGCTTCTCATCTTCCTCAGCCATTGGGACAACAGGTGTCTCCCTGGCTCCTTACTCTTGGTCCTACTTGCCTTGCTGGTCCATCCCCTCCCCACTGCCCACAATTGCTGCCCAGGTCAATTTTATTGGGATTGCCACACTGCTTGTTTTCCTTTGCCCAGGAGAATGGTACAGCCTCCCCTGCCACCAGAACACCTCCGGGTTCACTGTATATACAAAAGTGGTATTCCGAAGTGTAAATGAAATCCTGGGAGAAGCGTCTCGTGCTCTCTTAAGACAGGAACGGGAAGAGAGTTATCCAGGACTGGCAGGGGGCAGGATTTTAGGACCTTATACAGCAAGATGACACAATCAGGTGGAACCTGAAACAGGAATGGTCCGGGAAGCTGTGCCCCCACTTCCCCAAATTTCAGTTCCAGCCCAGGACTGCAGAAGCTGGGTTGATACCAAGGCCAGCGTGATCTCCAAGCAGATGTCTGAGGGTTAGCCGTGAGGGAGGGGCAAGGGAGAGTGAGGGCAGCCTGAGGAAAGGGAGCCTGGGATCAGGATGAGACATGCCTGCAGCCGGGCCCAGCTGCAGCCTTCACCCGCAGCAGTGTTTGCCCTGGAGCGGCACTCAGAATCCACCTCACATTTTAAAGCCTGAAGTCCACCCCCATTCTATCCTGCGCTACCTACTGCCAGGCACCAAATCTCTCCCGGCCTCAGTTTTCTCATCTGTGAAGACCAGCGAGATGCTTCTACCTCATCTATGCCTACACTGTGAAGAGAGACACAACCGAGAAACTTCCCTGCAAAGCAGCAGTGCTAGAGCCCCTTCCCCTTGCTGATCCAGCCCTCTGGGACACCTCCCCAAACTGCCCTGGGGTGAAAAGGCCGGGGCAGCACAGAGGGCTACCACAGCTGCAGACTGCGCCTGGAAGCTTGGATGAGACTAAGGCTACCACAGTTCTCTAGCTGAGCACTACCCTGCACACCCAGGAGGCCTAACCCATGGCCAGGGATGAGTGGGGCCTGGTTAGCCAGCCAGGTGCCCTTTGACCTCTTTGCACCTCGGGTCCCTGGTCCAGCCCCACCCCCCACACACACACCCCTTTGCTGACTCCAGCCGGTCTTGGGCCCCTGCTGAGCCCCTGAAGCACAATAGGGCTCTTGTATTCCCTGTCCCCACCAGGTCAGACCTGCTCCCTGGCCTGTTTTCCCAGCCTCTGGCAGGTTCCCCCAGCCCACCTGCTGAGCTCAGCAGCAGCCAGAGTCCCTACCCACTCTCTCCTTTAACCCTCCTCTCCCTGCAGCCTCTCTGTGCTATCACCTCCCCAACCCCTTCCAAAAGGCTTCAATCCAGACCCAGGCCCTCTTCACCCCTGATCCAGTCTGCCAGGCTGGCTTCCTAAGCAGACGCAGGGCTCAGCTTTCTCCTGCAGCACTGGGCCCCTTAGGTAAAAGGACATGATAAATTAATTCACGAGAAGGTACTGGTGAAGTTGTCATATTTTAAGACGCCAAATGTAAGCAGCTGTACCCAAAGGAGTGAAGGATTCCTGAGCGTGTTGTTAGGTACCGAGGGATGAACACATCGGGGGGGCCCCCCACAGAAGAGCACACGTGTAACATGGGTCCTAGGACAGCCTGGAGCTCAGATAGATTCTCATTCCTAAGGCCACAGAACATAACTCATCTGTCTTCCAGCTGGATGAGACCAGACAAGACGTGACAGCCACCCTCTCCACTGCCCCTCCCTGATGGCAGTGGCTGATAGGAAGGTCAACAGGACTTGTGACATTCAGAGGGAAGTGCTGGGGGGGGGGGGGGTGCGGGGGTGCAGAGCTGAGCGCATGCCTTTCTCACAGGTTTCCAAGAAATGCTGATGCCTCCGGCCTGGGGGCCACACGGGACTGTAAGGTGCTCCTCCCACACTCAGCAAGAAGTGGTCTTGGATCCAGGAGGAGAGACTGCTGACCTCACAGAAGAGGTTGATACTGAATCTCAACCCAGAGAGGGAAGGCTCCTGACAAGTCTGCATCACTGACCCAAGGCAAAAGGATTTCCCAATAACCTGGCAAGTAGAGGGCCTTTCTACTGAGCAAACCTGGCTCCCAGGACCAGCAACCCCACTTAATGCCTCTTGTGATCTTTCTAAACCACCTTTTTTGACTCACCTCTTATGTGCCGGGCACATTATATATCTTATTTCTACTCTTTAAACAGCCATCCAAGAAGTGATCTCTGAAGCTTGCAGAGGTGGCACTTGAACCAGACCTAATTCTAAAGCCAGGCTCTTAACCAGAGCTCCTTGCCTGGTAATCTTTTCAGCTGGAGAAAAACCTATCTTTCCTGGACTGGCAGGAAACAAGGGGTAACCCTCAAGAACACAGCAGACATGTCCAGATCAGCTGCAAAAGTGGGGTGAACATGGCTCTCAACGGCGAGTCTCTTTACAGCTGCCCATCTCACAGTGGACAACGCAGAGCCCAACCCCTTCCCCTCAGACCCTCATATTCGTCCCTTTCTGGGGCCCAGTGCCTTCACCCCTGAATTGTGGGCTGATGGCTGGGCCTTTCCCTGTCCTGTTCACTGCTGTGTTCCCACCCAGAAGCACAGGTGTTAGCACGTCAGAGGTGCAGAAGGTGCTGCGTGAATCCACACATTCCCATGGTGCCTGTGATGCCCGCCGCGTCCTGGCCAGCTGCCAGGACTCCCCTATCTACCACCCTAGATGGTAATGCTCTGTGTGAGCTGGAGTAAAATCAAGAGGCTGGGAAATTCACTTCTTAAAACTTATTTTAATATCCTCTCCACCCCCCAGATTGGGAAAGGCCAAAACAGTCTGGCTGGATTTAATTACAAATTAATACACATTTTAAAAATCATTGTTTAAAGTAAATCAACATCATGGCAGTAAGGGAGTATCCTTGGGAAAAGTGAAACCCATATTAACAAAATATATCGTGGAAGAACCCCACTACTGGCTGTTTGAGAGTCTAGTGAAGGTCAACATTCTACATGCTCTCTGGGGCTGGTCCATGCAGTGGAAAGGGACCTTGCCCAGACTCGGCTGAGCCCAGGCAGCTCCACACAGGCCCCAGGCCCAACGGCAGCAAGGAGAGAGGGCCTCCCTTTTTCAGGACAAGGGTGGAAAAGGTAAGTCAACAAATGAAGTCTCACAGCCTCACTCAGCCCACGGGGAAAAAGGAGGCGGGAAGTTAGAGGGAAGGCTTAAAGATGCAGCATTTTTCCAACTGTTAAACAAGTTAAAATTTTTTTACAACATTATTGAGATAGAAGGAGGAAAAAAACCCAATATAACTTATTTTGAGTTAAGTTTAAATCCGGTCTCAACTTCATCCATCTCTTCCTGTGCAGACACCCTCCTTTCAGCATTGTGCTCAACCTCTGAGACCCCCTGGGTCCTCTTTGCTTAGCAGCTTGATTGTAATAGTTAAAAAAAAGGTATCACACACACAGTCATGTGTGCACATGCATGTATATGTGTGTATATGTGCACATTGTATATATCATGATAAACAGCTTTGGAAAGTCAGAGGCACCAAGGGCCCCAGGGCCGACTTCCTTCCATTCGGAGTTCCACAAGACCATCCCTCCCCACAAACTTCCCTCCAACGTGGGACACTCCGTTTTCCCTTCAGGTCGCCTGACACAGGGGAGGGGCGGGTTCACAAAACAAACAAAGTGGCATTTATCACACGTGAAAGAAACACTAGAGCCATGAGTGAGTTGAGGGCTCTCTGCCCTTCCTGACTCCCCCACCCAGGGAACTCGCACGCCTGAGTGCTGCATCTTTAAGTGTTTCTGGCTGCGCCCTCTTGCCACATGTGTCAGCGACATTCCAAGCTGGCTACCACATGTTCGGGCTCCGGCCTCCTCTCTCCACTGCTGAGAGCTCTGCTGTTTCGGGGGCACAGTGGGGCCACACAGCTCCCATTTCAGCTCCATCTTCAGTTGATCACACATCTCAGAAACAGCCATATTAAAAAAAAAGTTTCCAAAAAAGTTCATATTTGAAATACCAGTTTCCCTTGAGATCACATTTTAACTCCACTTAGAATCTATTAAGAGTGAGTGAGACACAGTGCGTGTGCACATGCACACACAGACACACACCAGCACACACCCACGAAATTTAGAGGGTTGGAGGTTGTTTCCTGCCAAAAGATCTAACAGAGGAAAGCTTATGTGCTGATCAAGTTTTAACATCGCGGTTAACAAGAAATGTACACCACCGAGCAAGCACACAGAGACCGTGGTAGGGACTCCTGATCCCTGGGGCATTCGGCTCCCCGGCCCGTTTTCTGCCTACCTTTGGAGCAGTTTCAACAGTTACTACATTCAGAGAATCCAAGAGGACTGCATGGACAGATGAACCTTTATTTAAAAAAATAGCACTTCAAATAAATTAAAAGGGACAACCGTCAAGTGTTCAAATTGTGAAGAAATAGTTGAAAACCTAGAGAGACCGAAGCTGCAGTCTTCTAACCTCATTCTTTGTCCAATGGCAAAACCCCTCGAATCTCGGTGTCCCCACTCCATCCCCTACTGAGATGAGGGAAGCAATTGCACACAGGAGACCAGACGGAGGAGAAAGCTGCATCTGATTGGAATGAACAGTGCCACGTACTTGCTAATACGGGTTTCACTTTATGACCAAATGTATTCTTCAAAAATAAAAAAGGGGGGAGGGAAGCTCCATGTTTTTAAAAATTGAAATTATTTAGGGATAAAACACTAACTCTAGTGCCTTTAACGGGCAATAGCAACTTTTTTCCTCCGAAGTCAAACACCATCCCCAGCTGAGCCTTTGTGCTGCAAGCTTTTCAGGAGATGTTACCTAAACTTTATTAAAAGAAAAAAACAAGTTTAAATATAGACAGACACTGGACTAGCCCAGTCTGTATTTTCAAGTCCACATTCTTCATCTGAAGCACTGCATCAGGGACCCCCCTGAGTCTGCATGTTTTCAAGTTCACAGTACATGGAACCAGTTTTTCTTTTTAATTTTTTCCTCACTCAGAGCAGCCACGCAGAGTGGCCGTTGACGCCGGAACCTCGGGCGGGGCCTTTTCCTATGAGGCCTGGCCAGAGGTGCCCAAGGTTTCTCCTCAATGAGAATCGATGTTGTCATGCTCTATGGATGGGAAAAAAAGCAAGAAAATAAAAGCACCTGGTACAGGTTTCATGAGATCCATTCGGATTCGCTATGTTCCAAACCCGCTGCTGAATGCCATTTGTCCACTCTGTGTGTGTTGAACAGTTTGTGGCCTAGGAGTGGGTCTCAATTCGAAGAACTGTTATTGGACGCCCCGGAGGTTGATGCAATAGCAGCTCCAGCAGGGCTACTCGTGGAGACCGACTTTCGGATGTGAGGCAGCAAGTAGGGGTCACAGGCCAGCTGCTGGACATCGATGCGGTCCTCCTTTCGGTAGGCCAAGCATCGTCGAATAAATGCCTGAAAGGAAAGTTTCTTGAAGAAGCCTGAGGCAGATAATCCTGGTGCCCCCAGAAGGAAATCTGAGGCTCCCCAGCAGCTGCCAGGGCCCTTCCTGAAATGGCCAGGCAGACCTGGAGACCAGGGAAGGACACGCACTGGCAGCAGTACCTGCCTGTGGTCACTGACTCCTTCCCAGACAGAGGCAACTGAGCCACTCCTGAGGGGAAATGGGCACGACCTGTAAATCCCTCTGTCCCCAAAGCACAGAGACCAGCACAAAAAACCTTTTTTTGTCTTGGCTGGTTTACATGGGCACAGTCTGAAGTCATAACCCTGCATCTACAAGCCATGGCCCCGCGTGAACTTCCTGAGGAAGTGGGAATTGTAACGACAAACCATCTCCACATGCAGGGCGAGGAGACTGACACTGACTAACACTACAGTGTGTCACAGACCGGTAAATGTTGTCTCTGTGTGACTCCTTATTCCCCGAAAGACCGTTAAGCAAATGAGCAGATGCACACCTAGTAAAGGAAAACCCAAACAGGTCTTGTCTCCCCAAGAGACATAAAGACACCTTGTGAGTGGGGTTTGATTCAAAATCCTAATTTACTGCCAACACCGAGGCCTCTTTGGAACTAGGTATGAAGGGCTATGTAGTCTGTTTCTACAAGTCTTATTATATAGGCCCTTATATAGATGATCTGCCTTTTCTTACCAGACAGTTCTATTTAATCAAAGTCTTGTAATATATAAATAAATCTTTAAAATTCTAAAGTAACACCCAAAGTCCACACTTTACATGAGAGTGATCATGGCACCTCTGTGGAGGTTCACGGACTGAACAAATGCACCACGCTGGGGCGAGAGGCTGGCAGTGGAGCAGGCTGTGTGTGGGAAAGCAGGGTGGTGAGGCATGTGGGGAGAGTGCCAGAGAGTATATGGAAACTCTATCTGCTTGAATTTGTTGTGAATCTAAAACTGTTCTAAAAAATAAAGTCTATTAAAAAAATCTAAAACATAAAATAATGATTTTCTACCCCCCCCTTGTTTAATTAATAAAACACAAAAGTATAATACCAATCCTGGTTTCTCAAAATAGAAGACACCTAGAGGTTGTTGCTTGATTAAAGCATTTGGAAGATAAAAACAAATTCACAGAAATGAATGTAATGATCCTTGGCCCTTATTTTTTTAAATTGTGTTTTGTTTTTTTAATTTGTATGTATTGATTTTGAGAGAGACAGACAGACAGACACATCGATTTATTGTTCCACTTATTTACACGTTCATTGGTTGGCTCTTGCATGTGCCCTGACCAGGGATCAAACCTACAACCTTGGCATATCGGGAAAATGCTCTAACCAACTGAGCTACCTATCCAGGGCCTGATCCTTAGCCTTTAAAAATAAACCTTTCTTGGGGAGATATCTGGAACTGGTGTTAAACAGATTTTCTTGGGTTGGATACCTGTCAAATAAACTTTTACCTTGGATTTTCTCTCGACACAGCTGCCAATATAGGCTTTTGCAAAAGCAATCAGATCACACAGCTGCCCTGATTGAAACCTTCCACTGCTTCCCATCAGTTTACAATCCGTCCTACTGTGTCTCCTACCAGACTCCCCTCCACTCTGCTAGCTCCATGGACCTGCTAAGCTCACACTCCCATCTGAGCTTTATTCACTTTTCTCTGTTTCGAACATTCTTCTCCCAATCCATACATGGCCCCCACCTCCACATCATTCAGTACTGCTCAAAACCCCACTTTATCATGGAGGCCTTCCCTGATCGTGTCATCAAAAAACAGGTTCCTACCACTCCATCCCCTTACTCTAATTTATTTTCTTTGTAATGTTTATCAACATCTAAATTATAGCCATTTTTAGTTATTACTTGTCTTACCTAGTGGAAGGTAAACTCCTTAAGGACAGGGACCTTGTCTGTATAGTTCATTGTCATTTATTCACAGTTCCTTCTCCACTGTCTACTGTTTAATAGGCACTCAATAAATATTTGTTATGGGAGGAGAGGAGAAGAGGGTAAGAGCTGGAGAACTCATTTAGAAGGAGGAAGACATTTTAATGACTCCTGAATTTTGTACTGAGTAATCTATCCACTATTACCCAGAGAAATAATACAAAAAGCAAAGCAGTCATTTCTGCTGGCCAACGGTCAGAACTTACCTTGGCTTCAGGTGTTACTACTGGCTTTGGCGGAAACTGCACTTCAGTAGCTTTAAGAATAGTATTTTCTTGTAGAATGTCTTGCTGGGACTGGTTATGGCCAAAAGGCTACCACAAAAACAAAAATAAACAACAAAGGTGGGTCTCTGGTTAAAGCAAAAAAAGAACAATTCAAAACCCCAGGGAAGAAAGGAGAAGATATCTTAATGAGAATTGTTATGAGGAACTTCAGAGATAATCTTCAATTCTCTCATTTTACAGACAAAGGGTGCAAAAAGCTCAGAGCTTAAGTGACTTGCTTGGAGTCCAACATCTAGGCTAAGGCAGAGTTGGAGCCAGAGCAGCATCTGCAATATCATACCTGTGCTATACTTTGCTTACAGGGGGGAAAAAAAAAAAAGAAGATTCAGAAAAGGAACCAGCAACCTCTTTTGCCCTGATGATACCTGTGGGCTTAAGCAATATACACGTGTGCCACTGGCAGACCCAGACACAGATAAAAAGAGATGGAAAGTAAAAGAGCAGAAGGGATAAGGCCAGAGCGAGGGGGAAAAAAGAACTGAGGTTGCTTAATGGCTTCATCTGTGCCCCAAACTGCCATTTTCTAACAAATTCTGAAAAATTAAGTTCAAGCCTAGTGTCATCTCTACAGCGTTTCCACTGAGAGGTCACAAACAACTCTTCCAAGACAACCTCGGCCACCACTCCCAGCTGCACTTCCACATTATCCGAGTGCAAATGATAACCATGCCCTCTCAGTTCTGCACAGCTTCCCCACAGCAGAGAAGTGGGATAAGAAACAAAGGAAGCAAGGGGAAGATAATGGGGAAGCTGAAATCTGAATTAAGAGCTCGGTTTGGGGATTGTAATCAAAATAGTAAGAGTCCAAGAAGGTTGCCTAACTCCCAAATGGCTCACATACACAGCCTAAGGGGAGCACCAAAACATGTAAAACACAACAGCTGGATCCCAATATATATACTAAAAGGTATTATGATGCTCACCAAATGTGAGAATTCATGAGGTGAACTTTACTCCGTGGGTTATTACTTGTTCTAATGATATATCATTTGACCAGAGGTGACAATCAATACTTTCTGATACCACCTCCCAGTACAGAAATACAAAGCATGCTTTTATCAGTAACAGCTTTGACTAATGCAGTGGTTGGGAATAAAGAACCCTGCAGACAGTTCAATATTCAAGTTTGGGGACCCTTAAGAATGGCTCCTGTGAAGATTGTATACTTTAATAAACTATTTCACATAATTCCCTATAACATATTATTAGAATCAAAACATATCCGGGATCTAATTGAGAACAGCAAAAAATACATGTTTTCCACAGCCCAGCAGAATTCATTATGTGCTCCAGGGTAGAAAATTTTTGCTTATACATGAAGCTATTATTATTAAGTCTGTATTTTGTTCAAACCACAACTTTCAAGATTTCATTTTGTATAATCCAATGATTAACTCCAAGAGAATAACCCACACCATGCTCCTCTCTGTACACACACCACCCGAGACAGGCCTCCTCTCTCACCTTCCTTCCATAGAGACACTGGTAGAAGATCACGCCCACTGACCAGACGTCAACTTTATTTGAGATCTTTGGTGGTTCTTTCCCAACCACAAAACACTCTGGTGGTAAATACCTAGGACAAAGAGAAAACGAAAGTTTTTAGAAAAATGACTGCATAACACTAAGACATGTACAGGCAAAGACGACCTTGTTGGAAATGAAAATATCTGAATTTTAACTGCTGAAAAAGCAACTTAGACCTAACTGGAGAAAGTCAGTGAAAAGACACACTGAAATAAGGAGAGAATGATGTCCGAAAAAGACTTAAAATACTGAATACATCTCTCAATTCACTGAGAGAGGTTAACTATTTCACCCATCCCAGCCTCCCTTGCAAGGGCTGTGCCTAACCTAAGTGCCATTCAACAAGTCTGAAAGAGTAATGGGGCCTAAAAGATAGGCACTCCACCCTGGCTGGTCCATCTCAGTGGATTGAGTGCTGGCTTACAAACCAAAGAGTCATTGGTTCGGTTCCCAGTCGGGGCACATGCCTGGGTTGTAGGCCGGGTCCCCAGTGGGGTGCACAGGAGGCAACTACACTTTGATGTTTCTCTCCCTCTTTTTCTCCCTCCCTTCCCCTCTGCCTAAAAATAAATATATTGAAAAAAAAAAAAGATATGCACTCCCTTTTATGACAGCTACATCAACAAACATTCGAATATAACCATACTGGTGTCAGTCTTGCTTTAGCTGAAGAAGATGTTGTAAAATAACTATTTTAAAAGTCCCAATGATTTCAGGGCCCAGAAGAAATCTTTGAGGAGAATGGCTGTCTGTAGCTTTTTTGGGTAATCTGGACTGAAAAATAACGACAGTATATAATCAATGATGACATTAAAGTCCATATTATCAAAGGATAGTTTACATTTCCCACTTTAAGGTGACCAGGGGTTTACTAAGCCTTACTAAGCTTACTAAGGCTTACTAAGGAAGACTAACTAATAGTGCAGAAAAAGCTAAACAAACTGGTAGTTAGCACAACTCAATCCCATCTGAATTCCTTCCCTTCCCATCCACCCCTGGCCTCTGAAAAGACTAGCTGAACAGTCAACCACACCAAACTGTATGGTATGGAAGGTAAGTGCCTTTTTGCATTTAGGAAACCAAACAAATATGTTTCCACTCATTGTCTGGAGGCTCAGCTACAGCACAGCTGGAAGGCAGAATTCTGTAGGTAACACATAGATATCTGCAGATTTCATGCTGGCAAAATCAATTCTGTGAAAAACTCTTTATTTTAGACACTGCTGTGCTTCTGATATAAAAAAACCTAAGCTTACGCTTGAAGGGGACCACAGAGTTGAGAGGCAAAAAATGTTCATATGATGAATTTTCTTCTTTGTTTTTTTTTAAAGAGAGTGAAGTTTTTATTCACTCCCCAAGAAAGGAGAGATACAAGAAAGGAGGATGGTGTGGAGAGATAGGCCAGCTTTTTAAAAGTAGTTTAGTTTGATGTTCTTGTTTTATATTTATTATTTTTAACACATTTTTGGATGATTAAGACCACTGACTTAGATTACTATTTGACAATGAAAACTTTTAGCTAAAACACACATTGAGAAATGAACATATACAGAACTTACAAAGGCGAAAATGGCAAAGAAACATAGGAAAAATAATTTATTTTAAAAATTGTTCTTCCAAATGCTACTAAAACCTCCCCGAATCCTAGTTTTTATAGTCTTGATTCTTTAGCATATATATATCAAATATTATATTGGATATATAACAAATAGAATATTGACTCTAAAATGGTCATTTTAATGTATCTGTAACTTTTTTGTGGTGGTGGTGGGGAAGAATGGAAGTTGTTGAACTTGACCACATGCAGAGTAACAATTTGGGCAAATATTTAGAATGCAGAAGACACTGCCACTTAATAGAAGTCTGGAAAATCACTTTCTAGTCTCCATTTCCCCCTCTGTAAATGAAGGAATACACCAGTTCTTTACCCAAATACTAAAAATAATAAGCATTTTAATTCCCTATCAAGGACTTTGGGAGGGAGAGTAAATGACAGTTTTAGGAAACTACACTAATTAAAAAAAAAACAAACCATAGTTGCATATTCCATGATGATAAAATCCTCACAGAGAAAAGTGTTGAGTCTCAAGGCCTCATCTACATAAAAGTCACTTACTTAAAAGTAGTATTCAATGCAGAATAATTCTGGAACAACCAAACGCCACGTACACTCACTTAGAATTATGTCCTCCTATCTACTGGTGTCTCTCTGGGACATAATAAGATGACATATTAAGGATGATTATTATGTCAATGTTTCTACCGATATGAAGACTTTTTAAACCTTTGTAGAAACCCATAAAATTTCATCTTCTCAGTAGCCCCTCTTTACCTTACTTTTCACTAAGAAAATAACGTCAATATAACCGAAAGGAGAAATAACAGTAAATGGACCCCCAAGTAATCATAATCTAGCTGCAGTATCTATCAACACTTGGTGAACCCTTAGTCATACACATCCCTCTGTACTTCAACCCCAACAGGTGGATTTGAAGCTAATCCCAAACACTGCATAAATTTTATTTAAATTCCAACCAATGAATTTTTATAGCTTAGCAAATATAGCAACAGGTAGCAATGAGAAAACTAATTAAATGTGAAAAGGCTTCACCTTTTCAAAAGAACAAGCTATCAAACAAATAGCTCCAATCCAAGTTCCAGGGAATTTATATAGCAGAGGTATAAGACCTGCTTCCAGAATTTCCAACAGCAGCTATTTTTGTGTCATTTAGTGACAGGAACACTAACCCACAATAACCTCCATATGAATGAACACTGTAAAAGCAGCTTCTATTTTAAACCTAGCATCTCAAAGTTTTAATTTAGTGACTGATTTTCACTATAAGCACCATCTCCACAAACAATGAGGAGCAAGAGAAACTAGAAATTTTGTTTTTAGCAGCATTTGACTGGTTCTTTAATATATGTAATTTACATATGATCAGACTGATGAGAACAGGACTGACCCTATGTGCTGGGAAAGACACCCCTGTCCTTCTCTGCTTCAGATCAACACCTTCCTTTCTAGATGGTCACTATTCCCCAGTCCCACACATAAATAACCTGGCCAACTGGTCCTGGGGTATAACAGTATGTGTCACCCAAAGGAACAGGTCACCCAACATTTGTGCTACTACTGGAAGCTTTCTTCATGTTCAGAACCACACATTCCACTATGTGGTTTTGTGTTACCACCACAGATGTGAAAAGGCCGCTCTGTTAATACACATACGATCACAAAGTTATTGTGAATGCCTGTGCTGTAGGTACCTTTTATGGTCCACACTGTCAAAGGTCATACTAGTCATAGTAGGCAGAAGTAGGATAGGTCACAGAAGAGGCAGGTAGAGAGCTAGATGGGGTAGGGTGGGTGGGGAGATGTGTGAGGACAGATGGGAAGAAATGTGACTCAAAACCTTTTAGAACATGGCTGAGGGAGATGGATACATTTCTTGGCAAACTGCAGGCTTTTTCCCACTTAGATTTCAAGGGTTGTTTTTTATATCCTGACCTTCAGAAGTCCTTAGTTCTTGAGAATCTATCGTCCTCAGGCAACTCTAGAAACAAATTCCTCACCCCATTAACCCACAAAGAGCGAGACCTGCATTTGAACTGAAAAGAATTTAGGGCCATTCTTTATATATACAAATGAGCAACCTCATTCTCTACCTACTCAGTGGGGCCAAATCTACAGAGGAAACACACAACTCAAACACCTGACCACACATAATCCCACTCTCTAAATGGTTTTCAAGAAAAAGAAAAATTAGGACATTAATATAAATAGAGTCAAACAGACAGAATGCAGGTATTAACTATTAATCACCAATGCGTCAATATGGCACAGCCACATCTCCATCAGCCAACCTGGCAGAGCTCCCAGATACCTACCAATAAGTACCAGCACCTTGTGATGTTAGCTCCATGCCATCCACTGAATTGTAGCTATCATCATCCATGATCTTGGAAAGACCAAAATCTGTGATTTTTATCTCTCCACACGCTGTACCATTTACTAAAAGAATATTACCTAAAAAGATAAAAATCTTCATGAATAAAAAGAGACTTACTAATTAAGAGAACAATCTAAGGTAATAACAGACAAGAGGGAGACAAATGAACTCAAACTCTTGCATGCGTGATATCAAACAGCTTAAATCCCAGGAATAAAACGAGGTGGACTTTGAACGCTGGGGCAAGAGTCCTCAGTGTCTGGCTGCAACCTTCTATTTTCCAAGAAGCACCTGCTTAATGTGCCAAAACCACCACGATGAGCAGTGGAAATAATTATAACTTGCCAAAGTCAAACAGCACTTGTATAGTTGGTCAGAAATGGTAGGAAAGGTTCATCTCAACTTTCAATAAGAATCTCTAAAACCACCGTGTTTAGAACATTAGTTTTGGGAGGAAAAAAATCAAAGAAAACTTACAAGGGAATCAAAGGTAGTACCACAGTGCCACCTACAGCTCCTAAGGCAGGAAAATGTATTAAATTCAGTGATGGAAAACCCAATCACACAATGGCCATCTCTTTTAAAAATCACTGCACTGACATGGATTTTTTTTTTAGTCATGTGAACTGTATTAGAACACTGGAGAATACTGAATAGCAAGAGTTAATATGCAGCTACCAGAACAGGAAAGCAAACTTAACAACTGTGCCACACCAGGGGGTAAATGGGAGCCATCTTCCTCACACAAACACTGAACAGGTTAGAGCAGTCCACAGGGAACACCGCACACAGACTTCAACAAAAATTAGAGGTAAGAAGTCCAAGTGCCCTCTACTTTTTGCTGATGACTATCCAAGTTAGATAGTAACCGGACAAAAAGATGGGAAACTCTGCGTGGAATTTAATGAAACAGGAGATATATGTGAGAACTAAGTCATCAATTTTTGAGCATTTATCAAAGAGATCGGGAGTGGAGGAGCTGCTATGCAGCGTGACCAATGGGAAAAACAGAGTGGAGCCTGCCAGAACAGTTCTTTCTTGAATCAGACTGACATCATGAGTTGCCCTGGCTCTAAACACAGGGCATTGTTTCTCTAGAGCATTTAATACAACCCACCCTACCAACCCACCACTGGTGGCCAGGGCTGTTTCGTTCCCACACCTACTCAAGCAATCTAAAGTCAGGTGGTTTTAGGCCTTCTTGGCTCCTGCCAAATTCTCTCACTTTATAAAATTAAGTCACTTATGAGACCAACAAAAAGCCACCAATACTGTCTCTTCAAAGTTAGACATACCTGGTTTGAGGTCATAGTGTATGATGGGAGGTTTTATTTCATTTAAGTACTTTAAAGCATTCACAATCTGCATGATAATGGATCGGGCCTCTTTCTCCGACATTAATTTGTGCTGTTTCAGGTAGAAGTCCAGATCATTTCCCTCACAGTATTCTAATACCGTACAAAACCTAAAGACAAATGAACCAACATGTGACCATGAGACAAGAGCAAACAGATTAAGACTGACTAAACCAGCCCCAGTGAAAACTTCAGGTAATTAGCTTCTCACTCCTTTCTTCTTTGTTCTCTTAAAATACTCTTCTATTCTTTACTCAGTCTTAACTACTTGAGTGGGCACAGGAAGAAAACAGCTTACTCTCTTGGTGAAGGGCTCCCATACCCCCCATGCTGGAATCCGTTGTGCTGAAGCCCATGCACGGCACACCTCAGCTGCAGTGTATTTAGGGTGGGTATCTTTTTGGAAGGGTCTCCTTTACATATCCACGCCATGCCCCATTTCTAAACAAGCATATTGTGATCAAGTACACAGTTCTCACTACACACATTTTCTATGACTCGAGTGCTGACAGCAAGGGAAAATCTCAGGTTTGCCCAGGGCCCAGAAACTAATTGCATACCATGCTTCCTGGCAGTTTGACACAATACTGTACTACAGTTTCTCTTTGCTAAACACAAGGAATAAAAGAGCTTTTTAAATTATAGTATCGATGGTTCTTACAAATGTGTTGTTACATAGTATGGCTTTTCTTTCTTCACTTGTATCAATACATTAAACAGACCCAGATTTAAAACTGCATTACCATTCCTGGCATTAAGGATCATGTGTGTATCTTCCAAGGCAGTTACAAACTGAAGTGTTTGAGTGTTCCTGAGAGATGAACACCTTTTAAGCTATTCAGAGCTGTGACAATATGGGTGTTATCATCCAGAGTCTAACCAGGAAATAAAAAGCACTTGAGTATTTCAAACACAGGCTTTAATTCAGGGAACTGAACACACAGATGATGAAAATCTGAGAAGACAACCGGCCAGTGAGGCACGCCAGAGATCATCCAGAGCAGGAAGTCATTCGCACCCTAGGGCCAGAGGGCCAGAGCGAGGAGATGGTGCAACCAGAACCCAGGGGTCACCAAGGGAAACTGGAACTGCCATGAAGGGGATGTGTCCCCTCCACCCATGACCATCTCTGTCTCCCCACTGACTGAATCTAGTTGAACAAGAACTGACACAGGAGCCTAGTAAACACAGCCTACAAGGGCCAATTCATCTAAGTTGCAGAAGAGGAGGGCGAGGAGCAGACAAACTCAGGACTACACTATGGGCCTCTAGGCAATCTGAGATTGTCAAAACGAACTGCAGTGAAATGCAGACAGACACAGTTCCACAGAGTCCCTAACTAACAACAGCCTTATGATTCTTATGAAACATACTAACATATGCTAGCACCCTATATGAGAAAGTCTGAATTTATAGATTCTCTGATCTGAGACACTAAAATCTGAGATACAGATTCTTGTGCTCTGTGAATCTATTCTTTGACCCAAATGCAAGCTGAAAATAAAATTCACTTTTCATACTCAAACAACTCACAGAGAACTTTCTAAAATGATCTGACGTTGTTGATGAAAACTCATCATACACACAACAGGAAGAACAAAAACAACAAGAATAGTACAGAATTAACTCAATTTCTCAGGTTAGTTAAAAGTATGTATATAATTCAAAACAGCAGATAATCTAAATCATTATAGTTACCCTTAAAATAGTTTTTTGTAGTTACACAGGGGCGGGGCGGGTGCTACCTAGTGTTCAGGAATTTACTTCAAGCACAACAGTAAAGCCACCCTGGGGAGACGTGCTCTGTACCTGGGTATTTTTCTGAACCCCACTCCATGCCACACACATGTGGCTATGACTGATTCAACAGCCACCCTACTGTAAAGGAGAAATCCCAGAGTGGATGAAAGAGTAGATAGTTCATGTTCCCAAAGGTAATTATGGTCTCCTTTTGGGGTCATTTCAAAATATGGGCTGGTTCTCTGTGTAGCAATCTCTGAGACAGCTGCTGCCTGAAATAGGCCAAAACTCCTGGAATTACACAGGGAGGCTAGGAGGAACACCTGCACGCCAGACCCAATGCAGTTCTTACTCAGTTCAGACTCCTGCAGAGAAAATGTTTCCAAACATTGAAATATTTCTCAACTCCTGGATAAACCCTAAAGTAGTAGAGCTTGTCTATACCTGGTAATTAAATACAATAATACCTAAGTATTATAACTTCTGGTCCTCAAATCTCCACCTACGAAATGAGAAGGGGACAGAGATCCTTTCCAATTCTGACATCCTATAAGCCTGTGAGCCTGTATTTCAACACAGAGCACTGGGCGATGCCTTCATGAATTTATGCCATATTCATTCTCATTCTATGCTAAAATCACATCTCTGGCACTTCCTTAAAAGGCCTGTCAGTGTTCATCGCTTGCCAGGGTGGGGCAGAGACTCTATTAAAACAGTCCACACTCACTGGTACATGTAAGTGGTATGCTGAAGTTAAATTTTCAGGAATTTTGTAAGCTGATTATTAAGCCATTCACAGAATGAATGGACAAACAAAAAGTGTTATGTCCATACAATGAAACGTATCTGACGATAAAAAGGAAGTTCTGATACATGCTACAACAAAGATAAATCTTGAAAAAATACCATGCTAAATGAAAACAGCTAGTCACAAAAGTCTACATATGTATGATCCATTCATATGGAAGTCCAAGGCAGTAACTCTACGGAGACAAAAAGTGGATTAGTGGCTGCTGAGGGCTGAGGGCTGAGGGCAGAAGGTGGAGAGACAGGAAGACGGCAGCAAAAGGTATGGGATTTCTTTCCGAGGTGATAAAAAGGTTCTATAATTGACTCTGAAGATGGTAGTGCATATCTCTGAATACCCTAAACACCACAGAATTGAGTGTATACTTTAAAACAGTGATTTTCAACTGGTATGTTGCAAAAATTTTTAAAACGTGCAACACCTGACTATGTAGTCAGGGGCACTGACCTCTTTTCTCTTTGACTGTCAAGTGAAAAAATGACAACAGCCAACACAACAATAGCTGTCCAGTGTGAATCAAAATGATACCTATTTTTTGTCAGATAAGCACAAAAATATATTCTTTGGTGTTTCACAGAATTTTAGTAATTACTTTATATGTGCCATTAGATTAAAAAAAGGTTGAAAATCACTGCTTTAAAAGTGCGAACTATGGTATGTAAGTTATATCTCAATAAAGCTGTTTTATTTTTTAATTGATAGATTGAAATCAGACGTGTTGAGAGTATTTATACCACAGAAATTGGCAAATACCACAAATAGTCCCATCCCTCTACCCACCAAGCTGAAAGTTAAACATTTACCAGCACCAAATGCACCCGTTCTGTGGCCAAGAGATGACTTGCTGCCCAGTTCTGAATTTACGTATGATTATTTGCCCATAAATAAATATATTTGGTTCCCTCAAAGAGTTTTTTCTAGATCAAGATTCAAATTCTATTCCATGAGTAGTCAACACACGACTAGTATTAATTACTAAGCTGAAGTGGTACAGCACTTACGAGTCAGTGTCCAGTGAAAAGTAATCGTACAACTTAACTATTCTGGGATGATCCAGTTCTTTGTGAATCCGGTATTCCCTACATGCATGCCTGTAAACAAAATGGAAAATTAACATTTTGTATTCTGGCCTTTTAGAACTCATCAAGGATATGCCTACGTATTCTCTTATTTCTCTATTGTTTCTACCTACTTATTCCACTCCTTCCATTCAGATCCATCTGGTTCCCTTATCTTTCCTTATCCTATTTTCTCTACTAGTATCTAGCAAGCTATTGAGAAAATAGTAGGTGCTCAAATATTTGTTTAAATGAATAAATTTTATCCTTTCAAGTTCATTCTGTGACAATCTCACCTGTTTTATATTTATAGCCAAATATCAGAGCTTTAAAAATTATAAAGGCAGCTCCCACTTAACTTCTAAAGGTGGTAATTCAAATCTATAAATGTTTATATCCAGGTGTTACATCAAGGACATTAATTAGCATATAAATTCCTTGGGTAAAAGGACTACTGGTTATATACAGCAATTAGCAGTGAATTGTATTTTTTTTAATTATTGATTTTTAGAAAGAGAGAGATTTGTTGTTCTGCTCATTTATGCAATAATTCGTTGATTCCTGTATGTGCCCTGATTGGGAATCAAACTAAACTTGCAACCTTGGCGCATCAGGATGATGCTCTAACCAGCTGAGCTATCCCAGCCAGGACTTGTATTTGTTTCTAAGTTTTACTCCTTACAAAAAGGATTTAAAGGGCTATCAGCTTTATTTTCTTCTCAGAAAATGTGAGAATGTTAACAATTTTTTAGTACTTTTCCAATTTAGAAGCACTTAATAAAATTAGGAACAGAAGTGTACTATATATTAGGACACAGTCATATACTAATTTTTAAAATAATAGAACATATTTATATAATATAGTTACCAATAATTTTAAAAGTATTTCGTTCTTATTTACAAAGAGCAATAGGAAATGATCATATTTTAAGTAACCTAGCACCATTTAGTTTGGGACAATCTGTTATTAAGCAAGAGTCATTAAAAAAAACTTTCCATATCGTGGTAAAATAAAGCTAAAAGAAGGGATGTTTTCTGAAATTGGTGTATTTTAGCATACCAAAAATATACAGAAAAGTACTCAACTAACAAAAAGCTGAGAAAACAATTGGGAAGTGGGGAATAGAAATCTAAATGTAATTAAATATATTTTCCCCAATGGAAACTTTATTTGATTAGGCTTATTTTTTTTAAGATTTTATTTATTTTTACAGAGAGGGAAAGGAGAAAGAAAGAGAGGGAAGAAACATCAGTGTGTGGTTGCCTCTCACATGCCCCCTACTGGGGACCTGGCCCGCAACCCAGGCATGTACCCTGAGTGGGAATCAAACTGCTGACCCTTTGGTCCACAGGCCTGTGCTCAATCCACTGAGTCACACCAGTTAGGGCTGACTACGCTTATTTTTCAAGGTGCCACTTTTGGCAATTTCTGCTTCTTCTGATGCTTCATTTTATCGTTTTTATGTCTTTCTAAAAAGAAAGTCTTGCCACACCCAGAGTAGTATCAAAACCCATGCTACACTGGGACCAAGAAACCTGGCTTCGAGTCTGGGCTTTGTGAGCCCACCTCCCTGGGCTTTACCATCACTGTACTGGATTGGCAGCTTTAAAGGGGGCTCACCCGAGAGCCTTACCTCTGGAGCCCCTGCAGAAATGCTGAGCAAAGAAAGGCAGCTTTGGCCCAACCCACCCACGCCACATCCACCAAAGTAGCTCCACACTTATCTTTTTTCATATATCAAGATTCCATGTAATATTTCTCTTGGTAAAATAAAGGTGATGCTGTTTTAAAAAACAACAAGTTTAGAAACCTCCGAACTAAGTAGATAACTTTCAGGTCATTTTTTACTCTAGCATGCTGTAAATCCATAGTTCCCTGCACTCTTGCTTTAACATTTGATTTTGTGCATTTCAGAATAGAGATCAATTTCTCTATTAAGTTACAGAAAACACAGAAAACTAAAGGAGGCACAAATTAAGAATGAAAGGAAGTGTCATTCAAACTCCTCCCCGACTGAGGGAATCTGGACTAAGGGAATCTGCTGTGCGTCACTGAGAGCACTCGCTCTGGCTTCTCAGGCTTCGTCAGGCAAGGCTCTGCCACACCCTCACATGTGCACTTAGCATCCAAGGGGTAAATGCACTGTAAATACAGAGACTTCACTAAGAAATCTGGAAGAAACTTATCCACTCCAGTGTTAATGTCTTTGACTCTCTAACAAGTAGGATATATATTTAAGACTTTCAAAATGATGTTATCCTCGAAGACTAGAAAGGAGTATCGTACAAGAATATATAAAACACAATTACTTCTGCAGAAAGCTTTATATGAAATTTTCCTACTGTATATTTTGTAATATATTATTTTAGAGTCAGAGAAATCTAGTAATACCTATTAATACTTTAATAATACAAAAGTAAAACAATCAGTTTACTTTTTGTTTGTGGGGGAAGGAGGAGAGTAAGGAAGTTATAGAATAGTACCCAAAATTAAACAAAACAACAGCCTTTTATTTTCTTTGACTTTCTCTTCTAAAAAAACAAAAAACAAAACAAAACAAACAAAAAAACCCCAAAAAAGTCCTGATTCCAGATGGGACTAGAAAGTCATCCACATGAAAGGAAAAGCAATCAAAAGACCTTAACTTTGCATAGTTAGAGTAGCATTTTCATATTTATAATGTTATCATAACACTAAAGTATATTACTTTTCAGTTTAATACTGAATTT
The DNA here is from genome assembly GCF_004126475.2 of Phyllostomus discolor. NCBI lineage: Eukaryota > Metazoa > Chordata > Mammalia > Chiroptera > Phyllostomidae > Phyllostomus > Phyllostomus discolor. Next base: position 90,894,791 of record NC_040910.2, read on the forward strand.
TTTTGTTTGTATTTTATTTTTTTTCTAACTTGGAAAACTGATTATTATAGAAATTCTTTTTTTTAATTTTATTTATTTATTTTTAGAGTGGGAAGGGAGGGAAATAGAGAGAAACATCAATGTGCGGTTGCTGGGGGTTATAGCCTGCAACCCAGGCATGTACCCTGACTGGAAATCAAACCTGCGACACTAATACTTAATTTTTAAAAAACATATCTTCATTATATTTTTTTCTATTACCATTTAGTCCCCTTATACCCCCTCCCCCCAGCAATCACCAATACTGAATTTTTAAAGCACTCTCTAAAATCTGTTATGTGCTTGATTTAAACCTCTTTAAGCTCAAAGAAGTTAATGACATTTTGCTAATTCATTATTATCTGTAGGCTAAAATTCATCAATATGATTTCGTATCACTTAGCGAAAAAAGAATCTTTCAAACAAAAGGTGGAAGTGCTTAAAAATTTCTCCCCAAGGATGAATGGACATCATAATAACTTTGCACACCCCCCCCCCCAGTGTCAACTGGGAAATGGCCTTTGCCCAGATGACCCCACAGAGGTAGGTGCTCAGGCACGCCAACTCCCACCTCAAGTGAGAAGACGGAGTAGGAAGGCACCACCAAGAACCTTAGCTAGGCTGGTAAAGAGCTCAGAAACATGAGACAATCCCCCCACTTGCTCTCTGACTCTCTGGTACAGAAATGTGAGAAAGCCAACCAATTCATACCCACAAGGACTTGCCCAATGTGTCAAGGAGGTACATGGTTCTGGCTTCAATACCTCACTGTTCAAAATACTGGGGTGTGAACACCCACTGGAGTTTTCTTTAAGGTCAGCCTAAAAGCTGGATAATGAGACTAGGCAAAATGTGTACAGATCCTGGCACAGGAACTGTCTTCTTCGGAAGACAGTCTTGGTTGACCTCTTGGTCTTGGTCGACCAAGGCTGGTCCCTTACAGAGTCAACTGTTTAGAGTGGTCAGTGCATACACAAGTTATACAACAAGCTCCAAGGATAGCTAGAGGGCATTTTTAAAGAGAAGCGTATACTGTTCCAACACTCGTGGGCACTGTGAAAGTCTCGATGTAATGGGGACATTTCTCATTTATAACTAGTCAGAACAACATGTGGTTTCCTTCTCTGAAATGCTCCTGGCATTCACTGTAGCCTGCCATTCCTCCTGCACGTCAAGTGACTGGAATGTACTTATAATGTAACTGCGCCTCAGAAGCATCTGGACTGCAGCTGCCTGACACGTAAGGTACACATGCAGGATGCCATGCATAAACCACATTATTATCCCTTCTCCCACCTCTGCTATGCCCTATTTCTCTTACTACCAAAGGAACATTCTCTTCCCCAGGGCTGAGAGCCACTGCCAACCTGCATGGAATAGGAAGAGCGCTTGGATCCCTGATGACCAATAGGTAAAAAGCAAAAGTTGCCTTGGTCCATGTGCCAAGAAGGGGTTGATGATGTAGAAATGTTTATTTTCCCCTTGAGATTTAGAAATCAACTGAAAGTCTACTTCAAAGTCTATTATTTTTTCCCCTCCAAAGAACATTTTATAAGAAAACCACTAAAACTGCTTTTAGAGAAAGGAAGCGGGTTCTTCATATAAAAAGAGGCCATCTCCTCCTTTCAGGGGTACAACATGTCTAACTCAGTACTTGTACGTACAACAAGGAAACAATATTAAGCCCAGTGGGGATCCTAATAGTAAATGGATTCTGTGTGGCCTCCAAAGCAAATGAGTCATGAACTCCCATGTTTTGAAGCTCGGAGGAAACCAGCAAAACCTGACATTAGTGGAACAAAGAAATTCACATCTGCACATGTAATAACTATTCATTCTAAAGAAGTCACCCCCCCCCTTACCACAAGTACAGATGAGGGCTGCCACTAGAGGCATTCTGAGGAGAGGCAAGCGTAGTAAGCGGGACGCTGAAGACCCAGAACCCCGAGACGGGCAAACTGTGCCAGGGGAGGTGAGCACAGCACTGAGGAGCTGAACAAGTCAGACAAGTACCACTGAGGCATACCAGGTCCCCCGCCCCCCGCCAACGATCTGCCTCCTCCGTAATGAAATGACTACAGCAGCTTAAAAAGCCCCACCAGGTGCTTCTCAAGGTCCCTAAGACCACTAAAGATACCCTCCTCTGATTTCTGCAGACAAGCAACGACAATTTCTGAGGCTTTGTTTACTGTAGCCAATGGAAGAAGAGGTTAAGAGCATGGGTTTTGGATTAAGGGAAGTATGGGTTTAAATACCAGCCCAGCCATTTCTTAACTATTTCTCAAATTCTCTAAGTAGCAGTTTCCTCAATAGTAAGATGGAAAGTTGACTCTCTTAGGACAGTTATGAGGATTAAATAAAACAACAACAATGTATGTAAAGCTCCTAACACAGTGTTCAAACTCAAGCTACTATTACTAGATTTTGACAAATCAAACAATCTAGTATCACTTACTTGTGGTAATTCTCCTTTTTTTCATCTCTCCAGTTTTTATTTAACTGGTGAATTTTCACAGCTACATATCTTTGTTCTGTTAGGTCAAATGCCTATAAAAAAAGGAATAAATTATATTCTGGATAAATGCTAACAAGAATTATAGACGACTAACTTGAAGCTTCTATTTAACAGATCAATATATTCAAAGTCCAAAATGCATTATTAAATAAAACAACAGCAGAAGACAACACATCACATACTTGTTTTAGAGTAGAAACCGTATTCTTGAAACTTGTGATCAGACAGAGGGCTCTAGACACACTGGCACCAAGGGGTTTAGGAAATAAAACCAAGCACACACCACAGACAGAAAGATAGCCCATGCCTTCACAGCCACTTCCAAACAATTCTCTTTCCGGACATCATTTGCCCTATTTGAGACTTTTCTCCCTTAGGTTGTCTCTTGTCCCTCAGCTGACACTGGGACTTGACACACTTCCAAGGCAAGTCAGCTTCTGAAATGCTGGGGATACAGACTGCCTTCTTGAGAAATAACCCTTAGGATGCACTTCTTTGCTACATTTGTTTAGAAAATAACTTTGTGATTTGTCACATTGTGTTTATTAAAACAGAAACAAAAACAAAAATCCCTGTCTTTAATCCCTCTCATATATGCTGAGTAAATAAAAAAGCAGTTTTTGTCCCCAACAGTGTCTGAAGTTAGTCACACCAAGTCACCTCTCCAGCACTGTCCCAACAAAGGGACATGCTTTCCTCAAAGACCACCTCTGTTGGCAAATCCAGCATCAGCTAGGTCCTCTATCATGGGAATAATGATGCCGGGTGTAAATCACAATCTGATAAAATAGCCTTTTTATACAACAGACGATTTCCCCCACACAAAAGAATTTATTGAGGAACTCCTTTAGAACAGATAGTTTTTCTTAGCATTTTAAAGTTAAGATCTAAAAAATTCAGTACATCAGTTCCAACATTATTACCACCCATCTGCTAGTTTCTACCGATGTGTGAGCACATAAAGGTAACAGGCACAGACACACCGTCCACAAACAGTCATGGCTGCTCTACAGGTCTTTAAAAATGTAAGTTGCCTGCAGGAAAGCACTGCATTCAAGAGATGGCTGCTTATAGAAGAAACTTCTAATTTACACTAAATATAAACCAGTACTTTTTAAAATATAAAAACCACTCCATTCAAACAAAGTATCTTATTTCACAGAAACAGAGACTTTTGAATTCTATTTTTCTTAGAGTTTGAAGTCCACCAAGCATGTATACCATCATGGCTTTAAGAGCAGAGAAGCATTTCAAGTCTTTAAAAGACATATTAAATACCATTTAATTTCTAAGAACACTAATGATATTATAAGTATCATTTTTCTTCATATTTTTGAACCCAAGGCACTATGATCCACCTCTGATTTAAGAAAGGCTTTTGGTGAGTGACGAACAGGAAAAAAAAACCTACATTAAATGTATGCATCATTGTAAGAAGCATCTAGATTTTACAAGTGTTAGAATGCTTAAAGAATACATAAAAAAAAAAAACAGGATAAAAAAAACCAGTAGTAACCAGGAAGGAAGTTCCAATAACCAATTTTGATGATTTAAAGAAAACGAATAGTCCCAATTCTGGGTACATCACCAAAAGAACTGAAAGACTACCGTATTTTTCGGACCATAAGATGCACCTAGGTTTTAGTGGAGGAAAATAGGAAAAAAAATTTTGAAGCAAAAAATGTGGTAAAATATTTAATAACATAAATGACATAATATTCCACCAATGTAAAGCTACATTCAGACTATAAGGTGCACCCCCCTTTTTCTCCCTAATGGGCGCTCCCCCAGGAAAGTACGTCTTAATAGTCCAGAAAATACAGTATCTGCACCATGTTCAAAGCCGTACTATTCACAACAAACAAGATGAAGCAACCAAAATGTCTACTGGCAGCTGAATGTGTAAAGAACATTTGGTGCATACATACAATGGAATGCTATTCAGCCTTAAAAAAAAGAGGAAATCCTGTCACATGCTTTAACAGGGATGAACTCTTTTTAAAAAACTATTTACTTTTAGAGAGAGGAGACAGGAGGGAGAAAAACATTGATGTAAGAGAGAAACATCAATCAGTGCCTCTTGAGCGCCCCCAACCAGGGACCTGGCCTGCAACCCAGGCTCATGCCCTGACCAGGAATATAACCAGTGACCTTTCACTTTGTGAGACAATGTCCAACCCACTGAGCCACACCAGTTAAGGAGAACTTTGAGGACACTATGCTAAGTAAAATAAGCCAGTCACAAAAAGACAAACACTGTGATTCCACTTATGTGTGGTATCTGAAGTAGCCAATTTCAAAGAAACAGAAAGAACTGCAGTTACAAAGGCTGGGAAGGGAGGAAAAGTAGAACTGTTGATAACCATTAGAGTTTCAGTTTTGCAAGATGAAAGAATTCTGGGCATGTTTCACAGTAACATGAACATACCCAACATACTGAACTGTTCACTTAAAAATGGTTACAATGGTAAATTTTACGTGTTTTTTTTTTACAATAAAAAATTACCAAATATAAACTAAGCATATGCTTCAAGAACGAAAACAAATAAAAACAAAGAAAGTAGAAGAAAGAAAGGATTCAAAGAAAACTTAATAAAATAGAAAGCAAATCAAACAACAGATCTGATTGACAAAACAAAGTTGATTCTTAGAGGGGAAAAAAAACACTGGCTAATCTCTGACCTACCAGTCAAGAAGAGGAATAACTAAGGAATGGACAATATTTTTAAATCAAGGTGAAATAAAAGACTTCCAGAAGAAATTACACTACCAAAATTGACTTTAGAAGGAAAAGAAAATCTGAATAGATCAGTATTTCTCGAGGGAATTGAATAGGTGATCAGTTTCCTCTAAAATGACACCTACCCAGGTGATTATGAGTCAGCTCTGAGAAACTTTTAGGAAGCTAACAATTCCCATGTAATGAAATTCCACAGCTCGCTCTAGGATGACCATGACATCAAAGCTAGACAATGCTGCTTGCACGCAAAAGATGAGTACGGGTCAGTCCCACTTATAAACACAGATAAGAAATAGAAATAACATACTAGAAAATTAAACCTAGCAGCACACTAAAAATATTACTATAGCTCTGGGAATGAAGAGCAATGATAGTTGTACAACATTGTGAATGTACTTAATGCCACTGAATTGTACACTTAAGAATGGTTAATTGAAATTATAAATTTTATGTACATATTACCTCAAAAAATAGTAAAAAAGAGAAAAAACAACAGAACTAGTTTTTACTGGGTTTTTTTGTGAAGTGAAAACTAATTATTTTACACAAAAGATTTCCCATATATAAATTCATATGGGCATAAAACAAAGCCTAACAGTGAAGGCTACACATTAGAAACAGGGAATTGCCAAGGGCCATGCAGTAAAGATCACTTAAGAAGTCAACTCAGCATTTAAAAGCCAGACACCAGGAACATCTAGAGAAATTTAAGAAGGCTGTGGCTGGTGAATATGTTATGGATATGGCAGCTATATTTAAAACTGGCTGAATTCCTCATTTAGTAAAAATCAACTGGAAGCACAGGAGTCCGTACTTGACTGGTCTGATGGAAACACACTAAGCAAGGACACTCCTTCAAAATGCCAGTGCTGCTCTGACTTAGAGGAGAACATCAAAAGGCAGTCTTTCAAATAAGAATTAACTGTAACATATCCACTTTGTTAAAACAAATTCTCATGAGAATAAAAGTAACGCATACACATTTCTAGCAAATGTAGATGAGGCCGAAAGTGCAGAACAAGAATAAAAATCACCATAATTCCACTGGCCAGAAATTAGTGTTTTTCCTCCCTGTTTTAAAAAAAATCAGTAATTATTTATTTTTCAAACTTGAAAATAGGGTAAACTCTTGTATCCTACTTATTGACTGAAGTTTATTAAAAGCAGTTCTTAAAAGTTTTGAATTTCAACCAGTAGATACCAACCCACAGTTACCACTATTCTAAATGTTCCCTCAGTTGTTAAAAATCAGTAATTTAATCTTTAGTCTCTGTACCCGCTCCTCATACTTACCTTATAAACTTCACTGAAACCTCCTCTACCCAAAAGATGTAACAACAAATATCTGTCATTTAGCGTTGGATGATCTTTAAATCTGTGAGAACAGGGAATACATAACATTCTGAGGTCAAGCATTACACAATCTTACAAATGTGCAAAATTTCCAGAATATTTAACATGTTACACACATGACCATAGCTGCTGCTGACAGTTTTGCAATCAACGCCAATCTAGCTAATTCTGAGCATAAAGACAGTTACAGAATTCAAAGATACAGTAGAGTTACAATGAACAGCATTAGCTGTAGAGCCATGAGGCACAGGTGCCAGTCTTCACGCAGCCACAACCAGACCTGTGTTTTTTGTTGGCCTCCTGCCCTATAGATGTGTTGACAGCCCTTGCTATCAAGTGAGGGGGCAAGGCTGGTCCCTGGTCAAGTTAACTGAATTTTTTCTAAGTATGCTTCCAGATCTATTTATCGAAGATGATCCACTTCATCAGATTACTGTGAAGATTACATGACAGAACACAGGGGCACTTAGCACTATGCCTGATGCAGAGAGAGTGCTCAGTAACGGCTGCTGCCCAGCATTTTACAGAAACACAAGTCCATGGCTCACACAAGCCAAACAAAAATACATGAGTTGTAGCTACGTCAAAAATGGTGTTTCAGAATCCAAAGCATGTGGGAAGGAAGAGGTAACAGACAGAAGCCATTTCCCACTTGCCATCTCCTTTTCACAGTTTCAGTCTCTTAAATGACTTATAAACAAAGGTGGACATTTATCTAAATCAATGTGCTGAACTTAACACTCTTGCTTAAAATCTCAACAGTTGAATGGTCCTTAAAGGTCACTGAAAAAACAGATGTCATCTCAACTCAATAATCTTTCCACAACAGCCCAATGTCACCCAATCTTCCCTTTAGTAAGGCTCTGTAGGCAAATGTGAATACATACTGTACCCCACCATTTACACTACAAAGCTATAGTTTAAGTGACCGCTACTTCTATAAACATGTTATATGTACAGATATTTACTATATGAATCTAGCATGTTTACATATATTTAAACTAAAGCAAATCATAATTTTGTTCATAAAACTGTATTACATACTCCAATAGAACCACATACACCATGGAATCAATTTACCAAATTTATTATTAAACAAAAATATCATTTTAGACCAGTGATTTTCAACCCTTTTCATCTCATGGCATACATAAACTAATTACTAAAAATTTGCAGCACACCAAAAAATATATTTTTTGACAACCTGACCAAGAAAATAGGCATAATTTTGATTCAGTCACACTGGACAACTACTGTTGTATTGGCTGCTGTCATGTTTTTATTTGACAATCTAAAGGAAAAGAGGTCAGTGCTCCCGACTACATAGCTTCTTGTGCACACTGGTTGAAAGTCACTGTTCTAGACCATTCAATTCATGTCAGAAAGTGCTCAGCAGTCTCTAACCCAGCATACTCCCAAATTGCTTACTGTGAATTATCTTCATTATGTATCCTTTTTAGTTCCCTGATATGTAGATTCCTAACCCTTTCTAGCCTTTCCAGCTCTGCCTGGATTTCTGCTTCCTCCTAAAGTGAAAAGAAAAGAAATAGCTCAGAACACAAGAAATGTTATCTTTCCAGAATCTCATTACCAAAAACATGAGCAGAGACATCTTTCTCATGAACGCTATAGGAGGATGTTTTGTACTAAAAAAGATTTTTTTTAAAGAACTAGACTTTCTGTCATTAAAAACCAAGCCTATAATAAAATTCAAGTCATACAAAAACTACAGCAGCAAAAGGAAGAGTCCTCTGCCACTTTGCTCCCTCCCCTCTGTGCCCACTCCCCCAGGTGTAACCACTGTTAAGTTTATTGTCTAAGTTTCCAGAAATGTTTTGTATGTATGCATATAAAAATACAATCTTTTTAAAACAAAAATCAGGTTCTTTATCTAGTTCTGTTCTGCAAGTATGGATTATACTGGGTGCCTTAAGTTTCTTTTATGCAACAAGATCTGAGAACCCAGTGGGAAGAAAACAAAGAGGTGTCAATAGCAGTTTATTAAATGCTTACTGATCATCACCACCATAAGCAGCACCCACCAAAAATATATGAGCAGCTGAATTAAATAACTGAGCAACCTATATCTAAGATGCTCCTGTGAACATCATCAGTAACAAATTCTGTATAGGTGCCTTTATGTAACAACATGGTTGATATAAGACCTTTTCTTCTTAGCTAGTTTAGGCAAAATATATGAGCTGCTATGTGATTTAAAGTATCATAAGAGATTTCTGCAGGTATGTGAAACTAATACATTAGCCCAAATAACCAACTTGCTTCCACACCACATGTAAATTAAAAATTGTATCTGTTTTTCTATTTACCTTTTTAAGATGACCTAATCTGAGTTTGAAGATTTCTTCTTGTTCATGGTATTCTGCTAATGTTAACCTGGAAAATAATGGTAGAAATTTAATAAATTACTTTAAATCATAGTGCACCTATTTAAAGAGAAATGCCAAAGCATGCTATATAGTATGCATATTCGGAGACTGAATAATACATTCAGTCTCTTAGCTAAACCAACTTAAAGCTTATCTTGCAGTCCTATGACACCAGGAAACTCTTGTGATTTATCAGATGTTCTGTGAAAGAAGGGCTTCGAAGCCAAAAGTCTAATTTGCAAAAAATAATAATATAAATGTGCTATAATTTTACATTATTTATGGTATTGGTTTTGTCCCAAATGTTACTCAGGTGAAAATCCTTTAGGAGAGGTAGCCAGAAATTTTATGTCTAATTTTTTTAAAAGGCAAAATAATAAGCCAATGGATTTGATTATTTTTGTTAACTCTTAGACCTTAATACTATAATAACAAAGAGAAGAACAAGAGTGGAAAGAGTCCAAAATCTGGAGTGTGAGGACTAGGGTTCAAAGTGCAACTTGGGCCCTGTGACCTTGGGGAAGCAACTTGAACCTCTTGAGCCTCTGTTTCCTAAACATCCAACAAATTTAACCTATCTAAAAATCCACCTAACAAAAGTGTTTTGACTATTAAATGAGAATATGGAAAGAATATATAATTTGTAAAATGCTATTTAAACACAACTCTCAAAGGGCTGATTGGATGAATAAGCACTCGTTTCATGTTCCACTGACGCCAATTGCATGCTCCTACCTCAAGTGGGCATGTAAGATAACTCCTTCACCTTCACCCTCCACATGCTAAAAGCCACATACTTCAAAGTTTTAGATGCCCCTGTCAGATACATGCTAAATAGCAGGAGAAAGAAGAAACAGCTATCCTATCATCCAGGAAGGACTACAAAACAGAGCCTTAAGGTCTGACCAAAAGAAAACAAAAAGAGTAAAAAGAAGAAGAAATACACCCAGTAGGGCTATTCTGGCAATCTCTTCCTAGTTGCAAAAATACTTATATATATTACTTTATCACACTAGTAAAAAAAAAGGGGTGGAGGAACAAAAAATAGTAACTAAGAATTCTTTCTCTGCCTGCAATTTTGATACCAGGAAAGGATAATGTGACTCACTTCCAAACTCCAGAAGACTGTTTTTGGCTTCTGGCCAAAGGAATGAGCCAAGCCTCTGATACTCTAATTAAAAACTGGACTAAATGTCTTCCAGCTTGGATTTTACACAGCACTCCAAATGGCAACTACATATTGACATACTATTGGCCCAGATTAAATTCTAATTATTGTTCTATGGCAAGGAAATAACCTATGCCTTTATTTTTTTTACTTATACCTTCTTTATACTCGTAAGTAAATGGTTTTATGCCCTAGAATTAAATAATTTTCAAGTAATGCTGGAGAAAGATTCCCTTCCCAAAAAGAATACATGAAAGACAATGATCAGACTAATGTGTATAGCATTTGCCCGGACAATCTTTCAAATCTGGGCTCCTACTTAGATTTTTTAAAAGGCAATTATTTTTTATTTAGAAACTAGTTTTAAAATATTCAGAGCTATAAGAGTGAAGATGTTTCCCAAGCTTACACTAAATGTAATTACTAGCTTATTCTTCTTTTCATTTTCCATAAATAAACCGCGAACTCCTATGGCTGCGGCTGTAGCATTTACCTCTGTATCCCCCGTGTCCAGAACAGAGCTGAGTATATAATAAGCATTTAACACAGACTTACTAAATAAATGTCAAGAAAAAGGCTCCTTAACACATCAGGTATGTATGGGGTGAGGACTGGTGTTGAGCATCTTTCTCACCGGAATAAGGATACATTTCTGAAATGTCATGGACTTTGAACAATGGTATAATGCAAATATTATTAAACTTGAGGTGGGTTATGTGTTAATATGTTTTTGTAAACTGATATGAAACGTAAATAGCAAACAACATGCTAGTTAGTAAATCATACTATCTGCTATTTGTGGCTATCTTTATATCTGAAACTTATTTTCCATTGACGAATCCCACAATGACAGCTTTACAAAACTTTCCCCCTGAAAAACCAATGGAGCCACTACAGATGCACTAATTACAGTACTAATAGCTATAAATATATAGAGATATACATAGATTTTAAATTGCAAATAATCCAATTAGAAACCAACTTCATGGCTAACATAAATTTTTTAGATATTGCCTACATTATTACCAGTAGAGCTTTTCTTTCCTTTTTAATTTGAAAACCTCTTGAACACAGGTGATGACTTAATGTCTTCAGGGTAAGCATAAGAAATACTGTAAACAGGTAAGTAACATATAGGTTTATTTCTCATGCCAATTCTGTTTGGTAGTTCCTGTCTAGTTGGCAAACTACATACAGCAGTGAGCCACTCAGCTCATAGTGTGCTTTTGTGAAGCTTTTTACTGGAACACAGCCATATCCATTCACGTATGTATTGTCTACAGCTGCTTTCAGGCCATTCTGTTGAGCAACAGAGACCCACTAGCTTGCAAAGCCTAAAGTACTTACTATCTTGGCCCATTTTGGAAAAAGTTTGCCAATTCCTGTCCCAGAGTAAGACTCTTAGTGGTCAAGAATTCAATGATCAAAGAGGAAACTCTGACATGGGGTGGAGGTGGAAAAGGAAAGTATTTGTGCTCAGGATATTCTACCCCTCCTAAGTACTAACTGTTGACTGGCAGTGAAAAAGATGACTGTACTGCAATTGAAGACACTGGTGATTCTCTTAGGTACCCCAGAATAGTAAAATACAGGTGATAAGATTTGGCTTATTGGGAAATATCCTTTTCCTAAAATATTTATTTTTCCTTAGGTTATTGCTAAATTCATGGCTGTTTAATTGAGTGCTCTTTAAGCAGTACAGATCATTTTTTAAGTTGTGTATTCTTCAGTCTGAAATAGTTTCCTCATAATCCCTGTAAGATAACAACATGCCATAACCCAGAACCAGCCACACATAAGCAATCACATCATCTGAACACCACGACATCACATTTGTTATAACAGTGGCCAAAGATCATGTCAGGTTAAGTGACATTACTCCTCCCTCTCATTCAAAACTCCCCAAGTAAGATCAGCACTAAGAAAATTAGTTCATTTTATATGACTTGAGCAAATCCATTAACGTAAATTAAAAAAAAAAAAGCTTAAGCTCTAGCAATCTCCATAATTTATCATTTTCCCCCAGTGATATTCAAGAGAACATCTGTGGTTGGGGAACAGTGTGTATCTCAGTTCACATCAATAAAGAACATACGTTTCATTTTCAGCTCCGTTGGTCTTGCTTTTCCGCTGTTTCTGCTCATTGGTTGCTGGAGGCACCTGTCCCATTGCAGGAGGTTTCCGCTTTGCTAACATTTTCCGTTGTCTTTCTATTTCTTCCCTCTGTGAATTTATCCTTTCCTGTTGCCTAGAGATATAAAAGATGTGACACAGAGGAAGATGATCAAAAAAAAAAAATCCACCATCACCTGCAAATCTAACAGATGTCAGAAAAAATAAGCCCCTTTAAATCAAGCAGAGATTTGATTTTATCTTCAATTTGAAAGAGCCAAATAATTGATGGTAGAAAGCTTTTGTAGAATGAATCTGTGCTTTAAGACACTGTTTATGATCAGTCTCTCAGTGAAAAAGTAGGCAGGAAAGAAAATTATCAAATTTCTGCTGTGAGCTTGTTTTCTGACTAAAAAGGAAGCATTTTCTGACTCCTTTTTTAACAGTTAAGAAAACAAATCTCTGGTGTGAAACCATTCAATAACTGTATTTATGTTTTATATTTTTATAGAAGTGCTATAGGTTCCAAGTAACTTTTTACTTGGATTAAAGTTTCCTCAAATTATATCTAGAAAGATACAAATGTGAAGGATGCTAAACAAAGTAAAAAAGGATTTTCATTTATTCTAGTCTAAGTGAGCCATTACCACCCCTACATCATTCCTACCCACAGAAAAAGCATGAAGTCTTGCAACTAGTAAAAACTCCCTAAGGAATAGCACATTAAATGAATAAAAACCATATATAAAGATTCTTCAGACATCTAATTAACATCACTACTATTACACTATTTCCTAATAAGAGATCTAATTTTTCTATGGTAAACAATTTTACAAATTAGAGCCAATAAAATATCAACAAAAGAAAACTACTTCCTCTCATGTATCCCACCACCTAACAGATATTAAGGTTTACAGATTTGGTACATAAAAATATATCAGGAGTTGGGATTCACCAATTATTTAACAAACTAAAATTGTTAAAGCACCTATCACAGTTTACAGCCAAATGCTAGCTCCATCCCTGTCTTTAACACACTTCCCCCCATCTCCTTTTCTTGATCCAACCCTCATTTTTGTAGAATGACAGAATCTATTTTTAACCTATTCTCAAGTGAAATGTCTTCTACCCTCTTCCCTGAACACTGTAGTTGTCACCTCCAGAACTGTTCCAGATTCAGCACATCTTTCTTGGAAGAATGGCAACCAGAAAAATAAGACCAGACTCCAGGATAACTGTCCACAATACAATTTATGCTGCTGTAACTATACGGGCAAGACTGTAAGCAAGGTTAACCTAACCTGACTACTGCAAATAACCATTCATTTGAAAATACAATTCTCTTGGCTGGAATACTGATTAGATGTCAATTTAACAACAAAATGGAAATTTTAATTCAAGAGTTTCTGCTTCTCTAAAAAAAAGCTTTACACTCTCATTAGAGATATGCCTTCCCCTCCAAAATATATGTATTAGCATAATTCCTGGCTTGAAAAAACTCTGGACTGAGACATAGAATCTTTAGGTAAAATAACAATCCTCCTTCTGATTCAGTGGATGCCCTTAAAAAAATTTACCTTTTCTCAACATGAGAGTTTCCCAATTAAGAAAGAAAGAAAATGGTTAAAAAAAAACTTTGGCTCATTTCTACCCCATAAGAGGCCATGAGTTAAAGGTACTCTGAACTCTCTGGAGACAACCAGACAATACATAGTTTAAATGATAAACTGTAAGACAATATGCAGTTTAAATGATAAACTACAGTGGGCTAATGGAGTGCTGTAACATTTTGTCTCTGAAGACTAAATGTTTTTGGAAGACTGAAATTTTAGCAATCACCTTTATTAAACATAAAAATAAAACAGATTTTCCATTGTATTCAGGGAGAATCCATGCATTGAACCTCCACAGATTATCAAGAAAGGAGCCCCACAACCAACATAAACATAAACCATAAACAAAGGGTACGCAGATGCCAAAACATCTTTGGGACATCTTAAACTATACATTGTAAGAATGAGAGAGCTTGCCCTAGCTGGTGTGGCTCAGTGGACTGAGTGCCAGCCTGCGAACCAAATGGTTGCTGTTTTGATCGCCGTCAGGGCACATGCCCGGGTTGTAGTCCAGGTCCCCAGTTGGGGGTACACAAGAGGCAACCACACACTGATGTTTGTCTTCCTCTTTCTAATAATAAATCTTTAAAACACATTTTTAAATAAAAAGGAGAATTTGCCTTGACATAAAAAATGATGTACCAGAGAGCAATAGTATATATAATAGGATTCCTATACTAATTCCTGATATTCTTGAAACCACTTACCTATTTATACTTATAAATAAAAGGTATCTAAAGAAAGTCTATCAGTGATACTTCGTTATGGTTTATTTTCGGAACACTAAGTCTAGACTATGTCTTAATTCTCTTAAGAACTATGTCTTATCAATCGTTCTATTATCAACATATATGATAGTGCCTTTTATACAGCTGAACCTCAAATATTTCCTATATGCCATCAGTTTTAGACTGCTCGCTCTTCATCACCCATGGAGAGTACTTCTACTATCTTTTACAGAAGTATCGATAACCTAATAAATCCATCTCACTCAAATCCTAACCACTCTATTTAGAAAGCCAATGCCTATAAAAGAAAACAATACAATAAGCATTAGGCACCATTACGGGTTGAACTGTGTCACCCAAAATTGTATGTGAAAGTCCTAACCCTCAGTACCTCACATTATATATAACCTTTATAAATAGGGTCATTAAACATGTAATTCATTAAGATGAGGTCATACTGGAGTATGGTGAGCCCTGAATCCAGTATGACTGATGTCCTTATAAGAAGAGAGGAAAGATGCAGAGACACATGGGGGAATGCAATGGAAGTAGAATTCTAAGCTATGCTGCCACCGAATGCCAAAGGGTGATCCTCCCTAGAGATTTCAAAGGGTAGAAGAGCTTTCATCTGAGAATAGGTTAAAAAACAAAACAAAACAAAACATAGATTCTGTCATGCTACAAAAATGACAGATGGTCTTCTGAACTGTGAGAAAATACACTTATGTTGTTTTGAACCATCCAGTTTATGGGATTTTGTCACAGCAGCTCAAAAAAAAAAAAAAGAATTCAGGCACTTTCAACAAAAAAGCTACATTACTAACTCTAACCATATTATATATAACTAATAGGAGGTACTTAAGAACAATGCACATTATATTATTCACCAAAATTTATTTTAGCAGTGATTTATAGATAGTGCTTGAATATACCAGCTAAGAATTTTTAAAGATTCCCAGAATCCTGTAAGTTCTGTATCTATCGGGAACTGTGAAAATGGTATGAACTACCCAAGGGAGCAGCTACAAACTGCCAAAGAAGGATCCTTGCTAAAGGCTTCAGAGGAAGCATGGTCCTGGTAACACCTTGCTTTGAGATTTCTGGCAATTCTCATTCTTTTAAGCTTTAATGTAAAACTCATTTGTTATTCCTTTGATTACCTGTTAAATTCTTTCAGGACATCACCTCATTCCCTACATTTCTTTACACATATGATGACTAAAACTGACTGTAACCACTGAAAAGAAGATTCTCTGACCAGCATGGTTCAGTTGGTTGAGCACTGTCCTGCAAAGTAAAAGCTTGCCAGTTCAGCTCCCTATCAGGGCGCATGCCTAAGTTTTGGGCCCAGTCCCCAGCTGGGGCGTGTGCAAGAGGCAACTAATTGATGTTTCCCACACATATCAATGTTTCTCTCCATCTCCTTCTCTCTCCCTTCCTCTCTCTCTAAAAATAAATAAATGATATCTTTAAAAAGATGACTGCCACTAACTACTAGGAATATTAATAATGATGATTACATAAGGAAGGAAAAAACAACCAAACAGAACAAAAAGTAAAAAGAATTAAAAAAAAAAAAGAGGATAGTATAAGCAGCCTCTGGGACAACTTCATGTGTTCCAACATTCACATCAGTGGCTACCAAAGGAGAAGAGAAAAGAGCAAGAAATTGGAAATCTATTTGAAAAAATGAAAGAAACTCCCCTAACGTGATGAAGGAAATAGACATGCAAGTCCAGGAAGCACAGAGTCCCAAACAAGATGGATGCAAAGAGGCTCACTCCAAAACACATTATAATTAAAATGCCAAGGTTAAAGATAAAGAGAGAATGAATCTTAAAAACAGCAAGAGAAAAGAAGTTACCTACAAAGGAGTTCCCATAAGACTTCCAGCTGATTTCTTAAAAGACACTTTGTCATCTAGAAGGGATTGGCAAGAAATATTCAAAGTCAAGAAAAGCGGAGACCTAAAAGCCAAGATTGTTCTATCCAGCAAAGCTATCATTTAGAATCGAAGGGCAGATAAGAGCTTCCCAGGTTAAGAAAAAGCTAAGTGAGTTTATCATCATCAAATCATTACTATACGAAATGTTAAAGAGATTTATTTAAGAAAAAGAAGATCAAAACTATGAACAATAAAAGGGCAAAAAATACATATCTATCAACAATTCAATCTAAAAAATAAACTAAGCAAACAAGCAGAACAGAGACAGAATCATGGATACAGAGAGTGTTTTGATGGTTGCCAGATGGGAGAGGGGTGTGGGAGAATGGGCGAAGAGGTGAGGGGATTAAGAAGTACAAATAGGTAATTTCAGAATAGTAATGGGGATGTCAAGTACAGTATAGGAAATGGAGTAGCCAAAGGACTTACATGCATTGCCCATGGACATGAACAATGGTGTGGGGACTGCCTGAAAGAGTGGGGGATCCTGGGTGGAGAGGGCCAAAGGGACAACTGTAATAGCATGAGCAATAAAATAGAATTTTTAAAAATGCACCTGAAATTTTTAAAAATAAAATCATGAAAAACAAAAAACATTAAAAATCCAAGCCAACTTATCAATTCTCAATTTAATCACTGCAAATTAACTCACTTAATAAGGTTCTGGAAAGCATAACCATCTGTCCACTGTTCAGTAAAAGAGGCCCCATGTCGGACGGTGGTAAAATGGCCCAATCTCAGGCGGTCTTGCATGCTCTTATCTCTACATGCCATCTTCTCTTGTTTTGACTTAGGGAAAAAAGACAAATAGAAAATAGTTTCATTTTCCTAATAGAATTCAATTAAAAGATAAAGCAAAATTCTCCAGTATCTCTGATATCAATAAAATCATCCACTTCACTTTTATCAGTGTTCTATCATTTTTAACAACATTCCAAAGATTTCAGCAACCAGTCTGTCTCAAACCTATACCTTTTAATAATTTCACTGCCATCTTAAAGCTTTCAATGTAAGATAAATAAGTCCTAAGGACATAATTTAAGATAAAACTTCCAAGAAAGGGTTACTAATAACTATTAAAAGCAAGTTGCAACTAATCAACTAAAGGTTCTAGCACAAATAACACTTTATTACATCAAAATCTTTTATTACAAAAAATCATAAGCATGTAACTCTGTAACATAATGATATCACACTCAAGGACACCATTTGACATTTTAGGTGAAATGTTCAAACTGCTGTCCATCTCATGCAAGACATTCATGTACCCTACCAACCACACTCAGTGGTGTTACTTCTTCTGGACCCTGAATATAGGAGGTGTCAGCCAATAAATACATAAAAGTATACACCAATTTAACTATTTTCCAGTACAAAGCACTTGATTATCACATTATTATATGCATACATTACTCCAAATACTATTTCTAAAATGGAAATGTAACTATTGCTAAATGTTTGTAATAGTAACAGAATTCACACTTGAACTGACAAATATAAAAATTTATGGGACCAACATCCCAAGTAAACTCAACTAGGGCAAGATGTTTATGTACAATCTACATCACACTCAAAGCAATAAACAACCAGAAACAATATCCCAAATTATCCTTCCGGATGCTTGGTTCAAGTGTCTAGGCAAGAAAGAACTCAAATTGTCAAACTCAGTCTTTTCCTAAAATGCCCTAGTTTGAAATGCTTTCATCTCAAGTAAGGGATAAGGAGCCACGACAATGATACACACTGAGCACTTTGGGATGGAGTGTCTTGGCCATTTACCACTCACCTTTTCTATAAGGAGTTTCTTGCTCATTGTCACACATCGATTTAATCGTTCTTTGTATTTCTCTAGCATTTTTTGCTGTTCATCAATCTGCCGTCTCAAATCACAGTTGGCCTTCAATGGAAAACAAAATTTTAATTACCACCAAAGAAGACAGGTCAATACAAAAGCAATTTCTAGAAATGTCTGAGAATCATTTTTGTTATTAAATCAAAAGCAAAATTAACACTCAAAGAAGTAACTGTCTTTTTTAAAAAAAAGTAAATACTTTGTTCTCTCTTAATAAACTTATATCACCTTTTTACTAAAGATGAATTCTGTTATTAGAAGTGAGCTTGTTTTTCTACTGATCATATTTTACTCCTCCCAATAGCCAGGTACAGCTAAGTCTAGTACATCACATATGCCTCAACTGTCATGGAAAGAAAAAAAAACCCTAGGATAAATGAGATCTTTAAAATACATAAAAAGGGTGATTAAGTACTTTATAGTACTTACAGATTAAATACTTAACAAAGGGTAATTAAACACTTACCAAAAAATTATAGAATTAAAAAAATATATGGTTCTTTTGTGTTCAATTGCTCTTTGTTTTTCAATTCTTGTTTCCAAAGAAAAAGAGATATGAATTTACATCATGTTTCTTACCACAGAAGCCAGGCACACCCATGCCCACATAAGACAGAACTAACTATTTTAATACAAGGTCCTGGTTCAAGAATGCCGGAATGTAAATACACAGTTAATTTAGCTGTGGCCAGAAATACTTGAAAAATTCAAGCCTCCTACAATAACAGAGAAGGAAAGAACCACTAACCCAAGGTCAATTTTGACTTGCAACTCCTGAATTTATTCTGGTGTTAAATAAACGATCTCTACTCTTACTTGAACTCTGAAAAAAAAAAATCTGGTATTTCCCAAATGATAGAAGCATTTCTGAACAGTAAAAAGCAAAAGTGGAAGGTATTATATAGCACACTCAATTTCTGAGACTTTTAAGATTTCATTTTTTTTAAACTTTTTTAAAAAAAGATTTTATTTATTTTTAGAGAGGGAAGGGAGGGAGATAGAGAGAGAAACAGCAATGTGACATTGCTGGGGGTCATGGCCTGCAACCCAGGCATGTACCCTAAAACTGGGAATCGAACCTGCGACACTTTGGTTTGCAGACTGCGCTCAATCCACTGAGCTACACCAGCCAGGGCCAGACTTCATTTTTAAAGTCACCAGAGTACAACACTTTCTATCTCCAAATTTCTGCTCTCCCCATAAGTGTAATCTCTTCCTATTAGTTCTTACAGAGTTACATGGACCATAATATCAAAGGCAAAGTGCAAGTACATTTGGGTAAATGTGACTATCTAATTCATACTAAAGAATCTGCAAGCCAAAGATTGTGTGCAATGTTTGTATGAAATTCAATCTACTTTTGGAAAGTGAGATTCCTTTGAAATCTGTAAACAAATGCATGATATCAAGAAATCTCTGGCAGCTTATTTAAAATTTTAAAAACTCTAAACTTTTGTGTTTTCTAACACAAAACAATGCTGCATTCAGGTTTAAAATAGTACCTGGCCAGCAGCCCGTGATGGAGCCTTTCCCAACATCTCACTGAAATGGTAAAACTCAAGAAACAATCCACACCTGCCTAAAAGGGGGTGTAAAGACCAGTGGTCATGCCACCTGTCCCTTCAAATCAGAAACACAAGTTCTAATCATTCTGCACCTTCCTTTTTGACATACCTACTCCTTTGGTACTGCTCTACATCCAAAGAAAGAAAAAAACCTTAAAAAACAAGGGAGAAGAAGAAGGGTAGTGGTGTGAGTAAGGAGAGTGTAACACTTCCTGGAAAGCAAAAGCAGAAATTTATTTAGTTATTTTTCAAAAAGATTTTATTTATCTATTCTTAGAGAGAGGGGAAGGGAAGGAGAAAGAGAGGAAGAGGAACATCAATGGGAGAGAATCATCCATCTGCTGCCCCTCACATGCCCTGACCAGGGACCAGCTCACAACCCAGGCATATGCCCCAACCAGGAATCAAACTGGTGACCTTTACTTTGTAGGACAATGCCCAACCAACTGAGCCATACCAGTCAGGGAGACAATTTTTTTAAACCCCAAAAGTACTAAGTTACCACTCAAGTTTTTCATATATACCATCTTCTCAATTTCCACTGCCCCCCCCCCCAAATTATAAGAGAAAGTTTATTTAGAAAACTACAAAGATAGTATAAGCAGGCCAGCTGGGCTGTGTAAGTTTAAGAAACAAGTTATGGAAGTAAAAAAAAGGCCCTTGGAACTTAGGAAAGAGAAAGGCAAAGGTAACATACCTGGGGGAGAGAAGAGCAGAAATGGAAAGGTGCAGGTGTGCTCCTAAGAGGGAGAGGATGCTTCCTTGCAATTTTAGGAGTCAGGCAATAAAAGAACAAAATGAGCCTGTGATCCTTTTTCAGTCCTGCAGAGCTACTCTGGACAAACACCTGCCAGTACTGGAATTGGTCTAGGAGCTTTTTAAACCTACAACATATCTAATTATAAATCTCAGCAATTCAACCAGTACCCAAGTGAACACAATAAGAATTAGAGCCGCCCCAAGCAAATACATATACTAACAATGAAAGAAGGAAGTACTCAGTCTGAACACTACTCTCCTCATTCAAAGATGTAGAAAAAGGAATAACCCCTTCCCCAAAAACAAACCAAGGGGACTAAAGAAAAATATTTCTGAATTAAAAAAAGGGAATGTTAGCCTGAGGATGATGAAAATGATCTTCCTATAGAAATCAAAAGAACATTTTAGAATATTGCTTATCACATACCATAAAATGCAAAAGGATATGGTATCTATAAAGCAGAAGTCAAAAACCATTAAAGAAAGTATAGGATGGGAAAAGAAAGTGAATCAGAGGCTTCCAGTGAAGATGGTGGCACTCACATGCTTCCACCACCACACCAAAATTACAACTGAACTACAGAACAACCATCATGCAGAACCACTTGAAATCTAGCTGAAGAGAAGTCCTATAACTAACTGCCAAGAGGGGCAGAAATACAAAATAGGCTGGTCCCACATCCACATATGGCAGATGAAAATCAGCAAGAGTATGTTAGCTCTGGAGGTCCCCCTTGAGGAGCCAGAGTTCCTATGGGCACCCCAGCTCAGGGTTCAAGTGCCAGGAAGAGAAGTCCCCATAACTTTTGGCTGTGAAATCCAGAGAAGATTGTGGATAAATGAGACAGAGGGCTTCTAGATTCCTAGACTTTCCTCTTAAAAGGTCTGTGCAAGTCAGACTCACTTGCTCTGAGCTCCAGCACTGGGCAATTGAAAGGAACTAGGGATATAAAAGGAGGAACTGAAGTGTCCAGCTTAAGGAGGAAGGCCAGAGGGGTGGCTTTCTCCTAGGCAGAAGTGCTAGCAGAGGCCACTGTTCCTTTGCTGAGCCCTTCCTGCAAAGAGCCGGCAGGGGGGTGCCATCATCTGAGTCTCCATCAACCTGGCAAAACTATAAGCCCTGCCCTTGTGATTCCCTGAGACTCCACCCCAACTAACTCTTAGGCCCACCTAAAGCCACTTCCAATTGTGTTTCCACACAAATGGACTGTCTTGGCTCATGGTACAGACTTTCTAAAATTCTCTCAAAGGTCCACAAACCCCAAACAGGCAGCATCTGGCCTCAGTTCACAGCCTGGCCTCTCATGGGCAACTCTAAGCCCAGCAAAAGTGGCAACTATGTGCAGATCGAGTTGTAGCTCACGCCGGGTGGCCCTAGGCAGGGAACAGGCAGCAGGTGACTCTGGCCTGCACCTCCCATGAGGTCCCAGAGCCAGTATACCCAGCAGACAGCTTCACACCACACAGGAACACCACCCAACCACCTCCATAAATAACACACTCAAGGGGTGAATTCAGTGGACACCTGAACCTTGATGAAGCAAGTCTTGCTCTGGGGGTGGGCCGCTGCACAGTAGCTCCTCTGCTATAGTCTCGGCTGGTGCTTGCAGCCAATCAGCATGGGGTGGGGAGGGCTACCCCTCCCACTGAAATGCCAAAAGCAATCAAGGCTCAACTGTAACAGGAGGGTGCACATGGCTCATACAGAGGGAAGGGCCATGCACACCTGAAGCACTCAGCTCAGTAGACCAAGGCAACTCTGCCACTGGACCCCATAAGACACCTACTACATAAGGCCACTCTACCAAGACCAGGAGACGTAACAGCTCTACCTTATACACAGACACAAACACAAGGAAGCAAACAAAATGAAGAGACAAAGAAACATGTCCCAAATGAGAAAACAAAACAAAACTCCAGAAAAAGAACAAAACAAAATGGAAATAAGCAATGCACCAGATGTAGAGTTCAAGACACTGCTTATAAGAATGCTCAATGAGTTTAGGGGATGAAGAGATAAACTCAACAAAGAAATAGACAACATAAAAAAAAGACCAGTCAGAAATGAAGAATACAGTAACTGAAATGAAAAATATTAGTTTAAGGGGACGACATCAGGTGTACCAACATTCACATCACAGGGTTGCCAGAAGGAGAAAAGAGAACAAGAAATTAAACACGTATTTGAAAAATATGAACCCTGGTGGGTGTGGCTCAGTGGATTGAGTGCCGGCCTGTGAACCAAAGGGTTACCGGTTTGATTCTCAGTCAGGGCACATGCCTGGGTTGCAGGCCAGGTCAGGCCCCCAGTAGGGAGTGCATAAGAGGCAACCACACACTGATGTTTCTCTCTCTCTTTCTCCTTCCCTTCCCCTTTCTCTAAAAATAAATAAATAAAATATTTTTTAAAATAAGAAAAAAATGACAGAAAACTTGCCAATCCTTGCAAAGGAAACAGACACACAAATCCAGGAAGTAAAGATTCCCAAACAAGAGGAACTCAAAGAGGCCCACACCAAGACATATCATAATTAAAATGACAAAAATTAAAGATGAAAAGAGAATCCTAAAAACAGCAAGAAAAAGAAGTTAGTTACCTACAAGAGAACTCCTATAAGATTTCAGTTGATTTCTCATCAGAACCTTGCAGGCCAGAAAGGATCAGCAAGAAATATTCAAAGTGTTGAAAAGCAAGGACCTACAACCAAGATTACCATACCCAGCAAAGCTATTATTTAGAATTAAAGGACACATAAAGAGCTTCACAACAAGAAAAAGCTAAAGTAGTACATCACCACCAAACCAGTATCATAAGAAATGTTATAGTTTTCTTTAAGAAATAGAATATTTAAAGTTTGAATAAAATAGAATAAATACATATTTATAACAATTACCTTATCTTTTTAAGTTTTTCTTTTTAAGATTTTATTTATTTTTAGAGAGGGAAGGGAAGGAGATAGAGAGAGAGAGACACACACACATCAATGTGTGGTTGCTGGGGGCTGTGGCCTGCAACCCAGGCATGTACCCTGACTGGAATCGAACGTGGTTTGCAGCCCACGCTCAATCCACTGAGCTATGCCAGCCAGGTATAACAATTACTTTAAATGCAAAGGGATTAACGGTCCAATCAAAATGCTCAGAGTAGCTGGATAGATAAGAAAACAAGACCCATTCTCACGCTGTCTGTAAGAGGCTCATTTCAGATCGATAGATGCCCATAGACTGGAAAGCAAAGGGATGGTTAAAATATTTCACGAAAATGGAAATGAAAAAGAAGCTGAGGTAGCAATACTTATACCAAACAAAATAAGACTTTAAAACAAAGGCTATTAACAAGAGACAAAGCAGCACCCAACATTTCCACTTCTGGGTATTTGTCAGAAAAAAAACAAGACATATTCAAAAAGACATATGCGGCTTCCGGCAAGATGGAGGCATAGGTGGACTCACCGTACCT
Organism: Phyllostomus discolor; assembly: GCF_004126475.2. Lineage (NCBI taxonomy): Eukaryota > Metazoa > Chordata > Mammalia > Chiroptera > Phyllostomidae > Phyllostomus > Phyllostomus discolor. The sequence goes on from NC_040910.2 coordinate 90,919,006, forward strand.
CCACGCACAACCAAGATTGGAACAACAACAATTTAGAGGCAGAATAACACCCAGAACTGACAGAAAATTTATCTGAATGGAAGTCGGACAGCCAAGAAGTTGAAATAGACCCATTTATCCAGACTGGTAGGAGGGGCAGAGACAAGCAGCCGGGTGCGGGGTTGTGCCGCGGAAAACAGGGAGAATTGGGCGCATAAGGCAACTGGGAGCACGTAAGGCATCTGGGGAGTGCAAGATCGCAGCGGGTGGACCCTGAGTACACAAGTGGCAGCTGGCAGACCCAGTGAGGCAGCGATTATGGAGCAGAGCAGGGCAGGGCAGAGCGCGCAACCCAGGATCCCAGGGAAGGGACTGAGGTCCCACCGAGAATGGAGCTACCGCCATTGTTCCCTCTCGCCCCCGCCCTCACATACAACATCACGATCTAGTGACTGGGGTGCCCAGCCCTGGTGAACACCTAAGGCTCCACCCCTCAACATAATGAGCGACCAGGCCCAAAAACAAAAACGAGAGAGAGAGAGAGAGAGATGGCTCAAACAGAAGCACAAATCAGTGCCCCAGACCTCATCCTTTTGAGCAACCAAGAGATAGCTAACCTATCAGATGCACAGTTCAAAACACTGGTGATCAGAAAGCTCACAGAATTGGTTGATTTTGGGTGCAAATTACATGAAAAAATGCAGGTTACCATAAAAGAAATGAAGGAAGATGCACAGGGAACCAATGGTGATGGGAAGGAAACTGGGACTCAAAACAATAGAGTGGACCAGAAGGAAGAAAGAAACAACCAAACAGGAAAGAATGGAGAAATAAGAATTCAAAAAAACGAGGAGAAGCTTAGGAACCTCAAGGACATCTTTAAACGTTCCAACATCCGAATTATAGGGGTACCAGAAGGGGAAGAGGTAGAGCAACAGATTGAACACGTATTTGAACAAATAATAAAGGAGAACTTCGCCATTCTGGCAAAGGAAATAGACTTCCAGGAAATCCAGGAAGCTCAGAGAGCCCCAAAGAAGTTGGACCCAAGAAGAAATACACCAAGGCACATCATAATTACATTAGCCAAGGTAAAAACGAAGGAGAGAATCCTAGAAGCAGCAAGAGGTAAGAGGACAGTCACCTACAATGGAGTTCCCATCAGACTGTCAGCTGATTTCTCCAAAGAGACCTTACAGGCAAGAAGGGGCTGGAAAGAAGTATTCCAAGTCATGAAAGACAAGGACCTATATCCCAGATTACTCTATTCAGCAAAGCTCTCATTTAGAATGGAAGGGCAGATAAAGTGCTTCTCAGATAAGGTCAAGTTAAAGGAGTTCATCATCACCAAGCCCTTATTATATGAAATGTTAAAGGGACTTATCTAAGAAAAAGAAGATAAAAAAAAAACATGTATAGTAAAAGGACAGCAAACTCACAATTATTAATAACCAACACCTAAAACAAAAGCAAAAGAAACTAAGCAAACAACTAGAACAGGAACAGGACCACAGAAATGGAGATTACATGGAGGCTTAGCAACAGGGGAGTGGGAGGAGGAGAGAGGGGGAAAAGGTACAGAGAATAAGTAGCATAGATGGTAGGTAGGAAATAGACAGGGGGAGGGTAAGAATAGTATGAGAAATGTAGAAGCTGTAAAACTTATAAGTATGACACATGGACATGAACTAAAGCGGGGGAAGTGGGTTGGAGAGGGTGTACAGGGTGGAGTGGAGTGAAGGGGGGAAATGGGACAACTGTAATAGCATAATCAACAAAATATATTTAAAAAAAAGACATATGCATCTGTATGTTCACTGGTGCATTATTTACAATAGCCAAGGCATGGAAGCAACCTGAGTGCCCGTCAACAGATGAAGGAATAAATAAGATATGGTAGATACATAAAATAAAGTGGAATTTATTACTCGGCCACAAAAAAGAATGGAGTATTACCATTTGCAACAACATGAAGGTACCTAGAGGGTATGGTGCTGAGTAAAATAAGTCAGACAGAGAAAGACAAATACAATATGATTTCACTTATATGTGGAATCTAAAGAACAAAATAAATAAAACAGAAACAGATTCACAGATACAGAGAACATTTTGATGACTGCCAAAGGGGAGAGGGGCTGGGTGAAAAAGATAAAGGGATTAAGCAACACAAATTGGTAGTTACAAAATAGTCACAGGAATGTAAAGTATAGTATATAGAATATAGTCAATGATATTGTAATAAGTATGCAAGGTGCCAGATGGGTACTAGATTCATCAGGGTTTTCAGTTTTTAAGTTACATAAATGTCTAATCACTGGGTTACACGCCTGAAACTAATCTAATATTGTGTGTCATCTGTAATTAAAAAATAAAAAATTTTAAAAGGAAGTGCATTACAAAGGAAAAAAGTGGGTAAATTAAAAATGTAATTTTGTAGAATCAAAACTCAGATGAGCTACAGTAAATAGAAAATATATGGAAGACAATGCTTAAGGAGATTCAGAACAGAAAGGCGATCATATTAAATGAGACATAAAATGATATGAATAAAAGATGAGAGAACTAGTTTTTAATAAGGACTAAAGACTAGGCTCCAAGCTAGAAACCAAGGAAGAGGCCAACATAAAATGGAAAAAGGCTAAACTTAGGCTTTACCACATATTTCCAGAAAAAAAATATATAGACCCATATATAGACGTGCCCTAGTGAAATGTTTTGAAATACAAGAATAAAGTGGGTGGGAAGGAGCAGAAGGGAGGACTCATAGTCATCACAGAAAACAGATTACAGTCCTTGTTTTGGTCATGGCCTTTTCTGAAACATTAAATGTCAGAAAAACTGCAAAGGGGTATTTGTGTATGTATGTATGCACATGACCCATAAATCTTGCACACAGTGCTATCTATTATATGAAAAGGCCATAGAAAATTTGAAAAGACAAATGCTTCTTCTTGAGAAACAATTACTTAAAAATGTTTTCCAGTCAATCAAGAGATAAAATAGAAAGAATGATTTAAAAAGAAAACTGGCAATGAATTTGGAAACAAGTTTAACAAACATGTATAACTAATTATTATGAATTTGGTCTTAAAACTGCCTGTAAATATAAGAATTATTCTTCTACACAATATTTAAAATAATAATTTAATAATAACAGTCTAAAACAGATTTTACTCATAAAAATCAGCTTACAGTTTAGATATGTGCTATTATTTCAAGTTTTATATAAAAGGGAGTCAAATACACTATTTTTGTATCTTTTGATAATTACAGAAATAAAGGTAAAAACTTCCAGAGGGGAGAGAACCACAAATACAGTATCTTTTATTATTTTTTGTAATAAATTAAAACCCTGTATTCAAATATGGTCTTACCCAATAAGTAAAATGGAAAAAAGCAAGGCAGCAGACGCCTACTCAGCTGTATCATGTGAGCCTTGAGGTTCTATTGAACCTTCAGGGCCCCATGGAGCCAATCTGCACCCCCCTACATCATTATAAACAAGACTCAAACCCACCTCTTCTAACTTGCTGGAGGAGAGAAAAATGTGAGATACTTTTAGCTATAAATCATCAATATTTACGTACATATGCATTTATATATGTACTACAAATGGCTCATAACTTACTAAAGGAAATGTATCAAATGTTTTATCTCAGTTATGTAATTATGGGTGCCATATTTTTTCAGTATTCTCTAAACTGTTTTTTATTTAGAGCAGGTACTGCTTTCATTACAACAATAAAAAGCATTTTAAAAAATTTAACAGTGGGTCTGTCAATAGCTAAATTGCATATTAAAAATATATATTTAAAATACCATGGTATATTTTCTAGTGATACCTTTTAAATTCCGGATTAGCTATTTTAAAAACTTCTCATGCAAGTATAAAAAACTTTAGATGAATACATTATGAAAGACAAAAAATACACCCTGGCTGGTGTGGCTCAGTGGATTGAGCACTGGCCTGCAAACCAAAGGGTCACCAGTTTGATTCCCAGTCAGGGCACATGCCTGGGGTGCAGGCCAAGTCACCTGCAGGGGGCGTGCAAGAGACAACCACACACTGATGTTTCTCTCCCTGTCTTTCTCCTTCCCTTCTCCTCTTTCTAAAAATAAATAAACAAAATGTTGCTTTTTTTTTTTTAAAGGACACAAAATACCAAACCCAGGCTGTGAAACAGTTTTAAAATTCAATAATGTAAGATTTCCAATTTAAAAACAGTGCTTAGAATTCAGGTTGGATCCTGGTTGCTACTCAGATTCCCTCAGATTAAAGGAAAATATCCAAATGTTTATGATTTAACTTTGTTCTTTGGCTACAGTAACTATCTCCATGACATGCACATGTTCCAAATACACATAACATTAATCAGTGCTTGTGTGCAAGCTTTTTACCATCTTTTAATACTTACTCTTAACAAATCATCTATTCTTCCTTCCTTCTTCTCTAAGTCAGAATTCTTACTGTTTTCTAGTGCAGATATTTTTTCTATTGTGAGGTCAGACTAGAGAGACAAAAACAAAATTTAAGGTTAGTCTCAAAATATTACATGCCATCATACTTTTCTCATTGTTTTTCTGGGGGGAAAAAAACACCTGCTAACACAAATAGCCTGGAATCACATGGCTCAAGAAATTAAATCTTTCCTCATCTCATTCTTTAAGCTTTATATTCTGTTATACCTACGCTTCAAAAACATGTTAACACTGGAATCAAATATATGCATTCTCAAATCTCTGTGCATTGAACATTACAGAAACCTATTACTTTAGAAATGAAAACTAACTTTGAGACATGACCCAAATCTCTTAAAGAAAAAACTGCCACCTAGTGGAAATAAAGAACAATTAGAAGGGGAGGGACCTGAATGCTCAACTAAATCTATTCGACTGCTCAAAGGCTGTTAATTCAAATGAAATTAAAATCTGCTCCTGAGGGTTGTATAGCTTTTGAGACTTAAGAAAGTCTCCTAGATTGCAAGCATCCTGTCTTGTAGGCAGCACAGTGCCAAGAAAACCTGGTATACTATTTGGCTCACTCAGTAGCAGAAAACAGAATATTTATCTACTATCCTTTTCAAATAATATCTTTGAATGTTCACTACATTCCCTAAATTAAAAAGAGTTTCTAAAGAATGTTTAAGGAGAACATTGTGTTGTTGTGCCACATGTTAAAGAAGTTTACCAAGATCTTACCAAATGAGCAGGTAACAAGGAATAAATTAACTCCTTTCATAAAGTAGTAAATTAACATTCATTAGGACAGTCAGTACTGTCATAATAAGCATTTTATATCCATTGTTCGAGATAATTAGAATCAACCACATTTTTAAAAAATCCTCACCAGAGGATATGTTTATTGATTTTAGAGAGAGAGGAAAGGGAATGAGAGAGAGAAACATCAATCAGTTGCCACCCACTCCCAACGCCCTCTATGCACCCCAACTAGGGATAGAACCCTGAACCTAGGCATGTGCTCCAACTGGGGATCAAACCCACAACCTTTTAGTGTACCGGAAGACACTCTAACCAATTGAGCCACCCAGCCAGGGCAGAATCAAACACCTTTTATAGATGATTTGTACTTAAGAAAATTGAGGTCCAAAAAGATAAAGTATAAGGTGCAAAGACAGAATTTGAACTGAGGCCTAGAGGTCTCCAAACAAGCACTCTCTTTCATCAACAGTTCCACTGAACATACCAGAAAGGGAAAAAAAAACACCCCGAAAAGTTAAAGTGCCTTTCAAAAGACTTGAAGTACTCATAATGCAAGTTTTAAATACAATAATACAAATAATGAGGTAAAGTCAGAGAATTAAAGGGAAGACAATGAGAGGACTCACAGGTTTTATGTGTATAGCATTTATTCCTAAGCAGATCTTTGCTTCCTCCTCTGTTTACCAATCACCGACCTACCTGGGTCTGTCTGTGCTGGATGGAGATCTGTTTCTGGGAGCTGCAGGAATGCTCTGTGTTACCAGATCCTGTAGAAGAGGGACTGTTTTGCTGAGCCTGTAATAAAGGTATATTACCAATCACAAGAAAGTTTTGCATCTTTCTCTAAAAGTATTTGTATGAATGCAAATGATTAACTCTATAAAAAAGAAACTCCAATGAAAGTCAGAAGTCAGGGCCATGTAGCCAAGAAAAAACTAAAACAATTCAAATGAGAAGCAAGGGCTAGACATGGTGGCTTGGATCATGTTCCTGTAAATAGTCTGAAGTATCAAATGCTTCTAAAATTATATTTCAATATGTAAATTAGAGAAAATTAAAAATTATTTCTGTTCTAACAGGCTTTTTTCACTTGCATTTCAATGTTTTTGTCAGAAAAGGCTGGCAAAGCATCCAATGCACAGGGGATGCTAGTGACTCCGGGCAGAAAAGACTGTGAACTACTATTCAGAATACAGTAGTCCCCCTTATCCACAGTTTCAGTTACCTGTGGTCAACCATGGTCTGAAAATACTAAATGGAAAATTTCAGAAATAAACAATTCCTAAGTTTGAAGCTGTACACTGCTCTGAGTGATGTGTTGAAATCTTGCACTGTCCCACTCAGGACGTGAATCATCTCTTTGTCCAGTGTATCCACGCTGTGTGCACTGTACACTATTAATCACTCAGTAGCCATCTTGACTGTCACAGTATCACAGCGCTTGTGTTCAAAAGCCCTCAACATTCCCTAATGGTGGCCCCAAACACAAGTAGTGATGCTCACAATTCAGATGTGCCAAAGCCAAAAAGTGCCTCCTTTAAGTGAAACGGTATAGGAAAAACACAGTACCAGTACAATTGTGGTTTCAGGATCTACTGGGGGTCCTGGAACACATAAGGGGGTCTACTGGTAGTCTCCTAAATCTACAAACATTATCCATGAACACACACTGGTCCAAAAACCTAGGTTAATGTCTAATAATATCATTTGCTTACTACGACTTTTATACACAATTTATAGGGCATTCTAAGGCATTTTTAAATTTAGAAGGATTAGGATTTAATGTGATTCAACTGTTTAGGAATATACAATCATTATACTCCCAAAAGTCCTTTTAAAAACAAGATGGCACCCAATAACACAGCACAACCCATCACAGACATAATCAGGAAATACTGGACAGTCTGAGGATTATTGGCTAATGAAATATAGTACTACTATCTCATCAGATAATGTAGTGTTTTCACATATGTACATTTTTCTGGTACTTTATATATTTATTTTTATTATTCATTAACATGTTAACAATGCTATAAACACCACCTATTGAGCAATATGCTTCAATGCCATGATCACATGTAATCCCCACAAAAACTTATCAGATGGTTATTATTATTTCCATTTATAGATAAAGAAAATGCAAATCAAAGATATTAAGCACCTATGTGGGATCACAGAGCTAATGAGTGGGAGAAAACTGAGGGCTATATGCATCATAATAACTGCTCTCCCTGACCACAGTAGATTGAATGCCTCTCGTTAAGTTACAGAGAGTTATAACCAGGCCACAAGCAAGGTAAGTACTTCATACACATATTTACACTGAAGGCTCACAACAGCCTTATAAGGTAGGCAGCACCATTATCTCCATTTTTATTTACTCATTCAACTACTACTCATGTCTTCATAGAATACTCCCATAGAGTACTCTGTGTCTCAGCACTACGTTACTTGCTAGGAACACAATGACCAAGAAAAACGGAAACAAAACCCACAGAACCAGTTATTACTTTCCCTTAATAAAACCTGCAATCCAAAAGAAGATTTATTAAGCAACTCAATAAATATTTGTTGAAAGAAATAGTTAAATAATCACATAATAAATGCAAAATTGTAATTAGGATAAGTGCTCTAAGAGTACATAACAGGATACATAACCTAACCGAGAGAGTCAGGGATGAATCCTTGAGAAAGTGGCATTAAAGATGTGAAGGAAACAAGCAGTCAAAGAGAGATCATAGGTCAGTCCAGGGAGAGAATGTGTACAAGGACGCTACGGGAAGAGAGAAGACTGATGTGGGGATCAAAGTCAAGAATAAGGAACCAGTCTCAAAGAGGTTAACATGCACAGCCTTTAAATGCTGCAATTACAGCCAGGTCTAGGAGAGTTCAAGTAACAAAAAATGTTCCCTCTCCTTTGTGCAATGTAACAAATCTAACCTCTTCTTACTAATTAGGGGCCATCATTATGAATCTCAAGTATTACACTGCACTGTGATATAAGCTTTATGTCCTTCAGTTATCATTACATTGCTCTAATAATTCTCTTTTAAAATCTGTTTCTAAACAAATGAGACTGTTGGAATTATATTTGTAAAAGCCAAATAAGAAGCATATGACTGACTAAAAGGCTCTTCTACAAATTTATAGATTCTGATAATGTGCTTTGCTACAATGCTTTTTTACATGTCTTATTTCTGATTCTACATTTTCTTCCAGCAAACTAGGCGTGCTAGACTGTGATTTGGTGAGATATTTCCAAATTAGAGCTTTCTGTAAAAATGTATGTATAAATAAATGGCCTAATGATAAGTAAAATAAAGTTAAGTAAATGGGACACAGGTTAGGAAGTAGCAAATTCTCATGAAAATAAAAGCAGTCCTTTCAAAACAAGAACCCTCTGCCATCAAGTCCTGTGTTAAACACTAGAAATGCAAAACTGGGAAATAGAGCACTTACAGTCCCCCAGCACATCCCTGATTACTGCATCATGTCCTAGGTAAGTCAGAACAGAAGTCGCTGGGCCTTGCTGAGCAGGCCACTGCACTTATGAATTTAATCTAACCCCTACCTCACAAACCATTCTCCCTAGACTTCTGTTTTCTTTGTTCCTGTTATAAAAATATTGGCTTCTAATTCATGATGACAGACTGGATTTCCCAAGGACCTAAGATCATATTTTAAAAATATGAAGGTATTTTTAAACGAAATCATAACAACACTAAGACAAAAGGGAATGTTGTAAGAAAACTCTTAAAAGCTTTGTTTTTAAGAAACAATAAAAAGTAGTTTACTGAAATAAAAAAATTCACAGCTTAAAACATCAGCAATTAAAAAACTGGGTCTTTTCAAGGGAGCTTCTACAAAACTCCATGCTGCCCTGACTCGTGTGGCTCAGCAGATTGAGCACCAGCCTGCAAAGCAAAGGGTCACTGGTTTGATTCCCAGTCAGGGCACATGCCTGGGTTGCAAGCTGGGTCCCCAGTAGGGGGCACGAGGAGGGAACCACACATTGGTATTTCTTTCCCTCTCTTTCTCCCTCCCTTCTCCTCTCTCTAAAAATGAATAAATACAATCTTAGAAAAAAAAAGGTGAGGGAATGGATGCAGAAGTTAAAAAAAACCTCCATGCTAAGATTTATATTTACAAAAACCAGAAACAACCCATTGGACTATTATCAGACCTTTAAAATCTACATGGTCCAATAGGGTTCCTTTTTAACCGCCCCCCACACCCTGCATACTAAGGGGTCTAGGTACTATGGCTTCTAATCCCAGGATAAAGCACAAGAACAAGTCTCTTAAGAATAAAAGAGACTTATTTTTAAAGGACATAAATATTTAAAGATAAAAAAATAAGTGGGTCCAGGTGAGGGCTCCTGAAGTGAATACTGCAACTTAAGGGGGCGGGGGCAGCATAATACCCCAGCCTTCCACAACTGATAAAATAGAGGAAGAAAGAGAACGCAATGCAAAAAATGAAAAAGTTTACCCATCAAAATAATGCCTTCCTTATTTTGATGCTTGCAAAGGAGTGGGTCTTTCTGCCAAGAGTTTACCAGACACTTACAGAGAAATCATAGTTAGTTCTCTGGCCATTAAGGGGGAGGGCTTTCTGATAAGCAGTATTATGCTACTATAGAGAAAAATCAATACCAGCAATCTATATTAATCACCCTAATCCTTCATTCAACAAAAGCTAAATACACATTTTCAAGGAAACCAACAGCACAAAAGGGAAGATCCAACATGAAAAAAGCAAAACCTAATCCAAGAGAAAAACAGATAATTCAATAAAAACAATTTTAAAAATCAAGTATATTTAGAGAGGGTCAATAAGATATTATACCTATAAAAATGAAAAAGCAGCAAAGATATGAAAAATAAACATGGTAAAATAAGACGATCAAAAATTTAATAACTAAATAAATGAACGAAATAACAAAATGAACATAACTGAACACAGAATTAGTAACCAGGAGAACAATGTCAAGAAAATCTCCCAGAAGATAAAACATGAGTCAAACAGAACATGAAAGAAAAGTTAAGAAACATGAACAGCCAGAGACTACAGAACTACAGAGACTATGTGATAGGCTTTCCAGAGGGGAAGGAATAATCAAAGAACAGTAAAAATGCCCTGGCCAGGTGGCTTGGTTGGTTGGAGCATTGTCCCACACACCGAAAGGTTGTGGGTACATCCCCTGTCAGGCCATGTATGCAAAGCAACCGACTGATGTTTCTCTTGCTTTCCAAAAAATCAATAAACATATCCTCAAGTGAGGATTTAAAAAATAGTAAATACAATAAAAAGGTATGTTTTAATAGTGAAAATGCCTACCATACAAGTAGCATTAATGGAGGAAAAAAAGATAAATAGTAGCTAGACTTCAAGAACAAAAAGATAGCATATAATCACCTCAACAGATGTGAAGAAAACGCATCCAACACCCTTTCATGATAAAAACATTCAACAAACTCAGAATACAGGGGAACTTTCTCAATTCCCCCCCAAAGGCCATCTCTGAAAAGCAAATAGCTAACATAATACTTATTGTAAAGAAAACAAGCTTTCCTCCTAAGATCAGGAACACCACAAGGATGTCCACCTGAACCACTTGTATTCAACACTGCACTAGAGGTTCTAGCCAGGGCGATTAGGCAATAAAATACAATAAAAGGCATCCAGACTGCAAAGAAGTAAAACTATCTCTACTCATAAATGACATGATATTGTATACAAAATGTCCTGCCAAAATAAAATATTATAACTAAACACAAGTTCAGCAAGGTTCCAAAATCAATTGTATGTTCTATCAATGAGCAATCTGAATATAAAAATTAAAATGACTCTATTTTCAACAGCATCAAAAAGAATACAAATAATTTTAACAAAAGAAGGGCAAAACCTGTACATTGAAAACTGCAAACATAGGAAGATATTAAAGAGACCTAAATAAAAGGAAAGATATCTCACGTTCATGGATCGGAAGACACTATTTTCAAGAGGTCGATATTCCCCAAAATGGTCTATAGATTCAACACAATTGCTATAAAGCCCTGCTGTTTACAGAAATTAAAAGCCAATTATCTCCCCAGGCAAGAGAAACAGAGAAAAAATAAATAAACAAATGAGACTACATCAAACTAAAAGTTTTTTGCACAGCAAAAGAAATCATCAACAAAATAAAAAAACCCACAGAATGGGAGAACATAGTCACCAATACATCTGATAATGGGTTAATATCTAATATTTACAAAGCACTTATAAAACTCATACCAAAAAAACAAACAACCCAATTAAGAAATAAGCAAAGGACCCGAGTAGACACTTTTCTAAAGAGGACATACAGATGGCCAAATGACCTATGAAAAGATGCTCAACTCACTCACCAACAGAAAAATGCAAATTAAAACCACAATGAGATACCATCTCACACCTGTCAGAATGACTATCATCAATAAATCAACAAATAAGTGCTGGCGAAGATGTGGAGAGAGACGAACCCTTTTGAATTGTTGGTGGGAATGCAGATTGGTGCAGCCACTGTGGAAAGCAAAAAATTAAAAATGGATCTGCCTTCTGACCCTGTGATCCCACTTCTGATAATATATCTGAAGGAACCTAAAACACTAATTCAAAAGAGCACAGGCACCCCTATGTTCATTGCAGCATTGTTTACAATTGCCAAGATATGGAAGCAGCCCAAGCGTCCATCAATAAATGAGTGGATAAAACAACTATGTGACATTTACACCGTGGACTATTACTTGGCTGTAAAAAAGAAATTTTTACCCTTTGCAACAGCATGGATGAACCTGGAGAACATTATGCTAAGTGAAATAAGCCACCCAGAAAAAGACAAATACCATATGATTTCACTCATATGTGGAATCTAATGAACAAACGGAACTAACAAGGAAAATGGGGACAGATCACAGATGGAGAGCAGGATGACAACTAGTGGGGTAGGGGGAATTTAGGGGGTGGCAAGACTGAGCAAAAAGGAAAAACGACTCATGGACATGGACAATAGTGTAGTGATTGCTAGGGAGGGGAGAGTATAAGGGAACTGATGGGTAATTGGAAAAAATACAATAAAGATTAAATAAAATACAAAAAAAAAAAGCCGAACCTAAAATTCACATGGATATGCAAGCAAATTGCTAAAACAACCTTAGAAAAAACAAACTTGGAGAAATCAAACTTCCTGATTTCAAAACTTAACTACTACAAAGTTACAGTAATTAAGACAGTGATGGTACTGGCATAAGGATAGGCATGTAGATCAACAGAGTAGAACTGAGTCCAGACATGAACTCTTTATGTTTACAGTCAATTGGTTTTTTACAAAGGTGCTCAGACAATTCAATGGAGAAAAAAGTCTTTTCAAACAAATGGTGCTGAGGCACCTTGATATCCACATGCTAAACAACAAACTTGGGCGGACTTCCGGCAAGATGGAGGAATAGGTGGACGCACTGTACCTCTTCGCACAACCAAGAACAGAACAACAATAATTTACAACAATGATTTGCAGTCATAACATCAGAACTGTCAGAGGATTTATCTAAATGGAAGTCGGACAGCCAAGAAGTTGAAGTAGACCCGTACATCCAGACTGGTAGGGGACGACGAGACGAGCCGAGCGGGCGCGGGGCTGGTGCGGGTCGGCAGCGCGCGTAGGTCGGGGGAAGTTTGGCGCAGGATCGGCGCGACAGCCATCCGGGGCGCAAGAGTGCAGCGGTGATCCCTGAGTACGCAAGCAGCAGCTGGGGGAATCAGTGGGGCAGCGATTGTGGACCAGGGCAGAGCTCACGGCCCAGAAGCCCAGGGAAGTGTCTGACTCCAGGAGAACGGAACTGTCGCCATTGATCCCTCCTGTCCCCGCTCCCGCCCCCGCCCCCACCCCCACATATAACGTCACAAGCTAGCGACTGGGGCGCCCAGCCCCGGTGAACACCTAAGGCTCCGCCCCCCACCATAACAAGAGCGACCAGACCGGAGAAAAAAAATAAATAAATAAAATAATAGGAGAGACAGGGAAAGACATAAGATATGTTTCCAGCAGAACAGATCAGTCCCCCAGGACTCATCCTTTTGAGTGACCAAGAAATAGCCAATCTATCAGATGCACAGTTCAAAACACTGGTGATCAGGAAGCTCACAGAATTGGTTGATTTTGGATGCAAATTACATGAAAAAATTCAGGTTACCATAAAAGAGATGCAGGAAGATATACGGAGGAGAGTCAATAGTGAAAGGAAGGAATCTGAGTCTCAAAACAATACAGTGGACCAGAAGGAAGATAGAATCAACCAAGCAGGAAAGCATGATGAAATAAGAATTCAAAAAATCGAAGAAAAGCTTAAGACCATCGAGGACACCTTTAAACGTTCCAACATCCGAATTATAGGGGTACCAGAAGGGGAGGACCAACAAGTGGAAAAGTTATTTGAACAAATAATAAAGGAGAACTTCCCCAAACTGGCAAAGGGAAGAGTCTTCCAAGAAATCCAAGGAGCGCAGAGAGCCCCAAAGAAGTTGGACCCAAGAAGAAATACACCAAGGCACATCATAATTACATTAGCCAAGGTAAAAACGAAGGAGAGAATCCTAGAAGCAGCAAGAGATAAGGGGACAGTAACCTACAAAGGAGTTCCCATCAGACTGTCAGCTGATTTCTCCAAAGAGACCTTACAGGCAAGAAGGGGCTGGAAAGAAATATTCCAAGTCATGAAAGACAAGGACCTACATCCCAGATTGCTCTATCCAGCAAAGCTCTCATTTAGAATGGAAGAGAAGATAAAGTGCTTTTCAGATAAGGTCAAGTTAAAGGAGTTCATCATCACCAAGCCCTTACTTTATGAAATGCTAAAGGGACTTATCTAAGAAAAGAAGATAAAGAAAAGACATGTATAGTAAAAGGACAGCAAACTCACAATTATTAACAACCACACCTAAAGCAAAACCAAAAGAAACTAAGTAAACAACTAGAACAGGAACAGAACCACAGAAATGGACGGCACATGGAAGGCTAGCAGTAGCGGGGGGGATGAGGAGAGAGGGGGAAAAGGTATAGAGAATAAGTAGCATAGAATGTAGGTTGAAAATAGATAGGGGGAGGGCAAGAATAGTACGGGAAATGTAGAAGCTGAAGAACTCATAAGTATGACACATGGACATGAACTAAAGGGGGGGAACGTGGGTGGGAGAGGGGGTACAGGGTGGAGGGGAGTGAAGGGGGAAATGGGACAACTGTAATAGCATAATCAATAAAATATATTAAAAAAAAAAAGAACAAACTTGGGCCCCCTTTCTTACACCACACAGAAAAATTAACACAAAATATATCACAGACCTAAATATAAGAGCTAAATGTGCACTAAGAAGAAAATATAGGAGTAGATTTTCATGTCTTTATGTTAGGTAAAGCTACAGCATTAAAAGCATAAGCAGCTCTGACAGTTATGGCTCGGTTGGCTGGTATCTTTCCGCAAACCAGAAGGTCACCAGTTCCATTCCCAGTCACGATACATGCCTGGGTTGCAGGTTCGGTCCCCAGTCAGAGTGTGTGCAAGAGCCAGCCGATTGATGTTTCTCTCTCACACTGATGATTCTCTTCCTCCCTCTTTCTCCCTCCCTCCCCCTCTCTCTAAAAATAAACAAACATCATCATTTCTTTTAAAAAGCATAAGCAGAAAACAAAAAATATCAAGTTGTACTTTTCAAAATTAAAAACTTTTGTGATTCAAAGGACACCATCGAGAAAGTAAAATAATGTGGCGACACAGATAAATGTGGTACTTGCCTCCTCGCACAGCCACATCAAAATTACAACTGAACTACAGAACCACCATCATTCAGAACCACCTGAAATCTGGCTGAATGGAAGTCTTATAACTAGGGAATTAAAGAAGTCCATCTAGACTGGTAGGATGAGCAGAGATGCAGAACAGGCTGGTCCTACACTCATGTGTGGCAGATAAAAATCAGGAGGGATACCTCAACCACAGAGGTCCCCCCTAGGTAGGAGAGGTTCCAACCCCAAACCAGGACCCCCAGCCCAGGGTTCCTATGCCAGGAAGAAAAGTCCCCATAACTTGTGGCTATAAAAACTTGTGGAGATTGAGGCCAAGGGAGATGGAGGACTTCTGGAGTCCCTAGTAAAGTTACTCCTAAAGGGTCTGTGCATGGACTTACTCCCTCTGAGCTCCAACACAAGGGCAGCAACTTGAAAGGCACCACAGACATATGGGGAGAAACTACACTGTCTAGTATCAGGGCAAGAGGTGGGTGGCAGCCTTCTCCCAGACAGAAATGCTGGCAGAGGTCACTGTTCCTTTGATGAGCTCTTCTCCCACACAGCCACTCAGCAGACAAGCACCATATCTGAGACTCCACTAACCTGGCCCACACTGTTGGCCCCACCCTGGTGTTTCCCTGAGGCCCCCAACTTACAGGTCCCCCCCAGCTATTTCCAGTGGCTTTTCCATACCTGTCTTGGCTCGCACATCAGACTTTCTCAAATCTCTCAACCAAGCAGCATCTGGCCTTAGAGTGTCCCCTACCTCTTCCTAAATGGCCCCAGCCCCAGGACTAAAACAGCTGACCTTGGTTCACAGCTTGGCCTCACCTCGGCACCTCCAAGCCCAGCACAAATAGCAGCCATCTGCAGACTGCTTTGTACTTCATGCTACATGCTAGGTGGCAATGTACAGAACACAGGCGGCAGCTGACCCTGACTTGCACCTCGGAGACAGTACATCCAGAGGACAGTTTCAGAACATGTCAAAACATTATCACCCAACCACCTCTATAAGCAACACACTCAAGGGGTGAACTCAGCAGGCACCAGAGTCCACTAAAGTCAGTCCTGCTCTGTAGAGTAGGCCCTGCACAGCTGATCCTCCACAGTAGTCGTAGGTCAGTGATCAGGTTTGTGGTTGCAGCCAGGTCTTGCAGCTGATAGGCCTGGGGGTAAATCCCTCCCAGTGAGATTTCAACAGCAATCACGGCTCAACTACAAGAGAAGAGTGTACACAGCCCATGTGGGGATCACACCTTGAGTGCCCAGCTTGGGTGATTACGGAGGCTGTGCCACTGGACCCTACAGAACACCTACTACATAAGGCTACTCTACCAAGCCTGGGAGATGAAGCAGCTCTACCGAACACACAGAAATAAGCACAGGGAGGCTGTTAAAAGGAGCAGACAAAGAAACATGTCCCAAATGAAAGAAGAGAACAAAAATGCAGAAAAAGAAACAAAATGAAGACAATCAATCTATTAGATACAGAGTTCAAAACACTCTGTAAGGATAAGCAATGAACTTAGTGAGGACCAATCAGAAATGACTAACAGCCCTGGCCAGTGTGGCTCAGTTGGTTGAAGCATTGTGCCATAACCAAAGGTTTGCGAGTTCAATTCCTGGTCAAGGCACATACCTAAGTTGTGGGTTTGATGCCCAGGTCAGGCATGTATTAGAGCAACCGATCAATGTTTTCCTCTCTCTCTAAAAACCAATGAAAAAATGCCCTCGGGTGAGGATTGCAAAAAAAAGAAGTGAAGAATTTACAGGGAATTAACACTAGGGTGGATGAAGCCAAGATCAAATCAGCAATTTGGAATATAAGGAAGCAAAAAACACCTAATCAGAACGGCAAAAAGAAAAGCAAATTAAAAAAAAAAAATGAGGAGGACTTCCGGCAAGATGGAGGAATAGGTGGATGCACCGTACTTCCTCGCACAACCAAGATTAGAACAACAATAATTTACAACAATAATTTACAGACAGAATAACGCTCAGAACCAGCAGAGGATTTATCTGAATGGAAGTCAGGCAGCCAAGAAGTTGAAGTAGACGCGTTCATCCCGACTGGTAGGAGAAGATGAGCCGGGCGGGTGTGGGGCTGGCACGGGTCCGTGGCGCGCGGAGGTCGGGGAAAGTTTGGCGAGAAATCGGCGCAACAGCCATCCGGGGCGCAAGAACGCAGCGGTGATCCCTGAGTATGCAAGCTGCGGCTGGCAGACCCAGAGGGGTAGCGATTGTGGACCAAGGCAGAACTGGCAGCCCGGGAGCCCAGAGAAGGGTCTGATCCCAGGAGAACGGAGCTACCGCCATTGTTCCCTCCCATTCCCACTCCCACTCCCACTCCCACATATAATGTCACAATCTAGCGTGCCCAGCCCCGGTGATCACCTAAGGCTCCACCCCCCACCGTAACAAGAGCGACTAGACCGGGGAAAAAAAAAAAAAAAGGACAGGGAAAAACATGTTTTCAACAGAGCAGATCAGTCCCCCAGGACTCATCCTTTTGAGCAACCAAGAGATAGCTAACCTCTCAGATGCGCAGTTCAAAACACTGGTGATCAGAAAGCTCACGGAACTGGTGGATTTTGGACGAAATTTAGATGAAAGGATGCAGGTTACCATAAAAGAGATGCAGGAAGATACGTGGCGGAGAGCCAATAGTGAAAGGAAGGAATCTGAGTCGCAAAACAATACAGTGGACCAGAAGGAAGATAGAATCAACCAAGCAGGAAAGCAGGATGAAATAAGAATTCAAAAAATCGAGGAAAACCTTAAAAGCATCCAAGACACCTTTAAACGTTCCAATATCCGAATTATAGGGGTACCAGAATCGGAAGGGGAAAGCAACAAATTGAGCACGAATTTGAACAAATAATAAAGGAGAACTTCCCCAATCTGGCAAAGGGAACAGTCTTCCAAGAAATCCAAGGAGCTCAGAGAGCCCCAAAGAAGTTGGACCCAAGAAGAAACACACCAAGGCACATCATAATTACATTAGCCAAGGTAAAAACGAAGGAGAGAATCCTAGAAGCAGCAAGAGATAAGGGGACAGTAACCTACAAAGGAGTTCCCATCAGACTGTCAGCTGATTTCTCCAAAGAGACCTTACAGGCAAGAAGGGGCTGGAAAGAAATATTCCAAGTCATGAAAGACAAGGACCTACATCCCAGATTGCTCTATCCAGCAAAGCTCTCATTTAGAATGGAAGGGAAGATAAAGTGCTTCTCAGATAAGGTCAAGTTAAAGGAGTTCATCGTCACCAAGCCCTTATTTTATGAAATGCTAAAGGGACTTATCTAAGAAAAGAAGATAAAGAAAAGACATGTATAGTAAAAGGACAGCAAACTCACAATTATTAACAACCACACCTAAAGCAAAACCAAAAGAAACTAAGTAAACAATTAGAACAGGAACAGAACCACAGAAATGGAGGGCACATGGAGGGTTAGCAGCAGGGGGGTGGGAGGAGGAGAGAGGGGGAAAAGATATAGAGAATAAGTAGCATAGAATGTAGGTTGAAAATAGATAGAGGGAGGGCAAGAACAGTACGGGAAATGTAGAAGCTAAAGAACTCATAAGTATGACACATGGACATGAACTAAAGGGGGGAAACGTGGGTGGGAGGGGGGTACAGGGTGGAGGGGAGAGAAGGGGGGAAATGGGACAACTGTAATAGCACAATCAATAAAATATATTAAAAAAAAGAGGATAGTGTGTAAGGAGCCTCTAGGACAACTTCAAGGATGGCAACATTTGCTAGGGATGCCTAAAAGAGAAGAGAGAGTCTCAGAAATTGAAAACCTATTTGGAAAAAAAAAAAAAGAAAGAAAGAAAACTTCTATCACTTGGTGAAGCAAATAAACATACAAGCCCAGGAAGCTCAGAGTCTCAAACAAGATGAACCCAAGAGGCTCACACCAAGACACATCATGGTTAATATGCCAAAGATTAAAGACAAAGAGAGAATCTTAAAAGCAACAAGAGAAAAGAAGTTAGTTACCTACAGGGGAGTTCCCATAAGATTGACAGCTGTTTTCTCAACATAAACTTTGCAGGTCAGAAGGGACTAGCAAGAAATACTCAAAGTTGTAAAAAGTAAGGGCCTACAACCAAGATTACTCTACCCAGGAAAGCTATCATTTAAAATCAAAGGACAGATAAAGAGCTTTCCAGACAAGAAAAAGGTAAAGGAGTTCATCACCACCCAACCAGCATTACATGAAATGCTAAAGGGTCTTCTTTAAGGAGAAAAAAAAATAGTTTAAAAATATGAACAATAAAATGGCAATAAATATATATGTACCAACAACTGAGTCTAAAAAACAAAATATATGAACAAGAACAGAAACAGACTCACAGATAAAAAGAACATTTTGATGGTTGCCCAATGGGAAGGAGGTTGGGAACTGGGTGATAAAGGTGAAGGTACTAAGAAGTACACACTAGTTGTTACAGAACAATCATGGAGATGTAAAGTACAGCATAGGGAATACAGTCAATGATATTCTAATAACTATGTATGGTATGAGATGGGTACAAGATTTATCAGGATGATCACTTAGTAAGTTATGTAATGGCCTATCAATGGGGTGCACATCTGAAACTAATATAATAATGTATGTCAACTGTAACTGAAAAGTAAAAAACTAACTTACAAAATAAGTAAAAAATTAAAAAGTTGCCCTGACCAGCATGGCTCAGTTGGTTGGGTGTCATCCCGCAAAGTGATGTTGATTCAATTCCTGGCCAGGGTACATGCCTTGGTTATGGGTTCCGTCCCCAGTTGGGATGCATATGAGAGGCAACCAATTGATGTCTGTCTGTCTGTCTCTCTCTCTAGCAAGGATGTTTCTCTCTCACGTAGATGTTTTTCTCCCTCTCTTTTTCCCTTCCCCTCTCTCTCTTGAAAAGGAAAAAGAAAAAAAGTTGATCAAGGAACAACAACAACAACAACAAAAAAACATATTCTCTGGGGCATTTGCTTTATTGCTCACTGGCATATGTGCTCATTTTGGCTTAAATAAACTCTTAACAAAAATTAAAACAAAACAAAAAAAGGAAAGTAAAACAATCCACAAGAGAAAATATTTGTAAATCACATACTTGATGAGTCACATACCCAAAATATAAAAAGAAATATCATAAGATTTCTCAACAAGAAGACAACCCAATTTAAAGTCAGGCAAAAAAAATTTATATAGACATTTAACTAAAGAAGATATATAAATGGTCATAAGCAAATAAAAAAAGCTCAAACCATTAGTATTCAGGAAATGCAAATCAAAATCACAGTAAGATATCTCTTCATACCCACTAGGATGGCTACCATCGAAACAAGTGATGATGAGGATATAGAAAACCCTCATATACTGCTGCTGGACTTGTAAAATGGTGCACCTCCCTTGGAAAACAGATTAGCAGTTCCTCAAAAACAGTTACCATAAGGCCCAACAATTCCACTCTTCAGTATATGCCCCAAAGAAATGAAAATACATACCTATACAAAAATGTGTACATAAATATTCACAGTATTATTATTCCTAATAACCCAGAGGTAGAAACAACCCAACTGTCCATCAACTGATGGAAGGAAAAATAAGGCTATGCCAACTAAGCACCAAAGAGTGATTATATTTACTGTATAAATCCATAAACGCCCATGAGACCATAATGATTTTTAAAGAGAAGGCTAGCTATCACCATTTCATACAGCTACTGATTCTTACTTTAAAGTTCATTTAAATAGATATTTTTAAGATTTTATTTGTTTATTTTTAGAGAGGGAAGGGGAGAAAGAGAGGGAGAGAAACATCAATGTGTGGCTGCTTCTCCCATGCACCCTACTGGGAACCTGGCCCGCAACCCAGGCATGTGCCCTAGACTGGGAAGTGAACCAGACAGAGGCCAGAGTTCAATCCACTGAGCCACACCAGCCAGGGCACAAGTTTATTTTAAAAGTTAAAATTGTTAATTACATGGAAAGAACTAAGCATTCAACCTGCCTTTCTAGTAGAACTATGTTGGTATAACCCAAAAGGCCCAGATTGAGAGATAAATTTTATTTTACATTAGAATAGACACTAGTGCCCTGGCTGACGTAGCTCACTGGATTGAGTGCAGGCTGCGAACCAAAGCATCACAGGTTTGATTCCCAGTCAGGGTACATGCCTGAGTTGCAGGCCACGGCCCCCAGCAACCACACATAGATGTCTGTCTGTCTGTCTGTCTCTCTCTCTCTCTCCCTCCCTTCCCTCTCTAAAAATAAATAAATAAAATCTAAAAAAAATTTAAATTAAAAAAGCAAATATATATATATAAAGAATAGACACTAGTGAAGACACTAGTAAAAGGTAAGTGTGATAATGTTAATTTGGCTCTCTAGGAAAATGTTAATATTTTTTAGAAAATGCCTGTTAAGTTACTGAGAAATAGGTGGTCAAGATTTTTTAAATGCACTTAAAAATACTTCAGCATTAAAAAAGCAAACTACGTGTACATTTCTAAAAATCAAGCTTTTAAGAACACCTTGTATAATGTTTAACGATAAAACTTTTAAGAAAATAATAGACTAATAGACCTGGCATTTAAAAAAAAAAATCGAGAACTTGCAGCCAAGGTGGAGTAGTAGGTAGACACACTGTGTCTCCTCCCACAACCAAAATAGGAACAGCAACAGATTAGAAACAAAAAGCCACCAGTACTGACAGAAAATTCAACTGTATGGAAGTCCGACAACCAAGGAGTTAAAGTAGACACATTAATCCAGACCAGTAGAAGTGGTAGAGTCTGGCAGCCAGGGGGAGAGGGGTCATGGCAAAGAGAGCTGTGGCTGGCGGACGCAGGCACACAAGGCAGCAGCTGGCAGACCCTGGGCACAGGGCTGTGGATTGTGGAGGGGTGTGGCATACAAGGCAGCCAGTGGACCAGGCGGTCCCACATTCTCGGCCAGATAAACCAAGTAAAACTGGGGAACGAGACAGAGAACGCAACCCAGGGTCCCAGTGCAGGGAAATAAAGACTCAAAACACTAATTGAAAACACCTGTGGGGGTTGAAAAGCTGGGAGAGACTTCCAGCCTCACAAGAGAGTTCGTTGGAGAGACCCACAGGGTCCTAGAACTCAAACAAGCCCACCCACATGGAAATCAGTACCAGAAGGGCTCAATTTGCTTGCAGGAAGCAGGGGAAGTGACTGAAATCAGGTAGAGAGCAGAGCAAGTAGCATTGTTCCCTCTCGGACCACTGCCCAACCTACAGCGTCACAACCTAGTGAATGGGTTGCCCCGCCCTGGTGAACACCTAAGGCTCCACCCCTCACTACCTAACAGGCACGTCAAGACCAAAAAAATGGCCCAAACAAAAGAATAGATCAAAGCTCCAAAAAAAAAAATACAACTAAGTGACGAAAAGATAGCCAATCCATCAGATGCACAGTTCAAAACACTGGTAATCAGAATGCTCACAGATTTGGTTGAATTTGGTCACAAATTAGATGGAAAAATGAAGGCTATGCTAAGTAAAATAAAGGAAAATGTACAGGGAACTAACAGTGATGGGAAGGAAACTGGGACTCAAATCAATGGAGTGGACCAGAAGGAAAAAAGAAACAACCAAACAGAAAAGAATGAAGAAACAAGAATTCAAAAAAATGAGGAGAGGCTTAGGATCCTCCAGGACATCTTTAAACGTTCCAACATCTGAATTATAGGGGTACCAGAAGGGGAACAGGAACAGCAACAAATGGAAAAATGGAAAAGTTATTGGAACAAATAATAAAGGAGAGCTTCCCCAATCTGGCAAAGGAAACAGACTTCCAGGAAGTCCAGGAAGATCAGAGAGTCCCAAAGAAGTTGGACCCAAGGAGGAACACACCAAGGCACATCATAATTACATTACCCAAAGTAAAAATGAAGGAGGGAATCCTAGAAGCAGCAAGAGAAAAGGAGACAATTACCTACAAAGGAGTTCCCATCAGACTGTCAGCTGATTTCTCAAAAGAGACTTTGCAGGCAAGAATGGGCTGGAAAGAAGTATGCCAAGTCATGAAAGGCAAGGGCCTACATCCAAGATTGCTCTATCTAGCCAAGCTTCCATTTAGAATGGAAGGGCAGATTAAGTGCTTTACAGGTAAGATCAAGTTAAAGGAGTTCATCATCACCAAGCCCTGATTTTATGAAATGTTAAAGGGACTTATCCAAGAAAAAGAAGAAAAAAACATGTACAGTAAAATGACAAACTCACAATTATTAATAACCACACCTAAAACAAAAACAAACTAAGCAAACAACAGAACAGGAACAGAATCACAGAAATGGAGATCACATGGAGGCTTAGCAACAGGAGAGTGGGAGGAGGAAGGGGGGGAAGGTATGGAGAATAAGTAGCATAGATAGTAGATAGAAAATAGGGGGAAAGCAAGAATAGTATGGGAAATGTAGAAGCTCAAGAACTTATGACACATGGACATGAACTAAAGGGGGAAATGTGGGTGGGAGAGGGTGTGGAGGGGAGTGAAGGGGGGAAAATGGGACAACTGTAATAGCATAATCAATAAAACATATTTTAAAAAATCAAGTAGACCTTAACAACTAGAGCTGTCTCATTCAATCAAAACTAACTCGATGACTAGGACTGTTTTCTTTCCTCAGTGAACCCATTAAAATCACTTGGTTTTGTAATGCCTAATAGTGAAAAACCATAATTAGTATAAATGTTCCCAAATTTTAGAATAATTTATAAAGCAGAAAAGACTCAATTATTTAGTTTAGTTAAACATAAACTAAATATCACACACTTCTGTATCAATAATTAAAAAATTGAAAGTTGAGAAGGGAAGATGGGTCATAGTTATGAGTATGTTAGATTCATCTCTTAGAATGGGGAGTAAATAGATCTTGTTTACAGTTAATTAAATAACAGAGATATTGTATGAAGTTAACATGGTAAACAGCAGGAAATCTAAAACACAAACTTAACACTAGTTTCCCCCTGGAGGATGCAAAGGAGAGAATTTTACTCTTTTTTATTAGTTCAATTTTTTGTGGCCCATGTATACGTACTATTTTTACAATTAGAAAATTAATGCTTATAATTTTAAAAAGTCAAAGTTTGTATGGTAAAACATATATAATTATGTAACAATATACTAACATTTAAAAGATGAAACATAATATTCTGCCACCTGCTATTATCAATACATGTCTAGAGATCTTTCATTATTAGAATATATCTATCTCACTTATTTTGTCAAATGTATAGCATTCCACTGTGTATCATTTATGTTTAGTCTCTGTATAAAGGGTGTATTATTAACTCATGCAACATAAAACTACAGTATCTATCAGAGAAAATCCTGTTCTGCCACTGGAGATACAAAAGTGAACAAAGCAAAATCCCTGACCTGATAAAACTTACATTCCAGTGGGCGGGGTAGGGGGGCTGGTAGAAAATGGGGAAGTCAGACAAAGAAGTAACTTGTATTATCAAGTCAGCTTCTGATAAGACTAAGAAAAAAAATAAAGTAAGGCATGGGAGCTAGATAATGTGTGGGGTAGGCAGAGATGAATTGATATTTTATACAGTGTAGTCAGGGTAGACCTCTCTGATATGGTAAATTTAAGCAGAGACTAGAGAGAACTGAGGGAACAAGGCATGATGGTAGCTGGGGAAAGAATGTTAAGTATGAAGGTCCTTAGGTGAGCATGCCAGGTAGTATTTGAGGAAACAAAGTACCCAGAGTGGATGCAACCTGGGGAGGGAGACAAGTACATAGTAACAGATGTGTCAAGAGTGATGGGAAATGGACCATGTACCACTTTAAGCACTTCTGAGCAAGCGAGTGGCATGAATGGACTTATGTTTCCATAGGATCACCCTGGTCTGTGCAGAACAAATTAAAAGTAAACAAAGGTATAAGCATAATCCAGTTAGGCTACTGCCATAACCTCAGTGGGAGATGGTGGTTCAAATTTGAGTGGTAGTGATAGGGTTAGAAGTGGTAGGATTTTAAATATATTTTGAAGGTAAAATCACTTAGATTTGCTGATGGATTTGTAATTGGGGTATAAATAGAGAATAGACAAGAATGACTCCAGAGTTTCTGAACAATTAGAAGGAAAGCTGACAATTACTGAGATGTAGAAGGCTGTGGGAGAAATGGGTTTGGAAGTTGGGGGGCAAAATGAAGAATTCAGTTTGGTACATGTTAAATATGATATGCTTGTTATACAAAAAGAGAAGATGACTTGTGGCAACTGACTATATAGGTCTGGAATTCAGGGCACAGCTCTGGGCTGGAGATATAAACTTGAAGTCTTCTCCGTAAGGAATATAATTAGATCAAAGAAAGGAAATGAGATGATGCAGAGAATGAAGGTAGACAAAGGAGTATGAAGACTGAGCCCTGCAGCACTCCAATATTTAAAGATCTAGGAAATGAGAAAGAACCAAAAGAGGGGAAGCTAGAGAAGAGCACGAGGCTAGAGAAGAAGGCAGTGATTGCTGCAGCTAATGAAACATGCTGGGGAAGTTCTGACACTGGAAGTCAGATATCCTCCTTTTAAGGTCCTTTGAAACACTGGCGGAGGGAAACTGCCTCCAGATTTTTGTAATTATAAACAATATAATAAACATCTTTGTGCATTTTTATAGGAATGGAATTTCTGGACCTAAGAATATGTAAACTTAGCACTGAGATACATTCCCAACTTGTCCAAATGACTGTACCAACTGACAGAAAACAGCTTGTGTGTCTAAACTATCACTTGCACTGAGAATTATCAAACTTACTAACTTTATCAATTTGACAGGTCAAAAATGTTATCTTGTTTTATTCTGCATTTCTCTATGACTGAGGTTAAGCATTTTGTTTCACGTGGTCAGTCACTATTTTTTTCCTGTGAGTGTTTGCTCATGGCTTTTGCCTGTTTTCTTAGAAAACTGCTTGTCTTTATTGATTCACATTTATTGTATATTAATGTTAACTCTTTTGCTTTTCTCTGACTTCATGTTAGTAAGCTTATATCCTGGCTGGAACTGCAGAGAAGCAAAGAGAAAAGAAGTATACCAAAGCCTTCGGTTTTTATGTTTACATATCCTTTCTTCATACAGCATTTTCTTTTTCCTTGTTTTTTTTCCTTTTTTTTTTTAATTTATAGGAAATGCAAGGATGCATTTTTTTTTAGATTTTATTTATTTATTTTTAGAGAGGGAAGGGGGGGGAGAGAGAGAGACAGAGAGACAGAGAGAGAGAGAGACAGAGAGACAGAGACACATCAATGTGCGGTTGCTGGGGGTTATGGCCTGCAACCCAGGAATGTACCCTGGCTGGGAATCGAACCTGGGACACTTTGGTTCCCAGCCCACGCTCAATCCACTGAGCTACACCAGCCAGGGCTTCCTTGTTTTTTTTGTTTTTTGTTTTTTTTAAGATTGTATTTATTTTCAGAGATGGGAAAGGAGGGAGAAAGAGAGAGACAGACAGACAGAGAGAGAGAGAAACGTCAATGTGTGGTTGCCTCTCACATGGCCCCCACTGGAGGCCTGGCCCGCAACCCAGGCATGTGCCCTGACTGGGAATCGAACCTGCAATCTTTTGGTTCACAGTCTGCGCTCAATCCACTGAGCTATGCCAGCCAGGGCTTGCTTGTTTTTTTTTTTTATACACCATTTTCTTAACTCCCCTCTGCCATGTCTCTTTACCTAAGAACAATTTGGCTGTAGCATCTACAATTCCTGCAGCAGGTTCAGTGTGCCTGCTGATAGGAATGAGCAGGTGGTTGGTCCTCCATGTTCACCCTCCAACACCTACACGCCTATACCTTCAGGGGATGCTTACATTAGGGAAATGAGTTCTTTCTGATCAAAATCCTGTATATTATCTATATGCCTGTCACACGGGGGGGCATTCAAAAATATTTGTGGAATAAACAAAGGGAGCTCCCTTCAAGTGAAATGAAGGTAGTTTTCAAGGCAACAAAAAGATAAATAATCCCCCTTATTATCCAATGTATTGCCTGGAAAGTTAGACCGAAGTTGAAGATTTAACAAATATTAGCAAATAGTAAACACACAATGAAATATATGTAAACATATATTGTTAACAGAGGGACAGACAGACACACTCTCTAAACTAAAACCACAGAGAACTACTGCATTCTCATATAAACTATTTCATACTGCTGTCGGGCCCACAATACTATATTGGTCAATTCTCTGATTTTATGCCATGTTTCCTTTGAGTTTCTCCATTCCTTTGAGGATCAAAAAGTTCTGTAAGTTCTTTAAAAGTTGTATTATCTCTTTCTTGAGGGACAACAATAATTGTAAGAAAACAGTCTGAATAATGCACCATGATTCTCCATCTAATTACTTTGTTATTTTTATTTCCATTCCTGAAGATATCCATCATTTTCATGGACTTTATGGATACGACTGCACATGGATGAATGACTCAAAACCCAGAGCCAATAAAGAAGAAATTCAGATTATAACCAAAGAAAATGAACCAATAAGAGAGAAAGGAATTTAAATCAGTGGTGACTTTAGCTCCAAATGATGCCCCTAAAAATGGAAGAATAGAGCAACAGGACTTTCTCTTGCTTTATAGCATCCTTGGCCACCAACAGGTACTTGGTATGGTACAGAAACCAAGAAAAGTAGAAAGTTTTGAGTCAAACTGTGTTATAATTTGGCAAATAAAAATGGGATCAAAGTAAGGAGGGAGAAAAAGGAGGAAGCTGAAAAGAGCAAACAGATAACCAAATATTCGTGGAAAAACTAACCATATGAGCACTTGGAAGAGGTGAAGGAAGGCAAGCACATAGGTCACCCGAATACCAGAGGGGAAAAGACTGGTAAGCACGCTATGGAATGCCTGACTACATGCTAAAATTTTACTGACTTGAATATTGCTTTAAATAAGTGATGGCTGGAGTTTGGAGATTTAATTTTTAATTACACAAGTACTATGGTAGTAATGGAATTGGATCTGTATTTTCTTTGCTTCTTTGTCAACCTAAGATCTCATTTTCCTTCCATGGTGTGCTCAGACATTAACAAAACAGTCTCTCTCAGCCCCTTGAACCAAGGAAAACTGAGAAGCCTATCACTACCTTTAGAAGTGACAATGGAGTTAGAAATGTCATCATCTCTCTACCTAAATAATTATTCCAACTTCATCAAGGAGCTCCAGGACAACAAGGATCTGCATAAATCCAGGCTCAGTACTCACTGAAACAAAAGTGAAGCAGAGGCCAGCTCCCCTCTGTGCCAGCTGCTCCGTGTCGAGCCGAGGTTTTGCTAGCATCACTGACATCAGGGTTGGCAGAGCAGACTGCTCCTCTGATACCTCCTTTGCAGTGCTGCCATCTAAACCATAGAGGGGCTGTTCTACTCGCCGCTGGAAAACATTAAAGAAAACACAAATTATGAGAAAGAAAATCTGATACTGCAAAACATGCAACAGATTAAAACACAGTTACCAAATATGATAATGATTTTTTAAAGAAACACCATCTGGCCCTGGCTGGATGGCTCAGTTGGTTAGAGCGTCATCCCATGCACCAAAAGATTTCAGGTTCAATTCCCAGCCAGGCCACATACCGAGGTTGTGGGTTCAGTCCCTGATTGGGACGTCTACAGGAGGCAACCAATCAATGTCTCTTCACCCTCTTTCTCTCTCTTTCTCACCCCCCCAACCCCCTTCCTCTCTCTCTAAAAATCAGTAAACATATCCTCAGATGAGAATTAAGAAAAAAACAAACACCTTCTCTGAAAACAACCATGGAGAACATAGTAACATAATCACTGCATTATAGCCTATCTATAATCCTGAATTACTATCTTACTCAAATTCTGTAAGATTACAGTGTAACAGTTCTATATTTAGTTCTATATTTACTTAACTCTGAATTTGCAGGTTACTTTATAGAGTTCAACAAATCAACTTCATAATACCCTCAATCCTACAAAGGAAATGTTTTCTCTATCCAGCAAGTAAATAAAGATTAAGACATTTGTTTCTTACTTTATAGGTAGAACTTATTTTACTCTGAATTCTATTCCCACGATATTATACTTAGATGAAAAAAAAAGGTGAAATAAATACAAGCAAAACAAGTTCCATACTACACTATAAGAATAACATCACAATTATGTATGATTTATTTCAGAAATGTGAAGATGGTTCATTGTGAGGAAATCTACTAATGTAATTCATTACATTAATGTTAGGGGTGGGAAAAAGTCAACATTCTTCCCTTTACATGCCAAAAACAATTTGCAGATTATTGGGCAACCCTTAAGGGGAAAAAAAAACTGGAAGTATACAACTTTAATGTAAGAAATACCTTCAATATAACAAAAACTATTTTTTCAGAAATTAACATAAATATAAGTAATAGTGCTACAGTAGAGACACTTTCATTAACATTAGGAAGTAGACTGGGTTAACACATTAACAGCACAATCATTCAACATTTTCATAAAAGTTTTGGTCAATGTGATAAGGAAAAATATGAAGTATAAATACAGGAAAATAGTAAAAATTTAAAAAGTATCATTTTCGGATGATATAACTATTCACAAAGGAAACCAAACAAATCAACTGAAAAACAAACTAAGAGTCCAGTAAGATGGTTAAATATAAAATAAATATACAAAAGTCAATAGCTCCCCCATTTACTAACAATAATTGATTATAATCAGAACATGTAATGGTAGAAAAAGCAGATTCCAAATTTCAAAAAAATCTGTAAGATACTCAGAAGTACACTTAAAAAATATGCAGATTATCCCACATATAAAGAAAAACTACAGCTTCACTGACAGAGAGAAAACTAAATGGTAAAATTAAATGACCTAAATTAAATGGCAATATTATGCTCCTGTATTTAAATTTTACAGATGTCAAATTTCTCTAAAAGCCAATGCTTAGTGCTTTTTCTTTATTTTTGGTTTTCTTTTCCTTGCAAGAGTGTCATAGCGGTACAGTGATCACCTGGGTTCCCTCTTGCTCTCTTTTGGGGAATTGATTTTGTTGAACTTCACAAAAGAATTTTGAAGTTCACTTGGAAAAATAATTAAAATTAGCCATACAATTTTTAATAAAGTATCAGGGAAACTTGCCTAACTATTAAAACATATACAAAGCAACATTGTAATACTGATAAAGCAACAGTATAATACTGATATAGGAATATACTGATCAGTGTCATAAAATAGAAAATTTGGAAAGATAACCATATAATATGGATATATAATTAGTGATTAAAGCAATACATTTCATATTAGTAGGAAGTTATTAAAAGATGGTAGAATATTTACATAGGTATTTGAAAAAAGGAAAAGACTGTTTCCTTGTATCATATAAAAATTTTGTAAGAAAATATAAACAAATGCTTTTATGACTTTCTAGTGGCGAAGGACTTTTTAAACATGACATTAAAAATACAAACCATGTAGGAACATCTAAGAATAACACGAAACCAGTAAGTAAGAAAGAAAAACACAGATAAATTCAACCACTTCAGATTTTTTGACTTCTCAATGGTGAAAGTCAACATAAACAAAGTTAAAAAACAAAATTACAAACAGGAAAAAATATTTACAATAGCAACAATGATTAACAATTTTAATAAGTCATGTGCTCCTATCCATCAGAAAAAAAAAAAAAAAAGCTCTAAGAAATGAATAGGCAAAAGACCTGGATAAGCATTAAAGGAAAAATCCAAAGGCCATTAAATATATGAAAAAAATGTAAGTTAAAACAAGGTACTTTTCTCACTGGCAAAGATTACAATGATAAAATTCAGTATTAGAAGGATATGGAGAAACCGAGACTCTCAAACTGTTGATTACTGGCTAGCAATTATGTAGTGACATTTTAAAGTGAGCATATTCTTTGACTTGAAAATAATACTTTGGAAATGAATCAAAAGGAAAAACTGCATAAATATACATTATACACACACACACAGACATTCATTACAGTACTACTTACTTACAGAATATAAAATGTTTGTAGGATACTGGTTAAATAAATTAATTACTAACAAAATAAGGAAATTCACCATATAAACGCACATGTACAAATACATATATGACCACTAAACTCTTTAATAATAGTTCTTTTCAAGGGGGCTTTCTATTTTACCACTTCTGAATTATTGGACTTTCAAAGTATGTATATATCCCTTTATCAGGAAAAACTATTTAATATTTTCATTTCAGAAAATAAAAATAACCAAAATGATCCTATAAAAGGATCTATGAGTAGAGTCCACCTCCTTAAGACCAACACTCCTACCTTACCAAAGGGAATGGTTCAAATTCAGTCTCCAGAACACCTGTGATATTCATTCACAGCAATATTCTCACTACTTGAGAGAATGTATCACCAAAACTACAATATTCAATTTAATCATTCTGCTATATATTTAATAAGTATTTTCCAAGAGCTAACAGGTTTAAAACTATTTCTGAAAATAGAACAGGCTAGGATATTTGAACCAACCACCTTCCCTTAGAAAGCAGGATCAAACACTTGATAAAATAGGGATCTGCCAGTGTAAAACCTAAGGGAAATGAGAAACACAAGACAGGTAAAAGCAGCACCAAAGTCACATTTGCCCCAAGGATACCTGCAGATCCTGAATTTCCATTTCCAGGGTACCATAGTGCCAAGCAAACAGTCACAGGAAAAAGCTAACCCAGGTTCAATAGAAAATGGTTCCCACTTCAAACTGGGCTTCCAAAAAGCTAGATACTCTCAGGGATAATGTATACCAGAAGAAAAATTCCCCCTACCCTCAGGGAGCTGCAAGGAACTTGCCTTGGCAATGAGGGGGCTGGGGTCCCCTGAGAAATATTAACAGAATTCAAATCAGTATTGCCAGAGTGTTTGAAACAGAAAGCAAAATATCAAAAACAAACAAAATGCAAGCCACAGGTTCAGTATCTTAAAAATAGTATTGGATTGGTAGACTCTCTAGACACTTGGAAGAAGCAAATGAAATCCTCTTTGGAGGAATGCATCTTTATCCTAAATTGCAAAGAAATTTCACAGGACTTTTTGAGAACAGTAAGCAGAATGCTGTCCAAAAAAAAATGAAGCATAATGAAATAAGCCCCCAAACAACTAGGAAAAACAAGAAACAGATTTATAAAAACTTCAAATACCAAAATTATCAGATAGAGATTATAAAATAACTTTCTACTACATTAAAATAAAATAAAAAGACAGGCTTGCAAACATCTGTAGGGAAACACAGAGTCAGGTAAAAGATTTACAACTGTTCGTACTGAAAAAGACATGCAGGTTATGATTATTACAATAGCTTTTTTAACTCTGTGTTTCAAGTATTCACAATTGTAAACCTACTTCTGCCCCACTCTATATAATAAGAACACTTAAGAATTTAATGAGGCTGCTCTGGCTGGTGTGGCTCAGTGAATTGAGAGCCAGCCTATGAATCAGGGAGCTGCCAGGGTTGATTCCCAGTCAGGGCACATGCCTGGGTTGCAAGCCACTTCCCAGCAAGTGGCACGTGAGAGGCAACCATACATTGATATTTCTCTCCCTCTCTCCTTCCCTTCCCCTCTAAAGATAAGAAAATAAAATCTTTTAAAAATTAAAAAAAAAAGATACACACACACACTCATATATGAATTCAATGCGGCTTACAGCAAATTAGATATAACAAAACAGAGGATTTGGGAAATGAAAGGCAAGAATGTAGCATAGAGACCAAAATAAAATTAAAAAAAAAAAAAAAAAGCTAAGGGGCACAGGACAAAGTGAAATGGTTTAACATATCATTAACTGGAATTTCATAGGAAGAAAAAAAGGAGAATAGGGGAGAGACAATATTTGAAGAGACAATGGCTAATAATCATCCAGAAATGACACAAGACACCAACCCACAGATACCAGAAGCCCAATAAATCACAAGCAAAAGAAATAAAAGGATGCATCTTAA
Organism: Phyllostomus discolor; assembly: GCF_004126475.2. Lineage (NCBI taxonomy): Eukaryota > Metazoa > Chordata > Mammalia > Chiroptera > Phyllostomidae > Phyllostomus > Phyllostomus discolor. The sequence continues at coordinate 90,951,996 of NC_040910.2, forward strand.
TAAAACTGCAGAACACCATAGATTTCAAAAACAATCAAGGGAAAAAGAGCAGATACTTTCCAAGAGATAAGTAAATGAAAGTTGTTTTCTCAACAGTAACAGTGGGAGCCAGAAGATAATGAAATTCTCAATTGTTTAAAAAAAAATGCCAATCTAGAAATATAAACAGGGAAAAATATCTTTCAAGAATAAGAGAATAAAGGCATTTAAAAAAACAAAAACCTAGCGAGCTACCACCTAGCAGATACAGAAAAGAATACTAAAGGAGTAGTAATTCAGGCAGAAGAAAATAACCATAGATAGAAGGTATAAGATGTCATTAAAGAAGTACAAAGAAAGAGCTAAATATACAGATCAATCTGAATGAACAGTGACAGTTTAAAACTGTAATGTTTTATAGGGCTAAAAAAAAGGCAAAATAGAAACAAATACCACCACCAAGTCAGTAGGTAAACTGACCACCAGGTAAACTGAGCTAATGTTCTAAGGTCCTCATTTGTTTGAGAGGACAGTAAAGTTACTAGTAACATCAAACTTTAGCATATTAAAGACGTGGTATTCTCAGAGAAACACCAAATAGGATCTAGCTACTAGTGAAGGAGAAAAATAAGAAATAATAAAAAAAAAAATCAATCCAAATGAGAGCAAGAAAGGAAAAGGTGGATAAACATCTTAAAATGATAGATTAGGCAGGATAAAAAGAAAACATTAAAATTATGACATATTTAAATCCAATACAATGATAATTATATTAAATATAAATAGGATAAACAATGAAGTTAAAAAAGATGCTAGAATAAAGGAAAAAATTCAACTATATGGCATTTCTCAGATACACTGAAAACATAATTATGAAAAGCTGACAGTATAAATTGAATATGTAAATCATACAATGGTTTGGATATGTTAAATCTTAGATAAACTGCATTTAGAGCAAAAAGCATCACAAGACATGAAGAAAGTCACTTAATACATAAAGCAAAACTAAAACAGGAAGAAACAGACAACTGTCTAAATCATGAAAGACATGATAAATAGTACAATAATTCATAGAACAAACAGCCACAAATCAGAAGACTTAAACACTGATTAAAACATCACGATTAAGGGTTCCACTCAAGATGATGTAGAAAAAAAATAATAAAAGCACATACTTTGATACCACCCCTCCCCTCCCAGACAAACAAAAATACAAAAGCAAGACATAATTATGATTAATAAAACTGACTTAATGACAAAGTTAAACTATTTTGTTAGGGGTATACACACAGGTAGTCAAACGATAAGGAATAGCAAATGATAATCACAAAAATTAGAATAATGCTTTGTTTCTAGTGGAGAGGGAGGGAGTTATGATCAGGGATGGGCACATACAAGTTTCTAGGAAACTGAAAACATTTTACCTCTTGATCTAAGTACTGATTACATAGAGTTAACTTTATAATGATTTCCTGTAAACTTTTGTGTGTGTGAATATTTTAGGCTTTTCATGTCACGTATCCTTTCTACCATATATTCTTCTTTGTCTCTACGACTCTTTAAAAATCTAAAACTCATTCTTAGCTTGCCAGCTGTGAGCTATACTTCACCAACTGCTGCATTAAAATGCTCATGTTTTATGTACTTTTATATTTAAAAAATATATACAAAAGAATCACTTGACGTGGGAAAGCTAAAATAATTCTTTATCCATCTTCTTCCGTTTCAGGATCTTGAGCACCCAATGTGAGCCATCACTGTTTTGGGGTGTTAGAGACTGAGAATTGAACAAGGTATTATCTTGTCAAGATATTCTATGTCAAGTGAGGGAAACAGTTAAAATAATTATACCTTTATGCAAAGTAGGAAGTACTATGAGAGACGAAAACAGTAGTAAGCAAACAAAGCAAAGCCCCTGCTCTCATGGGATGAACATTCTAGTGGGAGAAGATAAGCAACAGATTAATTGTAGAGTTAAAAATGGAAACATATATATAAAGAACTTACACGACTGCACTCTAAGAAGACAAGGAATCCAATTAAAAAGTGGGCAAAGGACTTGAACAGACACTTCTCCAAGGAGGACATACAGAAAATCCAAAGACACATGAAACGATGTTCAATATCGCTAGCTATCAGAGAGATGCAAATTAAAATCACAATGAGATACCACTTCACACCAGACAGAATGGCCATCATAAACAAAGCAACAAACAACAAGCGTTGGTGAGGTTGTGGAGAAAAGGGGTCCCTAGTGCACTGTTGGTGGGACTGCAGACTGGTACAACCACTATGGAAAGCAATATGGAACTTCCTCAGAAAACTGAAAATGGATCTGCCTTTTGACCCTTTGATTCCACTGCTGGGACTCTATCCTAAGAACACTAAAACACCAATCCAAAAGAACTTGTGCATCCCAATGTTCATAGCAGCACAATTTACAATAGCTAGATGCTGGAAGCAACCAAGATGCCCATCAGTAAATGAATGGATCAAAAAACTAGGGTACATTTACACAATGGAATTCTATGCAGCAGAAAGAAAGAAGGAGCTCCTACCCTTTGCAACAGCGTGAATGGAGCTGGAAAACATTATGCTAAGCGAAACAAGCCAGGCAGTGAAAGACAAATACCATATGATCTCACCTTTAACAGGAACCTAAACAACAAAACAAAGAAACAAGCAAAATATAACCAAAGACACTGAAATAGAGGACAGGCTGACAGTGACCACAGGGGAGAGTAGAGGGAATTTCAGGGGACATTGGGAAGGGTTCACAGGAACAAACTTAAAGGACACATGGTCAAAAACTAGGGGGGGGGATAATGGGAGGGAAGTGGGGAGGGGTGGGAGGGGGGCTGGACTGGGAGTAAAAAGGAGAAAACTGTATTTGAACAATGATTAAAATAAAATTAAAAAAATGGAAACATATAGCTCATAAATTAAAATGTATTAAAACGACAATACACACCAATAACAATGAATGATCTACAGTATGGGTGAATCTTTAAAAAGTAATGCTGAAAAAACGATGCCAGACATAAGAGTATATACTATATGATTCCTTTTACACAAAGTATAAAAACAGAACAACTCATCTATTCTGTTAGAAGTCAGAATAGCAGCTATTCCAGATGGCAGAGAGAGGGCTAGTAACTGGAAGAGAGAACAAGGGGGACCCGTACAGTTTGTGAAAATTCACTAAGCTGTAGACTTATCTGTGTACTCTTCTATGCACATAAATAGGAATCAATGAAAAATTAAAATAGATTATCAAAATTTTAATATATCATTTTAATATATAACATCGATGTTTGTCATGTCCATGTCTGCCCCACACCCTCCCTCTCTCTCTTTTTCCCTTCCTCTCTCTCCAAAATCAATAAACATATCCTTGGGCGAGGGTTAAAAAGAATATATGCCAGGTGGTACAAATAACAATTAAAACAAAGCAGGATTAGCCCTGGCCAGCTAGCTCAGTTGTTTAGAGCATTGTTCAAATATGCCAAGGTTGTAGGGTTCAATCTCCAGTCATGGCACATACAAGAAAACCACCACTGAATTCATAAATAAATGAAAAAACAAAGCAGTGTTTCTTTCTGTCTCTCTTTCTCAAATCAATAATAAATAAATTAAATTAAATAAAGCAGGATTAGGGACACAATGACAAAGTCTGAGACACTGCTTACTTTAAATTTGGCCAGGGGAGACCTCCCTGATAAGGTCATCTTTGGTCAAGAACCTGATAAAGACATTGCTATCATGCTGTTCCTGGGAGAGGAAATAGCGCAAGCACAAAGGCCCTGAAGCAAAAGAGGGTTTTCCAGTGTTAAGGAACTTCAAGGATGCCTGCATGGCTGTAGTGGCATGAGGGAAAGGGAGACCAGTTGAAGATGTCAGAGCCAGGTATGCGGGGAAACAGATCTAGGCCATGTAGTCTAGAGCAATTTGGACTAGCCACTGGGCAGCTAGGCAGAGGAATACGAGGATCTGTCTTAACTTTTTCATAAACATCACTCTGGCTACTATATTGAGAATGGGTGGACATGGGCAGAAACAGGGAGACCCCTTTGGAGGCTAATGCAGAGAACCAGAAAGATAGAAAAGTGGTCAGATACTCATAAGGAAGACAAAGAATAAAAAGGACTTCCTGATAGATATGGGGTATAAGTTTATGACCTGAAAAACTAGAGGATGTAAACTGTCATTTATCAGGACAGGGTAGACTGCAAGGAAGAGTGGTGTGGTTTGTTGTTGTTGTCCTGGTAATGAAGGGGAAGCAAGAGTTCTTTTTTGGACATTTTTAGGCTGTCCGTTAGATATATAAATGGAAATGTCAAGTAGGGAGTTGAATACATAAATATGAGAGAGACCAGTGCCCAGTGAAGGCTGGTAAATCCATTCATCCCAAAAGGCAGGTATGCATACTGATGCAAATAGTTTGGTAGATTTGGTGTAGGAGCATGTGAGCGTTCTCTTCTGGTTGCTTGTATTTTCTCAGTAAAATAAAAAAGTAAAGCCATCAACTGAGATAGCTGGAGATAGAAGGGGAAAGAGTATTGTTGGAGGCCTGCAGGAAAAGAAAAAATATCATATATTCATACAAATGTCCATCCAGAAAAATGTCCATCCAGAGAAATACAGTAGAACTGGCAGGCAGCTAGGGGTACACATGAAGTTCATACCCATAAACTTAAAGTGAGATCAGTCAGCATGTGTGTTTTCCACTAACCATGCTAAGCTGCTAAAAGGCAGGCAAGAAAAAGGTGGAGAATTAGATTTAACCAGGGTTGGGTTTTTCAGGCAAGTATGATGGAAAGAGAGTGAAAAAAGGGAATTAAGGGGCATACACAAAACAGTGATTGCAACAAAGAGGCAGAGAACCTAAAGTGGGAGGAGAAAGAGCTTCTCAGTGCAATGGTTAAGAAAAGTTAAAGTTTGGTTCCTATTTCAAAACCTAGAATATACTTAAATTTGCACAATGATAATGAGGCCCAGCCACTGTTCATATAGTTGGCAGAAAGGTCTACAGAACATTGAGTATATCTCTTTTGTCTTCAGGTACTAGGCCTAAACTGAAAAATGAAAGATGTGAAATATATATTTCAGAAAGTAAAAAGCAAGAGACAACAAAATTCTACAAAATGTATCTGTCTCAAATAAATAATTCTGTGATCTCATTTAACATTTCTAAAACTCTGGTTTAAAACTTAAGAAAAATAGACTTCTAGCCAAGATGGAGGAGGTAGGTAGATACACTCTGCCTGCTTGCACAACTGAAAGAATGACAACAACAAATTTAAAAACAAAAAACAACCAGAACTGACAGAAAATCCATCTGTATGAAAGTCTGACAACCAAGGAATTAAAGAAGAAACATTCATCCAGACCAGTAGGAGGGGCAGATACATGGGCAGCTGGGGATGAGAGGACCCACAGCAAGGTGGCAGCTGGTGGGCCACATTCACATAAGGATAAATCAAGAGGAACAACTGGGGAGCGAGACAGACCATGCAACCCAGGGTTCCAGTACTGAGAAATAAAGCCTCAAAACCTCTGAGTGAAAAAACCTGTGGGGGTTGAGGTGGCAGCTGGAGAAACTCCTAGCCTCACAAGAGTTCATTGGAGAGACCCATGGAGTCCTAGAATGTACACAAATCCACCCACCTGGGAATCAGCACCAGAAGGGACCAATTTGCTTGTGGGTAGTGGGGAAGTGACTGAAAGCCACCTGAGAGCTGAGCAAGAGCCATTGTTCCCTCTCTGACCCCTTCTCCACATACAGCCTCACAACGCAGTGCCGTGCATTACCCTGCCCTGGTGAACACCTAAGGCTCCGTCCCTCACTACCTAACAGGCAAACCGAGACAAAGAATTATGGCCTGTATGAAAGAACACATCAAAGCTCCAGAAAAAGTACAACTAAGTGATGAAGAGATAGCCAACCTAACAGATGCAAAGTTCGAAACACTGGTAATCAGGATGTTCACAGAATTGGTTGAGCATGGTTGCAAAATAAAGGAAAAAGTAAAGGCTATGAAAAGAGAAATAAAGAAAAATATACAGAGAACCAACAGTGAAGGGAAGAAAACTGGGACTCAAATCAACGGTTTGGACTAAAAGGAAGAAATAAACATTCAACCAGAAAGAATGAAGAAACAAGAATTCAAAAAAACGAGGAGGCTTAGAGAACCTCTGGGCCAACTTTTAACATTCCAACATTCAGATCACAGGGGCGCAAGAAGAGGAAGGGCAAGAAATTGAAAACTTATTTGAAAACATAATAAAGGAGAACTTCTCCAATCTGGCAAAGGAAATAGACTTCCAGGAAGTCCAGGGAGCTCAGTCTCCCAAACAAGTTGGACACAAGGAGGAAAGCACCACATCATAATTACATTACCGAAGATCAAAGATAAGGAGAGAATCAGAAGATTAAAGATAAAGAGGGAACCTTAAAAGCAGCAAGAGAAAAGGAGACAGTTACCTACAAAGGAGTTCCCACAAGACTTATCAGCTGATTTCTCAAAAGAGACCTTACAGGCAAGAAAGGGCGGGAAAGAAGTATTCAAAGTCATGAAAGACAAGGACCTACACCCCAGATTACTCTATCCAGCAAAGTTTTCATTTAGAATGGAAGGGCAGCTAAAGTGCTTCCCAGATAAGGTCAAGTTAAAGGAGTTCATCATCACCAAGCCCTTATTATATGAAATGTTAAAGGGACTTATCTAAGAAAAAGAAGTTGATCAAAAATGTGAATAGTAAAATGACAACAAACTCACAACTATCAACAACCAAACCTAAAAAAGCAAAAACGAAAACCAACTAAGCAAACAACTAGAACAGGAACAGAATCACATAAATAGAGATCAGGTGGAGGGTTACTGGGGGGAGGTGGAAGAATGGGGTAAAAGCTATAGGGAATAAGAAGCATAATTGGTAGGCACAAAATAGACAGGGGGAGGGTAAGAATAATGTAGGAAATGAAGAAGCCAAAGAACTTACATGTATGACCCATGGACATGAACTAAGGAGGGGGAATGATGGTGGGAGGCAGGGTACAGGGCAGAGAGGAATACAGGGGGAAAAAAAATGGGACAACTATAACAGCATAATCAATAAAATATATTAATAAAATAAAATAAAACTTAAGAAAAATGAAGACACAGGCTCCCTAAATAGTTATCTAACAAACCTTAACCTAACCAAGCCAATCTACACACCAAACATTTCTAACATTTTAAAATATGGCAAGATGCCTTGGCCAGGTAGCTCAGTTGGTTAGAGCATTGTTCTGATACACCAAAGTTGTAGTTTCAATCTCCAGTCAGGGCACATACAAGGGTCAACTAATGAATGAATAAATAAGTAGAACAACAAATCAATGTGTCTGTTTGTCTGTCTCTCTTCACACAAATCAATTTAAAAATTAAAAATAAGTAGAATATGGCAAGAATGATAAAATAATGACAAAAATTTTCAAGTTGAATACATTTTCATAACTGCTTTAATAAGTACAATCACCCTAATGAATACATGGTTTTATGAGATCTAGAGGGGGAAGAAGTGCATTTTAAAATACTTTAATAATACAGAAAACAAAATCACTTAGGAATAAAGCAGCATTAACCAACTCTGCTGAGGCAGAGAAAAACAATTTTCCTAAGCAGAGACCTAGAATGAAAACTCCTGATCTTTGAGAGACCTCCTTGTCCCCCAAGACCTCAGTTATCAGTGGACACAGCACACTCTTTTGAATAAAGAGGTCTTTGGATGGTACCAATAAATTATCCAAAGTCACATAAACAAATTAACACACAAAATCCTACATTAACAAGCTCAGAGATTCTCAACCTTAGCATCAGTTACATTTAGACTAGATAATTCTTTGCTATGGGGACCTGCCCTATGTACTATAGGAGGTTTTCCAGCATCCCTGGCCTGTGCCCACGAGATGCCAATGGTACCATCCCCCCACCCCTAGTTATGACTAAAGATGTCTCTAACTAACATAGCCAAATGTCCCCTGTGGAGCAAAACTACCCCAGGGTTGAGAAACAATAACTGAGCTATAAAGTCTTTAAGACCTTCAGATCTCACCTATAGGGAGAAAACAAACATATATCAAATTTGTATGTGTAGAGCATTCGCTTCTCTACTGTGTCACTGATTAAGCCTTAAAAATAATTCAAATGTCAGGAGCTGACCCAATATTTTAAAAAGGGATTTACTTATAGGGACATACAAATTTGGCAAGGAAAAAAAAAACTGCTGTTTGGGTAGGAACACTTAGCTGTAGGTTTAGAGGCAATTTTTTATACTGAGAGAATAGGGTTTGCTCTTATAAAGAGTTGATTTACTGATACATAGATTTGAAGCTACATGAGTGATTCAGAGGTAGTATAATTAACTTTTCTCCTTAATGCCTCATTCCTCCTGAATGATTAACGGAAGAGAAACTTTGCTGGAGTGTTCCTGGGTTCTTGTCTCCTGTAACAGGTGTCAAATTTCTCCAGGTGAATGCTTACCGGTAAGGGATTGGATAAGGAATGTTGCGGTGAGGATCGTGCAACTGGTGGAACACTTCTGCCAGGGCTGGTTCCTGGCCCGCTTCCCCCAGCAAACTGGCCAACAGGGAAAAATGGATATGAATAATTCAAAACGGTACTATGCTTCAGATAAGGAGAGTAAAAGATTAATACACAAACAGGTATTATATATGGCCCCTTTAAGTCAATACATCTTAGTCCAGAAAGAAAACACCATGAAGTCAAATTTTGCTATCTTTTTGATGATATTTTTAAGAAGGAACTCCAGCAGAAATATACCAAGATATAAAGGAAACATGACTAGAAATGGTTTTGAAAAACATAGGAGAAGAATGTTTTCCCTTCTTGTCTCATAATACATGAAGCAGGAATACAGTGGCACAGTAGATGTTAGTGTCTTCTTTAGTAACCACTACCGATGGGTCAGTAGCTCACTATGTGCTCCACTGGACTAAGGAGAAGAGTCCAAGTTACTCAACTTCAACCTTTGTAAGACACGAAACCTAGTCTGGCCAAGAGAAAAATCACCTCATTTGTGAATTTTTATATCATCACAGACAAGATACATCATATACAAATTTAAATTTAGAAAGTGAGCGGCAGTTTCCTCTTATAAAGAGAAATAGGGCGGCATTAGACTCATGACGATGGGAAGGGGAGGAAAGCACAGTAAAGGCAAAACACTGCTTTCTAAAGCCTTAAACACAAACATTTAGGTTTTAAAAAAAAACTATAGATTTTTTTCCCCAAAATGTAACTTACCTCAAAGTAATCACTAATTTTATGTCCCCTAGGAGTGCCTTTCCCTGAAAATGAAACCAAAGTAAGTATAGTTTTTCCCACAACACACATGTAAACCATTAATCACTAAAATATAACATGTATTCAATAACTGCATACACTGTTATCAATTCAAGGGCCGGTTTTACTTTTAACAAATGAGCCAAACACCTTTATCATAGGAACAGGGGATTTCCTCCCCATGAGGAAATACTTAATAAGCAGTGAAAGACTATTTCACAGTCTGCTTCCTTTTAAGACTTCTTAATCTTTCATTATAAAAATACTTTAATGACACAAATGTAAATCTAAATAAAAGTAACCTATAATCCATACCCCCAACTAAGAGAACAAAGAATTCAAAACAAACGCATGAGAAATAAAAGGTTGCCCGGGCTGGTATGGCTCAGTGGAATGAGTGCCAGTCTGCAAACCAAAAGGTTGCTAGTTCGATTCCTAGTCAGGGCACATACCTGAGTTGAGGACCAGGTCCCTAGTTGGGAACATGTCAGAGGCAACCATTTGATGGTTCTCTCCCTCTCTTTCTCCCTCCCTTCCCCTCTCTCTAAAAATAAAATAAATCTTTAAAAAAATGAAGTAAAAAGTTTATGCTATTTTACAAAAAATCTTTACATGATCTTATCACTTTGGGAGAATTCCCTCCTACCCCAAAAGTAAAAAAATTATAGATTTAAAAAAAAAACAACAACACAGGAAAAAGTGAAAAAGACTGGCACTTCCATTTCATGGGGGTGGGCAAACCATTTATTCTTTCTTTAATTATATAAAGATATTTCGCATTAGAACTGTCATATCTATAGATTTATTCCACTGGGCACCAATGTCCTACTAAATCAATGACCTGGAAAAAGGGTAGGTGGAAAAGCCAGCCAAGAAAATTAAACCACTTCTGGTCGCCTGTTATTAACAAATCACTGGTGTAATGCAAGACATAGTTAAAGCTCCAGTGTAACCTCTTTTCTGTACAATACATTTTTGGTCCGAAGGAAAACCTGTGGCAAGAAGATCGTTAACTTACAACAGGAAAAACAAGAGTCCCCAAAGAATTGACACTGTTTTATCAAGTGTATATCAAGTGGCAAGTCTATAATAAACATCCTGATATTCCCTTAAGGTACATACATCTCCTTTGTTAGGAATCTCTGTATACAAACCAATTATCTAGTATGAGTTGGAAAATTCTATCTAAATACACAAAAATTTAGTATTTTTATTGATATGAAATTATCACTACCTTGGCTAGTTTCATATGGTTCAGCTTTTCTTTTCCGGTTTCGCTGGTCATTTTGCTTTTTCTCAGGAGTCTGTTAAATACCATATAAATCACAATTAGCATTGTGTCAAAATTTTTGTATTATGGGAATTAAAGAATATGTACAAAATATCAAATTTATAAGGAGATTTAACTGGTACAGACAAGTCCTAAATCAGTGTCATGTTCTTAGAGCAAGATCTGGAACCAAATCATCTATCAACTTTTTTGGCAAAAAGCTTAAAATATCAGAGCTTCCATTTACTTACCTATAAATCAGAGCTGCTACAAAGCCTAAGTAAGATTATAAAGCACAAAGATAGTACAAATATCTAGCATACAGGAGGCTTCCAGCAAATCCAATTCTTTTTTCAAAAAAGCAAAGATCTGAATAATCAACCAACTGGCTCTAATTTACTGGAAGTTTCTTTGAAGTGCAAAATAGGTGGTTGCAGATTTGGACCCATATCCATGCAGGTGGGTTTTTTGCCTTAAAAAATCTTCAAATTCTATTAGTCAAGTTGTCAGGCTACGGCTAAAGTATTAACAAGTATTAAAGTTCAATGGCACCTAAGCTAATTCAGCACAACTGCAAATTTCACCCTTTATTGATGACAACTAAGCAAAAATTTAAAAAAATAAATAAACCAAACAAATACAGACACACAGAGCACAAAACTCAAAGAGCACAGACCCTAAGAGCAACCCTGGAGTTATGCTTTTATCCCAAACTGAAAGTGCAGGAATATGAAAAGTCTTGTAATGCATGTGGATTCTTACCTCTACTTCTTTATCACTCAAAGACCCCACGCTGCACAAGCTCTGGTTTGAAGACTCGCTATTGAGTGGCCCCTGGAAAAACAACAAAAGGAAATAAAAGAAACTAAGATAATAGCAAAACTGAGGAAGAAACTTGTTAATTTTGATGTATAAGTTATCTGATTTAGAAGCCAAAAGGTAACTGCAACATCTCCAAACCAACTTGAAAAGAAATCAAAACAACTACAGTACCCTCATGTTAAAATTCTCTAGCTATTATTTCCATTTCCTTTACAAAAGTCTGTACTCATGTGCAGATTTTCCCTTCTAGAATACATGTAGTGGATTCATTCTTTAAGGAAAATGGCAGGAGAAATAATTCTCTGTACCTCTTGTATGTTTAAAATGAAAAAAGATGCTTTATTTATGTAGAATTCTATAGTAATTTAAATTGAGTATTTCTATGCCTAAATTTTAAAAATATTTTTGTGAATTATCTTTATTGTAACCATTATGAAGCATTTTCCCCCTTGAATAGCAATAAAACCATATACTATATTTTAACTATACACTTTACCCACCAAATATCCCTTGTTTTCAAAAAGAAATAATAAGCCCTGGCTGATGTGGTTCAGTGGATTGAGCACCAGCCTGTGAACCGAAAGGTCACCAGTTTCATTCCTAGTCAATGCACATGCCCGGGTTGCAGGCCAGCTCCCCAGTAGGGGGTGTGTAAGAGGCAACCACATACCAATGTTTCTCTCCATCTCTCTCTAAAAGTAATTAATAAAATCTTTAAAAAAAAAGGAAACAAGTGATAAATACAGGTAAGAGAACTGAAGAAACTATTCTTATTAGCAATTACTAATGATGAAATAAATTTTAACATGTATAAAACAGTGGTGTACATTGCAGTGTCTGAAATCTCAATCAAAGCAGCACAGAAATCCTTGTGGTTCCTTGGGTATGTGTCTAACCAAAAGACCTGTCCTTTTCTGAAGTACAGCATTCCAAATTATTATAAAATAGTTAGATAAAATTTAATTAGCAAGGATAAATGACATACGCTTCCTATTCTAAAACAGCTTCCTGTCTAGTAAGGATGCTAACCAAAGAAGTTTTAGGCAAACTGAATGCTATCTTTCAAAAATGTCACTATCATTTAAAAAGAAAAAAAGGCAGGAATAAAATAACTAAATTAAAGAAGGATAAAAAGGCATGACTAACTTCAATGTATGATCCTTGATATGACCCTGGATATCAAAACAAAGCAGCTATAAAGGACATTACTGGAACAAAGGCAGAAACTGAACAGGTACTAAATACTCAATCAGTTATTTTGAACCAGTATGTCACAAGAATCTTTAAAACATGCAATACCTGACTATTTTGTCAGAGGCACTAACCTCTTTTTCCTTAGATTGTCAAATAAAAAAATGGTAACAGCCCTCACTGGTGTGGTTCAGTGGGTTAGGTGTTGTCCTGCAAACTGAAAGGTTGCAGGTTCGATTCCTGGTACAGGGCACATGCCTGCACTGCAGGCCAAGCTCCCAGGTGGGAGCGTGCAAGAGGCAACCAATTGATGTTTATCTCCCTCTCTTTCTCCCTCCCTTCTACTCTCTCTAAAAATAAATAAATAAAACAAACAAAATACAACAGCCAACACACCAATAGCTGTCCAAGGTGAATAAATAAAAATTATACCTCTTTTTTTGGTCAAATCAGCAAAAAATATTATCTTTTAGTGTGCCACGAAATTTTAGTAATTAGTTTATGTATGCCATGAGATGAAAAAGGTTGGAAATTGCTGCATTAGATAAATCCTTTTTACAAACTGGCCTATAGTATCAGTTCCTCAATTGTAAATTTACCTATTTGTTACATCATTTTACTAAGGTGCTTTGTAAGTTTTGTATGCATTCATATTCAGTTTTGGGAGACTCCTCCACATTTCAGATGTTAAGGCGCAGTGTTAAATGGCTGCCTCTGCCAGTACCCCATAACATTCATCAGTTTCAAACACATTAACATATTAGTTTTCCTACCCAGGATTTCCACATAAGGTTGGAGTTTCCACTTTTTGCAGGTGGCTTTTAACAGCCACAATCCCAAGTTAAATGGCTCACTTCCTCCCTATGTCCTGCACTGGTGAGCAGTTTTACTAGTCCCAGTTCACAGACAAGTTTAACCCTTTCTAATTCCCAGCTTTACACAGTTCTAGTTCTAGCCTTTGACCTCAACTACTATCCCTAGGGGAAAATTAAACCCCAAGGCAAAAAAGCTTATGAGCCATCAAGGTTTAACTTCCATTCACCATTGGGACATCTTCATATAATCAAAGCTATCTACAGTAACTGATATTCAATTTTTCCTATTTTCTTGATACTGATGACACTCAGAAATTATAAAACTTTTATGTTAGCCAGTCACTTTACCAAATTTTTATTCTTTCTTGTTATAAATATATTTTATTGATTATGCTATTAGTTGTCCCACTTCTCCCCTTCACTCCCCTCCACCATGTACACCCTCTCCAACCCACTTCCCCCCCTTAGTTCACGTCCATGTGTCATACTTATAAGCTCTTTAGCTTCTACATTTCCCATACTACTATTCCCCTCCCCCTATCTATTTTCAACCTACAATCTATGCTACTTATTCTCTGTACCTTTTCCCCTTCTCTCCTCCTCCCACTCCCCTGTTGCTAAGCCTCCATGTGATCTCCATTTCTATGGTACTGTTCCTGTTCTAGTTGTTTGCTTAATTTCTTTTGGTTTTGCTTTAGGTGTGGTTGTTAATAATTGAGAGTTTGCTGTCCTTTTACTATACATGTTTTTTTTTTATCTTCTTTTTCTTAGATAAGTCCCTTTAACATTTCATATAATAAGGGCTTGGTGATGATGAACTCCTTTAACTTGACCTTATCTGAGAAGCACTTTATCTGCCCTTCCATTCTAAATGAGAGCTTTGCTGGATAGAGTAATCTGGGATATAGGTCCTTGTCTTTCATGACTTGGAATACTTCTTTCCAGCCCCTTCTTGCCTATAAGGTCTCTTTTGAGAAATCAGCTGACAGTCTGATGGGAACTCCTTTGTAGGTGACTGTCCCCTTATCTCTTGCTGCTTCTAGGATTCTCTCCTTCGTTTTTACCTTGGCTAATGTAATTATGATGTGCCTTGGTGTATTTCTTCTTGGGTCCAACTTCTTTGGGGCTCTCTGAGCTTCCTGGAAGTCTATTTCCTTTGCCAGAATGGCGAAGTTCTCCTTTATTATCTGTTCAAATACGTGTTCAATCTGTTGCTCTACCTCTTCCCCTTCTGGTACCCCTATAATTCGGATGTTGGAACGTTTAAAGATGTCCTTGAGGTTCCTAAGCTTCTCCTCGTTTTTTTGAATTCTTATTTCTCCATTCTTTCCTGTTTGGTTGTTTCTTTCTTCCTTCTGGTCCACTCTATTGTTTTGAGTCCCAGTTTCCTTCCCATCACTATTGGTTCCCTGTGTATCTTCCTTCATTTCTTTTATGGTAACCTGCATTTTTTCATGTAATTTGCACCCAAAATCAACCAATTCTGTGAGCTTTCTGATCACCAGTGTTTTGAACTGTGCATCTGATAGGTTAGCTATCTCTTGGTTGCTCAAAAGGATGAGTTCTGGGGCACTGATTTGTGCTTCTGTTTGAGCCATCTCTCTCTCTCTCTCTCTCGTTTTTGTTTTTGTTTTTGTTTTTGGGCCTGGTCGCTCGTTATGTTGAGGGGTGGAGCCTTAGGTGTTCACCAGGGCTGGGCACCCCAGTCACTAGATTGTGATGTTGTATGTGAGGGCGGGGGCGGGAGGGAACAATGGCGGTAGCTCCATTCTCCGTGGGACCTCAGTCCCTTCTCCTGGGATCCCTGGGTTGCACGCTCTCCCCTGCTCCACAATCGCTGCCTCACTGGGTCTGCCAGCTGCCGCTTGCATATTCAGGGTCCACCCGCTGCGATCTTGCGCACCCCAGATGCCTTACGCACCCCAGTTGCTTTATGCACCCAACTCTCTCTGCTCTCCACACAGCGACCCGTGCCTGGCTGCTCATATCCACCCCTCCTACCGGTCTGGATGAACAGGTCTACTTCAATTTCTTGGCTGTCTGATTTCCATTCAGATAAGTTCTCTGTCAGTTCTGGGTGTTATTCTGCCTCTAAATTGTTGTTGTTCCAATCTTGGTTGTGCGTGGAGGTACAGCGCGTCCACCTATGCCTCCATCTGGGCCAGAAGTGGAAATTTTTACTCTTTCTAATTACCTCTGTTTCTTCTTTTTGATTTAAGTTGTCTGGATGTAAAGTCAAAGCATTTATAAATAATAAGTTTATATCTTCCTTTCCACAATTCACATCTCTTATTTGTTTCACATTTTATTGCATTGAATAAAACATAAATTATTATTATAAAGAATTTTTTTCCTTTTTGAAGGTGCTACTAAAAATGCTGGATTGAGCACAGGTCTGTGAACCAAAGGGTCGTTGGTTCAATTCCCAGTTAGGGCACATGCCTGGGTTGCGGGCCAGGTCCCCAGTACAGGGCATAGAAGAGACAACCACACACTGATGTTTCTCTCCCTCTCTTTCTCCTTCCCTTCCCTTCTCTCTAGAAATAAATAAAATTAAATTTAAAAAAAAAAGGACTTCAAGTAGCCAAAACAATCTTGTAAAAGAACAAAGTTGGAGATCTCCCACTTTGATTTCAAAACTTACTACAAAGCTACAGTGATCAAAAAAGTATGGCACTGACATTTAAAACAGACAAATGAAACAGAATCAAGAGCCCAGAAACAAACACCCACACATACAATCAAGTGATTTTCTTTTCCATTTTTTACTGCCCCTCCCTATCCCTCAGTTTTAGTGAGCTATAACTGACATACAGCTCTGTATGAGTTTGTGTTGCCATATAATGATGTGAAATAAAATGATTTTTGACAAGGGTGCCATGAGCATTCAATGAGGAAATGCTGTTGGGAAAAAATGGATATCTGCGTGCAAAAGAATGAAGTTGGGCCCTTACCTTACACCACATATAACAATTAACTCAAAATGGATGACACCCAAAACATACTCCACGAACCAAAAATAGATAATCTGGACAACATCACAATGAAAACCCCTGGGCACCAAAAGACATGATCAACAGAGTGAAAGGGCAACCCATAGAATGGTGAAAATATCTGCAAATCATATACCTCAGGGTAAGAGGTTAGTTATCTAAAATACAGAGAGAGTTCCTACAGTCAACAAAAACAAGAGCATGCCAATTTAAAAACAGGCAAAAGACTTGAATAGACATTTCCCCCGAAATATACAAATGGCCAAAAAGCACATGAAAAGATGTTACAGTCCTAACTAAAGATATGCAAATCAAAATCACAATGAGACATCACTTCACCTCACATTCATTAGGATGGCTAATATAAAATAAAACACAAAATAATAAATGCTGACAAGGATGTAGAGAAAATTGGAACCCATATGTACTGCTGGTTGTAATATAAAATGAAACAGCCACATGGGAAACAGTATGGTGGTTCCTCAAAAAAAAAAAAATAGAATGACCATATGATATAGTAACTCCATTTCTGGGTGTACTATATTCAAAAGAATTAAAATCACGGTCTCAAAGAGATACTGTATTCTTCAGACTATAAAACGCCCACCCCAATTTGGAAAAAATGAGGGTTGTTAATGCTGCTGTTGAGTTCTGTTTATATTTACACTGGTGAAATATTATGTTATTTATGTTATTAAATATTTTACCACATTTTTTGCTTCAAAAATTTCCCCCATTTTCATCCTCTAAAATCTAGGTGCATCTAATGGTCTAAAAAATACACTATTTGCAAACCTATGTTCATAGGATCATTATCATAAAAGCCAAAGAATAGAAGCAACCCAACTGTCCACTGATATATGTATGGATAAACAAAAGGTGGTATAGAGAAGGACTTCCGGCCAACGTGGAGGCGTAGGTAGACACACACTGTGCCTCCTCACACAACCAAGATAGGGACAACAACAATTTAGAAACAGAATAACAACCAGAACTGACAGAAAATTGAACTGTATGGAAGTTGGATAACCAAGGAGTTAAAACAGACACGTTCATCCAGACCGGTAGGAGGGATGGAGCTGGGCAGCTGGGCAGAGAGGGGTAGCAGTACAAAGAGCAGTGGGACCGGGTGCCTAAGGCATCCTGGGCACACAAGACCACAGAGGGTGGACCCTGGACGTGCAGGGGGGGGCTGGCAGACCCAGCAAGGCAGCGACTGTGAAGCAAGGCACTACATGCAACCCAGAGTCCCAGCACCAGGATATAAAGCCTTGGGGCACTGATTGAAAACACCTGTGGGGGTTGAGGAGCAGGGAGAGACTCCCAGCCTCACAAGAGAGTTCCTTGGAAAGACCCATGGGGTCCTAGAATGTTCCCAAGCCCACCCACACAGGAACTAGCACCAGAAAGGCCCAGTTTGCTTGGGGGAAGTGGAGGAAGGGACTGAAATCTGACAGAGAGCAGAACAAGGACCATTGTTCCCTCTCAGACCCCGCTCCACATACAGCGTCACAATCCAGCGAATGGGTTGCCCTGCCCTGGTGAACACCTAAGGCTCCACCCCTCACTACCTAACAGACCCATCAAGACAAAAAAAAAAAAAAAAAAAAAAGCCCAAACGGAAGAACAGATCAAAGCTCCACAGCAAATATACAACTAAGCAACAAAGAGCCAATCTATCAAATGCACAGTTCAAAACACTGCTAATCAGAATGCTCACAGAGTTGGTTGAATTTGGTCGCAAATTAGATGGAAAAATGAAGGCTACACTAACTGAAATGAAGGAAAATGTACAGGGAACCAATAATAATGGGAAAGAAACTGGGACTCAGATCAATGGAGTGGACCAGAAGGAAGAAAGAAATATCTAATGAGAAAAGAATGAAGCAACAAGAATTCAAAAAAAATGAGGAGAAGCTTAGGAACCTCCAGGACATCTTTAAACATTCCAACATCTGTAGGGGTACCAGAAGGGGAAGAGGAAGAGTAACAAATGGAAATGTTATTGGAACAAATAATAAAGGAGAACTTCCCCAATCTGGCAAAGGAAACAGACTTCCAGGAAGTCCAGGAAGATCAGAGAGTCCCAAAGAAGTTGGACCCAAGGAGGAACAAACCAAGGCACAACATAATTACATTAGCCAAGGTAAAAATGAAGGAGAGAATCCTAGAAGCAGCAAGAGATAAGGGGACAGTCACCTACAAAGGAGTTCCCATCAGACTGTCAGCTGATTTCCCAAAAGAGAACTTGTAGGCAAGAAGGAGCTGGAAAGAAGTATTCCAAGTCATGAAAGACAAGGATCTACATCCCAGATTGCTTTATCCAGCAAAGCTTTCATTTAGAGTGGAAGGGCAGATAAAGTGCTTCCCAGATAAGGTCAAGTTAAAGGAGTTCATCACCACCAAGCCCTTATTTTATGAAATGTTAAAGGGACTTATCTAAGAAAAAGAAGTTTAAAAACATGTATAGTAAAATGATAGCAAATTTACAATTATTAACAACCACACCTAAAACAAAAACAAAAATAAACTAAGCAATCAACTAGAACAGGAACAGAACCACAGAAATGGAGATCACATGGAGGCTTAGGAACAGGGGAGTGGGAGGAGAGAGGGGGAAAAGGTACAGAGAATAAGTAGCATAGATGGTAGGTAGAAAATAGACAGGGGGAGGGCAGGAATGGTGTGGGAAATGTAGAATCTAAAGAACTTATGACACATGGACATAAACTAAAGGGGGGGGAATCTGGGTGGCAGAGGGTGTGCAGGGTGGAGGGGAAGGGGGGTAATGGGACAACTGTAATAGCATAATCAATAAAATATTTTTTTTTAAATGTGGTATAGAATTGAGTATCACTCAACCTTAAAAAAGAAGGTAATTCTGACACATGCTACAAAATAGATGAAAACTGAGGACACTGTACTAAGTGAAATGAGAGGGTGATAAAAAAGCAAATACTGTATGATTCCACTTAGTTGAGTTAACTAGAATAGTCAAATTCACAGAAACAGATAGTAGGATAGTGGTTGCCAGGGACAGGAGGGAGGAAAGAATGGGGATTTGTTTAAAGTACAGAGGTTCAGTTTCAGAAGATGAAAAAAGTTCTGGAGACTGGGTACAGAACAATGTGAATGCACTTAACACTAGTGAACCATACGTACTCTTAAAAACAGTTGCCATGGCCCTGGCTGGGTGCTTCAGTTGGTTAGAGTGTTGTCCCATACACCAAAAGACTGCAGGTTCAATTACCAGTTGGGGCACTTATTGGAAGGCAACTAGTCTATGTTTTCTCTCTTCCCACCCCTCCCTTTCTCTATAAAATCAATAAACATATCCTTGGGTGAGAATTTTTTTAAAATGGTTACAATGGTAAGTTTTGTTACATGTATTTTAGCACAATTATAACTTTAAAAATAACTATTAATTATTGTTTTTTAAGTTAAAGTTTATGCAAATACTTTATAAAGTTATGCATTCCTTTATTTGCAATAATAATAATAATAATAATAATAATGGGTAACACTTATTATATAGCACTTCTATAGGCTGGGCATTTATATTAGCATATTTAATTCTTACAACTGATAGAAACAGGCTCACACAAATATGCCCCACTGATTTTTGACAGAAGTACAAAAGCAATTTGACAGCCTTTTCAACAAATGGTGCTAGAGCAATTTAGACTTCCATAGTAAAAACTATGACCTTGACATAAATCTCATACCTTATTTAAAAAATTAACTCAAACAGGATCAAAAACTAAAAAGTAAAACATAAAACTTTTAGGGGGAAACAAAAGGGAGAAAACTTTCACAACCAGGGCTAGGGGAAGAGGTCTAACACCAAAAGCTTGACCCATTAAAAAAAATTAATAAATAAAAACCTCATCAAGACTTAAAACTGCCCTAGCTGGTGTGGCTCAGTGGGTTGAGTGTCAGCCTGCAAACCAGGGGGTTGTTGGTTCGATTCCCAGTCAGGACACATGCCTGGGTTGTGGGCCAGGTCCCCAACAGGTCCCCAGGTTCAGAGGAGGCAACCACACACTGATGTTTCTCAAAAAAAAAAAAAAAAATGATTAAAAACTTTTACTCAGTGAAATATCCTATAAATAGTATGAAGGGACAAATCATAGACTGGAAGCAATATCTGCAAATCACATATCTGACAAAGAACTCGATATTAGACTATATAAAGAACTCAAAAATCAATCTTTTTAATCAAATTAGAAAATGGCAAAAGACATGAACAAACACTTCATTAAAGAAAATATAAAAATGGCTAATAAGCACAAGAAAAGATATTCAATGACATTAGCCAGCCATGAGAGAAATACAAATTCAAAGTGCAATAAGATTTCATTACGTATCTATCAGACTAAAATAAGTAACAGTGACAACACTACATGCTGGCAAGTATGCGGGAAGACTGAATCACTCATACTTTATCATGAGACTGTAAAAGGCACACACCATTTGCAAAACTGTTTGACAGATTCTATTAAAACTAAAAATGCACTCAACAACTGTACTAATAAACATATGTGTTCCAGAGAAATAATGTAAACACAAAAACATGCACACAAATGTTCATAGCAGCTTTATTCATAATGGCCAAAAACTGGAAACAAACATCCTTCAATGTGAATGGCTCAACAAACTGTGGTATATCCATATCATGGAATACTACTCAAAAGTAAAAAAGACTGAGCTATTTATATATACATTAACAACTTGGATGGGCTTCAAGGAAATAACACCAAGTAAAAAAAAAAGCCAATCTCAAAAGGTTGTTATATATATTCATTCGTTTTAAGTATGTTTTTTTAATTCAATAAAATTTGTTTTCAAAAGGAGGACTATTGGATATACAAAGTGTTTTTCAGAAGCTGCTCTCCTGCTCTCACTGGCGCTGAGTGTGCACTCTTGCTGTTCACTCAGTATATGTTCTTAAAACAATGAATTTATAGAGACAGACAATAAATTATGGTTGTCAGGAGTTAGGGTTTCAAGGGAGAGGGCTACAAAGAAGTAGCAGGAGAGAAACCTTGTGGTGATGAAGCTATTCTACATCTTGACTATGGCAGTGGTTACAAGAAGCTACACAGGTGATAAAATTGCACTGAAGTATGAACGCGCACACACACACACACACACACACACAATGCATGTATAACACGCAATCTGAATGAGTTCTGTAGATTTTACCAGTGTCAGTTTCCTCATTTTATTGGGTTGGCCAAAAAGCTGGTTTGGCATCTTCTCTAAGCTGGCTCTAATAGCACTTCATTATCTAGAAACAATTGTCATTTGTTAGAAACTATTTTGTTGGACTGTATTCTGACAGCTGTCATATCAGCATGCATTTAAAAAATTCTTATCAGAATTGGTGAATTTTTGTGTAGCCATTTTCATACTGGAGAAGAAAATAAGCAACTTTTTTGGCATATTATGCTAAAATTTCAAGAAATTTTTATTTCAAGAAAGGTAAAAATGCAACTGAAATACAAAAAAAAAGATTTGTGCAGTGTATGGAGAAGGTGCTGTGACTGACCAAATATGTCAAAAGTGGTTTGTGAAGTTTCATGCTGGTGATTTCTTGCTGGACGATGCTTCACGGTCCAGTAGACCAACTGAAGTTGATAGTGATCAAGACATTAACTGAGAACAATCAACGTTACACCATGCAGGAGATAGCTGACATACTCAAAACATCCAAATCAATAAACTTATTGGTGAAGATGAAAAATGTGTCTTATTTTACAGAAGAAAACCATTTGGACTTTTTGGCCAACACAATAATATTGTACTATAATTACATAAGATAACGAGATGCTCCCATCAGGGTGGAGGGATGCATGAAACCTCCCTGTACATTTTTTCCTGAAATTTCCTTTGAATCTGTAATTATTTTGAAATGAAAAGCTTTTTCTAAGTTTTTGTTTTTTATGTATTATTTACTTCCTATGTTATTATTTAATACAGGAATTATCTATTCCTTAAAAGGTTAGGAGACTACCAGTAACTAGGGAGTAGATTTTTGTCCCACTTTAAGGAACAAGAACAAAACTATCGTATTTTCTCCTCCTTTTGGAGAAAGGAGAAAATAGCTTTATAATTGCCTGCATTTTTCCTTGGTTATATGAGTCTATTCTGATTTTTATATATTTAAGTCAACATTAATTCCTACTACTGAGTGAAATTATCTACTTCACTGAAACTTTCATAATATCATATAACGGCACCCATTTCCAGTTATTTCTCTTTGTAAGCCCCCATATCTTTTCTTACATCCTTTTCCTCCCTCCATTTTCCCATTTCCTAATTTTCCAACTATGAATTGATTCATTCCTATTCTGCTGTTTTGCTGTATATTTATTTCTTCTTGCAATTTTATTATTTTTCCTTTTTCTTGTTTCTTTTAAAGTTTTTTTCCTATAACCTCAAATTGAATGATAAATTCATTCTTTTATAAGGTACTTAATTACATGGTATTTTCATTTATCTTATTTTCTAAGTAAAATAGTCTGTTACTTGATATTTGACATACAATAGCTATTTAGGAGAATGCTCCCTAATATCTAAGTCACTGGAGAGAGGAAACTGTCCATTAAAAAAATCATCTCAATCTCAAGAAGCCAGTAATAATTTTTTAAAACAAAGTATAATGATTTAGACTCCTAAGAAAGTCCCATTTTCTATACCAACATTTAAACTGTTTACCCTGTCTCCTATCACTACTTATTTTTTAAAGTAAAAAACAGCCCTGGCTGGCATAACTCAGTGGATTGAGCACGGGCTGCGAACCAAAGTGTCACAGGTTCGATTCCCAGTCAGGATACATGTCTGGGTTGCAGGCCACGACGCCCAGCAACCCCACATTTATGTCTCCCTCTCTCTCTCTCTCTCTCTCCCTCCCTCCCTCCCTCCCTCCCCCTCTCTCTCTCTTTCCCTCCCTCCCTTCCCTCTCTAAAAATAATTAATTAATTAATTAATTTTTAAAAATAGATAACAGTTGCCCTGGCTGGCGTAGCTCAGTGGATTGAGTGCAGGCTGCGAACCAAAGCATCACAGGTTCGATTCCCAGTCAGGGCACATGCCTGAGTTGCAGGCCACGGCCCCCAGCAACCGCACATTGATGTTTCTCTCTCTCTCTTTTTCTCCCTCCCTTCCCTAAAAAATAAATAAATAAAATCCTAAAAAAAATAGATAACAGTAAAGTTTCTTAAGAAGGCTTTGTGGATAAGTTATAAACCCATAAAAACTGAGTTTAAGATCCAAATAATGACAACCAGCCTTTAGCACAGGAATAAAACTCACATAAACTAAAAAAAAATTGTAGAAGTAGGAGCCAAAGGTTAATCTTTTACTCCTGTAAAAGTTTAAATGTCAAGATTTATTGGGTTTCTAAAGTCTTCATTTCCTCTTTTGAACTAAACAAGCATCTTACAAAGGACTGAGAACAGCGGGCAGAAGTTGAACTTAGGTATAAAGGAGCACAAGTGACAACAGAGCTAAACTACCTGCAGTAGTAAAGATACTCCATTAAAGGCTAGACCTTTATGGCAAATTAAAACTAAGGGTCTCTATAATTTTTTTAGTCATTAGTAACACCACTTTTTCACACCACAACAGAGTCAAATTAGCAATTAGAACAGTCTGATTCCCAGAGACCTATCACGCTAGCTAGTGGATCACAGTGTTCCTTAGCAGTGAAATAGATGGGAACATGTACTAAACTCTTTGTTTTCCTAGTCAAACAATGGTTTTATTGCTTGAAACTCTTAATTGATCTGTACACAGGTTTAGGTCAAGTGAACAAGAAACTAAATCTGCATCTTTAAAAAGGCAGAGTCAGGCCCTGACTGGTGTGGCTCAGTGGGTTCGGTGTGGTCCTGCAATCAAAAGCTTGGTTTGGTCAGGGCACATGCCTAGGTTGAAGGTCAGGTCCCCAGTTGGGGGTGTGCAAAAGACAACCAGATGGATGTTTCTCTCCCTCTCATCTCCCTCTCTTCCTTTCTCTCTAAAAATAAATAAATAAAATCTTTTTAAAAAAGAGAGAGTCACACCTTCTCAATCAATCCCAAGATCTGAGACCCAGAGCCCTTTGAATGACTGGTATCATTGAGGAAAGATCCCACTACATTGCCAAAAATTTACACTGTCCTTCTCCCAGCCTTTTACCAGGATGACTATACATTGGGAAAAATGGAATAAAGACTTTTCAAGGATTACTAGATACTGGCTCTGAATTGACATTAATTCCAGAAGACCCAAAACATCACTGTGGTCCTCCCAGTCAGAATAGGGGCTCATGGAGGTCAGGTGATCAACAGCGTTTTAGCTCATG
Source organism: Phyllostomus discolor (assembly GCF_004126475.2). NCBI lineage: Eukaryota > Metazoa > Chordata > Mammalia > Chiroptera > Phyllostomidae > Phyllostomus > Phyllostomus discolor. The sequence continues at coordinate 90,976,760 of NC_040910.2, forward strand.
TCTGTCTAACAGTGGGTTCAGTGAGTTCAGTGTGTCCCTGAACCCTTCCTGTGGTTGTTTCCCTAATTTCAGAATGCATAACTAGCACACACTCTCAGCACCTAGCAGAATCCCCGCATTACTTCCTAAATGACCCCAATTTGGCAGACAGCACTGTACCCCTTTAACTTATAAAATCATCTTCAGCAACACTCCCCTCAAGAAAAAAATTGTCTAAAGAAAAAAATGGACTTATTTTAAAACTGTCAGCACCATTACAACCTAGCCCAGTATAATTTTTATAACTATAAGTCAAGGTAACTGATAACCAACCTTAATATTAACTAATCTAGGAAACCAGAAATGTTCAATGGAATCAACTGGCTTACTTCTAATAACAACAGTAGCAAACATACTTGTGTGGCAAAGAGATAGTGATGAAGTCCATTTTTTTAAATTTACTGTCTGCAGAGTGAGAGAGGGGGAGAGAAATAATCCATTTGTTGTTCCACTTACTGATGCATTAATTGGTTGATTCTTGTATGTGTCCTGACAGAAGATTAAACCCATAACCTTGGTGTACCAGGATGACACTCTAACCAATCTACCCAACAAGGGCCTGAGGTCCATTCTGACTTCCATTTAATCTTGACCAAAGTGGTACAATTTTATTGTATTCTTGAAACTAACTTTACATTGTATGTCACTTATGCATCAAAATAAAAAGTGCCAGCAACCCCCTAAAAAAAAAAGGTGGGATAATTTTAAAATTTAAATGATTTTGTGTTTTAGTAAGCAAACAAAAATATTACAGTATACTATCAAGAATATCCTTAACTCCCCTGGCCAGATGGCTCAGTTGATTGGATCACTCTCCTGTGCACTGAGAGGCTGGGGGTTCAATCCCTGGTTGGGGCACATGCAGAAAGGCAGCCAATCAATGCTTCTCTCTCACAGAAATGTTTCTCTCCCCCTTTCCTCTCCCTCTAGTAAATCAATAAACATATCCTCAGGTGAGGATTTAAAGAAAAAAAAATATCCTTAACTAATACGAATGATTTTTAGTAATATTTCAGTCACGCCAAATCCTAACTGTGATTTAATAACATCTATTTCCAAACAACAAGCATGCCCAACAATTAGAACATGAAATCCTTTAACTGTCTTCTTTCCTGGAAATCTGCCTACAGAAGTCTCTAATTTACTCAAGATCTGGTGTATATGTATCAAAAAGACAAACAATAAAATGTCGGCAAGGACAGGAAGAAAGTTTAACCCTCATGCACTGCTGGTGGGGATGTAAAACTGGAGCAGCTGCTGTGGAAAACACTGGCAGTTCCTCAAATGGTTATACTAATAACTGAAAAGGCAGAGAGATCCTTAGTTTTACATTAGGTCCAGCCTTTAATGGAGTATCTCTTAACCATAAGACCCAGCAATTCCACTCCTAGGAATATACCCAAGAGAAATGAAAACATATGCACACACAAAGCTGTACACAGAACCATTATTCATAATAGCAAAAAAAAAAAAAAAAAAGGAAACAACCCAAATGTCCACCAACTGGAGAATAAACAAAATGTGACGTAACCATACAATGAAATATTATTTGGTAATTTAAAAAAAATAGAGTTTGGCCCTGACCCATGTCGCTCAGTTGATTGGGTGTCCTCCTACAAAGCAAAGGGTCACCAATTCAATTCCTGGTCAAGGCATACTCCTGGGTTGTGGGTTTGGTCCCCATTCAGGGCACGTACAAGAGGGAACCAATCCATATTTCTCTCTCACATAGATGTTTCTCTCCCTTTCTCCCTACCTTCCTTTCTGTCTACAAGTAAATTAATGAATAAATCTATATATTTTTTACAGATTTGACTTATTTATTTTTAGAGAGGGAAGGGAGGAAGAAAGAGAGAGAGAGAGAGAAACATCAATGTGTGGCTGCTGGGGGCTATGGCCTGCAACCCAGGCATGTTCCCTGACTGGGAATCGAACCTGTGATGCTTTGGTTCGCAGCCCGCACTCAATCCACTGAGCTACGCCAGCCAGGTAAATCTGTATTTTTAAGAAATGAAGTTCAGACACATGTTGTAACATGAATGAACCTTGAAAACATAATGCTAAGTGAAAAAAGCCAGGTACAAAGGACCACATATTGTATGATTCCATTTACTGTTATATAAAATGTTCAGATTAGGCAAATCTATAAATGAAAAGATCAGTGGTAGCCTAGAGCTGAACGGGATGGGGGTTTTGAGGGAGACAGCTATGGGGTTAAGGGTTTGTTTCGTCTTGAGGTGACGAAAATGTTCTAAAATTTACTGTGATTGTTACACAATTCTGTAAATATACTAAGCCACTGAACATTGTATGGTATATGAAATATATCTCAATAAAGCTGTTAAAATAAAAGGATCCAGTGCAATTTTGCTGAACACAGGAAGTACTTACAACGTGGGACAGTACCACTATCTTGGTAAACACAGAAGAACACACATAATCCTTCCTCCAACACTTCCTGATCACCCTGGAAAGGATTTAGGTTACCAGTTTCTCCCCCTAATTTTCCTATCCTTTATCTCATTCATTATTTCTTAAAATGAGTGACAAAACACTGTTCTACAAATGTATTTACAGGATGATTATTTACAGAACAGTGAATCTAACAGTACGTCTACACATAGCAACATCTATTTGAAATTGGTATTGTATGTTTTACAGTGGGTAAGTACGTATGCAACTGAGTAAGTACAGTATTTTAAAAATCTAAATACCAAACTTCTGAGAACTATTAGTTCTCAGTATTATAAAAGTATGCATGCATTCCTTATAAACTGAAAACCAATCATTAAAAAAATGTAATCCTAAGGAAAAGAAGTTATCACTTCAATAAACACAGAAGCAACAATCATATGGATCTACTACTATAGGTTTCACCACAAAGCTTAAAATTTAGCCTTTAACCTCTCTCCTTATGCTAAAAAACTCTTTCATAGATTAAAAACTAAAGTTCAGTATTTACAGATCTAAAGAGATACTTTATACAAAATCCTAGGGTACATTCACAGTAAAGACAACATAGAAGAAATGGTCATAAAACTAAGAACAAAAATGTAAGACACACATAATCCGGATTTAAAATATTCAAAGGGTACATAACCCTGAAGAAAGGTTGATGGCAATAAGTTTAAGTTCCTGGCTTTTACAGTTTTTTGAAAGATTCATTAATGAATCTGTGAGAAACAAACCCACTGCCACCTCCTACAGGAAACAATTAACAAGATTCCTATTGTAGAGACCAATATATTGGTATAATGATAGAAGGCAGGAACCTAAATCACAGTTCTGCGATTCACTGATTTTGGTACAATCTACAGCGAGTCAATTGCTCTCGCTGAGCCTCAGTTTACTCATCTATAAAAAGCCAGGAAGACATCATGAATGCCCTTTATGCCCCCCTTCCAGGGTTGGAGTATAAGATAGTAATTTAAGTTTATATTATCAGTGATTCTACGTTCTACACACACAACTTAACTTGTTTCCAGTTTCCACCTATCTGGTCATGGAAAAGAAGACAGTTGGAAGATTTTCCACCAAAGCACAGCAATCTCATGTGTTTACCTTCCAATCCAAAAATTATACTACTATACAATCATGCAGGATGGTAGAACATTTATAACCTACGCTAAGACTCTTAGCTAGGTAACTGTTACTTATGCCCCTAAAGACCATTGTTTCCCAAGGCACATAGCTCATGGGTCAGAGTTAAACTAACATGGCAATTTAAACAGGTTGACAATGACTTGGATTCAAGTGTATTAAAGTCACTTTACAAGTGGTGTCTTGATATATCAGCTATGAGGAGTATCATTAATCATATCACCAACAGTTTGTTTTTTCTTCTGAGAGACTTGCTTTTAAAATAAAATAAACAGATAAAAATTAGCATTATAAAAATTAATCTCACTTGCATTTCCTGCATGAGAAACAATGGGATGGCCTAGAGATGTGACCAATAGAAAAATGACTGAGAACAGCTGGTACCTACCGACAGTTTAAAGTCAGATAGGTGTGGGACTGAATCACTGAACCACTGTATGAAACAGGCAAATCACTTAAGCTCTATGAGCTCTGGTCTTCTCATCTGTGATAAAAGAGGAAAAACCACCCACCTTAGGGATATTGCAAGGATTAAATAAAATAATACTATATACTAGGGTGCGGATAAAACAATGCCTGAAATATAGCTGGTGCTCAATGAAGATTAGTTACCTCTTTCCCCCTATATAGGAAAGAATATGGGAAGACATGCATGAACCATCCTTTATATGAAATTTTAACCAACCAAGCCAACTGTCAAACATGTATTAGAATAAAATAGCTTGTTCCACATAGAGGCCTGATTATTCAACGAATCACAATATTTAAGATCTAACTAAAAGGAAAAGGCTTTGAACCATTCATGTAAAATAAAAAATGCTACACCAAAGCTAGAAATTCACCACCCTGAAACTATTTCTCCCTTCAATCTCCACTAGATTATAAACTCATGAGGGCAGAGAATCATTTCTTCTCCCTACTACTATATCCCTAGCACACTTAACCTATTACATAATAGGTATTTAATAAAGGTGTGCCCACAAAAAAAATCAATCTTCTTTAATCCTTTGTACCTCAATGTCCTCATTCACAAAATGCAAATACAAGGTAACTTCTATTACAAAAAAAACCCTAAGAAATGTTCTCACTCTTCTGTTCCTGGGAATATTTTTAAAATTTATACTATTTGGTGCCATTATAAATAGTATTGCTTTTTAAATTTCAATTACCAACAGTGCATTGTTAGTAATATAGACATACAACTGATTTTCAAATATTGATCTTGTACCCTAACTAACTATGTATATAAAAACATAGTTTTACTTTTCCTTTCCAATCTGTAAGCTTATTCCTTTTATCTGTCTTAATTTACTGGCTATAACTTTCAGAACATGTTGAATAGAAGTCATGAGAATGGCTACCCTTGACTTGCTCTGGACATTAGGTTGAAAGCATTCAATCTTTTACCATTAACTATTAGATTTGCTGTAGGTTTTTCACAAATGTCTTTTAACAAGCTGAGGAAGTTCCCTTCTATTCCTAGCTAACTGAGAGCTTTTATCACAAATTAGTGTGGAACTCTGTTCAAATGTCTTCTATGCATCTATTACTAGGTCATTTAGCTTTTCTCTTTTATTCTAATAATATGGTAAATTACATTGACTTTTAATGTTAAATCAACCTTGCAATTGGGATTAAACACACACACACACACACACACACACACACACTGCTAGATTCACTATGCTTATATTTTATTAATGATTTTTACATGTCTTTTCATGAGAAATATTGAGCTATAGTTCCCTTTTTTCCTAATGTCTTTGTCTGGCTTGGTATAAGATGATGCTGGGCTCATTAAGTGTTTTCTGAAATTTGTGAAAAACTTATTATCCGTTTCCTTAAATGTTTGATATAAATCACCAATAAAGCCATGTGGGTCTGGACTTTACTTTGTGGAAAGGCTTTTAATTACAAATCTAGTATCTATAATAACTAGTGTTATTCAGATGTGCTTTCTATTTCATTTATTTCAGTTATTTCTCTCTTACTTAAAGTTGGCTTTTATTTTTGCTCTTTAAGGCAGACGCTTCAGTCATTAATCTTAGACCTTTCTTTTGAAGCTGAAAGTTTCCTTCTAAAGCAGTGCTTACCTGCACTGCACAGATTTTAATATATCATGTTTTCATTTTCATTCAATTCAAAGTATTTTCTAACGTCCCTTGTGATTTCTTCTTGGACGTAAGATAATTAAGAAGTATGTTATTTAACTTTCAAATATTTGGTAATCTTACAGATATCTTTTTGATTTCCCATTTAATTCCATTGTAGTCAGAGTAGTATTCACTATATGATTTCAATCCTTTTAAATTCATTGAAACATGTTCATAATCCAGTATAAACTCCACTTTGATAAATGTTCCATGTGCACTTGAAAAAAATGTGGTATTAGTGTTCTATAAATGTCAATTAGGCACAGTCCATTGACAGTATTGTCCAAATCTTCTATACCCTTACTGATTTTTTTTGCATACTTGTTCTATCAATTATTGAGTGACAGTGTTACAATTTCCAACTAAAATTGTGAATTTGTCTATCATTTCTTTCAACTATCAGTTTTTGCTTCCCTATGTTATTGGATGCCTATTCATTTAGGACTACTGGGTCTTCTCAATAAACTGATCCTTTTTTCATTATGAAATGTGTTTTGTTACCCTTTGTAACATTCTCCTTGTTCTGAAGTCTCCTTTGTCTAATACAAATATAGTCACTCTGGGCTTTTTGTACCTTGTGTTTATATAATACCTTTTTCCATCCTCTTAAATATAAAGATACTGACTGAAAAATAAAGTGAGTTTGTTATAGAAAACATATAGTTGGATCATATAACAGTGATCTAACCTGACAGTCTATTTTAACTGGAGTGCTAGACCATTTACAATTTATTTAATTATCAATATATTCGGGTTTAAATCTACCATATTGTTAATTATTTTTCTATCTGTCACATCTTTTTGTTTGTTTCCTTTTCCTCTTTCCTTCCTTCTTTAGTACTGAGGTATATTTTTAAGTATTCCATTTTATCTCTGTTAAGAAAGTATTAGCTATTATCTCTTTGTTTTGTTATTTTTCTAGTGATATGCATATTTAATTCATCATAGCCTACTTCCCAATAATCTGATTATCTGAAACCAGTAACAGAGCAGATCTTAGAACTTCATTGTAATCAAAGGTTTGTTAGTAAAAACAGAATGTCATTATAGCAAATGTCACTATAAAAAGTCCTAAGAATAGCCCATAAGAATTCTGTTATAAGCTTCTATTTCTGAAATAAATAACACTTGGACTAACTAGTTAAAATAAGTTATCTACAACAAATAATTCTGTACAACAAATGGTTCCTCTAGTTCTGTTCCAGAATAAGTAACAACCTAATTTTTAAAAAATTTCCTACTGAGTGCTATGATCTTCTAACTTTTGTTTCAGTACATGATATAGTTTCCCCTCAACTTTTCCCTATATAAAATATTCCAGATGTTCTCTAGAAAATCCACTTTCAAAACAAGCCACCAAATAATACAGGATTTTAAAAAGATGTAATATAACACCATTAACTATCTCTAAATAAATTAAAGCTTTTAACTTTCTAATTCATTATACAGAGTTCCTATTTTTTCTCCAGAAGCTCCAGAATTGCGACTTTCAATAAAACATATAATATTACAAATTAATTCCACTAACCCAAAATATGAAGACCCTCTGAAATCAGCTATAGTGAAAGTTTATCTATAACAGTACTTGCAGGAGAACTTAATATGGGTCCTCATCTAAATCTTGGAAAATACTCTTGTCAATAGACATTACACTGACATGCACACACAGAACTCAAAAGGGCCCTGGAGGTTATCTGGTATACAGGTTCATTCCTTAGATTCCCAATAAATCCTAAAGGTCATAGCAGGGGTCTCTGAACTATTTTTTACCTACACAGACTATTTAAAATGCCAAATTGACTTGACTTTAGCTATTATCAACTCTACATAATAAAAGGATTTCAACTCCGTGAAGTAAAATTTACCTCACACCACTCTAAAGCTCTGATTAACAAAACCGGAATAACAACGTGTTACTTAATAAATTCAGTTTAATAGAAAAAAAGGCCTTTTGAAACATACCTACCCAAGAAGTGAAGGAAAGAATAATAAAAGGTTGGGAATTAGATTTAGTCCCGTCTCCCATACAATAACACTCCATATAGCATCTCCAATAACTATGTACTTACATGCTTTTGCTCAAATACTTCCTATAGAAGAGAAACACCAAAGAATCGTGTTCTAATTTGAGGCAACTAACTGCAAGACAATGGTTTTAAACCTATTTTGAGCCACAGAACTTTGAAGAATGTAATGAAAAATGTGGACCCTTCCCCCGCAAAAGACACATCCATAAATTTATACAAATGTCTGCCTATCATTTTACGAGGCTCAATAACCATGACATCTATCTATGGACAGACTCCCTTGCCATACGTGACCATGGAGAAACGAAGATTCATTGAGGCAGAAATATCCTCCCCTCTATGGAGAGATATGTGGCTACAACTACCAAAATTACAAATGCTCACTTCCTTTGACACAACAATTCCACTTCTAGGGATTAATCCTGTAAATATATGTAAATGTGTGAAATGACATTATGTACAAGGCTATTCACTGTAACACTGCTATGTCAACAAAACACTGTGTCACTAAGTGTCCATCAACAAAAAACAAACAGGTTACATTTTGGTTCAGCAGCTTGGAATATTAAGCAGCCCTGAAAAGAAAAAAAAACAAGGAAGTTGTATATGTAGTAACGTAAAACAATTTCTAAATTACTTCATGCACAAAAAGCAAAATATACAAGTGTATATGATTGTCTTTGTATTTTAAAAATGGAGTGAATATACATGCATTTGCACACATAAACACATCACATGAATATCAAATATTTATGATGTATCACATATGTGATATACATGTATTTTAAAATAAGAAATTGCTAATAATAGTGTGTCCAAGGAGGGAAAGCAAATGGATATAAGAAAGGCATATAAGATATTTCATTGTGTTATTTCAAACCTTTTTAATTTTCTATTATGTGGCTAAATCACCTAATCAAAATTAATTCTTTAAAGAACCTCTGCCCTAGACCCTAAGAAGTTTTGCTTAGCTTCAAAACCAAGCTATTAAATACCATTATTCTATGACTTATTCAGAACGTCTTATCAGAATTTTTTTTAGGTTGTTTGTCTACAGTGATCTTTCTGAACACAGAAAAAGTCTCATCCTTCTACACAGAGTCTGACCCCTGAGCAAATTAACTATACTCCCTTTCTTTTAGGCTTATAACACCTTCACAGCTCCATATCCACCCTAAGCTGTGTGCCACAGTGAATGTACTTAATGTCACTATACACTCAAAAACTGTTAGAACTGCCCTGGGTGGTGTGGCTCAGTTGACTGAAGCGTCATCCCGTAAACCGAAAGGCTGAGGGTGGTTTGATTCCAAGTCAGGGCATATACCTAGGTTTCAGGTTCATCTCCAGTTGGGGCAGTTGGGGCACATGTGAAAGGCAACTGATTGATATTTCTCTCCCTGTCTCCCTCCCTCTCTCTCTAAAATCAATAAGCAGGTCCTCAGGTGAGGCTTAAAAAGATGGTTACAATGGTAAATGCCATGTATATTTATCACAATAAAAAAGTGAAGTTTAATGACAACCTCTTTATCTCCCTCATCTAGTTAGAATTAGGACACAAACATCACCCTTTGAGAATATTTTTAGGAAAATGTTCTACCTCTGTCTTCCTTTCAGTTGTCTTCAGAGTATACTTAATGGACAGACCAAGATACTTTTCTTGTTCCTATGGTATTTGCAACCAAAATTCCCAAAAGCATATATATATAATGGAGAGCTTAGGAAGGAAAGAATTTTGGCACAATTTTTTCCAGCCTTTGTTCCTGAGGGTTTTCTATTTAATACCACTACTCAATCTTTAATAGTATTAATACCTAAATGGGATTTGAGTTTTATTTTCCCCTAGCTCAAATGGCTCCTCCTTTCGGTGTAGTTCATCAGAAATTTTTTTTTAATTGGAAGTGCCAAAGTTGAACTGATTTACATGTCATATAGCTAGTTAACTTCTTCTATCTCAGTATATTATACTTTGCAGTATATGGAGTTAAAAAAAGTTAAAATATGATTATAATCAAAATTCCATTCTTAGCTGTGCATCTCAAATTACACAGGAAATTATCAATTAAGCTTCTAAAACTATCAAAAACAACCAAAATTCTCTCTGTCTGTGAGCATTTAACTGTAAACATTCCCCAGCACAAGGTATACCTGTGAGGGGAACAATCTCTCTTATATCTGATGACTAATGCAACATTGCTATGTTCTACTCCTAAACAGTAAAGAAAAGATTCTAGAAAACTAATGTACTGGAAAGTAGGGGGGGAAAGCACAGAGCTGGACTTAGTCATGAGAACTGCAGAGAACAGGTAAAACTAATATGACAAACGGAGGAAGAGCTTTCCTCAATACTCCAGAGTGTTCAAACTGCTCTAATCTGCAAAGAAGTGTTCCTTGGTGGGAAGCAAGAACAATCCAAATTATGAAACAAGATTTCTCATAAGAGGCTCAATAACGGTAAAAAGTTGAGCAGGGTGCAGGCAGGTGCTAGGACAAATAACCCTACACTAGAGGCTCTGTGGCACCACAGTAAGGCAAAAAGCTACCCCCAAATGGACCAAAAAGAACAGAATCATGGGAAGGAGAACCCTTCTGCCAGCCAAAATAACAGGAATGTTATTTTGTTTTGTATGTGCCTAAATTCTAAGGAAAGAATATTTGGGAATAGGAAAATCAAGACTCCTTCTGGATTAGAAAAATAGGGCAAATGCACTGTAAAAAGTCAAACAGAATGGCATAAGAAGTCTTTAAACAAGGCTAACTAACACAAAATGAGAAAAACATACATGCAAAACAAAACAAACATGGCTAACATACTAGGAAGCAGATGCTAAATAGATCCATCCCATCACAGCTGGTAGTAGTGAGAACCAGGTCAACCCCACCACAAAGAGGGACCTAACAATTTGAGATGCAGACATGGTAGAAAGGAAGAACAAGACTGACCAAGCCAAATTATCCCTAAACTCAGGTTTCAAATAAGAAATCATTTATACTTTACTTGTTTTCCTTCTTGCTTTTCTTAAAAGTAAAAAACTATTCTAATTTAATATTTGTTTAACTAAAAGTAAACAGAAGAAGAAATAAATTACTCCAATGGTCAGGAGTGATAAAAACGACAACACCAACCACATGTAGGATGGGAGGAAAAACAGATGAGAAGTGAAAAATCACCAGGGGGAAAGCTAGACAGGAATTCTTTACTCACTGTGGCACAAGAATTCATGCACACTTTTTAAGTGTTAAGTAGTCTCATATTATTAACTGCACAAATGCAAAATAAGGACTTCACCAAGTGAGAAGAATTTAGCACTTAAAAAAAAAAACTTCTATTTGAGGGCTTTGCTGATTTAATTCTAAAGAAAAGCTTTTAAACTGAGCTATACTTAGGAGGCCTGGGAGTGGGGAAGAGAACAAAGTGAACCTACCCAATAAGGGGAGTCTGGGAAACTCACCCCATACTTTAAACAAGTAGCACAGGTCTACCCTCTCAGAATGAGTGACCCAGAAATAAACCAGCCCTCATGAAAATGCAATAGATAGGTTTATGCAGATTACAAATTTACAGAGAAAATAAAGAAGTGAAAGGTAGATCAGAAGAAACTATCCAGTATGCAGTTCTGGGAAATAAAGACCAGCACTACAGAAGACAGGATAAGAGGAAGAGAAAATACAGTAAGAAGGCCTAACACATGTTTAAATGGAGTGGAAGGAGAGAGAGAATAAGATAAAGGCAATAATACATGAGTAGACAATTGCTACGGATAAGCTACAATGGATGAAAACCAGCAACCCAGATTCATGAAGCCCAAAGAATCCCAAGGAGAATACATAAGTCAACCATTCACAAAACCATTCACAGATGTGTTTGACAGCTTTATTCATATGGCTAAAACTTGGAAGCAACTAAGCTGTCCTTCAGTGGGTATATGGATAAATAACCTGTGGTACATTCAGACATTAGAATATTATTCTGTACTATAAAAAAAAAGTAACAAGCCATAAAAAGACATGAAGAAAACCTAAATTTGTATGAAGTGAAAGAAACCAATTTGAAAATGCTACATACTATATAATTCCACCAACGTGACATTCTGGAAAAGACAAAACTACGGAGACAATATAAAGATCAGTTTTTGTCAAGGGTAAGGAGAGGGAGGGATGAACGGTTGGAACACAGAGCTTTTAGGGCAGAAAAACTAGTCTGTATGATACTAGAGTAAATATGTATCATTATACACTTAACCAAACCCAAAGAGAATGTACACCACCAAAAGGAAATCCCTAACATGGACTACGGCATGTGGGTGATAATGAGTGTCAGTGTAGGTGGGTCACCATTTGTAACAATGTACCCCTCAGGTGAGGGAATCCTGATGATGGGGAGGCTATGCATGGGGGCGGGCAAGAAGCATGTGCAAAATCTCCATACCTTCTACTCAGTTTTGCTGTGAGCCTAAAACTGCTCTAGAAAAATAAAACTATTTTGTTTGTTTTTTAAGTGTACTTGAAAGTTCCCAAAAAGTTCCCAGATGTAAAGCACATGTAGATCCCCCCTCAGCCTGTCACCTCATGGAATGGGCAAAGAAAAGATAGGTTATCTTCAACAAAATGGCAATGAGACTAAAAATAAAAAGGGTGTAAAAAAAGCCAGTGGGCAACAGTGAACAATGTGCTAAAAGAAAACAGCCAATCTAAAATTTTAAACCTAGCAAAAATACCATTCAAGAATAAAGCCAAAAATAAACATTTTGAAGCAGATAAAAAGGGAAGACAATCACAGACAGGCCCACACTTAAGGAATTCCAGAGAATGTATTTCAGACTTTAAAAAAAAAAAAAAAAGGTAATCCAGACAGAAGGTCAGAGATGCAAAAAGGAATGAGGAACACAGATGTAAATATGTAGGTTAAGCTAAATGAACACTGACTATAAGACAGATTAAATAATAAATCTGTGGAGTCTTAAATATGCATATATACACACATACATACACAAGTACTGGATACATGACATTTTTGCATTTATCAAAACCCACAGAACTGCACAACATAAAGAGTAAAAACCCTAATGTTAAATGATGGACTTTGGCTAATAATAATATATCAATGCTGGTTATCAATTGTAATAAAACTACCACACTAATGCAAGATGTTAATAACAGGGGAAACTGGCAGGCTGTGAGATAGGGAGCTGAGGGAGGGTCTACCTGTGCTTTATTTAAATAATTCAATATGGGAACTCTCTGTACTCTGTACTATCTGCTCAATTTTCTGTAACCCTAAAACTGATCTGAAAAATAAAAGTCTAATCCTGGCTGGGTAGCTCAACTGGTTAGACTATCATCCACATACGCCAAGGTTGCAGGTTCGATCCCAGGTCAGGGTACACACAAGATCAACCTATGACTGAATAAGTAAGTGGAAGAACAAATGGGTGTTTCTCTCTCTCTCTCTCCCAACTCCCCGCCCCCTCTCTCTAAAATCAGAAAATAAATAAAAATAAATCTATTAACTAAAATATATACACATTGCCCTGACTGGTGTGGCTCAGTGGACTGAGCACCAGCCTGTGAACCAAAAGGTAGCAGGTTTTATTCCCAGCCAGGGCACATGCCTGGGTTGCGGGCCAGGATCCCAGTTGGGGGTGTGCTAGAGGCTATCAGTCAATATAGCTCTCCCTCTCTTTCTCCCTCCCTTACCTCTAAAAGTAAATAAATAAAATCTTTAAAATATATACACGTAATTAAATATAGAATAATAGCACGTGCATTGGGAAAGGAATAATGGAGTTAAATTTAAAGACCCTTGTAGTAACAAAAAGGAGGGCAAAGGAATTTACATTAATCTTTGATAAATTAAGGATATACGTAATTTCTGTGGTAGCAAATAAAAGAGTATATAACTTTTGAACTAAAAGAGGGGAAAATAGAATGTTAAAATAAATAATAAAACTGACCCAAAACAGGTATAAAAATGTTTATTTATTTCTTTCAGAGTAGAGAATAAACAAAAAAAAATTTCAAAAGATAACATGAAACATAAGATTTTTAAAGAAACAAGGATTTAAGCCCAAATATATGTTATTGCATTAAATGTAAATGAACTAAATCTTCCAACTAAAAGACAAAGATTCAAGCCCTGGCTGGTATGGCTCAGTGGATTGAATACCAGTCTGCAAACTGAAAAGTCACTGGTTCGATTCCCAGTTAGGGCACATGCCTGGGTTGCTGGCCAGGACTCCAGTTGTAGGGGCGGTTTAAGAGGCAACCAACCAATCAATGTATCTCTCTTACATCAATGTTTCTCTCCCCCTCTTTTTCTCTCCCTTACCCGCTCTCTAAAGATATATACATAAAATCTTTTTAAAAAATAACAGTTCAAATAGAAAAATAAAATAAAATATAAAGAGTTTTGAGACTGGACTAAAACCAAAAGCTATAGTGGACCATGCCTATATGGATGACAATGAACACTACTTTCATCTTTGCCCTCAACAGTCTTTTCCAATTCAACAAAGGTTTATTCAATGTTTACAATGTACTGAGCTTTGAATAATCAAAGATTAAGATATCATCCATATTCTTAAGGAGACAAAAAGAGAAAACAAATAACATGTTATAACAAAAATAGGTTATCAAGTGCTAATAAGATAATGCAACTAGATTGATGGATGTACCTGGAAAAGCTATAAAAATAGATGGATTATGCTTTAATGAATAAACTGAAAGTTCATCAAGCAAATAAAAAAGGAAAAGTAGAAGTGAGAGCATGAATCTGTTCACTAACATTACACGTTAGCAGATCAGTCATGGTTTAAGGTAGTACAGCACAGAAGTAGAGGAGCAGGCAAATGCCATCAAGTTGAAAATTTAGGATAGGGATGGGGTGGTGAACACACAATGCAATATACAGATGATGTATTACAGAACTGTACACCTGAAACCTATATAATTTTATTAATGTCACCCCAATAAAGTCAATAAAAAAAGTTTTTTAAAAAGACCTATTGGAATTTTGATTTTTACTGTATTGAAATCAGATTAATTGGGGGGGTACTAGGCATCTCTGTAATAATAAGAATGCTAAATCATGAACTTGGTATATTTCCCCATTTTTTAAAAAAGATTTTATTTATTTTTAGACAGAGGGGAAGGAAGGGAGAAAGAGAGGGAGAGAAACATCCATGTGTGGTTGCCTTCACGCCACCTCCTGCCACTGGAGACCTGGCCCACAACCCAGGCATGTACCCTAGACTGGGAATTGAACCAGCGACCCTCTGTTCCACAGGCCAGCACTCAATCCACTGAACCACACCAGCCAGGGCCAGTTTCAACTTCTTTAAAAGATACTTGCCAAGGATCTACATTTTTACTGTGGAAAAAAACATACATTTCTATATATTTCACCTTGTGTTTAATCTTTCTAAGGTAGTTAACTCAGTTTACTTAAAAGTCAACAATTTTTTAACATTTTTATTTTTTATTGATTTTAGAGAGAGAAAGAGAGAAATATATTGATTTGTCACTCCACTTTATTTATGCATTCGTTAGCTGATTCTCGTATGTGCCATAACTGGGCATATATCCTGAAACTTTAGCATATGAGGACGATGCTCTAACCAACTGAGCTACCCAGCCAGGGCTTAGAATCAATATTTCTTTCACTTTATAATCATAGTTCATTGGTTTATGTAATTTTGTGTTAAATTATATAATTATAATACAAGTGCAAGTTGTCATAATCCTTGATAGGTCTATAAAATAATCCTTCATTGGTGGAGGCAATGCAGTGGCCATCATCAGTCAGTATGTCCCATAAAAAGAGAATGAGAATTTACTAATCTAAATCTAAATTCACTTCTTAATTGTTTTTACTGTACATGGAACAGTACCTAGTACATAGTATGTACTATGTAAGTATTTGCTACTATGTTAGCATTAAAATTCAACTAGGTATAGATAAGTGTACGCAAGGGTGAAATTCCACCTACTTAACACATTCTCCAGAATCAGAGACTACCTGTACTTAAATCATCAAAAGGGAGCAGAGCTCTGGCCAGGTGGCTTAGGTGGTTGAAGCCTGTTCCATACACCAAAAAGGCTGTGGTTCAGTTCCCAGTCAGGGCACATACATAGGTCACTGGTTCAATCCCCAGTCCAGGTGCGTACGAGAGGCAGCCTACTGATGTTTCTCTCACACATCCGTGTTTCTCTCTCCCTCTCTCTCTAAAATCAATAAAAACATATCCTCAGATGAGGATCAAATTTTTTTTTTAATTTTCTAAAAAGGAGAGTAGAGAAGGGAATATAAATTGCAATGCTCCTCATTGAAACCATAAGAACACAGGGTATAATAAGTCTGATATTACTGAAAGTGGGTTATCCAGTGCTCAAATGAAGACATATTTAAAAAGAAGTAGTATAGTTCATCACATATCAGGTCAACAAGAAATAAAAAGTAGGTTCAAAACCCAATTTCAGCCCTGGCTGGTGTGGCTTAGTGGTTGAGTGCCAGCCTGCAAATCAAAGTGTTGCCAGTTTGATTCCCGGTCTAGGACACATGCCTGGGTTGCAGGCCAGGTCCCAGATAGGGGGCACTGGAGAGGCAACCTGATGTTTCTCTCCCTCTCTTTCTCCCTCCCTTCCCCTCTCTAAAAAAATAAATAAATAAAATCTTTACAAAACAAAACCCAATTTTACCTCATCTCAAAAATCCTAACAGGACAGCTGCAGGTACTCCTAAAAAGCAGTAGGTAGACTAGAAGAAGAAAGTCAGCTATAGCTACTTGGTGCACATTAAGCTACTTCCCTTTATAAAAATATCAATCTCTTAAACAAAAACCATCTAGTGTATCCCAAAGCACAAAACAAATGTTTTTGGTTTACCAGTTCTTATAAATTAAATATGCTGATAAAAAGAGAAACAATGCATATGCTGCAATATGCAAGAAAATTTTTAATTTGCAAATAAAAAACCTGAATATAAATAAAGAGCAACTGAAATATAAGTATTACTGAATAAATGTGGTGGCTTGGCCATTTCATTTTAATGTAGGTTTTGTGATATGTTATCTAATTTGTAGGAATAAAAAGCTTGAAGCAACATGACAGAAGATCTACGGTAACCAGGAAGTTCAAAGACTGCAGCTACTTAAAACACTCCTGTCCACTAGGGAAGAATCCACAGTGGCACTGAATTTCTTCCTTCTATGGACATCAAAAGTACAGAAAATGTTATGAATAGTTAGGAGAAACTCGTGACAGCCCATGAGGCTGCACCAGTCCCACTAGATGGCACTATCACAGGAAAGTCACTCTATTCTCCCATTTGGAGCAAGAGCTGAAATCTCTTGATCTTTGCAAAACTGAAAGCTGTCATTAACACACTGACATCCTCACTGGGAAATCATAACCCATAATGACGAATTCAAATCTAGGAAAAGGAGATTTCCCAAAATCACCTTTTCTCCCAGAACCATGGTCTCCACCCTACTCCTATTTCAAATCAGTGGTCTTAAGAGACACAATGTCTTGTGGGCAAAAGAAATTGTACAAAATGGTGATTTTCTTTTCCTCTTCCCGAGACTGCAAACAATTGTACAAAATTATTGACTTGGTTTTTTTTTCTTCGAGTTTTGTTGCTATGGGGAAAAAAAACCCACTCCACTGCTAGTCTTTGAATAACGTGTTTATTGAAATCAATATACCTACCGTGACTGGAAACAGCAAAATAACATACAATTAATGCTATAAAACTAGTTGAGATATAAATGAAATTTTTCTTTTTTTAAAGATTTTATTTATTTTTAGAGAGAGAGGGGAAGAAAAGGAGAGAGAGAGGGAGGAAAATGTCAATGTGTGGGTTGCCTCTCACACACCCCCAACTGGGGACCTGGCCCGAACCCCAGGCATGTGCCCTAAGAATCGAACCAGACACCCTCTGGTTCATAGGCCTGCATTCAATCCACTGTGAACTTCTTTCTTTATATATTAAACGTAGAACTTCCTATTAAATAAATCATCAGATAGAGTTTTCTGACACCTTAGTTACATGATGTTATGTTGGGCCTAGACAGCAAAATTCAGTATCACTCATTCCAATCACTTGTGCTTTACCCCATCAAAAGTATACTTGGCCCTGGCCAGGTAACTCAGCTGGTTACAGCATTGTTCTGGGTTCGATTCCCAGTCAGGGCACATACAAGCATCAATCAATGAATGCATAAATAAATGGAACAACAAATTCATGTTTCTCTCTCGTTTCCTCTTGCCAAAAAAATCAATTAAAAAATAAATAAATAATAAAATATACTTGGATATAGCTATCATGAACCAAAAAAAACCCCAAAGGAAAGAAAAGCATCCTTACA
Organism: Phyllostomus discolor; assembly: GCF_004126475.2. NCBI lineage: Eukaryota > Metazoa > Chordata > Mammalia > Chiroptera > Phyllostomidae > Phyllostomus > Phyllostomus discolor. The sequence goes on from NC_040910.2 coordinate 90,994,943, forward strand.
ACAAAACCCAACAAGGTTAAACTACATATACCACTTACTCATGCTTAGGAGGTGACATTTGAACAAATTTGAATATAAGCCTTCTGTTGAATTCTGAAGTTAAAAGATGTATCAAAGGTCATTACTGAATCAGAGATCAACTTAATACTTAAATACAGTGTTCCCTTCCAGATGAAGCTACTTCACCTAAATCACAATATTTACATTTACACATGTAACTTCAATGTATAACAGCAGTCAGGTGTATAGCCCTACAATGTACCATAAAAGTTAGTTGTTAAAGTGGCCTAAAAGAAGCCCCAGTCACCTAATGAATAAGGCATTGGCCTGCCAACGTGATTCAAAAGACCAAGAACTACAAAACTGTGTTCCCATAGCACCAAGTCACAGCTCTCACACGGCTCTTATCCCCGTATCATCTGTGTTTTTCACTCTCTCCATAATGGGAATTTGGAGGCACTATGGTGAGGTGTCATCCCTAACACCTAACACAACGCCCAGCATGCAGTAGGCTCTCAATATTTGTTTTTTTTATTTTTTAAAGATTTTTATTGACTTATTTTTAGAGAGGGAAGGGAGGGAGAAAGAGAGAGAGAGAAACATCAATGTGCGGTTGCTGGGGGCCATGGCCTGCACCCCAGGCATGTGCCCTAACTGGGAATTGAACCTGCGATGCTTTGGTTCGTAGCCCGAGCTCAATCCACTGAGCTCCACCAGCCAGGGAGGCTCTCAGTATTTGTTGAATGAACAAAAACTATCAGCTAGCTACTCCAGCTCACCAAAACTATGAAACCCATCAAAGCAGCAGAGTTTTTTCAACTAAACCTTGACAAATAACTACTTTAATAAGCTACAAGCCAAAGCATAAGACTAACATACAGATCACCATGAGAAATAAGATTTCTTGAAAAGCACCAAGAAATATATCACATGATGTCAATGATCAAAAATTCACAAGTCTCAAGCCCAAGTAATGCAACAATTTTGGATTGGTGAAGCTTTTAAACAAAGCATCATAAATATATTTTGCATACTGTACTAAAACCATCCTATGAGAGCAGAGGGATGGAGTAGCAGGTACATAAGGACGCACAGGAAGCCGTAACATTGTTTAACTTAACACCTGCCCATTAATGGGGGCCTGATCTTATTTTATGCTCCCAAAACAAAAATAAAGAGTGAACAAGGAGGAAAAATAGAAGAGAGAAAGCAGCCTGGGAGTATAAACAGAAAGAATCTGCTGAACTGCAGATTTGTAGAAATGACAGACAACAGAGACAGATTTTTCAAAACACTACCACGTAACTATCCAAAAAGTCCAATGTAAGGAACCAATGCCAATACCTTTTAATTATCAGGTTTTCTTCTGAGTGACTAAAGAGTTTTGACAAAATATGGCATAAAATACACATTCGGTTAGTATGCTTGCAGTAAGACCCATGGGAAACCTCTCCCATACCAGAGATTTGAAAAAGCAGCATATACTCCCATACAGAATACGTTCAATTGCACTGCTAAACGACTGGAATGAATGGTAGGATTTCAAAGTTCACTGGAACCACAAGTCGAATCTTCTCCCCTACAACCCATTGGTATGGTGCAACCAAACTGCCCTTAATTGATTTTTAAATGTCTTTAAATTAGACTATGAACAGGGTTCATTATCATTTTACTCACCTTACTAACACCAACTCCAGTAAACCTGGCCTCTAATAATTCCTGCCGTCGTGGGTCCAAGCTATGCAATTCTTCCATCATTTCTACTGAAACAGAAAATGGTAAGTTGTGAGACCATAAAAGCTAAAATGCAAGGAGCCAATTTTTACATATAAAAAAACACGGTAATTAGTTCACAGAATGGTCACATGCAGGTAAGCCTCAAATAAATAGCATATAAGTTATAAACTACAAGTTACAAATAGTATTTTATTTTAACAGTAAAAACACCTCAAACCCTTCATATAACCTCTAAAAGTTTAGCAAAAACTAGCTTGCAAAAAATAAAAATAAAAAATTCCTTCTATCGACCTCTGAATTTAGCTAGGTACTTTCAGATATTGCTTTCCAAAACACACAAGAACTAGTTTTTAAACTAAAAATATGAAAAACTAATAATTTCATAATAATGTAACATGAATCATGAACTACAAATAAGTTCAAGTAACACCATTACATAGCTCCTTTCTCTGAAGAGTTCACAGTAGCTCGTGAAAAAAAGGAATTCTTTTAAATTTAATAGAGAACCCATGGTAAAACCATCAACATGCATTCACTCAGGAAATTAGTATAGCTATAATAACCATCCTTTTTCAAAATCTTTTTCTGACCACTCCCTGGAGCAAGAGGTTTCTCTAGACATCTGCTTTTAGCACTCCTTCCAAGCAGGGAGGGGCAAGAGGACACCATTTTTAAACTCCTTCCATGACCAATTAATGCACAGGTTACTTTGAGCAAATATGTCCATCTTTTGCAAGAGAGCAACTCTTGCAGAACCAACTGGAAACCTGTCTGTGGAAAGGAGCATATACCATTACATAAAACCCCTTTGAACATATTATTAAATAGTTGTTGGAACGATTGTCATGATTTAAAAGTTCACTGAAAACATTAATTAAACGTTCTCTTCTGCAATCTAGCAACTCCACAATTTCCAGTAACAACCCCTACAAGTCCTCCAGTTTCATTTCCCTTCCTGGACTAAGAGCCTGAGGCAAAGGAGAGTGAAGGGGTGACAAATTCAAGTTTCACCCACACATACAAGCGCAGGTTAGAGGGAATTAGGACATTCTCGGAGAGATAGAAAGACATCTTTTAAAAAGGGAAATAAAGAACAAGGAGAATGAGAGTTTCCCCTAAGTGGCCTGCCTCGCGTGTCGCCCTGCCCTAATCGAGGCAGGAATGGCAGAGGTTGCAGCCTCCGTCAAACCCCAGGGTCTCTCAGAATACCTCCATCCCCAGGCCTCGCCAGGAAAATGACACCCCAGAGGTTATTCCACTTAATGTCAACTCATGTTAAGGAAATATCCAGTCTGTCTCATTCCAGCGGGGCCTTGGTCTGGGATCCTCCCTGGAGCGCAGAGCCGGGAAGCAGGACTGATGGGGCCTGGTCCCGGCGCCCCTCGCCTCCCGCCGGCTCCAAACTTTCCCCAACTCCAGGCCCACCTGTCACGGTGGGAGGGCGGGCCAGCTCTCGGGGGCACCCGGGAGGCTGCCGGGGCCTCCAGCTGCCGGGGCGCCCCCCTCTCCCCGCCAGTCGTCGGCCCCACTGCCAGGCCGGGGCCGCCTTGGCCTCCCCCATCTTCCGCCCGGCCCCTCGGCGACCCGCAGCCCTCGGGGAACCCCTCCTGCCTCAGTGCCGAGGAGCTGCGACCCAACGCCGGCCCTTAGTGGGCCCGGGCTACAGCCTCTCCAGCCAAGGGGGTTCCCCGGGCGGTTAGTGCCCCAGGCCCGGCGCCCTCCCCTGCCCCGGGCTCAGCCTCTCACCTGCCGCTGCTGCTGCCGCCGCCGCCGCCGCCGCCGCCGCCGCTCCACGCTCCTCCAGGGAGGGGCCCCGACCCGACCCGGCTGCGGATCGCTTGGCTCTCCCCCTGGGCAGGCCCGGGGCGGAGCCGGGGCCTCTCCTGAGCGCCGCAACCCCCCACCCGGGAAGCCGCCGCCGGCGCCGAGCTCCACGAGAGGGCGGGCGGGGGAGGGGGGCCGGGGAGGCCGCAGATCCCCGGGCTCGCGTACAGAGCTAGGCGCCCGACGCGGGCCCGGGCCCGGGAGGCCGCGGGGGGTGCGGAACCGGCCTCCTGGCGCCGGACAAAGGCCAAAGGAGGCGCAGGAGGGCTCAGGCCGGGCCGGGAGGTGGGGGCCCGCTTAGCTGGGGGCCACTCGGGTGCGGCGCGGAGGGAGGGGGGGGGGTCGGAACCGCTAGTGCCCAGGACCCGCCTCCGGCCCCTTAATCCGGATCGGTTCGGTCCGGATTAGTAGTGATCGGTGTAAACACACTAGTGAAACCGCGTGTTTCCTCGCGAGATTTGCACGGCTGGGAGGCAGGGGGGGTCCTGGGGGGGTGGGATGGGGGGGGAAGAGACGATAGTGGGGGAGGAGGGGGAGAGGACGAGAAAAGTACGGGGGGGGTCCCCGCTGCCCCAGCGCCCCGCCTCCTCCAATCAGCGGTCGGGCTGGCGGGCAGGGGTTAACCAGGGGACCCCGCGCCGGCACAGAAGGCCGCCGCCTCGCCGGGCGGCTGAGGGCGGGAGGGCGGCGGCGCCAGCGGGCGGCCTGCGACACGAAGGGAGGTCGGGCCGCCCAGAGAGCGGCCCGGGCCGGAGTCCCGGACCTCGGCTGCCTTTGTACAACCGGCCCCGCCCCACGGGATCAGCCGCAACTGAGGCGGCTGGGTCAGAACTCTGGACCGCGGATCAACGCTAGAGGGGCCTCGCTGCCTGTGCCAGCGCTTCCCGGATCCGCCTCGCGGAACCCGCGCCCACCTAATCCCTCGTCTCCACGAGTTTAGGTGAGAAGCGGGCTGGTTGTGCCCAGGATGGATTTTGGAGGAGGAAAGCCTGTGAGCCGGCGAGCCCCGCCCGAACTTCCCGGGATATGCCCTGTTAGTGAGTTCGCTGGCTCCCACGCCCCACCACTCTTCAAAGAGATCGTCCCGGTCCCAAACTCACTTGAAAAGTGGACAGCACTTTCCCTACACATACCTGGTTGGCAGAGTGCCTCCAGAGACAAAAGGTGCCCTGGGATCAAAGCTGAGCCCCCACCCCCACCACAATGTTGCCCTCCAGAAGGGGGTGCACTGCCCCAAAGGGACCCTCACCGGGCACCCTGGGGGGGGCGGGGGTTTCCGTTTCAACCTCTGATTAAAAACACGGCCCTCCTGGGTACTTAGGAGGGTCTGAGGGTAAGTGGTTGGATGACAAAAACAGGCTTGCCTTTCACAGAATGTCTATTAAGGAATGAGAAATATGAAGGGGTGAGCTCTTGTGCACAGTAGATCCTACAGCAAGGAGGGCCCACGGCGTAGGCAAGAGCTCCCACGCTGATCACCCAGCACCAAAGAAAAAAAAAGCACATTCTCCACCAAGGTCTATGAGCCAGGACGCTGACTTCAGTGCAAATACCCATTTTTTTTCTCCTGTGATGCTTCCCTGATCAGATGTCTGGAGTTGACTTAAGGACTACAAGTGAATCCATGAGAGAAAAATTCAGACACTGAACAACAGCCTTGAAATTTTCCAGGGAGTAGGCAAGTACTTCAAGTGGAGTTTCTGCCTTTTTTTCACCTTCCTGTTACTTCGTAATTCTTCCATATTTTAACAAAACAGACCAGCTGAAAGAGCAAAGAATGGCAGTTTCTGTTGTCCAACCTCCCAAGCCCTTGGGCAAATTCAAGCACTGTGGAAAAACTCCATTAAACCAAGAGTCACCTTGCTCCAGATCCAAGCCAGGTTGGGAAGTGCACACACATATTTCCGAAGTGTTTGAAGGGGAGGAGGAGAAAAACTCGGAGGCAGAAGGTAGAAGAAAAGGGCAAGATGAAGGACTATCAAGAGCAGGAGACTCAACAGGCTAGTGTACATATGACTTGCCTTCCATTCTAACACAAACGAAAAGGGAATGAGCCAAGCTCTTTCACTATAGTGAATGGTCAAGAAAGTTAACTCCTTAAAATGACATTGAAATGTCTTAAATGAGGAGAGAAGAGTTTAAGGAAATAGCACAGCTGAGTTTCACCCCAGCTCTTCCACACACAAGCTGTATGGGCCTGTGACCTAACCTTTTCAAGATTTGCCAACCTCAACTGTGAAGGAGTTTAGAGGATTTCCAAAGGCCTTTCATATCTGAAAGGCTATTATTCCATTTTTTTAATTATTTAAAGTAATCACTGCAACACAGGAAAAGAGACTTTTTAGCTTCTCTTCTCCTAGTGTGTTTTTCTCTGCACATTAAGGAACTTACACTTTTCCCTGGCTGGTGTGGCTCAGTGCATTGAGCACCAGCCTGCGAACGGAAAGGTTGCCAGTTCGATTCCTGGTCAGGGCATATGCCTGGGTTACAGGCCTGTTCCCTGGTTGGAGCCTATAATATAGCTCTCCCTCTCTTCCCCTCTCTCTGAAAATAAATAAATATTTTTTTAAAAAAAGAACTTACACTGTCATAGATCTATTCACAGCCCCACTCTAAATTTAACACATACCAATAGGAATTCATACCAGTAGGAATTTAATGAATTTGCTTACCACAAAGATTCATGCTTCTATTTATAGATATTATGTAAATGAAAGTATCAAATAACAGAGTAAGGAAAAAAACAGACAATATGGTTTACTCTTTCCCAGAGAAAAATGGATAATTTCTAAATAATTCTGTTGTCAAATGGTACCTCTTACAATGTGATTTAACCTTGGATTTGTGAATAAACTTGTTTAAAGTGTGTTTGATCACATGGCAACTTTGTGAGACTCAACTTGTCATGGACTGGCAAATAGTCACATGCCCCATGGAAAGGCCCAAACCCCATTCAAGCTGAAGAAGGCTCAAACCTGGATCTAAATAGAAGATGTGCACATTGGTCATCTGGCCCTTTTTGCCTTTAGGGGTGTATATAACAAGTCCTCCAAGATCATGTTCATATTCCCAGAGAGAACCGCAGAGCTGCTGGACACACCTCAGACTAGTTCAGATGATCTCCAAGGTGTGCTCTGCAGGTCTTGACGTGTTAATATGCCTTAACCCTGCAGTGGTCGCCCTTCTGAATGGAGCATGAGAGGTCGAGTAAATGACATTGGTCATCCACTTAAAAAGTAGGAATTTACATGAACAAATTTTTTAACATTTTTTTATCAGTAATCATCTAAGTAACTTCTGTGAGAAAGTTGGACTTTGGACTACAACTGATGATTATTTTGCATAGATGACTATTGTCATCCATGAGACCACTCCAGAGTTAAAGGGAATTGATACTACATTGGCCCTTGGGAACCTCTCGGTTAAAGTTAAGTGGAATCTTCTGTTTAAGTACCAGTTAGAGCCTAAAATGTATAATTTGCATAAGGCAATCTCCAGGAGGGGGACTGGGGTACTCAGTGTTTTCCTATTCAATTTTGGAACCACCACCCTGGTTTTTTGTTTGTTGGTTTCAGGGTACTCCTGGGAAAGATGTTCTGAGGAAGACAGTGAGGGAAACTACAGTAGCTTATCCCATGTTTGCTCATTCATATATACCACACTAACGCTTGTCTACCATATTCTTCAATGTTCCATAATATCCACCATCTTCAACAAAAAGATTGTGGCATTTGATATTGAGCAGATTGACAGTGCTCAGGAAACAACTCCTTTTCTAAAGGAGCCGGCATGGTGGAGACAGGATAAACTTCCCAGTCAAGGTTCCCGGTTTTAATGTTGGCCCTGCCTCTTACCAACTGTGTAGCCTTAAGTAAGATACCTAAATTCCCGAAGCCTCAGTTTCTTTATCCATAAAATGGTGTTAAAGCCTCACAGGACTGTTGGAGAATGAGATAATATATCATCTTACCAGAGTAATTCCCTAAACTCCATATTTATGCCAAGGGTGTATACATTTGCCATGAGATTGATTTGGCAGCACAGAGCCTACCTTCAGACACCAGGCTGCCAGTACCTTTTAGTGGCACTGTTTCCTTCAGGACAGAAAAAAGACTTGTCTCTTTAATGAAGACATATGTTGGGGGGAATAGAAAAAAACGTAAAAGTCACCTGACCTGTTTATGTTCTCCCACCCCTGAGAACTGAGGGTTTCTAGTGGTATGTAGAAAAAGGAATTTCGAGAGGGCAGTAATTCCATTGTAAGTTCTGGGCAGGAAAGCATAGAACATTTGTGGTGAGACAGAGCTAGGTTCCAATCCTGTCTCTTCACCTCATGTTCCTCATCTGAAAACTGGCCAGCATACCTAATTCCATAAGTGGCTTTCATTAAAATGGAAATGCTGATGGGAAATGTAACCATGCCTGACATACGTAGGCATTTAGTCAATGTTGTTTCCTCTTTCCTCCCCATTCCTAACAAAATGGAAAAGTGTCTGTTTGCTATGAAAGTGCACCACAGATTAAAAAAAAATCAGATCTCAGCCTTTGGAAGATGCTCTACCAATCACTCCCCTATCTCTGTTTTTTCATATCCTCCTACTGCCCAATTTGCTTCAGAAACGATTCTTGAGCTAGTCTCCTTGACACAGTTTGCTTTATTTATCAAGTTATGCATTCTTCACCGCAGCCCACTGACGCTAGAACAATCTTGTTCTCCTGGAGAGCATCTCCCTTCAATTTCCTCTCCAACTCCCTCCCCAACTATCACTTCTTTTTAATAGTTGTCTTTTCCCTGAATTGTGTGTTCCTTCTTTCCAGCACCTAAAATGTAATGTAGATAAAGAGGGGCAAAAGAGAATAAATGCCACTGAAAACTAACAAGCCCTCTCCCCTTAGTTACTGAATCCTACGTATTGATCTTTCTGAGAAAAAAAAAACTTTAAGATAAAAAGCAATAGCAAATATACTGTATGTGTGGATATTGGCAAAGTATATTATTAAAATCTCAGTTCTTTCATTGATTTTTCATACTAGGCTTCAGTAATCAACCTTCAGACACACACCCAAGTCATGAGGGAAAGGGGGCTCAAGCCACATGCCCAGAGAGAAGAAAAAGGGGATCACTGGCTAGGGGCAGGAACTTGGGGATGATCAGCCCAGAAAGACAAGTCAGAATATATGTGTGTTTTTTACAGCATCTGAGCTAAGAATGAGTTTTACATTTTTAAATGCTTGAAAGATAATCAAAAGAAGAATATTTCATGACACATGAAAAATATGTCAAATTCTCATGTTGGTGTCCATAAATAAAGTTTCATTAGAACACAACCTTACTAATTCCTTTACAAATTGTCTATGGCTGCTTTTAAACTCCAGTGGCAGAACTGAGTAGTTCTGACAGGCCAGCAAAGCCTACCTAAAATATTTACTATCTGGCTCCTTACAGAAAAAGTTTGTCGACAGTTCTAGGCCATGGCTTCTCAAACTGTAACGAGTGTAGGTATCCCTTGGTCATTTTGCTAAAATGCAGGTTCTGATGCATTTGGTTGGGTGGGGCCCGAAGTTCTGCATTTCAAAGATCTCCCAGGTGCTGCCGCTGCTGGTCTGCAGACCAAACTGGGTGTCAGGGCTCTCAAAGGCTTATCTCCTACATCAGGACATTTGTGTGTGTGTGTGTGTGTAAGTGATTTCTAAGTGAACAAATCTTAGAAAATATGAAAAGCTGGAGTGTAAGCCATAATAACCTCAGAAGTATTCTTCACAATGTTTTGGCATTGTGTGACAGCCTGAATGGACATGGAAATGAATTTGCTAGCTATCTCCCTGGGCCTAAAGGGGTTGTAGCCCTAATACTCCTATGATGTGGTGCTTCCTGTTATTTGTCCTAAACTTATCAGTCTCACTACAGAAGGGCCTTCTTTGTTCTTCTATTCCAGAATTTGGGAAAGAAGACTGAGTTCACCTTAATTAAATTATTCTTGATTTTTTTCAACTGCAAATCCCCTCTCAGCTCTTCTTCAGTGACCAGTGCTTCTCAGGGTGACAAACCCTTGGAGAAGCAGCCTGGGTTCAAATGTCAGCCTTTCAAGTGTATGTTCTGAGACCTAGGGATGCGTAACTTCTGGTATTTTGATTCCCTTATCTATGCAGTGAAGATGATGTATGAAAAGCACTTGGCATAATGCAGGTGTCTCCAACCAGAAAGCATCTAAAAACTTAACACATGCAAGAGCTGACATATTTTAGCAAATGTCAACTCCATTCTTTTGTTATTTAGACCAAAAACTTTGGAATTATCCTCTCTTCCACTCCCACTGCCAGCTCCTCCTCCATTCCAGCCTCACCACCTGCTCCCACCCCAGGGACTTTGTACTTACTATCCCTCTACCTGGAACACTCTGCTGCGTATACCCAACAGGCATGGCCACGTGTTACTACACTGCATGGAGTACGTCCTGTCTTCTGTGTACATGTGATAATGATAGGGAGCTGGCAAGTCAATATCTTTCCCTAACAAAATAAGAAGACCCTCCAGGCTCTTGGAGACAGCTATGCTAGGCTTTTGAGTAGAAGGAAGTAAGGAGGGTAATTTAAAAAGAAAGAGTAGAGCCCAAAATGAAATCCTTGCTCTCATGTGCATGCTAATGAGAAACGGACAATAAACCCATAATTATACGTCAGAGGTAATGAGTGCCATGGAGACATAGAAAACAGGATATGTAGATAGAGTGCTAGACCCCAGTGGCAGTGTGGATGCCACTTTATATAGAGAGGTCAGGGACAGCTGTTCTCTGATAATGTAGCATCTGAGCAGGTGTTTAAATGAAATGAAGGTGCAAATCCTGTCACTGTCTTGGGGAAAAGCCTTCCAGGCAGAGAGCACAGTGAGTGAAAATGCCCTGGGGCAGAACTTGTGTGGTTCACAGCAGGCTGACTTTGTCTGGCAAAACTGCGGTGGCCTTCTGGGCTTTCTGCGCTTTGCGTGAGAGAGTGAGAAGGCTGCCTGCTGCTGAGTGCAACACAGGGAAACCACAATTTCCCCAGGTCTCAACAGCAAGGCACTTTATGCTGTAGTGAGTTTCAATGTCTTCAGCTTGTGTTTAATGCCTAATCCCAAAGGATAGGGATTATAACAAAAAGCACTTATTGAGCATTTATGGGGCAGGCACTGGAATAAGAGCATGCTCATTATCCCATTTAATCCTTTCAACCTTGAGGGAGGCCCACCTTACAGATGAGGAGAAGTGGAGGGGAGGGACGAAATCTCCAGTCAAAGTTCACAGGTGGCTGAAAAGGATTTCTCTCAAAGACGGTCTGGTTCCAGGGCCAGTGCTATTTGCTTTGCTGGATTTTAGGCTATATCACATGAACGGAGTGCTCAGTTCTGCCCCTCCTCCAACCCCATTCTATCTCATAATTTCCAAGGAACAACTGGCAGGTCTTAGTTTGACAGATTGGCTGTGATAGAATTCTACATTTTTCACCCATTTGCTTATTTCAGATTTTTTTCTAGGCCTTCCAAATGAGTATATCCAGTGAATAGTCCTCCCAACAAGCTCCCATTTTTCAGCCCCACTTCCCCTTCTGCTATTTTATCTTTTACCCATGAGTAGACTTCAATTCTTTTTTTTTGAAAGATTTTATTTATTTATTTGTAGATACAGGGGAAAGGAAGGAGAGAAACATTAATGTGTGGTTGCCTCTCACATGCCCTCTAATGGGGACCTGGCCCACAACCCAGGCATTTACCCTGTCTGGGAATCAAACTGGTGACCCTTTGGTTCTCAGGCCGGCACTCAATCCACTGAGTCACACCAGCCAGGGCAGTAGGCTTGAATTTTTAAGGCCTTCTGCAGGTGCCACCCCCTCCTTTAGTTTGGTTCAATTAACTCTGCTTCATCTCATTCTAGTTTATTGCTTCATTACCCCATATTTATTGTGTCCCACAATTTCCCTACCTGACAATTTCTGCTTCCTTTGAAGGTTTAGAAATGGGCAGTTGGTTCATTACTTAGGTAAGACTCATCAAATTCACCATCACCCAGAATCTGATCCTCAGTTCTTCGGGTCCCTCTTGCACCAGTTAATCCAACTCAGGAAGAATGTACAAAATACTGAGAGAATGGTACACAACTCAGGACACCACTTCATTCATTTTAAAAGAACACAATTGCCATGTAGCAACATTTGACCAGCAGACTTTCCTCATGGGAAAGCTACTCAGGAAGGCAAACCACAACCAGAAGGTTCCTCAGGGAGCAAGAAGAAAGCAGGATAATCCTAATGACTCCACTGTGTCAAGCTATATTGAACTACTGTTCCCAATTCCTCAAAATTGGGCTCTAGCCCTGGCTGGTGTGGCTCAGTGGATTGAGTGCCAAGCCTGCAAACCAGGGTGTCACCAGTTCAGTTCCCAGTCAGGGCGTATGTCTGGGTTGCTGGCTAGGTCCCTAGTGGGAGGTATGCAAGAGACAGCCACACGTTGATGTTTCTGTCCCTCTCTTTCTCCTTCCCTTCCCCTTGCCCTAAAAATAAATAATACCTTTTTAAAAAATTGGGCTCTCCTAAAAGAATGGGCACGGTGTCTGTCCCTCTCATGGAATTACACCAAAGCCCTTTTTTTTTTTTTTACCATCCCCCTCAACTTCTTAGATGCTGGGAGGGCAGATCACACCTCTTCTGCAACCTCAAGCAGTGTATAGGCTTACATTTTCTTAGATATTTGGATCACCCATTTTTAGCCAACTCTTTTTTTGTTGATGGATGATAACCTCCATCACTGTGGAGTTGTCCAAGTTTTGTTCTCGGATTTTGCAGCTATCTGGGTGAGGCCTCAGGTTTAGACTGATTTAACATCATTAGCATAAGATTTTAGGAAAGTTACTTCAATTTCCTCATTTATCAAACTGAAAACTAACACCTGTCCTCCTCCCAAGGTTGTTCTAAGGCAGGGGTGCCACACTCATTTTTACCAGGGGCCACATCAGCCTTGAGGTTGCCTTCAAAGAGCTGAATGTAATTTTTGGACTGTAAAAATGTAACTACTCCTTAATAGTTAAGCAAGAGCTCAGCTGCTGTCAGGTAGAAACAAGGTGCAGGGCCAGATAAAAAAGGTGGAAGGCCAGATTTAGCTCGTGGGCCTTATGTTTGCCACCTGTGTTCTAAGGACTTAGCCAGTTAACACAATAGTCTTTTGAAATTTGGGTGTGGGGGGTGGGGAGAGTATGTAGCCCTGGATGGGTAGCTAAGCTGGTTAAAGCATTGTTCCCATATGCCAAGGTTGAGGGTTTGATTCCCCATCAGGGCCCATAAAGGAGCAACCAATGAATGCATAAATAAGTGGAACAACAAATTGATGTCCCTCTTTCTCTTCCCCCCTCTCTCTCCCTTCCTCTCTCTCTCTCAAATCAATAAATAAGCCCTGGCTGGTGTGGCTCAGTGGATTGAGTGCCAGCCTTTGAACCAAGGGGTCACTGGTTTAATTCCCAGTTAGGGCACATACATGGGTTGCAAGCCAGATCCCCAGTAGGGGGTGTGTGAGAGGCAACCACACATTATTGATGTTTCTCTCCCTGTCTTTCCCTTTCCCTCTCTCTAAAAATAAATAAATAAAAATCTTTAAAAATATATTAAAATAAAATCAATCAATAAAAAAAATTTTTAAGTATGTAAATGCAAGATGAAATCATTCTTTACAGGCAAAGTCTCAATAGGTGCAAGAGGGAAAGAGGGTGACGTTACAGCCATGCTCTGCAGCCTGGATTACCTATCTACGTAGCAGCCCAGTGTCTGTTATCAATAGAAGTAGGGTTCCATCTGGTCCAAGAACTACTGCCCTAAAAATACTTTACTATGTCAACATGAAGACATTCACAGAACTAAGTATTGTGTTTCCCTGGTGTCCCTGGGCTCTTTCCTAAGTCCAGACTTAGTTGCGGAGTACATGTGATGCTGTGAAAGGAACAGAAGACACAGAATCCTAAGTCCTGGGTTGGAAACTAAGCTCTGCCATGCGCTCTTGGTGAGGTCCAGCCAAGAGTCACTCCTCTGCTTGAGTCCTGACCACCCCAACAGTAAAATGGGGATCTACCTCTCAGAGTTGCTGTGAAGAGAGGATTGGTAACCCTAGGTTTAAAAAGATTAGTATAATTTCTGGCATGTAGAAGACACTCCAAGATGCTTGTTTAAAATAATAAAAATGTCAGATCATGGGCATTGATTTGTCTGATGCAAGAAAGCAGTTTATTTTATGAGTCTTCTCAAAATGCTTACTTTCTTCAGAGGTTTTAATTTTGGCCTGACTTATCACACTCTTGTGTATTCATTAAGAATACAACTTGTCTTCTTAACCTAACAAAATATGTGGAAGCCAAAATAGATAACTGGGCTAGGGGCTTTCCTGGTCACAGTTTTAGCTGCTCAGAGAGTGGTATTTAACCCCAGGTTTCTTAAGTGGTAGCCAGGGCAAAGCTTTACTTTTGCTCCGACTTCCAGCCCCCAGCATCAGTATTGCCAGGATGTCACATAGTAACAGGTTCCTCAATGTGATCACAAACTTGGCATCTTACTGCCCAGCTGAGTCTGTTCCATTCCTGTATCAGAGCAGCAAATGTCCTGACAGTTCTCTCACAGGGACACAAGACTCACCATTACCACCAAGTATTTCTCCCTAGGGGGCACCCTGATTCATACCCTCACAATGACAACCAGGGAGCTGGACAGAAGTAGCGGGCGGCCTGTGGTATCGGTATGTAGCACCAGTTTGGCACTTGGTTCGCCCCTGTAAGAGCTGCTGATCCTGTACCCTTGTGGGCCCTCCATCTCCTGTCCTTTCCTCACTGCGCTCCCCACAGGATTGGGCACCCCCAGGATATAGGCCTGAGTCGAGTTCTCCAGCCCATGCTGACCCATCTCCTCCAATGGAGATAGTATGAAAAGTGTGCGTGTTGATTAAGATTCCTGTGAGGTTGGGGACTTCCGGCAAGATGGAGGAATAGGTGGACGCACCGTACCTCCTCGTACAACTAAGATTAGAAAACCAATAATTTACAACAATAATTTACTATCAGAATAACACCCAGATCCGGCAGAGGATTTATCTGAATGGAAGTCGGGCAGCCAAGAAGTTGAAGTAGACGCGTTCATCTGGACTGGTAGGAGAAGACAAGCCGGCGGGCGTGGGGCTGGCTCGGGTCGGCGGCGTGCGGAGGTCGGGGGAAGGTTTGGCGCGAAATCGGCACAAAAGCCATCGGGCGTGTAAGAAGGCAGCGGTGATCCCTGAGTACCCAAGCTGTGGCTGGCAGACCCAGAGGGGCAGCGATTGTGGACCAGGGCAGAACTCGCAGCCCGGAAGCCCAGACAAGGGTCTGAGTCCAGGGGAACGGAACTACCGCCATTGTTTTCTCCTGCCCCGCTCCCGTTCCCGCCCCGCCCCCACATATAACATCACAATCTAGCGACCGGGGTGCCCAGCCCTGGTGAGCACCTAAGGCTCCGCCCCCCACCGTAACCAGAGCAACCAGACCGGAAAAAAAAAAAAAAAAAGGAGAGACAGGGGAAAAAAAAAAAAAAACCATGTTTTCAACAGAGCAGATCAGTCCCCCAGGACTCATCCTTTTGAGCGACCAAGAATTAGCCAATCTATCAGATGCACAGTTCAAAACACTGGTGATCAGAAAGCTCACGGAACTGATGGATTTTGGACGAAATTTAGATGAAAGAATGCAGATTACCATAAAACAGATGCAGGAAGACACGCGGAGGAGAGCCAATAGTGAAAGGAAGGAATATGAGTCTCAAAACAATACAGTGGACCAGAAGGAAGATAGAATCAACCAAGCAGGAAAGCATGATGAAATAAGAATTCAAAAAATTGAGGAAAAGATTAAGAGCATCCAAGACACCTTTAAACGTTCCAGTATCCGAATTATAGGGGTACCAGAATCGGAAGGGGAAAAGCAACAGATTGAGCACGTATTTGAACAAATAATAAAGGAGAACTTCCCCAATCTGGCAAAGGGAACAGTCTTCCAAGAAATCCAAGAAGCTCAGAGAGCCCCAAAGAAGTTGGACCCAAGAAGAAACACACCAAGGCACATCATAATTACATTAGCCAGGGTAAAAACGAAGGAGAGAATCCTAGAAGCAGCAAGAGGTAAGGGGACAGTCACCTACAAAGGAGTTCCCATCAGACTGTCAGCTGATTTCTCCAAAGAGACCTTACAGGCAAGAAGGGGCTGAAAAGAAATATTCCAAGTCATGAAAGACAAGGACCTACATCCCAGATTGCTCTATCCAGCAAAGCTCTCATTTAGAATGGAAGGGCAGATAAAGTGCTTCTCAGGTAAGGTCAAGTTAAAGGAGTTCATCGTCACCAAGCCCTTATTTTATGAAATGCTAAAGGGACTTATCTAAGAAAAGAAGATAAAGAAAAGACATGTATAGTAAAAGGACAGCAAACTCACAAATATCAACAACCACACCTAAAGCAAAACCAAAAGAAACGAAGTAAACAATTAGAACAGGAACAGAACCACAGAAATGGAGGGCACATGGAGGGTTAGCAGCAGGGGGGTGGGAGGAGGAGAGAGAGGGAAAAGGTATAGAGAATAAGTAGCATAGAATGTAGGTTGAAAATAGATAGGGGGAGGGGAAGAATAGTACGGGAAATGTAGAAACTAAAGAACTCATAAGTATGACACATGGACATGTACTAAAGGGGGAAATGTGGGTGGGAGGGGGGTACAGGGTGGAGGGGAGAGAAGGGGGGAAATGGGACAACTGTAATAGCATAATCAATAAAATATATTAAAAAAAAAAAAAAGATTCCTGTGAGGTGCCCCGTCATCCATCAGAGGAGTTTCTGTCTCATAACTAAGAAAACAGAGGTGGTGAATGCAGGGCAAAGAGCCTGACTAGAGAGCAAGGCTGATCCAGGAACCAAGCCCAAGCTCTACAATGCTGAGCTCTGGAAACTTGGGATGTTACTTCACCTTCCAGCCTCAACTTCCTCAGCAGTGAAACGGGGATAGAGTACCTACAGCATCAAGCACAGTGTTCAGCTAAACAGGCAGTCAGTAACAGGGGCCTCCTGGAATTGTCTTCTTTGTCTTTTATTTAAAAATCCAACTTCCTAATTGTGTTGACTGTTATGTATTTATCATGCATAAAATTTTCTGTATTTAAAGTTTTCAAGAAGGCCCCCAGCTAGAACTGAGCCCCAGCGCCTGACTGCCTTAAGTTTAGCTGCCAGAGGCTCTAGCCACATCAGCCTCTTCCCAGCCACCACCCCCACCCTTCTTGGGGGACAGCAGTTTTTTCTGTGAAGGGCCAGATAGTAAATATTTTAGGTTTTGCAAGCCATGTTGTCTCTGTGACAAGGACTCTAATCCACTGTCACGGCAGGAAAGTAGCCACAGACGATATGTACAGAATGACTACAGCTATGCTCTAATTAAACTTTATTTGCAAAAAATAGGCTGCTGGTTGCAGGGGCCTTTGCCAACTCCTGCATGATTCTCAAACCTTACCACGCATCAGACTCACCTGGGGGGCTTCTTCAAACTCAGATTGCTGGAGCCCACCCACAGAGCTTCTGACACTTCCCAGGAGAGGGAACCACTTTATTAGGAAGCACAGAAGCCTTTCCCGCCCCTCTTCTTTCTCTGTGCACCTAAAACACTTCATCCTGACTGTGAATACAGGATTTATTACATTCCGTTAGGGTCAGTGGTTGGTGTGTAGATCTCGGGGATCCTTAATCACCTTCCTATCCTAGTGTCCAACGACAGCAATTACTCATCACTGACTCAACTCAAGGAGGGTCCTGCCCTGCTCCTTGGAGGACCTTTCTCTCTGGAGCTCTGCAACGTGAGCTGAGCCGTACCACAGAGAACAGAGTAAAATGGACTTTGCCCCCCATACCTGTCTAGCAACAGACCAGGAGAGGAAACATTTCCTGCTCAGACTAGACCTTGAACCTGGACTGTTTCCTGAGGAAATAAAAGGAGGGTGAGTTGGGGGTTTGGTTTAATGTTGTTACTTTTTGCTTCTAAGTGGACTATTTTACTTTGTGATGTGTGAGGCTAAATCCAGATAGCCATAGGCTGCAGAAAACCAGTCTTTCTGAGTTAGAGACTCAGAAAGCATTTAAAATGACCTGCAGTCAGGGCAAATCATGTCTGGTCTTGATAAAGAATATCTGAGTCCTTTCTCCACCTTAAGTGTCATGAGTCACAACAATTCCTGGGTCTACCTCCCTGTTTTGGAACTTACTGCCTACATCCTGCTTTTGGGGGGTTGTTGGTTTTTAAGATTTTATTTACTTTCAGAGAGAGGGGAAAGGAGGGAGAAAGAAAGGAAAAGAAACATCAATATTCGAGAGGTACATGGTCCAGTTGCCTCTCGCACGCCCCCAAATGGAGACCTGGCCTGCAATCCAGGCAGGTGCCCAGACTGGGAATTGAACCAGTGACCCTTCAGTTCACAGGCCAGTGCTCAATTCACTGAGCCACACCAGCCAGGGCTATCTCCTGCTTTTTATTCCCAAGGATGCTTTGCAACGAATACCAGGTGTGGGCCCACACATGCTCCCCACTTCTCTTTGCTGGTGGGCATGGAGGAGGCATTGGCAGGAGCTCACCAGAGACAGGGGACCACTTAGTCATAGTTTAGCTGCAAACGGCAAGTGTAACAATGACCTTCCACTTTCCAATTCCCAGGCCTGTTTGATGGAGGCTTATACAAGAATTCCTTTGATCTTTGAAGTTTCAAGACCATCCCTACCAACTAACCTTCCATGCCTCACTCTTTCCATTCCAAAATAATAGACAAAGCCAGGAGTAGGGACTCCTTCTTCTCTCCATCTATTTTTTCCCCTCCCTATCCCGATGGGCTCTGTGAACAATACCCAAGGTACAGACATTTGCTGCTCATTTAGACTATAGTGCAGAGAAGCCAGGACATGGGAGTTAGCACAGCAAAGGAGCAGAACTGACCCCAGAATGGCTTAGAACTCCTTCTGATATTCCCTGTCCCCAAAATCTTGTTACCCCTGCCTGCCAGTCAGTTTTGCCTCAATAAATTTAATGTTCCCTGCATTTCCACATGAATGAAAGGAGGGCAGCTGAAGACTGATCCCTAACCTTGGCATGTAAACAGCCTATGGATTGCACTTGACAGTTAATAAAGGAAAGGCCCACCAATTTTCTGATGCCTTTTTGCTTTAATTAGATTGAGCATTCATAAGTTATAGGGAAATCCTCGATTTGAAGAGAAAGACCCCACAAGATAGGAATTCACATTTCCATTCATCCATCCATTCAAACTGTCAGTCCCTCAGTCAACACGGATATTTGTAGAGTGTCTGATTACCTGTCCTCAGCACTGTGCTAACCTCTTTCAAGTAAAGTGGATACAAGAACTTCCCAAGTCCACACTGTGCTCTTCTGGAAGACAATATCCAGCCAGGAAGTCAAGAGCACAAGCTTCCTTTCAGACATATCTGAACTTGAATCCGATTTTGCTGGGTGACCTTTGGTGAGTTATTTAACCTCTCTGCCCTCAGTTCCCTCTTGGAGTTAATAATACCAACCGCCAAGGGTTGTCTTCAAGACTGAGTGAGACCATCTGTGTAAAGCGGTCTGCACGGAGCTATCCCATCACGATGCTCTTGGCTCACGGGGCCAGCTCTCAGGCTGAGAGACTTCTTCCCTTCCCCTGGCACCCTGCCATTCACTAGGAAGCAGATGACACCAACGGTATCCGTCTTCAACGATATTAGAAACCTGCTGTTGACAATGCTCTTAGTTTCTTCATCTATAAAATGGGGTAGTGGTGATAGTCCCCTGAGAGGATCTGGAAAGAGCATTAGCACAGAAGCCTGACAATGCACCTTGCCGGAGGAAAAGACTACAGGAATATTGTATTCCGGTAGCAGCCTGTGGCTTGTCATCAGATGCTACTGCAGCCCTGAGGGCTGTCTTTAATAATAGATAGTTTAAAATTCCTGAACCCACTTCATGCTATATTTGCTCATACACAGAGGTTTATTCAGTGTTAATCACATTAATGTGCTATTTCATTTCACGCTGTGCAATGCCAACTTCAGCAAGTGCCAGGAGAGAACACAATTTACTCTCAAAGGGACCTCATACTGTGTTCATCCAAAAGCACCCCATCAAGGCATCTCCGAGCCCCAGTGACCTCTGGGGTGACCCCCTCATTCCCCTAGGGTGCCCAGAAGCCTTAAGCAGCCTGCCTTAAGTGTCTCTCTGTACATACTGGATTTTACCCTCAATTAGAAAACTCTTAGGCTTTTTACTAGCAATCTTTTATTCCTTTTTTTAAAGATTTTATTTATTTATTTATCTTTAGAGAGAGGGGAAGGGAGAGAGAGGAAGAGAAATATGGATGGTTGTCTTTCACATGCCCCTAACTGGAGATCCAGCCTGCAACCCAGGCATGTGCCCTGACTGGAAATTGAACCGGCAACCCTTTGGTCCGCAGGCCAGAGCTCAATCCATTGAGCCATGCCAGCCAGCCAGGGCTATCTTTTATTCTTTAAACAACCCAAGTATATGCTGTGTTATTTAGTCAAAGCTCCCCATCAAGTGTCACTAAGGGACCCTGAGGGTACAGGAGTTTGGAGGATCCTTTGAAAGCTCCCAGTTCAACCCCCTTGTGTTACAAATGTAAAAACACTTGTCTGAGGCCCCGACCAGTAAGGATTTAAATCTCTCTGTTGGCTCCTTCCCTAATGTTACAGGGTGCAGCCAAGAGGGGGGACTCCAAATGAGTATTTGAAATGGGGTCCAGAACTTAAGGTGTCCAGGAGATTTTAAGATGTCTCCATCCTCCGCCCAGGTTGTGGGTTGGGGGAAGGGACAAATGGAGCAGGGCCATTGAGAGCTGTTTTGCATAGCAACAGCCTTGCAGCTAACCTCTGGGTTGGTCATTTAACATATCTATAGCCTTTGGCTGGTTGCATAGATAGGTTAAGTAGCTGTGACCAGCTCTAAGACATGGGAACAGAAGTAACTTCCCCACCCAGAAGTAACTGGGAGGGGGGGGGCGGGGCGGGTCACCTGAGTTACAGCGCCTGCGTGCGAGCTCAGAGAGGATTGGCTTCAGGACATGGGGCCACACCTGCCCGAACTCATGATGGCAGCCCAGTAAAGCTGGAAGGATACGAGTTCTGGCCTGTGAAGCCAAGTGTGGGAGGAGTCGGAAATGGGGCTGCAGAGGAAGAATGGCCGCGGGGATTAAAAACCCAGACTTGGCGGCCATTGAGGAGGAGAGCCATGCTGCTTTAGGGAGGAGAGCCACGCGCAGCCCTGAGAAGGAGAACCATGTACAGCCCTGAGAGGAGGGAGAACCATGCTGCTTTAGGAAGGAGAGCCATGCGCAGCCCTGAGGAGAAACCACGCGGCCTTGACGGAGTGGAGACTCCTGCAGCCCTGAGAGAGGGAGAACCACGCGGCAGCCTTGGAGGAGAGAACCATGCAGTTTTGGCAGAGTGGGGACTCTCCCTTCCTGCAGCCCTGAGAGAGAGAGGACCACATGCCTGGCAGAGTGGGGACCCCCACAACTTTAGAAGGGGGAACCACCACCCGGTTTTAGCAGAGATCCTGGTGACTCAGCCGAGGGTGCCGGGAATCCAGGGAGGTCTCCCAGTCGAGATGGAGTTCTAACTGGGAAGAACCAGAAGACTACCTAAGCCATGGACTTCTATTTCCTTTCCTGAGATACGGTACTCTGGACTGGGCAAAGGGGGAAGGAAGGAAGGACTGTGTGTTTGTGGGTGTTTTTAGGGACTTTAGGATTTTTTTTGATAAAGACATTAGGTCACTACTTTAAGTTAGTATAGCATTAAATAAACATTTTCTTTCCTTTTCACGAATCTCTGGCATTGAGAGACGTCTTTCCTAGGGCTGCGGACATAACGGACCGGGGCCTTCTTTTAATAATAGTATATCGTCCCAGGCCCCCCCTTGTGTGTTCTGTAACACTAAGCCAATATGAATAATCTTCATTCGGTTCTTAAACATTAAAAAAAAATCACCAACTTTTTCTTGGCCCTGTGCTCCAATCTACTTGCCGTCCTGGACTTTATTGCCCAAGAGCCTCAGATCCTACTTAATGAAGAAAATGTCAGTCTGCCCTCCACATGCTCAGGACCATTACTTGCCTGTCCAAGAACTGTGCCCCTAAGGTCCTAGCCAGGTTGCTCAGTCGGTTAGAGCTTCATCCCAATATACCAACGTTGTGGGTTCCATCCCGGGTCAGGGCACATATAAGAATCAACTAATAAATGCAAAAATAAGTGAAACAACAAACTGATGTTTATGTCTCTCTCTTTCTCCCTCTCTCTCAAATTAAAAAATATATGTATTTAAACAACTTTGCCCTGTACCTACCAGCCCTTTCTTACATTACCAGTTCCTCCCTTTCCACAGGACCATTCCTGTCAACATACAGACATGCTCATTTTTAAAAATTTTATATAAAACCCTCCCTTGACCTCACATTCCCCTCCAGCTACTTACTATACCACTTCTCACCTTGAAAACTATGCTGTTTCTGCAACAGGGTACAGCCAAGTGGGGGCCCCAAATACGGACTTATAATGGGGTCCAGAACTTGGTGTCCAGGAAATACTAAAAAATACACACACACACACACACACACACACACACACACATATATATATAATGTCCTCTTCCCCACAAGTCTGAGCTGGGGGATGGGACGCATGGAGCAGGGCCATTGAGAGTTGTTTTGAATAGCAACAGTTTTGCAGATAACCTTTAGAATGGTCGTTTAACATATCTATAACCTTTAACTGGTTTCATTGATATGTTAAACAGCTGTGGCCATGCTTTGAGCCAGGGGGATAGGAGTGACTTCAACCCATGATGTAACTGGGAGGCAACTTCCCTGGTTACAGAGCCTGCATAAGAGCTTGGAGATGATTGGCTCCACACCACAGGGCCACACTTGCCCAGACTTACTATGGCAGCCCAGTAAAGCTGGAAAAATTGGGGAATGCTGGCAGGTGTAACTGATTGTGGGAGGAGTCGGAAATGGTGCGGCAGAGGAAGACTGGTGCTGGGATTCAAACCTAGGCGCAGCGGCCATGTGATGTCTTTTTGGGACCACACAGCTTGGGCAGAGGAGAACCGTGGACTTCTGCTTCTTTTTCTGAGATACGGTACACCAGACTGGGCAGAGGGGGAAAGAAGGACTGTGCGTTTGTGGGTATTCTAAAGGACTTTGGGATCTCAATGAAGACATTAAGTTATTACTCTTAAGTTTTATAACTCTTTAAATAAATAATCCCTTTCCTTTTCACCAGTCTCTGGCACTGAGAGACATCTTTCCCTGGTGGTGGGCAAGGCGAACCTAGTACGGGGTGGGGGACTCCCAGAGCACAAGGGTGGGTCCATTCAGTAATAGTATATTGTTTACCACCCCCCTGGTCTGTTCTGTAATATTTCCACTTCCCCATCACCTGCCGTTCTCTCTACATTACTTTTTCACATTTTTTAAAAAATTTTATTTATTTTTAGAGAAAGGGGAAGAAAGGAGAGAAACATCATTGTGTGGTTGCCTCTTGTACACCTCCAAGTGGGAGCTGGGCCCACGACCCAGGCATGTGCCCTGACTGGGAATCGAACCAGTGACCCTTTGGTTCACAGGCCAGCACTCAACCCACTGAGCCACACCAGACAGGGCCTTTTTCACACTTTTTGAAGACAAATTTAAGCCTACAGCAAAGTTGAAAAAGTGTTAAAATATCTTGTACCTAGATTTTTCCAACTAGCATTTCATCACATTAGCTTCCTTTCTCTGGTACATAATATGCCTATATATAAACGTAAATAGAATTTATACATAAATAGGTATATAAATATATGTATGTATATATGTTTAGTTTGTTATGATTACTGAACCACAGGAAAGTATCAGGCATCCTGCTTCTTCACCCATAAATACTACAATAAATACTATAACATGCATCTCCTAAGAACCAGGATTCCCTCTTATATAACACACGGACCATTATCATACACCAAAATTGACACTGATACAATATTATCTGATATAAAGTTCATTTTCAGATTTCCCAGTTTGCCCCCTAAATGCCCTTCACACGCCAAAATGACGCCCACCCCAATTTTACTTCCAGATCCACAACTCCACCCACATTGTCCAAGGTCAGGGTAACTTCATTACCAAATCTAAAGGGTCCTTCTCTGGTCGCTGCAGGGACTCAGCCAGGGCTAAGTGGTCTGGGTTTTTTGCCCTCCTTCTTTGCTCCTTCCCCTCTTCTAGTTGGAGACTACAGGTCCTTGTGCTGGGCTCTAGGGTGGTCTCATCTAGACACTGGCTTTAACACCAGTTGCATGCGGCCGCCACCCACATTTACAGCATCCAGGGCCGTGCACCCCTGACCCAACTCGCCAACTCCAATGCCTTCTTCTTAACATCTCCCAGGGACGTACCATCGACTCCAGAATTAACTTGTCCAAATGGAAGACTCGATGTCTTCTTCTCTTCTTTCCCATCTTGGTAAGAGCATAACCATCATCTGCCATCTGTCCTGATTCCCCTGATCCCTTTCCAGGCCTCCCAGCGTTGAGTGCTGTCTGGAGTCCACTCCCTCCATCATCACCACCACCACTGACGTCGAGTCTGCCATCCTGTACCTGAAGACCACAGGAGCCAACAAACTGCTCTCCGCCCTTGCCCCACCCCCACCGTACTTTTTCCATCCACGCTAAACTTTGAAAATATCACCCAGGTCAAGTCAATCCCTCCCTTAAAACAATTCAACAGCTTTTCACTGTAATGAGAAAACTTCCAACAAGGCTTGACACTGACCTCCGTTAACTCCTTGCATGCTGAGGCTTTCACCTGTCAGAACTTCTGTTGTACCGGCTTTTGCCTCAGACTGCAATATTCTTACCTGGAGTCTCCGCGGCTGGCGGCTCCTCGGCTGTCATGGCTGCTCTCTCAGGAGTGTCCTCGGAAGGGCTCTGATTGGCTTAGCCAGTGTCACATGCACACCCCTGTCCAATCATCTGTGGTCAAAGAGCGGGTCACTGGGCAGAAACATGGCTGCTACAAGCCGCTGTGATTCTTTCAGGGATTGGAGGAGCAGAAAGGGGGAGCAGGTCTCAGAGGAGGAGGTGGGCGATTGACTCCACATGCAGGGTCTACCCGGCCACTCAGTCTTCAGTGTGCTGGGCTCTCCATAGCAAGTAATTATTGAGGACCCTCCTTCTATTTTCTAATAAAACCTCCGATAAAATGCTTCCGATAAAAGCATTATGTTCCTTCTATACCCTCTAAGTTCTTCTTTGTCATGGCATCAACATTCCCCCCGCGGTGGAAGCCGGCAACTTCAAGTTTATTCTGTTTCACACACAGCCTGCTTTCCACACCTCATACCTATCACCAGTCCCATCCACTGTGTGGGTTAAATGTGGCCCCACCCTGTTCTCGCCTTTCTGTCCTCATTTCCACAGCATTGGTTCATCCCACTTTGTTGCAATTGGTGGAATCTTCCATTCACTGACCTCCCAGCTCTGGTCTCTGCCATACTCCCCACCCCCCACCTTCCGCCCCCAACACACACACACACACACACACCCCTCTTCATTGCCTGTGATTCCCTCTCCATCTGAATTGCTGTCAGACGTGACTTAAATGTCCAAGTAGTGATTCTGTTGTCCTTTTTCAGTTTCTACACTGGTGCCTACACCCTCTGCTGCCTACAGGATAAAGCCCCAACTCCCCGGCCTGGCATTTGAGGCCTCCACCATCTGCCTGGGAGGGACAGATTGGAAGACAATTCTAATTCTCATGAGATCTCAGAGAACTGCCCCACCCACTGTCCTTCTGAAACAGTCCAAATCCTGTCCGCTGGCTGTTCCACCCAGTAAATGGGTTTTTGTGAAATTCTATCTCTTTGGCCAGATACTCTCCCCCCATCCCACCCACCTGGAAAAAACCCTTCATCCTCCAAGACCCTGCTGGAAGGTTATCTGCTCTGTGACATCCTCCCCTGAGAAGGTGTGCTCTTCTGTGGTCCGGGAAAATGCAAGTCATAGCAAGAAACATATAAATAGAAACCATTTCCATACGAATAAATGTAAAAAAAGCTGGATTTCACTCCTCAATGCTCTGAATGCCACCATTCCAAACTCTTTACCTACTAGTATTTCTCCCACAGTTAGACTGCCCATATGCATAAAGAAATGCTAAAGACTTTACACAACAATTTTTATCACACGTTTCCCTGAGACAGTGTGACTTGGGCAGAGGGGAAAAGGTGGAGTGAAGCATTCACCCACATCTACTTCCATCAACTCTGCCCTCTTGGGAGGCTATAGTCCACTGAGGCCACATTTGTGATTTTCATGAGGCCTGGGCACTTAGGCTTTCATGGGCTCTCATAGAGAGAGAGAGAGAGGGGAGTGGGGGGATTTTATTTATTTTACTTTTAGAAAGAGGGGAAGGGAGTGAGACAGAGAGGGACAGAAACATCAATGTGCAAGAGATACATCAACTGGTTGCCTCTCACACTTCCCTAACTGGGTACATGGTCCACAACCCAGGCATGTGCCCTAACTGGGAATGGAACCAGTGATTTTTCACTTCCTTTCAGTTTGCAGGCTGGTGCTCAAATTCACTGAGCTGTACCTGCCAGAGCAATAAATAAATATATATATATATAATCTTTTTTCTCCTCTTTTTATACATTTTACAATCCTGTTGGTATAAAAATGAACAATCTAGACTGCCTTCATTATCACATATTCATTACCCTCATATTCATTTTTCTTCTGGATTTAAAATAAATTTAAAGTAAAACATTTTCCAGGGCCCCTAAAGATATGGGCCCCATGCACTCTGCCCTAAAGGAGAATGTGTCCTGCGCCTCAGAGAAGCTGCCCCTGACTGAGGGCAAAACCTGAAATTCACTGGCAGCCTGGGGGCCTTACCTCCATCCTCACTGCTCTTTAAGACCTGAGAGAAGAAATGTAGATTTGTGTTTTCTGCTACAATCTTATCAAGACTCACTCAATAATGTCTTTATTTTCTCCAGGCAAAAGTTGCCAAGGGACATACCATTGACCCATCTGCTAACTACACAACATATAACAAAGTGTGTCTTACACAAATGAGTCATAAATATAGAAGAGCCCACAGAGGTTGGCATATGAAGCTGTTCTCTGCAAGGAGTTAGGACTGACTTATGGGGCCTTTGGGCTGTGAGATTATTATTGTTGTTTATATCCAATTCACAGTTAAGGAGATAGAATCAGAGGAATTTTGTAACTGGGCCAAGATGACACAGAGAACAAATGAGGTGGCGACTCCAGGATTTCAACACCAGTCTTTTATGCTTTTATGAGTTGCTCTGGACATTTTGAATTTGAGTCGCCCAGAGGGCCTTCCAGGGAAAAGAGGTATTATCTAAATAAATTAGTTCAAGGGTTAAATGAGATCCTTAGCTTGTGACATAGATATGGAAATTATCTGAGTACTGGTGGCATTTAAAGATTCAAGGTGGATCAGCTCATGCACTCCATTGCACAGTAGGTTCCAGGCCAGTGGGCTTCCCTAGACTGTTTCTTCCCCTTTCAACCATCCTGACTAGGCCTTCACCCTCCGGGAGCTGAGCAGTCTTGTTCTCTTGCTGGATCTCATCCTATTCTTTCCCAGGTACACTTGGCTTCTGAGAAACATTTACATGTCACCTTCTGTCCACAGAAGCTTTCAGCTCTGGCCCCACTCTTTCCCACTGGCTTAGATGACAGAACTTGACTTTTCCTTACTTTGATGCCTGATGCTGTCTACAGACCCAGCTCTTCGGTGACATTCTGTGTACTCACCCTCCACCCTCCGCCCCCAGTAAATATTTATTAAGCACCTATATGTCCCAGACACCATTGTAAGTACTGAGGATACAACTGTGCACAAAATAAACAAAGTCTCTGACCTCAAGGAACTTCTAGTCTAGAGGCAAGAGGCAGATAATAAAAACAGTGTGTCATGAGGGCCCTGGCTGGTGTGGCTCAGTGGATTGAGGGCTGACCTATGAACCAAAAGGTCACTGGTTTGATTTCCAGTCAGGGCACGTGGCTGGGTTGTGGGCCAGGTCCCTAGTTGGGGGTATGTAGGAGGCAACTGATTGACGCATATCTTGCATATCGATGTTTCTCTGCCTTTCTTCCCCCATGCCTTCCCCTGTCTCTAAAAATAAATAAATAAAATCTTAAATAGAACAGTATGTCATGAGGAAGATAAAGTCCCATAAGTAGTATGCCTGAGGGCATAGAGAGGGTTTGGAGGGATAGTGGAGACCCTTGTCAAAGGTGTCAACAGGGAAGGATTCTGAGGAAGAGGGAGAATGCTCAAGCTGAGGCCAGCATGAGGAAAAGGTCCCAACCAAGAGAAGATGGGGAACATGCAGGGCCTTTCAGGCAAGAGCAGCAAGTCCTGAGGGGGTCCATGCTTGGAATGTCTGAAAGGTCTACCTGATGGGAGAGTGGAGAGGAGCTTGGAAATTAAGAAAGAGCCAAAGGTGGGCAGGGGGTGCTGTCCTGAGCCACAAGATCCAACCCAGGGCAGCCAAGGATCAGCTGACAATCTGGGAAGGGAAAAATAAAATCAAGAGAAGACACTTTCCTAAGGAAGGAGAGGAAGAAAGAAGCAGCAGCAGGAATGGCTACACAATTTGCAGGGCCCCTTCTTTAAAAATTCTGCTGGCGGCAGAATCCAGGTCCTCCCTTCACCCCAGGCTGAGCCTCGCTTTGCAGGCAGGGCCCTACCACAGGGTAAAGGTGGTGGATGGACAATTTCTAATTTGATGAAAATGTTGTGATTTGTACTGTGTTGTAAAACTAACATAATTTATGTATTGATTTCATGGACTTTTTGAAAAAAGATTGTATTTATTTTGAAAGAGGGGAAGGGAGGGAGATGGAGAGAATCATCGCTGTAAGAGAGAAACATCAATCATATGTGCCCCAATTGGGGGCTGAACCTGCAATCCAGGCATGTGCACTGACTGGGAATTGAACTTGCAACCTTTAGCTTTGTGGGACAACCCCCAACTGAGACACACTAGTCAGGGCTGGACTTTTTTCTTAATCCTCACCTGAGGACATGTTTGTACTTATCTCCATTAATTCAGAGAAAGGAAGGGAGAGAGAAAGAGAGAAACATCAATGTAAGAGAGAAACATGGATTATTGCCTCCAGTACACTCTCCAACTGGGGATCAAACTCAAACCTAGACTTGTGCCCTGACTGGGGATCAATCGGGCAAACTTTTCAGTGCACAGAATGCTGCTCCAACAAAGCAACACACCTGGCCAAGGCTGATTTCATGGTCTTTTGATAGTTGTTACATTTCTGATAGTGGTAATTGTTCCTTTTTCTTTGGAAGGTTTGGGGGAGGGAGCAGGAACCTGTGCTGTCTCTCCTCTCTCTCCCCCAGAACTTGTAGAAAAGAGGGTTACCCTCTGAGCTGGTGTAACATTTTCTGATTTCTGGGCAGGCAGAGTTGGTTGGAGGCAATTATGCTGAAATCCATATATTATGTCAAATATCATTTATATCAAGCTAACCCTCCTCTACCTTAGGCTAATTACCTTACGATTAACACTAGTGTCTGACCTTGGTAAACCATTTACCCTCTGTGAACCTCAGATTTCCTCATCTGTAAAATGGAGATAATTATACTCCACAGGGGCACTGTGAGGATTAAATACATGAAAAGCTTTTTAAAGCACATTAAGGGCTAAACAAATGCCCATTAGTGTTACTGCAGATCTGCTCAGCAGTTGCTGCATTGGTGTGATGGGGAATCTCGGGGAGGGGACAGCCAAGGTTTGAAAGAAACCTCTCTTGCCATCCTACTCTCAGGCTCTGGTGTATTCTTAACCTTCAACTTCTGATCTTCAGTTCCTCAAGCAGTTTTCTTTCATGAGCAGATCCCCTCAGGTTGTCAGTTATGTCTTGGATCACAGGCTAATAATCCTGGCTTATACACCGGGCTCTTGTGAATTGAGCTGGCTTCATAATTTTAATATCCCGAGAAGAATCCAGACCCTTATTGGACCTGAGAGTCAGTAGTAGACACATGATCATTCTCACTCATTTCTTAATAGTGTGCTGGATAATACTCTTATTAAAATGTGCTAGAGGCAGATACATTGATTGCCAGAGTAAATAATGACCCTTTAATCTTATATTTGTGATGCAATGCTCTTCACATTGTGGGGTAGAGAATGTGGAAGTTTACCAGGATCCTTGGGCCTTTGCAATTACTGTTTCTCCTGCCTAGAAGGCTCTTCCCCCAGACATCCCCTAAGGGATGTCAGCTCCTCCAGCAGACCTCCCCTGTCCACTCTGTCCCAGAGGGTCCTTTCTTCTGTTTCCCACCACCTCTCTCTGTTTCCTACCCTGCTTAATTTTTTCCAGCACATGCCCACCTGATACACATTTTTATGGATTTTTTGTTGGGATCTCCCCATCTGAATGTGACCTCCAGGAGAGCTGACTCAGTCTGCTCTGTTCGCTGCTGTTTCCAGGCCTACGGGTCAGAGCCTCTGACCAGCAATGGGATCCGGCTAGAATTTATACTATGCTGTTGTTTTCATTGTATTTATTAAAAAAAAAAAAACCCTTCTGTTCATGACAACTGATACTATTTTGCATTTATAGCAGTGATATAATCTCTTTAAAAATAAATTTAAGCATGTACGTAATTTTAAAAGATCAAATAGTGGTGATACTTGGATGTCAATATTTAGGAAGATGAAACAAAAACAGTGCCGTGTAGTTGTCTTGTGGGGACTCTGCTGGCCTGTAAACTCACCTGGGAGCTGCACACATCACATGCAGATGTACATGTACATGTACACACACACATGGCATGCCTGTGTTACTAAGACATCGAGCCTTCAGAGCTAAGTCGTGGTCTCCTCCTCCAAGTGGACTGAGGACAAGAGAGAAGGTCCTCAGAGAGTGGTGAGTCACACTTCCCCCGGCTCTTCCAAGGCCTCTCCACAAGACCCTGTCTTCTTCTCCCTTGTGTTTTCTCATTTCAGCCAGCTTGCGTTGCTGATGCTTGCAACACAGCCCCGTACACTGTGGTCTTCTGAAGTGAAATGCAAACTGTGCCAGTGGGTGTCTCAGGAGGTGGGAGGGTACTGGCAGTGCAGGAAGAAGCTGCTTAGTCATTCAGTCCTCATTCATGAGCCCCAACCAAGGACCAGGTGCTGTGCTAAGTGTTGAGAATACAAAGATCCCCACAGGAACTCATCATTAGTGAGCTCCATTGAATGTCAGCCTTAATCTCTCCATAAAGAGAGTAATGGGAACCAAGGTTGAGAAGGGTGGAGGGGGGCTTAGCAAGAGCAGGGCACGTCAGGGCGTCCTCCAGTCCTGGTCACCTCCTGGGAAGTGTTTGTCTAACATGTCATTTCTGATTAATGTTTAATATATGACTCTTTCTAAGGGTATTTTAAGCTTTAATGGAGAAATTCAAATTCAGAGAAAGAAAGGTAGGGAATGAATGAATGCATGTGATTTGGGGCTCACCTCTAGGAGAAAATGCCAAACTTGAGCTTTTGGTCAAGGCTACTGGCTGCTGTATCTTAGGGTCCCCAACAGGAGCATAGGGTCTGATTGTGGCTATTTGTCCTGTAACTTGGTCACACAATGCAGTCCTCTAACTATAGTCAAGACAGTACCCAATCTTGAACCTAGAAATTCACTGAAATAAAGTAAGGTGGCCATGATCTATATTTCAGTGTTTTTACCTGTGAGATTCACCATCAGCACTTCTTCCACCTCTCAAATCATAACCTGCACACGAAATTAAGGAACATGCAAAAATCTGTAACGCATCAATGCAGCTGAGCTCTGAAAATAGCAGCTGCAGCCGCCAACCAAAGAACAGGCCTTTGTGAAGAGTGAAAGAAGCTGTTTGTCCTGAGCTCATCTTGTAAGGCGCAGTTAGAACTCCTCACTATCACTAAAGTAATGTCTTCCAGCAAAAAGAGGAATCTATTAGAGGAAAGTAGGAAGTCTCAGTCCATTAGAGTATCCTTTCCTACTAAGGTTCCAAGGCCCTAATTTTTCAACCAGACCCAAGAGAGTATGAACTTACAGAAGGCAGGTAGCGGACCAATTACAAAGCATAGGTTTGACAGCATTAGCAGAGGCCAGACTCAAGGTAAAGTACCCAAAATCAGAGATGAATAATTTTGTGGTGTAAGGACCCATGCTCTCAGAGTGATTGTGTTACACCCTGACCTGGACATTGCCTTCAGGATCACGGCTCCACTCCAATAGCTCCCGTGCACCTGTTTCAAATTAAACTGTCCCTCGTTTTTCAAACAACATTGAACTTGATCTCCTCAGCCAAATTAGCACTACTTAGGAAGATCAGTCAGTTTCAGATACACTTCTCTATTATGCTTGAATCTAAACCACAACTTCCTGAACAGTTTCTCACGTGGAGCTACCTTCCTAGCCAACACAGCACTTTTTTTCTTTTTTCATGAAAAATATCATGAGATACCATTCAGAGTGAGCATGACAGTCTGGTCTGTTTTTTTGAGTGGCACTGAGGTCATACTTTAATCTACTCTGACCATGTTTAACTGTCGTCTGCTCATCATTAGCAATTTCAAGTCTGAAAAAATTATGCAAAGTCCCTTGGGGAGTTCAAGTCAGCCCGACAGATAAAAAGTCAGAGAGCAAAGGGAGAGCTTAGCAGATGGCGGAGAAGAAAAGGGAGCGGGGGCCAGGAAGAGGCTTATCAGTTTTACCTAAGCCAAGGCCCAAGTCAGGGGTTAGGAACACGAAATAAAAACTGTTCCTGCTGCTTTGAAAAGCTTCTGAGATGCCAAATGAGGGTCCTTAGTGGACCACTGAGTTAATGTGTCTGTTCTTCATTTCAAAATATAAATAAAATAACATTCCAGTGGCTGAGTCTATTCTTTTTAAATAAATTCAGTGTAATGGAAAAGACGGGAGCTCCCTTCTCTCCCACCTTTTCAAACTCCTTAGGTGAAGCTAAGCAGGGTAGATGTTAGCACAGGGATAGAGGGGTGGTGGCCCCATGGGATTACTGATCACAGGGCAGGGTGAGGAGGGAGTCTATATTAAGGACATGGTGGCAATAGTGGCTTGGAGTGGAGTGTCAGAGCCTGAAAGGTGAAAAGGGCATCTATGTGTGGGTGGGAGCAAATGAATGGTTATGTGTGAGGGGATTGGCCCAATATACTGTATTTTGCTGTGTATAATGCACATTCTGGCCCAAATTTTTGAGGGAAAAATAAAGATGCACATTACACACAGGTATGATTACATAATCCTGTGTATAATGCATGGCAAATTGTGGGTGTGCACTATACACAGCAAAATATAGTTAATGAGGATCATGGGAGTTTGGGACTATTGGAAAAGGGAACTACAAGTATAGGGAGGGAGAAAGAGAGGGAGATAAATGTCAATGTGTAGGAGAAACATCTATTGGTTGCCTCTCATAAGCCCCCAGCTGGGGACCTGGACTGCAACCAGGAATGTGCCCTGACTGGGAATCCAACGGGGCGCTCAATCCACTGAGCCACTCAAGACACAGGTGAACTGATGGTTTTCAATATATGTAAGTACAGAACCACATATTCAAGTGTTTTTATACATACATACATATATCCCTCAGCTCCATTCAATTAGGTGGCTTAGGAATGAGAACACCCCAATAGTAATAAGCACACTTAGCTTGGTTTCTAAATACCCTTCTCCACTCAAGAAACAGAACTCAATGGCTGGTTCAGACTAGGGCAAAGAGCAAGATGAGCCTAGAACAACTTGTGCTTCAAGTCTTCAAAGCATAACAGTGACACGTCAAAAGGTTACAACAGAAGCTTTGGAACGGGCTACCACTGGCCAAATCTGGGATAATATGAGCACTAAAATAATAATAGTATATTTCCATTGAATGAAAAGTAACCCATCAGTCCATATTAAGTAAATGAAGGAGAAAAACAAGTTCTCCTTATAGTATACCAACGAATAAATATGGAAGTGATGGGATTAGAAAACAGCCCTGGCTGGTGTGGCTCAGTGGATTGAGTGCTGGCCTGAGAGTCAAAAAGTTGCTGGTTCAATTCCTGGTCAGGGAGCATGCCTGGGTTGTGGGCCAGGTCCCCAGTTGGGAGTGAGGCAACCAATCGATGTATCTGCCACACCCTACTATTCTTTCTCCCTCCCTTCTTCACTCTAAAAGTAAATAAATAAAATCTAAAAAAATAAGAGATGCTGAAACCAGGGGGTAAAGTTTCATGAGGAATGGGGTTTTTAGTTTCAAAGCACTACTCTACAAAATGCTTACTAGTAACTTTCCAGTGGAGAATCCCAGCAGGCATCACCTCAATGAGGTGATTAAGGTTGACATCACCAATGGGGTAATTCAATGGGAAGCACAAATCCCAGTAGGCAGCGATGGAAGAACACAGCACCACTTATGATATTCTTGCCAAAAAGGCAGAACTTGAACCAAACCATGAGGAAATATCA
Source organism: Phyllostomus discolor (assembly GCF_004126475.2). Lineage (NCBI taxonomy): Eukaryota > Metazoa > Chordata > Mammalia > Chiroptera > Phyllostomidae > Phyllostomus > Phyllostomus discolor. Next base: position 91,029,112 of record NC_040910.2, read on the forward strand.
GCAAACCCAATTTGAGGAGCAGCCTGCAAAATAGGTGATAATCTTCAAATGTCAAAGTCATGAAAACAAACTTGAAGAAGGCTGAGGCATGACTGCTAAGCAACAAATGGCTTTTCTTAAATGGTAAAGGATATACTGAGATCATTGGGAAAACCTGGTTATCTGTGGATGGTAATATTTCTATGTAAATTTCTTCTGATGGACTTATTTGGTGCTATCAGAGAATGTTCCATAACAGGAATTACATATTAAAATATGCAGTAGTATTGAGATATTACCTTCCAACTTACTCTTAAAAATGACTGAGAGAAAAACTTAGTATCCTTGTAATATTCCTGGTACTACACTTTTTTGTAAGTTTGGTCTGAAAAAATTGCTTGTGTCTTCTCACATATATAACTAAAATAAAACAAGTTGAAAATCCAAAATGTAGGAGTGCAGACTTGAACACATCCCATAACTTATGGCCCACAAGAGAAACATGTAAAAGTGTTAACTGAAAAAGAGCAGAACATAAAAAAAAAAGTAACAAGGATGATGATCACATTCAGAAGTGATAAAGTTCTCTCAATTTCTTTTTTTTTAGAAAAGATTTTATTTATTTATTTATTTTTAGAGAGGGGGGAAGGGAGGGAGAGAGGGAGAGAAACATCAATGTGTGGATGCCTCACATGCACCCCCTACTGGTGGGGACCTGGCTCTCAATCCAGGCATGTGTCTTGACGGAATCGAATTGGCAACCCTTTGGTTCGCAGGCCAGTGCTCAATCCACTGAACCACACCAGCCAGGGCTAGCTCTCTCAATTTCTATGCGTCAAACATTTAAAGACACAATTAAAAAAAATAAGTCAAGAAGATCCTTTTAATTTTTAGACACATGTTATTAGAGGGGGGAAAGTACTTAAAATACCTCAGAACCACATATTTGAATTCTCAAATAACTTAATAAAACAGTCAAATGACACTTATCACAGATGATACTTTCACATGGAAATAAATTCTTGATGCCTTTAAAATCCCTAGTTTCCCTAATTAGGGAAATATCCCTAATATCCATGAATATTTCAGTTATTAAGATATTACAAAATGGTAAGAAAGATTCTTTGAGATCTCAAAGTAAGAAAAAGCTGGAGAAAAGTATATATTAAAGGTCTTCACAAATATGAAGCATGATTATTAGAATCTTGGTAAAAAGTAGTTTTTCCTAGCTTCAGGGCTCAACCCTGATTCCTGGAACTGCCCAACATCACAGGACACCTTCTGTGGATGATCTTTTAAAAAAGCCAAGGCGCGGCCATCCTGTCAGGAGCCAGTGTCGGTCCAAAGAGGTCTGCGGTATTTGCACTGAATCCAAACTCGGTACATTGTCAGCTGTTTCCCTCGGTTCACTTGCAATCGGCGATCCACTAGGTTCTGAACTTTCTCCAGTCCAGCAGTTGTAAAAAGTGTGTCCAATTCATCTAGTTTGGAAAAGAGATGTTTATTATATTTTAAGTGGCTTCGGTGGGGCTGTTTAGCTAAAAATGCAGTAGTGGCTTGAAAATAGCAAGTTCATGCTTAGCTGGGGGAAGCCAAACCATCGGTGAAGGGTGGCCTGGAACCCAAGGGCAAGCTTCTCTAGGAGTCAGCTGATAGGGAGGAATGTTCATGCAGGGTCCTATAAATACCTTAAAATTACACATAAAAACCTACATCTATGTATGTCAAAGCCATTTTTTTTTAGGGAGAGGTTTCATCGCTTTAACCAAAGGTACAGAGAAGTATGTGACCTGACCATGGCCCAGCCATGGAGTTTTCCTAAGGCACCGGTGGAGGAGGAAACCTGCACCTGGGCAAGCAGCAGAGGACAGCTCTGACTGACATCTGGAACCCGGGGAACACTAACTTCACCCTAACTTGGTGCTTCTACGGCACAACCCACTCAGAGAGTGAAACAGCTGCACTGGAGTCTTGCAAAATGGGCTGGTTTCCCGTTTCGAACAAAATGACAGGGGGGGGAAGGACAGAGAGAAGAACAAGGCGGAGGACTGAAGGCGTACACGCTGAGCCTATTTGGAGAAGAGTGAGCGGTTCAGGTTGGCTGTGATGGACAGAAAAGAGCAGGAAAAGGCTGCAGAAGGTAGGAGGGCCAGATGGTCTTACCCCCGAAAGCCCACTGAGGAACCTCTGACACGGCACTGCAGCCGTGCTAGCGTACAGAGGAGTGTTGCTTTCGTACCTTGTGTGAAGAAGTAAACTCTGGTGCCGTCGCCTCTCACGTAGAAATTTTCAGAGAGACACTGACCTGCAGAGCGATATGGTGAAAATCAGAGAAACTTTAACATGTGCGACTCTGACCCCCTGTCCTAGTGTTCTGTTTCATGCTGAAACAGGCTGTGTTTCCCCCTTTCCCTAACTAAATAAATACCATACACTCTTTGTTTAAAAAAGAGAGAAGGAAAAATAAACATTAAGCAATATAGCTAAGTTTAAGGGAAGGAAACTTAAGACGGCCACCAGTACCATTTTGGTGACTGCCATTTCACATGTCTCTCCATGTGTCTACACGCACGTGTTCATAAATATGACACACACATTGTTTTGACCTTGGACACACTCTCCCTTCTGCTGCTAACCGCCCCCTGGCTTTATGCCAATTCAACACCCTGGTGTATAATCCTTCACCTTTTGAATGTCAACATAATCTTAACTGTTTTACTTATTTGTGTATTTCTCCCCAGCTACTGTTATATGTGGGATCAAGTTTGAAACACTTACCTGCACACAGGTCTTCTCAGTTGGTAACACAATGGAACCTCCCCTCCCATCCCCGCCCAAGACCAGTGTATGGGGTCTACCTCACAGGACAGGCGATCCATTCCCCTACCCAGAGGCATTCACTCTGTTCCCAAGACTTTGCTTATGTACATTATTAGGGGATGGTTCTTGAGAAATTCCCAAAAGGACTATTGAATTAAACAGATAATACATGGTGCTTTTACTTATTATTATTTAAAAAAAGGTTTACTTATTTTAGAAAGAGGAAGGGAGGGAGGAGGAGAGGGAAGGGAGGGAGAGAAACATCAATTTGGGTGGGTCACTGATCTCCTTATCCATTTGCTAAGAGCCCCTTGAAGAACAAGATATTAAGTCTTTATCTGTTTTATGCACTGAAAATATTTGCCTTTTAACTTATTAATGGTATCGTTTGCCACACCACATTTAAAATGATGTACTCAAATGTCTTTTTCCTAAAATAGCTTTTAAAAGTAGCTGTCTTGGTTAAAAAGACCTCCCTAATACCTAGATTATATAAGTATTCAAAAATAGACCACCCCTGTCATGTACTAAGTGGCTTTATATGTGGAGCTATAATTCTGGAGTCTCTATTCTGTTCCACTGATTTGTATGTCTATTCTGATGACAAAACCATTGTTTTGATTGTAGCAGCAAAATACCTTTTTTAAACCGAAGCTGAGCCATATCGTGGCGGCCATAGTCTCGCAGGAGCATCATCCCTCCAGGCTTCAGAAGCCTGCTCAGTCTGTCAATGGCCTTCTGCATCCTGTGGGGTAACAGGGAGTGAAGATCAGGTCTCTTTAAGGGCGGGATGCCTTTCCCTTGGTGCATATTCTGAAAATCCAGTGGACTACCTAATCCTGAAATCTTAGATCCTCTGCCCTTGCTTTAGTTAGAACAGGAACACACACCCAAATTTCTGATGTACCTTCTGGGGCCTGCTCACAACTGAGGGTAATCTGTTTCCGCCTTAGGGCTCCACCATAACGGAAGTGACAAATTCCGCCTGGCTCTTTTCCTACCCCACCCTGTGCTCCCAAGGCTTCCCGACCACCCGCTGTGGGACTAACAGTGGACTCATCTGCCTGCCCCTCTAGGGCCAAGCTCTCTGAATACAGAAAGTGAATCTTTCCATTGGTTAAGTAAAGACTGAACCTCAAGAACTTAGAATTTACATGGTAACAGTCAGTATGCAAATGAAGACCTATGGGCACTGCACATTTCCCACTACGCTTTCCAAGTCCAGGCCTGGTACATGTTTTGGCTTTTCTTACTTCAGAAGTATACACACTACAGACTTACAAAAAAATACTTGAAGTTTATTTAAATACTAAACTTATTTTTAACTTTAATGCTTCATTTCAGTCCATGTCAGTTTTTAAAAGTCTGTAGCCCTTCAACTCCTGCAGTTATTAACGTTTGAGCCAGGCCAGGCCCTGTGTGCTGTCCTCCACTGGCTTTCACTGCACACTCCCAACACCGGTCAGGTCCGCCGACTCAGTGCTATTCTAGAGGGAACGTGGGCTGGAGGAGACCAATCACTCAACACTGCTTCCTTGAGATAGCATTTCACCAGGAAGATGAGTTGCCTATGTCTAGGAAGCTTTAACAGTGTCTTTTAGGGCACAGTAATTGTCTTTGATCTAAACTGGTTTTATGAAATTCTACTGCACTTCAGTTTTCCACAGAGCTTAAGGATCAGAGAACAGCTGAGTTAAGCTTCACTGTAAATTTTGTGCTGTGGGCAAAAGCTTCCTTTATTTAAGGCATTAAAAAAGACAAGTAATGAGATGTTATCTAACCATGGTGGCACTCACAGTTCTAAAACAGCATGCTATGAGATTATCAACAGGAAATTTCTCCATACACCCATTAAGAATGGCTCCCCCCTTCTTTGGGGATATTACACCATAAAAAGTGAAAAGAAGAACCAAGCACTACAGTCACTAAGCAGAGGTTTAGAGGCTGAAACAGAAGTTGAACTTCAGGACAAAGTTAGAAAAACAGCTGAGATGCTTCCATCATTTTAGATGGAGTGGCTTCTACCGAACATTCTTTTTCTTCAAGGCCTAACTCTGTTATCAAGGCCCCTGATTAAAGCTGTGTTTTTGTTCTACTACTGGTTAAAGGACCTATAACTTACTTGTCTGGAACAACTGCTGAAAGAACAAATATGAGGACGATGACATCAAGACTATCCCTGGGAATTGGGTAGCTCTTATCTTCATCACACAAGTCGTGAACAAAGGCAAAACACCGAGAAGGTTCATATGCTGGATTTGTCTGCAGAGGGTTGGAAGACAGAGACACACAGGTTGGAAAATGTTTCCAGAGCCTCAAGGTAAGTTAATCTTGCTGTGAGTATAATTGTGGTTCCTTCCCTCTGAGGGATAGAGCTCAAATCATTAAGGCACACATTCCTACTCAAAGGCCAAGAACAAAAAACAACTGTAGTGAAGAGCCTGTGGAATCCAACTGGTGCTTTTACAATGAAATGTTCCCGATTCTTCTACTATATTCTGACGCAGAGGCTTAAATCTGAGGACTGGAAAATGATCAGGGAGGTAAGTGACCAAGAGAGAAAAGAGGAACCTCATAAGGAGAAAGACAAAACATACTGAAAAATGTGATTTAAAACAACTCCCAATCCAACTACAGCATATTACACAGATCATAGAATTCTCCAGGAAAAAACTATTTCTTTAAATGTGGAAAATTTTACTTATTACAGCAAACACAGTTTAGGGTAACTTCTCTTTTCACATCTCTTTTCTCCAAAAATGTGACTTTGCTCCTTACTGGTCATAGCTAATTAAAAAAGGAGCAAGCAGATTATCAGCTGGGCTCGGTCAATCAGACTCCTTCTGGGGACTCTGGAATATGGACAGTCACGCTGGTGAGGTTCTGAGAACACCTGAACAGGGTGGACCTGCAAGGGAGTGGGAGGGGCAAGCATGTTGGGGCCATGTGCAAGGCCAGAAAAAACCTATTACTGAAAGCTAGTCTGCAAAGAGAAAACAAAATTTATTTTATTTACTAATTTTTAGAGAAAGGGGTAGGGAGAGAGAAAGAGAGGGAAAGAAACATTGATTGATTGCCTCTCACATGCCCCCAACCGGAGACCTGGTCCTCAACCCAGGCACATGCCCTGACTGGGACTCGAACTGGTGACCTTTTGGTTCTCAGGCTGGCACTCAATCCACTGAGCCACATCAGCCAGGGCAAGAAAACAAATTTTAAAAAGGCAACTGAGCACTGGGTAATCAGAGATAAGACACTATGAACTTGAGGGAAGTATAGTGATAGAGGGAAGGGGTGGCAACACCTCACCAGCCAGCCAACTTGCCTTGGTGTGAGACCTTTCAGGGCTGCGTTTCAGTGCTGGCTACACTCGAGGCTCTTGGGTTCTATGACATTCCACTGTATTGGTTGAGTTTGTCTATGTGTTTCTGTGACTTGTAACTCAAAGATCCTTGACTGAACAATCACCTCATTTCAATTCTTAAAAAATACCCTTGGAGCGGTCAAAGGCCTCCCCAAAGTTCCACAGCTGGCAAGTGGCAGATTCCGTATTTATGTCTGACCCTCTCCTCTATCCCAGGCTGTTTCAGTACACCTTTGACTTCCAGACCACGGTACAATAAGGAAATAGCTAGAAACCATGATTTTTTAGGAGACCTCTTCCCTTCAGTCAGTGAAAATCACCGAGAAGAGCCCCTGCACTCACCTGGACCAGCTGTATAGCTGTGGAAGAAAAATCACAACAGTAAACAAAGAGTCTTGGGTCACTGAAATGGGCAGAAAAAACAAACAGCAGAATAATTACATTACAAACTGCATTATGTCTATTCTCTTTCCTGATTATAGAGTTAAGCTATAAAAAGTACTGTATATTAACAATGTAACAGGTTTTAAATCTTACTAATTTCCCTGAAGACAAAGGTAACTTATAAATCAGATTAAATCAAAGCAATCAATTAATGGATACTAGAGAAATCCAAATCTCCTGTAACCCACTGTTATATATGATGCAGTAAGAGTTTTGAATAACAAATGCCACTCTTCTCCTTTTTGCTGTCATGCAGTTAAACTTTAAACGTACTTACTTGTTGGTTTGTAAAATTGGAAAAACTGTGTTTCCCACACCACAACCGACCTGCAGATGGAAATGAACTATTAGTCATAGAATTTTCCAAATTAAGTACCTGAAGCTAGATAAGTAATGAACAATAGGTAATCTTGCCTAATTGTATTAGGGATGATGTGGTGACCAGAGCCAAACAGTACTCATGACATTACCTGACTTTGACCTCAGGAGCCCTTAAAGAGGTAGCATGGGCTTTCGTTAGCAGAAGTGAGCTGGTCTAAAAAATGGGCATGGGTTGTTTTTACCTTTTGAATTCGAGTGAATGGTCTTGTAGATAAATTCTTTTCTTGCTGAACTCCACTATATCACAGAAAAACGTTTCTAATAAACTGGGCTGAAAAATTCATGAACAGGGGACCATTATTTCACTGTCCTAAATACAGTGCTGAGCATGGTAATAAAAAAAAAAAAACAGTAACTACTTAATAAAGGCTCACTGTGTGCCAAATACTGTTAGCTATTTACGTACATTATTTCAATTAATCTTCATAAAAATTATGAGGCAGATGGAGACAGAGAGAGCCAGAAGTCCTATTCTGTAAGAGACTAGTACAAGGTCATGCCATGGGACTCAATCTTAAGACTAATCAGCTTCCAGTGGAGCATGTGGTCACCATTTGTGAATTTACATTACAGTACCCACCTAGACACTTTTCCAGGTCTAGCCTTGCCTCTGCAACAGCCTCCAGAGGTCTTGCCTCTAGCCTTTGCCTGTGCAGACTCAAAAGACAAGACTTCTCCCACATCTGAGAAGCAGGCACCATTCCAACTAACCTCTCCACTTTATAACAGAAGTAACAGAAGTTGTCTTGGGACTCTTCCAGATGACAGGTGCAATGTGACCTGCAACTGTCAGAGGCAATATGAAGTTCCCAGGCAGCACCTCAGGAGATCTTTGTTTGCCACAACCACCAGATATCTTGGTCTGCATTTAGGGCATTTCAGTTCAAAAAGGGAGGTGATTCTTGGCCAACATAAGAGTCGAGTCTTCAGCAGATGTCACTTTGTGGTTGGCCCCCCTATACTGACTACGTGTACAACATTGCTTTACTAACCTTACTACCAGACAATAAAGGGAGGTTACCTCAAATATGCGGTAGGAGGCTGAGGATCCAGGAAACTCATCAGCACGAACTTCCAGGTGACTGAGTTTCTGAGTTACATTCTCTTCCACAGAAAGAGTCTCTGCTTCATGTCCAAGGCCGTTTGAAGAGCACTGGGGCTGTTCTGTTATGAAGCCCAGTCCATCCTTACTGCTCTTCCATCCAGGCACTTGACTCCTCTTGTTCTCTGAGAGCAAATCCATCAAGGGATTTTGGTTTTGACTAGGTGCCAGCTCTGGGAATTCAGTGAAAAGCCAATGTCTGTCCTTGAAAAACCCATTTTCGTGGATTTTGTAGAAGTCATTCCAATATTTGTTGGCATTAATCTCATAATCAACTGTAAATGTTTAAGAAAAAAAATTAAGAACCATTTTTCAATATTTTATTTTTATCTAATGTCAGTGATCACCTTGCTTCACCAGAAGTCATTTTAGGTTATAAGTATGCTCAATTAGAGCCACAGCCTCAGAGATGGAGACCATTTCGTCCTACCACCTATTGTGTGTGCATTCCCTCCATAACTTGTCCTTCTACGGAACCCAACTTCTGCCAAGACACTTGTTACCTATCAATTATTTTCTCACATCTTTGGACAGCTCTTAACTATCAGAAAATTCTACTGTTAAACAAAAGCTTTTTCTAATCACTTTTGGTCAAAAGGTCCTACCATTTCTCAGAGCCATACAAAACAACTCTTCTGTGTTTTGAGGGCTGTTATTTTTTTCACAAGCTAAATATCCCAGGTTATTCAGTCATTCCCCTGTGAACTCAGTGGTTCCAACACGGGCAGCGTTTCTTTAAATGTGTTCCTCTGTCTGTGGTTTTTTATAGAGTGTGGAGCCCAGAAAGGAATTGTACTACTTATAGATACTGAAAGTGGGAAGAAGGCTAAAAGAAAAATAGAGAATGCTAAAAAGAAAAAAGGGTCTTCAGATGAGAAGAGTTTTGATGCTGGAGGACAGAATATAGTGAAGAAGTGTGGACTGTTTAGAGGAAAACTATTGTTTAAATCAAGGCTGCCCTAGATTTCAGCTTTCTGCTCTTTGTCAATACAGGGCCTTGATAAGTGTAGCAGAAAGAACAAAAATCTAAGAAATTGGATAGTTCCACCACTGCTACTACTAACTGCTTACCTCTGGGCAAGGCACTTAGTGTCCTGCGGTCCAAGTTTCTTTAACTGTAAAAAGAGGATGGTGGACCACATGATTTTCAAAATCCCTTTCAACTTTAAGTCACTTTGATCTAGTTCCTATCAAACTATGTCAGGTAAATATTTTGTGACTAGAATCTTCTTCACTATTGTACAGAAATCTTTCAGTGGGTACTACTTTCCAATTTCTAGTCCCGCCTTCAATCATCTAGGATATAGGCCCAACCAGTTCTAGTTTTAGTATCTAGGGGCATTCTGCAGTGAAGTCATCCACCTCTTCAGAAGTGGTCTCCTTTTCTATGGTCAGACTTATCTCCATTCGTCTCACCCATCTTTCCTTGGCAGAAGCCTTAAATCCGCACAGCCAGCACACAAGGAAAAGACACAAAATTCACCAGTCATCAGTTCCCTCCTCCAACAACATTTAGAATCTAACCACTTGAAACTAGTTTCAGTGGTAACATTTCCTCAGGCAAAGTGTAATCATACATTAAACACATCCCCTAAGACAAAATCCTGTGGCAACTGCCATAGGCCAGTCATATTAATATGAGTCTAGTGGACATAACTGAAAAGTTAAACATTAAAACATAATATCAGTAAAAAATAAAACATCCTCTATGCCCTAACAAGATTTTACCGGTGTAACCCTTTTCCATTCATGCACATCCCCTCCTTCTCCCGTTCCACCCCCGGAGTCCAGGAACAAAGGCTCTTGGCAGTCTCGGTTCTCTGGCCTCCCGCAAAGCGTATCCAGCAGTCCTCTGGCTGTGGATACCATCGAGGGTCGCCTTGGGCGCACCTTGCTTCTCCTGGCACACCCGCTGGGTACTGTTCTCCTGGACTTTCCTCTGCGCCGCTGCGGCCTGCTCTTCCGACCACTCCACATTGTCCCTGGAAAAATGAAACAGGCAGCTGAGGGGCCTCACGTTCCAGCTGCGGACAGGGTGAGGGGCTGGCTTCGGAGCACCTCTTCTGGGGGCGCAGAGCGACTCGACTTAGGGCAACGGGACTTGTAGCTGGCGGGCAGGGGCTTCTCGGAGAGCTCCAGGGAGGACGGACAGAGGGTGAGCCGCGGGCCGATGGAGGGGAAGGGCGATTACCAGGCATTGTAGTGGAAGACACGAGCTGGATCGCTCAGCAAGCGGTTCCCAAACTGCTGCCTCTTCTTGCCGTCCTCCGTGGACGAGCCTTCAGTGAAAGAATCTGCCATGATACCGGACCCGGAAATACCTGCCTCTCCGTGAGGCCAGAACTTCCTGCGGGACCACGCCCCCTTCCGGGAGGCACCGGGTCTGGGCGGGAAAAGACGGAGGCTGGGTAGGGCGGCCCCGGCGGCGGGTCTCCGCGTGGCGCTCGAACTCCTCTGGGTGGGGTTGGTCTTGAGTTGCGCAAGGGCTTTGGTGAACGTGCGTGGTGGCAAGAAAGTGGGGGACGTTCCACTTGAGCCCTCTTTCAATGCTGGGATCCTCCGACAAGTTCCCCTATTTCACTCAAGTCGCAAGATAGGAAAAATCTTGAATCACTTTTGAGAACTAAGGGTACCTAATTCCACTGTAGAACTAATAATGGCCAAAAGGGTTAAGGAAGGTAGCTGGCAGGGTGAGGAAATAGGACAATTTTCCAGCCTCTAGAATCAGCTTTTCATACTGTGAAAGCTATGAAATATATATATTCTTCCCATTATTTTTCTCGGGGAAGGATATGAAATAACCAATGAGAACTTTAAACATTTTTTAGCTCTGGCTGGTGTGGCTCAGTGGATTGAGCATGGGCCTGGGAACCAAAGGGTCACCAGTTCCATTCCTAGTCTGGATACAAGCCTTGGTTGTGGGCCAGGTCCCCAGTGGGGGCGGCCCACACATTGGTGTTTCTCTCCCTCCCTTCTCCTCTCTAAAAATAAGATAAAATCCTTTAAAAAATTTATAACCTAATAACCTGTTTGAATTATCCATACCTAAGCTTATTTGCCCAATCAAGACTTAACTCATACACAGATATAATTTTTGTTAATACAGTTCACCCTCACATTTCTATTTCAATAATTACTACAAACTGATTCTAACAAGAGTCTCTTAGAAGAAGGTATGCTGTCAATATAAGATAAGGTTAATCGAGAAGACTTCCAAAAGAGTAATGATTACCATTTGGAAGGAGAGAAGAAAAGAGTTAGTTATTTGAGTAGTGCCTTACTGGAGTTAGCACACCATGATAACCAGTGATCATTTATGCAGATTCTTTCCCTGGCCAAAACTAGGACACAAATGAGAGATTCTATACATCTCCCACGACAGAAATGGGAACAACCCCCAAATCCTCTCTAATCACAAAGAAAAAGACACAAGGGAATAAAAAAAGATAAGATAGTAAAGAACTTGTACTTTATTTGAAGACAAAATACTTTTGCCACTGTTGTGGTCTTTTGAAACATTTTGAACAAAACCTCCTTTCCGAATAAGTACAAGTATTTTTATCTTTTCTCAAGGGCAGCTGTTTACAGATTTGATGGTTGATTTAGACTTATTCTTGGCATCTTGTTCTCTCATCTACAAGCTTTTCTTCTCCTGCACACCAAAATCTGTTAGGGTTCCCAATCAAGAGTCCCAGTGCGCAATTTCCTACAGAGAGCTCACTCTTGAAGTTACTTATTACTATATTAGTTCCAATAGAGTCACTTAAAATGTCAAACAACTTGGGCTCTATTGATGAAATGTGTTAAAGTGTCCTAAACTTAACTTTTATGCCATTATCTTTGGTTGGGCTGTACAACTCAATTTTCGTCATCTTTTGGGGCACCTAAAGTATTTTTTTCCCCAAGAAATTTGGAAGACAAAGCTGAGTCCTGTGTGGTTATCAGACTGCTGGCCGCACTACGTTTCAGAGGAGCTAAGGGTCCCCCTGCTGGTGAGTGGTGAGAACTCTTCTAGCTCAGTGGGTGGCATGGGTTCCAAGGATGTAAAAGGTTAAGAACTCCTTTGGATTATTGCCTTGGCTGTCAACCCGGCACAAGGTAGTTAATTGTTTCATGCTTTTCTTTCAGTTTCAATCACTGGAAATTCCGGTCTGTGTAAGTCTGTGCTCTGGAACTGAAGTGCCAGGGATGGCACCCTTGGTGCCCCAGTTTGCTCTCTTTGAGGTTTCACAGAACCTGCTGGACAGCATTTGTAGCAGCTCTAGATAATTGAATAAACTGGTTTAAAAGCTTTAATTTTAAAACAGATTTTGTCCTTTTTTTCTTATTAAAAAATAAATGTTTGTTGTAGAACATTTAGAAGATGCAGGTAAGACAAAAGAAAAAAGAAAATACCCCATCGCATCCTTAATTTAACCCATTACACAACGTTGGTTTATATCCTTCCAGTCTTTCTTTCTAATTTACTTATAGAAATAACTTTTAAGTTAAAGTATTTTTAGAGCAAACTGCTTTGTATCTCTCTTTTTAACACCTTCATTGAGGTAAACTTTATATACAATTAAATTAATCCATTTTAAGTGTACGGTTCAATGAGTTTTTGTAAAAATCTATATTTGCGCAGCCACCACCATACTTAACTTTAAGAACTAACATAATAAAGTTTTCTCATACCTCTTAGCGGTTATAGCCTGCTTGTCAACCTAATAATTGCTTGTGAATATCATTCTTTGGTTTGAAATATTTTTTACAACATCATTTTGATTATTATGGTATTGTTTTATATAGCTGTACCATGATTTATTGGACATTGAGGCTTCTTTAAATTTCTTACTTAAAAATTCAACATGACAAACATCCTTGTAACGAAATCATTTTGTACCTTCATTCATGATTACTTCTTTAGGAATAATTTCTAGAAGTGAAAGTATTGATGTCAATGGTTATAATTACTCCATGATTTAAGTTCTGTGAGGTCAGGGTATTATATCTGTTTGTTTACTGTTGTATGTCCAGATCCTATGCAACTCATAGGATCACCAATACATAATTGGTGAGTGAGTGAGTGAGTGAGTCACTGGCTGAGTACCCCTGGCTATACTGTATTCCATCAGAGAGATGCCAATTCATACCATCACCAACAGTGTGTGGCATTTAGTAGAATGTATTAGTGTGCATTTTAGATTTTCTAGGACAGATCTATTTAAAATATTATGCTATTATTCCATTGATCTAAGGAAATATTCCAAAAATTCTAATATTTTGGCATCCAAATTATATCTCTTAGATTTCCAATTACACTTACAGCCATACCCCCCAAAATGTCTCTTATAAAACCATAAATCTTGTTTTTTTGTTAGAAAACAGTCATTTATCTATAAAGTTATTTTCCCCAAGATCATAATATTATAAAGAACAACAAGTATATTTAGATGGTTTTGAGTGTTCAAGGTAACACAAAATTACTTCAAGGTGGTTTCATTAAACAGTTTTGGGAGTCTTCACTCTTTTCATTGCTTTTTCCTGGAACATTATAATTTTACATTATAAGCCACTGATACTATCAATATGGAACATGTCTTTTCCCTTTTCTATAAGGGAAAAAAGTGAAATGGATGATACACACTGAAACATGATTCAAATAGCAAGTTTAATGTATATTTTTCCACAATAAAACATTTACAACTGCCCCACTTGTAAAATAGTTATATATGTGTTGCTTTATAAGTGCAATAAAGAACAATGACAAGAAATGTAACAGGTGACATTAGCTACTTTTAAGAGTGTTCCAAGAGATTGCCGTAGGAACACTCAAATTTAATCAGGATTCCCTGGGGGATGTTGACATTATTTTCTGAAACTGAAAGGTCATTGTCATCCCCTGCCTCTGGCCATTTTGACAAATAATTAAAAACCTAATGCCATTTGCAGTCACATTCACTAGATGCCTATTGCTGGGAGGGCCTTATGGACTCTCCAGGGCAGCCCCTGGTGTGGAGGGAGGTGCCTGCAGCCATCTTTCTCCCGCGCAGGCAAAGTTGAGCCAGGTGGGGGCCCCAGAGTGCAGCTCTTGCTAGGGAATTAACAGAGTGGCATCTATTTACTAGTAAGAATTGGAAAAGGGAAACCATATTATGACTTAAATTTTTTTACTGGTCAGAATTCAAAAGATGTCAACATTTCCAGCTGCTAAGAATGTACTAGACAAAAGCAAGAAACGATAATTTTGATATCTATGAAAAAGTAGTTTTCAATGAGCTGCTTAGAAAATGTAGAAAATTCATTGTCGATACCCTTTGGAACCTTTCCATTTTCTTCTTCTTCCTGCCTCTGTGTCGCATTCACTGATGTCCGAAGAGGAAGAGAATGAAGAATTGTGGAAGGAATTTCTATTCATGCAGGCATCATATAACCTTAAGTCCTTTGGGGAAAGTAATTCTTGGCAAACATTCCAGGACCATGTGTAAGTAGAAAATGTGTCATAAAAGGACTCATTTTTAGTGTCTATTCCAACCAAATCTCCTCGGATCTTCTGCCAGAGGTTTAACATTTCTTTCCGGTGCTCAAGAGCAGTTCCTAAGTTATAAGTATCTATAGCTCTCTTCACCTGCAGTGAGAAAGCAGAAGTTTACAGTAGTTATCATAACATATCTTTGATTTGTGGACCACAATTCTAGATATTCCAAGAGTTATGTTCCTAGGCTACTTGAAAGTCACTGAGTTTATACATTGGGTAGTGCCTCTGGAGGAATTAGGAGTCTACAGACAATGAAAATAAATTACTTTAGAATAATGAGATAATTCATTTTATAAGAATATTAAAAACACAAGAGTCTACAACAAGGAGGAATGTGGGATGGAGGTAGGCCATGAATATAATAGGAATGCCAAGGATGGTTCTCGGTCCACCCCAGGTCAGGGAGGGAGAGAATGCTGAGCTGAGTGGGTCCTCAAGGATTTGGTGAAACTGAGGGAGTGGTGATGGGAAGGTGTTTCAGGAGATGGGATAGCATAAGCAAAGGCTCAAAAGCAATAAACATCCTGGTGTTGGTGGGGAAGAGGGGTAAAGCACTTTGGCATTGACAAAGCATCAAGTTCAAAGTGGGAAGGCAAGCCAGGCAAGGCTTGCTGTAACCAGACCCTTAGCTTTGGTTTCATGAGGCTGGAGAGATCCTCTCCTCAGTGGGAATTATGTGGTAGTAAGCCACTCTTTCTGATGGACATGAGATAAATCCCTCTGTGTACATCATCAGTGAGAAGGAAGCATCATTCTGAAACAGGACAGTGACATAGTTGGATCTTCGTGTTAGATCATTGGCAGCCATGTGGAGAATGGACAGGGGGAGCAGCTATGAGGTAGAGACACAAGGTGGGAGGTTGC
Source organism: Phyllostomus discolor (assembly GCF_004126475.2). Classification (NCBI taxonomy): domain Eukaryota; kingdom Metazoa; phylum Chordata; class Mammalia; order Chiroptera; family Phyllostomidae; genus Phyllostomus; species Phyllostomus discolor. The sequence continues at coordinate 91,044,583 of NC_040910.2, forward strand.
TGTCCAGGCTGGACCTAATGAGGCCTCAGTTAAGGCAGTAGTGAGAGGATGGAGTAAAGGGAACAGGCTTGAAAAATCTTCCCGGGAATGAGAGTAGCCAATTTGGGAACTGGTGCATGTGAAGAGTGAGGAAAATGTGTAAGTTAAGAATGGCTCCTGGCTTTCTAGTTTCAGTGGTCGGGTAGATGGTTGTATCAACAACTGAGATACAGATTCCCCAAGGAATAGCCAATCTGATGCAGATGCCAAGTTCGGTTTTGGATACGTGAAGTTTGATGTGCTATGAGACAGCGAGGTGGAAATGTCAGGCAGTCAGTGAGGTAAGGCAGAAGTACTGGAGAGAAGTCTAAGCTAGTGGCAGATTTATGAATTATCAGTATGTAGGTGGCAGTTAAAATAAGGAGGGTAGATTGACAGTCCAAAGAATACTCGTTCTAGTTTTTCCTTCACTTAGTGCACAGATCCTCAATGTTCTGCTGGGACTGGGTTACAGGTATGCCAAAGTCTTGATCTTCCCAAGCATCTCAGCCCTTGGGGCAGCTGGTGCGCCAGGCTGGAGGCCTCAGGCTGTAAGTAACCTCCATTTAACCCAATGTGACATGTGCCATGATGAGAGAGGATGGGAGCCCCTTCCTTTGCACTCCCGACATGCAGCACAGACCACCTGTAGCTCCATTTATCCCAACGTATTACTATTGCTCATTTCTTTCTCCATGTCTTCCACCCTTACTCTAAGCTCACTGAAGTTAGGAACTGTGTTTTTTTTTTCTCTGTGATCTCTCCTAATCCCAGAACTTTGTTGACACTGGGTAAATATTGACTGAAGAAATGGGTGGACAAGTGTGTACAGTGAGAACAGGGGCAGGATGAGACTAGAAAAGAAGGAAACATCAGGACTTTGGGGATGAATGTTCAGGAAAGAGAAGAAAGAGGAATGGACACAGAACTACAAAGCGAATTGAAGATGCAATTTGGTAAAGGCCAAGGAAGTAGAAAGTGTCAAGGAGAGCTTGATCATTAGTGTCAAATACAGAAGGGAGGTTACATAAAAGAAATAAACCCTAGTCTGTCTCTGTGGAGTACAAAAGTTGCTAAGGAGTCAGGACACAAAATTAGACAGGCAGCACAGAGTTGTGGTTAAAAGGGTGGATGCTGGAGCCAAGCTGCAGGTGTTTGTAACTCTGGCTCTATTATTGCCTAGCTGTGTGCCTCTGGGCAAATCACTTAACCTCTCTGTGCATATCTGTAAAATGATAAGGAATGATAATGGTGCCTACCTCAAAGGATTGTTGAGATAAGTAAATGAATTAGAATGTGTGAATTAGAGCACTTGTAGAACACAGTGCCTGGCAGCTAGGAAGCTCACTTAAACTATTATTACTATTCTTCTACTTTTAAATCCTCACTTGAGGTTATGTTTACTGATTCTAAAGAGAGAGAGGAAGGGGAAGAAAGAGAGAGAGAGAGAGAGAGAGAGAGAAACATCAATCGATTGTCTCCTGGATCCCCTCAACTGCAGATCGAACCCTCAATCTAGGTATGTGCTCTGACCAGGCATCGAACTCACAATCTTTTGGTGTATGGGATGACACTCCAACCGAATGAGCCACCCCATCAGGGTCTATTTTTCTTTTAGCTGCTGTGATAAAAGCTCTGTAACTCATCATGATTCCCTGAGTGCACTTCTCACCGTGACTGTCAGTTTAATATCCTAACTAGTGGCTATTTCTAGCATAAACAAATTAATGTCCCAGAAATGCTGCAGGGTGTGGCTCCATAGCTGATTAGCAGGATGATTTATAAGTTAATGTTTGAATCCATTTGGTTATAGAGCAGGAAACATCATTACAACAGGTAGAAATGAGAAATGGTCTTGTCTCATTTTAAAGACATAGAGGAGAACAAACTGTCTTGGTTTTATGGTTGTAGTACCGAAGTGGAAAATATTTTTGTCAATGCCTTCTGGGAAGGCATTCAACAGCAACTACTCACATGCGGTTTAATGGCAGCTGCATCAGTCACTGTCCAATTCTGTCTTCTCTTGAGTATTTGGTCAATGGTGAGGATGTCAGTTGAGTAGCCTGAGGCAGAGTTAACACGCTTTATTTTTGCTGCCTTGATGCACATTTAAAAAAGAAGGTTAGTGATATATTTTAGTTTGAATTATACAACAAAGATATAATAAACAAGTATATTGTATCATGAAAGAGTTTGTATATGATTTATAAGGTTATTGTTTAAGCACTTGTCAGGTGTTCCGGGGCCCCTGGTTTTATCCCATGTGTACACGGGCATCTTGCAAGTTCTCTTTCATAATGAGGAAGCCTACTCAAAAGAGAAGTAGAGGCCAGAAGATGTGGAATGGATATGGAGGGTAGAGAGGAGCCAAAGCCATCCTTACCTAAACTTTCCACACCATCACAAGCACTGAAAATGAATGTGCCCATCACAGAATACAACCTGCATTACTTCCAGACTTCTCATGGGAACCAGCCATGTCCTCCTTGTTCCTGGGCTGCTGACCAGTGTGGTGGAAATCATGGGAATACACTGACTACTTTCTTTGAAAATGTGTATTGCCTCATTTCATGCAGGCCCGCAGTACTGTTTGGCATTAGTTTTCTTCATTCACTGTTAATTCTCTTACAATCTTCACGTGATGGTTGGAAAACCAGACCTTCCGTCTCCCTCCACTTATCTCTTCAAGGCTATCTAATATAAATTCTTTTTATTCTTCTTTCCACTGTAGGACTTCTCTATCCTTGAACGTGTTTTTTCCTCCTTCCCTCTTATATGTGTTTTTCTTAATGTCCAGGGCCAACTCTCCCCTGTATCTTTATTTATTTGCCTCCTGGGCGACATCCCTTCAGCTGTCCTCTTTCCAAGGCCAACTTCAAGGATGTGTCACCTATACAATTACATAGGACCTCAGACTCAGAAGGGCCATGAACTTGGTTTAATGTTCCACTGTTGCTGTATTAATATTCTTAATTATTTTTGGACAAGGGGCCTACATTTGCATTTGGCACTAGGCCTCGAAAATTATGTAGAGAGACCTGTCCCTCTGGTCCCCAGTTTCTTTTTTGAGCAGTGATTTTCAGCTTCGGCTGCATGATGGAAGAACTTTAAAAGATACTGATGCAAGGGCCCATTCCCAGAGATCTGATTTAATTGGATAGGGCTGTGGCCTGGGCATGAGTTGTTTTTAAAGTGCTCCCACAGGGCAGCCAAGATTGAGAACCAACGCTCTCAGGGTCCTTCCTCCTCCTGGCTACAAATGTGCTCATCCCGCATGTCCTGAAACAACTTTTTCTAGACTCTGATTCTATAGCCAGCTATAATTCCCCATCTCTCTTCCTGGACAGTTAAATTTTTTTCTAAGAGGAGATGATTTCTTTTTGGGGAGATAGCAGGGGTCTGCTTTATTAGTTTCTGGAGATGCATGATAAAAATTTCCCATTGTAATAATGGGTTTGCCTATTCATTTAGCAATTATCCTTACATTGGGTAAAAGAGAGAAATTTTAAGGCAAGCATAATTTGCATGGTACACACAGGCTCAGGATAGTAGTATCTTCCTGATGTTTTTTAAGAATCTTTTAAAAAAGATTTTATTTATTTGTTTTTAGAGAGAGGGAAACCTCAATGGGTGAAACATTGGTTGCCTCTTGCATGCCCCAAGCAGGCAACCCAGGCCATGTGCCCCGACGGGGAATTGAACCAGCGACCTTCTGCCCTGAGGGATGATGCCCAATCCACTAAGCCACACCAGTCAGGGCTTAAAAATCTTTACATAGCATATTTATCTTTAGCTATTTTTCCTTAAATTTTACTTTTCCTCTATTAATCTATCGGTACCAGCTTACTTTAATTTGCATTTGCTTCATATATTTTTGCTGTCCCTTTACTTTTAAACTTTTTGAGCCATATTTTAGGTGTGTCTTCCATAAAAACATCTATCTGAAAATTATTTTTAAAAATCAGAATTCTTATATTCCAGTTGGAGAGACTGACGATAACCAGTCAGACATCCCAGGTGGAGGGGCCAATGTTGGGAAATAAGTTCAAAGGGAATAAGTGTCCTCTGTTTCCATCTCATCAGTGACATTTGCCTGTGGGTGTGGCTTCATCTGGAGAGATAAAAACACAGTCTTAAACTCTAGGTCATTGGTGATCATCACAGAGCTCTTCATTTTATTTATTTATTTTTTATTAAAATGATGTACTTGTTGTCTCATTTATGTAAAAATTCCTGAAATGGGACTTCAGGCATGGGCTTGGTCCAGAGGTTCAGAATGTCATCAGGGTTTCAGGTCTATGACTTTGTGACCCTCCACATTTTAGCTTCATCCTTAGGTGTGCTTCTCTTCCGTCACAGGGCTGCCTGCTGCCCCAGCGCTATAGTTTCCTCATCCATATCCAGGGGGAAAGACAGCTTCTCCTGCCCCAAATATCAAACAGTGGTTATACACTTCCCTCTGGTTTAACCAGCCTAGATCACCGACCCATCACCAAAGTCATTGTGACTTGGGAAATCTGATTCCTTGATTGGCTCAGATCAATCAGGACAGATGACTTTGGCAGCTAGGGGTAGATTTAAAACCTCTCAAACCAGAAAGCTGGGGGATTTCTTGTCTTCTTCAGGGTGGGGAAGAGGTATGGATATTGAGGAGAGAATCCACTGGCAAATCCACTCCTTTGGTTTCCTCCTTTCTTCCCATACACACACCTTTAAAAGTTTATGCCTTCATGAACCACATGCATCTCTTCTTCAAAAGGAGTTATCCCAGGTCCCATCTTGAACTTCAAATCCAAGATCTGTGATGTATCCTTCCCCAGGTCAGTTTTTAGGTAGAACTCTTCACAGTCATCATAGGACTCTTTAAAAATTTTTAGAAATTTTTACTGTGATAAGAACTCTTAACATGAGATCCACCCTCAACACAACTGTTAGTGTGCAATACAGTATTAACTATATGCACAGTGTTGTAGGGCACATCTCTCTAACTTATTCCCCTTGCATAATTTTGACTTCATGCCCGTTGATTAGCAACTCCCCATTTTTTTCTCTCTCCTCCAGTTCTGGGACTCATAACTTTTGCCTGGGGGGAACTTTTAGGGATCTCACAGTGATGGGAAGAACACATGGACCTCTGGAACCCAGAGGTACTCCACCAGGGAGGCTGGTCTCCAGTCAAGTTTTGCTCTTGTTTCTCAGGTGGAGAGGCATGTGACAAACCTGGGGTAAGGCCACAGCTTCCTGAAAGAATATCCAGAAACTAGGGCATACTTGCCTGAGACCTTAGAACTTATGAGAATAAAGTATACCTTGGGTGGGGAGGTGGGGCAAATAGATTAGAGGCAACAGAGCTTGAATCAGGGTCAGAAGGTTCAGCTGGGATTATTAATAGGGTTCTAGTCCAAGGGCAAGATGGCCCCTGCATCACAACATTGCTCCATTGGGTTGTGGACTTGGTTCTCTCATCCCATGGTGTGTGGCCCAACCATGATCTGGAGACAGTTGAGGGAGACGAAAATGCAGCTTCTGGGCCCTGAGTTGATGGGAGAGCAGAGCAGTTGGAGGTAGGACCTGAAGTCCTCTTTGTTATTATTCTTATATTCCCCACTCCCAACCCCAAGCCTAGGAATGTATTTTTCAGTAAGTTTAACTGTGTGTTGAAATTAAATAAAATATTTATACCTGAGTTTAAACTTAGGAATATGTGTGTGGAATCTGGTTTGTCATACAATGACTGAAAATATTTGTCATTAAAAAGCATGTTACACCCTGGCTGGGTAGATCATTTGTTTAGAGCATCACCCTGATACACCAAGGTTGCGGGTTCAGTCTCTAGTCAGGGCACATACAAGAATCAACCAATGAATGCATGAATATGCAGAACAACAAATTGATGCTTGCTTGCTTGCTTCCTTCCTTCCTCTTTCTCTCTCCCTCTCCCTCTAAAAAATCAATCAATATTTTTTTTAAAAAGCATGTTACTAGTTCTATGAAGTTAGAATTTTAAAACACAAGTATTTAGATTGATGTGACATAATTTAAATCTCACCTGTATTTTCCAATCTCTTTTATGGAAAAAATAGTCCTCAAAGAAATTCAGAGGCTCCTTTCTCCTTAGCATTTCTAATTTATGTATGTCTTTGAATGGCTTTCCCAATATCACTCCATCCTCATTAGGAAACAGTGGAAAGATGGGTATTTTTGCATATGGATTATCTGAAGGAGGATTGCATCCTGAAAAGATTAAAAAAAATGTTACCACCAATAACATAAGAAATTCACATTGAAGACATACACGTGGCATCTATTTTGTTCTTTGTCTTTTCTTCTCAGTGCCATCTGTGCTTCTTCACTCTCCTGTGCCCCCGCCCCCACCCCTCCACACACTCGCAGCTTCATTCAGGTGTCTGAGGACTCAGGTAAAACATGCATTTGCTTTCAAAGGTAGCTGGGTAACAGAGACCAGTCACTCAAAATAGGCTGTGGTCCTGCTCTTACAGCACTTGTCCTCTGGTACTTATCTCTGACGAGTAATGTACAAGTAGATCCTGTACAACAGTGGGGAAGTGGGTCTTACTCTTGAGCTCCTCAAGATATTTGAGTACATCCTTTTCTTGCATGACTGAGATCTGGGCAGCATTAACAAAGGCGGCCGTGCTCGAGCTCAGAGGTGTGCAGACTTCTGGCCGAAATCTCCTTTTTCCATGACCCGCAGTGTGGGGACTCCACAATATTCCTGAGGTGCTTTCTTGGAATTTTCTTCGGAAATACCTAAAAATATATATATAATCCAAAAGTGAATAGAAATTGCTATAGTTGTACTGAAAATGTGCCTGAGTGTTAGACAAATAGGGAAAAATAACAGGTTACGAGTTATAGATGCTGAATACATTTATTTTAAATTTAATTTGTATATTCATTCATTATTATTTATTGAGTGCCTGTTTCTGCAAGTTATAGACTGTCCACTGATAACTTCCACAGGCCATTTGACTATATTTTTAAAGGAATATTTATTAGACAAGTATCATTTAGCACAATATATGTAAAAGCAAATAATACAATGAAAGATTTAAATCAAGGCCTCAGAATTTCATACAAACACCAAGACCAAAATCCTAAAGTATTGGTATTTGCATTTCAATTTTTTCCTCACTAACTTAAAAAATAGCTTAAATTTACATGGCTTGGAAGTTATTAAATGTAACTAGAATTGACAAACATGCTAAGTGTTTCACTTCTAATTGTAGACACAGCTCCTATATTGAGTTTTCCAAAAAAAAATAAATAAATAAGCATGTCTTTCAACATGCATCCAGTGTTCAATGTAATGTGATATCAGAGCTACATTTAACATAATTCAACTGTTTTACCCTAAATACATTTACCGCTTAAGTATATCCTACAATAGAACTAACTTGAGAAAAGCTAACAATTGTTTAACAGCTATAGTTTACTCAGCTGAGTTGTCACCCATTTGACTGTTTTATGAATGTAGTCCCTGGGCTTTGGCTTCCTCCCTTTTCCCAAAGACCTCGCAGTCTTGTCTAGAAAAACACCTATCAGGTATGATCCTTGGCAAACCCTTAACTGATACTGGCTTAAATACTAACACTAATTATTCCTATTTTGTGTTAGATTTTTAAATGCAACTTTTTTTGAGAATTTTTATAAGAATTTATTTGCACTGACGACATATGTTGATTGGTGAGCAAAATCTTAAACAAAAGGCAACATTTTTTAAATAAAAAAATTCTTATTGCAGAGAGTTTGGAAAATAGAGAAAAGTATGAAGAATAAAACGTCACCAGTGACCTTGCTATCCACAGTAAATCACTGTCGATTGCAATGCTTTGCGATTTGTATGTGTATGCACCCGCTACTGTGCTTTTTAGGTTATACATTCTTTAAGAATAAGCAGAGCAGGCTATATATGATATAGGACTCTAATTCACAGTGCAAATATCCCCCAAATGTATAAACATCTGACTTACAAACATGCACAGCTTATAGATCAATGACAGATCTTTTTTTATTTATTTACTGATTTTAGAGAGAGAGACAGAAATATCGATTTGTTTTTCCACTTATTTGTGCATTCATTGGTTGATTCTCCTATGTACTTTGACTGGGGATCAAACCTACAACCTTGGCATATTGGGATGATGCTCTAACCAACCAAACTACCTGGCCAGAGCCTGCATTTACACACCAATTATCAATACATCATACCAGTGCAAAATGGCTGACGATAAGGACTGATACGTATTTTTGAGACACTGTTACACCAATGTCACGTTTTCAGCAATGAAGAATCTCTGGTGACAGACTCTTCCTTGGGAGAGGAAGGAAATAGGGAGGGGCCTGAGAGCTGGGATTTTAACTTGAGTGTGGTAGGAAGCCATAGGACACTTATGATCTGAATTATGTTTTAAGAATATCACTCTGGCTGATGTGTTAAGAGGTATTTTGGGAGGCATGAGTAGAAACCTAGTTTTTGTTTGTTTGTTTGTTTGTTTGTTTTGAGATCAGACAAGAGGTAACTATGTGAGAATGTTGGGGCCCAGAAAGTTTGCATGGCTGGTTCCGAGTCACCCTGCACAAGTTTGGTCCCAGGAGTCTCAACGTCGGCTGCACACAGGTTCTGGGGATGTGGCGCACTCTCTCAGAGGTCCTCACTACTCTGCCCCTCACAGTTGTCCCTTCCAGCTGGGACAATTCTAACATTGCATGATAGACAACAGAAGTGAAAGAGCATGCAAATAGCACAGTGCTTAAAGGGCAGAAAAGCCTGAACTTTCTTAGCTGTCTTATGCCCTCAGTGGCAAGCTGAGATGGCCCGGGGTTGGCCTTGCAGTTTCAGAGCAAGGAGGCGCTGCGGGGTGGAGGAGTCAGGTCTCATCGGCCCCGCATCTTCTCCTTTGTGTTGGAATAGACCCTGTGACATGGGATGTTAGTGAGAGGTGACTGCCTTGTGAGTGTCCCCATATGTGCTTCTGAGGAGGTCATTTTTGCCCCGTTCTTTGTCACTTACCTTACTATTTCCTTTGTAGCCTTTCTGGGTAAGGCTGAAGTCTCTACAAGCTTTGACAGGATTTCAAACAACAGAATTCCTGGGTTGCCAGCTAAATCTAAACATTTCATTTTTTCTGGAACTATAAAGGAAAGAAAAGATCCAAAATGCCTTCTAAAAAACTCATCTATCAAGAAAGTACTAAAATGACAGTCTTTTTATTGCATATACAAAATTATTACCAGATTAAGGACTTGAGAATTACAGGAAAACATTCAACATTTGTTCTATTGTAGAAAGGTGGAAAGGTCATTTTTATTACTGAATAGACAAAATAATCATGGAATTGAAAAAATACTTTTAGTTCGATGGCTTCTAAGTAAACATAGTATTACATTTAACATAAACATGAATTTATGTTAAGGACCATTTCCCTGTTCTAAGCAAAAGGAGTTGTTGGTAAATATACATCTGGTTTGCAGACAAACACTTGTTACTATAGTGGCTACTTGAAGCAGTAATTTTGTTTGTCCTAAGGACAGTTCATAGCCTGTGAATGGCTATATTTTCAAAACAGTATGCAGTATCTGGAATTTGGAATGTATTTATCCTAGAAAATGTGACATGTATAAGATTAGATTTTCCAAGGCGCCTGTTAAACTCATAAACAAACCATTAGAGGACTAATAAAAATATTTCGAGTTTACCTTCGCACCGTTCATAACCTTAGGTGAGAGCAGGCTCTCTGACCTCCAGCAGGCTCCCTGGCCCTGGGCACGGGGGGGTAGATTCTTCATCAGGGGAGGATGGTATTTTTCAGGAACAGTAAATTATCTACACCCAAATTTGCATGAGAAAGAGCATTTTTTTCTATTTTTTTTTCTTTTGTAAAAGCAGTGCCTCTCAAAGTAGCTCATGTGCTTGATAAAGAATTAAAATACTATAAAGGGTAGCCTTTCTACACCACTGGTAGAGGTCTCTCATTAGAGATCAAAAAGTAGTATCTCCTGCAGACGGACTTGGTGCATTTAAGTGAAAACTCCAAAACTGTTATTAATTTGCTTAGCAAATGCTGTTTTGGAGAAGCAGCACAAAAGTAAATCACATTCCAGAATACCCATTCTTTTTTTAAAAAAAGATTTTATTTATTTATTTTTTTAGAGAGGGAAGGAAGGGAGAAAGAGAGAGAGAGAAACATCAATGTGTGGTTGCTGGGGGCCATGGCCTGCAACCCAGGCATGTGCTCTGACTGGGAATAGAACCTGTGATGCTTTGGTTCACAGCCTGCGCTCAATCCACTGAGGTATGCCAGCCAGGGCCAGAATACCCATTCTTGATTTGTCTCCTGATTGGAGGCCAAAATGAATACCCTATTTGTCCGACTATAAGACATACTCCCCCCAAATTTGGGAGGAAAACGGGGGTGTATTTTATAGTCCGAATGAGGCTTACCTGGCTCACTGGGGTAGGGGGCAGGGGGCGGCCTATGTTATTTATGTTATTAAATATTTTACCACAATTTTTGCTTCAAACTTTTTTTCCCTATTTTCCTCCTCTAAAACCTAGGTGCGTCTTATGGTCTGTTGCATCTTATAGTCCTAAAATACAGTAACATTTACTATGCAGTGAATTGCAACTGCTCAACTGCTATCTATCCAGTCCTGTGTCTACTTACCCACAGCCTTAAGGAAGCGGTTCTTATCTGTTAGCACCTTGATAAAGTCTGAGAAATTCACTTTCCCATCTCCTGCAACAGAAATCAAAGGCTCAGAACAAGAACCTAAGATGTACTTTAATGATCAGATTACATATTAAATATAACAATGAAACCATTATGGATCATTCAGTACTTAACATCAGAGCATTCTGGGGCTGGAGATATGCTCAGGGAACACTGGTCTTTGTGAAGTGGCCTTGACACTCTCATACCAGCCGTCCACGGCCCACGGACGGAAGCACTGGTGGGCTGTAAACATTGGAGCCGGGGCTCCCAGCCATGATGGTCCTGCCCATTCACTCCTTTCCGACAGACTGGTCATTTTTCAAAGATCCACTCTGCCTTCCACTCCATACTGCTAATATTTCTGTTATTGTAACATCCCCAAGTTGTACCTCACTTCCTCTAAAGTTAAGTGCTATTAGTCATGTGTGTGTGTTTCCATAAAAGAATAGAAAAACTGAGCAGTTAGTGGCAACAAGTGGAGCTTTAACCAACTGGTGACATTGACGCATATGTGGAACTGGCGCTCACATGGGGCACTGGCAGCTGGCGGGGAGCGGCGAGAGGAGAAATATGCCAAATGTATTTCCACACAGCATATCAGTTTGGTCACTAGGACCTTGCAGTCACTAGGTCAGTATATCCAAAGAAAACATGGTCTATGTGTTATAAAAATACCAACAAACATGCTGCAGCATTTGAAATTCAACAGGTGGGTTGTAATGATGGAAGGAAGATTCGCACTAATACGATGCATACAGAAACAAAGGGCTTGGATTTCCTTGGTAACATGAACTGTGAAATCGTCAATGCCTTTGTAATATATATTATTTTAAGGCACCCTCCGAAATGTACGTCATGACAGGCAATCTGAATTTGACATCGAAAGATTACAGCCACTTTTAGTTTCCACATAGGCTTTTTCAAAGAAGCATTAAATTGATTTCATAACCTGTACACATACCTCACTGATGTCCTCAAAGAGAAACACACACATAGGTACGTTTGGCAAAGAAATGAGGTTTATTTTTCATATTCATACAGTTCCTGAGAGAAAAGTATATATTTACAAAAAGCTTCTATGAGAAAAATAATGACAAATAAAAGTACTCACGATCGATATCAGCATATTTTAACTCATTAGAAACATCATTCATGTTTAGACTCATTCCCAACTTAGCTAACGTGCACATCAATCCATGCAAATCAATAGAGCCAGTTTTGTCCCTGTTGAAGAAGTTGTAGGCTTCTTGGAAGGCTGGAGAAATGCAATTAAGTTAGTCAGGGCAGTTATTCAAGCATAAATATACATTCTAATGGAACTAGGACGGACAACACAGTTGATTGGAGATGACGTTCTAAAAATACACTGAGAGAAATACGAGTACTTAATAGGCATTTCTTATTAAGAAGGACAGTGTCCTTCCATGAGATTTGACCTGGAATAAACTATTGGTGGAAAACCAAATATGTAGGCAAAATGACCCTTGAAAGATATCATACACCCTAACTACAGGAACCTGTGAAATACATCACTTTACGTGACAAAAGGGATTTTGCAGATGTAACTAAAATAGGTTACCCTGGATTATCTGAGTGGGCCCAGCCTAATTCCGGGGTCCCTTATGCATCTGGAACAAGAGAGCTGTGGCAGGAGAGGTGAGATATTCAAAGCACCAAGAGGGCGCCTGACCTACTGTTGCTGGTTTGAAGATGGAGAGGGCAATGTGATGTGGAATGCAGACTTTAAGGGGCTGATGGCCAGCAAGGAAATAGGGACTTCAGCCCCACAACTGTGGGTACTGAATTCTGCCAAAAACCTGAATGAGCTCAAAAGCAGATTCTCCTCCAGAGCCTCCAGAAAAGGGGCCAGGGTGGCCAGATGACTAGGGGCAGCCCCACACCCCAGAGCTGCTGAAATTATTTGAACTCGCCAATTCTAAACCAGCTCATCCTGCCTTGCTTGTTCCTTCCTGCAGAAACCACAGTCAAGGCTCTTGCCCACTTTCCCCAGACCCTTTACCTCCCAACCAACTCTGGGCTTCCTGGTGTGGCCCTAGAACTGTTTTCAGTGCATTTTATTTCTAGGGATCAGTAAGCATGAAAAACTTCTTCCATGACAGTCATTTCTGTCTTACAAAATCTAATCAGAACAACTGGGTGGCCTCAAAACAAGCACCTGTGTACGTTAATACACTTTAGACATCTTAAAGTTTGTAAGGCCATAAACTATTATTATTATTAAGGCATTTAGCTCAGTTTACAATAAAAATGCAATTTTGATCTTGATGGTCTTTTGTGTTTTCTAAATTAGCTTTCCCAGCAACAAAGGTGATTCTGTGATTCTTTTCTGTCTCCTGGTAGCCTAGCGGCAGGGGCCGGGTGGGGGTGGTGGTGAAGCATTTGCTGTATTCCAACCCAAACACAGCCACACTCGGCTTGTTTTCAGTTTTTAGTATGTCATGCTTTCCCTTTTCTCTGGCCCTTTTCAGATCCCCCCTTTCTGCCCAGGGCACCCCTCTCTGCGTTCTTTGACTGATTTACTCCTCATTCAGCCGTCTCTGGGACTCCCCTCCTGTCCTCACTAGATTAAGTTAGGAGACTTTGTTTTATGCTCCTGTACCATGCTGTGCTTCCCCTATCATAACTTGGGTCAAACTGTAATTTAAATGTTACAATCAACAAATTCCTGGCTTAATTGTTCCCTGTAAGACTTCCTACTAGGGTAGGGACCACATCTGATTTGATGTCTTCTTCCTGCCTAGTACCCTGTTGGCTTTAAATAAATTGTTATTGTTCGGATTAACGAACTGTAGCCAATGTAGCTCGTTTTATCATTACAATTCTTTTCTATGAGAAACCCCAGGACTTTAGTTGTGGTTATACTGTTTCATTACTTGATTGTTGTTTGACCCTGATTCTGTTCTTTTCCACACCCACAAGTTCTTCTTTGGATAAAAATACTTGGCTAGTACTATTTCAGTTTTAGGAGGATGTTTATTTGAAAGTAATCTCCCTTCCTTCCAACAAATTAGATATTAAATTTTAAAAAAATTTTGTTCTCAAATAACAAGAGTACTGTAGACAACCCATGAAATCCCCAATCTCTCTTACAGAACAAAATGATTAGACTTATTAAGGGGCTTTTGTTTATGTTTCCCTCTGGGGGATGATTCTCATTACCTCGCGTTTGTGAAGCCTTCAACTTCCTTTTTTTGCGCCTTAATCTCCGTGGGAGAGATCCCGGTAAACCTTTATTCCTGAGAAGAGATGCAGTGCACACGTGAACCAGCAAACATCAGTTCCAGTCATGGGTTTTTGCTGACCGCAGTGACTGGAAGCATCGCCACAGAACTACCGTCACACCACCTCAGGGACCTGTCACTGTCACTTGCCAGCAGCTACAGGCCGGGCAGTGAGAAAGCGCTGGCCATGGAGGCCCGTCTCCCTTGCCCTACACTTGCCCATCACCCAAGCCCCCTTAACGAAGCCTAATTTCTCTCAGTTTACAAAAGAGGGAACTGAGGCTCAGAGGGATTGAACAGCTCATCCCAAGTCACACAGACAATAAGTGGAAGTCCTGGGAGTCACACCCAGGTTTTTCTGACTCCAAAGCTCAAGAATATAATAAGCCTTATGCTATTTCTATTTTTAGAGATATAAGTTGTTTCAAATTTTTAACTAATTTAAATAATCTTATGGTGAATATCCTTATAGCAAAATTTTATATTCCTGGTTATGTTATGACTTTAATTGCCAAATTATATTTTTACCAGCATATGAGAGACATAGAGGTAGATCAGTCTCTCTCTCTCTCTCTCTCTCTCTCTATATATATATATATATATATATATATTTTGTATACATTTTCAGCATTTATTAGTTTGGTGGTATAAAGATGTATTATGAAAAAATGAGCCCTGGCTGGTGTGGCTCAGTGGATGAGCGCTAGCCTGTGAACCAAAAGCTCGTTGGTTCACTTCCCAGTCAGGGTGCATGCCTGGGTTGCAGGCCAGGTCCCCAGTTGGAGTGTGCAAGAGGCAACCGATGAATGTCTTTCTCGCACATTGATGTTTCTCTCCGTCTCTTTCTCCCTCCCTCCCACCCTCTCTAAAAGTAGATAAATAAAACCTTTAAAAAAAAGAAAAATAAGTTTACTTATAATATGATAATTTCAAAGTAAACTTATAATAATCATAATTTTATAAAATAATTTTATTTAAAATACATTTAGCTTTGATATGAATAGAACTGAAAGTTTTAAAAATATGGCATGTCTTAGTTTTTGTTTTTACAAGAAACAGTTTAAAAATGAAACCAGAGGAAACACTAAACATAGTACTCACATTTAGAAAATGATGGCTTATGAATTTGGTATCCCCTACCGTTTCTAGTAGATTCAAGTTACTTTCGAAGAAAGACTTAGGGGAGAAGGAGGCAATAAGGTGTCATAATGCATCATTCTCAACTTTTTTGACATGGAATTTCATCTAATAAGTCTTATTTTCTCAGCTTTTACTCATTTATTCTGCTAGTGTTTTCTTCTTATTACCTACTTAAACTTCTGAAAACTTTGCCTTTATTTGGATAGGTTATTTCATATTTGTTGTATTTCTAAAAAGAAATAACTTTTTTTTGCATTATATGAAAGATGCAGCCAATGGAAAAATATGTAGGTCTCAAGAAGCAAAAGGAAAATAGAAGGCCAGGCAGTGTAAAGTTTTTTTAGCTACATTTAAAAAAGGATAGTCTTGGCAGAATTTCAAGCCTTCTCTTGGATCAAACATGGGAAATAGCGTTATTATTTTATAATGTCTTAAAGGGCTGAGGAACCATAGATTTGGAACAAGCCCAGTCTAGCCTCTCGTCTTCTGTAGGAATTCAATCTACACGTGGCGTTATCTAGTCTTTGCTCGCCGACTTCCAGGGACAAGGAAGTCACTACTGTAGTTCAGGGTAATGAGATCAAGGGATTTGGCTACTCTGAGGTTGCCTTGCTCATATCCCTCTAGAAAAATAATGTACTCCTGTAGCAATGGCATAATCAAGGACACTAGTAAAAATACTCTCACAGTGGCACAGAAAATGGATAATTGTGAGAGAGGAGAGAGGCTCTTATGACCTGACACAGCATAATCAGTTATTAGTAGCCACTGTTTATTGGAATTTGTTGTTATTAGACTAAGAAAAAGCGATTGTTAATGTCACAGGCAAACCTCCCTTCCTAATTTTAGTACAACCGTAGTCATCGCTAATTTACTAGATTTCATTTTTTTTAAAAGATTTTATTTATTTATTCTTAGAGAGAGAAGGGAGGGAGAAAGAGAGAGAAAGAGAAACATCAGTGTGTGGTTGCTGGGGGTCATGGCCTGCAACCCAGGCATGTACCCTGGCTGGGAATCGAACCTGCGACACTTTGGTTCACAGCCCACGCTCAATCCACTGAGCTATGCCAGCCAGGGCTAGATTTCATTTTTTTTATGTTGTCCTGCCCCGACCGTGCAAATGACAGCCCATGGCGCTACCCTTCCCACAAGCCCACTCTGCTCCCTGCAGCCACCTTAAACCCGATTTCCCGTTACTGGCTACATTGGAGCTACAGACCTTTCCTCTAGACTCTGACTTGCTTAGGGGTGGGTCTTCTTTATGGTCCTCTAAATGTAATCTCCTTTAAACTGGCACTCAGAAGATCTTAATCTCTGACAACTTTTTAAGCCCTCTAGGATACTCTGTCCCCTCACACAAAAATACCCTCTCCTGTGGGAGAACAGGAAGGAGAACTCTTTGTCTCTCTAATCAAAAAGGGTATGTATATTTTTATTTTCATAAGGATCTTTATCTTTAATTCAGATGTTTGCCTTATAACTAACTTTATTGCAGAATAGATATTTGAAGAACATTCTAACTAGTTTCATCATAGTCTTTATGGGTGTTTAATACATTCATCACCTTAATAATTCTTTATCTTAATAGATTTATCACCTTAATATATTCATTACTTACCTCTTGCCATGGGAGCTGGGTACTTTTTCTAGAGGATTCAGCTCAGATTTTGACTTAATGTCAGAAACTTCCATGTAGCTAGTAACTCTGTCTGGAATTTAGGAGGTACAATTAAGGATCACAGATTAATTTCTCTATATCCTTTTGCCGTTTTCCCAGCTCAAGACCTGGATTTTGAAGTCCAGTACCTAAAGGAATCATAATATGTATAAATTTAAGTTAGAGGTTTGTGCATAATTAGAAGGCATGTAGAAAGGCCCCTTTTTCTAGTTCAAGGTCACTAAACAAAATTTCTTCCCATTGTTCTCCCTTCAAATAATGTCATTCTCCTTCTGTATAAAGATGAATGGCACCGT
Organism: Phyllostomus discolor; assembly: GCF_004126475.2. Lineage (NCBI taxonomy): Eukaryota > Metazoa > Chordata > Mammalia > Chiroptera > Phyllostomidae > Phyllostomus > Phyllostomus discolor. The sequence continues at coordinate 91,061,693 of NC_040910.2, forward strand.
GTGACTTGGAAAAAGTATCCTGGGAATATGTGGAAAAAGTTATTTAAGGACAACATTTATTTCTGAAATCAGTAGAACATGTCATGTTGTAATTGACAGAGGGTAAAATGTTATAGCACTTCCAAAATATTTACCTAATTATTTGTATCTTGGATACCGGCCTAGTAGTAAGCAGATTTTCCCAGGGTTTCCTTCTGGGAGGTCCGCCTGTGCCCTGCCATTTATTATGAATCCACAGGCCTTTCTTAAAAGTAGGAATGGGAGTGGGATATGATACTGTTTTGCTACCCCAGGCTTTCCTGCCTGGACTCAGCCACTGTGGCCTCCCTAGTCCCCCCTTTCCACTTCTGCAGAGTTAGAGAATTAGAGCCTAAGGACCAGAAGCTGGGTTGATAGGACCTCTCACTTTTATTGTTGGTTTTATTTCTCCAATGATCTTTTCAAAATGTAGAATGTATTAAGTGGTTCACTGAGACGAAATCTGGGTTGCTGACTTAGGAATATTAAATAGTCATATACTATTAAACCGTGAAGAAGTAGTCTCTGAATGTTTGGTTAGAGTTCAGTCTGTTTTCCCAGGTCTTTATCTCAGAGCCCAGAAAGCAGCTGTTTCTACACAACTCAAGGACATGTGCTGGAAATCTGGAAACCTACCACAGAGCTGGGAACTCCGGAGAGGCTCTACAATTTAGGCACTTGAAAGGTGCTGGGAAGTCATCCTCATGGCTCAAAATTATCATTACTTTAAAACACTACCTTCAATCTCTCATAGAGATGATGGGTTTTTGAAAAAGGACTCGGTGTAGATTCTCATGAAATTTGGAGATTTACCTACTTTTAGGTCATGCTACTTCCAACTTCTGGGCTTCAGTCAGATCAAGAATCCCATAAAGGGTTTGTTCCGTCATGCAACTGTGACCTCATTCACTTCTCAGGCTCAGGCCCAGGGTGAGAATGACCCGCAAGCTCCTGCTAGCTGTCGAGCACCTGTGTTTCCAATGTGTCTCATTCAGAGTCCTGGAGGTATGTGTATGGATTATAGAATCAGAACATTTGACACTGTAGGAATTTCAGGGAAGGCGAAAATGTTTTTAATACTGTATTAATATACTTTCACGTTAAACATTAGTGAACTGAAAGTTGTTCCAACAAAAAATTTTGCCTCACTGCCTTGATTGAATGGTGATTAAGAACAATCCATTAGCCTTGGCTGGTGTGGCTCAGTGGATTGAGCGCTGGCCTGTGAACCAAAGGGTCACTGGTTCGATTCCCACTCAGGGCACATGCCTGGGTTGCAGGCCGGGTCCCCAGTGGGGGACAGGTGAGAGGCAACCACACATGGATGTTTCCCTCCCTCTCTCCCACCCTTCCCCTCTGTCTAAAAATAAATAAATAACATCTTTTAAAAAATCTATTAATTGTTTAAGCCTAGGAAGAGGGACAAAAAACCCCCAGACTTTTAGTAGTGTATAGTATTATTGGAGTGATTTAAAAAGAGCAGTTAAAGAAAGGATTATGACTGTTTTAATCAGAAACATTAATATTCAAGATCAAACACGTCTCATGTATTATAAACCCCCTAGCACAGGAATTCGGGGTGTCTTTAGTCTTCACGACGGCTAAGCACAGATATCTCCGGTACCTGAGGCTCAGCCTGAGCCCCACCATTGTTTCAGGCTTCGCTCAGTAGCTCAGTTCTAGAGATTTCTTATTCCTGCTCTGGGGCGTTGATTACTATGAGCATAAATCCACTCCTCCCTCGTCTTTCCAGACTTGGTACGTTGCCTCCCATTCTGGCCATGGATACACAGGGAAGAAAGGGAAGGTTTAACTTATAAGTTAATTAAATAAATATTTAATAAAGGCCTGATATGTTTGGGTCTACTAAGATTTAAAATGGGCATAATGGCAGTTCCTATTGGATGGGGGTGCTGAGAACTAGACCTTTATTATTAACATCAATTTTGAAGATTGTGGTAAAATACACGTAACATAAAATTTACTATCTTAACCATTTTAAGTGTACAGTTCAGTATTGTTAAGTAGTTACATTATCGTGCAAGCAATCTCCAGAACCTTTTCATCTTGCACAAATGAAGCTCTGTGCTCATTAAACAATAGCTCCTCATTTCCACATTCCCTGCCTGGCTACCACCATTAAACTTTCTGTCTCTATGAATTTGACTGCCCTAGAAACGTCATATAAGTGGACTCATACGGTATTTGTATTTTTGTGACTGGCTTATTTAAATTAGTAATAATATCCTCAGGGTACATCCATGTTAGAGCATGTGTCAGAATTTCCTTCCTTTTAATATTCCATTATATGGACTGCATTTTATGCATCCATTTATCTGTCGATGGACACCTGGGTTGCTTCCACCTTTTAGCTACCATGAATAATGAATAATGCTGCTGATACACTGGAGTGCAAATGTCTCTTTGTTCTCTGCTTTAGTTTTTTGGATGTATACTCAGAAGTGGAATTGCTGGAGCACATGGTAATTCTATTTTTAATTTTTGAAGAAATATTGTTTTTCATAGTGGCCACCAACACTACCCATGGGTTTTCATTTCTCCACACCTTCACAATACTTGTTTCTTGTTCTTATAGTAGCCACCCTGCTGGCTTGAGATGATACCTGTGTGGTTTGGATTGGCATTTCCCTAATGATTAATGATGATGTTGAGCATCTTTTCATGTGTTTATTGGCTATTTGTATATCTCCTGTGGAAAAATGTCTAGTCATGTCTTTTGCCCACTTTTTAATAGTTTTGTTGCTGTTGTTATTGAGTTATAGGAGTTCTTTGTGTATTCTGGATTCAAACCCCTAATCAGATATGTGATTTCCAAATATCCTCCCGCCCTCACTTCAGAACTCTGCACATATGTATCTCTAACATTTATTCCTTCCCAACAACAAAATGGGAGGCTGGAACCTGAGGAATAGAAACAAAAATGAAGATTCCCCTACAGTAGGAATGGTGTCAGTTTCAGCAAAGCAGTTTCAGCAAAATAAGCACCCACTCCTCCTTGAGCTGGAAAATGGGGGAATGAGGCAATGTCAGTGGGATAACAGTACGAAATGACAGCAGCGTAATTGAAGGGATGCAAAGCAGATACTGAGAATTCAAAGTAGAAAATCTGAACCATTGGTGAATAGAAGAAATATACATTCCCTGTAACTTACCCCTGAGTCTCTAGATATTAGAGAAGTGCTGGGTTTCCTTCATACCTGGTAGTACCACAAATATATTGGTTTGTGAAAGTTGTTTGGTATGTGCAGAAAAACAAGGTGGATTCTTATCAGATGCAGAGGTTGTTACAGACGGATTAAAGACCTAGATATGAAAGGTAAAACTATATAGTTAGAAGTAGCAGTAGAACAAGAAAATGAAATGGTGGCCACTTTGGCAGTGGTAAATTCTCGTAATTGTACTGAAGTGATATTATGCAGAACCAGAATTAGATTGATTTACAGAAATGTGGGTAAATCTCAAAAACAAGAGTGTTGATTCTACCCACTGGGAAGGCTAGAATCAAAAAGTCAGTAACAAGTGTTGACAAGGATGTAGAAAAATCAGAACCTTTATACGTTGCTGGTGGGGAAGGAATACAGTGCAGCTAATTTGGAAAACAGTCTGGCAGTTCCCCAAGTGGTTACATGTAGAGTTATCTATGACCCTATGACCCAGCAATTCTACTCCTAGGTATATACCAAAGAGAAATGAGGTATATGTCCACTCAAAAAGTTGCACACAAATATTTATAGCAACATTATTCATAATAGCCAAAAGGTGGAAACAATCCAAATGACCATCAGCTGATGAATGAAACAAAATGTGGTATATCCATACAAGAGGAGATTATTTGTCTATTAAAATGAAATACTAATACATACAACAACATGGATGTTATTTGGGGGCTGGACTCCTGCCCTCAGGCACAAATTAACATGTTGGTTGTCCTTGTGACTTTAGAAATGAAAGGCCAGACACCATCTTAATGTAACATTTTTTTCACCTTTTAGGTCCTTGACAGGCAAAGGGTGGTCCACAGACCAGAAGCATTGGTATCATTTGGGAGCTTGTTAGACATGCAGAATCTCTCAGGCTCCACCCCAGACCCGAATCTCACAGTCTGCTTGCAACAAGATGCCCAGGGGGTTCATATGCATATTCAAGTTTGAGAAGCACTGATCTAGGTGATACAAAGATAAAGGTCATTCTGAGGATTTTATATAGAAGATCACAAAGATACATTTCTAGGAAGACGACAGAATGTTAAAACAACCTCACCATTAAGTGTCAAGCAAGGCATCAGCTCCTTCATTTCTTTTGTGAGCTCAATCGCCTCACTTGCTGGAGAGCTGTCTAAATCCTGGCTATCAATCACCTCTCCTCAGAAAAGGTGAGAAATAAATTGCAGAAACATTATAAACTATCTACAAAGGATGAAAAACACTGTCTGTGCTTATATATCCTATTGCCTTTATATACCCAGAATTAACAGGAAGGTCAGAAAAAAATCCTCTGTCTTTAATTCTGGTTCAGGGAACCAGAGGTGGCTACAAAGAATGAAGGACATCATGGGTTAGGAACTGACTGGTGGATTATTGCAAAATCCATAGCAAATTAAGCTACATGTAGGGATATGGTTTCACTTTTACTCTTCCTCTTTATCCTACTTGAAAATTCAATTTTCACAATGCAATATACAGATGATACATTACAGAATTGTACACCTGAAACCTATATACTTTTATTAACCAATGTCACCCCAATAAATTCAATAAAAAAGGACAATTTAATTTTTTCTATAAATTAGTTTTTAATTTTTAATTTATTTTAAAAATATTTGCTTGGAATTTGCTTCTCATCACTATGCTTTCCAAAAATTTTATTCATCTCAACCCAGTCAGAAGTAAGGTCCCCAGGTCCTGGGGCATGGGAGATTGTGGGCCAGGTCCCCAGTTGGGGTGTGGGAGAGGCAACAGATAAATGTTATCTCTTGGTACATTGATGTTTCTCTCCCTCTCTTTCTCCCTCCCTTACCCTCTCTCTAAAATAAAAACAAACAAACAATACAATATTTTTTAAAAGCATTTTTGGAGACACTATTTCTTCATGAGTCAGGACTAAGTCTTTATATTGACTTTTCTTCATTATGGTACTAAAAAGGCCACTTTCAGCAGTTGCACTGGAAGGACTCAGTGTTTCCCTGCAGGGGATAGAAACGTCTGTGTAACACTCATCATCAGCCGGCACTTGGGTCATTTTCAGTTCCTCCAGTTCCTCATCCTTGAATCTAATTCCCACATCCGCCATAAGGTTCCCCTTTTTTAATTTTGCCTCTTGGTCCTTAGGAAAGAAGGGCATGGTTTACATAATTGTTATAAAAATAAGAACATGAGTGCTGATGTTTAAGAGTGAATAATGTTAATCATCATCCTGCATCATAATCCCCAATTGGAGATACAGCACGGGCAATAAATGTTACTGCGTAAATTGGAAGTGGGCAAAAAATACGAACTGCTGAAACCAGAAATCCTTCATAGTCATACTTAGGTTTAGTCACTAGATGGCATCACTTCCTCAGAGTGGGAAGATGTTTTAAATCTTCACCAAAAATGAATTTCATATACATGGTTCTACCTCTCTGTAATGAAGATAAGGAATAAGGTTACGATAGCTTTCAACACATTTGCATGTGAAAATTGTTCTAGGCTCTCAGGGATCAGTAATGGAGAAGATTAAGGCCAAGCATATCAGCAGTAAGCCAGGCACACGTGTGCCTGATGACCTGAAGGATGACTAGCTCTTTCATTACATCACACTCTTCCAAAACCTGGCAGACCATGTGCCTGCAGAAAGCACGGGAGAGGAGAGGGGAGGGGGCACTGCATGAAAGAAGGTGAAGGGATTTGCCAGAAAAACATGGATGCATAGCCCACAGGCAGACAATAGTGTGGTGATGGCCAGAGGGACGGGGGTGGGGGGGAGGCGAGGGGAAGATGGGCAAAGAGGGGGAAGATGGGCAGCAAAAGCATCAACAATAAAAATAAAGTATAAAAAAAGAAAGCACAAGATATGGTATTCTTACATATTTAATTTTTCAGAGAAGTGTTCCATGTTGCTCATCATAGTATGTATGAATTCTTTAAAATTCACTTTTTTAGTGAATTTTGTTGTTCTATTACAAAATTCATTTTTTGGTGCCTAAAAAAACATTTTCTTCAGTATCTTCAAATATTAAATAATTATAAAAATACTGGAAATATATTCAAGGAGATAACAATTATATTCATCACCTAACGCTTACCACTAAAAATATGTGGGAATGGCGAGGGGAGCAATTCAACTTTACAGGCAAAAAGTAAACACTGAAAAACATCAAGAAAATTAGTCAAAGTTCTACTAACAAGTATACAACATTTTAAATTTTTAACTTGCATTATCTTGTCCTAGCCTTTTAACAACTCAGTAGGATATGTAGGTGGAGAATTAGTGTGTTACTTTACATAACCACCCCCCACACACACACTTGTACATGGAATCAGTGATTTTTGCCCTAAAGTCACAAAAGGAAACGCAAGATCAGACCTTAGAAGCAAGCTCTTGGCCCCTACTGTCTTCCACATCAGGCTTCAGGCTGCCATTCACACCGGCATCTATTGAAACCGCTGAACACTTTAATAGTCATTTCATACCTAGAAAAATGTCTTTTCTTTATTATATATAATTTCTCATAATATCCCATGTTAGAATGGATTTAAAACATTTCTAAAAATTTTCTAAAACTACAAATAAAGGTTTTCTATAGATATGATGAGTTTTTGACAACCTAGCCCTTTGCTTACCTCACTGAGAAAAAAAAATCTAAGGCACCACACAATATAAAGCACAGCCTGTTCCCTGTTCCCAAGAGGCTGTGAGCAGTTTACTTCAAGGAGCACCAAGTCACTTTGTATTCTTGGCCGGATATTTGGAAACTTAAAAAAAAGGGAGAGACCTTGAAACATTCCACGGGAATGTTAGAGTTAGTGAAGATTTACATTCCCTACCAGGAATTATGACTTTCTAAAACAATAAATTTCCTTATTTGTGATCATGTATATTTGAAAGACAGAAAGAATACTTGCAAACTGTATTAGTTATGATGCAGGGTAACAAATCAAACCACTATGAACCCACCACCCAGTCGAAAACCATCTTTAAAACTGTTATATCTGTGCTTTTCCGATTCATTCCACTGCTTCCTCCACAAAAAGCACACTGCTGAATTTTTTTAAATTTATCAATCTCTTGCTTTTTATACATAATTTTAAACAATGTAAACAAACTACTCCTTAATTTTTTCAAACTCTGTAAAATTGTTATGCTGTAGCAATCTGAGACTTGCTTTTCCAGTCAATATTATAGTGTCTAAGAATCATCCAAATAGTATATTGCTGTAATTCACTTTCACTGCTAGTGTTTTATTATACAACAATAGTATGTACAAAAATTTACTTCTACATCTGGTCGCTGACCCTGTTGTTTGGGGATTTTCACTTTGGTTTGCTTTGTCTGTCAGTTGGGCATTCCTGTTGTGAAGGCCAGCGCTGCCCTGAGCTGTCTCCTTGTGCTCGCCTGAGGGCCAGGGGTTCTCTGGGGTTTAGAGTGAAGGGTGGGTCTCTATCTAAGCCACTGGGCATGAAACCTCTAAGAAATACCACGTAATGTTTTTCAAAGTGGTTTTTACTACTTTCGCCATATTTATTAATACTGGGATTATACCAGACTTCTTCATTTTTGCTTATTTGGTGGGCGTTGACCTAAATTTTGCATTTCCTCGATTATTAATGATGTTGAGAATCTTTTTGTATAATTATTAGCAACTTGTGTTTCTTCATGTGGAATGGATATTCTTGTAATTTAGCCACTTTTCTGTTGGGATGTTAACATATAGGGGTGTCCTTGTGTATTCACTGGAATAAACCAAATAAGCTTCACTCTGTATTGGTTGTATTTTCATTCTATTTGTATTACCTTTCAATAAAGAGAAGTTCTTAAACGTAATGTAGTCAAACTTATCAATCTTCTCTGGTCAAGGATTTTGTATCTTTAAAAAAAAATCCCTCCAAACTCTAAATCAGAAATTTTTTTCATCTTTTTTTTCCCCCCTAAAACTTTTACTCTTCACATGTGGAATCATTACTGAATGCTATATACAGTTGAAATCCAGTTGCAATTCCATTTTTAAATTTGAATAATTAATTATTCCTATACCATCTATTAAATATTGCTTCTTTTCCCCTGAGATCTGCCCCCTTATTGTACATGTCCCCATACATATGTATGAATATGTTTAGAACTTCCTTATCTTGTCTTATCAGTCAAATAATCTCTTCCTGTGCCATTCTCACCCTGCTTTAATCACTACAGCTTTATAATCAGTGTTGATATCTGGGAGACCAAGTTCCCCCCAACACCTCACACATAAACACATACATGCACACACACGTTTTTCTTCTTCCAGAGTGTTTTAGCTATTCTTGGCTTTTGTTCATGCATATAAATATCAGAATTGGATCATCAAAAAAAGTCAGGGTTTTATCAGAGAAGCTTTGGATAAATAAATTAAGAGAATTAACAGTCCTGGGGTCTCTGAGTCCATGGATGTGAGTTATATCCTCACTAATTTAGGTATTTTTAATGTCCTTTAATGAAATCTTATCATTTTCTTCACATGGGTCTTATGTAACTTAGATTTATTCCTATTCCCTTTTGACTTTTTATTTGGAAAATTTTAAATATAGGCAGACTACAAAGCATATTGTAATAAAGACTCATGTATGCTTCCCAAGCTGCAAATATTTATCAATTCATTGCCATTCTTATTTTGTCCAACCCCACCCACCGGTCTACCTCACTTTTTCCCTCCCCTTTAGGAAAGTTGCTACTCAGCTCTAAGAGTGCAGATACTCAAAACGAGCACCTTTCTATTGAATTGTCGTCTTTGGCATTAGTAAGAGTCCTCCTTGGGCCCTTTTAATGCCTTTTGTCCTAACTTCTACCTTGTCAGAGGGCGATATTACAAGCTCTACTTTTTTTTTTTTTTTTTTTTAGAGAGGGAAGGGAGGGAGGGAGGGAGAGAGAGAGAGAGAGAGAGAGAAACATCAATGTGCGGTTGCTGGGGGTTATGACCTGCAACCCAGGAATGTACCCTGGCTGGGAATCAAACCTGGGACACTTTGGTTCCCAGCCCGCGCTCAATCCACTGAGCTATGCCAGCCAGGGCTACTTTCTTATTTGTACTTTTAACTAGGAATATATGTCTGAAAAGACTATTAATGCTGGTTATTTCTGGATCATGGAATTTTGTTGTACTTTTGAGTATTTTCACACTTTTATGTATTGGCTTAATTTTAATGGGCTTTTTTGGTAATAAAAATAAAAATAAAGTTATTATTCTGAGGAAAATTCACCTTCTTTTCTTATTCTGAAAGAAAACTCACCTTCTTTTTAGATGTGTCAACCCAGTTTTCATGAAAATATATCACTTATCAGGAGCTTCAGCCAACTCTGTGATCTTCTCAAATTCTGGCTTCTTTATAAAGGAAAACTCCAAAATTTTGAAGACAAGTATTCAGATCCTCATAATCACTATTTTTATCTTTAATTTTATCAATGGCTTTAATGACATCAATCAACATTGAAAATAAAGCAGTATACTAATAAGTATTCAAACATAAGTCAAATAATAAGATAAATTTTAATTCTAACACTAAATTAAAAAACACTTAAAACTTCAGAAATCTTATATATAAAAGCATTACCAGAATCTTTAATAATACTGAAAATCAATATTACAAAATTAGAATAAAACATATATTATTCTACTTTGCTGTAGTCTCTGTATGCAAGGAAGTGCCAATTTAATTGCAGTGATGATACCAAAACTAAAAGTACATACAAACAAAAATGTTACATAATTTCCCCCATTTAGTTCTCTAAGAATTGTAATTCCCTAGTAGACTGTTTCTCCATAGCAGCAATGATGTTGGGAAAACTGGATTTCACATGCAAAAGAATTAAATTGGACCCTTATCTTCCACAATACACAAAGATCAATTCCAAATGGAGAACATAAAGGGAAAGCTTCATGACATCAGTCTTGACAATGATTTCATGGCCATGACACCAAAAGCACAGGCAACCAAGACCCAAATACTCAAGTGGGACTGCAGGAAAACTTCTGAACAGCAAAGGAAACCACCAGCACAACAAAAAGGCAACCGATGAAATGGGGAAAATATTTGCAAACCATATATCTGATAAGGAGCTAATTAATCTAAAAAATATAAGGAACTTATACAACTCAATAGTAGAAGAACCGCTTAATAACCCTATTTTTAAAACGAATACAGAGTTGAATAGATTTCTCCAAAGAAGACATACAAGTGGCCAACAGGTATATAAAAACATGATCATTACTAATTATCAAGGAATTGCAAATCAAAAACCACGATAAGCTATACTTCATACCTATTAGTATGGCTATAAAAAAAAAGACAACAAGCATCAGCGAGGATGTGAAGAAACTAGAACACTCACACACTGTTGGTGGAAATTCGAGATGGTGCAGCCACTATGAAATAACAATACAGAGGCTCCACCCCCTACCCTATTTACAGTCACCTCTATTAATGAACTCAGTCCATTTTCCACTATTCAGAAAATATCAATTTCTAATGTGTAAGAGTTGTAATGGGTTCAGTCTGTATGCTGATCAACAGGTTGTGGGTGATTAACAAATCTTGAACACTTGTATCTTTCCAGCACTGAATCTATTGGTAAGTTTAGTTAGTCACTTTTACAGACTCCCAATAGCACCAGGGGTATATTAGTTAGGATTAGATTGTTTTACCAATCACAGAAAATCTCTAAAAAATAGTAACTTAAGCAGACAGAATTTTTTTTTTCACTCCCACATTCCAGAGGTTCAGAGGTACACTCCTGGGCTGATCTTAGAACCACGGCTATTTTACTGATCCGCAGTCTTTCATTTTGACAATGCTGTAAGGGTGGTACGTCAGAGTAGTGTAGTGTTTAGTCAGACAAAAGACTCTCTAAATACCGTTTTTTAAAGGTTGGGTTTCTCGAATACTCTCATTTAAACAACAAGGCTTCTAAAAAGCTTAAACCCCAGTCCTTCAGCAGAAGCCCAAGGTAGAGAAAGATTTATCTCAAAGATATTTATGGATATGATTTTTATCTTATGGAATGAAATCCAGTAAGATTCACAGGAGGTTCACAATCTTTTAAAGAGCACTGTATTGTTAGAAACATTGCCAGCTTGGTCTGAAAGGGACAGAGTACAAAACAGAAAGAGGCCTTTGGATCCTCAAGTTCTATAAGCAGGAAGCCAGCTAAGAAAACCATTTAGGTGCAGACACGTGCTATCCTTCATGGAAAAAAAGGGTGACTTTGTGAAACCAAGTGCCTAAAGGGTAGAACCAAAAGCCCTGGGGAATTATTATCAGGCCTTAAATGTGTAATTGCAAAGCTGTGCCCAAGTGAATTTCAGAATTACTCTGGGCCAGGGACTTCTGTGCACCCCCTGTTTTCTGCCTGTCGGGACAAAAACGCCTGTGGTGGTTATCCTTCCTGCCCCTCCACCACTTCACGGTCGGTGGTTGTTTTAGGAAGGGAACGTATGGCTTTTTTCTTTAGTTCACAGGACTTCAGATTGAGAGGATCTATACTCAAGTAGCTATATAAAGAACTACATCCTAGAAGACTCATCTGACCCTGGACGTATTTGTAGGATAAAACTCCAAACTTTGAGCTGACACTATAATAGGATAAGACTTTGGGGCCTTGGAAAGGGGGGGTATATTTTGATATCATAAAAAACTTGTGGCCAGAGGGTGGACTGAAGCAGTTTAAAAATGTTCACAAATTCTTTGCTGTTTGCATTAGTTCCCTACTGCTACTGTCAATAAATTACCACAGACTTAGTGACATAAACAAAATTGATTACCTTACATTTCTGGAGGTCAGAAGTCCAAAATAGGTCTTACAGGGCTACCGTCAAAGGCTGCATCCCTCCTGGAGGCTCTAGGGGGAAATCTACTCCTTATCCTTCCCAGCTTCAGAGGCTGCATGCCTTCCCTGACTCGGCCACCTCACTCTGACCTGCTTCCATCAATACATTTGCTACCCTCCCTCTGATCCTCTTGCCTTCCTCTTCTAAGCAGCCCTATGATCACACTGAGCCTGCCCAGATGATCCAAGATCATTTTCCTATCTCAAGATTCTAATTACATCAGCAAAGTCCTGTCTTTATTCCACGTAAGGTAACATATTCACCGGTTCTGAGGGTGTGGGTATCATTGGCGGGGAGGGGAGAGGAGGGGAGGAAGCATAGGCAATGATTCAGTTTACCACAATGCCCCTCCCTTTGAGAAGCAGCATCTAGACCCCTCCCCTTAAATATAGGCTGGATTTGGTGATATATATATATATATAGATAGATAGATATAGATATATAAAATACGGAGTGTGGCAGAAATGATGATGGAGCAAAAAACTAAGTAATAAAAAATGTTGCAGTTCCCTGCCTACTCTCTCTGGGATTACTTTCTTGGGAAGAAGTCAAGTGATATGCCATGTGGACACTCAAGGAGTCCTACGGACATGTCCAAGTGGTAAAGAGCTAAGCATATTGCCAACAGCCAAATGGAACTGAGGCGTCCTTCCAATGGCCATGTCAGTAAACCATCTTGGAAGAGGGTCCTCCAGCCCCTTTGAGCCTTCAGCTGACTGCAGCCCTGACCAACATCTTGAATACAATCTCATGAAAGGCTCAGAGCCAGAACCATCCAGCTAAGCCATTCCTGAATTCCTGACCACAGAAACTGCAAGATAATGTTTGGTGTTGTAAGTGGCTAAATTGTGGGGTTATTTTTTATGTGGCAATCAATAATGAATATTATCTCCTAGGTCACATCTTGCTTGATCCATGATGTCTGCTTAAATTCCTGCTATTGTCTCTACATTCCAGCCTGCGGGAAGGATGGGGAGGGGAGGCATGTGCCCTTCTTAAGTGGCACTTACTGGAAGTTGTATGCACTTCTTTCATTGACATTTCCCTGTCTATGAGATGGCATGGCACACCTAGCTGCAAGAGAGGCTAGGAAACAGTATTTATTCTAGGCAGCCATGTACCCCGCTAAAAATTAGGAGTTTTTTTTTAATGTTTACACTATTACAGATGTCCCCATTTTTCTCCCTTTGCCCATCTCCACCCAGTCCAAGGAGTTTTAGTACCATGTGAGAAGGGGAAAACAGATGTGAGGACATAATCAGCAATCTCTGTCACAATGGGTGATGCTAAGGGTCAGGAAAAGCAAAGTCCAGCATCCATCAACATTTTTCCTTTCTTAGCAAAGTATTTCCATTGACCACCAAATGATATTTACACACCCATCACTCTGACCTCTCCAACGAACCATGCCAATTGTGTATGAGTCATGGGAAAACCTTACAAAGTTCTTTTCAGGGACACTGATCAAGAATAATCTACAATGGAGGTTTTTTACCTAAAGGCTCTTAACTATCTTAAGTGTTGCTTTCTGGATACTTACATTCTGTGTGCATTCTTTGGTGTCCTGTCCGAAATACACAACTGATAAAAATGTTTCCTCTGTGTATGAGGTTGGAGAGAGAGCATTATGACAGAAGCTTCATGGAATGCAATCTTGTTTCTTGACCTGTAATTTTCCTTTCACACAGAAACCATTCTTGGGCAGCCTCATTCAGTGGATTTTTAAATTTTTATTTATCAATATGGTTAACCTTGAACACAAGCCTTTAAAATGGCCTCCTTGTGTGCTTTAGTCAAAATAAACAAAAATCAGGGATACACATTTCCAGAAATATATTACAAAACCAAATAGAAATTATTTCTCAACAAGTACTAAATGGCTTATTTGATATTTTTTTCCTTACATCAGTATGAAAAATGAGTGCACCAAAGTTCTAAGGCAACCTGCTTGCAGTTGATCCCAGTGGTTATTAGTGGCTGATATTCTAGAGTTCAGATGACAGAGGCCAAGAGTTAAGGGGTTACAAGTGTGATCTGACATAGAGCTTTGCATTTTGTTTTCACATACGGTCTTCCATCTTCACCCAGACATTTAGTCATCAGTTAGCATGAGGTAAATAAAACAGTTGGTCTTACAAAATTTCACCATAAAAGGACTCAGTCTGGGTTCACACAATCTTTTTATGATGTCATGCACTGTATTGTGTTCAAAAAAACCTGTATGAGTGAGGAACGTCAGACTCCAAGGCAATGATTATGTTCTGGGCGTTCTCTAAAGCACTTCAATCCCACACTGCCAGCGCTCAATGTATTTTAAAATGCAAAGCAGAAAGTTACATATTCTAAAGTCCTATTCTGGCATCCTACAGGGGGACAATGTTAGTGATTAAGATTCCAGTCCCGCCTCCTGTGAATGCGTGCCGTGCCGTCAGAGTACGTTCCTGCTTCAACTTGATACACATAGGTTTTCTCAGCTGCCTGCCAAGTATCCTGTCAGCGGATTTTTTCCTCCTGTGATTCTGATCTAGGACTTCTTTTAGTTTTTCATGGGAATTGGTGGCTGTGAGGGAACCCAAGAGCCTCTGATCACTTGACTTGGAAAATGAATCGAAAGTAGATTTCCATTTTGTGAGTATTTGGTTTTCTTAATCTATCAGCCAAGGTATGTTCGTAATCTTTGAGTAACTGAGATGACTTCCTGGGAGCTTCTTTCTAGGCCAGAAGGACAGATACATGAATCCTTAAATCAGTGATTCTCAAACTTGAGCGTGCAACAGATCCACCAGCAGGGCCTATTAAAACACAAAATGTGGGCCCGCTCCCAGAGTTTCTGACTCAGCAGGTTGGGAAGGCCTGAGAATTTTCACTCCTAACAAGTTCCCGGGTGATACTGATGCTGTGGGTCCTGGGACCACATTTTGAGACCCAATGCCTTCAATAAAAGTCAGGCGTTTGAATGGTCCTGTAAATAGTTTGCCATCAAGCCGGTATTCTACCAATTTGTGCTTCCTATAAATAGAACCTAGACGAAATCGACAGCCTGTTCTGTTGAGGCTCCACAAGTTCCTAAAAATCCCCAATTAGAAAACAAATGAACTCTAACTCTTAGAATAGTAATAACTTACTCATTTTGAAAATATTGTTAAAATCTAAAGAAAAGTTCTAGGTTCTGAAGCTAACTTTAGTTGTGGTAATAATCATCACGCTGTTACATTTGGAAACATGCTTGTCCTAAAATAATTGTTATTTTCACCCAAAGAAAACAGAAATAACAACACAGGAAGCTCTGGGCAGCCTTAGGCCACTTCTTTCTGGAAAACACGTTTAATTCATGGTTGCCCAACTCACACAGAGGAGGTGATTAGGAAAACACTTAAGTCATTCCGACCAGGAATGCTCACCGAACAGGAGTATCTTGAAATCATGGGCGGCTATATCTGATATATCCTAGGAATATCTGAATGGTAAAGAACCAACTGCTTGTGTGACAACGTGTCAGGCATGTTCAGTGTTTCCCATTACTGTCCACAGGCCCTGAGATTGAACATGAAATATCACCAAAAGAGCGGAGCACAAATAACCTCTTTGCACTGTGTTGTCTGACGCCAAAATGCTATTCAGATGCTCACTCTTCATGATGCCATAACTCGCTGCCATTTGCTGTCTCCTGGACAAGCTACATGCTCTCCCCACATATAGACAAACAGTGCTGGTCCCCGAGGCCTATGAGCCTTGTTGCAGAAGCTCACACAAGATTCTTTAATCCATTGGATACATATTCTCTCTCCTTTGATAGAGTTCCTTTATGTAAGTCATCTTATCTACAGAAAATGTCCAACCTCTTCTCTAATGGACTCTTGCCTCTGTAGCTGAAGGTCATAATTTGTTTCCAAACTTCTTGGATTCCTTATCATCCCTCCCCTCCTCACTTATCCCTCTGCTACCTTACCATGCCCAACAGTAAAGGGTAACCCACTGGTGAGACAGGGCGTGGTCATTTGCCCCACCCCCAATTCCAAGGCTCATTCTCAAGGTTTACACCTGGATGGAGAACACACACTTCAGCTACTTCTTGTGGATTCTTCTTCCCTAACACGTGGATGCAGATGTGTGCAAAGCGAACTAAGAAATAGGAATTAAGTGGAGCTCAAGGGCTACATCGGGAGATGTATCTGCTACCAAAGTTGGAGAAGGGGCCCTGAGGCAGGACGGAATGAGGCTTTTTCACTGAATAAAGTGACACGGAATGGCATCTGTGCTCGCCAAAGCCGGGTCTCAGATCTCCCAGCTAAAACAAACAAACAACACCCACATCACACAGAAGCTTCACTGTGTGTCTGCTGTCGCAGTAAGCCCCAGTACGTTAGAATGCTGACACCTTCTGGACTGGCTGGTCCAAACCCCTCATTTTTCAAACAGAAAACAGAGCCTCAGGGAGAAGAAAGAGACTTGCCTTGATTACAGTTAAAGGCTCCTCAGGTGCTGCACTGAGGCCAGGACTTGGACTTTCTGATCATTGAACCAGAGTTTGTGGACCCTCCCTTTTTCTTGAGGGGTGGATGGGTGTTAATGTAAACACCAATGGAGCAGCTACTATTGCTCTTTCCCACCCCTGATCCTCAGGGAAGGTCCAGCATGCCCATGCATCCATCCCCACAGGCTTCCAGGATAAGGCAGTCCTTTCAGATCCAGCCACTGGACAGTGACTTGCTATGAATGATGCCACGTGGGGCTGTCTGTATCCAGCCCAAGTCTGTGTGGTTTTTTTGTACTCTCCTTCCTTGTCACCAAATAAAATTACAAATATAATACAAGTGGGCTTATATACATGTTCCTTCCATTTAAGCAAGCCTCATCGTGGTTTCAGGTGCCCCAGTGAGAAAAATAAAATAAAATTGCACTTGTGGCCTCTCAGATTAATGACTGAGTTAAAATGAGGTGGTCCAGCCCTCAGGAGAACAGGCCACACATGCCGATATAACTGGGCCATCAGCATGTGTGGCCACTGGCGCTCAGGCCCAGCAGACTCAGAGACCCATGGGAATGACTCCTTCACAAGACGCCCCGGAGGTAGATAAATGCACTCAGCCCTGTGGATGGGTGCAGCACACAAAAGCACAGGGTAGGGTGTGTGGAGATGCCTTGGACAAGGAGCAGCAGGCCTGAAGGGCGGGCCAGACCTCTGGATCTGACCACAGCACCCTCCCTGGGAGGAAAAGCTTTGGTCGTGCAAGTCCCGGGATGCAGCGAATGTCTACAGCAGTGAGAACGTGGGAGTAGGAGGTAAGAGGTGGTGCTGGTCCCAGGGTGAAATGCTTCCACACAGACCTCTAGAGTGGAGCTGCCAAGGGGGCAAGTCTGAGGGGGTTATCATTTTGAACTGGGGGGGGGGCCTGGCACATTCCCCCAGGTCATGCATGAGCCCTGGGTGGCCCTGACATCCTCTCTCCCAACAGATCCAAGAATCAGGTGGCCAGGGCTCCCCTTCTGAGAGAGCCATGCTGGACTGAGACAATGGCAAAAGGCACAGGCAGCTCCGATGGTTCAGCTCTCCCCGATTTCTCCCTCAGCCAGAGGGAGGGGAGAGGGGGCAGAGGTACAGTTCACACAACAAGGCTGCAGAGCCCCGCAGTTGCTACCACAGCAGCTGAGAGTCAGGCCCAAGAACCATCAGCTCAGGGTGGAGTCAAGGTCCCTTTCTCTGGCACGAGTGGCCTCGGCCCCGCTCTTCCCTTCAGGGAGAATGGCCCGAGAAGGCTGGCCCGCTCTCACTGAGGTAATGAGGAACATCTGCTCAGCCCCATAGATCACCCTCGGGTTAAGCAGGGAGAATCCCTGAAGGAGGTGTTTGGAGGACAAAGGCCGAGGAGCTCCGTTGATCTGGGACGCAGCACAAGTTTTAAATGACACCTTCCCACACACTCAGCACTCTCGCCCACTCATGCACCTGGATCCACACTCCCATGCACTGCCATTCTCCCCACCCCACCCCACCCCACTCCAAGTCCCCACCCCCACCCCACAGATCTCGCCCCCTGTAAACACGACAGCAGAGATGCCCACAATCCGGGCAGAGACGCTGGGACAGTCTGACAGTGATCTGAGGCCAAGCTGCTTGTCATTAAGTGCCCCGGTAGGTGATGTTGGTGAAGGTGGATGTGGCCTCTTTATACAGCGGGTTGTTGGCCTGAGGAGAGAACAGAAAAGGGTCGTACAGTGAATCTTCAATTCTACCCCATCCTCGAGGCTTTCGTTTGCTCTGAGACATTTGCCCAAGACACCCTTCTCTGGGAAACACCACCGACGAACAGCTTGGTGTGCACTGTATTCACACAGTCACTCGTAAGACACGAATGGACAGGAAATAAGAGGGAGAAGGTGGAGGGCCACCTGCCACTACTTCTAAGGGGCTAAATTCATCCCACCCCTTTTAGGTGATCCCAACACACTTCAGACGGCTTGCAACCGACAGTTTCCTCCCTCTCTCCCACACTCTCCCTGCTGCTCTTCTCCCCCTTTCCTTTGCTGAGACCCTGCTGGGGAGGTGGGCAGGGAGGAGAAGTGTAGAAGGCGGTGTGTGGAACACAGAGGACAGCTTGTGCCCAAACACTTCTGAAAACGATCTCATCTCATCCCTTCCAGCACTACCCACAAACGGTCGTGTTATCATGAAATAGTGAGATCCTCGCTGGATTTCTCAGGTCATTTTCTAATAAAAAGTGACAAATCCCATAAGGTCTGGTAGTCCTCAGTGGTAGCTCCAAGAAACACAACATATTCTCGTGCGCATCAGAGGTTCAGGGTTTCTACACCGTCTGAACAGAAACATCTCAGCTCCTTGGGACTCTGGGGTACGAAGGCCTGGGGTCACCATCAAATGGGAACAAACCCACAGCCTAAACTTGGACAGTCAGGGAGTCAAATAGCCATTTGGAAGGTCCAGGGAAAAAAAAGCTGAAATGTAGAAAATAAGCCAAAGGAAAATAGAGTAAAATGAAGACCATACTAAGTTCTCAAAAAATGCTTGCTTGGATTCAATCGAGATAATCCATAGGGAGCACAAAGGTGGAGTCTGATTTGGAAGTTGTCATTGTTTGAGAAAAAAAGAACATGGATGGAATGACACCCTGCTATTATTTCTAAGAGGCTGACCCAAAGAGGGGAAACGTAACTCCCTCCCACTTCTCCGTGCTCACTTATCTACAGGTGGGCATCATAATGTGGCCTATCTATCACACAGGGTTGTTATAGGGATGAAATAAGTTAATTCACAAAGAGCATTTAGAACAGTTCCTGGTACATGGTAACTCCTCAAGAAATGTTAGCCATTGTTATATTTTCCCTTTTTGTGTTTAACGAGCTAAAACCTCATTGGTATATAACGTATGTTAGTTATATATTCTATGTTCTCCGTGTTGGAGTCTCAAGTGTGTCCCGCCTCCCTCAATTGGAGGTTGTTTCCTTTTCATCTCTTCACCGTGTTCAGAGCGTTGGGCCCTATCTGTGCTCAGTCAGTCCTCATTGACACGGCCCACGGTCAGGCGGTTTCCAGGAGGTGTAAGGACCGCAGGACAGCTAGACCGACTCCTGACGCCCAGATCACAGGCTAGCTGGAAAACCACTGGTGGAACCTGGCCGCCGTGAACATCTGCTGCGTCCACTTCAGGCTCCAAACCAATGACTTAAGAAAATGTCCAGCGCTACACAGCCCAGTCTCTTACCGTGTCCCATTTTGCTCTGGCTCGCTCTTCCTCAAATTTCGCAAACTCCTTCCGATCATGGATGGTGATGAGGAGCTTCCAGATGAGCAGAGTAGCAAGGCCGATGAGTAGAATGGCCCCCATCACTGAAAGCAGGACCACCAGGATGTCAGGGCCCTTGGGACACTCTGTCAGGAGACAGCACAGAGCACAGTGGCTGTGACTGACGCAGGAATCACTTCAATTGGCTAAAAATAAGAGCTTTCTGACAAAGAATACCATACTAGAAAATTCTCTGAAGGAAACAGTACTTATCAAAAATAAAAAAATCAATTAATTTTTTCAAGGAGAGGGGGCAACTTTTAGGACAGAAATAATCTGTCCCGAGTGGCTTAAATCAGGTCGTGAGCCTGTCCCCCAAGGGCAGAATCCAGTCTACTTGATGTAGATTCACACAGCATGTATTAAAAATTTGATTGTATTGGCAACATTGAACAATCAGGAGTCTCCCCTTGAAATTTCAGGTTCTTTTTATTCATTTATTTTTATTTCTTAAATAGTTTATTTATTTATTTTTAGAGAGAGGAAAAAGGAGGGAAAAATAAAGGGAGAGAAACACTGATATGATGTACACATCCCAACGGGGACCAACCTTGCAACCCAGGCATGTGCCACTGACTGGGAATCGAACCGGTGACCTTTCACTTTGCAGAACAATGCCCAACCAACTGAGCCACTCCGGCCAGGGCTCTTCTTTAAAAAAAAAAAATCAAAAGATCTGGAAACATGGAACCTAGGTACCTACAGGTCAGCAACTGGCGAGGGCCGAGCAGCAGCCGCCTGTGTTAGGGGGACACGTTGGCCAGAGCCCTCACCGCTCCCTCTGCTGTCCACCACACAGCAGCAGCGTGTGGCTTGTCACGGGGCTTGTGCTACTGCGGGCTCTGGAGCCAGCCTGCCCGGTTGGAATCCAGGCTCACCACTTCCTTAGCCATGTGACCTTTGATAAATTATTTAACCTTTCTGGGTGTGTTTCCTGGTTCTACCATCTTTAAAGTGGAGAAACTAGCAGCACTGACTTTGACACCTAGCTCTGAGGAATAATTAAGGAATTTGAAGAACTCAGAACAGTGCCTGGCAGGGAGTCAGGGCTCAGCAAACATCAGCTGCCGTGATTACTGGTGTTCTTGTGACACCTGGCTGTTTTCACCAATTTATTTACCTGGCTCCTGCAGGTGTTTGAGCTTGTCCCCTGGTTCAGATGTTTATCGCCCTGCAGACTGGGGACCCTAATGACCTTTTCAGCATATTTAGATACCAGGCGGCCTGCCAACCAAGACAATATTTTGGGTTCCTTCCCAAAACATTTAGTCATCTAAAATCCTAACCCTATTGAGAGCCGACTTCCTCTTCAACCTCAGTCAACAACCAACACAGACAGAGGCGCGTCACGCCTTGAGGGCCAGGAAAAGTACGGTCAGCAGAGCTCTGCTTCCCATAAACCACAGGTGTCTGGTGGGTGACTTCACTCCAGTAACTTCTCAGGTGTTATGTAATTAAGTGTGTGCGGATATGCCTATTGATGGGTCTGCAGAGGAGGCCACACCCACCTTCCACACTGTCTCCCACCTTCTTCTCTAAACATACACCCCATGCTCACCACACACTACCCCAAAACAACCACCACCACAAACCCAGGCTGGCATTTTCCCAAGCCACCAAATTGCAAGCTGTCTATAATTAAAGGAGCTCCTGGAGAGAAGCAGTGAGGTTCCAGCGTCTGAGTTCCCAGGAGTGAAGGGCCCCAGTTCTTCTGGGAAAAGCAATTATGAATTCTCTTGAAGACTGAGGTGGGGCGGACCCTCAAATCCCAAAGTGAAATCTCTTCATTTCTGCATGTCAGTGTGGGGAGGACAGAGAGAGTGCCAGGAGGTCTTCGTGGGGTTGGGGGACATCTGTTAACCACCTGTCCCGGAAGGGATGGATGGCAGACTTCCTGCAGACAAGACTGGGGGTTTCTGGAGAGCCCTCCCAGCTCCTCACAGAGATGAGGACCCATGGAAAGGGAAGGAAAGCGGTGTCAGGAAAGACTGGGCAGGGTTAGCCGATTTGACAAACGAAAGTACAGGAAGTCCAATTAAATTTGTTCATAACAATGAGTAACTTTTTGGCATAAGCATGCACCAGATATTGCATGGACATACTGTGTTGTATCAGGCACTCGTATCCAGCTCAGGGCTAACACCACGTAGCCAATGCCAAACCCTTTGGCTGTGCTCTCTTTACAACCCTGCCGTGGCTTGGCCCTTCCAAGAAAGCCTCCGCCAGCACATGAGTTAGGGAAGAGAATGAAAAGAATCTCCTCCTCTACTCCAGGAACCCAGATGCTACATTCTACTCTGAGCCAGAGCCCCTGAGAATGGATCGGGGTGGGGGTGGGGGTGAGAGGAGAGGCAGAACTTGGGGCTCCAGGGCATCAGGACCAGAAATGTGGGTCTGGGTCCCATCCCCTAATGTGGGGGAGGGGGCCTACTGTCAGCAAGGCAGAAAAGTTACCCCTGACCCCAGGTTATTTGTACCACCCCAGGTCACCATCATCTTTGTTCTAGTTTCAGAATACCCAGACCAAGATTTTGGTAAGCTGACACAGCAGGAGCACCAGCAAGGATTATTGTAGCAAAGAGATGGAACAATCTGCAAGACTATATACTCAGAGCGAGGCAGCTAAATGACTTAAAACAGCTGAGTATAAAAGCAAGAACATACCACCCTTCTGAAGCGAGAAGGGGCAAAGGTATCAACAAGGTAGGTGCGGAAGAATCTGTGAAACCTGTTAACACAGGTGGATGGAAAAGTGTGAGAAAGTGACGTGCAAATAATCCACACCTGCTCCCCACAGACCCAGCCCCACACTTCCCTCTCATTTCCCCATGTCAGCTTTCCCTTGAGTCACTAAATAAAACTAAGGCGATGCCCTTCCTTTCTCTTCCTTTTCCCCTATGAAGGCTGAGAGCTCTGGCGAAGGTGATAAACGGTATCACAGGGGAGGGCACTATGATCTCCCCTGCTCACGGGGACACACCCCAGGGTGACATCAATGTAGCAGCCCTTTGCCCACTTTCACCCCTGCCCTTCTCTAAGCAGCTAAACGCTCCTAACAGATATCAAGATGTATATAAGCCTGGCTGTCTCCTAGGAATAATCAGCCCTATTAATTCATTCACAAGCCATTTATTATCTTCTTTGTAGAGGACTGAGCCAAGGATGGGGATACAACAATTGATAAGACAGACAGATCCTGTGTTCACGGGGCTTATGAGCTACTGAGGGAGGCAGGTGATGGAAGAAGCAATTTAACAGGGTAGTCAAGGCCCTTTCAAGGAAGCAGGGCTGCTGTGAGAATCAAACAGCAGCACCAAACCGCGGCAGCAGAATGAGGCTGGAGGAGGCGGGAGGACATCTGAGAGGGCTCACTGGGGGAAGTGATGTGTCTAAAGCATTATCGCCTCAACATATTGGGGAACAGCCCGATTACCAAGAGAATTAATAAAGAACACAAGGGCAAAGTTTTGCATAAACAAGTCAGGGCTCAGGACTCTGGGTTTTTCTTTAATGAGGAAATACACAAAAGTTTCACAACCACTGCTGTAAAGCAGGGGCCAGCAAACTGGGCCACAAGCCAAGTGCTGCTTGCCACCTGTCTTTGTAAATACAGCAGACTCCTCATTTACCTGTGTGCATGGCTGCTTTCCTGCTACTATGGCAGAGTCGGGCAGTCACAGCACGGAGACCACTTGGCTCACACAGCCAGAAACATTTAACATCTGGCCCTTTACAGAAAAGTTTGCTGGCCTCTGGCCTAAGGAATGAGATGAAGGACTCTTTACAGCTGTCAAGAATGTCAAGTGACCAGCTGACTTAGCCTCTGCCTTGGGAGATTGTTCCTTCACTATCAAGTTCTTGTCCATCCCACCCACCACCCCGTGGCCCTTATCCCTTTGCAGGGTCATTATTGACTTACATTACTGTCGCCCCCAAGTCTGTGAGGGCCACCTCTGCCTTATTTACTGTTATATTCCCAGCACCTGGCCCAGTGCCTGATACAGGATAAGTACTCAAAACTATTTCCTCGTCATTCCTGTCTTAATCTGCTGTTTAGGGGAAAGGAAGGAGACGAGCGGGTAAGGAAAAGCAAGCAAACCTACTGGGTTGGAGGGTGGCAAACCTGTGGTTGGCGTAGGATGATGTGAGCTCCCCCCGCACCCAGAGGGCCTGGAGGGCAAGCACTGGATTCTCAGTGCCTACGGCAGGGGGGCTTGGTGACTCAAGCCCTTTACCAGGTTTTGTGGTGAACCTGGCAGGGTCAACACCTCCAACCATGAGGCCTTCCTCTGCAGTGGTAAGCAGGTCGCTCTTGGCAACCATTGAACTTAGAGGATAACAGGTGCCATGTGCTGAAAAGTCCTAGAATTTAAATTCTTTGCTTCCTAACATTATCACCTGAAAAACTGCCATGATCTATTTTGTCCCTTCATGGGATCCATATTTACTGTCTTCCTCTCCTTACTCATTTTTCTGTGTCCTCAATTAGCAAATCACTTTCTTGCTAATATTTGTATTTATATACCCCCCCGCCCCAGATGACAGGCCTTAACTCATCACTTGTAAGGTCAGGCTTAACCTGGCTGTTCCATTTAAGAGGCGTGATGGGTGAAACAACTGCCTAATGTGGTTCTCCCTCTCCCTGGGGGCGGGGCCAGGGGCCCTCGGAGTCCGCTCACCTGGCTCTTCTACCACATACAGGATAGACTTTCCGCTGGAGTCTTCAAAGTACTGGAATCTGATGACACAGTCATCCTCATTCTTGTAGGTGCAATTCACTGCATCCTTGCCAGTGTCCTCTGGGAGAGAGGGAAAGGTGGGAGAATGAAAAAATGGGTCAATTTCTGGAAAAAAATGGGTCAATTCTTGGAAAATGGGTCACTCTCAAACCCCACTTATTGAATTTCTGTGAAAGTGTGCAACTTTACACTGACATAGGAACCCTTACACCTGACAGTAGGCACGATGTCTAGATCTGAGATGGCTGTCGTGGCTGGCAATTGCCTCCAAATGGCCCTGACTGGTATACTTTGTCCCTCACAGGCCCATTCTGGTTCTTATTCCTTCCTCAGGAAGGGACATGATATAACAGTGCCGCACAACCCGATTCAAAGTCGGACTCTACCACCTACCAGCTGTGTGGTCTTGGGATGTCACTTGACCTGATGAGTCCCTCTTTCTTCGTCTATGGAGGGAAAACGATGCCCTCACCTCACAGGGCTGGTGGAGAACTAAGTGACGTACAGTAAGCAGTGGGTGCTTCCTTCCCTCTCTTTCCTTTCTCTGCTCGCTCAGTGATTTTCAGTAGTTTCTACACTCAGCCCTTCGCGTCCCTCCATTTCTGCCCCTGTCCCGGAGTTGCTCCTCAGAGCCATCCTCTCTCCCATTGTGTCCTGCAGGCTTCATCCCTCCTCATCCTGGAGCCTGTGGCTCTGACAGTGAGACCATACCCTACACTGATGAAACCGGCAGGTAAAGGTGGCACACGATGAGACTGAGCAAATGTGCCGAGGTCACACAGCACGTGACGGAGCAGGATTAGCCTGAGTCTCAAGCACAACCTATAAACTTGAACTCATTAGGCCTTTAATTTAGTAAACCAGTGCTATTCCAGTACCAAGGAAAGAGTAAGAATTTCAGGATTTAATTCTAATCTTACCTCATCACCAATTTGCTTGGGCAAGTTACTTAACTTCCCTGAGATTCAATTTCCTCATCCTCAAAATGAAGATGACAGTGGTACTATAGTTCTACTTCAGTCGGTTGTTGGGAGAAGGATAAGACAATGTGCATGAAAAGATACTTTAAAAACTTCTACAAGTAATAAAATTCCATACAAAAAAGCTTTTATTTTTATGATTATTATGGCAGGGTGGGGTGTGGAAATGCTTATCCACTCACCTGGAATATCCACCTGGTCCAGATAATAAAAACATCTCACCTCTGAGCAGCCTGGACTAATCAGAGCAAGCTCGGTCTCCTCCAGAGGGAAAATCGTTTCTTCAGACTCAGGCCCCAGATCTCTGCCCTCACCCCAGCCCCACTCCTGATACTGGCTAAAGGGCCCAGGGAGCGGACTCTTTTCCATAACATGCCCACCAGAAGCTGGCTGACTGGCGGGGTCTTTCTGTAGCTCTCACCAAAAACGTGTTTCCTGCCTTCGTGGGAGATGGCGATCTCCCTGGCACCGCCCAGCGCCTGCCTGGCCCAGAGGACCACATCAGGTGTGCTGACAGCAGCAGGGATCATCTCCTGCATGTCAAGTTGAAGAACAAACCAGAGTAATTGCAGGCAAGCGTTTTGCTCCCCACTGCATTTCTCTCTGTCTTATTCCACGAGAGGCTACCAAGAGCCAAAAAGGCTTCAGGATAATGACTTTGGCTACAGTTCCATCAGGGCGAAGGCTCCACTCCAAACCAGCAAAGCCGAATGCCTGGGTGTTCTTGGTAAATGCTTACTAGCCTATTAGGCTAAGACCGTCATGGGTAAGTACTTTCTCACTCTGCGCCTCAGTTTCTTCATCTATACAATGGGGTGCATTCTCTTCCCTTCCTTGAGGGGCATTTAGTTAGGATTTATACACACTCTGGAAGTCATTGGCAGGATCGTGCTGAGTCTGTGGGCTTCAGGAAGCAGAAAGGGGCAGGTCTGCTGAACAAATCAGTAGAAGTACAGGGAGGCCCGCAGTGAAGTCAGCTTTTACTAAGTGTCTACTGAGCATCAGAACTGCACCACACGCCTCTGAGGTCACAATTTTACAGATGAGAGTTGGACAGTTTCTTGCATTAAATCAGAGAAACTTAGAACCCAGGCGTGTGCAACACGAAGACACGCTGAACTTACTAAGCTCCTTCACGGACTCGATCTCATCTCGACAGTAACGGTTGCAGGTGTTTTCCTCAAATAGCATTCCCCGCTCAAACTTCTTACACTCCACACACTCCCTAAGGACAGAGGACACAGGGGTTAAGGCAAGGGAGGAGCAACCCCAAGAGTGCTTCAGTCTGACTCCGACCCTCAAACACCTCCATCTCAGAAGACAAACGCACAAACAGAAGCATCTGTCAGACATCCCTGGGGCCCAGAGAGTCGGGTCTGGAGTTCAGGGCCTGGCAGGCAGATGCCTCCAGGTACCATCATGAAATTTCTCCACCCAGGCCTGTGACAGGAGGGTGAACCCTCTGCCACTCCCGGGAGCCTTAAAGTCACAACCAGTCACATAATTAGGGACCCAGTGCAAAATGAAAACATCAGGTCCCTTGTTCAAAACTTACTAATAATTTCAAGACAGTGACAGCAGAGCATTAAACCAGCCTGGGGGAGAGTGTCTTCTAAGCAGAAGGCCCTGTACAGATGCTATTACTCTCACCCACTTGAAGTGGAAGGAGAGCTCTGGCCAGTGTGGCTCAGTTGGTTGGGTGTCCTCCCGTAAACTGAAAGGTTGCAGGTTCATTTCCTGGCAAGGGCATGTCTAGGTTGCAAGTTCAGTCCCCAGTTGGGGTGTATGTGAAAGGCAACCAGTCGATATTTCTCTCCCTCTCTTTCTCTCTCCCTTCCCCTCTCTCTAAAATCAGTAAGCATATCCTCAGGGACTTGGGCTGCTAGAAACTTCCTCTGACCCCCACATGAGCGTCATTTGTACTGTTGAACGTCCATTTCACATGGTGCCTTTCATAACTCCAGCCCCATCGCTCCCACAGAGTCAGAACATCAGCACTGGAATGTTCCCCAGAAGGTATCTGGTTTAGCCTCCCTCCTAACTCAGGGGTCCAGGAAGCCACCCTAGAAGAGGGGCTTCTCCAAATGGAGTACAGCTGGTACTGGTTTGACTCCTTCACCATTGGCACCACCTCCAGCTTTGCCCAAAATTTTCAGGGAAAGAGGAAAGCTGGCCATGTGGCTGCAGCAGACTCCTTCCCCTAAAGCTTTGAAACCTGTATGAAACCTGGAGAGTTGGGGGTCCTAGTCTAGAGAACCCTCTCCACCACACCCCGCCCCCAATCTGACACCCAACTCTCTTGAACTCACTTCTCTGCCCACTCACTTCTTAAAGGTGCAGGCATCAGGGCAGGTGGGACACTTCTCACAGGTGTTCCCGTAGGAGCCCGGCTGGATGCAGACGCAGCTGCCGCATTCGCACTTGCCCCGGCCGCTGCACAGCAGCCCGTTACTGGACATGCAGGTGTCGGTGCGCGTGGTGCAGTTACAGTAGTAGCCGGTCCAGTCGGAGTCACACAGGCAGTCCCCACAGCTGCACTGGCCATGGCCTGAAAACACACAGCCCACAGGGGCGGAGCAGCTGGTAAGGGTCCCGAACTCCATGATGGCGGCTCAAGCTGCTTTCCAGCGGCCTCTCATCATGCACCACAGGTTGGCACACACGAGCCACCACAGTGCACTGCTCACCGCCCTCACGTCAGCCTTGTATCCTCATGCTTCTGTTCATGCTGTCCCCTGCCCAGAGGCCTTCTCCTCCCGTGACCTCTACCAAACTCCACTCACCCTTTACGGCTCAACTCAGATGTTCCTTGCTGTCTGCGCCTTTTTTCGGATCTCCCTGGGCCAGAGCAATGGTCAGTCCTGTCCTGTGTTCCGCCAGCACTGACATATCCCTGCATTTCAACCCTTATGTTCAACCCCTTTGCTTGCCTATCTGTCTCTCTTTCTAGACTGTGAGCTCCTTGATGGGACAGCACATATGATGTTAATTTTGAATTTTTTCAAGTACAGTTTACATTAAATATTATTTTGTATTAGTTTCAGTTGTACAGCATAGTAGTTAGACAATTATAGACTTCACAAAGTTCCCCTTGGTATTTCCAGTACCCAGCTGGCACAAAATATTAATTTTTGCACCAATAATGATTAGCATAACATCTGATACAGAATAGGCTTGCAATTAATGTTAATTTATCCATTCAGCCAACAAATATTTATTGAGCTCACACCACATGCTGGGCACTGGAGGTTCAGCTATGAACAACGCAGGCAGGGTCCCTTCTCTCGTGGAAGTTGCATCCTAGTTAAATTCCTCGAAACACTCACACACACACATTCACCAACCTGTGCCCTGTGTTGTATTATCTTTTACTGCAAAGAGTCATCGGCCCTAGTAGAAAAGACCTATTCCCTTTACTGCATGCATGTAGGAGCTGGAGAGAGACAGGGTGGGGCTTATACTACTTAAATGCAGGCAGTAACTCTCAGTGCTATTTCCGCTAATATTCACTTAAGAAGGCTTTAAAACTTGGCTCTTAAACCTTGCACGAAAGTGACTCACTCCTCAGGAGTCTGAACCAGGAAGAGGTGGATGAATAACAAAAATCTGATTGTTAATAAGAGGAAAGGCAGGGAGTGAGGCAGAAGTACCCAAGCTGCTCTGCAAACCACACCACTGTGTGTGCAGGTGGGCTGCACGATGCTGGAGGTGAGGGTGTTCAAGGCCAGGCTCAAACAGCCACGAGCTGGCACCTCCTGCTTGCTCCCCAGTGGGTCTGACTAATGTCTCCTGGCCACTATAGGTCCCTCTGCCAGTGACTCCGGCACCATCCTCTAGTAACCACACTGGCAGTCAAGACTCAGACACACCTGCACCGCCATGGGAAGGCATGTCTGTTTCCTGGGAAGGGCGGGAAACAAGACCTCATCTGCCACAGCCGCCCAATATCCATGCAGAGGAGAAACACTGGGCTGGCAGAGGGCGGAGAAAGAAGAAAGACTGCATTTTGAGGTTGGGTTCCCTAGAAGCACAGCGTGTGGTGAGGATTCTTGTTTAAGTGACTTAGGGGGAGGGAGGGAGGGAGGGAGGGAGGAGGGAGGCAGACAGGGCAGGAGTCAGAGGCTGGCAGGAATGTGGTCTCAGCTGGAGACTCCCTTCAGCCAGATCCAGGGAGGGCTCCAGAGCCCCAATGGCACCACAGATCTGGCCCCTCCTTCTTTTCTTTTTTTTTTAAATCCTCACCTGAGGACACCTGAGGACATGCTTATTGATTTTAGAGAGAGTAGAAAGGAGGGAGAGAGAGAAACAGGGATCAGTCGCCTCTCATACTACCCGACCAGGGGCTGGACCTGCGACCCAGACACGTGCTCTGACCATGGGTTGAACCCAGCCTTCCAGTTTAAGAGACAATACTCCAACCAGCTGAGCCACACTGGCCAGGGGACTAGCCCCACCTTCGAGGTGAAGGACTTGGCCTTGGGTAACCTCTTACCCACCGGTCATTGGCCAAGGTCTGAGGGCAAGACAGCTCCTGTCAGTGCAAGTAGTCCTCCAGAGAAAGGGCAGCTGGGAGCTATCACGAGCAGCCCCCACAGCAGCTGGGGAAGGGATGTGCCAGCCAGCAGAATGGGGCCCCACAGCGTCCGCTGCACCCAGCTTTCGGCCATGGCTCTCAGACAGGGAGAGGCGGTTGCCACAGAGCCCTGGCAGCACTCAGAGGCCTCAGCCTCCTCAGAAACCCTTGCCCCATAGTGTTCCCTTTATGAAGCTAAACAGAGTCATCTTTGAGAAGGCGGTCTGCCAGGCCAGCCAGGGAGTGAGCATGAGAGTGGAAGTAGCAGGCCAGAGCCAGCGGGCTGACCCCAAGCCCTGGCAGGGTCAACCCTTGAAAGGAAGCCCCAGTGTAGTAATGTCACGGGCCTGGCACCCCTCCAGCAACAGGGTGGCTGAGACTGGGTTCATGGGAAAGTCAGAGGAGGGGGAGTAAATGAAGGGGAAGTGTAAGAAAGGGAAGGAAAGGAGGGAAGAAGGTGACAAGGGAGAGGTGGAGGAGGGGGGGAGGACAGCAGGGGCCCACAATGCAGGTCAGAGAAAACGCAATTGCTCTTTCTACATAACTTGACCTTCCGAGCTAAGGCATCACTCCACTATCACTCTGCTCCTCTCCTTCAGGAGCGAGCCCTTCCTTTGACATCCTGCCTCCTCCACGAAGCCACCCAGGCCTCCCCTGTCCACAGTGAGTCTCTCTCTGGTGGGCTCCTATAACACTCCCCAAGGACACCTCTCTCCTGAGATCTGGCAGGTTGTGCCTCGTGCTGTGAATTACCCTTAGGTGAGTTAATGAAGGGCAAAACCGTCTTATTCATGCCTCTCTAGACCACAACACCATAGCACACAGCAAGAACCTGGCTCACTGGGTGCCCGATCAATCTACGTTCATGGATGTGGCAGGTGGAAGAGTCTCTTGAGGACTCGGATGCAATCCCTACATTTGAAGCAGGGGTGCCAGTCACACACAGCCACAAAGACTGTGCATGCCTCCATTGGGAAGGAGAGCAGAGGGTTGGTCAGGAGATAGAAAAATGGCCGAGGCATAGCCCTCCTACCTCACGAGTCCCTGCTTGCAGCAAACCACAGACCACAAGCCAGCAGCTCTGGGGAAGGACAATGGTGAGCTGGGCTACGAGCCCTGAGAGGTCAGCCATCATGCATGACCCCTGCTCACCCATATGGACTGAGTGCCTGGCACAGGGCAGGTGCTCAGTGATTGTGTGTCCCTGAGTGTCTGTCCCTGGGGCATGTGATACCACAAGGTTGAGCCCTGAGCAGCAGGTACCTAGCACTGGCAGGAAGTGGGGGAGGGAAGCCTTCAAGAGGATGCAGTGGCTGCCCGTGGTTGCCTCATGAACCAGTCTGCAGCACACAGAGGACAGGTTGTTCTCGAACTGGTGGGAGGCAGGAAGTGGGCCGCTGACCCCAGCAGCTCTGTGTCGTGGCTTCAGTGGGGCAGGCAGCCAAAGGAAACTCTCTGACTGGGATCCCTCCCCCGCTACCTCACAGCAGACCAGCAGACCGAGCGGGCCCCCCTCTGTCCCTGGAACCCACAGTGGGGCCTCTGCCTGGGAAATCCTTCAGTCCCTTCATTCCCAACCTTCCCCCTCAATGGGTTGCCCACATCAGACTTACCCATTCCCTTTTGTACTTTGAATATGATTTAAATACCATTAAATATTAAAATGAACTTAAACTTCTGCCTCATCCCCTAACTGACACTGCTGTTTGAGTGTGCGTGTGTGTACCTGATCTCTCACTCCCCAATCCCTCTATCCTTTTTCTTCGATGTCTCTCTCGTATTTTGTTGGCAGGACTGAGGGAAACAATGTTTCAATAATAAAGAAGAGCCATTTTTATATTACTTGGACATGCTTTAGAATGACACAGATTCACCTTTCTAATCAAGCCTCTTCAAAGGCCGATGGTAAAGTGAACATCTGGTGGATTAGCTCAGCTGGTTAGAACCCCAGTGCAAATGAAGCCAACTCGGGTCACAGATTTGACCACCAAAGAAGCCAATTATGATCTCTGCTTGATTGGCCACATGACACACCCTTAAGCCAGTCTCAACCAACTTGCCAATGTCTCCAATCTGTCTGTCACAAGGGGGAATAAGCCACAGTGGTAAATGCCCAGCAAAAACCTGTCTCAGCACCCCAGGAACAGCTCAGGCTGCCTGTTTGCCTACAGTGCTGCGGGTGCAGATAAAGATTATGTTAACGTCAGTTCGGCTTCTTCTGGCGGGAGATGTACCCCAGGACCGGTCTTTGGGGCGAGGAGAAACCAGTGAGAGATTATCAGTGGGCCTGGAGATATCACTGAATTTTTGTAACGAGAAGGACGACAACTCAGCATCCTGCAGTCAGAAGGACTCAAAACCATAACCCCTAGTCAGCAGGCCGGGCACTCGATGGCCATGCTGTTCGATGCGTGTCTCGCAGCCTGGCACGGCAGCCACTAGCCAGTGTGGCTCCTAAGCAACAGAGGAACTGAATTTTAAATTTTAATTTAAATTAAATTTAAATGTACTTTAATTAATTAAAATCAATTAACTTAAATTTAAACAGCTGCCTGTGGCTAGTGGCTTTCATTTTGTCAGCCCAGATCTAGAACCCAGAAAGTAATGGCAGTACCAAGAGCGATAACCAAGTAGCGTCGACTTAGTAAGAGCTCACTATTTCCCAGTCATTCATTGTTCCAGGTGTCCTGGCTCATCAAACATGCTCCAATGTCTTGCATATATATTGCTCTTTTCCAAGTCTTTTTGTGATGAAAAGATAAATTCACGCAAGACAATTATTACTTGCTTCACTATACATTCTGACATCACGTATTTTCCAACTCTATAAAAACTAAAAAGTTAATTACCATCAGTGATTTTCTTTTCATTTTTTTCCCCATATCCTCAAAAAGATTAGGAACCAGTGACTTCAAATATTAGGGGAAGGGCAGATGAAAGAAAAGAAAAAAACTCTCTTCACCTTCAAGGTTCCCCACTCCTTCTCACGCGTCCCTGCCCCCCATGAGCAAGGACATAGGGAGCAGAGAGGAATTAACGACAACCTCATTTCTGCTTTCTCCCACTGGCGTGGCACACCACCTACTCAGCTCTGCCCGTGGGCCCTCCTGTGCCCACGTCAAGCCCAGATGTGTGCGTGTGTGTGGGTGCCAGCATGGGAGGGGCGTGCAGTCCTACTCACCTGAGCACATCTCCCCCTTGTAGCGGACACAGGAAAAGTCGTCACACTCGCAGTACTTGCCCGTGATCTTGCCAAAGTCACTGCTATGGCAGATGCACTGGCCACAGAGACACTCGCCCCGCTGGCTGCAGACAGGCTGCCCCTCCTGGGGGCTGCACTCGTCCTGCTGGGAGGGCCGGTAGTCCTCCTCGGAGCACTCACACTGGGACCCCAGCCAGCCGGGCGCACAGCGGCACACCCCGCACTCAAAGGTCCCATTGCCATTGTTGCAGTGCTGGCTGTGAGACTGCGCATGGGCCTGGCAGGCACAGTCACAGTCAAAGGTGACCTGGACGATAAGGTTGTCTTTAAAGCCCACCGGCTTGATGGTGAAGGACTTCTCCTTCTCCTGGGGACAGCCACGCACCTTGGCTTCGATGCTGAAGCTCACCTGGATGGAAAATCAGATCGCATTCAGGTACAGGTGGACCCTGCTAACACTCCAGCCCTGGAAACCACCTGTTCTCTGCCCTGCCAAGGACCACCCAAACTGAGTGTCTGGGGTTCCTCAGCCCTCCAACTACCAAAGTCTGCAAAGCAAAAACAAAAGCCCCGAGCAATGGTGTGGCTGTGACATACCAGACGGGGTGCAGAGATGCATGTCTACAGTTATGACATAGAAGGTTTTTTATTCTGCATGTAAAATAAACCAGCTCATGCAGAACAGAACTGCGATCTTGTGAATGCTCTGCTCTGGCCAACTGAGCTACCTGGACTGATGACATCCCATCAGCAAGAGAGACGAAGCCCTCCTGTACCACACAATGCCACCCAGTGGCCATCCACGGGCTCCGAGTCTACTGTTCAGTTCACATGTAACATTTCATCACTTGTGCAATCAGACACATTTCAGGCCAATATTTCTTATGTGGGGCATGTGCACATATGCCTAGAGCAGACAGACAGATGGATGGATGGAGAGATAGATGATAGATAGGTAGATAGATAGATAGATAGATAGATAATGTAGATAACATAAATATGGTGATACACATACCCCTCTCTCTCCCCCATCCCCTTCACCAACCCCTCTCCCCTTAGGCTAGAACAGACGAGGACCAACCACTAAGGAAGGAAAGCCACAGAGGGACTGAAGGGGCAGAATGAACATCTGCATTCTGAAATCCCATCAGGCGGGTATTTTTGCCGTTCCATTTGCTTTTGAATCCTCGGCAATGAGAACAATGCCTGGCACCAGCCAGCGATCAACGAAGGTTTATAGAGACACTGCCATTTTACATTGTGGAGGAAAGAAAGGCTTTTTCCTGGGCAGAGGCTGGAGACTGATTAGGTGCCGAAGGTAAGAAACATTTTCATTTACAATCAACAGAGGTAACTCTGTTTGTCTTAAGTTTCAAAAAAGTCCTGATAATGAAGTTCACGTAACAGACAGACACAGTTTAGACAACAGAAGCCTCAGAGGAGGAGGTTAGCAGCTCCATTTCACCTAAGTTGTAATGACCTTCAGGAAGAAGGTACAGGGAGGAGGGGTGGGGAGCCCACAGACACTCCAGGGCACAAGCCTGGGCCAGGGCTTTGGCCTTAGCCCCTGCCCAGCCCGCCTCACCGTGTCTCCAATCTTGAGTCCCACACAAGACTTGAGGCCTGGGATGACCTCGTTGTTGAGACAAGTGGCGTTGAAGGACAGAGACAACTCCTCGGGAAGGTCACGCACCTCCAGCTCTACTTTAGAGCGGATTTTCTGAGCAGAGAAGGGCAAGAGAAGGTAAGGAAATGGACGGAGGGAATGGGTAGGTACCACTTCCATCCCCAGCGGAATCTGCCAGGTGGCCCTGGACTGGCCTGACAGCACCAGATGTCCAGGTTTCCCTGGCAGCTGCCAGAGCCCCTCGAGGAGGCTGCCACCTGCTACATTTCTGGCCCAGGCCCAGCTCCCCCCCTCTCTCCCCACTTGTATCTAGGTGAGTCTGGATAAAATCAAAACCAGTACACCCTCCTGCAGGCCTCATGCGTGTGCAAAAGGGAAGTGCTAATACTGGTCCCCTCGGGGAGTAGCAATTTCTACTTAATTTTTAGTCAACCTCATCTTCCCTGTGACTCAGTTTCCTCTTCTCTCTCTTACTGGAGCCCAGCTGTCCCTCACTTACCCTCCCCCTCCAATCTCAGGACTCTCATCTCCACCCCCACCTTCTCCCTTCTGCCTCTTCTCAGCTCTTTGCCCATTCATTGTTCCTAAGCTTCCTGGCATTCTGTTCTGAGCCACTGCTTTCTCAGAAGGCTGCATTCCTCCCCGTGCTGGCCATCACCCAGCGTCTGGAAGAGCAAGAGGAAGGCAGTGAAGACTGCAGGGTAAACTAGCAGCCAGGACTCCCAAATCAGAGCCCTCCAGGGTAAATGCCAAGTGAGGCTGAACTCTCATCAGGCGCCTTCCCAGGGCAAGACACTCACCCCGTAAGCATCAACAATGAGCTGGAGGACGTTGCTGGAGTCAGCAGACAGAACCCCCACTGTGGTGCCTGGGATGAGCTCACTGTAGTTCTAGAAAGAAAGACAAAGGTGTCCAGGGCTGGCTGGACAAATTTGGTGGTCTCCAAAAGCCCTGCCCTAATCAGATGAAGGGTCTTGAAATGAAGATTGAGGGGAGAACAGGATATTCATCTTGTCACTGCCAGGAATAAATCTAGCGGTTTTCCAGCACTGAGCAAAATTAGACAACATCCCTCACCCCGGAGAACTGTTCCCCTTCCCACTGCAAACATCCGCACACCCACCCTGCTAGGTTTAAGGCGGGGGAGGAATCATTAGCTCCTGGGAACAGGTTGTTGGAGGGCCTTTCCTGGTTGAGAACCAAGGTCATTGCTGGTCCCTGAGAGAGGTCCACCCATCACAGGCCCCCCTCCCACTCCCAGTCCAGAAAGCCCTGATGGCACAGTTACCTGGTATAGATTGACTACCCCTTCAGTCACTGCAAAGATCAGATTGATGTTCTTCTGGGAGAGCTTCTCGGTCATCAGCCCCAGAGAGGGATAATCCTATGAAAAGGGAGGATGTGGAGGTCTGTTAAGAAGTCCATTT
This sequence comes from Phyllostomus discolor, assembly GCF_004126475.2. Taxonomy (NCBI): domain Eukaryota; kingdom Metazoa; phylum Chordata; class Mammalia; order Chiroptera; family Phyllostomidae; genus Phyllostomus; species Phyllostomus discolor. The sequence continues at coordinate 91,098,137 of NC_040910.2, forward strand.
GCATCCATCCCTGGACCCTAAGCCTCAGAACTTGGCTGACTTGAGCCATGGGCCAGACAGCCAAAGGGGGTAACCAGCAGCACAAACCCAGTTGTGAACTCCAGGAATAGAGGCAGGGGTACAGGCTGGTGGTGTCAAAACGAAGCACCTCTTTCTTCCTACTTGAGTCCGAGGCATTCATACCATGGAGCAGCTTCCATGGGCCACATACTGTTAGGCCTTGTTGTTTTGTAGCTTCCTCCTGTTTTGCCTTGACTTGGCACTTGGCAATACTCCACCAAGTGGTCCTTCCAACCTTCCTTTCCAGTCATTGCTCAGCTCTCTCCCTCTTCCACTCACCGCTGACCTGGCGCATTCTCTCTCTCCCACCTGGAGTGGCCTTCTTTTTGGTAATCCTGCTCCTGCCTAGGGACCCAGTTCTGATCCCACCTTCTCCAGGAGGCCTTCCTTGACCACCCCAGCTCATGATGAGCTTACCTCCTCTGAATACATGAAGACTTTCTTGACTATGCTGCCCATTTAACACTGACCATGCATCTGGTGTTACTGGTAACACATCTCAACTAAACCAAAACTCCTTACGGGTAGGACCTCCATGTAGTCTCTTTATCTCCCTCAGCCCCTGGTAAGGAGCCTTTCATAGGTCAGGAGTCCCTGGGACCCCAGCCCTTGCAGAGAAGTCATGAGGTCATCCAGCTCAGGCTGCTGACTTTGTACAGGTGCACCTTGAAGCCACCTAGACTAGGCAGTTGTTCTGTTGTCTTTAAGAGGTTAAAGAGTTCATACCTCCCCCAAGATACCCAGAGTATCGGCATTCTGAGGGTCTCTGCACCAGCATTTTGTACATGTTCTTTAGGGCATACATCAGTTTCTCCTGTTTCAATTTAAACTCCTTTCCTCTTACTTAACCCTCTATGGCCATAGAAAACAACTTACAGAATATAGCTAAATCATCCTTCAGCCTTCTTTCTTTTGAGCCAAATGATTCTGAGCCCTTAAACCTTTCCTCACAGGACCAACTCTCCATGCTTTTGACGATTTTTGCCTCTTTTTTCTCCACCTCCTTCCAATAACCACAAGTGAGCACGGTATCCCCAGAAGGGGCTCATCCCTGCACAGGAGACGAGAAGGCCTACTTTCCAGCTGGACCAGCAGACGGGTCCATTCTGGGTGCTGTGACGCTCCTGCTGGTGCTGGAGGCAGTGGAGATAGTGGTAACACTGATCACAGCCAGGGCCGTTTCTAGGGATTGTACAGGTTGTGCCCCGAATGAGGATGTCTGGCTGGGGGAGAGGGCAGGCTGAAAGGAGGCCTGAACCCTGCCGGGAGGAAGGGCTGCCGCTTTCTAATTCGCACAAATACTCTGACTAGACAGGGCAGCTGGCCATAGTGAATAGGGACCGGAGGTCATGTCAAGAATCTCACCATGGTCGTGGAGGCAGAGTAATGGTTGTCACTGCCAACATGACACTGACCATCGTTGGGCTGCACGATGCCTGCCAGCCTTCCGTCCAGTGCTATGTGGGTCTTGGCATCAGTGGTAAACACCAGCAAGTGGGATGCATCATTCCTCCAGCCAATCTTCTCCTGTTTGAAAAAAAAAGGCAAAAGAGAGAAAGTAATGTTAGCTGTGTCACTGGCAGAAAACAAAGACCCATGGACATCCCTACCCAAAGGTCTGAACAGGTCGTCTTGGTGAAGGGCCTCAGTCCCAGTCCTTGAAACACAAGCTGAAACTTCCCAACTCAGGGGTTTCTGTTCTCTTAGAAAACAGTCTCTGCCCTGGCAGGAGTGGCTGAAGGGACTGGGTGCCAGCCTGCGAACCAAGAGTTCACCAGTTCAATTCCCAGTCAAGGCACATGCCTGGGTTGCGGGTCAGGTCCTCATTTAGGGGCATATGAGAAGCAGCTGATCAATGTCTCTCTCTCACATCAATGTTTCTCTCCCTCTCTCTCTCCCTCCCTTGCCTTTTCTCTAAAAATAAGTTAATAAAATCATTTTAAAAAAGAAAACAGTCTCATAGCTGATTGGTTCAAGCAGTTGAGAGACACCTGATTCAGTTCCAAGTGAAACTCTTCCACTGATAATCATACGGCCCATCTAGCCCCCCACCTGCATCTGCACAGCTGGGCTGGGCTAGCAGAAATCCTTTCTGAACATCTTCCTGCTTTGCTGTGGCTAAGTTAACCCAGCTTGACTCTGATTCACTTCCAGAGAAGATGAGAAAATGCTCTCTCCAGAGAATGTATGGTACTATGAGGTTTAAAAGACTGTCAGCTCTGGCCAGGGAGTGGATACAAGCAAAGGATGCTTATCAGGAGCAATCTATTGCTTAGGGAGTATGAAGCTCTGCTTAGTTCCCATCTCTTATTTCAGACAGAAGTTCCCACAGTTGAGCCACTCCCTTCCCCACTTGATCTGCACTCACTACTCCTGGCATTCCACGTCCTCCAAACTCACGTCACAGACTGTAGCCTGCATGATGGCATCAAAGCCACCCTCTGGGCCATCTCGATTGCGTGACACACTCTGCTTCTTCACCTCCTCATTGAAGCGGGTCACCTGGTCAGTTAGCGTCAGCACATGTTTGTAGCCAAACATGGGCAAACAGGAGGTCTTCATTCTGGGAAGGGAAGGAGATAATTTAAGCAGGCAGCCTTAAAAGGCTGCTTGGGGACTGGGAGGGAACAGGAGGGGGGCAAACATGGACAGTGGTACGCCCAAGCCAGTTCTCTACAACCACAGTTACCCAGACAGTTCAGACTACAGAGCCCTCAAATTACCACATTGACCTTACCCCCAGCTAGCCTAGAGGATAAGAGAGTGAGCTGCAAAAGGAGATTGCCTTGGTTCAAATCCCAGCTCCTCTACTTATAAGTCATGGGACCCTAGGTAAGTTTCTCTACACTTAACCTCTAAAAATGGGAAACGAGAGTGCATAGCTCCTAAGAGATGTTGTGGGTTAACTTAAAGGAGTTAACATGTAAAGCACTCAGAGTGAGGCTCTTGTTGTTGCTATCATCTTTCATTTAATACTTTTCTAAAGTGACAGTGCAACAATAAAGCAAAAGTTTCACCAATAATAATGTCCCTGAGCCATCGATAAATTGATAGATTTGGATCCCAAGAGTCTGTTACCTTGAGTCATAGAAGTTGTGGCAGGTACTACACTTCAGACTGTAAAAGGCTGGAACTATATCCCATCCCGAATCCCATAGCACTCACATGCCTCTACATAAAAGGTTCTTCCGTAAATCCTTGATTTAATTAGAAAAGTCACAATCGATGCTTCCACAAGCCTGCCTTTACTCCCATGCTCAGCTTTGACTTCTGGAGGAGGACTTACTCATAGCAGGGGTTCTGGAGGGCCTCTGGTGGGGAGATGTACATGTATGGTGACGCAGGCTTGTCCACAAAGGCCCCAAAGCCAATCCACAGGTTACTTGTGAGCTTGCGCATCTCAGAGGCCAGCTTGGTACCCAGGTTCTGGATGTTCCCCAGATCATCCTTCATGGAGTAAGACAGGTCCATCAAGTAGTAGATGTCGACAGGGTAATCCTCCACCTGCCGGACTTGGACGGAGAAACTCTTCGAATCATCTGGAAGGCAGAAGGGTGTTAGTTTTTCTCTTCTTCTCTCTCTAAGACTTAATACGTTGATTTGGACATGGTTAGGGTTAATTAACTTCTTGATCAAACCAGACTTGAAAACCCTGGCATTAGGGGAAAGAAGGAACAAACATTCTTTGAGTATCTACTGTGTTAGAAGGGTTGAGTAACTTGCCCAGGGTCAAATAGCTAATATAAGGGAGAGTCAAGATTCAAACTCAGATCTTCTGACTCTAAGTTCTAACAGCTTCTATTTTCTCTCATTCTCCTGCCCACACCTTTCTCCACACCCTTCTCTTCTGGCCCCATTTCCATTGTGAGCTACTTCCCCAAGGCTTTCTGATCAGACCTGCACCTCTTGCCCTGTGCCCATCTGTCTGGCATCTCCCAGAGATGAGCCCCATCCCTACCTGGCCGGAGCCGGAGTGCAATCCTCTGGGGACTGACTTGTGTGATCTGGGAGCTGTCTCCAGAGCCTTTGTCGCTGAGAGGCCTGGCCTCCAGGATGATGGCTTCACTGATGGGGAACTCGATGGACTCCGGGGCACAGTTATCCTTCAGCAGATTCTCCTTCAGGTCACAGCGGGGCGAGCCCAGAGGCAGGGTCTGTAAGACAGGAGCATGAGGCACGGCCCTGTGGTTGGAGCTATGGTGGTTCTCTGCCTCCTGCGGGCTCTGCTGCTTCCCAGTGGCCTAGAGCTTATTTAGCATTTTGGAGCTAAGCCAACTTGTATGGTTCATTATACAGAAGGAGGGAACTGAGGCAATGGAGAGGTTGGGTGAGTACCTGTTCATGGATTGGTAGTTAGGAAGAGAGCCACTGCATATAATGACTGTTAAACTACTGCTTTTCTTTTTTAAATTATACATTATTGATTATGCTATTATAGTTGTCCTGATTTTTTCCTCTTGCCCCACTCTACCCAACAGCCCCTACTCTTTCAAGCAATCTCCACAACTTTGTTCATGTCCATGGGTCATGTGTATAAATTCTTTGGCAACTCCATTTCCTATACTGTACTTTACATCCCCATGACTATTGTGGAACTGCCTATTTGTACTTCTTAATCCCCTCACCTCTTCACCCATTCTCCCACACCCGTCTCCCATCTGGCAACCATCAAGACACGCTCTGTAACCATGATTCTGTCTCTGTTTTTCTTGTTTGCTTAGTTTGTTTTTTTGATTCAGTTGCTGATAGATTTGTATTTTTGCCATTTTATTATTCATAGATTTGATTTTCTTTTTCTTAAATATGTCCCTTTAACATTTCATATAATAATGGTTTGGTAATGATGAACTCCTTCAATCTTTTTTTTTTGTGGGAAGCTCTTTATCTGCCCTTCGATTCTAAATGATAGCTTTGCTGGGTAAAGCAATCTTGGCTGGAGTTCCCTGCTTTTCATGACTTTGAATAATTCTTGCTAATCCCTTCTAGACAGCAAAGTGTCTTTTGAGAAATCAGTTGAAAGTATTATGGGAATGCCTTTCAAGTAACTAACTTCTTTTCTCTTGCTGCTTTTAAAATTCTCTCTTTATCTTTAACCTTTGGCATTTTAATTATGATGTGTCTTGGAGTGAGCCTCTTTACATCCATCTTGTTTGGGACTCTGGGCTTCCTGGACTTGTATATCTATCTCCTTCACCAAATTAGGGAAGTTTTCTTTCATTATTTTTTCAAGTAGATTTCCAATTTCTTGCTCTTTCTCTTCTCCTTCTGGCACCCCCATAATGTGAATGTTGGGCCTCTTGAAGTCCCAGAAGCTGCTTATAGTATCCTCAGTTTTTTGGATTCTGTTTTTCTTCTTGTTGTTCTGATTGGTTGTTTCTTGCTTCCTTATGTTCCACATCATTGATTTGGTTCTCATCTTCATCCGCTCTATTATTGTTTCCCTGTAAATTGTTCTTTATTTCAATTTGTGAATCCTTTGTTTCTGAGTGGATCTTTTTTATGCTGTTGAGGTTCTAAGTTCCTTGAGCATCCTTATAACCAGTGTTTTGAACTCTGCATCTGATAGATGTGTTTATCTTCATTTCATTTAGCTCTTTTTCTGGAATTTTGATCTGTTCTTTCATTTGGGCCATGTTACTTTGTATCCTCATTTTGGCAGCATCCCTGTGTTTATTTTTATGTATTAGGTAGAACTGCTTTGACTCGGTGTCTTGGTAGTGTGGTCTAATGTAGTTGATGTCCTGTATGGTCCAGTGGCACAGGCTCCCCTATCACCCAAGCTGGGTAATCAACGTGCACCCTTCATGTGGGCTGAATACACTCTCCTCTTGTAGTTGAGTCTTGGTTGCTGTTGGCAGATCAATGGGAGGAATTCACCCAGGCCAGTCAGCTGCAAAAATTGGCTGTGACTACTTACCACCAATCTCTTCCCTCTGTGGAGGATCAGCTGTGCAGGGGCAGGGTGGCAGTGCTCCAAAGTGATCTGTAGCTATCCATTGGGTGTGCTGGCCCTCGGGTTTCCGGATGGTGCAGGGCAAGGTCAGCCCCTACCTCTGTTTTGCCTGGGGCCACCCTGCCTGAGCTATAAAGCAATCTGAGATGTCTGCTACTTTTGCTGGGCTTGGAGATTCCCAGGGGAAGCCAAGCTGTGAAACTAGGCTGGCTGCTGCTAGTGCAGTGTGTGGGGCCCACTGAGGCCAGCTGTTGCTTGTTTGAGAGGACTTGGGAGGGTGTGAATTGTGAGCTAAGACCAGCTATTCATATGGAAAAGTGCTTGGGTGGGGGATAGTCTCTGGGGATCTCTAAGGTGGGTCAAACAGTGTTACCCAGGTTGATGGAGTCTCAGCTATGGCACCAGCTTGCCAGCTCTGTGGGGGCAGGGTTTAGAAAAGGGACAATGGCCTCTGCTCATCTTGAGGCCAGACACTTCGGCTCCTCCCTTTATGCCACTGGTGCCTTTCAAGCTGCTACCCTGGTGCAGGGGCTCAGAGGGAATCAGTCTGAATGGGTGATAGTGTGTGTGTTCTTCAAAAGGAACTGCTTGGGGCTCCAGAAGTTTCTTCCACAGACCCAATTCCTACTGGTTTTTGCAGCCAGAAGTTGTGGGGACTTACCTTCCTGACACTGGAACCCTGGGCTGAGGAGACTGGTTTGGGGCTAGGACTCCTCATTCCCAAGATTTCCCTCCCAAATGTTCATGCACCACATGAGGGTGAGGAACAAGTCCATTCTGCATCTGTGGCCCTCCTACCAGTCTGGATGGATGTGGTTTCTTTAATTGCATAGTTGTCAGACTTCCATTCGTCTCGATTTCTGATGGTTCTGAGTGATGGTTGTTCTATATTTAGTTATAATTTTGATGTGGTTGTGCAAAGAGGTGAGCCATGCTTGCCTACACTACCATCTTGACCAGAAGTCCATACTGTTTTTCAAATTCTGAAGTACAACCCACTTTGGGTCCTAAAAAGCAATGTGGTGGGTCTCAATCATCTATTTATTAAATAGAATGGAATAGAATAGAATAGAATAGAATTAAGCATATAAATAGTAAAAGTAAGTATTGTTTTGTGAAACATTTATATATTGGGGGTTGGAGTATAATATATAATAAATAATGATACACAATGTATTTCTTTCTGGAGGTCAGGGTCAAAACTGTTTGGAAGCCAGTGTGTTAAGACACTGGCTAGGACATGAGATCCCTGAGGGCGGGGGCTGTTACCTTGTTATTCCCAGCACCCCACCTAGGACTTACCACAGAGGCATGGGGAGCAGCGGCAGGAAGTAGGGGCTAAGTGCACAAGAGTAGATTGGCTGAGACTACGTCTCAGCATTGCCTCTTACTAGCCCCTTACTAGCCAGTTACTAGTGTGAGTCACCTGAAGTCTCCAAGAGACTTTGTTTCCTCAGTTATAACGTGAAGATCATAAGAGCCCCAGCTTCCCAAGGATGTTATGCAGGACTGCATAAGACAATACATGTAAAACACATAGCCTGCCACAGGTTAAGTGTTCATTGAATGTTAGCTATTATTACGAGATGCTCTATAAATAATTTCTGGATAAATTGATCTTGAATAAGCTTCACAAGCTTGGGCAAACCCCATGATGCCGGGCCACTGGCCAGAGCCTATGCTATCACTTTAAACCTCCTCGCTCATGCTAGACAAAGAGCCAGCCGAGCACCCTTCCAAACCCTGGCATGTCTCTCGCAACCTCCTGGAGCTCCGTGTGTGTTCACACCTGAGTATGAATGGAGGACATCCGCATGGGGCAGAATACGGGAAATCAGGAGCCCAGTTCAACCCTGGGTCTGCCACTAACTAGACATGTGCCTTCAAAGAAGTCACTTCACTCCTGTTAGCCTCCCTTGCCTCACCTATTAGATGACGTGGTGTTTTCAGTCCCTTCCTGTTCTGACATTCAGCAAATTTAGCCAGCAGTGTATGGGCACAAGTCCACGAGGGCTCCTTGCCAGGTTCGGGGGACTGGCGGGAAAGCTGGAAAACCCCACCCCGGGCCTATTTCACAACATCTAGGCTTCCGGCCCTCAAACCACCACCCACCTCCACCCACCCCCTCTCACAACCAGCTGAATAAGCCATACCAACACCCCAGAACAACTAGTGTTAACAGTTATTGAGCACTTACTGCATGGCAGGCACTGTGATAAGCACATTGTTTGGGTTACTGCAATCTTCCTGGTTACCATCCTGTAATGCTGGATTGATTACCATCTTATAAGTGAGGAACCTGAGGCTGGGACGCTTTGCAAATGAGGAACCCAATCTTACAGGCAAGAAACCTAAGGCTTGGAGAAGTTAAAGTGCTTACCCAAAGCTACAGAGCTGGGAAGGGGCAGAAGTGAGATGCTAATTAGACTGTCTGACTGCAATTATCCTCACAAAACAATTAAGTTTCATTATGTTCTGCATAGAGTGAGAATCAAGGCAGAGAAGCAGAAATGTGGAAGTGAGGGGCCCAGGAGGAGCCACACCTGAGAATGCCCCAGGTAGGGGACAGAATGCAAGATGCAGAGGTGGGAGGTGTGGGAAGGCTAGATAACGTTCTGCCGGCTCAGGCCCCTTAGGTGACTGGAGTCATATTTCTAGAAGAGGGGTTGGGCCGCAAGGGGCTAACTGTGTTCCAAAAATCAGAACTTTGTCCCTGGCCGGGTAGCTCGGTTGGTTCGAGTCTCATCCAAATATGCCAAGGTTGCAGGTTCAGTCCAGGTCAGGGCACATACAAGAAGCAACCAATGAATGCATAAATAAGTGGAACAACAAATCGATGTTTCTCTCTCTCTCTCAAAAGTCAATAAATTAAAAAAAATTAAAAATCAGGACTCTGTAGCCCAAAGTCCCTTGCAATGCTCAAGGTCCCTCTCTCCTGCCCAGTCCTCCTCTGACAGGCCAAAGAGCTTCCCGACGTGGATGGGAAGGTGAACAATGCCAGAGGGCTCCACACTGAATGTTTGTGTCCACCCAGAAGTCCTAAGTTAAACCCTAAACCCCAAGGTGATAGCATTAGGAGGTGTGTCTCGGGAGATGATTAGGTCACGAGGTGGAGCCCTCTTGTATGGGATTATTCCCCTACAGACAAGCCCCAGAGAGCTCCCTGGACTCTTCTGCCATGAGAGGACGGAGCAAGAAGATGGCCATGTGTGACGCAGACAGTACCTTGATCTTGGACCAGAACCGTAAGAAATGAATGTTTTTTGCGAAGCCACCCCGTCTGTGGTATTTTTGTTATATCAGCCTGAGTAGACTAAGACAAATGACCTGAGGACCACCCTGGCCCAAGACAAAAGGTGGAGGGAGCTTTTGGAAGGCAGTGGGTTCCTTCTTTCTCGGCTTCCCGGGCACGCAGTGGAGAACAGCATCAGTAATGGGAAACAGTGTGTGAGACTCAACCTCCCTGACTCAGGAGATTCCAACAGGGACAGCACAGATCCTCCAAACCTCTGAGAGAAATGAAGACCGCCCTCAGCACCCAGCTCTAGCCCTGGACAGAATGACACAGGGCAGGATGTGTGAGCACTTTGCATTTTTGTGCTCAAACTCCTATCGTCGGCCCTGCCTACCCTTCCCGAAGCTTCTCTCTCAGGAAGCTCTCTTTTTTGCTCAGAAAACTCCCTACCTTATCTCTGGCTCCAGTTGCCCACTGAGCCCCAGGGAGAAACGTTTCCAAAAAAGGAAATGATTGTGTAGACCAAGATGCACTGAGGAGCCGAGCCTTTCCAGGACTAAGGCAGATGCTGAAGGAAAAAGGGAAGGGCAAGGCCATCCTGCAGCTTCAAGCTGCATCAGCAAAGACAGAGAAGGTTTAGAGTTTGGAGGGGGGCTTCTTGAATCCATTTTCTAATGTGAGAGTGCTTATTAGAAGAAAGTTTGAAGTGCTAAGCCTTGCTGACAGTCCTTATGGTTTGTTTATGAATTTCCTTAGAAATATAAACACTAACAAACAAAAGCTGTCTCCATCCCTCCCTTTGTGGTCACTGGCATCAGAGGTCAGGAACGTAGCAGGCCTGCCCCTCAGCCAAGCTCTCCCTGAAAGCCTTCTGTCCCTGAAGAATACCAACGCAGTGACCTCAGCACACTTGGGCAACATTCCCTCTCTTAATAATGTGGGTTGAGTAGGTAAGAAGAATGTCTCCAGGTTACTCAGAGAGGAACTGGAGGGAGGGGGCAGGAATATTAAAGTCCCCGTTCCCAGTGAAACCGGATGTTACACAAAAAAGGGCAAAAATAACCAAGACCCAGGGGAAGGCAGAAGTGGAGAGGTGGGAGGTTCTGGCCAACGTGCTCTGTGAGCTGACTGCCTCCCTCTCCTGGGACAGTGACACACGCTCTCACTCCCATTCTCCATTCATCCCATTTTGGAAAATTGGGAAAGTACAGTGTGATAACTGTCATTATCCACCTATCTCACGGGGTTGCTTGAGATAAAATGAGACTGTGAATGTGAACTATTTTAAAAATATAAAAATCTCAACATAAGTCAAATATATTCAAATACTTTTGCTATGATAGAAACAAATAAATGCAAATAGAAGGTGATTCTTTTCTTTTTCTTTCTTTCTTTCTTTTTTAATCCTCACCCGAGAATACGTTTATTGATTTTTTTAGAGAGAGAGGAAGCCGGGGAGAGAGAGAAACATCAATCGGTTGCTTCTTGTAGGAGGTTCAACCAGGGATAGAGCCCACAACCTTCCGGCGTATGGGGTGATGCTCCAACCAGCTGAGCCACCCGGCTGGGGCAGAAGGTGACTCTTCTCTACTAGTACCATCATGCCACCCTCTGCTCTTGGAGGACCATGCATAGTATGTCCTGGTACTTACTTTTCCCCCCAGAGAGCTATTAAATACCACCCCCCCAAACAAATCAACACTCTTCTCTAGATTGATGTCCAGTGACAACAAGAAGACACTTGAATGTACAAAGAAAGAAGTGTGGAGGAGACAGAAAGGAGGAGATGAAAAGGAAAGCATTTTAGTTCATGGGTGTATTCATACCCTATTGTCTCAGAGGGGGGAACACTTAATATTATGTATTTTCTTGTAATAACAAGTTAGAGCAAAACTCTCAAGATGAACATTTATCCTCCAGATTAAAAACAAAAAAGGTAGAAAGAACAAGAAAAGCAGCAGAAAAGTAAGGGTAAAGTCATGTTAGAAGCTAAAAAGGAATTAAATAGTGGCCTAAGCCTTTCCTCCGTAGATACATAGAAGAAAATAAGAAGTAATTCCTATGGGAGTCTTCTCCTTTGCTGGCCCAAATCCCTTCTTCTTCTTCTTCATCCGTGGAAGTCAAGTAGAGTGTGAGCTGGTCTACCTTCTGATGTGCCCTCAAGGTGATATAAAAATTCCTAGTATTTCCCTCCACCTTAGGGTTGCCAAATTTAGCAAATACTTGGAATAGTCTTACACTAAAAATTATTTGTTGTTTAATTAAAATTTAACTGGGTGTCCTGTATTTTATCTGGCAACTTTAACTCTGCCTCCATCCACCATGACCCCAGTGATCAGCCTATCAGTTAGCAGTATTTGCCAAACTTGATATCATAACAACCCATTCTGATGCAATAGGTACAGGGTTCATCCTGGGAACCTTTGTATTTAAGAAATGTCTGAGGTAATTCTCACCACTGGATAAGTTTGGGAAGGTTTAGATTTCAATATGGCACCAGTGAGGTCAAGACCATAAGTTGAATCTCTGTATGAGGTGGGCTTCTTTGCTAGATTCACAGCTCATGAACGACACACCGCCCCAACCCGTGTCAGTATCCAACCCTCTCCAAGAACACACCCCACGCAACGGGCCCAGAACTTTGCACTCATCCACATTGGCTATGTTTTCCTATAACGGGGCCAATGCTTGCTATACACACCCAGAGCTGCTGTCCTCTAGGACCAAGGGAACGCTGAGCCCAACCAGTTGTTTTTCCAGAGGCTGCCAATCCTGCCTACAGCAGCCAAGGTAGGGAAGGCAGAAGCAAAGGCTCTCCAGGGTCAATTAATCAACAAATCACATTCAAAATGGCCCACACGGCTCACTTTTGGTTTTTTAAGTCAACAGCCAAGACACTTTTAGCAGTTAAACTCAGCCTGTGTGGGGGGAAGCCGCCAGGGGAGAAAAATAGCCACCATGCTCACGATTCCCACCTCCCATTCCTCCCTGGCTGACGCGTTCTGTCCCGCAAGGGGCAAATACTCTGCACCCTTCCTCCCCGGCTCCTCCCCTCTCCTCTTTCCCTCTCCTCCCCTTCTCCCTCTTGCTCAGAGACAGTTGTAGCCATTCACTAAACCCTTGACCTCTCCCACTTTCCTGTTTATATCCCATTCTCTCTCCAATTCCACCCCCCATTCTTTGGCTGGTCCTACTTTATGTTTTGATCCTACCCCACACCTCCCCTGCCCTGCCCTCCCCTGGTATTCCCTAGGGGGCAAAATTCACCATGGTCATCCATAGAAAATCTGCATTTGCATCTCCAAAATCTGGTCATGAGACATAGGGGCTTCACCTAGTCAGGCCTCAGCCACATGAATGTTCCCTTTGTAGATCAAGAGAAACAACAGACACTCCAAGAATATGTTTTCTTTTTCCTCAGACTCCTTGGGGCCACAGTAGTCTCCATTTTCTCTCAGTTTGGCCATGCCTCTGCTCCAGCCAGCTTCAGGCCATCCATCCCATAAGGGACCCTCTCTATCAGCCTTCCCTTCTTCCAGGAGTCAGCTGCAGGATTCCCACCTCCTTATCACAGAAGCTTGATAATATCAGGATGGTGACCAAGGGAAGGAGGGTATGGCAAATGAGAAGGGAGGAGACCATATCACACTTGAGCAGCCTGCTCAGCCCAGAGGGGTGGAGAACCTGCGGGGGTGGAGGGAAAGGGCTCACCCATCCCCCTCTGCACCCCCCCCCCCCAGCCCCAGGGAAGGTTTCATTTGCTAAATGAAGTCAATGTGGCCCAGATGTTGGGCAGCTGCCTCTGGAAGCAGTTCCCGTGCTGAATTGCACACAGGCCAAAGCAGTGTGTTGAGCTGGCCTCTGCCTCTGGCAGTCCTCTCTACAGGCAAAAACACAGCCTCCCACTCCCACCCACCCACCCACCCACCCCTACCACCCCAATCCTGCCAGGGAAGTTGCCTTTTTAGGAAACTCAGCAGATTGAGAACACAGACAGACAGAGAGAATGAGGGCCTGGGTTACAGTAGTCGAAAAACTGAAGCGGGCAGGAACACGCTGCCGTGACAGGGAGGGCGCCTCAGCTGGCTGAGATGCAGCCAGGCCAGGAGCTCAGGTAACCACCTGCTGGGGCCAGGCCAGTGACTCAGCCTCAGACTGTAATCACTGGAAACTCTCCAGCCACACTCACCGTCCCCCCGCCCTATCCACCCCGCCGCCGCCACCACCACCAGGCCTTGCCAGCTCCACATTCCCGTCCCAGCCACAAACACAGCCATTCCCTCAGACACACTCATTCCCTAGGGCCCCAGACACAACAAACCCTCTGCCTAGACTCAGCTAACCCTTTCCTGTCACCCTCTGATGCTCATCAGATGCCCTCATTGACACCTAGGAGAGGGAAGGAAGAAGAAAGGGAAGAGAAAGAGAAAAAGGCAGCCCAATCATCAGAGAGGAAAGGGAAAGAGAAAAGACCTTCTGATGAAACATCCCCCCACACAAGAGCAAGGTCCTCTTTGATTTGCCTTTTTAAAAATTATGGCATGTCTATAAACCAGCCTCACCTGTGTACCTATAACCCTCTCTGGCCTCCCCTTTGCAGACCTGAGGCCCTGCTTCCCTGGGGTAGCAGCAAGCAAGAAGCAAGCAAAGTGTGCTAAAGGGTGGTAATGGCTACTGTGAGTCCAGGAGGGACAACAAAATTGGCCAGAGCCGTGGACCATTCGGTGGGCCCCGGATGGCACTCCACAACATCCCCGAGACAGCTCACTTCAGCATCCATCAGTGGGAACGCTTCACCCTGGTTTTGTGCAGAAGGGACAAGGGGCTTGTGTATTTAGGAGGGAGAAGCTGTCCCATGGGCCTGTACCCTCACAAACACAGGCATGGCTGGGGAATAAGTAAGGTTAGGTGCTGTTCCTTACCTCGTCTGAGCACCAGGCACACATGGGACTCACAGCCAGACACTGTTGGCAGGAGCTCACGCCTCGTGTGGTGCAGATGTTCGGCCCTGCAACAGAGAGGCAGAAGCATTAGCTCTGATCTGACTTGACAAAATAATGGGCCTGCCCCATTCTCCCCAGCTTTCCCAAATGCCCAAGTTTACAGCTCTCAGATATACACAGACACACCCTAACCAGACCTTGGATGTTTACCCAACACAGGCTGTTTGATAAAAAGGAGAATGAGGAAGGCTGGGAGAGACCCACCACTGACCTCCCTCCCTCCATGAGGCCATAGGTCAGGGTGTCAAACTCATTTTCACCAGGGGCCACATCAGCCTTGCGGTTGCCTTCAAAGGACTGAATGTAATTTTAGGACTGTGTAAATGTTAACTACTCTTTAACTAGGGGCAAGGAGCTCAGTGCTGCCACTGGGTAGAAACAAGGTGCCAGCCTGGATTCCGCCCGTGGGCCTTGTGTTTGCCACCTGTGCCATAGGCGATAGAGCAAAGCAGAGTCATCAGCCCAAGTGTCAGCTCATAACCAATGGAAAGGGTTGAATGAACAACTGGTTTGACGCCTACACTGTGCAACTGAAAATCTGAGGTCTAGAGTAATGACAATTTATCCAATTGTTCTGGGGATATATTCACAGTCACTACAAAGGGGATCCAAAGTCCCGGTGCACTAACATTAACATACAGCCTAAATACTGGGGGGCAGGGGCAGCCATGGCAGTGTTTCCCTGGTAGGCCAGGGAAAAGCAAATCTTCTGGAACTGTATCAGACTTCCCAACACATATACCTTAGGATCCAAGCATGGAATGCTCCAGGAAGAACTGCAGGAATGTTAGAAAAGGCCGACTGATATAAGCTGGAAGAACGTGGACTTTTGGAATGGGAAAGCCTGTATTTGATGTCTGAATGCTCTTCTTACTCGCCGCGTCATGACCTTGGGCAATTCAATGAATTGATGTGAAATGATCATATCCATCTCACAGGATTTGTGCATGAGTTCTGTGAGGTAAGGGAGAAGCACTTGGTATGCTACAACATGCCACTCAAATGCGAACAGTCTTCATATTGTCAGAGGACAGAGAAAAATCAGGAGGGTGAGCAGGGACAACCAGAGGGGCCGAAAAAGCCTTGGAAAGCCCAGCCTGGAAGAAGACTTGAGGCTTTTGCTTGGACAGAAGCCCCCTTCCTCTGTGCTTTCCCTAGCTCAGGTAAGCCTGGCCTCGGCCCTTCAATGCCCCCTAGGAATGCCTTTTCCAATATAAGGGGCAAATGAGAAAGACCCATTGTTCCCCATGACCCACTTATCCTGTCAGTTCCTTTGTCTAGTTTTCTAAAGTGGCTCCTTTGCCTTCCCATCAACAACTGCCACCAAGGGCAGGTCACTGGGATGCAGTGGCTGAAAGTATTGATTCATCGGAAGTCTCTGTGACTGGGCCATGCTGATTCAATGAGCTGCTGCTCCGAGGCCACCCCTCCCGCCTGAGCATGTGGAAGGGGTTTGGTCTTCTGTTTCCAGTCGTTCACAAGGCCTGCGCCTGTGTTCCTGTTCAGCCTCAGCGGCTCAGACTCCATCCTGCTGGAGAAGGATCTTCATCAGAACTTTGTCCTTGCCAAAACCAAACATCTCCTACTATCCCTTTCCTCTGACAATTTAGCCAGAGGGGGCGGGGGGTCGGGGGGGGGGACTGGCCCTGGTCCTCACAGGGTGATTATAAGGGTTCAACGAACCAATCTCTGTCACTCTGAGCACAAGAACTGGCACACGCAAAGTGCTTAACAAATGCTCCTGCCGATGCTGTTGTTTTTGTTGTCACTGTTTTATCCTGACTACCGAGCTGTTTAAGACAGGTGGACGTTTCACTTTTCTTTTCCTCCTGAAGACACCATTCTACAGGACAGCTGAGTGTGCTTCAAGCACAGGGGTGGTGAGGGCAGAAAGCATCAGGCTAGGGGACAACAGTCAGTGTCAGATCTGGCTTCTAAATGGAACTAGGAATGTTGGTGCTCAAAAAAGCCAAGCCAGGAGGGACAGCCAAGGAGAGAAGGCCAGTTAGAAACAACAGACGAGAGCGGCCAAGAAGTGTGCCTGGAAAGTAGAAGCAGGAGGCTCTGGCTTGGCATCTCAGCCCCATTCACAGGACCAGAAGAGAGACAAAGGGTGGGGAAAGTGGAGAAAAACGGAAAACAAGGAAGGGAGTTGGAACCAGTGGAAATCATCATGCGTCAATGTGTGCTATTGTGAGGACATGCTGTCCAATGAGACAGGATGTCAAAGTGCAGAAATGGGCCACCCTCGTGAGGCCAGGGGACTTCAGGAGAGGGCTGTCGGAGGGAGAGGTGTTTAGTGGGAAGGGAGGATGATAAGTACCGCAAACAGTCTGACACCTCTCTGACCATCTGCCAGAGAGGAGCCCTGGCCTGCCCCTGACCTTTGATTAATCACTAATTAGGTCCATGGGGACACAGGGGACTCAGGCTGTGCCTGATCTGCCAGCACAGTCACCTGGCTGGGTGAGTCATCCAAAAACAAAACATCTCATGTTAACTGCTGTATGGATGCATGAGTGGTTTCTCTAGAGCAAGACACTAAAAAAGATTATTTTATTTTTGTTCTTTCATTCAATGTAGCAGCAACTCAGTAACTCAAGGAAGGGGGAGGAGACAGAAAGGTGGAGCTCAGGGTAACACACACCTCCAGGAAGCACTGCTCCAAGCAGTAGGAAATCCAAACCACTGTGCAGGATGCATCCTGATTTTAGAGATTTAAGAATATTTTTTAGCCCTGGCTGGTATGGCTCAGTGGATTGAGTGCCAGCCTGAAAACCAAAGGGTTGCGGGTTCGATTCCTTTGAAACCAAAGGGTCAGGGCACATGCCTGGATTTCGGGCCACATCCCCAGTAGGGGGTGCGAGAGAGGCAACCACACCTTGGTGTTTCTCTCTTTCTCCCTCCTTTCCCCTCTCTAAAAATAAATTTAAAAAATCTTTTTAAAAAGTAAAAAAATATTTTAAAGTGCATCAGAGCCAACTAAATATAATATTTAACATCAGAAGGCATTTGTGTATAATTTGCCTCCACCAATATTAAAATGTGTTATGGTTTGAGCGATGTCCCCAAAGAGATACATTGAAGTCCTAACCGCCTCCCCCCACCCCGTACCTAGGATTGTGACCTTATTTGGAAACAGAGTCCTTGGAGATGTAATCAAAATAAAATCATTAGGGTGGGCCCTAATCCAATAAGGCCGATGTCCTTATAAGAGGAAAACATTACGTGAAGACAGAGACACAGAGGGAGAACGCCACGTGACGACAGAGGCCGGGACTGCTGTGTTGGAACTGGAGGGCGAGGAACGCCGAGGACTTCGGGCCGCCAGCAGAGGACAGGAGGATGCAAGGAAGGATTGATTCTCCCCAGTCTCAAAGGGAGCATGGCCCTGCTGACACCTTGATTTCAGATTTCTAGGCTCTGGAGAGAATAAATTTCTGTTGTCTTAAGCCCCCCCCCCCCCCCCCCCCCAGTTATGGCAGCCCTAAGAACTTAATGCAGAATGGATTTGCATTTTCACGGCAAATATGACATGACTTTGAGGAACACGGCCCTGGAATACTCTGCATAATTGAGAAAAGTCAGCCCGGAATGAAATCTTTGCTATGGTTAATCCATCTGTGGACAATGGAAAAGTGGCTGGTTTTACACTTTTCTCCACATACACATAAATGCGTTGGCATTCATTCATTCACTTATTCATTCACTCGACAACTCTTCATTGAGCACCTAACTGTGCCCAGCACGCTCCTAGGCACTGGAGACACGTTGGGGACCTAAACAAACCTCCTGCTCTTATGGAGCTTAAATTTTAATGAGAAAGATGAAAACAAAAACATACACTACCAAACTACCGTTTCAAAAAGTACAGGGACAGACCCCACCAATGCCACCGTTTGAAAATAGAGCAGCATAAAGGAATGGTGGCACTGAGAGGAGAGAGTCTCCTTTAGAGAAAGGGGTCAGGAAAGACCTCTCTGAGTTGACATCTGAAAATGACAGAGAGAAGGAAGTCACGGGAAAATCTAGGGGATAAGATTACAGAAAAGAGCATGACAAGAGCTAGATGGACCACGGCCTCCTAAAGAAATAGTAGGAAGAGAGGGGAGGGAGGAGAGAGGCACCGAGGGGGTTGGAGGGGCAGTCAGGGACCGTAAGTAACACCAGGAAACTGTCGCCATGGTAGGAAGGATGGCTTTCACTCTGCATGTGGTGGGAAGCCACGGAGGAGTTTGAGCAGAAGTGAGCAGAAAAAAGATTAATCATCTTAACTACTGGGGGTGAGGGGCAAGACCAGAAAGAGACCAATTAGGAAGCTATTACAATAATCCAGGCAACAGAGGATCTGGACGGTAGTGGTGTCGATAGTGTGGTCAGACCCCAGATATGTTTGGGGACTCGCTGATGAATGGCACGTGAGGCATGATGGAAAGATGGGAAGGATTTTGCCCTGAGCAAGTAAATCCCCTTGGACAAAGTTCAGATGTCTTGATCACTGGTTATACCCTTTCACTGACCCTTCCACCAGTAGACCCTGCCCTTGTAAGCGAAGCCAGATCATGTCTGGTTACCATCTTCAACTGGATTAATTAGATAGCCATGTGCTGAACACTCCATAAAGCCCATCCTCAGATAGAGTCCTGTCTTCTGTATGGTTGTGGTAACACCAGCCCCTGGGAAACACTGTAAGGGCAGAGGTCATGAAACAATGAACACACTCATCGTGTCTGGAACAGTGGGAGTAGTGGGCAAAGCATACAGACCCTGGCAGGCAGGACAGGTCTGAAGCCACATTTACCATCTAAATTGGTGCGACCTCAGACCTTCATCTCCCTGGTGCTCTCTCGAAGGTCCAGTGACTCTTTGATTCTCAGTCACATCCTTGTTTGAGAACTTATTGTTGTTCCCTAATATATACCAGGTCTAACCCAGCCACATCAGCTAAACACCAGAGACCTCAGGCAGCTGCTTCCTCTTCCCCATGCTACCACATATGGACAGAATGCTTATCTCATGAGTTGTTTGGTTTGAATGCGGTAACGTATCTGAAAGAACCATCCATAGTAGATACTCAATAAGTGCTGGTTTCTTCCCTCCTTACCTTCACTGTAATCACTTCCTGCACTAGAAATGGCCATCCCACTCCCCTCTATCTCAGGGTCAGGCAAAAGAGGGAGCCCTTTGTCTATAATAGGACACAGTGAAGAAATCATTGGTCCGCAGACAGGAGCCCCCAGGGACAGACCCCACCAATGCCACTAAACTATGGTCACTTCCCCTTGCAGGGCCTTCCTTTCTGCTTCTCCATAAAACAAATGGTGTTCAGTTAGATGACTTTCAAGGTGCTGCCAGACCTGAAAGTTTATATTCCAATCAGAAAGCATCAACAGGGTGACCAGTGCTCTCAGAAGCCTAGCCTCCCAGGGCCGAAGACCCCTCAGACAATGAATAAGGGTCCATTTCTTCCTACTGGCCTGATAGTTTTTTTTCTTTTCTTCAAGTACAGTTTACATTCAATATTATTCTGTAATAGTTCCAGGTGTACAGCATAGTGGCTAGACAACCATATACTTTACAAAGTGTTTGCCCTGATATTTCCAGCACCCACCTGGCACCACACGTAGTTATTACAGCCTTCTTGTCTGTATTTCCGATGTTGTACTTTACATCCTTGTCACTATTGTGTACCTACCAATCTGTACTTCTCAATCCCTTCACCTTTTCCACCCAGTCCCCCAACACCCCCCCTCTGACGACCAGCAGTCTGTTCTCTGTGTCCATGTGTCTGTTTCTGTGGGGGTTTTTTTATTCACTTATATTGTTCTTTAGATTCCACATGTAAATGAAATCATAGAGTATTTGTCTTTTTCAAATTAGTGTTTTGGGTTTCTTCACATATACATCCATAAGTGGAAACACTGAGCCTTAAGGTAGTTCCATTTTTAATTTTTTGAGGAACCTCCATACTGGTTTCCAGAGTGGCTGCACCAGTCTACACGAGGGTTGCTTTTTCTCCACATCCTCAGTCGCCCTACCGACGCTTGATTCAAACACTGCGTCTCAAGTTCTGGAAAATCTTATCGGTGCAGGCCCCACCTCCCATCTGATTCAGCGAGGGCAGAGAGGAGGCAAGCCTGCACCCAGCTCTGCGTGAGGCCCCGCCCGGCGGCGCCCTGCCGGTGACCTCCTTGGCAATCAGCTGTGCAGTTCCGCGGCTCTCCCTCCTCCAGCTCACGCCTTGTGGGTACGGACAGGTGTCACCAGTCCTCCCCACAAACCTGGCAGATTGGTCACACCATTTGGGAGGACAATTTGGCAAAACCTATTAAAATTTTAAATTTAAAATATTCACATCCTTTGACCCAGCAGCTTTAGTTCAAGAACTTCAGCCTGTAGAAACAGCTGAACAAAGGGGCATCGTGATGAACGTGGCTACCGCCTGCAGTTTTATTTGTAGTAGCAGGTAACTGGGGATGATCCCGATGTTTGCCTACAGGGAACTGGTTAGGAAAGTTCAGTCTATCTATCCGACTAAGTCTTCTGATTAGAGCTATAGCTCTTGGGATGAATAATGGGAAGTCATAAACCGACATAAAAAGATGTCTAGTGTATATTATTAAGTGGCAATGATCCTATTATGGATGATCCTGCTTGAGAAATAACAATAATGATAAATAACTACCATATTTGGCCATGCACTTTTTTGCCCAAATTTTTGAGAGAAAAATAAGGATGTGCATTATACATGGGTAGTACCTGAAATACCTTGTATCTGTTCTTGTGTTCTGTAATCATTTGTTACATAAAATTTCTTGTACCATGACACAGTCAAAAATAAATGCTAAGATTCTGCCCTGGCAGTTGTGGCTCAGTGGATTGAGTGCCAACCTGCAAACCAGAGGGTTGCAAGTTCGATTCCCAGTCAGGGCACATGCCTAGGTTGCAGGTCAGGTCCCCAGTAGGGGGTGCACAAGAGGCAACCACACACTGATATTTCTTTCCCTCTCTCTCTCCATTGCTTCCCCCCTCTCTAAAAAGAAATAAATAAAATCTTTAAAAAAGAAATGCCAAGATTCCTTTATGATACAAAAAAGTATCTAAATATGAATAAATAAATAATTGAATTAAAAAATTAAAAGATTTTTTTCCTGAAAGTTCGGGCCAAAAACATGGGCATGCATTATACACAGCAATATATGGTGTGTGTGCGCGCACGTGTGTGCATGCGTGTGTGCGTGTGTGTGCGTGTGTGTAAAATCTCCAAGAATTCCATTAGCAAAGAGATTTTGAGTTGACTACATGGACCTTTACAGTGGCTACTAAATGTGCCTTTTGCTAAACTTCTGGAGCTGTCTTCTAGGATGAAATTTTTCAAGCATGTTTTTAGCTGTAGACCTTCCTTTTTTTCCCTCCAAAAATCCTTACATGAAATTTCATGTTATTAATCACTTAAAGGCAAACTTCTCCAGCTGATGGTGGGGAGAGGCGGCAGCAAACCAAAGTCTCTCCTTTCATCTCCTCTGCCCACTGTCAGGCCCTGAGACACCAAGAACCTGAGGCCCAGAGGTAACACGACTTGTTCAAAGTCAGCCAGCAAATTGATGGAAAAGCCTGTAGAGCCACGAATCAAATACAAGTTTCTCAATTCCAGACCCACAGTTCTTTTCACACTGAAGTGGTTTTTTTTCTATATGAAAGGAAATGGCTTTTGTATGTTTAAAAATGTTATACGAGTATAAGGAACACACATACGCGTGTGAATTATATGTGCAAGAGGGAAGATCTGAATAGAACCCCCGTCCCAGCACCAGTGGACACGAGGGAGGGACAGCATCAGAGGGGAACCAGCCATTTCACTCTCCAATGCTTGACTTTCTCAGAATGAGCACATACCATCTCATTCTCTCCTTGAATGTCTGAATGTCTTCACTCACTGAACTGAGAAATGCTGAGAGGAAGGGGGAATGGTCTTTGTGTGGGAACATGACAGCAAGCCGAAGATTTACAATGGGAATTTTGTTTAAAGGTAGAAAAGCCCCAGGTTTACTTAACAGTTTTTGGTTCCAAGGATTGGGACTTACCATATTTGGTCACAAACTGGCCATTGCTTTTAGGACCA
Source organism: Phyllostomus discolor (assembly GCF_004126475.2). Lineage (NCBI taxonomy): Eukaryota > Metazoa > Chordata > Mammalia > Chiroptera > Phyllostomidae > Phyllostomus > Phyllostomus discolor. The sequence goes on from NC_040910.2 coordinate 91,120,510, forward strand.
AGAATAATAAAAGTGCTGGTTGCTGTGAAACTCTCTCCAATATCCTGAAGATATTACTACTTAGCACTTGGGAAATCTAATGGCTTAAACTGCATGGCCCCAATGCATCTATCCAATTAGAAAACTTAGAAATTGGAGGTTGGATCCAGGTTTAATGGATGCAGTCCTCTTTGGAAGCATCCTTTCAGGGCAACTAGCTCAGCACCTGAGGAAGATGGAGTAGCCGCAGGTAACCTCTCGGACTCCTGACATGTACTAACAACAGGGAATCTCAAATGTTTCATACTAAGTGCAAGAAGCCAGACTCAGAAGGCTACATACTGTATGACTTCATTTACGCGACATGCTGCAAGTGGCAGAACTGTAAGGACAGGAAACAGATCGGTCGTTTCCAGGAACTAAAGATGGGAAAAGAGAACGGATGACAAAGGAGCTCCAGGGAACTGCTTAGGGTGGTGGAAATATTCTGCATCTTGATTACGGTCATGGTTATTTGAATGCATGCATTTGTCAAAATTCATAGAACTATCCACCTAAAAACAATTACTTCTACTGTATGTAAATTATTCTCAATAAACTTAACTTTTTTTAAAAAGAATGCTCCTGGAGATAACTGTGTGCATGGAGAGAAAGGCAGATTTTATCAACTGTTTTGCTGGAGAGTTTCATATTTAAATAGATACCAGCATTTTACACAGGGAGAATAGGCAGTGTGATTTCCCTGCTCCCATCTGTATTTCCACATGTGACCATCAGGCCGGGTGATCTTCCCGCAGGAGGGGTCAGGGTTCAGGAGATGGGAGAAGGGGAGATGGGGTGAAGGAGACGACAGGCAGCAGAGGGGGTTGGGTCAACCCCAGTGGTTTATCCCTGAAGCTGCTCAGTCATTCCCCCAGTTAATTATCTGTCTGCTGATTCATGAGTTGCGGCTCCTGTGGGCATGCTTCCTCACTGTTCCTGCCAGCAAGGGCAGCAGGATTCTTAGAGCTGGGAGGGGATGATAACCAGAGATCCCGAGTGGGGTGGGGAGTTTCAGAGGAAGAATTTCTATTAGGAAATTCCAGAGTCATATCCAGACTCCCCCTCCTTGCTGTTGCCTCCTGGCCCCATCCTATGCTGTCCCCAGGAGACCTCTGCCACCTGCACTCACAATTTTGAGGGGGATAAAGGAGAACGCTGCTCTCCTGTTTGTCTCCTCCAGGAAGGGGGGATGCAGACACTTCAGAGAGGTCCCCTGACTTTCCAGCACCCTCAGATCAGAGGTCTAAATGGTGCAACAGTGCAAAGGTCCAAATTCCCGAAGAATTCATGGTCTCAGCTGCGTTCTACTATCCTCCAGAATGCCCAGATGGGGCACTTGAGGACCTTCTGTGAATGAAGGCAGATATTCCACTACTGAGTTTCTTCCAGTGAAGCACATCACCTCTAGATGCTTTTTCCTAGCACTGCATAGGTATTTATGTTGCTGCCTACATGCCAGGCACGGGGCACAGAATGCTAACCAAATAACCATGTCTTTCTCACAGAATCTGAAATCTTGTGGATATCTTCTACTTTCCCCTTTAGCCAGAGACAGGATTTAAAGTTTTCTCATGGACAAAGCAAATGTATAAGCCTCTCTCCTCCCTGGCCTGTTCTGTGGGGTTTTGATGGATCACAGTGGCTGAGACCTGCCAAGCCACTGAGAGGGAATGGTTGAAATCAGAATCGGCTCCCTGTTACACAGGTGTGGGAAAAGGGACCCCCTCGGTCTCATCCTGGGAGCCTGGATTGCACACATTCATGAAGCAGCGACAGCTCTCACCTCCCGTGCATAGCAGATACCACGGATAGCAAGAGTAATGACAACAGTAATTGCCATTTATTGAATAGTTATTTTTTGCCTTTATCTTAATTAGCATAATCATAGAAGTATTGTTTTCTTCACCTTACAGAAGAGGAAACTGAGGACTCAAGAGATTAAGTAACTTGCCCAAGGTCCCACGGCCAATGAGTTAAAATGGCTTTGAGCCACAGCTGCCAGTTCCCCAGTCAACAAGCTTTCTGCCCGTGTCTCTTCAGGCCGGGAGGGCTGCTGCAGAGGACTCAGGTGTCCAGTTTCTGAACCATAAACTCAGGAGGAGAAGTCAGCACCTCAGCTCAGAACTAATGAGCTCAGCTGGTGATAGCAAACAAAACTCCTTACCCATTAGGTCCCAGGTGAGAATAAAAACCTACATATGGAGAAGCCACAAAACCCAATACTTCTTGAGTGATGCTAAAAAGGTCACCTATGTGAATAAATCCCAAAACTCAATTCTACCCTCAACCAACCTCTCTTCTCCCCATTCCAGACTCTACTATTCTGGGACAGTGTCTCCTTGCCATCCACACCCAGCCCTCTCTTTGTCCCTTCAACACTGTGTGTCCCAACGTAACTCTCTGACTCTCATCCTACCACCTGCTTCCCCAGGGGTCTGATAACACCTGCAACCCAGTCACCCGCACTGGCATGGTGGGGGGGGGGGTTAAATATGAAAGGTCTGCTTGTACTGGAGGCTCCTGACTCGGGAAGTCTGGCTCCAGCGCCCGTGATCTTAAACATTACTCCACCCTACCTCTCGGAGGGGCCCTGGGGACTAGCTCAGCACAACCAGTCACCACTGCTGAAATCACATGCATCTGTGGACAGATCTCCTACCAGATATTGAACTCAAACTTAGATGTCGATGCAGCGGAATCCTACATGGATCATGACAAGTGTGTAAGCGAGATCAACAAAAGATACACTAAGGCTGAGGGGTGGAGAGAAAGACACCAAAATAATGTACACTATTCACCCTCACTGATATTGAGCCATGAACCACACTAGGCTCTATCTGTTCTTACTTCATTATACTTACTTCTAAACTGTATATATATATATATATAAAATCACTATATACATATATATAGTGATTAGACTCAGAAATCATCCAGAAAATCACAAAGCTGTGGATGTGAAAGGAAAAGAAAAAAATGGTTTAAGCTCACAGAGCAGGCTCTTTATAAGACAGCTGGGCTGGCCTTTTGTATTTCTCCACTGGCCTATCTGCAGCAGGCAGCGTCTGAAGCAAGGCTCTAACAACACCCAGGGCAGGAGGCTGGAGACTCCTGTTTCTGTGCCATGCTCATTAGGTGCTCACTGCAGCCTAGAGAAATCAGTTGACTTATGTGAGCTTCTATCAAATGGGAAGCTTCAGCAATAACAACTCCTCTGTAACTCCTCCATGAAGATCATGGTTCACAGGATGTGGTGATGATGTCATGGGTATATACTTCTTTTCAAACTCATCAAGTTTTATACATTAAATATATAGCTTTTTGTATGTCAGTCATATCTCAGAAAAAGGGATCTTTGAAAGAGGTATTGTTGCCTTGTCCTGTATAATCTTTTCTACACACACACATGTTGAGGCAGTCATCAAAGTATTTCTGAATAGCCGTTTGAAATGGACTTATTGATAAATCTTTAAAAGAACACTTTCTGCGGGGTCTGAATTGTTACACTGAGCACCACTTCTCTGATTACAAGTATGTAAATGAACACTTGTGCTCCTCTGCACGGGAAGACCCCGGAGGACTAGGAGCCAGCGTTCTCCCTGGGAAGCTAGCTCACCGGGGCTCCGGGAGAACCACGGGCAGCACCCCCAGGCTGCGCTGCGCTCTGCCCCTCCCCAGCACCAATGAGGCCAAATGCCAGCTGCCTTGGCCGCTGACGGCGTGTGCAGAAGCAGGAGAGACAAAGCCAGGGATCCACGCCAGCTTCAGGGACCCTTGGCGTGGCTCCTCGCACACCCTGGAGATACTTCGAATGTGAGGTCTGTACCGGAAGCAGAGGCTTCGCTACCACCGGGAACAGAGTCCTCATTCTTCTCCGAATCGCTCCCGCAGGGAGCCACCAAGTTAAAAAAGGAAAAAGAAAGAAAAAAGAAATGAAAGAAAGAAAAGAAAAGGGAGAAAATGTAACAAAGAAAAAAGAGGAATGTCGAGGAACTGGCAAACCCGCGCGCGCACACTCCCATCTGAGAAACCACAACCACACGCCCCCGCCGACGCGCGGGAGAAGCCCCGGGAAGCCGCAGCTCGCCCCGGCTGCGCGGCCGGTCTCCATCCCACGGGCCAGAACACCTGTGATGAGCGCATCTGGGGTGCACGCGGGGCTCCGCGCACCGCACACGTCGAGGCCGCCGGGATGCGCCTAGCCCGGCTAACCGCTCCAGCGTCCCGCAGGACCCCGCCCCTAGGTAGCCCCTCACCCCGCCACTGCGGGGCGGGGAAGGTCCCCAGATCCAGGCTCCCACGGCCTCAGCCTGGCCCCGCTCCCTCCGCGCTCAGCCGCGCAGGACCCACCCGGGTTCTCCTGCTCCAAATCTGAAAACTTGGCTGCGGCAGGGTGAGCGGCGCGGATCGCTGGACAGCCGCGTCCCGGCCGCAGGGAACCGCACTCACCTCCGACGCCGATGCCCGCCAACGCCCCCAGCACCAGCACCGCGGCCCAGAGCGGCCGCGTTCGCATCCTGTCCTCCCGCCGCCACGCTCCGCCTCGGCCGCGCCCGCGCGCCCCACAGCCAGCAGCAGCGCCCGCGGCCGCTTTTCCCGCAGCCGGAGGGGAGGGGACACCGTGGGTGGGACGCAACGGGGCGGGCCACGGACTTGCGCTTCCTCCCCTCGGGCCCTTTTCTGGACCCTGAGTCGGAGAGGGGGCGGTGGAAAACCGCGCCTTCCCTCCCACCACATCGATCCGCAGGCGAAACGTGGCTGAGACCAGAGTGAGTCCATGGGCCAGGCACATCCTCCGCAGACATCTGATCCCAGGGGCCCCGCGCGCGCACGCCCTTGGTGTGCTTGGAAACGCCAGGACGTGGGGCCCCTCTTCTGATCGAGTCCCACACCCTCAGAGACACCCACGTGGCTTTCTCTTTCACCTGCATTGCTCTTTGCCTGTGGCCCTTGTGTGTCATGCGTTGACATTTTCATCCATTTAATTGACAAATAGTTGTTGGACACCTACTGTGTCAGTCACTGGTTTAGTCCTTTATTAGCCACTAATTTTTTCTTCGGTTAGTTCTGTTTCCAGGTAGACGATAGGTCTCTTGAGGACAAAATCTCATCTCGAGCTTGTGTAAGCGGTGATGTCCATAAAGGCCTCTCTCTGCAAATTCTTGCTCACACAAGTATCTGAGGAACATTTTAGGACACAGCTCAGTAGTCCCCCCACCCTCACCCCTTTCACACGGAGGGATACGTTCCAAGTCCCCAGGTGGGTGCTCATAAACGTAGATATCGCCAAACCCTGTAGATACTGGGGTTTTTTTGTTTTTGTTTTTGTTTTTTTGTATATATACATAACTTTTCACTTACAGGAAGCACTTTATGACTTCTCCTTGACATATCAAAATTGCCAGCACCACACTCTTGCACTTTGGGACTATTAATAAGTAAAATAAGGGTTACTTGAAAACAAGCACTGTGATAATGTCACCATCTTCCTGATAACCAAGAGTGGGCAATAGTGAAACACGGCCTGGACAAAGGGATGGCTCACGTTCCTGTTGGGATGGAGGCCTGGAGGTCTGCTCAAAACTGCACCCAATTTTGAACTCACAAATTCTGTATTTTTGGAATTTTCCATTCAATATTGATATCGCACCACACTTGACGGTGGGTGACTGAAACTAGGAAAAGCTAAACCATGGATAAAGGGTGACTACTGTATACTCTCTGCAAACTCAAAGTCCTAGTCTTCCAAGCTTTATCATATTTTCCTCACCCCCACCCCCAGCCCTGCAAATCCTTCCTCTGGGTCTCCAGAGCTTCCCCAAATGAGAAACATCAGGAAGCTCAAAGAGGCAAAATGCTAGTAGTCCTGCGAGGCAGAATGCCACCAGGGAGTGGCTGGGGCTGCTGCAGGCTGTGGAATGAGTAACTCTGAAACAAAGCTTAAGGCCTCAATGAGGATCTGGAAGTCTCTCCAGCTCCTGGGCCCCCATAGAATGTTCAGGCTGCCCTGGCTGGTGTGGCTCAGTGGATTGAGTGCTGCCCTGTGAGCCAAAGGGTCGCCAGTTTGATTCACAGTCAGGGCACATGCCTGGGTTGCAGGCCAGGTCTGTAATGCGGGGGCGGGGGGGGGGGGGGAGGTGCGAGAGGCAACCACATATTGATGTTTTTTTTTAAAAAAAAAAGAATGTTCAGGTTGCCCCTGAGCTTCCCTAAGCCTGCTCCTGAGACACACAAGATGCCTGAAGACTGGCCCTGACTCAGCTCTGCCTCATCTCCCACCCTAGGCCAAGAAGATACCTTTCCCAAACATTCCATGCCTTTCTATCTGACAAATCTAACTTCTTTTTTCTACCCGAACATTCCACTTATCTTTCAAAACCTCTCAGATGTCATGTCTTTCACGTAATCTCATCTGATGTCCCCTGTCCTCCAGCCCCATGCTCCACAGAGGTGGACACCCTTTCCTCAGACTTTTCAAAGCTAGGATACACATCACAGTAACACTCATCAGTGGAAATGTCACTAGCAATTTGCAAGGGGGCAGAGGAAGAGCCAGTCCACAAAGCGTACCTGAGCTTCGTATGTAACCTGGGCTTTGAGCCTCTAGGTCCACATACTTCCCATACTTCCCCTAGCTGGTGGAGAACCTCGAGGCCAGAAGCCATTTAAACAGCATTGCATTGCCCCTGGAGCAAAATCCAAGCCACACAGCCTGGTTACATATCTGCTGAGGTATTTACTTTTTTGCTTATTAAGTATATATGTGTGTGTATATATGCATATATGAGGTCTTTCTGGAAAAAGTCTAGCCACTGTTAACATAATGAGAACAGTTTGCCAATATTGATGTAACCTGGCAGTCAAGGAAAATGGACTGGAATGTGCAAGCGTGAACAATGACAACTTCACTGTACTAGTCAGTGGGGGTGGTAGGTGCCCTTGAGTGAGCACATGTACTGTGTGGCATTGCATTCAAAGTGACTGAGAGAGTAGAGCAACAAATCTGCAACAAATTGTGTATTAAGCTTGAACATTCATTCCTCCATGGAAATTATTCCGATGATTCAGAAGTCCACAGCTATGGGCAACCAGTGATTGGTAGCTTCATCACAACAATGCACCCACTCATGTATCACATCTCCTGCAGAGTTTTTTGGTGAAGCATCAAATCACTCAGGTGACTCAGCCCCTCTACAGCCCAGATTTGGCTGTGACTTCTAGCCTTTCCTGAAACTAAAATCACCCTTGAAAGGGAAGAGATTTCAGATCATTGATGAGATTCAGGAAAATATGACAGAGCAGCTGATGGCCATTGCGAGAACTGTGTGAGGTCCCAAATTGTCTACCTTGAAGGGGACTAAGGTATCATTGTCCTATATATAATGTTTCTTGTGTCTTGTATATTCTTCAGTAAGTGTCTCTATGTTTCATATTACATGGCTAGATACCTTCTGGACAGACCATACACACACGTGCATGCATATGTGCCTATATGCACACATATGTATGTGTGCATATACACATATATGTATGTGTATATGAGGTATGCCCAGAAAGTATTTATTAACAAGATTATATAGGTTTCCAGTGTAGAAGTCTATGATATGGCATCTGTATATTACATTGTATGCCCACCACCCAAAGTCAAATCTTCTTGCATCATCATATGACTCCCTTCACCCTTCACTCCTCCCCCGCTCCCTTCCCTCTGGTAACCACCATACTATTCCCTGTGTCTATGCATTCTTGTTTGTTTTCTTGTTTGTTCAATTGTTGGTTTCAGTTTTATATCCCACATGTGAGTGAAATCATATGGTTCTTAACTTTTTCTGCCTAACTTATTTCACTTAGCATGATATTCTCAAGATCTATCCATGTTGTCATAAATGGCAGTATTTCATCTTTTCTTATGGCTGAGTAGTACAATGGAATACTAGTCACCCTCATGTTTAATATTTCTTATATATAGATTTCTAGATTGACAAGTGTTTTTCTTCCAGTACTTTAAAGATGTGATTTCACTGTTTTCTGGCCTCTGTTGTTTCCCTTGTTTGTTTATTTCAAAACAACCTTTATTCTGTGTGAAGACTTAATAGAATACATCGGAGTAACTTTAAACAAGGTACAGCACCCTTTGGTGTCCTGCTGGCACACAGGGTTAAGGAGGCACACTGTCCCAGTCCCCCAGCGCTGGCCGCCACCGTTCTGCCTCCAGTGACGGGAAGGCAGGCTCCACTTACACTGCTGTCCCCTTTTCTTTCCCTCGGGCTCTCTTTTTCTTCTCAATTTTTAAATTTTGAAATCATTTACGCTTACAGAAAAGTTGCAAAATACTAGAGTCACCTTTTCTGCTTTACTCAGTTTTCCCTAATGTTATCATTTTATATTACCATAACATAATTATCAAACACAGAAAATTAACACTGGTACAATACTACTAGCTAATCTAGCTTCAGTATTTGAATTTTGCCAATCTTCCCCTTGATGCCCTTTTTCCGGTTCCAGGATCCATCCAGTTCAGGATCCCACACTGGGACTCATTAGGTCTCCTGTCAACCAGTGTTCGTTGATGCCAGTTCAACATGGCTTAGTTCTTTCTTAGAATTTTTTTCTTGTCCTGGCTGGGTGGATTAATTGGTTGAAGCACCATCCTGTACCAAAAGGTTGAGGGTTGGATTCCCGGTCAGGGTACATACCTACGTTGCAGGTTCAGTTCCTGATCAGGCTGCATATGGGAGGCAAAAGGTGGATGTTTCTGTCTCATATCAATGTTTCTCTCTCTCTGTCTCTCTAAAATCAATAAGCATATCCCATATCCTCAGATAGGATAAATAAATAAATATCATTTCTTTGTTTTTCATATTAAATAGTCTCTCTTTAAATTTCCTAATCCTTTCTTATGCAATCTCTAATATGTTGTTAAGTCTATCCAGGGAATATTTTGGACATTGTGTTTCTAAATTCTAGAATTTTCCTTTATTCTCTTTTCCAGTTTCAGTTTCTCTGCTGAAATTCCCCATATCTTCGATCATTATGTTTACATTTTCCTTGAAGTTTGTAAACATGTTCACAGCACTATTAAAAAATTCCAGTCTGCTAATTCTGACTCATGTTTCTTTTTATAAATTATGGGACCCAGTTTCCTGCTTCTTCACATGTAGAGGAATGCAAGATTATAACTAAACATTGTGGATTATTCATTTTAGAGTTTATGTTGTCTCCTCTCTAAGAGTATTTGAGTTCTGTTCTATTAGGCAATTAAATTCCTGGCACATTATCTTCATCTAGTCAGGCATGGTTTTACTCTTTTTTCAGGGCTGCTGTCTTTTTAGATGTTATCCTTAGTCTTAGTGTGTGGTTTTGTATTGTAGAATGTGGTCCTTTATTAAAAAAACATTTTTAATTGTTTTGGATTTTTTAAAGATTTTATTTATTTATTTTTTAGAGAGGGAAGGGAGGGAGAAAGAGAAACATCAATGTGTGGTTGCGGGGGGGCCGTGGCCTGCAACCCAGGTATGTACCCTGACTAGGAATCGAACCTGCAATGCTTTGGTTCACAACCTGTGCTCAATCCACTGAGCTACGCCAGCCAGGGCAAATATGATCCTTTCCACAGGAGAAACTTTCTGTATCGTGTAGGTACCCTGAGTTGTTCAGTGGTATCTCTTCACACTGACTGGGCTGAAGCTCCAGCACCTGTGTCCACCACCCGTGATCTGCTCCGGCTCTCAGCTGCTCTCTGCTACGAGTTACAGAGCCTCGCCATGTGCCGGTGTAGCGCATCCTCACCTAAAAACCCTGGGGAACACCTGTGCATATTTCAGGAGACACTCCACACCTTCCTCTGTGAAAGCCTTCCCCACCAGTCCCAGCTCTGCAGTAGCCCTGAACTCTAACCTCTGCCTTTCAGCTCAGTGAGACCATCAGGCACTTCTTAGGCTCCACCCTGCTTCCCTTGTATCCCAGAAAGTGGCCCCCACTGAAAGCTCAGCGGGTGTATGGCTCACCTCATGTGTTTCCCTTCCCTCAAGACTTATAATTCTGCTTTGCCTATGTTCAGTGTCAAAAGTAGTTCTGCAAATATTTTGTCTGCATTCATTGTTGTTTGCTGTGGTAGAGCAAGTTCCATGCCAGTCACTTAGTCATAGTCAGTGGCCGAAGTTCTGTGATTTTTTTATTTTCTATCTCCACCTCCTCCCCCATTACTGGGCAGTGGAATCCTCAAGTGCATGGACTATAGTTTATTATTTTTATAGTCCCTGGTAGGCTCTCAGTATATAAAAGAACCACTTTCTATTTTTTTCACCTTCTTAACAGTCTTTGATAGTTAATTTAATCAAGCAAAAATGTTGGGGGACCTGAGTGTCCGTTCTGTGATTTGCCAAAGTGCCACACTCCCCAGCGGTTAGGACCATGGAGGGGTCTCTAATTCATGACAGCTAAAAAATATTCCCCAAGATCCACCTAAGAGGCAAAAGTCACATTATCTGACCCCTTGCCCAACCTTGGCCAGATCGACAGCAAAATAGAACTTCCTCCCCTGTGTTCTCATGAACAGTCTGTCCCCCTGGGGAAGCCCTGCTCTGTTCAGTTCCTCAGTGTCACCACTGCAGGTCGGAGGAACCACGTTTGTGGCCATTTTTTGGACCTCTTGTCTTCAAGGTCATGCTTAATTCCTCTTGGACCAAGGGTCAGGTCTCTGGATTCAGCTCCATGCCCCACCTCTTACTAGTTAGGTGGTCTTGAAAAAAGTCTCCAAATGAGTACCTCTCTATACTCATTTTTTTATCTGTGAGAAATGACTCTCTGTCCCCTGCCCTTTTCCCCACTCCCACCCCCACTCTGTACCTTCCTCACACTCTCCCTTGGTTAGGAGGTTCTCTGAGATCATGGATAGGAAAGCCCTTGGGAATCCGAAAAGCACGGAGGAATATATTATTTTTGCTTTATTTATGGAGAGATGGTAGACCTCTCAGTGTGATCCATTCCTCTGGCTAAGGAAACTAAGTATGGAGTGGCGGGTTGGCTCAGAATCTTCTCCTCCTACACATTCGGCAGAAGCTCTTCTATCCATTGAGAGAGGGAAGACCCAGCTGTCCCTTTGACTTGAAGGAAAAAGGGCTAAAAATGTCGTAACTTGGAATTTCTGGGCTCTGGGGAGCTGTGTGAGAAACCACTCCTAGATTTTTATCAAAGTGTGGTGGAGGGATGAACACAGCGCTGGCATTCAGCATTCATTCACAGGCACGTATTGGGCTCCTCCCGTGTGCCAGGCGCTGCTCAGCACCGCGAGGATGCAACGTGAAGAACGCCAGGCCCTGCCGCCCAGAACCCGAACCAGCCAGACCTTCCTCCTCTGAAAAGGAAGAGTGAGAGCCCGCGGGTCTTTCATCCCAGCTCAGCATACGGGGTGCCACCTGGCCAGGCCTGGGTTCCAGCTCTGTGCCCAGGACTGCTCACGCCCCTCGTAGACTGAACCAGACCCTTTCCCACCCATGCCCCGAGCCAGATGACGTCTCACTCTGATAACAGAGCTGCTGCTTCGCTTCTGGCCCCGAATTCCTGTCCTGGTATCTTTCTAAATTCCCAGTCACCCTCCTTGAGGCCCTACTCCAACGGACCTAAACTCACAGCTGGGCTCAGGCCCTCCTTACTCACCTTTTTAAGAGACTATTATCTGCACAATAGCCAGGTGGCCGGGATTTGAATCTTAACTCCAACGTTTGCTAGTTCCATGATCCTGGACAAGTTACTTAACTGCACTAAGCCTCGTTTCTCCGTCTGTAAAATGGTGATTCAATGGAAAAAAAAATGCACGCCATTTAGCACAGGGACTGGCATATTGTAAGTATTCAATAAATGTGAGCTATTTTTCCCTCTTAGGATGAACTCATCTATGCTGGATTCCAGGCTATCCCCAAATTCTGCCTGCAAGTCAGAATTCCTGCGGCTCCATTGTTGCTGCCCATTGCTGGGTCCCAGGGCAGTGTTGACCAAACTGAGGCAGGGAGACCATCCTCTGACAGCTCTGTGGTCAGCTTCCCCGACCCTGCACCAACCCGTGGCTGATCCTTGGCATCATTAGTGCTGCAGGGACAAGTCTCAACTTGTCCCAAGCTCATGGACCCTTTTCATGCCAAGACCTAAAAGCATTGGGTCCCTTATCCCTTCAGAACCCAAGGACAGGTTTCTTCACCTGAAGTTTCTGGGTGAGGTTCGAGGAATTCGTGAACCCTCTAATATGCAAAAGTTTGGTTTTCTATAGAAATGGTCCTTAGTTTTCACAAGTTTCTCGAATGGGTCTGTGATCCCAAATATTAAGAACCATCGTTCCCAGGGAATCCTGGAGCCTAGAACCCCATGGGGCTGGGAGCCCTTCGTCTTCCGGCCCACTGAGGACTCAGTCCCTCACTGTAGCCAGTATCCATAGTACCCACAGCTCCCTGCAACCCCGCCAGCTTCTCTGTAGAAGCAGGACCCAGTCAGCGGGCCCCCTAAATCTGCCTGAACCGGTGCCAGTCCACTCCCCAATCCCTCAACCCTTCTACTCAAAGGAGAGGGTCCTCTCCCAGGTCTCCAGGGCGGGAATGGCTCGCTTCCCCCTGCTTCCTTCTCTTCGCCAGGACAAGCACCAACCCCGGTCCTCTTCCTCAGCGTATGAGAATTTCGGATTGCCTCATTTACAAATACTGATCATCCCACTTAATCCTCCTAATAGCTCATCTTACAGAGGTCAAGACTAAGGCTTGGAGGGGTGAAGGGACTATATTATTATGTTTATTATGATTATGATTGATTATTACTTTAGTTGTCATTTATTTTGTGGTTGTTATGGATAAAGACTATGCTAAGAATCTTTCCATATTTCATTCAGCACAAGAGTCGCATGGAATCCTGACTTTACAAGTGAAAAAGTGGAAGCTCAGAGAGGTGGGGTATTTAGCTCCAGATCACAGTAAGTGCTGAAGCAGGGACTGAAAACACAGGTCATTCTGACTTTACCACCCACTGTCTTCTTACTCTAAGTGTGGGTGCAGGGTGCCAGACACCTCCAAATGTTTCCAGTCGGCACTGCTGTGCTCGTGGAGGAAATTCCTGTTGGAATGAAACACTCTCGGGCTTCCCGTTTCTGAGATAAAAGTGGGAAGTCCATAAAGAAGAATTTATCCCCAGGCCCCCCCAGCCCAGGCCAAGCCCAGGAATCCTGTGTGCCTAGCTCGAGGAGGCATCCGGGGCCCTTTTTCCAGGAAAAGCCTCTTCCTGCCCTTTCACCCGCCAGGGCTGCTCTATTTGCAGGTCATGACCACTTCCTGTCTTGGCTATTATAAGAAGTTACCAGCCTGGCCCAGCTGACTCCCCAGATATGACAGCCACACTGGAAAAACCTGGGTATTAGCAAGGTCTAGGCCAAACAAAGTGCCCCTGGGAGTCAGCTGTTCCCTGAAAGAATGACAAAGAGGGGCATGACTCGAACTGAGAGTCTGACCGGCAGTGTGTCCCGCTTCCCCGTGGCTCTGTGTGTTTCCAACCCAGTGAGACCCGCAGTGCTCGGACCTGACCTGGAAGCCACGAGGTCTGAGGGAGGAGGACAGGGAGAGCCCACCCCTGCTTCACCCCAAGTAGGACCCCTGGCAGGAGACACCTCTACTTCCCTGACTCCCCGCCTCCCTCCTTCCCTCCCTCCTTCCCACCATCTTGCTCTATTCTCCTTGCCTTAGGGCCGCAGACACCTGTGACTGCCTCTGGGTGGTTGTTCACAGCTGCCATTCATCTGTCTTCCCGACCTGTGTCTTGGTTCTTCCCAAAGGACCCTCACACCCATCACCTAATAGAGGATTTTGTATGAGGTAAAACCTTCAGACTGGGACCATCCTAGTTAATGAATGCCCTGTTTTTCTGGAACTTTCCTTTGCCCGGGCCACAAGATGAAATTGTTTCCTGCTGCTTCAGATTCTACTGGGCAATCCCCTGAGTAAGACTGAACCTATGTGCCAGGCACTGTGCTCAGTGCTTCCTGCATACTACCTTGGAAAATCCGCACAACTCCCTCAAAAGGGGTGTTGTTTTTATCCTTGTTTCATAGATGAGGACACTGCTCCAGAGAGGGAGAGTCACTTGCCCAAGGTCACTCACTGGTAAGTTGTAGTCCTCAGCTCTGAACCCCGGCATTTTCCATACCCAAGAGCCTTCAATGCCTACCCCCCAAAAAGGTGATTAATAATGGATATTTGGGACACTGTGGCAGGTGACCATGGGTACCCTTGGAGGTAAGGGGACAGAACTCTCAAAGTCTTTAAAAAAAATAATGGTAGCATGCTGAAAGGTGGGAGACACACACAATAGAATTGCAAAGGCACATGAAATTAGCTATGCAGGTGAGACATAAATCCCAGGCCTATTTATTTGTGGCAATTTTTAATTGTACTTTTTATGAAGTTAGGGAAAAAAAGTAAAAAATATGACAGTGATTATGTAGCAAGACCCAACAAGTGCAAACCCTCAGAAAAAATTAATGTTGTAACATGTCCACCTAGGCTGCAGCTAATACCACCCAAGTGACTCACTGCCTCCCCTGTCTCCCTGTCTCCCTGTCTCCCCTCCAACACTCCCTTCCTGCTCCATCTCTCCCTGCAGCAACCCACGAGATTCATCTCAGCCAGATGCCCCAGATGCCACAAAGGAAAAAACTAAAGGTGCGGGATCACCAGGGAGCAGCTCTTCATTCCCCCTCCCCAGCAGGGGCCCACAGCAGCGCCCTCTACCTCCTTCGAGGTCAGTTTTTAAGCTCCTGCTGCCCTGAAGCATCTCTGACTTACAGCCCAGCTCTGGTCCCTTCCTTACTCCAAGTCACCTTGGGACTTCCGCTCTGATCTTGTTACCTGCTGGTCTGATTTTCTTTTTAACCTGCTGGCAGGTCTATACTAAAGGGAAAACACTGGGGTGCTTTGCCTTCTTTTTCCATGTGCATGCCTGTGACTAGGACGGTTGGTGACCAGAGGGACACACGACAGCCAAATAGAGACAAGGTTTGAGGACAGGGGAGGTGAAGAAATCAGACCCCTTAGAGCTAGAAGGGACTTTCAGAGCATCCTTGACTCTTTTACTTTAACAGGAGACTGAAGCCCAGAGTGAGCACATGACTTGGTAGATGACAAACTGCAAGTGTGGGGCTGAGGGGCTGGGAAGAGCCAGCAAAGGCAGGGGCCCTGCAGCTGGGGCTTAAGGAGACAGGCGTGGGCAGTGCGAAGACGTGGGTCTGGTTCCTGAGGCTTCCGCCCATTCACTGAGTGCCCCATGAGAGCTACTTAGTCTCTGTCAGCTTCAGTTTCCTCCTTTGTAGAATGCAGACTGTCACCCCTGCCCCGGGGGAGTCACTGGGAAGGGTGACAGGACGATGCACTGGAAGCTCATGGAAGGGCATTAGCACAGCGTAAGGATGCAGTAAAGGCAGCAATGCCAATAACAACAAGCAGTATTTCTCCATTTGTTTCCCAGGTATTTCTATTATTTGAGGGTTTCTCCCCTGAAAACAACAGTTATTTCATTTTCCTTCTTCCCCTAGAGTTGTTCCCTCTGCCTAGAAAACTTTTCTCCCCTCCAGAGCTAATATTTATTGAGTCCTTACTACATGTTCCAGGCACTGTTTTAAGTGTTTCACAGGTATTAACTCATTTGTAATAATCCACTGGGGTCAGGGCTACTATATTCCCAATGTTAAAGATCAGGAAATTGGGGCTCAAAGAGATCAAGCAACTTGCCCAGGGTTCACACAGCTCATGGGTGGAGACCCACCCTGGCCCTGAGGGTGCTCTCTGAGCCCCGCTGTGCACTGCCTCAGTGTGCCCAAATCCCCCCCCGTGGCTTCAGTGCCAACTCCTCCTGCTCCAAAGAGCCTTCTCCGATCTCCTAACTGGAAATGATCTTGCTTCTCCCTTTAAAATCCCGCC
This sequence comes from Phyllostomus discolor, assembly GCF_004126475.2. Taxonomy (NCBI): domain Eukaryota; kingdom Metazoa; phylum Chordata; class Mammalia; order Chiroptera; family Phyllostomidae; genus Phyllostomus; species Phyllostomus discolor. The sequence continues at coordinate 91,136,478 of NC_040910.2, forward strand.
ACTTCTTTGTTAGTATCTATGTGACAGCCTTTGCCTTCTACTTGATACCTTTATATTTGTGCACTGTACATGTCTAGCTTACCTACCTGTCCCGATATTCCATGAGGGTGAGGGCCAGGTCTTATTGCATTTTATACACTCCGAAGACCTGGCAACACGCCTTTGTAAGAAATTAGACCACCATTATAAGAAATTAGACCCTAGCCAAATATCACAAAGACTTGATTCTAAAGCCAAAGCCAACCCAAAACTTGCAGTGCCAGCAATAAAATGCATTAAGTAAATGATTGTGAAATTAACTGCCACACACAAGGGCTCTCTCCACATTCCAACTGGTAACCACACTTTTGAATGCTAGATCTTTGACCTCTGGCTTCTCCTTCACATGCAGAGCACAGAGGGGCTGAGCTGAGAGCCGAAGTGTGAATGGGAATGGAATGGGAGAAAGGGTAGGACCCAGGCAACCTTTTTCTGGAATCTCCTTTGAAGCCTGAGGCTGAGAAGTTGAGAGAGCCCCGAGACCAGCTCTGAGGGATGAACTGTTGCAATTCCTCAGGTGCCGAGACCAAGTTCACACGCCACAAAGACAATTGAGACAAGGACATCATCAACTCACTGTCCCTACACTGACGATGGCCCCTGGTTACAAAATACCATGTCTGTCGCTCACAGTACCACAGAAGATTTATGTAAATGCAAAATGACTAAGACATTCTAGAAAGTGCACATCCTGTCTTGGGTATGACCAAACATTTGCGAGATGGGAATCATCTCCATTGGACCCTGGGCTGTTGTAAGAAAAGTTAAACTGGTAGGACAGTGGGCGTGTGAGTGCTGACTCTCCTGAAGATTCACATCTACAGGGAACCCACACGTCTGAGGGAGGAAGCCCAGCAGAGGCCATCGGGACCTGATAAATGAACAGAGGAGCAGAAGAGACCACAGGGACGCTGTGAGCCTGGGCTCCAGCGGGGGTGGGGAGGGCGTGCACCCCAGACAGATCCTGTGGAGTTTGGGGCAAGATCCAGAGGAACCTGATAGGCATCCTTATTCAGCTAAAAGTGGGGCCATAGAAGAAGTAAAACTAAAAGGTGGAGCTTCCTCTCTACACCTAAGTGTGGCCCAAGGAATTGTTGGGTGAGAGGTGGAAATGCAGAGAGTGCTGGGAGGAGACAAACTATCTCAGCGCTCACGGCAGCCCAGAAGGAAGGCTGGCCACAGCAGATGCAACGTCCAGACACTTGGGGAAAGATAAACAGGATCCCACAAGGGCTCTGACACAGCGGTTCTTAACCCTTTTTGAGTCTCTGACCCCTTTGGAAATATGATGAAAATTCTCTCCTTGGAAAAAGAGCATACATGTTCCCACAGGGGTCTTTGTGGTGGAGAAACTGTTCCTATTACAGCTGAACTGCACACGATGACACAAGGAAACAGGTGGGGAGGGGGAAGAGGCCGACGGAGCGGAGCAGAGAGAGTTCTGTAGGGTTCTCATCCATAACGGACGGAAGGAAGGGTAGCCAACAGTACATTATGAACAAAAGTTGTGGCATGGGGCTGTGAGAACAGGCCAAGAAGGCATAAGTCCGAAATGAGGTGGATTTTTTTTCCTGTTAAAATTAACAAACACTGGCTGTACTGGAGTTCAGAGCACCAAGAACAACAGGAAAAGCTGGCAGTCTGACATTTGCACAGCCCCAACCTCTGTGTTCATCTCTGTTCTGTCTTTTCTATTGAGTAAATTAATTTCCAGACTCTAACATGCGATACTACATTGCTGAGAAGGAACTGAGCCCCAAGGCCGAACAGGTTAGACAGCAACGGGCCATGTTAAACGATTCAAGAATCTTGGCCGAGAACAAGCACCTGCTGGGAGCTGCTTAGCTGAGAAAAGAGGAAACTCCCACTTCTGTCGTGGGAAATGGTTTTAGGTCTTTTGCTCTGTCACTCTGGAAGACAAACTGAGGATCAGTGGATGAAAATCTCAGGGATGTAAATGTCAGATTCCTATTAGGACGAATAACAAGTAGAGTTTTTCTCAAGTGGGGTGGGCTGCCTTGGGAGTCTCATGTCGCAGTAGGTATTCACGTGAACACTGGGCAACCAGTTTAGAGGGCTCCTGTGGGAGGGTTGGGACAAAAGGTCCCTCCTAACCCTGAAAGCCTGGGGTTCTGTGGCTCTAAAAGACAAAGGGAGAAAAGAATGAGTACTTTCTTAGGCTACCTTCAGAGTTTTTAACTTCGCTTCTCTACCTCTGAATTGGTGCACACCACTCCAGAGTGTGACCCCTACTCACCCCTCCACCCTCTGTCTTTCTTCCCTTCTCCTTGTCCCTTGTTCCACTCTTCAGTTCTTTTTCTCACTCTTCTTCTATTCTTCTTTATTTCTTTTCACTCAAATCCTAAAAGTTGGTGAAGAAGAAGGTACTTTTGTGCTTCCTGTCTAGAATCCCTCTCCCTGGGTTCTTGTCTATTTATATCTCACCCAAGTTTGCCACACCTCTCCCATGAAGCCCTCCCTGACCACTCCTCCTCTGAGCCCCTACTGCTCTGATCCCACACCTCTCCCTTAATCCTTAGAGTCATAGGGCCTGGTGTCCTTTCTTCTATTTTGAATCATAACATAATTTCACTTTTCACATGTAGATAATTTTTCCTCCAGAAGAATATAAACTCATGGAATGATTTTTTTAAAAGATTTTATTTATTTATTTTTAGAGAGAGGAGAAGGGAAGGAGAAAGAAAGGGAGAGAAACATCAATGTGTGGTTGCACCCCCTACCGGGGACCTGGCCCACAACCCAGGCATGTGCCCGGACTGGGAATGGAACCAGCAACGTTTTGGTTGGCAGGCCCATGCTCAATCCACTGAGCTACACCAGCCAAGGATGAGTGAAAGGTTTAAAAAAAAATCTCCTAAAGCATCTACTACTGTGCACTTCACAATTATTCTGAATAAAAGCTAGATTCTACCACCTAAGATTGTATATATATAATAAGGATGCAAATAAAACAACTGGACTAAAGCTGGATATTGCAAGAAGTTAATTGAGCTCTAAATGATCAGAATCGGACAGCTGGAAGGGACATTAAAGATGATCTAATCAACTCCCTCACTTTGCATCCCATGCACGGGAACTGAGTATTTATGTGACCTGGGAGCAGAACTGGACTAGAGCCAGGCTCTATGTTTCCAGAACAGTGTGCTCTCTTTGATCTCTCAGTGCAAAGCCTTGATGAGTAGTACTAAAGGAAGCTAATAGTTGTGAGTCTTCAAAAGTGAGTAAAACCTCCACTTGCCTGCAAGCATAGAGATGGACTAACTGACTTCTGAAGTTTCTCAGAGACAGGTTGTGTAATCACCTACTTGGGCGTCTTATTAAAAGCATGTTTTTGCAATTGTGCCATCTAGTGGTGTGAGGTAGACATTGCACCATCAGCCCTCTCCACTAACACATTTTACCTCAAAAGCCCTAATAACCAAAGAACTTTTAGAGAATGCCAAATAGATGATGGGCGATGCTAGTGCTGTTCTCAGGTAATTACACTTGTTTTGGGCAGCAGAAAGATAAATAGAGGCCCTGGCTGGGTATCTCAGTTGGTTGTGGGTTTGATTCCTGGTCAGGGCACATACAAAAATCAACCAAGAGCCCTGACTGGTATGACTCAGTGGATTGAGCGCCAGCCTGCAAACTAAAAGGTCACAGGTTCAATTCCCAGTCAGGGCACATGCTTGGGCTGTAGGCCAGGTCCCCAGGTGGGGGTATATGAAAGGCAATTGATTGATATATCTCTAGTGCATCAATGTTTCTCTCCCTCTCTTTCTCCCTCCCTTCCCCTCTCTCTAAAAGTAAATAAATCAAATCTTAAAAGAAGAAGAAGAAGAAGAAGAAGAAGAAGAAGAAGAAGAAGAAGAAGAAGAAGAAGAAGAAGAAGAATAGCCCTGGCTGGTGTGGCCCAGTGGAACGAGTGCTGTCCTGTGAACCAAAAGGTCGCTGGTTCAATTCCCAGTCAGGGCACATGTCTGGGTTGCAGGCCAGGTCCCCAGTTGGGGCATATGAGAAGCAACCACACATTGATGTTTCTCTCCCTTTCTTCCCCTCTCTCTAAAAAGTAAATAAAATCTTAAAATAAAAAAGAATCAACCAATGAATGCATAAATAAGTGGAACAACAAATCAATGTTTCTCCCCCCCCACACACACAACTCAATTAATTATTTTAAAAAACAACTCAGAGATGGGTTGGGATCAGGGAACATGGCCCAGCCTTGCCGGAGCTGTTTATTTACAGGGAGGGCTATGGGCCCATGAGGTCCTTGGGCTGAGGGGCAGAGATAAGTCCCGAACTCCCGCTCCAGCTCAGTCGCTCAGGGCTTCTCACTAACTCACCCTGGGCAGCCTAGGTCCAAGGGCCAGGCACCTGAAAGAAAATACTAGTTGGAAAGGGCATCTCTTCCTCCCTGCCCAGCCCCCCATCACAGAATCCACACCCCTATCAGGATGGCACCAAGTCCAAGGGAGCACAGGAAAGGGAATGAGGAAGAACAGGGTCAAGAGCACAGGCCAGGGACACTCTCTTCCACTGGGCTTTGGCTTTCTCATCCACAGGAACCTGGACAAGAAGCCGTAGGCCTCAGGAAGAGAATGGCCTGACCTTGGGAGACCCTGGGAGAGGCAGGAGGAAGTGACTGATGAGAGTCAAGATAGGGTGCACAGACCAGGGAGGGCAGGTGGCCAGACAGGAAGGGAATGAAGGGAGGAGATGGGCAAAGAGAGGGGAGAGGAAATGGTGAGAGGGGCGGCAGCACTCCAGTCATCACCCCCTGCGGTTTCCTCTTTGGGCGCAGGCCTGGGGCAGAAGAGCTCTGAGGCACGTGGTGTTATTCCAAGTCCCCCCATGGCCCCAGAAGGGACCAGCATGGAGAGGCTGTACTCACCCTGGAGGGGCTGTTTCACCCGGACATGATGTGCTTGACAAAGGCTGGGAAAGAAGACAAAGATCAGCCATTGCACGTGGCCCCTCGCGGCTCTATACTGTCCTCTTGGCCCCCTAGACCCTCTCCTCCTTCCCTGTTCGGCCTGACTTCAAACCTTCCCACAGCCCCTCCTCCAGTCTGAGATTCTTTCTGTTATTTGGGGGCTGGTGGGAGGAGGTGGGAGAGGGAAGAGACCTCACCTCTGCTCTGTGTCCACTCTGTGCTGATACCCGACATAGATGAAAAGAGATACATTGCCTCTACTAATCTCCACAACCTTGAAAAAGGTGCCTGCATCACCCCATTTCTCAGGTGAGAAAATTGAGGCTCAGAGAAGGTAAGTGACTTAATCAAGGTCACACAGTTAATGTATCACGGAGCTATCTCCAAATCCCATGCTCCTTCCATTACACCAGAATGGAAAAGAACAACACCAAAGCCCACCTGGTGCTCATGGCCTCCAGCTCCTGGACCTATTCTACTTTACAGACCCGCCTGGCCCTCGCTGTGCCTGCTCTCCCATCCCTGGGTACCCGGGGAAGCAAGGGGTGACCTCATACCTTCGTAATTGATGCAGCCATTGGCATCCTCTTGCCCAGCTAACAGCTGTTCCACTTCCGCCTCAGTCATCTTCTCTCCTGGGGTGGGGGTCAGTGGGCTGTTAGTTGCAGATGGCAAAGGAGGGACAGGAAAAACCCAAACACCCCCACAAGTCTGAAGGCCTAGGACTCCCTGATCTGGTAAGCGGTCATACCAAGCCTCCCCGAGAGGCACTGGAGAGAGGAGCCAAGGGTTCTGAGGCCCTTCCCAGTCCCCAGGGCCTCTCCCTCTGCCTTGCAGCTAACACCGGTTGAGCAAACCAGGGCTCCAGTGACCAAGGCAAGGACAAAGATGGGAACCCTGGGTCCCAATCCTTCAAGTCTCAGCAGTCGTCCTGCTCTGCCAACCTGCTGCCTCCTCCCCCAAACCCAGCTGGGGCAGGCTGTTCCTGCATGGCCCAGGGAGACAGGGCTGGATCAGGATGTGATCCTCATGGTGCAGGGACTCCCACAGTCTACTGCCCCGCTGACGTACCCAGGGTGGCAAGGACATGGCGAAGCTCAGCGCCCATGACCGTGCCATTGCTCTCTTTGTCAAAAACACGCAGCCCCTCCACGAAGTCCTCGTAGGTGCCCTGCTCCTTGTTGCGGGAGATGTGCTGCAGGATGGGCAGGAACGTCTCGAAGTCCAGCATCTTGGTATTCATCTCTTGCGGTGATGTGGGGAAGGAAAGGAAAATGACATGAGCAGAGTCACAAGGGGAGCAGAGGGCCAGAAGGGGCCTCGCCCCAGCTCTGCCAGGCTAGGACCCGTTCCTGCCATCACCCAGGCTTAGCTGCAGCCACTTCCAGGTGCAGCACCCAGTCAGTGATCCTGGGCAGCACAGATCCCCCTGGAACAAGGCAGGGAGCTGGCTTGGGGTGCTCTCCTCAGGGACAGGACTCCGGCCGAAGCGAAAAGGAGCTGTGACTCCTCCTGGACCTCTGAGCTCCAGGAGTCAGCAGTGACAGCAGCAGAACGTGAGGGGCCCAAAGGACGCACAGCCCAGCCTGCACATTCACAACTTAGGCTTTAGACATGTGACAGACATACAGTCATGGAGGTAAACTGATAGGATTGCAAATAAATTTTTTTTTTTCATAATTCTGCATTTGGGTCTCATTGCTAGACCACACTGTCTGGAACTACTCTGAATCAATAATTTTTATACACTTGCAAATATTTTGTGACAAGCAAGTTTCTCCCACATTGCAGTGTGTTAAAAGCTTCAATTTAATAGATGTAAACCATTGTTAAAAATACCACAAATTCTGGCATTTCTCTCTTTTATAACAACCCTGAACCATGCCCCCAAGTGGAAGTGCCCAGATAACCGCTGCCGTGGGCCAGCTGCTGGCCTCTGGCACCTTCCTGCCCGCATCCTTCTTGCTGCACTGTTGTCATCTGCAGCAAGAGGAGGAGGGGATGGGGACCAATATGGGGCCCAGCAGGCCTCCAGAGATGGCTCACCCAGGTCTGCCTGGCCCCACCTAGTGCGTACGCCTCTGAGGAGAAGGACATGTGATAGGGCAACTGTTACCTTGACTGCCTCACGTGACTGGGGACATTCACCAGTGGGACACAACTCCCCGGCACCACTTTTTAAACCTCGTCCACCAAGTGCAAGTGAGTGAAAGGAATCATTCTAGAGCTAATCTTGAATCTGCTGTAATTTATATTAAGTGAATAATTTGCCATCTTCAGCACTCTGACCATCATCAGAAGCAAGTTATTCGTGATAAAACTCACAAGGGTCACAGGATATCTCGGTGCTGTGGTGCCTGGACCAAGAGCTCCTGGGTGGGGAGTGGGGGCAGGTGGTTAGTTATCAGATGCCCATCAAGCCCCTCTGCCCCAGCATCCCTGGCACCCTTGAGTGTCAGAGGAAGGCAGATGTCGCCCCTGCCCTCCAGATGCAAGCCCAGGCCACATTCTTCAAGGGTCAGCTCAGTGCCAGGTGCTTCGGGATAAATTCTCCAAATAAGAGGCAGGTAACCTGGGGGAGGGAAGGCTGGTCATGAAGGGTTAAAGGGGGAGAAGCGAGAGAGCAGCTGACAGGAGGAAGATCTGGGGGAGAGCCTGGGGGGCAGGGCAGGCTGAGCCCAGGGCCTGAGCTGACCTTCCGGCTTGGGCTTGCCCAGGACACGCAGCACCTCAGCGTTGGTGGGGTTCTGGCCCAGGGCCCGCAGCACATCCCCACACTGTCCGTAGGTGATCTTCATCTCTCCAGTCGGCGTCCGGTCAAACAGTGAAAAGGCCTCTTTGAACTCTGCAGAGACAAGACCCAGCTGCAGCCCCTGGGCCAAGTGAAGGGACTGGGAGGTGTGGGGGGTGGACTGCTGATCAGCCTCCACCCGGGCCGAGGAGCAGGTCACTGTGGCTTATAAAATATTTCAATATTTCCCTCCTAGCTCTTCCCTGGAACTGTTTTCTGACAACTAAAGAGGCCGCCCAGCGCCTCCAGGACCTATTCCAATGCCTGGCCCGGGACCTCTTCTATCAGTTGACTGTCACATAATTTGAAGGTCTCCCCTGCTTCCACCCCTCCCATCCACACACCCTTCCCTGGCGTAGGTGAGGATCCTGACTGTTGAAAACGGCAGGGAAGTGAAAATAGCACTGGTTCAGGAGGTGGGGTTCCTGGGTTCTCGCCTGCCTTTGAGGAGTGTACCAGATAAGCCTGCTAGGTCTGTTTTCCTGGGCACCACGGGGAGCAACAGCGCCACCCACCGAGCACTCCCACTTACTAGGAATGTCAAAGGAGACAGTATGTGGAGGCACTCTGCAAAATGATGAGATCTGTTCCAAAGTCAGCTAATTAATATCCGTACTTCCTGTTCCAGGCTGAAAGGGGGCTCCAGGTCCAGGCAAGGTGACATGGTGGAAACAGACCACCTGACTCTGCCACTGACCAGCACGTGGCCTTGGGCAAACTGCTCTGAGTGCCCTCCTTTTCTTAGCTCCAGGTGGGATACAAAGTCCACCTGAGTGGGCTGCTAAGTAGAATCACAAAGGATGGTTATGACTGTATTTCCTGGTTCTCAGGCCAGCTCAGATCTACAGGGAACTACGGTCTCTGAAGGGACCAGAGCAGGTGCTTGAGAGGCAGGGCTTAATTAAGGCATCCCGGGCCTTTACAGAGAACCCTAATTCCTCACTAATTTGGATGCAAGCAATTCGTTACTGTGGGTAATTTGGACTGGAAATGGTACTGAAGTGACCTTATGCTCTCTGCAAAGAAATGGTTTACTAAGCAGATTAACGATATAAACCAAAGAAAACTGTGTAAAGTACTTAGGAGAAAAGCCGTTTTTAATCCTCTCCAAGTACTTTAGAGACAATTATTTACTTGGAGGCTATATATGGACTATTTACAAATCATTCCACATATCAAAGCAGATTCCTCAAAACTTTTACTTGCAACTCTATCGGTCTTTGGGTGACTTTAAAAAATGTAAAACTGAATGTCTTTCACATTCTGGAATAACTGAGTTCAAATTCTATTTCCATTGCTTACTAGCTGTGTGACCTCAGGCAAGTAGATATTTAACCTCCATAAAACCTCTTCTATAAACAGCACCTATGTCACAGGGTTTATATTATAAATTACATCCAAATTATATCATTTATGTAAATTATTTTTACATGCTATTTACTTTTACCTAAATACAATATGTAAAAACTCTTAACACAATAAACAGCACATAGTAAATTCTTAAACGATGCTATTAGTATTGTTTTACTGAGTTTCACTCCAGTTTTACCACATAACTATGTGACCTTGGCCAATTCACTCAACTTCAATAAACCTTGGTTTCCTCCTTTGTAGTAAGGAAATAACACCAATCTCACAGCTTTGTTAGAAGGGTTTAATTTTTTTTAACCTTTGAAACAATTAGCTTGCTTTCTGGCACAAATTCAGTGCTTAATAAATATATATTGCTTAGCTGGATCTGAACTCAGACTTTTTAATCTTCTCCTGACTCATTCAGAAGAGTGAAGTCAGATTTAATAAAAGAAGCCTCCTCATAAAAGAATTTAACAATACCTAATAAGAGTATGGAATATGTAGAGGAAAGGAATAAGAACAACCTATGAGCCCTGGCTGGTGTGGCTCAGTGGACTGATGCCAGCCTGCAAACCGAAGGGTCGCCAGTTTGATTCCCAGTCAGGGCACATGCCTGGGTTGAGGCCAGGTCCCCAGTAGGGGGTGCACAAGAGGCAACCACACACTGATGTTTCTCTCCTTCCTTTTTTCCCTCCCTTCTCCTCTAAAAATAAATAAATATAATTTTTAAAAAACTATATATATAAAAAAAAGAACAACCTGTGTTTGAGTGCTTATTGTGGGCCAGGCTCTGAGTGATTAATTTCGTCACCTCATTAATCTTTACAAAAACCTTATGCTACAGGTATTATTATCCTCATTTTAGACCAATGCAGATGTGACTTCTGACCAGCTGTTAGGGAAACCAAGGGAATGGTGAGGAGGAAGGAGAAGGAAGAGACCTGCTGTACCAGCTAATGCTCCAGCCTTTTGGGAAACCTGGTACATGTATAAAAACCAAACACTGGAGTTTAGAAAACTTGCTACTAGAAAAAAAAAAACAAAGCCAGTGTGATCTTGAGGGGTGTGAGAGGTGATGTTAATGAACTCAGAAGAAACCTTTTCTCAATAGTCTGTAGTAGTCAGCTGCTTGCTGGAGAAGCGGGCAGTGGTGGCAACCCCTCTTGAGAAGGACATGGGAATCTGGGGAGGGGTCTGAGAAGGAAGTCAAGGGTTAGAATCTAGTTCTATGAGGAAAAAAGACATAAAAGAAATTTGGGCCATATCACTTGGAGAATATAAGCCTATGAAGAGATCTGATAAGTGTCTTCAAACAGACAGAGGGTTATCTGGAGGACACTGAACACACTCGCAGCATTTCTGAATTGAAAAGAACCCTACTTTGCAGATAAGAAAATTAAGGTTTGCAGAAGTGACTGCTCAAAGTCTCATGGTCACAGTGGCAGAATGTGGGCTAATACCAAAGTCTCCTAATTCCAAACAATGTTCTTTCCAGCATGCGAGAACCATCTTCAGCTTCATCAATAAGCAAAATGAAGAGGAAGCTGGGGTGAAATGAAAGCAGCAACAATTATGATCCAACATAAGGAAGAATGTCTCAAAGTCAGCGGGGTGAAGGACCGGAAGGAGGTAGGCCCCCAGCCCTGACAATCTTCACAGAGAAAGGGGCAACCGGCTGTCCCAGTTGGTTTGACCGTGACGCCCATTTGAAAAGTGAAATATGTTTATCATGAGTTGATTTCCTAGTCCTCTGGGGCGCTGAGGTGTTTCCATATCCACAAAGGTATATATTTAACTAAAATGCATAAAATTAATTTTAATAATTTTACAACACCCCCAAGCTATTGACTGAAAATGCGTGTGCACAGGGTACTGCAAAAACAGAGTCAGACTCAATTCACTGGTTTCAAGATGCATTTGCCAGTCTTCATGCCCCATGAGTGGGTGAACTGGCAACACTTTTTCAAGGGCAATTTGGCAGTAACTATTACAATTAGCATGCACGTATCCTTTGACCCACTGCTAGGAAGGTCCCCAGAGAGAGCAAACTGATATTCCCCAACTGGAAACAACCTAAATGTCTCTCAGTGTAGGCCTGTACCTAATTAAAAGGTACATCTATGTGTGAGAATCTATATAATTATTTAAAAGAATTAAAAAGTATAACTGTCTGTGTTAAATATAAAAATAAATAAATATATTATTAAACAATATATTATATATTACTAAATCCAAGTATATATGGGCCAGCACAAATAATGTCCCCTTTTTATTACAAAATCTTTTATCACAAAATCATAAGCATGTTATCCTATAACATAACAGTATCATACTCAAGCACCTCATATGACATTTTAGGTGAAATATTCACATTAAAACTATAAATTATTATACTCATATGATTACCCTGCCCACCACACGCAAGCAGGTGCTACTTCTGCCAGACCCTGTATATTAAATAAAGGGTATGAGACTGTATGTATCATGTGACTTGATTTGTGTAAGCTTTATACATACATACATATAGACTGGTATATCACTACGTATTTTTCTCAAAGGATATACAGACCTATTAACAGTGGTTGTCTTTGCGAGAGGAATCAGCATAAAAGGAAAGCAAGGGAAAATAGTTTTATTTTTCGTTATTTACTTTTAAGTAGTTTGTAATTTTTTTTTACCATATGCACATTAGTTTAATTTTATAAATATAGTATGTGATTAAAATCAAGGGGTTGGACCAGGTGACCTTTCAAGGTCCCTTCCAACTCCTCTGATTTTATGTCCTGGGGGCGTCTGTGGGGGAGCAGGGATAAGCTGCAATGGAATGAGCCCCAGCTGTAGAGTAGATGCACATTATGACACATTTCATTCTCAAAACACCAGAAGATGGGCTACGAAGCAACCATCAAGTTGGTAGGTAGATAGAGATCTTGAGGCTTGTTTTGAAGCTACATTAAATATCACTTTATATAAGATTGAGAAAAAGAAATAGCTTCATCAAAGATGGAGAAGCGTGGCTGATGGAGGTCACAGGTGGGCCAGGGCATCCCCAAGCCACTATTGGCCCTGCCACCATTAGTGGGTCAGCATCTTGGCAGACTTCAGGAGGAGGAGAGAGGAAGCTGGTAAACCGAGGGAGGGCTTTCCAATAAAGGATCAGAAGTGAGGAGTTCTAAATATGTTGGAAAGTAGATTTTGGAGGGAGAGGGACAAAGAAGCATTTTTGCTGTGCAGTGCACCTGTTACGTTCCAGGTGGTTTGGCAGAGTCCTTGAGAACTCAGGTCTGGAATCAGATGGCCTGAGCTGGAATCTTGGCTCCACCACCAACTGCATGTGTGAGACTGGGCAAGCCACCTAGCTTTTCTGTACCTCAGTTTTATCACCTGCAACATGGGTAGTAACAGTTCCTACCTCACAGGGTGGTTGTGAGAATTAAATGAGCTAATGCATGCTTAAGTAGTAACATGTAGTAGGCAACAGTGAGCAAATAGCAAATCTATGGCAAATATAAGTTTGCTATTATGATGGTGATGGTGATTACGGTTTCAGTGATGATGATAACTTTTCCTCTTTCTCCTCCTCCTCCTCCAGGAGGTGCAAGAGAGAGGGTGTGGTGGGGGAGTTGCGGTTTTTAGTACTCACCCTCGATCTGGTCGGCAGTGAAGTCTATCTGTGGGGAGAGAAACACAGAGGAATGAGACTGCCAAAGGCCTCCAAAGGGAAGAAACAGTGGCTTCCACCACAGCCAGCCCACTGATGAGGATGGAAGGAGACTGCGGGCTGAGGGTAAAACACCAGTCCCCTGATGAGTGGGACACGACTCGCAGGCTGTAAAATAATGATGCAGCCTCCATGTCTCTCTCAATAGTGCTTGTTAAGTGACGACTCCAAGTGATAGAGGGACTGAAAGAGAAATATCTCAGACAACGAGAGCCTACACTCACTCCCTGTCAGAATTCCTTTGGGCCAAATGTAAATTCCTTGTCCTAGCAGCCGTAAACTAACCTCACTTTCATTCCTTCCGTCTCTCTCTGCTCCACACCCTCCCACAAGCCATACATCCTCTCCCTTTGGGCGCCCCCCACTCCTCACTCTTGGCCTCCCTTCCCTACCTCGTGTTGACCTCAAGTCACCTCCTTCAATGAAGCCTCCCCCCTCCCCTGCCCTGTTCCTTCCCAACCCCCCCTTAGCACACACCCCTCTTGGGCACTCTGGGGCAGCAGGAGCAGTTTGGGTGGGCCCTCAGTGGTCTGAAACTGCTTTCCAGTCATGCCTGGTTGTGCATCCTGACTCCTTGAAGCCAGGGTTCCCGCAGAGCAGCGGCATTTGTAATTGTCCACAGAAATGCCTGCCATTGAGTAAGTACTCAATAAATATTTGTGGAGCAAAGATATAAACTTTGCATTTTCTCTCCAAAGCATAATAATTTAAATCTGAGTACAGAAGAGGAAAGTAGGAGGCTCTGGAAATGAATGACAATGACCAAGTATGAGGTATGAGTCATCATTTCTATTCAGGACCTTGTACGTTACTTCATCGTCCTTATCTACCACCACCGCCTCCCAAAAGTCCCCTCCCAGCTGGTGGTGGCAACTGATCCTGGAGCACCTTCCTCATGTACCCCACTCCTAAGTCCTAACTCTGAGCTGTGCTGTGCCCACCTCTGTTAATGAATGAGGACCCCAGCAGGTGGCTGGAATGAGCTAGAAGGGCAGGAGAGGGGTTACACTGGGCTGGGAAAAGAACTAGCTGTGGCCAGGAATAGACTGCCAAAGGTGGGGGGGGGGTCAGAAAGTGAAAGGAACCCCCTGAATGGCCTAAACATTGCTTTGCATGAACTCTCTGAGGAAAGGTACAGTTTTTGCCTTATTTTGCAATTTTTTTAAATCTTTTTCATTTATTGACTCTAGAGATAGGGGAAAGGAAGGAGGGAGAGAAACATGGATCAGTTGATTCTTGCACATGCCCTGACTGTGGACCGAACCCGCATCCCAGGCATGTGCTCTGATCAGGAATGGAACCTGTGACCTTTGGGTTTGCAGGATGATGCCCAACCAACTGAGCCACACCAGTCAGGACTATTTTGCAATTATTTAAGTCCCAGGAGTACATGTGTAAGAAATATTAGTAGAAAGACATAACATCAGAATGTACAGTCAGAGCCACCCATATTGGGGTTGTTACTTTTGTTCTATCTTTGAACAAGGAATCTTCTAAGCAAAGAAACTAGGAAGTACAAATAACAGAAAAAATAGCCTTTATGAAAGACACCTACTTTTTTTCCACTTTAAAGCAACTTAAAAAAGAAAACAACAAGATTGGAAGATCCAGACCAGAGAAAGAGGACTGAAACTGGGGCAAAGAAAGCGGAGGGGGGGGGGGGGCGGGCGGGGGCCAAGAGGTGAACGGAGGGAGGTGACAGGCGAGGGAAGGCATTTGTCTGATACTACCAAGCAGCTGTTGCCCAGACGCCAGGGACCGGGCCTGGCAGTGGGTATCCCACAGGACTAGTGCATTAGCAGAACCAATCAGAAATAAAAGCATCCTGACAGGGAGAAAGTCAGCTTTTCTTGCCAGGCTCTGCCCATAGAGGGAGTGATGTATGACCTGAAATACTTACAGGTAATTTCAAGATCTCCCACTATGCCTCAGTTTCCCTGGAGTGTGCCATAACTAAGCTCAGGGATGCAGCAACTGCCTCTATCTCTTGGCCAATCCCATTCTGCTTCACTCCTGCCCCTGGAGGCACTGCCACGGATCAACCCCAGGGGCCTTGGCACAACTGCAGGGTCTCCGGGGCTGCGGGAGCTGGGAGGAACCCTCAGAAGGCCAGGGAGGGTCACCCAATGAGGACCCAGGGCTTTAGTTTCCTGCCTACTGTCACAGACCCTGGTCCTGACTCTTATTTTGCTCTGACTCCTCACCACCCCCAGCCCTGACCTCAGGCTGATATTCCCGGGGGCCCACAATGCCCAGCCTGTTATTAATAGCTCATCATACCAGTGGCCACTTGACATCTTACATTCTGGTGCCAAGGCTTAAAACTGCTTCACTCTCCAGAGGCCTCTGACCTGCTCCTTTCTAGTCCCATTACCTCCCAGTTCCATTGCTTCCCCAGCTGGGCAGAGAGCTGGGAGGCGTAAAACGACTCAGTCAGCAGGCAGGGCCTACCCCAGCTCCAGAAAGGAGAACCTTCCAGTGTGAGGGGAGCAGGGCAGGGCAGAGAGGGAACAGGGCTGAGGCGGCAGAGGGAACCAGGCCCCGCAGCCTCACCAGGCTAGAGAGAGGGTCTCAGCTGGCACGGGCCAGTGGTCTACACATGCCAAATGGGAGCCAGGCGGAGGCCACAGGAGGAGGGGCCCACCTGGGTCGGGTAGAAGAGAGGGAACCAGTCTTCTCTCATATTATCTAGAGCCTCCGGGCCTCCCACCCTCACACACTGCAGGAGTCTGTGGTCGGGAAGCCTTCGCCAGCACAGGCAGCACTCTCCCTCGCCACCAGCATCGCTTACTCCAAGTTCCACTGGCAGTTATCACTATGCGTCTCTTCTCCAGATAGGTCTCACGCTACACTGAGGAGAAGGTCAGTCTCTTAACAAGGTCGGATGGTCGCACCTCCCCGCCATTCCCAACTCTGCTGGGCAAATTAGGGTGACAAAGTAGCACTCCCTCTGACAGGGCAGAAACCTGTTCTCCAGGGGCAAGGCCAACAACCCGAAATACCCCTCAGCAGCCCCCACACCTGCTCCACCACCCTGCAAGGCTGCGATCCGGGGCTCGGACACCACAGGCTCACCCCAGTCCAGCCTCCGTGAAGTAGATCTCCAAGCTCCAGGTGAATAGGGTCCTGAATGTCATCCCCACCCCTGTCCCGGGCACTGAGGCTCACTTACCTTGATACTCTTGGGGTCAAAGGCAGGTTCCTTGGGGGGCTCAGGAGCTGGGGCAGGGGCGGGGGCGGGGGCAGGGGCTGCCTTGGCTGCTTCCTTCTTAGGCTCAGGCTTCTTGGGAGGCATGTTGCCTTGTTGGAGTCTTTGGTGGAGGTGGCACCAAGGAAGAAATCAAGAGATGCAGTGCCTGGGAAGCGAGATAGGAGACTGGGCCACCTCCCTCTCCTTTTATCCTGGGCAGGAGCCCCCACAGAAGGGCTGGGTGAGAGCAAGAGCAGCTGCTACTGACTATAAAAGGAAGAAATACCAGCAGGGGACAGCTGACAACTGTGTATTGTCACCAGGTTTGGGGCTACCAGCCCCCTCCCCCTCTCCCCAATCCTCACACCCCTCACGGCTTCCACCTCTGGGACAGGCTGACCCCCTCCTGCCAATTGGTGGAAACTCAGAGGGGCCGGGAAAACAGGCCCTCTCAAAAATGCCAGCGCCCAGCCAGAGAGATGAGCTGACTTGAGCGGCTGATAACCCTTACACAAAGCCCAGGGGAGGGTCAGGCTTTTTTTAGCCCCTCCCGAGCTGAGGCAGCCCACTGCACATTCCTTTCAAGCCAAGGTCCTTTAAGCTGAGAGCCACTCTGGGGCCTCAGCTTTGCCCTGAGGCTCAACTCTCAGGCCCAGAGCCCTGAAGCAACAGCTGGTCCAGCCAGCGCACACTGCCCCACCTGCTCCCAATTCAGAGTGAACTCCCCATCTTCCAGAGCAGGCATCCTGGGAACGCCACAGAGCTCAGATCCCCACATCTACCACCCCCACTGATCTTATTCATTCATTCAACCAGTACTGAGCACTTAACATGAGCCCAGGGTCCCAGGGTGAGACTCGGAGGGGTGTGGCTGAGTGGAGGTAAGAATGGGGGTCAGAAATCTCAGGTCTCGTTTTTACTACACCTCTGACTCACTCTGTGCCCCTGGGCGGGGGTGGGGGTGGTGCTTACTGTGTACCAGGCACTGTTCATGTAAGTGCTGTTCATGTAAGTGCTGTTCATGTAAGATCTCATTAAAGCTCTGCCACAGTCCTGTAAGGTACATATTATTATCACTTGCATATTACATATGGGCAGATTGAAACTAAAAGTGGTAACAGCTTAGAAGGCACTCAGCTAATGACCTATGAACTGCACGAGAGCCCAGGAGTGTCTGATTTTGAAGTTTATGCTTGAATGTTTGATATTGGAATCCCACTCGTGTTTGTGTTCATCAGGAAGGTCACAGTGAGCACACACCAAACCGTTAACAGGAGACACCCTCGGGGACCTACAGGGTGAGGACAGGATGATGACAGCAATTTGCAGTTAGTTTGTTACTTTTTCACTTCCTGTATTCATGGAAATTTTTGTAACAAACACGTGCTATTTTTGTAAAAAAAAAGTCGAAAGTCAATGAATGGTCAGAAAAACAGAAAAAAAAAACTTATCCACTACACAGAATGGCTTTGAGCTGCATCTTGAGACTCCACAGTTCACAGGACAGACAGAAATAATGCTGAGGAAGGCAGAAGAATCGCTTTGCCTTTCTAGGCCCAGTTCCTCACCTACAAAGCCAGATTGCTCGACTATTTAACGCCTGGTCCCTGTCAGCTCCCAAGCCTGCAGTTGTAGGTGCCCTGGAACCCACGTTGCCCAGGCTCCCTAAGCACAGGCTCCGAGTCCCAGACCTTCCAGGGCCCAAAGGGCACTTAGAGATCGTCCCATCCCATCTGGTTTTATAGTGAGGAATCTAAGCCCATGGAAACATTGGAGCTACCTCAAGACATACAGGCAGAGCTGAACATCTAATTCTGGCCCTGTGCGTGGTGCTCTGACATCACCCTGCCCCTCCTGAGCGTATACCTGCTCTCACTGGTAGTGGGCGGGGAAGCCTTCACAGGAAACTGGCAGGAAAAGGAACCAGGACTTGCTCAAGGGGACACTAGAGCAAGACCAGAGTGCAGACCATTGGGTACTCTTGCTGCTGCACTGCCGTGGAGGTTCTTCCGCTCTTTTCCCCTCGCCTCTTCTCTTCATCTGCCTCCCCTTCTCTCTTCCTTCTGACTCCTTGTCACCTGCTCCCCTTCCTAGTGCCTCTGCTTGCATCCTTCCCGTTTCCCAGTCTGACCACTGCCTGACTACCTTATTCCCCAGGAGGGTTGGGAACTCAGGTTGTTGGTGATGAGGAAGGAAGAAAGAGGAAGTTGGGCCTCTCCCCACTCTCTACTCCCACCGGCATCCCCTCTCTGACCAGGTGTCCTTTGCGGTGGCGGGGCCGGGGATATACAAACTGGGGTTTCTGTAGAAAGCTGCAGGCCAGGGGCTGGGTGACCCAGACACTAGTCCGCACTTTACCAGCCACGTCCCTCTTTGGGTCTCAGCTTGCTTGTCTCTGGAATGAGAGATGATCAGGAGCTTTCAAGTGGTGTTCAGCAGACACCCATGGCTCCCCTGACGTACTTCCACTGCAAGGGACACAGAAGGGCCAGGTCTTGGAGCTCCCCCAGCCACACCACTCCACTCAGCACCACTCCGGTGGGCTTTAGGTACTGGCTGGCCCATGGCCATGTTCTAAGAAATGGTTCCATGGTTTAAACATGTTAAAATAACCACTGAATTGAGGTCCTCTCATATGTTCCCTTCCAGTTAAAAAAACAAATTATTCTAATCATTCTAGAGAGAAGTGTGATCTTCAAAAGACAGAGCTGGGACATGGTCCTTTCCTTTACTTTTTCTTTCTTTATTTCCCCTTCCTTCCTTCCTTCCTTCCTTCCTTCCTTCCTTCCTTCCTTCCTTCTTATTCCTCCCTTCCTTCCTTCCTTCCTTCTTTTTTCTTTCTTTCTTTCAATTCTAAGGAGAAGCAAAATATCCAGTCTGCTGTGGAACAGAGCGATGAGGCTAGAAAGCTGGGGCGGCTGGCTGGGGCTTGAGGGGCATTGGGAGCACAGAGACGGGGTGGGCTTTGGAGGCTGACCAGCATGGGTCTACATCTGGGTTTTGCCATCATTTCCTGGGGCCCAGTCCCCTCAGGCCCTTCCCTAGCATTTCCTTTCCCAGTGGCAGTGAGATTTGCATGAAATGGCGTCAGGAAGGCTCCACAAACCACCTCTGGCACACAGGAAACATTCATAGCTATTCATTTCTTTTTGCTTTCCCAGGCAGATGAAGCTAGAGAGTCCTCAGATTTCTCCAATTTCTGTAAAAAAATTCCAGGAGGGGGGCTACACGAGGGAGGGCCCAGGAAGGTGGCAGTGGCTAACGAGAGTATAAGGTGTGGATTTAGGAATGAGGAAGAAGTGGAAAGGAATGGGGCAGAGGGAAGGGCAGCGGCTGGGTACCCACAGTGTGAAATATCTGAGGCTCAGAAAGCAGGTAGCAGGTCCCTGGGGCCAGGCAGATTAGGAGCCCCTCTGCCTGAAGCCTTAGGCCACAGACGCCCCAGTGGGGGCAGAGACGCTCCTCATACCAGTTTCTAATTCTCTCTAAGCAACCCCAGCTAAAAAGGTGTCTGGCACTTCAGAAGCAACCAGAGGGGAACTGTGGTTTCCCAGAAGGAGCCTTGCATCAAGAATCAGGGTCCGCAACACTAGCCTTGTTATTCCTGAAACTCACCTGCCCGAGGTCCATAAGAGCCTAGTAGCTGGAGACAGAGGTTTCACTTTCTCATGGTCCTCATTCTGCTTCATGGTCACTGACTTTCACCTTCAAATCTTATCTGCCCAGAGTATCATCCCAGGGCCTATGACAGGGTCTCACCCTCTGATCATGTTGACCAATCCAGAGCAAAGGGAAGAAAGAGAGAAGGGGAGAGGTGGGAGTGTGAAGAGGCGAGTATAATAGCAGGTACTGACAGCCCGACAACTGCCCCCAGGCGGGGGGGCATCGAGTGGTCCCCCGGCCACATTCGCTCCAGCCCACTCAGATGCTCCCACTGGAAGGTCTTCAGACTGAGTGCACGGAAAACACAGGACAGAATTTCACACCAACCACTTTATACCACGTGTCAAAGTCAGAGCCGAATGCACAGAGGAGAAATGACATCAGCCCTCGTGTGGGCTGTATACACACTTACTCGCCCTCCTGCCCTCACCTCTCTCTAACCACACAGTCTGCGTGCTGCCCTGAGAGACATCTGCTAGAGTCTGCAGCCTGGGATCGAATGCTGCTGACCACAGGCCTGGCCATTAATGCCCTCTCCTTACCATCCTCCCTCCTCTCTCCTGCCAGCGTCTCACAAGCTAGACACCGCAGGGCAATGCCCTGGCCAACACCACCTTATAGTCTGTCTCTGGAAGGGACTGGGTAAATCAGCCTCTGCTGCAAAGCAGAGGTGAAGAGGGGCCCCTCGGGAGCCAGACTGCCTGGGTTAAAGTCCTAACTAGGTTAGCTCCCTAGGGAAGCTAGTTAACTTCTTGACGTCTCAGTTTTCCCATCTATCAAGTGTGGCTGCCAACATAACCTCATAGAGTGGCTGTGAGGATTAAATGAGCTCATATGGGTGACAGGCTTCCCACAGTGTCTAGCACAGAGCAAGTGCTCAAAATCCTTCAGCTTGAGTCTAGATTTCACTAGTGTGACCGTTGCTCCCTCTCCCAAGATCAACCATGGAAGAATTATAAAGAGAAAATACCAAGCCCTGGCCAGCATGGCTCAGTTGGTTGGAGCGTTGTCCTGTAACTAAAAAGTTGCAAGTTCAATTCCCAGTCGGGGGCACATACCTAGGTTACTGGTTCAATCCAGGTCTGGCGTGTATGATCAACATTTCTCTCTAGCATCAATGTTTTTCTCTCTCCCTTCCTCTCTTTCTAAAGTAATGAAAAAAAAGTCTCCAGGTGAGGATGAAAAAGAGAGACAGAGAGAAAATACAAGATAAAGATATAGCAGTTTTGAACTGGTGTGTGCAGTAGAGGGGTGGCTTTGGTTTGGGGAGGAGAGGGCCAGTGCTGGCTGTGGGATGATAAGAAAGAAAAGATGCTGCGGGGTTCTGATCCCTCTTTTCATCCACCACTGTCTTAGAATCAACAGTGACGCCCATCACCTGTGCGACTCAAGCCTGTGATCCACGGGCTGGCGATACCAGGGCCCTGAAGACAGGCTGTGCTGCTGCAGAGCTGATAAAAAAGCAGGTAGGAGCAATTGAAGTTGAACAGTTGCTTCCTCTCCTCATCCCCTAAACTCTCAGGGCAGGTGACTTGCAATCTAAGAAGCACCTCCCCTTAAGGCTAAAACTGAAGCTCCCAGAAAAGAAAATGAAAGGAAATGCTTATTTGTGACTTAGTAAGATAGGGACAAGAATTTATGCTAAAATAAAAGCTTCTCATGCTGCACCTTTTCTACCAGAAACATGCAGAAGATTTTAATTATAATCAACATCACTATGTAAAGGAACTGCAAAATGACAAGAAAAGTTTAAATGTTTTGCTGATAGTAAGAAATTTAGAGTTGCTTTTCCATTTCTGCAATATCCCTTTGATTTGCATGTTAGTAATACTTAGTTGACACAAAAATTAGTCAATTTACTTAATGTGGACATAGTTTTGAAACTGATATGATTTTGCTTCAGAGTAAAGTCAATTCTTCTAAAATAGATGAAACAACTTTGTCAATTTGGATGCAACTATCAAAGGAAAATAATTTTTCTGGTACTTGATTCAATTATTGGAAAAATTTAAAGTATTCTTGAAACGACTTAGATATGTGAATCTGCACTTTCAACTGTGAATTTTATAAACTCTGAATACAGGTCAAATATTTCAGATAAAAATTTAGCATCCAAATTGAGACATGCTATAAGGGTAAAGCACAAGTAGATTTCGAAAACAAAAAAAGTAATATATCTCATTAATAAATATTATATTGATTATATGCTGAAATGATAACATGTTAGATGTCCTGGGTTAAACAAAATTTAAGTACATGCATACTAGAAGCATTACCCATTATTCAGGAACACATACAAACAAAAAAACTTCACAGTACGATATTTGATGGTTGCCCCACACGAATGTAGTTTGGATGGGATGAGATAGAAGGGAATACATAATTAAACGAGAGAGGCTTTGAGTGGACCACCGATGAAAGATGGCTATAAATTAAGGAGAATGATTAACCTGATCCTCTCTATCTCAGATTCCTTACTACCAAGGAACAAGGGAAAAAGCAATGAATAACCTGAAGTCTCATTGACCCGGAAGGCCCACAGCACCAAACGTAAAGGCAGAAAAGGAGTCTGAAGGTGTCTAGACTCAAGATTTCAAGGGCCACGGTAGCACCGGCTCTCAGAGCACTTTCATCACCCCCTCAAACTTTAGCCCACAGCTGCGTTAGCACCAGTGGAGGATGCTACATGGTGTTTGGCCTAATCACTCATTAGCCAAAATGGTTGAAGTTAATTTCGGTGCTGCGATCAGGACAGTGTCACGGACAGTGATCAGGACAGGATAGTGTCATACCTGCGAAGTGAGCTGTGGGAGGGACCCACTGGGAGGGGTGCAACAACAGGTGCATGAGAGTCCGCCTGAGGATCGAAAGCAGAGGGCAGGACAGCAGGTGTTTGGCAGAGAGATTTGTAGTAGTTGAAAAGCAGCAGAGAGTGAGCTGGAATCCTCACCAGTCATCCAAACTGTTTTCCCAGGCATCCTGACCGCTGCAAGGGACTTGAGAGACCCAGAGAGGAGGAAGTGACTTGCCCAAGGTGATACTGTGAGTTATGGCAGGCCTGAAACCAGAACCCAGGACACTACTCTGAGGCAACAGTGGGAGCTGGTAGAGCTGATAGAGGCTCCCTCAAGGAGAGGCCAGATCCCCAACGGGCATGGGAGCAAGAAGGCAGCAGTGAAAGGGCTGGGTGGCCCCCTCAGCAATGGATGGCTCTCGGTAAGGGAAAAGAGACTCAACCCTTTGCAAGAACTTTTTCTCAGCATTTGGGGATATGCTTTTAATGCTAAAGGTGATTCCCTTTTCTTGGTTTCCTTTTCCACCAACTTTTTTATTTCTTGAATTCTGACTTCCTCTCTAGTGCTCCACCAGTGACTTCTCTGTGGCTAGATCTTGTGGTCTTCTCTGTAGGCTTTCTCTGCTGTGCTTATAGCACCAGAGTTCTGCCACGGGCCCTCCTCTATCCAGATTACTCTCATTCATTCATTCATTCATTCAATCAACTAACACTTATTGAGCACATACAGTATGCAGGTACTTTTACTAAAGTGAGTAAGAGGCCATCCCTGGTCCCAAGGAGCTTGCTGTCTGGTGTGGAGTAGGCAGGTATATAACAGTTTTAATATAATGATAAATAATCTCAGAAAATATTACATAATCAAAAAGAATGGATTTAGTTCTACCTGAAAAATCTATATCCTCAGTCCCAACTTCTTCTCTAAATTGCTCAAACCTCACATTTTCCATTGACATTTTGACACTTCTTACCTGAGGTACTTCAAACTCAGTATATTCCAAACCTGGCTCATCACCTATCTCCCAACTCCCATGTTTGTGACACACAGAACAAGCAATAAGAAAGCCCATTCAAGCCAACTACACTGTCCACTCAAGACTGAAATATGATACAGCCTGTGTTTGCCCTGTTGCTGTATAACTTATTTAGAGAATAATGAATGTCTACTTAGAAAATGGAGAAACAAAGAATCTAATATTTGGTGGGCATCCTCTCCAGACGAGATAGATATTTTTGGTCTGGCAGTCAGGCATGTATGTCCTTTTTGAGGAAAAAGAGATAATAGCCAGTTGTATCATTCAATTCATTCTTTTTGTTTTAAGTTGGCACCTACAAAGAGGACTTCTGGTTAGAATTCTGATGCCCTAGGGAGCAGGAATTTGATAAGAATATTTCTCACTGTAAAAGACTAATCAGATCTACTTTCATTGTCCATCTTTTTTCCAGATTTGACCACTTAGGATGCTAGAATAATGGAAATTTAGAGCTGCCTAGGCTCCACAGCAGTCTCTGCTGCATTCCTGGTCCCTACTCTCACTTCCAATTCACATAATCCTCAGCTGTCAACATAATCTTACTCAAATTCCATTTTCAAGAGGTCACTCGCTCGCTCAATCACCAGCAGCAGCTCCCTAGGTCTATTTTATCAAATTTAAGGTCATCAGCCTGGAACCCAAAGCTTATCATCTGTTCCCAACACCACCATTTCAAGTAAGCTTGTACCACCTCCACCCCAGACAAGCTAATTTGCTTACAGTTTATCTTTTTCTCTGTGCTTTTTAAAAAAGATTTTATTTATTTATTTTTAGAGAGAGGTGAAGGGAAGGAGAAAGAGAGGGAGAGAAACATCCACATGAAATCGGCTACCTCTTGTACCACACCCCCACCAGGAGTCTGGCCTGCAACCCAGGCATGTGCCCTGACTGGGAATTGAACCAGTGACCTTTTGGTTCTCAGGCTGGTGCTCAATCTACTGCCCCACACCAGTCAGGGCTCCCTGTGATTTTGACGTCAGCCTGCCCCTCCTAGCCCCAGGCCATGTAGTATACTTTAGAACCCACCTCAATCAAGATGTATTTTCTGATTAGCCTCAAGTGATTTTCTGATAGACACTTTAGATGCTGCTTTGACTTTAATCCCCTTAAGGACTCCTGTTCAAGGCCAACATGTTCTCTAGATCCAGAAAGGGGGAGTCAAAAAGGCATCAGGTTATGATAAATAAAAGATAAAAGTAAGTGGTCCAGTCATTTAATTATCAGATATATTTGTAATATTTTAATATTGTTTGTCTTCATGCAGGGCACTATGCTAGGTGATGAGGACATCATGCTGAGTCAAAGTCCCTGCCATATAGTTTAAACTAAGATACATAACATGAAGGTAAAGAACACAGATGTTGTAAGAGAGAATTATTGGGTGGAACCAATAACTTAGATTAGGTGGGATGGGATATTCTGAGGATATGATATTAAGCTGAGGCCTAAAGGATGAGTAGACTTTAGCTAGTTAAAGAGAAAAGGGAAAGTATTTTAGGAAGAAATATTATGTGTAAAGGCTTCCACTTTAACCATTCAGTCAATATTTTTTAAGCATCTAACATAAGTAATGCTTTTCAAAGAGTAATAGGAGAAATGTGGCTAGGCCTTCTCTTAAAAAGACAAGACCTAAACAGAATAATCAATTTTATTAGTCTTCCCAGTATGCTATAACAAAATATAAAATACAAAATAGCATAGACAGGGCAGCTTAAAATTTGTTTTCTCACAGTTTTGGATGCGATAAGTCCATGATCAAGGTGCTAACAAATTTGGTTTCTGGTGAGAACCCTCTTCCTGGCTTGTCGATGACCACTTTCCCACTGTGTCCTCATATGACCCCTTCCTCGGTGTCTGTGCACACGGGAGGGTGGTAGAGAAAGGGAGAGTCAGCTCCCTGGTGTCTCTTCTTATAAGAACACTAATCCTGGGGGACTTCCGGCAAGATGGAGGAATAGGTGGACGCACCGTAACTCCTCGCACAACCAAGATTAGAACAACAATAATTTACAACAATAATTTACAGTCAGAATAACACCCAGATCTGGCAGAGGATTTATCTGAATGGAAGTCGGGCAGCCAAGAAGTTGAAGTAGACGCATTCATCTGAACTGGTAGGAGAAGATGAGCCGGGCGGGCGCGGGGCTGGCTCGGGTCGGCGGCGCGCAGAGGTCGGGGGAAGGTTTGGCGCGAACTCGGCGCAAAAGCCATCCGGCGCGCAAGAACACAGCGGTGATCCCTGAGTACGCAAGCTGCGGCTGGCAGACCCAGAGGGGCAGCGATTGTGGACCAGGGCAGAACTTGCGGCCCGGAACCCCAGACAAGGGTCTGAGTCCAGGAGAACGGAACTACTGCCATTGTTTTCTCCCGCCCCGCCCCCACATATAACGTCACAATCTAGCGACCAGGGTGCCCAGCCCTGGTGAGCACCTAAGGCTCCGCCCCCCACCGTAACAAGAGCAACCAGACTGGAAAAAAAAAAGGAAAGACGGGAAAAAAAAAATATGTTTTCAACAGAGCAGATCAGTCCCCCAGGACTCATCCTTTTGAGCGACCAAGAATTAGCCAATCTATCAGATGCGCAGTTCAAAACACTGGTGATCAGAAAGCTCACGGAACTGGTTGATTTTGGATGAAATTTAGATGAAAGAATGCAGATTACCATAAAACAGATGCAGGAAGACACGCGGAGGAGAGCCAATAGTGAAAGGAAGGAATATGAGTCTCAAAACAATACAGTGGACCAGAAGGAAGATAGAATCAACCAAGCAGGAAAGCATGATGAAATAAGAATTCAAAAAATTGAGGAAAAGATTAAGAGCATCCAAGACACCTTTAAACGTTCCAATATCCGAATTATAGGGGTACCAGAATGGGAAGGGGAAAAGCAACAGATTGAGCACGTATTTGAACAAATAATAAAGGAGAACTTCCCCAATCTGGCAAAGGGAACAGTCTTCCAAGAAATCCAAGAAGCTCAGAGAGCCCCAAAGAAGCTGGACCCAAGAAGAAACACACCAAGGCACATCATAATTACATTAGCCAAGGTAAAAACGAAGGAGAGAATCCTAGAAGCAGCAAGAGGTAAGGGGACAGTCACCTACAAAGGAGTTCCCATCAGACTGTCAGCTGATTTCTCCAAAGAGACCTTACAGGCAAGAAGGGGCTGGAAAGAAATATTCCAAGTCATGAAAGACAAGGACCTACATCCCAGATTGCTCTATCCAGCAAAGCTCTCATTCAGAATGGAAGGGCAGATAAAGTGCTTCTCAGATAAAGTCAAATTAAAGGAGTTCATCGTCACCAAGCCCTTATTTTATGAAATGCTAAAGGGACTTATCTAAGAAAAGAGGATAAAGAAAAGACATGTATAGTAAAAGGACAGCAAACTCACAAATATCAACAACCACACCTAAAGCAAAACCAAAAGAAACTAAGTAAACAACTAGAACAGGAACAGAACCACAGAAATGGAGGACACATGGAGGGTTAGCAGCAGGGGGGTGGGAGGAGGAGAGAGGGGGAAAAGGTATAGAGAATAAGTAGCATAGAATGTAGGTTGAAAATAGATAGGGGGAGGGCAAGAATAGTACAGGAAATGTAGAAACTAAAGAACTCATAAGTATGACACATGGACATGAACTAAAGGGGGAAATGTGGGTGGGAGGGGGATACAGGGTGGAGGGGAGAGAAAGGGGGAAATGGGACAACTGTAATAGCATAATCAATAAAATATATTTAAAAAAATAAAAAATAAAAAAAAAAGAACACTAATCCTGTTGAATCAGGGCCCCACCCTTCTGACCTAATTAACCTTCATTATTTCCTTAGAGGCTCCATATTCAAATACAGCCATGATAAGTTAGGGTTAGAGTTAGGATTAAGGCTTTGACATGAATTTTGAAGGGATACAAATGTTAAGTATGTAATATCAATGAATAAACAAAATATAATTATAGGAACAGAAGGAGTTTATTCCATTCACTCATTAAACAATAAGCATGAGTATCCATTATATGTCAGATACTATACTAGATATGGAGAATACATCCTGGAACAGGTAAACAGGGCTTCTACCCTCATGGACTTATAGGTGAGACAGGAAGTGGACAATTAAGCAGGTAGGTGCAATAAAGGCTGATGAAAGTAATGACAAGTATGGTGGCATTAGGGCAAGAGCAGGGATAGCCAACCTAACCCTGTATTCTAGAAGTTCAGAAAGAGCCTGAAGAAGTATATTTGGAGGATGGGCAGAGATGGTCAGATGAAGAGTGGAACTAAGAGTGTTCTGGGAAGAGAGAGCAGTACCTGCACAAAGCCTCTGAGGCAAGAAAGTAAGTCAAGAAGCTCCACATTGCTAGTATAGAAAAAAGACACTTCCCTTCTATACTCTTAGATTTAGTGTCCAGTACCTTGTAATTTAAACTGACAAAAGACAGATTAACAGAATCCGAAAAACAGCAGTTTATTTACACATGCAACATGAGCACAGACACAGCAGAAATCAGTGATAAGTAACCCAAAGAGGTGGTTAGAATTTGGGACAATAGCTTTGTGAAATGACAAGACAAAGGGAAAGGGGCCTGGGCTTCTGGGAATGATATATTGTGTAAAAGTAAATACATGGATAAACTTAAAGATAAAGGTTTGTTTGTGCAGACCCGATTCAATGCCAACTCTTTGTCTCCAGTAATAATGGTTGTTTTTCTCCTTTTGGTATAGGAGAGGGGAGAGAAACACTTTCACAAAGGTAAATTTATGACCTGCTTTTAGGGACATAGGGGAAGGCAAAGAGCTCTTTCTCTGTTTGCTGTTTCTTGATTGCTTTCAGTTCCAAATAATCCTTATGCCAAAGTAATATGTTCTGATCACCTTCATTGGAATGTAGAGTGTAAGAGTGAGATGAAGCTGAATAAGGAGGCAGGGACTAGATCTTGGAGAGCCTCGTAAAACGGGTTAAAGGGTTTAGACCACATATCCTCAGAACAACGGGAAATACTGAGTTTGGGAGATGGGAGCAGGATATAGGGAGGGAAGTCCTGATATGATCCGGCTGGTTTTTGGAGATAGGTAAAACTAGAGACAGAAAGAGATATAAAGGTATATTTAGGAGGTAAAATTAGTGATTAATGATTAGAGGCTTTGTGATTAGATGTTAGGGTTAAAGAAAAAGAGTAGTCTCGGAGTCGGGCAATGGAGAAAATGTCAATGCCTTAAATTGGGATAGGAAATATTCCAAGTATGAGGAATGAGGAGTGAGGAGTTCCATTCTGACAAAGTACCCATGAGACATCCAGATAGAAACATCCAGTTGACAGCTAGGCATTTAGGTTTAGAATTCTGATAAGTAGTCTGGCTGGAGATACAGATTTTGGAACAATTTTATATGAAAAACTCAGGCCACGAGAATGGGTGAGTTTGCCTATGGTTTGTGTATGGTGCCAAGAAAGCCTTGAACAGCCCCCTGAAACACTCTAGTGTTAGAGGGGCTGCAAAGATAAAGAACAGAGCAGCAGGAAGAAAACCAGAAGACTGTGTGATCTCAGTTGCAGAAGAATGGGGATAATTTCAACAGCAGAGAGGAGCAAAAATGGGGGCCAGGGAAGAGCCTCAAGGTCAAGTAATATAGAAGGATAAAAGGCATCATGCAACAGGGACAAAAGAAGGGCACTGAAAGAATTTAGAAGAAGTGTAAGGTTACTCTAGGCTGTGTTTCAGTGGTACCTGCATCTTGCCAAAGACACCATGTCTAGCTTCTTGAATAGTTTCCTAAATGCCGGCTTCCAAACCTGACTAAACATGAAACAGGCCAAGAGGCAGGCTAAAAAGAAGGGATAATTTACCATGTTCGGAATAATGTTTATCGTAACCCAACTCCATTCAGCTAAACATATGTGGATAATAAGACTTCTGGTCAAGATGGTGGCATAGGAAGACATGGTTCACCTCTTTGCACAACCACATCAAAATTACAATGAAAATACAGAACAACCATCACTCAGAACCATCGGAAATCAAATTGAATGGAAGTCTGAGTACGGAATTAAAGAAACCACATCCATCCAGGATGGTAGGAGGGGCACAGATGCAGAACAGGCTGGTCCCTCACCCATGTGTGGTGGATAAAAATTCAGGAAGGATATCCTGGGAGCTAGGAGTCCTAGCCCCACACCAGACCCCTCAGCCCAGGATTCCAGTGCCAGGAAGATAAGTCCCCACAACTTCTGGCTGCAAAAACCAGAACTGAGTTGGTAGAAGAAACTTCTGGAGCCCCAAGCAGTTCCTGTTAAAGAACCCACACACAGACTTACTCAGATATACTTCCTTTGAGCTCCAGAATAGGGGTAGCAGTTTGAAAGGTACCAGTGGCATACAGGGTGAAACTGAAGTGCCTGGCATCAAGACAAGTAGAGGCTGTTGTCCCTTTTCTGAATCCTCCTCCCACAGAGCCAGCAAGCTGGTGCCATAGCTGAGACTCTATCAACCTGGCTAACACTGTTTGACCCACCTTGGAGATTCCCAGAGACTCCACTCTACCCAACGTACCAATTTATGGGGCCACCCAAGCTGATTTTCCATATGAATAGCTGGTTTTGGCTCATGTTTCACAATTTCTTAAATCCTTTCAAACAAGCAACAGCTAGCCTCAGTGAGTTCTAGGCCTGGCACTAGCAGCAACCAGCCTATATTCACAATTTGGCTTCGCTTGGGAATCTCCAAGCCAGCACAAGTAGCAGCCATCTCAGATTGCTTTATAGCTCAGGCAGTGTGGCCCTAGGCAAAACACAGGTGGGGACTGACCTTGCTCTGCACCATCCGGGAAACCTGAGGGCCAGCACACCAAGTGGACATCTACAGACCACGCTGGAGCACCTTCACCCTCCTCCTGCACAGCTGATCCCCCACAGAAGGCAGGTGGAGGTTGTTAGTAAGTGCTCACAGTCAATCTTTGCAGCTGACTGGCCTGGGTAAATCCCTCCCGTTGATCTGCTAACAGCAACCAAAACTCAACTACAAGAGGAAGATGTACTCAGCCCACACAAGGGGTACACCTTGAGTACCCAGCTGGGGTGATAGGGGCAGCTGTGCCACTGTACCCTACAGGACACCTACTACATTAGGTCATACTGCCAAGACACAGAGTCAAAGCAGCTCTACCTAATACATAGAAACAAACACGGGGAGGTTGCCAAAATGAGAAGACAAAGAAACATGGCCCAGATGAAAGAACAGATCAAAACTCCAGAAAAAGAGCTAAACAGAATGGAAATAAGCAATCAATAAGATGCAGAGTTCAAAACACTGGTTATAAGGATGCTCAAGGAACTTAGTGAGGACCTCAGCAGCATAAAAAGAAAAACACCCAGTCAGGACTTCTGGCCAAGATGGAGGAGCAGGTAAATATGCTTTGCTTCCTCACACAACAACAACAAAAAGAACAAAAACAACTTTAAAAACAAAAAACAACCAGTACTGCTAGAAAATTGAACTGTATGGAAGTCCAACAGTGAAAATGTTGAAGAAGAAACACTCATCCAGACTGATAGGAGGGACAGAGACAAGCAGCCAAGATGGAGAGGACGTGTGGCAAGGCTGTGGACTAGGCAGCACCACATTCATGTGCAGATAAGCCAGGAGGAACAACTGAGGAGCAAGACAGACTGAGCAACCCAGGGTCCCAGCACAGGAAACTAAAGCCTCAAAAACGCTGGTGGTAAAAACCAGTGGGGGTTGCAATGGCAGGAGAAACTTCCAGCATCACGGGAGAGTTCACTGGAGAGACCCACAGGGTCCTAGAGTGTACACGAACCCACCCACCTGGGAATCAGCACCAGAAGGGCCCAATTTGTTTGTGGGTAGCAGGGGAAATGACTGCAAGTGGGGCAAGAACCAAGCAAGTGTCATTGTTCCCTTCTCTGACCCTTCCCCCACATACAGTGCCATAATGCAGTGAAGGGGCCACCCTGGCAAATACCTAAGGCCCCACCCCTTACATCACAGGTGCATTGTGACAAAGAAATATGGCCCAAATGAAAGAACAGATCAAAACTCCAGAAAAAGAACTAAGTGATGAGGAGATAGCCAACCTATGAGACACAAAGTTCAAAACACTGGTAATCAGGATGTTCACAGAAATGATTGAGTATGGTCACAAAATAGAGGAAGAAGTGAAGGCTATGCAAAGTAACATAAAGAAAAATATACAGGGAACCCAGAATGAAGGGAAGGAAACCAGGACTCAAATCAATGATTTGGACCAGAAGGAAGAAATAAACATTCAACTGGAACACAATGAAGAAACAATGGTTCAAAAAAATGAGGAGAGGCTTAGGAACCTCTGGGACAACTTCATATGTTTCAACATCCAAATCATAGGGGTGTCAGAAAGCGAAGAGGAAGAGCAAGAAATTGAAATCTTATTTGAAAAGATAATGAAGGAAAAATTCCCCAATCTAGCAAAGGAAGTAGACTTCCAGGAAGTCCAGGAAGCTCAAAGAGTCCTGAAGAAATTGGACCCAAGGAGGAACATACCAAGACACATCATTATTACATCACACAAGATTAAACATAAGGAGAGAATCTTAAAAGTAGCAAGAGAAAAGGAAACAGTTATCTACAAAGGAGTTCCCACAAGACTATCAGCTGATTTTTCAAAAGAAATCTTGCAGGCAAGAAGGGGCTGGAAAGAAGTATTCAAAGTCATGAAAAGCAAGGACCTACATCAAAGATTACTCTATGTAGCAAAGCTATCATTTAGAATGGAAGAACAGATAAAGTGTTTCCCAGATAAGGTCAAGTTAAAAGAGTTCATCATCACCAAGCCCTTATTATATGAAATGTTAAAGGGATTTATCTAAGAAAAAGATGATCAATACTATAAACAGTAAAATGACAACAAATTCACAACTATCAACAACTGAACCTGAAAAACAAAAGCAAACTAAGCAAGCAAATAAATAGGAACAGAATCACAGAAATGGAGATCACATGGAGGGTTATCAGTAGGGAGGGGGGAGAATGTGGGAAAAGGTACAGTAAATAAGAAGCATAATTGGTAGGTACAAAATTGACAGGGGAGGTTAAGAATAGTAGAGGATATAGAGAAGCCAAAGAACTTATACGAACCAGGACATGAACTAAGGGGTGGGGAATGCTGGTGGGAGGGGGTTGCAGGGCAGAGGGGGATAAAAGGGAGAAAAAAATGGGACTGTAATAACATAACCAATAAAATATACTTCAAAAATAAATAAATAAAGTGAAAAATTAAAAGAGCAAGTCAGAAATGAAGGATACACTAATTGAAATGAAGAACAATTTACAGGGAAACAGTAGAGTGGATGAAGCCGAGATTCAAATTAATGATATGGAGCATAAGGAAGCAAGAAACAACCAATCAGAACAACAAGAAGAAAAAATGAATCCAAAAAAAAATGAGGATAATATAAGCAGCCTCTGGGACAACTTCAAGAGGCCCAACATTCATATTATGGAAGTGCCAGAAGGAGAAGAGAAAGAGCAAGAAATTGGAAAGCTATTTGAAAAAAATAATGAAAGAAAACTTTCCTAATTTGGTGAAGGAAATAGACATACAAGTCCAGGAAGCACAGAGAGTCCCAAAAAGGATGGATACAAAGAGGCCCACTCTAAGACACATCAAAATTAAAATGCCAAAGATTAAATATAAAGAGAGAATTTTAAATGTAGGAAGAGAAAAGAAGTTAGTTACCCACAGGGGAATTCTCATAAGACTGTCAGCTGATTTCTTAAGACACTTTGTGGGCTAGAAGGATTGGCAAGAAATATTCAGTCATGAAAAGCAGGAAACTCCAGCCAAGATTGTTCTACCCAGCAAAGCTATCATTTAGAATCGAATGGGTAGATAAAGAGCTTCCCAGACAAGAAAAAGCTAAAGGAGTTCATCATCACCAAACCATTATTACATGGAATGTTAAAGGGACTTAAGAAAAAGATCAAAACTATGAACAATAAAATGGCAAAAAATACAAATCTATCAATGATTGAATCTAAAAAACAAACTAAGCAAACAAGAACAGAGACAGAATCATGGATACAGGGAGCATTTTGATGGTTGCCAGATGGGAGAGGGGTGTGGGAGAAGGGGTGAAGAGGTGAGGGGATTAAGAAGTACAAATAGGCAGTTCCAGAATAGCCATGGGGATGTAAAGTACAGTATAGGAAATGGAGTAACCAAAGAACTTATATGCATGACCCATGGACATGAACAATGGGGTGGAGATTGCCTGAGGGAGCAGGGGGTGCTGGGTGGAGGGAGGCAATGGGGGAGAAATCAGGACAACTGCAATAGCATAATCAATAAAATATAATTTTAAGCCCTGGCTGGCGTACCTCAGTGGATTGAGCGCGAGCTGCAAACCAAAGTGTCACAGGTTTGATTCCCAATCAGGGTACATGCCTGGGTTGCAGGCCATGACCCCCAGCAACCACACATTGATGTTTCTCTCTCTCTTTCTCCCTCCTCTCCCTCTCTAAAAATAAATAAATAAATAAAATCTTAAAAAAGAGGAATAAAGAAAGAAACTACTTAAAAAAATTTTTTTAAATATATAATTAAAAAGAAACATATGTGAATAATGGATGGCAGCAGGATACCAAATGCTTGCTGGATGGTGAGTTTAAATAGATCAATCAGGAACAGAGAAAGAAGTAAAAATCCTCTAAAAGAGTGCACCAAAGAACAACTTCAAATAACGTGGCCTTGCTGCGGGTGAGTAGAAAATCACAACAGATGTATTAACCTGTGAACAATAGTCAGAAGAGAGATGCTGTTTTTTTAGGTAGGAAAATGGCTTTAGGTAAATTCTAAGCTTAACAAACAGCCAGAGTGGCAAGCATCACAGACTCTTTAAATGCTGACTCCACATACACATTTTCACACACAAAAAGATCATCTTTATGTATCTTGATTGTAAGTTCCTACATTCAAGTTGACAAGAATCCATTGCACAAGTACAAGACTTGGGTTGGCAGCATGTTGTACGGAAAGAGCAGTGTTTGCAAAATGAACAAAATCCTCTGAATTTTTATATCAGGTATAATGGGCACCACATAATGCAGCACTTTGTTACACTGCTCTTCCCTTAAACAGAGTGAGTAAAGTGTCATGTGACTGCTAAAAAATGCAAATACGACTTTAGTCTACTTCAATAGAAGTGTGCAGATAATAAAAGCAATAGTCCTACTTCAAGCTCAATTAATTGGAATAAATCTGGAGTATTGTGTTCAATTAAATGCATCAAAATTTAAGAGTAATACCTCTTACCCATTCCTTTCTTTCCATTTCCAAATCCTACCAGATTCTCTCATCTCATACCTGGTAGATTGCTCCCAAAGATGACCCAACAATCAATCTCTCCCTTCCAACATGCCTTTTGCAGTGTCACTTTGCCACTCCTCCCATCAGGAGATGCAGTCTAGTTCTCCTCCCATTGAATGAAGTCTGGCCCTATGTTTTACACTGATCAATAAGAAGTGATGGAGCTTGACTTATAGGCCTAGGCCTTAAAGGGCCCCACAGCTTCTGTTTTCACCTGGTTGTTTGCCAGCCACCAAGTCAAGAAGCTAGGGCTAGCCCTGGCCAGTGTTGCTCAGTTGTTTGGAGCATCATCCAGGAAACCAAAAGGTCTTGGGTTCAATTCCTGATCAGGGCACATGCCTAGGTTGTGGGTGTGGTCCCCCAGCAGGGGGTGAATGAGAGGCAACTGATCAATGTTTCTAACATTGATGTTTCTCTCCCTCTCTCTCTCTCCCCTCTCTCTAAAATCAATAAGTATGTCCTCAAGTGAGGATAAAATAAAATAAAATAATTTAAAAAAAGAAAAGCTAGGGTTAAACTACTGACTGATGAGAGGTTGAAGGGAAGGTGTATTCCAAGCCCCAATAATGGTAACATTCTATATCTGTGCTACTTAACATGGGAATTACTAGCCACATATGTCTACTGAGTCCTTGGAATATGGCTAGGACATCTGAAGAATTTCATTTGATTTTAACTAAACTTTAAGTAGCTAGTGGCTACTGTACTGGGCATACAGAAGACTATTCCCATTCTAATTCATCCAACATAATAACTCTGCTAAAAGAACAGGGCAGCAAAAAATCACCTTAGCACCTACCCTTCATGGGGCTACAAGTACATAAGCAGTGACTAGAGATGGCTGGGGAAGGATATAGCGCTCTCAGCTGGTATTTTTTTTAAAAGACCTCCCTTCAACATCACCCAAAGTAACCATTCTAACTTGATTTCATCTACATAAAACATAAGAACCAGAAAGAGAAATTTCCACACTGGAATATACCGTAAGTACCGCATCTAGTATAGAGGTACCCTGACTAGAAAATTAACCTACAAAAACTGTCTTCCTCATCTATTGAAAAACGAAGTTTAATATTTCTCTGGTTCATACATTTTTGGGGGAAGGAAGCAGGAAGTCAATTTGGGAGAGCCTACTGTATGTGAGTTAGAAACAGGTGCATACATTAATGCATTTAATTCTTTTAATCACTTTTTTCAGACTAAGGAAATAGAAGTTCAGAGAGACTGACTTGCCTAACGACCCAAAACTGGTTAGTGCTGGAGAGTAAATTAAAAACCAAGCCTCTGACCCTGGCCGGTGTGGCTCAGTGGATCAAGTGCTGGCCTATGAACCAAAGGGTCGCCAGTGTGACTCCCAGTCAAGGCACAGGCCTGGATTGCAGGCCAAGTCCCCAGTAGGGGGCGCGCAAGAGGAACCACACACTGATGTTTCCCTCTTTCTCCTTCCCCTCTCTTTAAATATAAATAAAAATAAGATGTTTAAAAATTTTTTTTAAAATAAAAATCAAGTCTTTGGATTTCCAATTCCACACTCTTTCCAATACACCTGAATGCTTCCCCCATCAAGAATAAAAATGTTTGCCTGACTTCTGAGACTTTCCATGTTCTGGTCCCCTAAGTAAATATTTCCAGTTAATGCTTTAACTCTTTCCTGCTTCCCTTCATGCACACCATCCTTCAAAGCTCAGTTTGTCTCCCTTTTTCCTTCTGTGAAACATTCCTCATCTTATTCCCAGTTAATTTCCCTCTCCTCTGAATGTCTACATCAATTATAATGGACACCACATAATTCATCACTTTGTTACATTGCTCTTCCCCTAAACAGACCGTAATCTCTTTGAGGACAAGGGCCATACTAAAATTTTGGAGGGTGGCAATCATTCCCAATTTCCTATTTCCCTCTGATCCATGAATAGATACTTCTGGAATGGATGAAACACCTAAACTCAACAGGCAAATACTTATTGATTAAAGTCAGCCCCACACTCTCGAGTCCTACCCTTGCTTAATCTACCGCGCACCAATCAATACGGAAAGGTTGAGCGGCGAATCTAGACGGTAGCAAGGCCACGTAATGCTCCCCGCCCACTCGAATAAGTAAAGAGCAGCCTGTTGGTTGCCGTTTGGGCGTGGCCCGGCCGATTGGGCGTGGCGTGCGTTATTAAAGGCGTGGCCAACAGGAAGCTACGCTCTGGGTCAGACTCGGTAGCCTCCGGTGATCCTCGACAATTTCCGGCAGCGGTCTCCTCCTCTGTCGATTTACTTCGGGTATTTCCGGAATCCTTCGGGACTTTTCGTCTGGCTCCCGCGCAGCTCTCTCCACTTCGGGTATTTCCGTGTCCCGCTCGGACGTGCTCGGCAATCGCTCGGCCGCCCCCATCCCTCGGTAACGGTCGCTGGTGAGTTTAAATGAGCCGGGGCTGGCCGGGCCGGAGCCGCTGCGGGGGGGGCCTGAGGCACTGCAGAAAGTGGGCCTGAGCCTCAAGGATGACGGTGCTGCAGGAACCTGTCCAGGTAATGATAACCCTCTTCTCTGAGGCTTGGCTGGGAGACCCAATCGGGAAGCCGCGTATGGCCACTTCGCGGCCTGGTGCGGCCTAGGCCGGGCTGCTTCTCCCGCCTCCCCTTACGCCGGGTTCTACCTGTCTTCTCGTCAGTTCGGGGGCCATGCCCGCAACCTTAGCGGTGTTACCTCTGGTCCTGTGTTACTTCTGTCTCTAGTACGAGCGGCGTTCGGCGATAATACCGTCCTTCCCCTCCGACCCGACGTCCGGCTAGCCCCTCCTGTCAGTCTAGGGGCCTGGCCCTGGTCTGGGTGAGAGATTGGGGTGGGGTAAGGGGGTGAAAGCTCGCCCAGGTGCTCTGTTACCTAAAGAGTGATTGGGAGGCACATTTATCACAGCTTGTACAGTGTTCACAATGGTGGGGCAAGTTTGCGAGGAGGGGTGGTTGGTTTTGTTTTTGTTTTATGTGAGAGGCTAGAGGGATGGTAGGATCGGTATTTTTAATACTAATTTCTATTTTGGTAACAGACTTACTA
Organism: Phyllostomus discolor; assembly: GCF_004126475.2. Classification (NCBI taxonomy): domain Eukaryota; kingdom Metazoa; phylum Chordata; class Mammalia; order Chiroptera; family Phyllostomidae; genus Phyllostomus; species Phyllostomus discolor. The sequence continues at coordinate 91,174,398 of NC_040910.2, forward strand.
GCCCACATTGCTTTCTCCGCGCAGTGCATTTCTCACTGAACAATAATTTAAGAAGAGAACTCCAAGGCCCAGTGCTGAGGTGCAGGCACCTATTACAAGGGGAAGGAGTAGGAACGACAAATCTGAGTTTTTTTCCCGTGGCCTCTGATGGAGATCAGGAGTGTTTTAGTGTACGTTTATACGGCGTTCAGGAAATGAAAGACAAATACTGGTTTTCCCATCATTTCACTGCACTTACCACACCAACGTGTGCTTTGAGGCACAGTGCTCTGAGGGCATGGAAGAAACCCTATTGGGTTTTAAGTGTTCGATGCAGTGCCAAGTCATTTCCCCCCTGCCATCTGAAGAAACAGCATCTTTTGTTCCTTGGTGATGGGCCAGGTCTGGGGGACTTTCAACCCACCATTTGATCTTTGACTTGATTATAAGAGTTGACCTGTCAGCTGCTGTCATTGAGTCATGGATAGAAATTAATTCATAGTACCCTTCATAGGCCTGTGATAGCAAATAGTAAATATTTTAATACATCATTGCTTTCATACTTCCTTTATTTTTCTTCAGAGGATGAAATACCCATTTCTCCAAGTTGGCTTCTTCCCCGGCTCTATACATATATACCAGCTATTATTGTTTGAATTACTATAACGTGGGATTCTATCTTAGGAAATGTATCTGTTTGTAAGTGGTACCAGCGCTTCCAAAGCCTTCTTAACATCTAATTCCTCTTACTAGTAAAAAGTCTCTTTTAAGATTTCTTTTTTTTTTGAGACCTAACATGAAATTAGAAGCTGCTGTCTGTACCTTAAATGAATAAATAGAGCACATAAGTTGTTTAATTTCTATTTCATATTCTTGTAATTTTTATCTTAATAATTGATACATTTGCTTCCTCTGGCCCCCAAAGTCTTCTAAAATGATAAACTAGTTGTATTGGTAGCCTGTAACCACTATTTAACATTTGAACTTGTATAAAAGCAGAGAGAATAAAAGAAATAGGTAACCTATTAATAATACCCCTCAGTTTTCCTCTTTCCTAAAGTAAATTGGCAGTAATGCTCTTAGGGATTTTTAAGACTTAAAAAGTCAAATTTGGTTTGTTTTTTTTTTCTTCACACTACCTTTATCCACTAGATTTGGGGATAGTGGTAAGAAGTTTTAGAATCTGGCCAGGTGAGAACTTTGGTTGTGACTTATAGTGTAAGAAGAGGCCATTCCAGGAGGGATATGGAGCAGTGGGAGGAACAGGCAACTTTGGCTGCAATGATCAAGATCCACTCATTTGGGATAGTGCTGATAATGGGAAAGAATTAGTAAGGAGGAAAATAAAAATAGGATGGATAGGATACTGTATATGTTGTTATTTTTTAAAACTGTATTTGTAAAGGAATGAGCATAAGTTGGAAAGTTGTTTTCCTTTCTTGGAATGCCTCAGGGTTTGTGGTATTAGTAGGCATAGGAAAAAGTTGAGAGAAAAAATGAAAGCAACTGTTTTCTTCTTTTTTTCTTTCAAGTTTTAACACAGAATAGCCAGTCTGATAAACCATGTAAACCTAAATATAAGCTCCTGCTCCAAATTATTTCTCTTAGAAAAGTATTCCTTGTCTGCGGGGTGTAAAAAATTAACTTTTCCCCCACCTTCTAAGTTCTTCTAGCTGGGCTAATAATCAAATTAACATGAAACAGATTAACAGAAGAAAATGTCCAGAATTTATTACAGGTGTACTTGGGGTGGTGTCATAGAATGGGACCCAAAGATACATTGGGCAGTTGAGGTGTATATGCCATTTTCGTCAAATGTGAAGGGGGACAGGGGACTGGGATTTCAAAGGACAAGTAGGCAATTCACAGGAAGACAAGAAAGAGCAAACATGTGGGGAACAAATTCTTGCTGGGCCACCCAGAAACAATGGGACACAGAAAAGCTCAACAAACAGGCTTTGCTAGGTGTCTCAATTTCTGCTGCATTTAGTTTATATTGTGATGATAAGGTGAAGCACCCTTCTTTTTCTAACAGCATTCCTGTAGGAAGGTAAGGGAGGAGAGTCAGAGGTTCTGAGTCCTTTGTTTCTTAATAACAACTTAAAATCATTATCCTAGAAAGGCATATTTTGTGGTGGCAAAACTTTAGTCCCCCACAAGACTTTACAGAAATCTCTCCTATTGTGAGGCAGAAATTCTATCATAATTTTTTTTTAAGATTTTACCTATTCATTTTTAGAGAGGGGAAAGGAGGGAGAAAGAAAGGGAGAGAAATACCAGTGTGTGGCTGTGCACCCCCCACTGGGGATTTGGCCTGCAACCCAGGCATATGCCCTGACTGGGAATTGAACCGGCGACCCCTTGGTTCTCAGGCTGGCACTCAATACACTGAACCACACTAGCCATGGCCTGTCATAATTTATTTTAAAGATTTTATTTATTTATTTTTAGAGAGAGGGGAAGGGAGGGAGAAAGAGAGGGAAAGAAACATTTATGTGAGAGAAACATCCATTGGTTGCTTTTGTAAGTGCCCTGACAGGGGACTGAATTCACAACCCAGGCACGTGCCCTGACCAGGAATCGAACTAGCGACATTGCACTTTGTGGGTCAATACTTAACTAGCTGAGCCACATTGGTCAGGGCTGTCATAATTTTTAATATAACTTTTGTGAAAGATACACTATTCTTAATGACTTCAACTGGTGCTAATTTAGATATTTATAAAAACACACCTGAAGAAGTTAAAAAAAAAAGCAAAGACATTTGAAGACATTTGATTAGATTTATCAATTTACAGTTAGAAATGTTGGATGAAGTTACAAAAAAAAAGCCTTATAAAAATTGCCTTTATAAGCAGTATAGTAAGCTGGTGGTACTATACACCTAGTATTATTGTAGAGGTCATTAGAGAGCAAAAGAGTACATTTGGCTTGGGGTAAGATGTATAGGGACAGCAACTACCATAGGTGCAGAGAGTACTGTTTTTCAAATAACTTACAGTTGAACTTGAAGGTGGTGTATTCAGGAAAACTGTTAGATGACCCCCCACCAAAGGCTTTATTGACGTCAAAGAGTGGTGATGGAAGCTGCATGTGGGGTTCTCCTAAGTGGCAAGTTTTACTACTGGGATATATGGGAGCTCGAGTTGGCTTTCTTCACTATCCTTTTCTGACCCTCTTAAAAATTGGTGATAAAGAAATATTGTTCTGAGCAAAGCTCGATTTTAAATCAGAAATGGCTAGAACTCTTGAACATGGTACTTTATTTCTCTTTCATTTCTTTGATTTTAAATGAAAAAAACTCAGAGTCCTGGACTTTATGGCCGTAGTACATATGTGTCAAATTTGTCTGGTGATCCGTAGTACTAAGGTAGCCAGTAAATCATTTGTGTCTTTTGGGGCTTATGTGTCACAAAATAAATAATTGTGGCAGATATGCTGGTAGATATTATATAATAAAATTATAAATTATGTATATTGAATTTATTTTCATTAAGAGATGGGAAAGAAACCAGTTTTAAGTGCTTAATGTGTGCCAGTCAGTATACTGGGAACACTACATATGTATGCTTTTATTTAACCCACACAAGTCCAAGAAACAGCTCCATTTTTCATATGAAGAAACTGAGGCTAAGAAGACTGAAATAGCTCCCCCAAAGTCACACTGCTGGGAGTACTGGCACACAACTTTGAACAAAGGTCTCCCACCTCAGATCCTGGGTATATTCTGTCTACACCATGTTCTTTCATCTACAACAAAATTAAACAAGCAAGTTCTTAGGAGATCTCCATGTCATAAGTGAGTAATTAGGTGGCGATTATTTGCATTTCAAAGTAATTCTTCTGCGTGCCATGAAGTGCCATGAAGTGTCGTCAAAGGGAGAATTCCAAAGATCCTTAACAATTGGATATGCAAAGAAACTTAAGGCTAAGACTACCTTATAAGAAGTGAAAGATCATTTGTTTATTAGTTCAACGTACATTAGTTAAGCACCTGCTTAAAAAGTACGTAATACATGCTGGGATTATAATAGTGAGCAAAAGCAGATGTCCCTACCTTTCTAGGGTTTATATTATAGTGAGGAAGATATTATGCAGTGCTCTCCTAAATCCATGTAAGCTACAACATTGAGAGGTATTGGGAAAGGTACTTGATGCTATTAGAGTGTATAATGAGAATACCTAATCTCATCTGGGGGTCCCCAAAACAGCGTTCCCTGAGAAAGAAATCTAAAGAGTGACTAGAATTTGCATGGTTTGGAGGAAAGGAGGAGCGTGACAGGTAAAGTGAGCTGTATGTTTAACGGCCCTGTGGCAGGAGAGTAGCATGACAGGTTTGAGTTGCTGAAAGAAGGTCACTCACTGTACTAGCATGGAGAGGATAAGAAAACACGACACAGGATGAGCTGGCAAGGTAACCGTGTGTTATACCTCACTGTCTCATTTGGTGGCTTTGGTTTTTATTATTAAGGACAATTAGAAGCCACTGAAGGATTTTAGCAAAGGGGTAATATGATCAGAGCTGATTTGTGAAAAGTTCACAGGGAGAGAGTGCATCATAGGGTAAAAAAAGAATTCAGGGAGGCCAAATAAAACACTGTTAAAGTAATCCAGGGAAAATGATCTGCCTTAAAAAGTAAATGTTTATTGAACTTCTTCCTTTCATTATTACTTAAGTTGCATAATTTAAACATGTATCATTTTGAAAAGTAGGTATATGCATGGTTCTAGATCCCTAGGTCATATGGTCTAACAAGGGTGTCATACACATTTTCACCAGGGGCCACATCAGCCTTGTGGTTGCCTTCAAAGGGCCGAATGTGATTTTAGGACTGTGTAAATGTAAGCACTCCTTAACTAGGGGAGAGGAGCTCAGCACTGCCACCAGGTAAAAACAAGGTGCTGGGCCGATAAAACAAGGTGATAAAACAAGGTGGAGGGCCGGATTTGGCCTGTGGGCCTTGTGTTTGCCATCTGTGGTCTAGTAGAACACCGGAAGGCCGGGTCAGTTCTTATGGGAGGTTAAAAAAAGCAGCCAAGCACTGTGTTAGACTTACCTCAGAGGTTAAGTGTTTTTATTCTTATTTTACAGATAATTAAAACTAAAGCCCTAAGAAATGTCTTGGTCATCTTTATTATTGTCAGAGGGAGTCTCTTTGTCTCTTGGATTGGGATGTGGAAATCATATTAAACATTCAAAAACTAATTGTTGGGTCAAATTAGGTTTGTATATCCTTTAGCTTGTTTTATTATTTTTTTTGAGTTATTATGTAGTCCAAATGTTGAAATTCTCTGAAGAGACACCCATAGTTTACCACATTTCCTATCATCTGTCTCTTTGCTATGTTGTAACATAGAAGAGATGTAGGTTAGATAGCAGTGATTCTGTGGTATATACAAAACCTTCTTAAATTCACCCCTTACAACACCATGTTTTTTAATAGTTAATTTTTTTTGTATTCTTTTTCCATGACCATTTATCCCCCAGCAAACCCACATATTTTTGTTCTAAGGTTTGGCTTCCCAATTGTTTGGTAAAAAAAAAAAAAAACAAGCACAGTGACCCCAATGACAATGATCAAATAGATGCCAGTAGAGATCTGAAATTTCAAAAAGTTAAGGCTATTATTATAGCCCTACAGAACTTAATTTTTGCAACCTGGGTAAGTGTTTTACTGAAATCAGGATCGTACAGCATATAGTAAGATGATAAGGCAAATGATCTGAGTAGTGTGGAGGAAAGGATATGACAGGATCTAGTCTGCTATTAACCAGAAAAATCTGGGTATCTTCCAGATATTTATAGATGATACCACTAAGAGATTGTACTACCTTCAAACCTGATATATTCCAACCCTTCTGTCAGGCTGACCCTTATCTCCATGCCAGATTCTTACTTCCTTTGCTTTTTAATGTTTTACTTATTATGTTGAGAAGAAACAACTAGATGTTATTTTGTATTTTATGTTGTCAACATTAATATTCCCTTTTATTCATATTAGTAAAAGTTAATTATAGTAGGAATGTCTCAATTTGTGTTTTACCTCCAGATTGGGTTTCTAAAAGTTGGTAGATCAGTAAATGGAAAATGGACCCAGAGTTCTAAAACATACACTCAACAAACATTTATTGAACATTTATTATGCTTAAGGGCAGTTATCTAGGATAACTAGGGAAATAACTCATGAAGTAGGATAACCAGGGCATTCTAGAGAAAAATAGAGTCTAGTTTTTGTCTTAAAAATATTGCAACCTAGTTAACCAAATAATATAGCCAACTCTAATAAGTAACCTGATGTTTTAAAAAAGCATAAACAAACTATCTAGAACCGTAGGATAGAATAATTAGTATTGCATGGGATACATCAGTGAAGGCTTCGGGAAAGGCAGAGCATGTAAACTGAATTCTGAAGAAAGATGACTGAAATTTCAGGAGATAGAAGTTAAAGACACTGGACAGCCCAAACAGAGGCAACAGTGTTAACAAAAACTCTGAATTATTAACATCCAGTCGATATTTAGGGACCTGTGGAGGCTTTTTCTTGTTCTAGACATAGGCAGCTTTGGTGAGATGTGAAAATAGAGCTGAAAAAGGAAGATGAAAGCCAGATGGAATTTGAATCGTTTACTAAGGAGTTGGTGCTTTATTCTCTAAGTATATATTTTGTGAATTTTGTAGAGCTATCCAAGAGGAAACATTAGAAAGTTTTCATCAGGGAGGAAGACATGATGATAATAATGAGAATGACGAGCAGCTAAAATGTATTGAATTATTAAGAATGTGCTAGGAACCATTATGTACTTTACTGGAGTCTTATGATTTAAATGAAGAAACTAAGACTTAAAGAAACATGAAATTACTTGCCCAAGATGCAGAACTAGTAAATCTCGGAATGGGGATTTGAATCCAAACCCCTCACTATAGTCTTCTGTTTAGCAGTGATGATATTTACGTTTGAAGAAGGTAATTCAGGGACAGGATGGATTGCATAACAGCTTGCAGGTAGGAAGACCACTTAGGAATCTAAGAGTTTAAAGGGAAGAAGATTCTGTTACAGACTAGGACTAGAAAAAAGGGGATAGATTCGAGGTACCTTCCTTTATGTACAATTCTGTAAATAATGGTTACTTACTAATCAGCACACTAAAACCTTTAATTCCATAATGTACCCAGATTGAACTACCAGTACATTCATGATTTCATATATACTGTACAAGGTCACAGATGTGACTTTGGGCAGTTTGAGTTTCAGACAGAGTGTATCTCCTAGTCCCAGCAGCAGCAATGCTCCTCAAGGTGCTATTATTGTAGTAATCTCTAATTTGTAAAGAGAAAGCACCTTTTGGGTCAGTAACTTGTTTCTTTCCCCTTTTTAAATTATGGTACTCCCCTCCTACTCATGGTCTGCTGAAGTCTGAAAATATTAAATGGAAAATTCCAGAAAGAAACAGTTCATAACTTATTTTAATTGCATGCTATCTTGAGTAGTGTGATGAAATCTCGTACAGTCCTGCTCCATCCCGCCTGGGATGTGAATCATCCCTTTGTCTGGTGTTCATGGTGTATACACTACCTGCTCAATAGTTACTTCTTAGCCTTCTCATCACCAGATCGACTGTTTTGATATCACAGCACTTGTGTTGAAATAACCCTTATTTTACCTAATAATGCCCCAAAGCGCAAGAATAGTGATGCTGGCAATCTGGATATGCCAAAGAGAAGCTGTAAAGTGCTTTCTTTAAGTGAAAAGGTGAGTACAATACAATAAGATATTTTGAAAGACAGAGAGAAACCATGTTCATATAACTTTTATTATAATATATTGCTGAAATTATTCTGTTTTATTATTAGTTATTGTTGTTAATCTCTTACTGTGTCTAAATTATAAATTAAATTTCATCATAGGTATATACGTATAGCAAAAAAAAAGCAGAAGTAATGCCTGCTTGAGTGTGGTTGGTAGGCTAATAATATGGGTGCAATAATATATAGTTTTAATTTGAACACTTCACCTAAAATGTCATATGCTGTGCTTCAGTGTGATATTGTTATGTTACAGAATTGTATCCTTATGATTTTATACTAAAAAAGGGACTTTATTTGTGCCAGATCTTGTATATGTGTGTGTATGCACACACACACTGTAGGGTTTGGCGCTATTTGCTGGTTTCAGGCATCCCCTGGGAGATCTTAGAACATGTCCCCTATGGATGGGGGTGAATACTGTAGCTAATTTTTTTTAAAATCCTCACTTAAGGGCATGCTTATTGGTGTTAGAGAGAGGAGAAAGGAGGGAGAAAGAGAGGGAGAGAAAGGTCAACGTGAGAGAGGAACATTGATCTCACATGCACCCCCTGCTGTGTACCTGAACCACCAACCTAGGCTTGTGCCTTGACTGGGAATGGAACCTGCTATCTTTCAGTTTATGGGAGGATATTCCAACCAACTGAGCCACACCAGCCAGAGCTACTATATCTAACTTTAATTCCACAAATATTTATTGAACACCTGCTTTGCAGGCTCCAGTACTGTCTTCCATTAGCTAGTCCAGTGATTCTTAATGAATCAGGATGTCTGTGAAGCCCTAACACTGTATACAGATTTTCTGTATATGTGCATGTATGTGCTTTTAAGTTTTTCAAGAGAGTGTACTATAAGAGGAGGAAGAACTACTTATCTGGAATGAAGAATGGTTCTGAACCCTGAATGCTTACCAGTAAAAAGGTTTAAAAATAAGGATATCTAAACTCAGTTCTAACATCCAGGGATTGTGATTTGGTGGATTTGAGGTAGAGCACCATCAGGCAAGGGTTGGTAGCCACTGGTCTATATAGGAGTAACACTGAAATATACTTCACGAGATCAGAAACTGTTCATTAATTACTGTACTCCTAGAGTCTAGAAGGTTCCTGGCACACAGTAGGTAGGCATTCGTTAAATATTTATTAAATGAATGCGTACTAGAGCCTACCAGTTCAGAAAAGTTAAAAAAGACGCCTCCTCTTCCCCTCATTGCTTTATCGTTCATTGTAAGTCATGATGGAATCAGTGAAAACATTTCCTCACACAGTAATAGTATACCTTTGTATTCTAAATAGCTAAGTATGTTGATATCCACCATAGGCAAATGCTATGAGAAGAAGTAAAGCTGAGTTAGTAGTAAGGAGTAGGCACCTCAGATCCTTGGCTAATGGTCTGTGGAAGAGCTGTAAGCAGCACATATTGGGGGTCACTTCACTGGAGGTTCTGGCTGTTTCAGCATAGCCTGTTTTGGGTACCTGTTTAGAGCCACCTGTTTATTTAGGTGGCTCTATGTTGGGAAGGATCGTGTATATAGGGATCTAACAGTACTTCCTAAGAGGTCCCATTGATATTTAGTGGCCTCTTTTTTATTTTTTCTCTTCCCATCCTCTTTATTCCCTCAAGAAATAGAGAGTACCCTCCAATTACTGAGTCTTTTTAGTGTGATGTGATATTTCAGTATTCTAAGTATTTATGTCTATGAGATTGAGGGGCATTGTGGAAGTAATTTATATGGAGGTATTCTGGAAGCAATGATACATGCCAGCCTGGCAGAAAACTGATGCATGGCAAAATTATAATTGTTATGAACCGCTTTCTCTTCTGGCAATTATGAGTAGGGATGTTGGGATTAATTGGGATAAATTATCTTTAGTACGGAGTCTATAAGCATCTGAAAACTCCAGGATTTCTCTTATTTAGAGCAGATAAATAATTTTTATGTACATATATTGGAATCATATTACAGGATATGCTTCTGAACTACTTCTGAAAATATTAGGGGAAAGTGAAATAGTAGTTTATTAAATTTCAGACCAAAGGAGATTTCTTTGTAGCCCAACTAATCTGGGTGGGTTCTGAAAGGAGATGGTTTTTTGATTCATTTATATATAGGATGTTTTATGTTGTAGTAAGTATAAGAAATGGGTTAGGGCTAAGAACGAACATGAAGGCCTATAAACAAGAGGCCATGAAATAAGTAATTCAAGCCTTTCTTTTAAAGCAAAGGGACATGACCTAAAGGATTAGAAATTATTTTATTCATAACATCTTGAGTGAACACTAGTAGAGACAGCCTCTTGGTGTTTGCTGAGCAGAAGTTTTTAATTAGAGTAAGTCTTTTAAGTCACTCCTTTTGAACCTTAGTATGCATATAAATCACCTGGGGATCTTGTTAAACTGCAGATTCCAGTTTAGTAGGTGTGGGATGGGGCCTCAGATGCCACACTTCTAGTAAGCTCTCAGGAGGGCAGCTCCAGGAACCACACCGTGAGCAGCAAATTTCTTGAAGTGGCAGGAAATAACTGGATTAAGGACATTAACATTGGAGAAGAAAATGCTACTTCTGTTGGTATAGTTTACTCAAAAGTAAGTTTAAATTTGCATCTTCCTTTCCTTTGACATTACCTATTAAAGATGAACATGTGTATACTCAACAATCCAGTAATTTTATTCTTGAGTATATACCCTAATTTGGAGAAATTCTTAAACATATACCCCAAGAGACAAATATAAGAGTTTTCATTGTAGCATTATTATAACTGGGAGGAAAAAAAAACTAGAAATAACCCAAATGTTTGTATGTAATAAGGTGGATTAAATACATTTTGGTATATTTATACAATGGAAATACTATTCAGCAGTCAAAGTGAATGAACTCCAGCTGCACACATCATCGAGGATGAATTTTGAGAACCTAATATTGGGTTACAAAATCATAGCAAGATACATATAATATGATTATATTTAAAACTTTAAAAAAGCAATGCTACATTGCTTATGGATGATATGTACAAATGTATAAAAATTGTGAAGAAAGTGAAAAGAAAGATTAACAAAATTCCAAGTGGTGGTTTCTTTTTTAAGTCAGAGAGAGATTTTGTGACTGACAAGGAGCTTCACAGATACTGGTTATATTTTCTTTCTTAAGCTGGTTAAGGGAGTACATGGGTCTAAATATTTTTATTATTATTACTTAAAATGTTCTTCTATCTGATACATACTTAATAAGGTGTTTCATAACTCTAAAAAAGAAAAAGCATTCCAATGGATTCACAGTTATTCCTTTGATAGCTTTACTCATTTGTATTTCAGTATGCTGCCTTGGGTGGATGAGACCTAGGTGCCATTACAGGTGTTGAATGGGGAAGTTTTTGGTGGAGGATGACATACATTTGAATGTTTCCCTTATGTGTATCATGAAAAAGTGTTAAAAAACACTGATTTAAGATTAGAGCAGTATAGTTTAATAGGGTAGGCAGACCTGCAAACTTACAACTGTAATATAATATGAGTGCTCATACCAGAAGAGATAATGCTTACAAAAAGAAATAGAGATCAGCCAGGAAATCTTTATGAAGTAGATGTTATTTAAGCTGGGACTTTAGGAATGAGGGAGCCCACATTCCCCAGTGAAGGAAAAGGAAGTACAAAGGCACAGAAGCCTGAAAGTCCATGGATCGTCTAGTGCAGGGGTGTCAAACTCATTTTCACCGAGGGCCACGTCAGCCTCAAGGTTGCTTTCAAAGGGCCAAAATGTAGAGCTCCCTGCCCCTAGTTAAGGAGTAGTTACATTTATAAAGTCCTGAAATTACACTTGGCCCTTTGAAGGCAATCACAAGGCTGATGTGGCCCCCGGTGAAAATGAGTTTGACACCCCTGGTCTACTGAGGGAATTTAGGTTTGTTAGCAGCCGTACTGTGAAGAGCTTTATCTAACACACTTTGGAGTTTGCACTGTGGACGTTGAGGTGTTATTAGTTAAATTAGAGATGTTGACTTGAGGTTTATATGCAAGGCTCTGTGCTAGTAGTTTCCTTGAAACTCTGTATTTGTATATTTATATTCTTTTCTTTCACTTGCAGGCTGCTATATGGCAAGCACTAAACCATTATGCTTATCGAGATGCAGTTTTCCTCGCAGAACGACTGTATGCAGAAGGTTTGTAATATATTCATTTCTATAGTCATAAATAAATTATATGAACACCATCACTATTTATGACTGCAACAAGATGCTGAGTATCACTTTTGTTTTTTCTTTGTGATTGATTTTAGTTCATAAGAACTTTTCCCTATATCTGTGTAGCTCCTTATATGCTACTTTTAATAACTGTAGAGTTGCTTTAGGTTTTATACTTTGGTTTACTTAATCTTCCCCAATCCTTAGGGTTTTTTTTCCCCAGGCTTTTTATTAGAATAGAGTCTGTATCCAGTGGTGAAGAGTGTGGGCTAGTCTACATCCTCAGTACAAACCCTAAGTCTGTCACTTAAATATACAGTTGTATACCTTAATGTCTGAGTATTACAGATTTCTCATTACAGATTACATATAAACTAAAGATAATAATTGCCTCATAAAGTTGAAGAAAGTTGAAGAATTAAATGAGATAATATATTTAAAGCACTTGGCACAGCGTTCAATACACATCTAATAATGTATGTTTTGTTTCTGTCAATTATTGTAATTCTCTTTCTAAAATGCTACTAATAGATAATTATGTACAGCTTTTTTTCTTTCAAGTCATTTTCTTGGATTATATACTCTAAAATGGAATTTACAAGTCAAAGTGTATAATCAGTTCTACACAAAAAGATTACTTTTTACCCAGCTGATAACCAAGCAGAGGCGTAATGATCTGGGGTGTCGCCAACAGTGTAAGACTTCCTTCATAGGCCTCAGTGTTACATTTCAATGTACGTTTGCTTGCTTGGGAATTAGGAGGTATTTTGTCTTCCATTTTATAACTGAGGGAATATGGGTATTTTCTCAAGCTTTTGTTTTAAATTTATTCTTATTTTGTGAGCTATATCTTTATTTATTACATAATTGCCCCCAGATTGTTGCTTTTTAATCTTAACTCTATTTATTTTTATTATTCTGATATATAAATTTTTTATGTAGTTGAACTCATCAGCTTTGCCATTTATACTTTCTCCTATTGCTTCAGTAGCTGGAAAATTGTCATCTTTCTATAACTATAATAAATATATGGTTCTTAATTGTTTAAAAATACTTAAAGAATTTATCATAGTATCATTACTTAATTTATCCAATATTATTTACAAGTGTTTTTTGCAATCTGGTCCTTTTTCTTTTCTTTTTTTACTTTTATTTTTCAATTACAGTTTATATTCAATATTATTTTGCATTAGTTTCAGGTGTACAGCATAGTGGTTAGATAATCACATAGTTTACAGTGTTCCCCCTGATGTTTCCAGTACCCTTCTGACGCCATACATAGTCTTTACAATATTATTGGGTATATGCCCTGTGCTGTAATATACATCCCATGACTATTTTGTAACTACCAATTTGTACGTCTTAATCCCTTCACCTTTCCCTCATCCCCTCAACCCTCTCCTCTCAGGCAACCATCAGTCTGTTCTCTTTATCTTTGAGTCTGTTTTGGTTTTGTTCATTTATTTTGTTCTTTAGCTTTCACATATAAGTGAAATTTTATGGTATTTGTCTGACTTATTTCATTCAGCATAATACCCTCTAGATCCATCCGTGCTGTTGCAAATGGTAAGACTCATTCTATTTATGGCTGAGTAATATTCCATTGTCTATATTTACCACAACTTTTTTATCCACTCATCTACTGATGGACACTTAGATTGCTGCCATATCTTGGCTATTGTAAATAATGCTGCAGTGAGCATAGGGGTGCATATATTCTTTTGAACCAGTGTGTTAGGTTCCTTCAGAAGTGGAATCACTGGGTCATAAGGCAGTTCCATTTGTAATTTTTTAAGGAACCTTCATCCTGTTTTCTATAGTGACTGCACCGGTCTGCATTCCCACCAACAAAGGGTTCCCTTCTCTTTACCTCCTTGAAAACACTTGTTGATTTATTGATGATAGCCATCATGACAGATTTGAGGTGATATCTCATTGTGGTTTTAATCTGCATTCTCTGATGATAAGTGATGTTGATCATCTTTTCATATGTCTATTGACCATCTGTATGTTCTCTTTGGAGAAGTGTCTATTCAGGTCCTCTGCCCACTTTTTAATTGGATTACTTGTTGGGTTTTTTGTTGTTGCTTTTTTGTTTGTTTGTTTGTTTGTTTTTGCTGTTGAGTTGTATGAGTTCTTGATAAATTTTCAGTATTAACCCCTTATCAGATGTACCATTGACAGATATGTTCTCACATTCAGTGGGTTGTCTTTTTGTTTTGTCGGTGTCCTCTGCTGTGAAACACTTTTTAGTGAGATGTAGTCCCATTTGTTTATATCTTTTGTTTCTCTTCCCTGAGGAGATATATCAGAAAAAATATTGCCAAGAGAAATGTCACAGATTTTACTGTGAGAATTATGGTATCGAGTCTTATGTTTAAGTCTTTGATCCATTTTTAGTTTATTCTTGTATATAGTGTAAGAAAGTGTTACATGTTCCCTCTTTGTTCCCCCCACAGCCTCTAAAATACTGATCAAAGCAGCAAACAAAAGAACTGGCACATTTCTGAACGTACAGCATTCTGGGCTTTCTTGCCATTTCCTAGTGGGCTATCCACCCTCTCCCAGCCCCTAACAACAAGTTGGATCACACAAAAGTTGGATCAATGCTTTTAATGATGCAAGCAATAAACTAACCCACCGTGCTTTGTCATTCTTACAAGTGGTTTCCTTTTTTTTTTTTTTTGCATGTACCTGTCCAGTTTTCCCAACACCATTTATTGAATAGACTGTTTTTACCCCATCATATGTTCTTGCCTCCTTTGTCATATATTAATTGAATCTAGCCCTTTTTCTTTTTTTTTTTTAAGATTTTATTTATTTTATTTTTAGACAGAAGGGAAGGGAGGGAGAGAGGCAAAGAAACATTAATGTGTGTTTGCTTCCAGTGCATCCCCTACTGGGGACCTGGCCTGCAGCCTAGGCATGTGCCCTGATTGGGCACTTTGAACTGGCCACCCTTTGGTTCACAGGCTGGCATTCAGTCCACTGAGCCACATCAGTCAGGGCGAATCTGGCCTTTTTCAATGTACAAATTATTTCAGATTGGTAATGTATAACACTGAGTTTTCCTCTCTAATGAAATTTGATTTCTGTACTCTCAAAGGTCTGTTATAAGAATACTACACAAAAACAAGATGCTTTAAAGTTGTCTGTTTAAAGGGAGGGGTAGGTGTGTGTGTGTGTGTGCTTGCATGCATGCTTGTGTTTGCTTGCTTGCTTTTCTTAAGGACTCATAGATTGTCTTCATTGTATTATCACCCTGGTTCATTATAGAAAGACAGTAATTAGGACTTGGGAAACTAAATTTTCTATCAGTAAGGCATTTCTACTTAATTGAAATTTGGATTTATAAATGATTGTTTCACATTAAATAACATGCCTAATTTTTTTGTTGCTAAACTTGCTTATTGCTAGATAAACAATGATTACCATTCAACCCACTGAATAATAGCCCTTTTTTTTTATATGTGTTCTTAGTACACTCAGAAGAAGCCTTGTTTTTACTGGCAACCTGTTATTACCGCTCAGGAAAGGCATATAAAGCATATAGACTCTTGAAAGGACACAGTTGTACTACACCGCAATGTAAATACCTGCTTGCAAAATGTTGTGTTGACCTCAGCAAGTAAGTTTTAAAAATTTTTTTCTATCTAATTTTGTTCCTACGTACACTGTAGAATTTTGGATAAAATTTTTTGGTGGATTAAACTGTGATTGACTCCCTTTCTCCCCTGTTTTTCGATAGTAGAGGTTTGTCAGTAACTTTGTAACTTAAGTTGTAATTAATTACTATCATTTTCTAGAATCCTAGTGTTATTTCCTTTCCTTTGCTTTCCTTGTTAGACCAATTGAAATAAAGCCTGAAACCTACCTACCACTTCATCTGTGATTAATGTTCCCCTGTGTCTAGGTAGTTGCATAATTATGGATTTGCCTTTCAAGATCGTTTTCTTTGCAAACCACTACTCCTACCCCGTTGAAGGAATGGGGCAAATTCAGGAGAGTGCTTCTTTTGCACATTACAGTTAAACCAAGTTAGCTATCCCAGCTCCGAATCTGGAGTCCGCTAGAGGTATAGGTAGTTATGTTCCGTTAAACTCTTTTTGTGCTGTAAGAGATAAACTAATGGCAAAGTGACTAGAACAAGACAGATAATTATAAAAGCCTATGTGTGTATTTAAAGTTTGTAGGTTTATAGGTTTCTTTTATTTGATGGCTTTTAAATTAAAGCTAGCTACAATATGTATAACATTTCTGAGATACTTGTTATCGAATTATTTTTACTTCAAGGATTCTAATGTTCTAAGTTCTTAAAACCGTATTTACCAGTTTCTTAACCCAATTCTTATCTTAGACCTTACCCCATTTACAAATCATTATAGTTTTTTTAAAAATCCCAATGACAATAAAAAACTTGAAATATTACCTTTTGTGTGTAAAACTTTGGAGTTTTGATGGTTTGGAAAAAATTTAAACTACAAATCATTATAAACTAATATGCTAAAAATATATACTGAAATTGAGCAAAAACATTTTCCTTTGGTGAACATTTATGATTTTCTATATCAGAAAAACAATTGACAAATAAAAAGAGATGAAGTGCCATACAAGTTTCATTTATAAACCTAAAAATGACTGAGGCCATTAAGTATACAACTTTTAATTAAAGTATGTTAGTCTTATTTAATTTGCTTGTAAATGTCTATTTCAAGGAATTATAGAACTAAGAATGGTCACCACGTTTGTTAATGAAACACCATTTATATTTTTCCCCCCAGTGTAATGGTCTTTCATTTTTTTTAAACTCATTTTTTTAAGATTTTATTTATTTATTTTTAGAGAGAGAAGGTGGGGAGAGAGAGAAACATCAATGTGCAGTTACTGGGGGTCATGGCCTGCAACCCAGGCATGTACCCTGACTGGGAATCGAACCTGTGACACTTTGGTTCACAGCCCGAGCTCAATCCACTGAGCTACGCCAGCCAGGGCGGTCTTTCATTTTTTTTTCGACATAAGTATTGTGTATGTTGTTCAGAGAAGATTTATACATACAGAGACTAAATTTAACTGGTTATGTTTTTAAAGGGAAGACTGGAATTTTAAGATCATAAATTCTCAGTCTCCCAAATGAGTGTAAATACAAGTTTATTGGTATTCTGAAGGTATTATGAACTTTTTATTTTACCTATCTCTATATCAAGAGGTACTTGGGTAATGAAGAATGTCTTTATACTCAGGGCCTTTTACATTGACTTTTTAAATTTGTGATTTGTGTTTTAAAGGCTTGCAGAAGGGGAGCAGATCTTATCTGGTGGAGTGTTTAATAAACAGAAAAGCCATGATGACATTGTTACTGAGTTTGGCGATTCTGCTTGCTTTACTCTTTCATTGTTGGGACATGTATATTGGTGAGTAAGAATCATTCAAATTATCAGAAAATTGTTTCTAATACTAGAGTGCTTTGCGGTTTTAAAACCTCTGCTAATGTATGTTTATCAAATAGCACTTGGATGAGTAGTACAGTCTGCTAGTTCCATGACCTTTTTAAACCTGAAGAATATTAGAGATGCTTATCCCACGTTGTCCACTTTGCCTTAATGGTAATAGCTGCATCAGCACTGTCTGACACTTGAATGCACAGATGGATTTTTTACCCAGCTCAGGAGAGCATCTTCATGTAATCCACTGAGAAAAAGAAGAAAAAGAGAAGTTTTTTCTCTAATATTAAGTATCATTCTTGCTCCTTAGAAAGAGGTTTGAAAGCAAGTTTCAGTAATAAAGTAAATACATTTATTTACATTTATTTAAACAGTCTTTTAAAAGCAAATGAGAGAAGGAACATGTATAAAGGACACATGGACAAAGCCAAAGGGGATGGGTTCGAGGGTGGGAGGTGGGGATGGGTGGGGCTAGGGGCCGAGGTGAGGTGAAAATGGAGACAACTGTACTTGCACAACAATAAAATAAAAAATAAAACAATAAAGACCAAATTAACATTAAAAAATAAAAGCAAATGAGAGTAAATTCAATTTTATCACTATAATATTTTTCTCACCTACTTTTATTCTGAAAGACTCTTTGAACTGGGGAATAGTGGGGAGATCTGTTGTGTGAGGCCACAGGAACTGTTTAAGAGCCCGTGGGATGCATCGCTGTGTAAACATCATTGATACAGATCACGGGAGAAATGGAGAGGATCGCTTGTCTAAAGAATTAGGGTAGCACCTGTTTTAAGATAAATTGAGGCCAGTAGTAGTTTGAAAAACTACTTACTTAGTACTTTTTCTTAGTACTTAGTACTAAAGTTTTTCTGTAGTACTTAATTTTCTTAGTTCTTAATATTAAGTACCTAGAACTTAGTACTAAGTACTAAGAACTTCTAAGTCAGTAGTTTTAGTAGTTAATAGTAGTTTTGAAAAACCTTGAAAATGTCTTTTTGAACAGAATAAATTATTTGAATTGGGGACTCGTTTTCAGATGATAACACTCTTGAGAATAGGAATAAGCAAAGATATAATATCAATATCTTCATTTATCTAAATAAAAGGACTTATAGTAATTAATTTAGTTCATGCAACTATGATTCTTCTTGTCATTTATTCAAGAAACTTTGAGATTCATCCCCCATTATGGCTAGACACAGTACTGGCACTGGGAATATAAAGATAAGTAATTCATAGTCCCTGCCCTCAGAGTTTTGTAATAGAGGAAATAAGTAGTAAACAAAAGTCCCAAGTTTTTATCATCACAGTAAAAATGCTGTGATAAAATTTGAGCAGTATTTTGTTCGAATGAGGGAATGCTCAGTTCTACCTGGTTAAGAAGAGGGATAAGACGGTAAATAGGAAAGACTTGATAGAATAAGTTTTGTTTCTTTGAATTCTCAGTAGCAATAAAATTAGAAATTAGAAAATGTGCAAAATACTTGAATGGACATTTCTCCATAGAGTAAATGGATGGTAAGTGAGCCCATGAAAAGATAAACCAAATCATTAGACATTAAGGGAAGGAAAGTAAAAACCACCATTAGTTTGTTGCCCTGGCTGGTGTGGCTCAGTTGGGTGGAGCATCATCCCATGAACCGAATGGTCACAGATTCCATTACTGGTTAGGCGATATGCCTAGGGTGAGGGTGAGGTCTTCTGTAGGGTGTGAGAGGCAACCAACTGAAGTTTTTCTCCCACATCAATGTTTCTCTCTCTCTCCCTTCCTCTCTCTTAAAGTCAGTAAGCATGTCCTTGGGTGAAGATTTAAAAAAAACAAACAAACATAAAACACCTCTATAAACCACTACACGCATATTAGAATGGCAAAAATAAAAACCACTGACAATACTAAGTCCTGGTAAGGATGCAGAGCAATGGGATTTCTCATACATTGTTGATGGGAATATAAAATGATACTGGTACGTGAACGTCCACAGCAGCTTTATCTGAAAAAGCCTAGAAGTGAAATCATCCCAAATTCAGTGGTGAATGGATAAACAAACTACATTCGTACAATCAGCTACAGCTCAGCAATAAGGAGAAACAAACTGATGTACACCATAACTTGGATAGATTTCAAGTGTATTATGGCAAGTGAAAAAAGCCAATTTCAAAAGTTTACATACTATATGATTCCATTTATGTAAACAACATTATTGATAAGGGAAAATTACTGTGCTAGAGAAAGATCATCAGTTCTCAGAGGTTGGAGTTGGGGTGAAGTTGTGGCTATAAAGTAGCTGAAGAAGTTTCTTTGGGATGTTGAAAGAGTTCAGCCCTGGCTGGCATAGCTCAGTGGATTGAGCGCGGGCTGGGAACCAAAGTGTCCCAGGTTCGATTCCCAGCCAGGGTACATTCCTGGGTTGCAGGCCAGAATCCCCAGCAACTGCACATTGATGTCTCTCTCTCTCTCTCTCTCTCTCTCTCCTTCCCTTCCCTTCCCTCTCTAAAAATAAATAAATAAAATCTTTAAAAAAAAAAAAAAAGAAAGAGTTCTCTATCGTGATTGTGGTGGTTATACAAATCTACACATGTGACAAAATTTCATAAAACTAT
The DNA here is from genome assembly GCF_004126475.2 of Phyllostomus discolor. NCBI lineage: Eukaryota > Metazoa > Chordata > Mammalia > Chiroptera > Phyllostomidae > Phyllostomus > Phyllostomus discolor. The sequence continues at coordinate 91,194,404 of NC_040910.2, forward strand.
ACAGAAGCAAATGAGTGCATGTAAAACTTCTGAAATTCAAATGAAGTCTGTGGTTTATTTTACAGTGTGGTACTACTGTCAATTTCCATGTCTTCATAATTGTACTATGGTTCTATCAGATGTTGTTATTGAGGGGAGCTGGCTGTAGAGTGCATGGGAACACTACTATTTTTGTAACTCTGTGTGAGTCAGATTAGTTCAAAGTCAAATGTGATAAAACAAAAGTGTTAAAGTTTCAAAATGCTATGTATGTATTACTAATTAGAACCATGATTATTAAATGTTCTTGAAAGTATAGTTGAATCAGGTTCTAACCATGGAAAAGGAAGGTTCCCCCCCTTCTTCAGAGGAATAACAGTGGATTATTATTATTTATCATCATCATCATAATTATTTATCACAATAATAATTATTTTTATTTATCATAAAGTTTAAAAAGTTACATATCCAGTGGGAGACAACCATGCTCCAAAAACTGACTTTTCTTTTCTGCCATCATATGCCTGTCTTGTGACCCCAATTGTACTCAGTAATCTAGATACTTTACATTGTAATTTTGTAGCTATGGCTTATCTTTTTTATCTCCAGTGTTTTGATAGATTCTTTATTAGTCTTTTAAGATTTTATTTATCTATTTTTAGAGAGGGAAGGGAGGGAGAAAGAGAGAAAGAGAGAGAAACATCAATGTGTGGTTGCTGGGGGCCGTGGCCTGCAACCCAGGCATGTGCCCTGACTGGGAATTGAACCTGTGACACTTTGGTTCGCAGCTCACGCTCAATCCACTGAGCTATGCCAACCAGGGTTTATTAGTCTTTTTGTCTCCCATAGCACATGAGACTTCTATGTTTAGGATACAACTGATATTAAGTCAGGTTCCTAAATTAACCTGTTTTTTCCCAATACCATCTATTCTAAATTATTATTTTTACTCCAATTATTAGGGAAACTCCTTTCTGTGTTTTAATAAAAAGTCCATCTAAAGTTGGAACATTTCAAGCAGTTTAATTCTCTTAAATCTTTTCCCTTTTTACCTCTCAATTGAATGAATAATTAGAGGTTTATCTCCCCAGATTGGGTTATTACAGTTTCACACCTGGCTTCTTTCTCAGTTCTTATATTATTTATACATCTATCTGTACCTCTCTGCATATCTAATCTGTTCATAGCAGACACTAGTTTTGTTTTAAACTTCTTCTATTATATGATCTGTTAATGAGATCATGGCTTAGAAAAATCATCCTTGCCAACTTATCAAAAGCTAAAAATTTTTTTTTTGCTAAAGTAAAAAGAAAATAAAATTTAAATGATATTGGAGAATGATTTTTGTTATAAAGGATCACCTCTCGCATCACATTTCCAGAACATTTTTCCTTGAATAGATTATTCTATCTTTGCTTGAATTAATTTGTCCACCACTTTTCTGACCATTAAATAATTCATTCAATCTACTCAATGCAACTTTTTAAATTATTAATAAAAGTGCCAGTTTCATGTTACTTTATACAAGCAAAGCAAGGGGGCAAGGCTACTTGAAAACAGGAAAGAGATAATATAAAAATGAGAAAGATCTAATTTCCTGTCTACAGAAAGCTTATAATCAATTGCTAGAGAACACAAATAGAAGATAAATAAATAGGCAAACAATAGTTATAAAAGAGATGAAGAGGCTATTAATATGAATTAGTTTAGGTGAGAAGTAGTAAGAACTTTTGGAAGTTTAGGATAATTCTCAAACATTGAGATTTCTTTGTATTTTTTTCCCCCTAGCCTTACACTAACAGTTTCCAAGCCTTTATTTGCCACTTTCCACTCCTATTACTTTGGGGGGGAAAAAAGTTTCTTTTATGTCTTTTCTTCATTTCTTATTAAATTAACCCTTAATCCATGGTAAGTGATTACATCATTATTGTGACGATTACTTTTCCTTTAACAATGATCTTAGGTGTAGACTTTGATAAAATTCATTTACATTTTCTGAAAGTCTGCCACCTGCCCAGGCTTCCCTCTTTGTCCGTGTGTTTATTGAGTCAAATTATGAAAGTATGGGACACTAGATATCCTTCAACTGGTGGTGCTTGTTTTTTCTTTAGTACATCATTTATTCTAGTTTCTACTCTCTTTCAAAATTTGGAGGTCAGGCAAACAAATACCTAGTTCCCCCAGGGGTCTTCTTCACAGTTCCCTGAGATCACACTGACAGCACTTAAACAGACTATATGTTTTAGCGGATAGTTTCATTTGAAGATTCTTTGGAAAACTTTGGTTAGATGTGCTCTGGCCCTTTATAGAGTTTTGGAAGGATTGCTGTATTGTAATTTTTTCCCATTATATGTATAATGAAGAATTTTCACCTCAGACCAAGTGATTAGTACTTTTTTACCTGGAAGCTCCAATGAGTCTCACTAACCTTCAGCTCCATCCTCCTTCCCATTTAAAAGCCAGGGAGGTAATGCTGGTCTAATAATTTTCAGATTTTTACAAGTATATATGGTTTCATGGATGTTGTTTACATTCTAAATATAAGCCTTTATACACCTGATTTAGAAAAATACATTTTCCTGTCATTAAGAGCTACTACCTCTACTTAGTTAGAAAATCTGATCACTTAAATATACTATATTTAAAGCATGTAAATCACTTTCAAAATTACTACTAGGAACTAGGATATTATATTAAAAATTAAGAAAATGAGACTGAAACATTTCGGTGTTTTTTTATGTCTCCTTCAGTAATTCTAGCATCTGACAGTAAATTAAAACCATTGTAATATTCAAGAAGGCAGTGATAGTTTATTTTGTTATCATTCCTTTCAATTCATGTTCTCTTTGCTTTAACTGACTTTTGACTTGAACTCCCCCAAACAATAGAGATTGGAAGATGGTAGGAAGAGGAAATTGGTGATTTAGGGAAGCTTCCAGAAGAGTATTATTCTTAGACCCTTATATAAGACTTACCTAATTTCTGTAACAAAAATTTCTGTATAATGTTTTGGGTTTTGTAGCTTGTCTAATTTACTTGTTTGTCTTTACAGCAAAACAGATCGGCTTGCCAAAGGATCAGAATGTTACCAAAAGAGCCTTAGTTTAAATCCTTTCCTCTGGTCCCCCTTTGAATCATTATGTGAAATAGGTAGGTTTATAGAAGTTGTTATGGTGGGGGAGTCCCCCATTTTCCCTTCTTCATTTTTTCCCCTACTTAATTTTGGAACCTGATAAAAATTACCCAGAAAAAAATATTTTTCAAAGCCTAAGGGCTGTTAAACTTGAGAAGAAGAAATAAGATAGAATCATATGCTTAAGGAGTAATGTAGCCTCTCTTGTGTCCTCTAGCATGAATTGTATTAGGAGTATAGCACTAGCCAAAACAGCTTTCGGGTAAGAAAAGAAATGAACAGAATGTCTAAAGCAGAAACTGTTATATAAATAAGACCTGGAAACTATGGGGAGAGAGTGTCTCAGCATGTATATACTCTAGGGTGCATAAAGAATCAACATTGTATCTGTATACATGGAAGTGCTTAAAACTTTATTGTAATATCTACTGGGTTTCAACACTGTACCCTCCTCTGTTCTTACCTTGAGCAAAATGAGATCTAGATTTTTTATTTCTGCTTTAAAACAACCACAGGAATTGGCATTCTCCTGGGATTTATTTAAAATCAATGTGATTGCTGTTTAGTTTCTTTCCTAAATTTACAGCTTTATCTTAGGGATGAACTTTTGTAATAAATTGATGGATGGGCTTTTGGGAGGTAAATTTGATTAGCTGAAACAGACGGGAGAACTTTAAAACTCTGGGAAAGGGCTATTCTCAGTGACTTGTGCATACCTGAAAAAAAATTAACCTTCATTTCTTCAGAGGCAAACCTTTTTTTTTTCTCCCTTCATAGGTGAAAAGCCAGATCCTGACCAAACATTTAAATTAACCTCTTTACAGAACTTTAGCAGCTGTCTGCCCAACTCTTGCACAACAGTAGTATCTAATCATAATTTATCTCACAGACAGCCTGAGACAGTTCTTACGGAAACACCCCAGGACACAATTGTAAGTGTATCATAATCTAGTGTTCAAAATATTATGAAAGTAAGAAGTAATGATCCGAACTAAATGAAATATTGTAAATGACATGGTAGACATTTTCTGTTTCAGGAATTAAACAGACTGAATTTAGAATCATCCAATTCAAAGTATTCCTTGAATACAGATTCCTCAGTGTCTTATATTGATTCAGCTGTAATTTCACCAGATACTGTCCCTCTTGGAACAGGAACTTCCATATTATCTAAACAGGTTCAAAATAAACCAAAAACTGGTCGAAGCTTACTAGGAGGACCAGCTGCTCTTAGTCCATTAACCCCCAGGTAAGACAAACAAAAGATAGTTCAAAATGTGCTATAATAAATGATATTTTAGTAATTTATAATATTAGTAATATAAATTCATATGAACAACTTCTAAATCATTATGGAAATAGAGGTATTTAATAAGTCAATAATGAATCTATTCTGTTTTCAGATAATGCAGTAAAAAAATAACTGATAAACATTTGATATTAAAATATTGGAGAAAATTTAAAACTCTTAAATATGCCTTATTGAGCTAGTGTATGCATTAAAAGATACGGTCTTCATAGCTGTGAGTCAGTGAATAGTAATGAGCCTTTTGAAATGTTGGAGTGTTTGTGATATAATCAGACAGTGGTGGTTGTTCAAGTGCTGTTTTCCAAAACATGGAGGAAGGAATGACACCTATTAATAGAAATATTTTGTGAAAATTATTAGAAGTACATGTATGTATAAATACAGGAACTCAACCCAGAGGATACATATCTAAAAGTATCAAAATAAAAGATTATATGGTAGAACAGACTATGAATTGGGTCCCAGGGCCAGGGAGCTACTAAAATAGCATTGCCATGAGATAACAGCAACTCATTGAGTCCATAAATGATTTGTGAATGGATTCAGTGGCCTCTAGAGACCTTTCCTCTATAATAGTGTCTACCTCCCATAAATTCCAATAACTTGAAGCAATTTGATCATTTGGAACTTAGCTTTTATTATTTCTAATAAATCTCCTGAGTTCAGTAGTTGCTGCTCAATTTAGTCTTGTTTGATTGCTTTTTAAAATTGTAGTTATGGTGGGTGGGATAGTCTACGTTCACAGCTTCTTTTAATCTGCCCCTTAGATCCTCATTGCCCCCAAGACTGATTTGCCATTCTCTTCCTTTTAGACCTTCTAATTTAAGTATACTGCTGCTTTATATATGCCTTGATGACTTTTTGACACCTTGATTTCAACCTCTTCTCAGTTTTGGGATTTTGCCATTAGAAACCCCAAGTCCTGGAGATGGATCCTATTTACAAAACTACACTAATACATCTTCTGTAATTGACGTGCCACCCACCGGAGCCCCTTCAAAAAAGGTATTTTACATGTAAAATATAGTTTTGGTACTGATGAAAGAAATCCATTTAGAATTCCAATCTGTTAAAAGCAATTTCGTAGAGACTCTAACTTCATATAATTGCTGTTGCCTTGGAGTTGTTGATCTAAGTGTAAAAGGTCATCGTTGTCCTAGCCTCCTGGTTGTAGTCGGAGACTCAAAGTTGGGTGCCCTTTTGTCACATTAGATTATAAGTCGCAAGTGTAATTTATTTCAGCGTAGAGCTAAATAAACACATTCAGATTTTTACATTTAATTTTCTGGTTTTTTTTTTTTTATGAAATTCAGATGGTCCTGTCACTTCTAATATAAATAACTTTGATTTGCTGTAGTTTTTACTTGTCTCTACCACCATGTTTATTTTTTAATTATACTTGATGTTAAAATGAAAAACAGACTGACTTACGTAAAGCCAGCTGTTTCTGATAATAAAATTCTTACAGTGGATTCTTATAGATGTATAGTCAATTTATAGTAAAAGTGTAATAAAATGAAAAATATTTGACAGCATTTTTTAGTAAATACTGGAACACATTTTGAGATTCTCTTTGTAATATTCTTTTACGAAGGTCTGTGGCAATAGAGGCCAAAGTGCCATTTGTTTAAAAGGTATCTGTGGTGCAAGGTATCTTTTATGAGAACTAAATTAGGTTATGTATGTAAAATGCCTATTGCCATGCTTAGTGGATGTTTAAGGAATGGAAGCTAAATAAGTAATACTAGTACATAAATGTAAATAAATAATACTAGTACGTAAATGACCAGCATAACTAGCCCCTTTACCCTTCTAGAGACACGTTTCTTCTTGTTTTTGCTCTTTTATTCCTGAACTTAAAGACATTTTTTCTACTTTAGCTCCAAGAGTGGTGAAAGGAGACTGCAAAGTGTGGATTATTTTAAATGTGATTTCTGAAAGTTGGCAATTACCTGGTATTGTTTTATTATGAGAATGAAACATAATTGTGGAAATTAGTTTATTACAGTTATGAGAAGGCATACTAGCATGGTGGTTAGCATACCAGGTGAAATAGGCTAAAGCCAGGTAAGCCATTGCAATCAGGACAAGTTTAGCAGTGACAGATACATGATTTCAGTGCCCAAATAATAAAAGCCACTTACTGTCTCATCCTCTTCTGCATCTGTTCTCTTCTTACCCTATTCCAAGACATTCTTAGGTCTGCATACACTATCAATTAAAAATATCAAACTGAGTTCTGAGTACCGTACGTAGTTCTTTGTTAAATAAGAAAGGGCCACAATTAACTTAAGTTTTGTCCCCTGGGTGAATGTAGAAGGAAGAGGAGGAAAGAGAATAAAGTTTTGTTTTGAGGTGGTGGTAGATTAGGTGAAACTATGTAGTGGATAGTCAGTCATAGAGGAAAGAATATGGACTGGTGATAGAAACAGTAATTAAAGCTGTTAAAATGGCAAGTCTTTTCTAGGGAAAGAGAGAGTAGCTGAGGACCACAGACTGAGCACTAGAAAGAAATATTAGTTCTAAGAGCAGTATCCTTAGAATTTGGAAAATAATTGGATAATTTCTTTTTTAATCTATTCCTGTAACTACTGTAGGTTTTCCCCACTGTCCAACCACCAGTAGAGCATTCATGAAACCTTTTGTAAATCTAAACCGGGTTAAAGCAAAGAAGTAGTTACCATTAATTTATATGGAAAAATTTTGAGCATTCCCAAAATTCAGCTCACACACACGTCTTTATTTTATTCACCACAACTGAAATGCTTCATTACTTCCAGTTTTTTGATAAATGTAACATCCTTACAAACTCTCTTAAGCTCTTCCGATACTTTAGGACATACCTTGTTAAGGAGTGCAAAAAATAAGTCAAAGTAAAGCACAGATGCTCACAGACACAGTTCCATGTTCTGGCGCTTGATGCTGAGGTGCTGAGTGTAGTTCTCAGGGAAGGAGTTGAGTGGTGCCCCTCTCACTGCTGGGGGCTCTGGAAGCCTCTAACAGCTTGCTGCAAAGCCAATGCTGAACACTATTTTTGCTTTTCACTTTGTTTCATAAAAGCAAAATTCACCAACTTCCAAAAAACAAGGGATACCTGTATAGAACTGTTTTTAATAAATGCCAAAGAAGGGACATAGAATCTTATTCTATATTCTTTTTTTTTTAAGATTTTATTTATTTATTTTTAGACAGAAGGAAAGGGAGGGAGAAAGAGAGGGAAAAAAACATCAGTGTGTGGTTGCTTCTCACGTGCCCCCTACTGGGACCTGGCCTACAACCCAAGCATGTGCCCTGACTAGGAATCAAACCAGCGACCCTTTGGTTCAGAGGTCGATGTTCAGTCCACTGAGCCATACCAGCCAGGGCTATATTCTTTTTTATGTGTACTAACTCAGATCATAAATCTTGAGTATAGTAGTCTTAAAAATCTTTAGCACTTAGCCCCAACTGGAAAAGGTGCGTAATAAATGGCTTCCAGGACTTTTGAACCTGCTCTTGGAAACTAAAGTGAAAGGTGACAGGACAGTATAAAAAAAAATACTGGTGTTAAAAAGTGGATAGCCTGATGTTCATTGTAGTAAGACATTAGTAATGACAAATAGTGACATTAATAGTTTGTGTTTTCAGATGACAGTAATATATTATGAAATCTTGCATTGGGAAAATGGAAATGGGAGCATCATGTGTCTTTTATTATTTATAATGCAATTTATAATTCACAAACCTTAGACTTTTTGTGTTTTACAGTCTGTTGCCAGAATCGGCCAAACTGGAACAAAGTCTGTCTTCTCCCAGAGCGGAAATAGTCGAGAGGTAACTCCAGTTCTTGTTGCACAAACACAAAGTTCTGGCCCACAAACAAGGTATTTATGATGGAGTCATTATGTGATATTGTTAAGCTTCTCTTGCTATGCTTCAATATAGGCAGGTTTTGATTCTCCCAAGAATTCTACAATGACTATTATAAATTTTTAATACATCACATTTGAAATTTCTAACTTACTGGAAGGACTAGTATAATTTTTAGTTGAGTATTATAATGTAAGTCAAGACAAGAATTAGCTATAAGCTAAAATTAAAGTGTTGGCAGGACCATTCACCCTCTGCCTGAAGCAACTAGAGGAGAATTCTTCCTTGACTCTTTCAGTTTCCCGCAGCCCCGGGCATTCCTGAGTTTGTGGTGGCCTGTCTCAGTATCCGCCTCCATTGGGCTCGACAAGGCCATCTTCCCTGTGTGTCTGTATCCAAATTTCCCTTTTCATGTAAAGGAAATCAGTGATATGGGATCTAATGGCCTCATCATAACGTGACTGTAACTACAAATACCCCATTTTTAAATAAAGTCACATTCAAGGTACTGGGAGTTAGGGGCTCAACATATCTTTTTAGGAGATATATTTCAACCTATAGCATTGCTTTATTAACTCTTTATTAATAAATAAAGGGTTATTTATTAATAAACTAAGAGTAAAATTAAAAATTAAGAGTAAACCCTGGGTTACTCTTTATTTTGTCTTTTAAGAGGTTGTTTGGATTTTATAGTGTACATTTTAACTTATAAAAGCCTAACTTTAAGTAATAATATATATCATGCCACATATAATAAAACTTTATTACAGTATATTTTCATGCTCTTCTCCTAGTCTTTATGTCACTGTTTTCATATAGTTTTACTTATATGTATGTTACAAACCCCACAGTGCATTGTTATAGTTTCTGCCTTAGTTCTTCTATAGAAATTTTGTAAAGTAATACAAAGAAGTCTATTTTATATTTGCTCACATATTTACAATTTCTGGTCCTCTTTATTTATTTTCTGTTTTAGATTTTATTTATTTATTTCACAAAGATGAAGGGAGGGAGGAAGAGAGAGAGAAACATCAGTGTGGGTTTACTTCTTGCATAGCCCCCTACTGGGGACCTGGACCGCAACCCAGGCATGTGCCCTAGACTGGGAATTGAACCACTGACCCTTTGGTTCTCAGGCTGGCGCTCAGTCCACTGAGCCACACCAGCCAGAGCTGGTGCTCTTTATTTCTTTCTATAGATCTGAATTTCAATTTGTTACCCATTTTCTTCATCTTGAAGGAATTCTTTTAACATTTCACGTGGTTCAGGTCTGCAGATCATTAATTTTTTTCAGCTGTTGTATGTCAGAAGAAAATTTTGATCTCACCTTTGTTTTTGTGTTTGAAAGAAATGTTCACTGAATATAGAATTCTAGTAAAGTTTTTATCTATTTAAAGATGTTGCTGGACCATCTTCTAGCTTGCATTGTTTCTGATAGGAAGTCTGCTGTCATTCTCATTTCTAGTTCTCTATATGTAATGTGTCTTTTTTCTCTGACTATTTAAAGATTTACTCTTTATCACTGATTTTAAGCCATTTGATTATGATGTGGTGTAGTATAGTTTTTTTCTTTCTTGGCCTTTGGATTCATTGAACTCCTGGAATCTGTGAGGGTTCTTGCTGCCCCCTTAGGTTTAATGATTTGGTAAGCAACTCACAGAATCTAGGAAAGTGTTCTACTTAAAGTTTTATTATAAAGGATACAAAGCACAATCAGACAAATAAGGCCCACAGGATATAGTCTGGAAGGCTCCCAAACCCAGAATTTCTGTGTTCACTTCCTGTGGAATCAAGATGTGTCACCCTTTAGGTACATCAATTTGTTCACCAGCCAGGAAGCTCAACTAAGCTTCAATGTTGAGAGTTTTTATTGGGGTTTTCTTGTGTAGGCATGATAGATGCTTCATTGGCTATGTGATTGAACTCAATCTCCACCACCCTGCCCTTCAGAAGGAGGTCAGGCTGATGTCACCAAGCCTAGAGCCTCAGCCCTCTCTAATCACTTGGTTGATCTTGCCAGTATGGCTAGTCCCTCATCCTGAAACTATCCCAAAGTCCATCATGAGTCATGAACTCAGGTATGGTCCCAGGGGCCCACCATGAATAATGAAGACATTCCTATCACTTGGAAAATTTTGAGGGTTTAGAAGCTTCCTCCCAAGAGCCCAAGACAAAGACCAAAGTCTTTGTTATACAACACTGAAACACCTGCACTGGTTTGTTTTACCGAAGACTCTAGGGAACCCTTCTGCAGGTTTTAGGAGCTCCTCCTCTCTTTGTAGCTGTATTCCTTCCAGTACTCTGACCTACAATTGCTAGCTGCCTTTCCTTCCCTGAATTCTCAACATTTTCAGACCTGAGCTCTATTCATGTTTCCCTTCCCTGCACTACGTCCTCAGAACTCTCCTCAGGCATGTGCTGCCCGCTGTCCAATGTCTGAAAAACACTGTGTGCTTTCCCCTTAATATTGCTGTGAACCTTAAATTGCTCTTAAAAATAAATTACCATATTTTGCTGTGTATAATGTGTACTTTTTTGCCCAAATTTTTGAGGGAAAAATAAGGATGCACATTATACATGGGTAGTACTAATTCTGTATCTATAGAAATATTTTTAATTCTTTTATTTATGCTTATGCATTAAAACTATAACTCTAAAAGGCAATAATGATATCTATATGCAAAATAATACCCTGGAATGTGATCATTGGTTTTGTTTCTAAATATAAACAGTTGAATTAAAAAATTAAAATGAAACATTTTTTCCCTGAAATTTTGGGCCAAAAACGTGGGTTCACATTATACATGGTAAAATACAGTAATTAAAAAGTTTACTTAGCCCTGGCTGGCGTGGCTCAGTGGATTGAGCACTGGACTGTGAAGCAAAGGGTCTCCAGTTCAGTTCCCAGTCAGGGCACATGCCTGAGTTGAGGGCAGGGTCCCTGGTAGGAGGCGCGTGAGAGGTAACCATACATTAATGTTTCTTTCCCTCTCTTTCTCTCTCCCTTCCCCTCACTCTAAAATAAATAAATACAATCTTTAAAAAAAATTTTAAAGTTTATTTAAAAAAATAATTGGTCAACCCAAATGACCTCACTTGCTGAAATCCTTACATTGAGATTATGTCTTTTGAAAGGATTAAGGATAGCCAGGGATTCTTTACTCACTGGTCAAACATCTCTTTTCAAAAGCCTCTGTTACCCAAACTCAGGTAATTAGTAGGATTTCTCATAAACTATATACATTGTAAACAGTTTACTTTATAGATTTATCTCCTCTGATAATTTTAGGTTTTAAGTTTGCTTGTTTTCTAAGAATGAAACTCTTACCATTTAGAGTTTGCCTTTAAAGTAAAAAATGTATCCACGTAATTATTAGATTTCTTTTGCTGTGTAAACCTCGATGTGGTGTTTGCATTTACAGGGAAATAACTTCTCAAATATCAGTTTTTCTGGTAGTATTTGTTGGCAAATATCCCTACTATTTATGTCCAACTATCTTTTCCTTTTTCTCTAAGTTGCTGTAGTTGCAAATGAGAGCTAGAGATAATTGGTTTATGGATGTGTTTACCATTTATTAACCCAGAATTTTTATGTGAGTTAAATTCAACAATAAGCAGTTTTAGTTAGAGCGAAGATCTGTGGTATAATCACTAATTTATGATAACACATATAGTATTTAAGTCTGAGTTTTCATAGAGGGATAAGAAAAAGAATGACTGAACTCATCAACTTTAGAGTACAAACATGTTGGATACTTTTTGTATTTATTTATTTATGTTTATTTTTATTGATTTGAGAAAGAGACATTGATTTGTTGTTCCACTTATTGATGCATTCTTTGATTGCTTCTTGTATGTGCCCTGACTGGGGATCAAACCCATAACCTTGAATTTTGGGACAATTCTCTAACTGAGCTACCCAGCCAGGGCCTTTAAAATTTTTTTTAAAATATACTTGAATTGAAGCAATAATTATGGTCATAAATTGAGTTTGTAAATAATACCTACTTCTATAATTTTTGTAGTACAACACCTCAGGTCCTGAGCCCCACCATCACGTCTCCCCCCAATGCACTGCCCCGGAGAAGTTCGCGCCTCTTCACTAGTGACAGCTCTACCACTAAGGTAATGCTGCACCCCAAAATGCCTGTTCATCTGACTCAATCTCTGATAAATAAATAAGGTGGCTATTTTTAAATATTTTAGTTTTTTTTTTTTAATTTAAGGGACCATCTATAACATTTGTAAATCTTCTTGGTCCTTTAATAAATATTTTATAACCGTTGAGATGAAAAGATTGTGGCAGAGAACAGATCAGTGGTTATCAGGAGTTAGGACTGGTGGGGGAGGGGTGGCTGGGGGGGTGGCTATTAAAGCAGAGCTCAAGGGGATTTTTTTGTGCTCTAGTACAACAGTTCTGTTTACTGTGGCAGTTGGTTACACAAATCCAAACATGTGAAAAAATTCATAGAACTATGCACACCCCGAAAAAAAATAGATGCATATAAAAAACTGATGAAATCCAAATAAGATCTATAGTTTAGTTGAGATGTTACACCAACTCTAGTTTCCTGCATTTGATGGTGTACTACAGTTATCAGATGTTATCATCAATGAAAATGATACACTTTCAGAAAAGAACAATATTTAATGCTAATTTACTTCAAACACTAGTTTGTACAGATTATGTTCAGAATTATTTAAAATTAAGTGACGTTGAGGACTTTTGTCTTTATAAAATTTCTCCTGAGAAAAATATCCAATCAAGATTGTATATCTATTTATACCTAATATTTGAGGAACAGCTGGGGAATGTCTAAAGTACAAGATTGTAACAAGTGTGGGGCTTTTCTCCTTTTTACAGGAGAACAGTAAAAAATTAAAAATGAAGTTTCCACCTAAAATCCCAAACAGAAAAACAAAAAGTAAAACTAATAAAGGAGGAATATCTCAACCTAACATAAATGATAGCCTGGAAATTACAAAATTGGACTCTTCCATCATTTCAGAGGGGAAAATCTCCACAATCACACCTCAGATCCAGGCATTTAATCTACAGAAAGCAGCAGCAGGTGTGTTTTAATTGCTAAATACTTCTTTGTATTTTATTCTATTCAGTTTTCTTTAGTAAGTTTTTTTATGTTCTTTTCAAGTGCCTCTCTTTTTTTTTAGATAGATGTTGGAATTTTTGATGAATTATTTTGTAATTAGCCTTTCTAGAAAACCAAATTGTTTTATTATCTTTTCTCCTTTGTTTACTACACTGTTTTCTCCTAGAAGGTTTGATGAGCCTTCTTCGTGAAATGGGGAAAGGTTATTTAGCTTTGTGTTCATACAACTGCAAAGAAGCTATAAATATCTTGAGCCACCTCCCTTCTCACCACTACAATACTGGTTGGGTACTGTGCCAAATTGGAAGGGCCTACTTTGAACTTTCAGAGTACATGCAAGTAAGTATGAAAAACAGTGCTATATGCCTTTTACACATAATTGAAATTTAATTAAAATGCCTATGCTTGACAGGGCTAGATCTAGAAGGTCAATATTTATTATGCATGTCTTTATATTTACTTTCTCAGTATTATAATTTATAAATACAGTTTTTCTTGTGTTAGGGGGTGAGTGATTTAAATTCTTCAGGATTACTTGAGATAGATTTATAGAGAACCCAAGTAAGCCATCCATACATTGTTATATGGAACACTTGCACTGGTTGGATCTGAAAATATATATTTAATATTAAATAGATATTTCTAGGCAAAATTCTTTCTACTGTATTTAGAGTTCTTAACTGGGATGAATATTTGGCATTTAATACATTTTATAAACTTGAGGGATGCTATGAATAAAACTGCATGTAATTGAGGACAGAGTATCCTTATCACAAGACTTTTATCCTTTTAACTTTAACTGCATTCATTGTTTAAGTTACTTATTTATACCAGAAAAGGAGAGGATGATTAACCTAAAGCCAGAGAAAATTCTAATTTCTTTTTTTTTTTTAAGATTTTACTTATTTATTTTTAGAGAGAGGGGAATGGAGGGTGAAAGAGAGGAAGAGAAACATCAATATGTGATTGCCTCTCGCACACCCCCTACAGGGGACCTGGCCTGCAACCCAGGCATTCCCGAACTGGAAATCAAACCAGTGACCCTTCACTTTCCAGTCTGGCACTCAATCCGCTGAGACACACCAGCCAGGGTAGAAAACTCTAATTTTCAATTTAAATATTCTCCCTACTTTTTCCAAAGCAGTTTCTCCCCTTGCCCCCTCGAAATTAAAAAACAAACTTTAGAAACTCATATATTCATACAATTTCTCTAATATAAATTACTTAAGATTAATAATGTTACTTTTCTGCCTTATTTGCTTTCAGTTCACTTGTTCAGAATATATTTGAGTGCATGTTATGTCCTGGACTCTGTAATATACAGCTAGACAGATTAATTGCTTGCCTTCATAGAGTTTACGTTCTTATTCCAATAAAAGAGACAGATTGTAAAATAGAGCCAATAAATGTAAAAAGACAGATAGCAGTAAGTTATATGAAGAAAAAATGAAGCATGATAAGGAAATTAGGGGACAATGAAGTGTGGTGCTATTTTTTTAAAAGTGTGCTAGGAAGCCCTGGCTGGCGTAGCTCAGTGGATTGAGTGCGGGCTGCAAACCAAAGTGTCGCAGGTTCAATTCCCAGCCAGCGTACATGCCTGGGTTGCAGGCCATAACCCCCAGCAACCGCACATTGATGTTTCTCTATCTCCCACCCTTCCCTCTCTAAAAATAAATAAATAAAATCTTAAAAAAAAAAGTGCTAGGAGAAAGAAGGTTACTCCTCCCTTTATCAGCCGTATAAAGATCTAGGGATGGAGTGTTCTTTCAGATAGAGGATGAATGCAGAAGGTCCCTGTTTGTGCAGTTTTGTGAAATAAAGGAGAAAGAGTTGTAAGCAGCCTTATTATGAGAAGACCCATGTTTGATTACAGTCTTTTCCTGGTACACAGGCAAAGACTGCTTTGCAAGACCTTTTCAAAATTATTTTTAATATATTGTTTCATAGGTACTTTGCATGAATTTTGTTCCTTCCCCTAATTATAGAGTAGATACAGACCGAGGTATTTAACTGAAGAAAACCTTTGTTTCAACTTAATTTTGTTTTTTTTTTCCTTGCCCATGCCACAGTCACTTTTCAGAAAAAGCAATAGATTCTGAAAAATCTGAAAACAAACATGTCTAAAACCAGTGTTTGGCTGGTGACTAGGTCTGTTTTCTTGTAACCAATGCCTATTTGAAAAAAATGCCTATTTGAAAAACTTACCTGTATTACTTTTAAGGTATTTCAGGGAAGTTACAAGTTATCAAGCTATCCTAAATAGTATGTGACCATTTCTTAGAATTAAGTTCCTGGTTTTATAACTATTATTTCCTTATTTTCTGTCATCTTCATTTCATTAAGAACAGACCAGATATTCTTTAGTTCTAAATTAAACTTGACTTTCAGAATTTTGAACTTACTGAATTGATAAATGAGGAAACGAATTGGTTTTATATAACCAAAGTCTCCAACTTCAGGGAGAGAGAAGGGTAATTCTGAGAGCCGTGAGTATGGTGAGGAGAGACCCTAAGTCAGTGAGTGCTGCAGAGGGACAAGGGTTTATTAGACGGGGACAATTCCTGACAGGTACGACATTGGTGGGTGTATTCAGTGCTCAGCATGCCTGAACCTGTTTTTCCTCTAAAGTTTTCAACTCAACCTCTTAATAAAAGTCAGTACAGAAATAGCTTTTGTGTTATAGAAGTCATTCCTCTCCCACCTTTCCTAAGGGAGTTATCCTATAAAGCTATCATTAAAACTTTGAAGTATGTTTTTTGAGAATAAAATAATTGACTTGTCCTCTTTCAATTGCAACTTTGAATAGCTCTTTCTTTCTTGTGTCTGTAAACTTACATTTTCTTTTCAAAATTCATGTTTCTACTATGACTTAGGTACAGAAACTAAGTTAAGTGTGAATGTGATTAACATTTGGCCTGCCATGCGAGGTTGCTCAGTTTGGCCTTGCGTTGTTACTAACTCACATAAACATCATAAAACAAGAGAGCATTTAGGTCCGACAAGAAGAGTGCCCAGTGCTCTCCCTGCATATATGTAAATTGTGTCAACTTGTTTTTCCCTTACTGGTTTCTGTATTTCAGGCTGAAAGAATATTCTCAGAGGTTAGAAGAATTGAGAATTACAGAGTTGAAGGCATGGAGATATACTCTACAACGCTTTGGCATCTTCAAAAGGATGTTGCTCTTTCAGTTCTTTCAAAAGACTTAACAGACATGGATAAAAATTCACCGGAGGTATGTTAACTGAAATGCTCGGCTTATGTAGCTATTTTTTGATCACCCTTACCAAATTGAGATAAACCAAATAATTCAAATGCCATTTAATATCACCCACACCATTCTCTATAAGCAGGACTCAGAGAAGAGTCCTAAAATAGATGTTGCAGATTCCCAAATAGAAAAATCACAAAGTAGATATTTCATTCAGGATTAATCAAGATTTGGCTGTGTTAAAACTGCTGTTATCACCAAGATTAGGGTTCATTAACCAGAAATTATATGGAATGAAAATTGCTCATTTTAAATTGAAATAAAATCATAATTTTGTCATTTTTAAAATTTATTTATTTAGAGAAAGGGGAAGGGAGGGGGAGAGAGAGGAAGAGAAACATCAGTGTAAGAGAGAAACATCTGTAGGTTGCCTCTCATACCTGCCCTGATGGGGGACTGAACCCATGACCCAGGCATGTGCCCTGACCAGGAATGGAACTGGTGACCTTTACACTTTGTGAGACAACACCCAACCAATTGAGCCACTCTAATCAGGGCTTTACTTGTCATTTTAAGACATAGGCACAATTTTTTTAGATGCTGCAGTCCTATAAGAATTGCATTTCAGTGCATCTCAAGAATATTTAGTGGTACTTGTATGACATGTTTAAGCTTAGAATTTAAAGGTCAATTCTTATTATTCTTAGCAGTTATGTTCTAGTCTCCATGAACAATGGTTAGCAAATACTGAACTATTGCTCCTTAGGGAAACAAAACACACACACACACACACACACACTCTCTCTCTCTCTCTCTCTCTCTCTCTCTCTCTCTCTGATTATAAATTATAATCTTAAATCCTAAAAACAACTCAACCTGGTACATTGTATTTATTATACAAAAGAGAAAATGAGGTGTAAAAATGTTAAGGTGACTTGCCTGAGGCCATCTTACAAATAGTGCCAGAGCTGGGATTCAGACTGCCCATCTGGCCCCAGAACCCGAGCTCCCTGCTTGCACTCCATGCACTGTCCCCCTGCAGTCTGTCTTCTGATCACCGACCTTCAAAAACAAGAAGGCAGAGAGTTGCCCCTTTTTTACCTTAATTGAGAATGTGCCTGTTGGGCAACACATATTTTGGGTCTACTAAGCTACTGCAGGTATTGACTTGGGTTTTAAAATAAATTTTAGCAAGTAGTCAATTTTGCAAATATGGAATTCATGAATAATGAGGATTGACTGTATCTGCTAAAACTCTTTAGTTTTTGTCTTTTTGTCTAATTTTAGCCATAGATTTGGTTTTGTTAGGGAAAACATAAAACAAAAATTTAATTGTGCATTTTTTGTTTGTTTTGTTTTTATTTTTTAAAGGCCTGGTGTGCTGCAGGGAACTGTTTCAGTTTGCAACGGGAACATGATATTGCAATTAAATTCTTCCAGAGAGCTATCCAGGTTGATCCAAATTATGCTTATGCCTATACTCTATTAGGGCATGAGTTTGTCTTAACTGAAGAATTAGACAAAGCATTAGCTTGTTTTCGAAATGCTATTAGAGTCAATCCTAGACATTATAATGCATGGTAAGTGCTAATGAAGTGCAAAGGCAATGTCTTGTTGATGGGCTGATACTTAGTAATTTTTCTTGTTAGATCTCTTGTTGTGAATTTGATTACTGGTTGATAATGTCTAACCAAAGTGTTTTTTAAAGTCATGTCTATACCTTTAACAAACTCTTAAATTAGCTAATGATAACATATAGAATACAAGATCCTTATACTCAACAGTTTCAACCTTTTCTCCTACCATACTTTTGAAAATAATTGTGTGCTTTTTTACTTTGATTTGCTACTTTTTCTTAGAACACTAAATTGATGATTAAGATAGAAAGTGGAAATAGTATAAATCACCTATTGTATAATAGGAAATAAACATCGAAAACTACCCACTAGTTGTTGCTCTTTGACAGTGTTTTAGTTTAAGTACTAGTTCTAGCTAATTAAATTTTATGAACTCAGGTATTCTAGTTTATTAAGTAATGTCTCTATTTTACCTTTTTATACTTGAACAAAAGTAGACAAATAGGAAGTTACTATCTGGCTCATATTTTTATCGAACGAAGAAGACATGGGAAAGTTTGTTCTTATTTCTGCCTCAGTGCTGTGTTTACTGCGGATGTTTTGTTGTATTTTTCTTGACTGACTTAATAGTTAAGATATCAAGAAGTGTTATTTTGGTATTATAACTGGTAGATTTTTTATGTCAGACATATGTTTTTAGTTTTGTTTTTTTTATCTTTTGGGTTAATCATTATAACACTTGAATTTTATTCTATTTTCTCTCTAAATCTGAGGCATTAGATACCTAAAATATAGTTTTTGATTTATGCATATGTTTTATTTTATTTTATTTATTTGTAAAGAAAGTTGAAGGGAGGGAGAAAGAGGGAGAGAGAAACATTGAGGTATGAGAGAATCATCCATCAGTTGCTTCTCACATGCCCCCTACAGGACACCTAGCCTGCAACTGAGGCATGTGCCCTGACTGGGAATAGAACTGGCGACCTTTTGGTTTGCAGGACAACCCCTGACCCACTGAGCCACACCAGTCAGGGCTATTTATGTATATTTTTAATGGATTTTATCTCATTTCTAAGTAATTAACATTGCTTATAAGATGGCCTGATAAGGGCTAGCTTCTGCTGATACATTAAACAGTCAGGCCTTGCCAACACTGACTGTCTTCACATAAATATACAGTTCTCTGATATTTTAAGAATTTGGTTCTTAATAGGACTTTTGGTTTTTAGATGTGTAGATAGAACTTGTGTTGTTTTTTAGATGCTATATTTCATTCTTATAAACCATATAAAATTATGTTGTAAAGGTAATTATCTCATTTGGTAAAAAGGAGGAATATTCAGACTGGCAGGCTTTTACTCAGAAGAAGTTAAATATTGAGGTATTTAGTTAACTCTAAGTATGTAGAGTTAAGTAAATTTATTATTCCAACTCCAAAGTAGTCTTTCTTTTTTTATCCCCACCTTCACCATTATTAGTACAGAGCTTTTTATGCCCTTTCTTCACCTCTAACACCATTATAATGAAAAAGAAAGCCACTCAAAGCAGATGTAGTGTGCACGTTTTCTTATTCATTTGATGCTTATTTCCCATCATCACTGTCTAGCTATAGCCAGAAGGGATCTCCTTAATGTAAATAAGTCACACAACTTAATGTGCCATTGCATATGTGCCATTTACAGTGCATAGCCTGTAAAATGTATAATTTTGAGGTCTATTTGGAGCCTATAAAAATTACCATTGTTGTTAAGTCTATACATTTTGAAGTCTATAGGAGCATGTTTTTGATACAGTAAGTGGGGAGAGGGGAAGCTGAACATGACATTATGCGATTGTGATTGTATAAAATATGTATGTATACATGTGGATGAAGAATATGGGACTAGCATTGTTAAGAGTTTAGGGTTTTAGAATCATAAAGGAAGGATCTGGTTAGAATCTTGACTAGCTGTATATACAAGGTCTATCCAGAAAAAGTTCAGCCATTGTTAATCTAACGAGAGCAGTTTGCATGGCATTGATGTTACCTGGCAGCCAAGGAGAGTGGGCTGGAGTACGTGTGCATGAACATGACAACTTCACTGTACTAGTCAGTGGGGGCAGTAGATTCCATTGAGTGAGCATGTGTACTGTGTGGCCATCACATCCAAAATAACTGAGGGAATAGAGCAACAAATCTGCATTAAATTTTGCATTAAGCCTGAATATTTCTCCATGAAAACTATTCAGATGATTCAGAAGGCCACAGCTGTGGGCAGCTGGTGATTGGCAGCTTCATCACGACACCATACCCACTCATGCATCATGTCTGTCTCATGCAGAGTTTTTTGGTGAAACACCAAATCACCTAGGTGACTCAGCCCCCCTACAACCCAGATTTGGTGCCCTATGACTTCCATTTTTTTCCAGAACTAAAATCACCTTTGAAAGGGAAGAGATTTCAGACCATCAATGAGATTCAGGAAAATATGATGGGGCAGCTGATTGCAAATGTAACTATGTGAGGTCCCAAGGTGCCTACTTTGAAGGGGACTGAAGCATCATTGTCCTGTGTACAGTGTTTCTTGTATCTTCTTCAATAAATGCCTCTTTTTCATTTTACATGGCTGGATGCTTTCTGGACAAACCTCACATTTGGGCATGTTAATTTAACTTCTCTAAGCCTCAGTTTCCTTATTTGAAAATATGAATGATATCAGTACCTATCTCCTTGGTTCCTCCTAGGATTAAATGAGAAAATTTACATAAGGCATTTAACAAAGTTATTGGCACACACATAATAACCACTCAGTAAGAAGTAGCCATTAAATCTAGATTGTAGTAGTTGGTTTAAGGATATGTTTTCTTTTTTCCTACATTGTCATAGCATAATCTGACTGATTGATTTGATTTATTGTTTTTACTTGTAAAAGTGACTTGTCTAAAATGCTTGAATGGTTTTTCTATTTTTCTACTGGTTTATTAGATTCCATACGTAATTCTTTTATTAGTTGAACAAAATTAGCCACCACAGTTTATATACCTAAAACTATACTTTTACACTTTCAGGTATGGTTTAGGAATGATTTATTACAAGCAAGAAAAATTCAGCCTTGCAGAAATGCATTTCCAGAAAGCACTTGACATCAACCCTCAAAGTTCAGTTTTACTTTGCCACATTGGAGTAGTAAGTAGCTCTCTAAACATTGTTCAATTAACCTCCCTCTTGAAATATGTTTGTTTAAGAATTAGGGCTTTCTCATTATCATTGTTATTCTTGAAACAATGTCCTGGATTCTTTTATAGCCAAAAATATCACCTTTTTCTTGGCATAAAGAGAAATAACTGGAGTACCCTCATCTCTTGGGCAAGTCAGTTTCTCTGAGCTTTTGTTTTATGAATGACAAATACTACCACCTTGCCTAACCCATAGGGTTCTTAAAAGGCTTACTTGAGATCATCTTTTTTAAAATACTTTTCCATGTTAATATTTAGCTTCTAAATTAAGTAATTAATATTTTAAGGCAAATGGTTTCTTGTGTTTTAGCCTCTAAGTGATACAGGTATGGTACAGCTAATTAAGATTCGTTTAAGGCAATGTGGATCACCAATTTTATATTTATATTTTTAAAATATATTTATAAGTTGTACTTTGTAAGAGATAAGAGAGATAGGAGAAAAGGTATGTTTGCTTTTTAAAATCTCATTTATTTCTCTGTGAGCATAGCACCCTAAGTTTTTGTTCTTGCCCTCTCACTCCTCTCTCTTCTTTCTTTCCTTCCCCTGCTCCTTTATCTTTCTCTCAGCAAGGCTGGTTTTGTGGGAATGGGCACATAATAGGAGGAAATTATATTCTTTGGAATTTTACTATTCAGTTTTGAGGAAGAATTATAATTCTTTATAATTTTTTAAATTGACATGGTTGCTTTTATAATTGAATACTATACAAAAATATAGAGAAAATATAAATATAATTGACTTAAAAATTATTATTTTTGCCACTTAAGATGAAGAAATCCAAGTTGGGTATCTTTTGGTGTCCTTTAGCAAAGTGGGACATTTTTTAAAGTAGGCTTTCTTTTAAAGTTGTTGTGGAAGAGATTGTTTTTAACATTTTGAGTGGTTTATTGGAAGAAGTTTTCAGATAAAAGAATACACTTCCCTCTCTCAGGGAACTAGTATTTAGGATTTCAGTCCTGTGGGCAGAGTTGGCCACAAGCAGTAGTAATAGCCTCTGCAGAGATCATTGCACAGATGAATTTAGCAACCAGATATTGGCGGTACCTACTCTCACATTCTTGTTACAGTGGTATTTGTTAAAGTTCCACATCTGCTCACTGTACTTTATTCTTAATATTCAATGGACCCAAGGAGGAACACAATAGAAATATGAGTATATGCATATGAATGAATAGTGAGGCTTGGGGGGTTTTTTCAAAGTTATTTAAAATGAATTATTGCCCTGACTGGGTGGGTCAGTTGGCTGGACCATTGGTCACATGCACCAAAAGGTTGGGGGTTCAGTCCCCAATCAGGGCACACATGTGATCAATGTTTCTCTCTCACATCGATGTCTCTCTCCCTCTCTTCCTCTCTTCCCTCATCCCCCTCCCTCCCTCCCTTCCTCTAAATCAATAAATATATCCTTAGGTAAGGATTAAAAATAAATAAATTATTTATTTCCCACTATTACAGATCAATGGTTTTAAAATATGTAAGACAGAAGAATTAGTTTTACAGTAAAATCCTAAAATAGTTAAAAGTGTAATAGTTCTGAGTGAAAAGAGGTTAGTAAGGTTTAGAGCCAAATCCTCTAGGGGTTTTTGAACACAGTTTTAAAATGCCTAATCACTAATTAGAGGCTCAGAATAGACTTGTTGAAATTTGAGTATTATCTAGCTAAATAGTACAGATTTTCTTGTATTGAAGGGAAAAACCAAGGTTTTTCTGGCCTTTTAGACTTAAAGGTATCCAAATATCTACTCTAAAGATAGAATCTTGATCTTCATTATGGATATGTAATGGTGAATTGGGCTCCAGAGGACCTAGGTTTTGATCCTAGAGCAAGTAATTTGACATCTCTGGGCTGTAGTATTCTCATCTTTAAAGTGAAGCAGTTGAACTAGAGTAGGAAGAGATTTTAGAGATACTCTATTAACAGTCTGGTAATCAATTAAATCCACTTAACCTAGTGGGCAATCCAATGAAAGCATACATCTTTATCTCTAGTAGTTTTATTATCTGTTGTTGGTTTTGAGTCCTATCATTTGGTTCTTAGCCTCAAAAATACCAAAAGGAAACATTAATAGGATCTTTATTTTTTACAGGTTCAGCATGCCTTGAAAAAATCCGAGAAGGCTTTGGACACCCTAAACAAAGCCATTGTTATTGATCCTAAGAACCCTCTATGCAAATTTCACAGAGCCTCAGTTTTATTTGCAAATGAAAAATATAAGGTAAGAGATAAATATCTTAATGGTCTTCAGGTTTGTATGGCTTAAGAAGCTTTGCCCCTTTTTTAATAAGCTAAACCTTATTTATACTTTACTTTTTTTTTTAAGATTTTATTTATTTTTAGAGAGGGAATGGAGGGAGGAAGAGAGAGAGAGAGAGAGAGAAACATCAATGTGAGGTTGCTGGGGGTCATGGCTTGCAATCCAGGCATGTACCCTGACTGGGAATCGAACCTGCGACACTTTGGTTTGCAGCCCGCGCTCAATCCACTGAGCTATGCCAGCCAGGGCTTATACTTTACTTTTTATCTCAGTTCATTTCCCACATTTTAAAAAGCTATTAATTTCATTGTCTTTCTAACTTCATTCTTGAAATAGTCATAGGAAGGATGAGTATGTGGATATTTAGGAATACGTGGCTGTCCCCTGTAAAGATTCCGTATATAGAAAAGCAGTTTTTCCATCAGAAAGTTATCATTTTCTTAAGATTTTATTTATTTATTTTTAGAGAATGGGAGGGAGGGAAAAAGAGAAGGAGAGAAACAGCAATGTGAGAAACAATTGATTCTTACTGGTTTGATTCCCAGTCAGGGCATGAACCTGGATGTGGGCCGGTCCCCAGTTGGATGCTTTCTGGCCTTTTAGACTTAAAGGTATCCAAATATCTACTCTAAAGATAGAATCTTGATCTTCAGTTCATTTCCCACATGGGTGTGCGAGTGGCAACCAATGTTCCTCTCCCTCTCTTTCTCCCTCACTTCCCTTCCCTCTGAAAATTAATAAATAAAATCTTCTTAAAAAATCACAAAAATAATATATGTTTAGTACATAAAGAAAAAGTATGGAGAGTTATAACATGAGCTTTTAACAAAGGAGACTAAGGATAGTCTGATGTGTTTCTCTCTTCTCACTCTGTGTTTCAAAGTATGAAGCTGTAGCCTGAAAAAAAGTAGTGAGGAAAGATCAGGAACATTGAGAAAACAGAGGCATAAAGTAACATGGGACTTTTGCTATAATTTATCAATCTTAAACCATGAATATAATGTTTTAATTTGAAATTCAGGTTATTTTTTAATACATTCAGATTCTTCTTACTGAAAGGAGTAAACACTTAGAAATTTTTTTTTCCAAAATTTAAGTGCACAGGAAAACTTGGACCAAGTAATTCATTTTAGTATTTAGTAGACTCTTTCCCTAGAAATCTATTCTTCTTGGACATATTGAAATTGGCTAAAAATCAAAAAAATGCAAAACCAATGATAAGTTCTTTTAACTTTTTTCAAGACTACTGAAATTATATAAAGGAATCAATGTATAATTTAGTCTTTGCCATTTATTCAGTAATTTAAACTGTACTTTATTTTTCTTTTTGAGGAAGTGGATGTCTAGTCTTAATGTTTTGTCTTATTAATACAGCTCCTTTTAAATCTAATAAATACTTTTCAACTTTTAATTTATTCTTTGAGGTACTATACTTGTAATTCAACATCTGTTTTCATGTTTTTTGCATCATTGTACTTCTTTAGATTTGTGGTCAGGTTCTTCAATTGAAGGAAATAATTTGATTTATTATTCTTAAAGTTATTTTAATGCCAACACACCTAACCAGGTACACCATATAAATTATCCCTGTACTTGCTTCCAGAAGCTCAAGTTCTAATCTGACTCATTGTCCAAACTATAAGGGTTGTCGTCATTTTTGATTACCAGCTTTGGTCTCGGCTATATCATAAGGTCTGCTCTGATGCATGGATTGGATATGGGTACTATATCTAATATACTTACATTAAAATAAGGGCCATCATGAAAAGTTACCGATTGCTTCTGAAATGTCTTGGCTCTAAAATGAACATCAGTCAAATATTGTCAGCAGGCTACCTCAGCATATCTGTGGCAAAACATTGCTAAACACCGCCCTATTTTAATGTGTTGTATTGATATCTAGTGATGGAAGTTTCAGGTCTTTTAAGGCAAAAATGAGAATTATAATGCTAAGTTAGACACTTTCTCATGAGTTGGGGGCATGATAGATGCATAAAATTTTGATAACAATTGTAATATGCACACACAGAAAATTATATGTGATGTAGCAGTGGAGAAGGATTGGGGTGCATTGTTCTGAGTAAGGTTACTATGAAGCAGTGGTTCTCAAAGGTGGTCTGGGAACTTCTGGAGTTCCCAAAAACCCTTTTAAGAAGTCCACAAGGTCAAAACTATTTTCATAATAATATTTAGATGTTATTTGCCTTTTTTATTATCTCACAAATGTACAGTGGAATTTCCCAAAAGCTTCATGACATGATATAACAGATTAAATACATAAGCATAGAAGAGAGTCCAGCTGTCTTCTATTAACCAAAGATTTGCCAAAATGTTAAGCAATGCCACTCTTCACTGACTTATTGTTATGAGAAAGTTATTTTTAATTAAAAAAAGTACCTGTTAACATATAATGGGCTTATTGTTATCATTAAATTAATAATCGATCAGCCCTGGATGGTGTGGCTCAGTGGATTGAGTGCTGGCCTGCAAACCAAATGATTGCCAGTTTGATTCTTGGTCAGGGCGCATGCCTGGGTTGCAGGCCAGGTCTCCACTTGGGGGCATGTGAGAGGCAACCAGTCGATGTATCTCTTGCACATCAATGTTTCTCTCCCTCAGTTTCCTCCTTGCTTCCCTTCTCCCTAAAAGTAAATAAATAAACTCTTTTTAAAAAATTAATAATGGATCAATGAAAATTTTTAATTTCTCATTGATAACTATGTCCCACATTAACAAAAATTCTTTGGGTTATTCATTAAGCTTTAAGGGTATAAAGAGGTCCCGGGGCCAAAAATCATAAGAATTGCTGCTTTGCAGTATTAAAATCCATCTCAGGCTTCTTCATCGTGATACACGGTAATATCTGACAGGTGTACCTGAGTGGTCTTAAGTAACTAACATCCATGACCACAGATCTTTCATTCTTATACTCTATTTCATGTATATTTTATAACATTAACACAATGAAAGGAAAAATGAATAGTCTGCCTCATAGAAGCTTCCTCATTTGTAATAAATCTTTCATTTCCTGACATGCAGGTGTGATTCTCAGACATGTTCAGCTCTGCAGCATTGAGTTTAATTTTCTTGGGTTGCCAGCACTTAGGCAGAGGATACCATGCGAAGGACACACTACAGCCTCCTACATATACTTGTGTGAAAAACAGCATTTTAAACCATACACTGCCTGTGAAAGTGTATGTGTTTTGCCTTCACTTTTCTTTTCTATTTCTCCTACTGTAGAAAATTTCAAGTATCGCTATAGTAAGGAATCCTCGTGAACCTACCTCCCAGCTACTTTCACACTACTTCACACACAAAAGAGATTTTAAATAAATCTATTGTTTCAGATAATGCCAATAAGAAGTTACAAAAGCCAAGAAATTAAATTTGGCTTTAGCTTAAGGGGGATGTTATATAAAATTTTTGGAACTGTGAAATAGGATTAATTCCTCATACTTTATATCTTTTTGGAGAAATAAAACCAGTCTTGTACCAATCAGTGAAGAAAGAAATTTCCTTAAGTTATTAAATTCTGTAACCCTCTGATCCCTTTCTAGCCAATGATCTTTGATCACTGTTTTATTCTTTATATCTTTGTGGGGGTGTTATCAATAATGTAATGTGCTTGTTACAAAAAATTCAATAATATAAAAATATAAAAAAATACAATGTTGAATATTCCTCATAAGCTTACTGTCCTAGTAACACTATTAACAGCTCAGAACATATATCTCCAGATACTTTTTCTCATTATTTGTATATTTTTTAATTGTTTGTAAAAATGTAGGCTTATACTATTGCAATAGGCAGAACAATGGCCCCTAAAGGATGTGCATGCCCTAATTGTCAGCACCTATGAATATGTTACCTTACATGGCAACAAAAGACCATAGATGTGATTGAGCTGGGGAGAGTACGCTGGATTATTCACATGGCCCCAGTCCAATCCTGGCTGTAGTCAGAACCAGCAGGAGGACTCAGGCTGCCTTTGCTGCCATTAAAATGGAGGAAGGAATCAGCAGATGAAGGAATGTGGGCAACCTATGGATGAAAAGAAAGGCAGAGAAACAGATTCCCTCCAAAAAGGAAGGCAACCAGGCCAGCACCTTGATTTTAGCCCAGTGAGATTCTTATTGGACCTCAAATCCAAAGAACTGCAATAAAAGGGGTCTTATTGTAAGCCATCAAACTTGTGGTGATGCGTTATGACAGAACCACAAAATGAATACAGCTACACAGACAGTTGTACATTGTGCTCTTTTCCGTTAGCACTCCTGTGAGTAGGTGTTCGGTGTTGTGTCTCTCTTTTTTAATAACCTAACTTATATTGGATTTGTTTTACTTCCAAGAGGTATAGAGAAAAAAACAAAAAATAGGTAAACTCTGTGGACATTAAAGGGAAGTAAAGTATAATATTCATAATGTTAGAAAACTCAGACAAGTAGAGAAAGCTACCAAGGAAAAAAAAGGCTCCTCTTCCCCCACAAACTCTTGCAATTATCCTCTCCCTATAGGTAAACCATTCTTATCTTGTATAGGGGCAAATATAAATTGGTTTCTGACTGGTGGGAAAAAAGGAAAAATTTGTGCATGTGCCCACATAAATGTATTTATAAAATATTTATGCAGATACCCACATAACTGTATTTGTATGTTTGATATGCATGTTTTGTTACAAAATAGTACTGTATATACTCTTTTGCATCTTGCTTTTGCTTTTTCTTTTTTTAACTTACAATTGAGCACCTACAGATCTAGTGTTTCACAGAGGAAGGACCATAACTTACTTAACTAGGCTATGGTTAGATACCCCTTGGTTGCTTCTAGTGCTCTGCAATAACATATTAGGTTGCCTATTCTTACAAAGATGATTTAGTGAACTTTTGGAGTGTATCCCTGGAACAAATTCCTAACAGTGGGATTACTGAATCAATGGTTACCTGCAGTTTTTAAGTTAATATATCATGTTAAATTATCCTCTCCAACAGTTTGCATCAGTTTATATTTCCATCCTCAATTGTAAGAATTTCTGATTCCGCTCACTCATGGTAACTTTATGTAACAGCAGATTTTTTGTGTGTGTTTACTAGGTAAAAATGGACAGTATATCATTTGAGGGGCTAGTTTTATTTTTAATCATCATACAGTTTCTTTAAATACAAATATTAATTTTCCTATCTTTCTCCTTAATCTTCCCAACCCTGTAGCAATGGTCAAAAGATTACCAGACAGCTTTAATTCAATTCATAGGGTACATTTGAGGCTCTTCAACATTAGTGAAAATGGCAGGTTGATATTCAAAGCTTAGTGCTTGTCTCAGGGAGAAGGTCTATTAATGGAACTTGGGAGTTGTTTTGTTCTGCAACTTGGTTTTCAAAACACACACAATGTGATGGAGCATTGTTATTTTAAATAAATTGACAGCAGCAAGGGTTGTTGCCACCTGAATGTGTGAGTGTTTTCAATATACTCTGGTAAATTCCTGTCATTTTTTGTTCCCGTTGTCATAGGTACTTTTCATGCATTTTATTTTCACAACAAGAAGAATTAATGCAGCGAGGAAATATATTCATTAAGATCAAGCAAGCTTTAGTTAAGATGATTTGGGAAATCAGGTAACACTGCTTAGTCAAAATTTTGTAAAAATTTGCTCCTATTGTTTTTCTTTGCTTTTTTTCAGTCTGCTTTACAAGAACTTGAAGAATTGAAACAAATTGTTCCCAAAGAATCCCTGGTGTACTTCTTAATAGGAAAGGTAAAGATTGGGGCCATGGTCCTGAAGTGTTGCCTTCATAACAAATATTAACTTTTGGAGAATAAATATATATAATATTTATTGTGTAGCATCTGTGGAGCAAATTCAACGAGAGTACTGAACTAACTGATCTGGGAATAAACAATGGATTTAGACTTAACATTTAAGATGATAATATCCTTCTGAAGGGGCAAGAACACACATCCCATAAGCCTAACCCTACTGTGGCTTTAGATATTTATTAACACTTGCAGCCAATAGCCAGTAATGAGTTCATAACTTGGGGCTACCTTATGGGAAGCCCTCAGCTTCCAATCACTAATAAAATATTTACCAAAAGAAGAAAAATAAAAAGGCAGTGCACACTGGGCTTCCTGATGCCAATTGGTTAAGGTAGTTGGGAACAGTAGACAGATGTTGAGAGTTGAAATAACTCCATTTAAAACCAGTGTAAATGAATGCTAATCAAGCAGTTTATTGTCCATTTCCTTCCATTGTCATTGTTCCATTCAGAGTGGGACTTGACTGGAATCTTACTACCTGAGAGATATAGGCAAGGAATTCTAAAAATAATATCTGAATATATTAAAAGGAACTCAAAAGTTGGCATGAGTTCTTCTAAAGGATGAAAATGTTCTCCTCATCAGAATGGGTTTATAACACATAAATCAGAAACCGAATTTCAATTATAAATGTTTAGGATTTTATAGTTGAAGCTCACAACTTAATGAAAAATGTAGTGCTGCTCTTTATTTTTAGGTTTATAAGAAGTTAGGTCAGACGCACCTCGCCCTGATGAATTTCTCTTGGGCTATGGATTTAGATCCTAAAGGAGCCAATAACCAGATTAAAGAGGCAATTGATAAACGCTACCTTCCAGATGATGAGGAGCCAATAACCCAAGAAGAACAGATCAGTGAGTATCATCCATATGCATTAGGTTTGTTTGTGGTAACTCAAACCAGAGAGCTAGTGAAACACTACAACAGAGTTAGGTAACATGGGGCAGATGTTTCTTTAATTTTATTTTTCTAACCATGGTATATTCTTTATACCAAATAGAATTTTAGGGAAATTGAACAGGGTGATAAAATAAGAAAGGACATAGAGTCACGTAACTAGTCTCAGTTCTGGTTCAAGTCTGCTATGTGATTTTGACAAATTCATTGCTGATTTTTACCTGGGCCTCAGTTTATATTTGACTATGTAATGCCTGCTTTATCTGCTTTATAGGAATGTAGTGTGGGGAAAAAAGATGATAGATATGATGGTATGTGGAAACCGTAAGTGCTAAGCAAATTAATAATAAATTTGAGCACATTTTAAATTATCAAGATATCTGTAGTAGTGGCTATTCAAATTCTGAGTAGCTCTGGCAAATCCAAAATCCAAATATATATTATAAATAGAGAGGTAGACATATTTATATAGATAGATATAGATAAGTGTGTGTATATATATGATATGTATATCATATATATATATATATAAATCAAGGAATCAAGATAAGAAGAGGAACAAAGAATTATAGTTTAAGGCACTTAATATTCCTAAATTGAGTATATATCTTAAAATAACTAGTGAGAGCCAAGACTTAATGTGTATGTGTGTGTGTTTTTATCCTCACCAGGAGACTTTTTTTTTCACTGCTTTTTAGAGAGAGAGAGAGAAGCATCTATGTGAGAGAGAAACATCAGTTGGTTGCCTTCTCATATACACTGCGACTGGGGAACAGACCCACAACCTGGATATGTGCCCTGACCGAGAATTGAACCTGTAACCCTTTGGTTACAGGATGGTGCTCCAACCAACTGAGCCACACTGGCCAGGGCTGTGTCGATATTTTTAATAAGAGAATTGAATAACTTCTGATGAGATAAACTTAGATGCCTTTATTCCAGAAAACTTGGTGAAAGGCTTTAATTAAAATTATAATTTCTATAATCCCATTAATCCTTTTTAAACTGAATGTTAAATTCCGTGCTTCTGTAGACTAGCAGGGACTGTTCCCAACGTGGAGGAAATGTCAGTCTTTTTTAATGCCTCGGAAAACTAGTTCTGATTCCTAGGGTAGGAACAAAGAATTAATTAGAGAGAGGCAGTTTTAGTAGTTAAAACTTTAATTAAAGGTTAAATGAAGTAAACTAATTTCAGACCTTGCTATAAAATAAGGAACTTGAATTACGTTTTATTGAAGGATATCAGGATTTTTAAGAGCCTGTATTTAAGGTCTTATTTCTCTGAGTACAATAGTTTTCCTCACATATTTTCATGAACCAACAAGAAATACTTGTCAGACACCTTACTGTAGGCTTTATTTTTTTTTTTAAGTGGGCACAGATGAATCCCAGGAGAGCAGCATGACAGATGCGGATGACACACAACTTCACGCAGCTGAAAGTGATGAATTTTAACTTCTGGAAATCAGACTCTTACAACTGGATGTGTGACTAGTGCTGACATGTTTCTTGTCCCTCCACGTACTGAGTCTTCACTCTTGAGCCGGCAGTGTCATCATCCATGACTTATACCGGGAGTGTGCCACTTTCATTGGACCCTGACCGCACACAGAATGAAAGGCAGTGCAATACTTAGCTGCTAACAAGACTGGCTCTTTCACCAGTATGAATGACAATTTAGGGGCAGGGTGGGGAACTTTCTTTTTTCTTTAATCTCCCTTTGTTGGAAAGCTATCATGGAAGGAAGAGTTGTTTTATCTTGAAGGAACCATTAGATATGGAAAATAGTGATGAACCAGAATTTCTTGGTCATTTTCCAGAATTTTGTTTTTATTTGGTTCTGTTCCTGATAAACAGAGTGACTGACCTTCATTTCTAGGTTCTTCAAGAATGGTGTTAGCAAGTGCCAGATGGAACAATAAAAGACATTGCCTATAACAGAATAACTTGATTGCCAAGGAATATAAATTACCATAAACTTGCAGTGTCTCCCATAAACAAATGTAATGGGCATATCGGGACTCATGTGTAGGAATCAAATACCCCTCCATACAGTGTACACTTATTCTTGGCAAGAATGCTTTATGTCTAACCAAGAATTTTAATTTATTCATCTTGCTTCGAAGTGTTGATCATTGTTATCTCGGTATTGCAAACTTTCAAGTTGGTCCTTACCATATTGCCTCTTCTCTGAGTTCCGTGGGATCACCTTTAACATTCAGAGATGATAGAGTGGTTGCCCACCGAAAAGCCAAAACAAGACCTTTAATAACCATTTAAGTTCACCGTAGGAATCAAAATGAAAACACTAAAGTAGAGAGACTTCAAGAGATCATGATAGTGAAAGCCTTAATACAATCAAAATTGTACCATAACCTTGAGTCTATATTTGTTCAAGACAGTATGCCTTTGACTTTTCTAAGTGTTTAAGCAGGGTGCAAGAATGTATGCTCACCTTTATTTGAGGTCATTTCTGTTCTTTTTGGCTCTCTCTGCTTCAAATTATTTTCAGTAATGTGAATCACCAAAACGGTTACTGAGAGTGATTGGTTTAAGGATATGGGAAATTTTTAGCTGAAAGAAAAGAAGTTCTTAAGGAGATGAGTTCTCTCCTGAGTTTGTCATATTGGTTGGTGTCTTTGGGGAATGGCCACAATTTTAAAGATCTAATTATGCGTAATAAAATGGGAATTATTGGAATTTCACAGTAACGGATTTAAAGTCTTAAATTGTGTATCTCCTTTATTGTAATGTATTGAAATTTTTAGAGAAACTTTAGTTAATGTTTTATTAAGTGCCAATGTCAGAATATAACAAATTATAATTTCTTATGAATGACAGGCCTACAGTTACTATTTTGGATTATTTGATGAAGGAAAAACTTATCTACTGGTTACCTGTATTAGTCAAGCTGTGAAAATGAGATGGATTCCAGAAGATGTGAAAAATTTAGCCTGCAGAGTCGGCCATTTTCTGTCATTTACTCTTAATCTGCTCATTTAAATGTGGATGAGATACCATTATAAATTAATTCAAGTCAGAGTCTTAGATTAGGTATTGGGTGCCAGAGAGGTATTTAACAGAGTTTCCTACCTAAAACTTTGTATATGTGCTGCCCCCCAAAAACAATTTATAAGAAAAAGGAAAGGTTAGAAGTAAATGAGTATCTTTAAAAATTCCCGAGGCCAGCACTTGGATTCTAACAAATATTCCATTTTATTATCCATTAGTTCTGTAATATTTAATTTTATATTCTTTTATTTTTTAATTGGTGAATCATAAGCCAGCTGTGTAACAGTATCAAATAGAGAGTTTCATAGAAAGCTCCAACCTGAGCGCCATGCTACAAAGCCTGAGAAAGGTAAGCCCAGAAGGTAATTTGCTGATACATAGTTAGTTATCTTCCTGTAGTAGGAATTCATGTCCTGTGCCAGAGGTGAGTGAGAGACTTTCTGGTACTAATTTTGAGACCAAGGATAAAGGATAGTTGCGGAGGGCACACCGTGGTGATGGTTGACTGAGGGACACTTAGCCCAAGCTTGGCCTGATTTTATTTTTCCTCACATTTTGAAAGTCATGTCCATATTTGAAGTCTCATTGCCTACCTGGTAACTGTTTCTGGCTTTATCTCTGTCTCTGTCTCTGTCTCTGTCTTTCCTTTGTGTGTGGAATGGGGATCAAACAACCAGAAGAGGACATACATTTTGATAAAGCAAATTGTTTGCTTCAAATTTTAGAACTTACTTTGAAGGAAATTAAAAATACTAAGTACTTTGACATCTTTTTTTTCTCTCTCTAAGCTTTTCACACATACACATACACACACTTCTGTTCAGAAGTATTGTTGTGGCATTGGATATTTTTCACCCTTGAAAATGGTTCTTAACTCTGGGATTTTAAAATATTTTTTCAAGAAAATAGTGGTACTCAAAATAATAAAAGGTGGTCCCTACATTTTCTGTATTTCATTACTTTAAAATTTTTATTTTTTCCAAGAACTGCAAGTAACATTTAAACCATGCTGCTGTTGTACCTTAAACAAAAACTCAGTGATAACCAGTATTTAGTCTATTAAAAATGCTCTTTTTGAAGAAAAAAGTTTGAAAGTCTCTGATTAGCCAGAGTATGGGTCTTCACTGAGAAATATAGTGACCTGTTTTCTTTGTGAAAACCTGGGAAAATGCAAGTGTGGGTGTGATGTGTCTTCTATTTGCATTGAAACAATGTAATTTTGTGTCTTCTTTTTGCTTTTCCTGACTTAATTCAGAAATTGTACAGTCTTTGGGGGGGAGTCTTTTGTTAATATATTTGCAATTCATTAAAGGATATGGAAAATCCAAATAAATTACTTTTGAAAGCAATTTATAATCAAGTTGTTAAAGCTATATAAGAGCTGTGCGATCTGTATTGTTATAGTAAAGCACAGCAAAATAGTGAAAGATTACAGGTTTATGTTCCACAAAAGCCTAGGGTAATGTTTCTTAATTTTTTCACATATACATTATATATATACACACACACACTCTTTTTTAGTATTATTTGGAGTTTCAAAATATATATTGTGACAAAAAATAGTAATTTTTAGCATATATATATATTTTCAAACTATAGAAGCCCCTCGATGGCAGCTGCTACTTTGCAAGTCAACTACTTATCCTTTATGCATGTGATTTCTGAAATCCCTTTAAAAGGGACACAAAGCTTTTTTTAAAAAATATTAATTTTTAGAGAACGAGGAAGGGAGGGAGAAAGAGGGAGAGAAGCATCAATGTGTGGTTACCTCTTGCCTGCCTCCAACTGGGGACCTGGACCACAACCCAGGCATATGCCCTGACTGGGAATCGAACTATGGCTCTTTGGTTTGCAGGTTGGCACTCAGTCCACTGAGCCATACCAGCCAGGGCACTTTTTTTGTTGTAATTAGAATCTGTTGTAAAAATCAAGATCTGAAAGAAGTAGACTATAAAAGCTAAATTTTACTCTAGCTTGATATCCTGGAGAAAGTAGAGAGCGCTAAAGAGTTTTGTTCAGATACGACAGAGTTAGCCATAGGGTGAAACACGTGACATAGGGTGAGCCAGGCAGGCCAGAGCGGACCAGAGTTCATAACCTTCCCTGGGGCTGCCATTTACTGTCAGCTAGGCAGGGATTACTGGAAGTGTAGACAGGAAGTATTCTGTGGCTCATGTAGCTGCTAATTAATGGTTTATGAAGGTTTGTTATAAGTTTTATTTTTCTTTGCCATGTTTAATGAGATCTTGACATGTGTACTGTGTAACTTAACTTTTGTACAATATTTTCAGTCCTCAACCCTACAGAGTAGGTATTTCTCTATTTTACAAAAGAGAAAACTGAGGCTCTGCTTTTAGATGATAGAGCTGAAAACTTTTGGCCAAGTATGTTCAAAGCCTTTTATTTAGTTTAGGACTTACTCTGAAAGTTTCAAATCATGTGTAATGCTAACTGTTAGGAATCCTTTCTATCATTTTTAAGTTGTCCACTGTAGAAGTTCAGGTTTTGTAGAGGAAATTTTGTTATCAATCATAGGCTCAGAGCTATGATTGATACACATAGTTCTTTGATGGGGCTTTGAACCGTATCCTGCCTCTCTGATTCTCACACTGAAATCAAAAGTATGTTACCCGCTCCTTGAGTGACTAGAATTTGCTTTCAAATAGAAAATTTAAATCTTCAATTTTCTTTTAATTCTTTAGGTGTTTTCTTACCAATTTCCCCTATTAAAAGCATTCTTCTATTCAACACCCCCAAAATAGAATTTGCAGTTTGTTGCTAAAATCTGTATTTGAGAAAATTCAAGTTCTTGAAAATGTGTGCATAATGTTTCACTGGACTTTGAATAAGGAAAGGAGTAACAGAAGCGAAGAAGAACAGTGAAGTAAAATTAAGGTTTCTAATCGTATATTTTTGAAAAGCACTAAACTGATATCTAGGAAATGTAAATTTTGCCCTTTGGTAACTGTGTGACCCTGAACAATTCACTTCAACCTTCTCATCAGCACAAGAAAGATGAGGTCTAGCCTCATTACTGATGGGGACTGTGTGCAGTTCAAGCGTGCTCAATCATCATGAAGTGCTGCGTGAAACCAAAGCACTGCGCACATGGACAGTGGCATTTTGAGGGTGATGATGTTATAGAAAACTGGGTTGGTCCAAAACATGATCCTGTGAGACAAGCTTCCTGTGTCTTAATCTAGAACAGGGATTGTTCATGGCCTGGAGGCCAAATCAGCCCATTGTCCGTTTGGTTTTATAGGAACAGGTTTGTGCCCATTTGTTTATAAAGTGTCTATGGTTGCTTTCTCATTTCAGTGATAGAGTTGAGTAATGGCACAACTCGAGAGACTGTACAGAGTGTATGACCTACAAAGTCTTAATATTTACTGTCTGATATTTTATAATATATATAGATACACATACTACATATAGTGTAGGTTATACTATACATACAGAATTTGACATTTTATGTTTTGCAACCCCTGAAATAGAAATTATAGCTGTATTGGCATAACCATCTGCAGATCACCCAAATAATGTATTGTCTGAGATGCCATAGTCTTCTCAATGCTTTGTGAGTTGTGTCACTGGACAAGGTCTCTACAAGAAGAACAATCTGTCAGTGATTCTTAGTTTCTTAGTGAAAATACTTGATTTAAAGGTGTGTGTGTGTGTGTGTATCCCTTCATATATATGTGCACTGTTAAACTTATTGTCATTTTGTAGTACTTATAGCAATCCATGTCACATCTGTGTCCATAATCATTTGCATATCTTGAATAATACTAGGGTTTATTTGGTTTTTACTTAGCATTTATGGATCACTTTGATATCAGGATAATCTCATTTCATCTTTATAATCTTGTATGGTAAGGCATGTATTACCTGCTTTACACAACAGGAAACTAAGGCTTAGAGAAACCAAAGCATTTGCAAAAAGCAGAAAATTCCAGGAACAACTTGGCAGACTTGCTAACACACTGGCCAGGAGTGTATCATATAACCACCCCTAACTGCATGGGATGCTGGCGAATTTAGAATCTGGTAAAAAGGGAATGGGTTTGCCATTAGTAGTTTAGGTAAATCATGACATCTCTGGAGTGGGACACAAGGAAACAGATTTTGTTAGCAAAGACAAAAGGGAGAATGGCTGTTGCCTCAGCAGCAAGGGACAACTGCCACACTGCTGTAGAGGAGTTACTGCTTTTTGTCAGTTGACCTTGCATTCAATTTAGTGAACTTTCTCATTCTAAGTTTGTAGGGTTTCTATTTAAAATTATGTTATCTGCAAATAATGCCATTAATTCTTTTTTAATCCTTGTAAGAAATACCTCATTTCTTTTTTCTTTTTAAATTGCTATGGCTGGGATCACCAACTGAGAGCAGTAGAGCTATAATAGCAGCAAGCATTCAATGTCTTATTTTCTATCTTAAAATGCTTAATTTTCTCAATCTTTAACTCAGTTATACAATCTAAAACCACTAATATGTAATATATTCCCTTTGCTAATTTCATCAATCCCAAAACTTAACTCCCACTTTAATTACCATTTATAACATGGATACTCACTTAAGATATCTCATTTCTAATGTTTCCAGTGGTTTTTAGGTTGACTAGGTGCTGAAATGTACCTACAAATAATGCCCCCTTTATTACAAAATCATAAGTATGTAATTCTGTAATATAACATCACACTCAAGCACACCATATGACATTTTAGGTGAAATGTTCAAATTAAAACTATTAATTATTACACCTATATTATTACCTTATCAACTGTACTCAAGCAGGTGTTACTTCTGCTGGACCCTGTATTTAAAAAGCATATTGAGACATCTGGGTCTGGGAAACGATGGCAGTAGCCTGATTACAAATGTGCCCCTCACTCTCTTCCCAAAACAACCACAAAATCAAGTAGGACAAAAATTACACAGAATTCATGCCTTCATTACTAAACTACTATAACTTCACATTACCTATAAGTAGAGAGGACAACTTTTCCAGTAAGGACCTTGCCTGTGGGTGCTGAGAATGCGGAATGAGGTTGAATCACTCCGTGGGACAGCAGAATGGAGTAGAAGACTTAGAGGAAGTGCAGGCAGAGTAGAGTCTACGGGGGAGAAAAAGTGAAGTAAATGCAAACTACTGAACACAGGTTGGGAATTGGTAGGTCACAGCCCTCACTTCAGGAAAAGGTTTGCAAATGTGTGGGACCAAGAGCAACAGCCTCATAGATGCAGTGTTTCTGGGGAGAGATTGATATGAAGAGGAGGTGGTTAAAGAAAAAGTGGGAAAAGTAAGACTGGTAAGAAAGAGAAACAAGGTATATTGACCTTTCTTCCCACCCTCAACAGTAAAAAACAGCACAGAAGAGGGTGGAACAGGCAGATGAGAGCTCTAAAACTAAGAATTCCTGTCTGTGGTATTTAGAATAGAGTACAGCAGTACACATACATACAAAACTGTTGCAAAAATCAGAAAATGTAAATGGAATCCTTTCTGCTGGTAAAAAGTCTCCCCCCAAAACAACCACAGAGACAAATAATCTTTTTAAAAGAATGAGAAAGTGAAAAGCCACCTTAAAAAGACAAATGACAAACTGGGGAGAAATATTTGCCCATATAAGAGATAAGGAGCTAACAATACTAATGTAGACTTTTTTTTTTTTAATTTTGAGACAAAGATATGAGCAGACAATTCACAAAAAGATGTAAAAATGGCCCTGGCTGGCGTAGCTCAGTGGATTGAGAGTGGGCTGGGAACCAAAGTGTCCCAGGTTCAATTCCCAGCCAGGGTACATTCCTGGGTTGCAGGCCATAACCCCCAGCAACCGCACATTGATTCTCTCTCTCTCTTTCTCTCTCTCTCTCTCCCTCCCTCCCTCCCTTCTCTCTCTAAAAATAAATAAATAAAATCTTTAAAAAAAAAAAAGATGTAAAAATGGCCCTTAAGCATGAAAAGTTGTTCAACTTCATTCAATAAGAGATGCAAACAAAAACTATATTGAGATACAATTTCTCAGCCAACAGAGTAGCAAAAAATGAAAACTTGAGTCAACACTCCGTTGGCAAAGCTGCGGGAAACAGGCACTCTCCTACACCAGTGGTGGGAATACAAGACAGGGCAGCCCTGTGCAACGGGATTTGGCAGTATACAGCAAAACTCCGTATACAGCATCTACTCACCCCACAACACACCTCTAGAGATTTATGTGCAAATACCTCTCAAAAATACAAAAATACATTTGCATAAGTTTATTCATTATAGCATTGTCATTGCAAAATATTAGAAACTAAATGCCCAAGCATAGAAGATTAGTTAGATAAACCCCCTACTCACAGAATACAGTATTCTGCAGCTGTGAAAAAAATGTTAGGATGACTTCTGGCCAAGATGGAAGCGTAGGTAGACACACTGTGCCTCCTTGCACAACCAAAAGAAGGACAACAATTTAAAAGCAAAAAATAACCAGAACTGCCAGAAAATCAAACTGTACGAAAGTCCAATAACCAAGGAGTTAAAGAAGACACATTCATCCATACCAGTAGGAGGGGTAGAGCCGGGCCGCCAGGTGGAGAGGACTCACAGCAAGGTGGCAGCTAGAGGACCGAGGTGGGCAATGCGGGGGCTGGTAGACTGGGCGGTCCCACATTTGCGCACAGATAAACCAGGAGGAACATCTGGGGAGCAAGACAGACTGCACAACCCAGGGACACAGTCCAGGGAAATAAAGCCTCAAAACCTCTGACTGAAAACACCTGTGGGGGTTGAGGTGCTGGGGGAAACTCCCAGCCTCACAGAAGAATTCCTCAGAGAGACCCACAGGGTCCTAGAACATACACAAACCCACCCACCCAGGAATCAGCACCAGAAGGGCCCAATTTGCTTGGGGGAAGTGGGGGAAGTGACTGAAATCTGGCAGAGAGCAGAGCAAGTGGTGCTGTTCTTTCTTGGACACCTGCCCTACCTATAGCATCACAACCCAGCGAATGGGTTGCCTGGCCCTGGTGAACAACTAAAGCTCCATCCCTTACTACATAACAGGCGTGACAAGACAAAAAAATGGCCCAAATGAAAGAACAGATCAAAGCTCAAGAAAAAAAATACAACTAATACAACTAAGCAACGAAGAGATTGCCAGCCTATCAGATGCACAGGTAATCAGTGCAAAACACTGGTAATCAGGATGCTCACAGAACTGGTTGAATATGGTCTCAAATTAGATGAAAAAATGAAGGCTATGCTAAGTGAAATAAAGGAAAATGTGCAGGGAACCAGCAGTGAGGGGAAGGAAACTGGGACTCAAATCAATGGTGTGGACCAGAAGGAAGAAAGAAATATTCAACCAGAACAGAATGAAGAAACAAGAATTCAAAAAAATGAGGAGAGGTTTAGGAACCTCCAGGACATCTTTAAATGTTCCAACACCGAATCATAGGGTTGCCAGAAGAAGAAGAGGAAGAGCAAAAAATTGTTGAAAAGTTATTTGAACAAATAATAAAGGAGAACTTCCCCAATCTGGGAAAGGAAATAGACTTCCAGAAAGTCCAGGAAGCTCAGAGAGTCCCAAAAAAGTTGGACTCAAGGAGGAACACACCAAGGCACATCATAATTACATTAGCCAAGGTTAGTGATAAGGAGAAAATCACCCTGGCTGGCGTAGCTCAGTGGATTGTGCACGGGCTGTGAACCAAAGTGTCGCAGGTTCGATTCCCAGCCAGGGTACATGCCTGGGTTGCAGGCCACGGCCCCCAGCAACTGCACATTGATGTTTCTCTCTCTCTCTCTATCTCCCTCCCTTCCCTCTCTAGAAAGTAAATAAATACAATCTTAAAAAAAAAAAAGAAAAAGATTAAAATCATCATGTCCTTTAAAAAAAAGATAAGGAGAAAATATTAAAAGTAGCAAGGGAAAAGGAGACAGTTACCTACAAAGGAGTGCCCATAAGAGTGTCAGCTGATTTCTCAAAAGAAATCTTGCAGGCAAGAAGGGGCTGGAAAGAAGTATTCCAAGTCATGAAAAGCAAGGACCTACATCCAAGATTACTCTATCCAGTGAAGCTATCATTTAGAATGGAAGGGCAGATAAAGTGCTTCCCAGATAAGGTCAAGTTACAGGAGTTCATCATCACCAAGCCCTTATTATATGAAATGTTAAAGGGACTTATCTAAGAAAAAGAAGATAAAAAATATGAACAGTAAGATGACAACAAACTCAGTTATTAACAACCAAACCTAAAACAAGAACAAAAACAAACTAAGCAAACAACCAGAACAGGAATAGAATCAGAAATGGAGATCACATGGAGAGTTCAGCGAGAGAGTGGGTGGGGAGAGAGGGGGAAAAGGTACAGAGAATACGAAGCATAAATGGTAGGTAGAAGATAGACAGGGGGAGGTTAAGAATACTATAGGAAATGTAAAAGCCAAAGAACTTATATATATGACTCATGGACATGAACTAAAGGGGGAGAATGTGGGTGGGAGGGTGTGTACAAGATGGAAGGGAATGAGGCGGGGGGAATGGGACAACTGTAATAGCATAATCAATAAAATGTATTTTAAAAAATATTATGACTATCTCTATGAACTGTTATGGAATGATTTTCAGGAGATGTTAAGTGAATAGTAAAATACAAAAGATCATACATATTTTTTGTGTGTATTCAAAAAGGAAACACTGGAAGGATAATCCAGAAAACAGTGAAGTTGGTTACCTAAACAGGTGAGGAGGAATGGAGTGAAAGGGATTTGGGAGGGAGTTGCACTTCTCTGATTATATTTTTTAAATAAAGATTTTATTTACTTTTAGAGAGAGGGGAAGGGAGGGAGAAAGAGAGGGAGATAAACATAGATGTGCAAGAGAAACATAGATCAGTTGCTTCACACACGCCCTCAACTGGGGACCAGCCTAGAACCTAGGCATGTGCCTTGACTGGGAAGCCACACCAGCCAGGACTCTGATTATACTTTTCATATTTTTTTTTACGATTGAGAGCATAGTAATATGCTATATATTTAAAAAAAAAACAATAGTAATCAGAAAGGGGAAAAAACTAACATTGAAATTAAACTGAAGCAAATGAAGCTAACTGTAGTAATTCAAATGAATACTGTAACCACCCTGGGAAGGCGAGTGGAGGGGAGGGCTAAGAAGAACTTACTGAAGTAACTTATGCACACAGTGTTGGACTGTATACCCTTAGTCCTGGGCAGGAGAGGGTGTGTATTGGGGCAGTGCAAACAAAAGCAAACAAATCTTGAACTTTTTAGTAAGTTTGCTTATTTAGTGTTATAAATGAAACAGTGGGAAACTCAGACATATCACAAGATAGAAAAAATGAATAAATGTGCTGAAATCATTGGGAATTGGAGTTCTCACTGTGGAGGAGGATACATATAAGTATGGAGAGGGACAACCAAGCCAGCAACAAACAACCCTGTGGGGATTAATTGGAATTGAAATTATTTTGAATTCATGATTTCTAAAACATGTATATGTACATATATGTGATGCATGTATACATGTATAGACATACACCTATCAAACATTATACACACAGGTATCTATGCACCACATGTATATTTGTGGGTATGTGTATATATTTGTGTATATACCTGTATGTATTTTCAACTCTGCCTACTGAAAGGGCCAAGAAGCAAAAACATTCCAGTAGCAATGAGCAACTTAGTGCCCAGATCTTGGGCTGGGACAGGGAAAGGACACATGTAGCTATGCTGGAAAGTAAGGAAGAGCTTAAAAAGGTGGGGGGGTGTCACAGGGACACAGGAGCCAACTTAAAGGGGCTCCTACTGCCCAAACCTGAGACATCTGATCGCTGAGTAAGTGCAATAATAAATTATAAACCGTTGGAGAAAAACAAGAATTCATGAGCCTGTATTAATAATTAATAAATGAATGAAGAAAGAGGGGAAAAGGAAAAGGATTTTCAAGCAGCTATAACAAAAATACCATAGACCGGATGGTACAGCATTCTCACAGGTCTGGGGGCTGTGAAGTCCAAAGTCAAGGTGCCAGTAGATTCAGCACCTGATGAGAACCTCCTTCCTAGTTCATAGATGGTGGTCTTCTAGCTGTGTCCTCACATGGTGGAAGGGGGAAGAGAGCTCTCCAGGGTCTCTTTTACAAGGACCTTAATCACATTCATGAGGGTTCCACTCTCATGACCTAATCACCCCAAGGGCCCACCTCCTAATACCCCCACATTGGGGGTTAGGATTTCAACATGAATTTTGAGAGGGCATAAACAGTCCACTGTATTCTCCCCCTGGGCCCCCCACATTCATGTCCTTCTCACATGTAAAATACATTCATCCCATCCCAACAGGCCAAAAGTCTTTCCTCATTCTCATATCAACTCAAAAGTCTGAAGTCCAAAGTCTCACCTAAATATTATCTAAACCAGATATGAGTGAGACTTAAGGTACAATTCATACCGAGGCAAATTCTTCTCCAGTTGCAAACCCATGAACTTGAACAAGTTGTGTGCTTCCAAAATACAAAGGTGGGACATGCATGGGATCAACGTGCTCATTCCAAATGGAAGAATAGGAAAAAAG
Source organism: Phyllostomus discolor (assembly GCF_004126475.2). Classification (NCBI taxonomy): domain Eukaryota; kingdom Metazoa; phylum Chordata; class Mammalia; order Chiroptera; family Phyllostomidae; genus Phyllostomus; species Phyllostomus discolor. The sequence goes on from NC_040910.2 coordinate 91,238,358, forward strand.
AAAAAGAAAGATATACCAAGGAACTCCAAAATCTAATGGCAAATTTCATTAGACCTTAAAGCTTGAAAATAATTCTCTTTGGCTCCAGGCTCTGACTTTCAGACCCACTGGGGTGGCAATGCCAGCCCCACGGTCAAAGACTGCCTGGTGAATGTGGAGGCAGTGCTGGACTTGTTCTGTAACTGTGATAGTAAAGATTGGACCAGGCAAGAATCACCGATATCTGCTAAATCTAGGGGAAGTTTTGATGAGAAGCACTCTCTTTGCATGGTTTTAAAAGGACACTAATACAACACAGTTTATTAATTGCAAAGGAGAAAAAAGAATCAGTAGTAGAGAAACTGGATGACACCTCAACATGTTTTAAGTATCTATGAGCACATGTACATAAAGATATATTTTTTTTCCTTACTCAAATGGAAACATGTCATAAATATGGCATGATACCATTTTTGTTTATTTTCACTTAAAATATTTCTGGAGATCATTCTCTAGCAGTGCATGTAGGTTGGACATCTTTTTTATGGCTGAATACTCTTCCATTGCATATTTGATAATAGCAGCAGAGCAATAAAGATAATGACATTAAATACTGATGTAGAGCCCTGGCTGGCGTAGCTCAGTGGATTGAGCGCGGGCTGGGAACCAAAGTGTCCCAGGTTCGATTCCCAGTCAGGGCACATGCCTGGGTTGCAGGCCATAACCCCCAGCAACCGCACATTGGTGTTTCTCTCTCTCTGTCTCCCTCCCTTCCCTCTCTAAAAATAAATAAATAAAATCTTTAAAAAAATAGTAAAAAAAATACTGATGTAGTAGCTAAACCCTATTCTAAGAGTCATGCTTATATTGGCATATCTAATCTTCTCAACAGTACTATGAAATAGGTATGACTGTTATTCCCATGTTGCAGAAATAAAAACTGAGGCATTGATTGTTTAAATAACTTGCCCAATGTCACAAAATTAGCAAGTAATGGACAGGACCAGCTACCTAATTTGTGGGGTCCAGGGCAAAATGAAAGTGTGGTCCTCTTGTTCAAAAAACAGGAAAAAAGTGACATTAAAGGTACTAAAATATAAAGCTTTCCCTTTCTTCCATGGTATTTATCCTGACTTGACATGGTGTCTTTTCTTATTTAATGGCATCTAAGCAAAGGAAAATTAAAAATTTAAATAATCAGAAGGAATTTTACCACATATCTTTATCTTGTGCAATGTCAGTTTAAAAAATTATTTATTTTTCATTCAACATATGGTGTTGAATTGCTGAAATTATACAATTTATATTTTGTTGCTTGCACTTGCATATGTATTTTGTTCTTACCAGAATAGTAGGAACTCTGGATAAACTAACTCAGCCCTGGCTGGTGTGGCTCAGTGGATTGAGTGCTGGTCTACCAACCAAAGGGTCACCAGTTCGCATCCCAGTCAGGTCTCAGTCAGGGCACATGCCTGGGTTGTGGGCCAGGTCCCCCGTAGGGAGTGCAGGAGAGACAACCACACATTGACGTTTCTCTCCCTCTCTCTCCCTCCCTTCCCCTCTGTCTACAAATAAATTTTAAAAAATCTTTAAAAAGAAAAAAACTAACTCAAATGTTTTGATTTCACTTCTTGCTATGGGCATGTTCTGCCATTACTCCACTTTCAGCTTGCTGAGGAGGAGTAAGGAAGGGCTGAAAGAAAAAGGAACCTTGGGTTGCCTTTTCCTTCTATGTCATCATTTTCAGCATCAGTGACTGGCTAGTACAAAGCAGTAACACAAGTAAGGAAAGATATATAGTTCCTCAGTCTTTTGTGTTTCTTAGAATGCATTGCCTTTTTTCTGGGTCGGAAGCAAGTTCTAGTTTGAATGAAAAGCATGGATTCTCAGGGCTTACTCAGTCATACATGTAACATATATACCTTGCACTCACTCTGAAACTGGCTGAACTCCCATATTACGGGTGCTCCCCCCACCCCCAGAATTCTGTGCTCATGGAGCATCACATGTGCTTTATGTAAATGAGGTTACAAGGAATGCTGGCACCTAATTTGCATATCCCCTCTGCTTCCTCATCCATTGCCCAATTGGACTTTATTTACAAAACCAAAGTTCAAAAGTAAAATTATTAAAAATTTCACCCTGGCTGGCGTAGCTCAGTGGATTGAGTGCGGGCTGCGAGCCAAAGCATCACAGGTTCGATTCCCAGTCAGGCCATGGCCCCCAGCAACCGCACATTGATGTTTCTCTCTCTCTCTCTCTCTTTCTCACTCCCTTCCCTCTCTAAAAATAAATAAATAAAATCTTAAACAAAATCTTTAAAAAAAATTTTTCAAGATGGCAAGAGCAGAGTGTGGGGCCCTGTGTGACTACTGCACAGGTCATATGCCCATGAAGACAGCCCTGGTGACAGTGCAGGAGTCAAATTATAATTTATTTAACCAATCCTATAATGAAGTGCATTTAACTTCACCTTTTGCTATTAGAATAATTGTTAAAAAAAACACAAAAAACAAAAACCATGTATATATACATTATCTCAAATTTGGAAGTAGGGAAATATTATACTTTTTTTTCATTTTATTTAATGTGCTCTGATAGAATCTTACTTATATTCTCTGTTTGAGATTCAAGGCTTCTTCTTCATGAGCAACAACTCTATGGTGATAATGAAATAAACAGCTCCATACTTCCAGACTTTTCGGAGAACCTATCTGTGAGGTAAACGTGAGACCATAAAACAGTGCCTGCCACATAGTAAGGTGCTCAGTAAATATTTAGGGAATGAATGAATTTCTAGAGTTGGAATTGATGAATTAAAGGGTATTTGCATTTATAATTTTGATGGCTATTGACTAATTGCTCTCCATAGATATTGGAATAACTTCTATTTTCGCCAGTGATGTAAAAAAATGATTTCCCCCTCTCCATCGCCAACACAATGTGTTAGCAAACGTTTATCTTCATGACCTGTTAGATGAAAATAGTATCTCAGTGCAGCTTTAAATGCATGTCTTTTAGTCAAATTGAGCAATTTTTCATTTTTCTTTTTAAAGGGAGAGAAACATCAATGTGTGGCTGCCTCTCATGTGACCCTCACCAGGGACCTGGCCTGCAACTGAGGCATGTGTCCCGACAAGGAATAGAACCAGTGACCCTTTGGTTTGCAGGCCCATGCTCAATCCACTAAGCCACACCAGCCAGGGCAGCTTTTTATTCTTTTAAGAGCCATTCCTATTTCTATCCTTGTAAAATTTCTGTCCTTTGTCCATTTTTCTAGAGATGCCATTTTTAAAATATTTTCATAGTGAAATATATCACACATACGGAAAAATATATTAAAGTTTTTGCATATTTTAATAAACAGAGCAAATACGTGTGTCCCCATCACCTAGTGAAAAAGTAGAACACTGTCCCTAAGAACAACCTCCACCCCAATCAAACAAAACAACCTCTGCCCCATAAGCTCACCTTTTATTGTGTCCATTTCCTTCCTTTTCTGTATAATCTTACAGCCACCTATCTATTACATCCCTAAACAATATAGTTGAATTTTGCCTCCTTTTAAACTTCATATAAATGGAATCATAGTGTATATGTTTTTGCATCTTGCCTTTGTGTGTTCAATATTACCTTTGTAAATACATATAGGTTGTTGACTATAACCATAGTTTATTAATTTTCGTGGTACGAATATATGACAATTCAACTATGTTGGTAAACATTGGGGGTGTGTTTCCAGTGTGGGACACTGAGGAACAATGCTGCTGTGACTACAACTATTCTTGTACAGTAATACTGACACTTAAAATTCTGCATTTTCTGGTAATATATATCCAGTAGTGGAACGGCTGGGACATCAAGTATGCCTATCTTTAGTTTTATTAGATTATATAAATCTAATATAATCAAAGCAGCTGTGCCAGTTTACACTCCCACCAGCACTATGAGGATTGCTAGTCTTTATTTATTGATTTGTAAGAGGTCTTTATATTACAGCATTATAGAAATTAGCCCTTTATAATAGGAGTAGCAGAATTTTCTTTCCAAGTTTACAATCCCTTTAAGAGGCACTGATGTTCTTCCACCTTTGCCTGCCGCCCCTCCACCCGAGAAATGAAAATGTAACTAGGAGAAGTGGAATATTCTAATTTTGAAGCATTTAAATGAAAAATAAGTGTTCTGGGTTAATCATCTTATCACTCTTGCCCTGGCTGGTGTAGCTCAGAGGACTGAGCGTGGTTTGTGAACCAAAGGGTCACTGGTTAGATTCCCAGTCAGGGCACATGCCTGAGTTGCAGGCCAGGTCCCCAGTGGGGGCCATGTGAGAGGCAACCACACACTGATATTTCTCTCCCTCTCTTTCTCTCTCCCTTCCCCTTTCTCTAAAAATAAATAAATAAAATCTTTCTTAAAAAGTCACCTTATCACTCTTAATTTGCTATTATACATGTCACTAATACAAATAATCATGCCAGAAAATTTCATGGAATGCTCTGGAATACAAGATGTGAAATATAATAATAATAGTAGTTACAATAGTAAATAGTAGTTAAAAATAGTAGTTAAAAAAACAGTGCCTGTGTCAGGCACTGTGTTAAATCTATTATATGTATTAACTAAGTTAATCTTCACAAAAACCAAGGAGGTAGGTACTATATATATATTTTTTTTTTGCCCCACTTTACAGACATATGAAATAAGGAGCTGGATCAAAGATGTTTTCTAGGGCTGATTTAAGCAAAATTATAAATTCAGAAAATATAATTTCTTTTAATATCAGTAGACTCATCTTTTAATAAAGTGTTTAAAGATTTTATTTATTTATTTTTAGAGAGGGAAGGGAGGGAGATAGAGAGAGAGAGAGAGAGAGAAACATCTGTGTGTGGTTGCTGGGGGTTATGGCCTGCAACCCAGGCATGTGCCCTGACTGGGAATCGAACCTGCGACACTTTGGTTTGCAGCCCGCACTCAATCCACTGAGCTATGCCAGCTAGGGCTTAGAAAATATCATTTCTTAACTGATAAAAGTTTCTTTTTATAATTTGTTTTTCCTCTTGGGAATAAACGATACCCTATCCTGGGTTCCTTTCCCCCATGTCCTCAGATTTTCTGTATTCTGCATAGCTCTCTTCTCTTTGAAGAAAGACAAAAATGTGTATGTTTCTTCCAACCCTCTCTCATAGTCCCTTGTTCTTTCAGCCACAGGGACATGAGAAATCTGCAGACAGCACCGGGAATCAGAGAGAGGTAGGAGCAAATGGGGAAGCTCAGAGAGAGATGTAGATAAGAAGTGAAGCGCAGGGTCAACAGCCTGCCATGGGTGTGTGTGGGGTGGAAAGGATGCTTTCTTGAGGGTATGGTTCTTAACCTGTGGTCTGCAGATTAGGAAACCCACGAATTTAGATCAGGAAAAGCGGTGTGCCTTTATTTTTGCTGAAGTGTAACAGAAAAACTTTTTTCAAGTACAAATGGAGACAACAAACCAAGTAGTATTGGCAATACCTGTGATCGCGTTGCCAGTAGACATCACAGATATTTTCCAAATATATTGCAGTTGTTGCAAAGATATTAACATATTATTTATACTCATTTACTACCTCACATTATAGTGATCATTAGGCCTATTATTAGATCATATTAATACATTAATTGCTATATCACACTAGATAATCACACTTGCTATATCACACTAGATATTGCTATATCACACTTTTCAACACATTTTGAAAACTAGTTTAATATCATTGCTTTCCTTTGAATTCCTATGTATACTTCTTATGCATTTGAAAACACTCTGAGAAGAAGTTCATATGCTTCACCAGACTGCCAAAGGGTCTGTGGTATGAACAAATTAAGAACTTGGCTTTGTGGATGTTTTCTTGGCTTTCATCCTTATTGAATGATCCTAAAGAGGGTCCCTGAAGTGAGTCTCAAGACCAATGAAGCTCTTATAGTTCTATTAGTCTATTTTTTCAGAGACCCTTCCTCCCTTAACTTTCAGGCCTCTTCAATGTCGATTTTTTCTTTTTTTTAATTTTTAAGTTTTTATTTTAATTGTTGTTCAAGTATAGTTTTCTGCCTTTTACTCCCATCCCACCCCACCCTCCCAGACTTCCTCACCTCCCTCCTGTTTCCACCCCCCCCCCCCTTGTTATTGTCCATGTGTCCTTTAGGCTTGTTCCTACAAACCCTTCCCCTTTCCCCCTGAAATTCCCTCCCCTCTCCCCTCTGGTCACTGTCAGCCTGTTGTCAATTTCAGTGTCTTTGGTTATATTATATTGTTTTTTTTTCTTACCTCACTGACCCTCTTTCTGTTTCTTTTCATCCTTGTGTATCTTTTAACACTTCAGTGGGGGAGTTTATCCTTTAGCGTGTCATCAATCACCATATTTAGGTGGAGACCCCCAGATCTCCCCTAGTCCACACTGTCCACCCTCTCCCACGTTCTGTAACTGCAGTTGCCTTTGGGACACCTCCACTTGTTTTATCACTGGCCTCTGGAATGGAACGTATTAAAAACTAAGATTCCTCCCTAAATCTGAACGTTATCCCACTTTGCCTGGACGACCATTTTGTCTGCTCCCCTGGTTTTCCAACCTTAGAATTATTTGTAAATTTAAACCGATTACTTAAAGAAAACTGGAATCTTTGTGAATTGTACAAAAATCAAAAGATACAAAAGGATATGCAGTGAAATATTAGTCTTCCTCCCACCAATATTTCACTGCATATTCTTCTTCCTCCCCCTAGGCACTCATTTCTCCGGTCCAGGAGGAAATCACTGCTTGTAGCACTTTGAGTCATTTTTGATTCCTTCTTGTATTGGCTATATCTTAAGTCCTTCCCTGTTTGTAATATGTGTGTCCTTTTCTCTCCAGGCTCTCGTGACCTTATATCTGATTGACTTTATATATAAGTATTAATATGTGCATATTTTATACATATATACACATATAAAATATCCCCTATGGCCTTCCGGCCTCGAGTTTTCATCACATCGCTTCCTGGATGAAGAACCTACAAGGGTGAGGGGCCGGGGATGGGGGTGATGGAGAAGAGGATCTAAAGAGGACTTAGGTAGAGGGTTTGGAGTGGCCGACGGGTGGGAAGCTCTGCCAGGATGCCTATTTCTGTTCTTCCCACCTCCGGCCTCCTTTCAGTCCTCTCGTCCAAATGTCTCTTTTTTCTAAAAGCCGAGACAGAGATAGCGAGACACAGAGACAGAGACGCCGGGGCACCAGCATCCCTCTCCCCCTTCTGTCCCGCCCCACAGTTCTGACGGGCATCCGCTATCAGCCAATGCCAATTACGATGTATCCAGGAAGGGCCAATCAGAGACAGAGGAGGGCGGAAGAATCCCCGCCCCCACTTCTAGGCTTGGTTGAGCCGTGCAGGTAGGTCCGGGGCCCGGGGAGCCGCCGTTGGCACTGGTGCCCCGAGGGGTGGGTGCACGAGTCGGTGGGGGTGATGGTGGGGAAGGGGAGGCAGTCCTGTCCCCGGGAGTCCGAGGGGGCGGCCCGGCCGGGAGGCTGGGGAGCCGAAGGGCCCGGTGAACGGGCGCCGCCGAGGGCCCTGGAAGCGGCTGGGCTGGGGGAGCGGGGACGCGTGTGTGGGGCACAGGGACCCCCGCCCCGCGCCCACTCGCAGGCCTCTGGGCCGCTGGCCGTCGGCCGAAGGGTCGGGGGCCTGGTGCCCGGGGGCGGGCCGGGGGCGGGCCGGGGCCAGGCCTGGGGCCGGGGGCGCCGAGTAGAGCCCGGGGTGCAAGGCCGGGCCGAGGTGGGACGGACCGACGCGGAGAGGAAGGGAAGCTGCATCCCCCGGGCCGCCCCTCCTGAAGCGAGCTGGGACAACGGCCGCAGGCGCCCCTGCCCTGGGCTCACTTACCCATTCGCCCCCTCCCTAACAATGGGGATAGGGCAGAAGGAGTCGCCCCACTGCGGGAAGGTGAGGGGGATAGGTTTGGGACCAGGGTCCAAGGTGGGGGGAGGGGTGAGAACTCAGGATGCCCCCTTTCTCTTCTCTCCCCCAGCCTTTTGCGGTGGGGATCCTGGAGGGGCTCTTAAAGCCTACTGAGACTTAAGGTCAAGAGTCAAACTCGCCCCTCCACCCCCCGACCAAAAAAAAAAAAAAAAAAAATCCGATGAGCGTCAAGAAAGTGGTGCCAAGTCTTACAAGCTGAAGTGACAAACACACAGCAAGAACAAATCTATACCAGAGGTTTTCACTTTTAATTTTTCTTTAAGAAATGAGGGTATTGTATAGTCTTTGATTTTTCGAAATTTATTTTACAGAGGTGGATGCTGTTATTTTTGTCCCTACTCGGGCAAGCCTCCATTTTAAGCAAAGTAGTAACTGGTTAAGCTGGAATTTTCATTCAGGCGTTTGACTTGAACAAGGATCCTAGAGAGGTCATTTAATCCATCCTGCCTCCGGGCAAACTTGCCTTGCCCCTGGTCCTCAAAATTAAGTTTGGTTTGATTTTAAAAACTCTAGGAAAGAAGGTTCTTTTACTTCCTTGTAACACTTCAGTTAAGAATAGATTTTTTTTCTGTAGAATGGGTCCTGAAACTTAATAAAATTGGGACAATGGAATGATCAGAGAGGCTTTCATTAAATCAAATTAAATATGGCAAGGGTCTTTTTTTAGATGGTCAGTTAACACATCACTTTCCAGTAATTTTATGATAATCATTTTTCTACCTGGGATTTTGGTTTTCCATTTGATAAGCAGTTTTATATTACCTAAAGTATGTATTACATATTCAATCCACTTTTTATGTAAAATATATTTCTACATAACATGCCCACATTTGCCCTTTTCTAAAGAGGATTGTGTTTTATACTTTTTTTTTTTTTTTGGATTGTGAGGCAACAGTACTTCAAATCTCTGTCCAGATAGCTTGAACTACTTGCTTATTTGATCATTGTTTTAGTCTAAATGAAAGTCTTCTCTTTCAGATACCTTCTTGAAACAAAACAATTTTCCTACCTGCTCATACTTGGTGACTGAGGGATTACTAAGACTCGCTTCATTTCTGAGCATTGTCTGAGCTATTGCTGACACTATGAGTGCTCTTTGGATGCCTCTTAAGGTAAGATGTGTTATTTTTAAAATTAAAGGTCTCATTTTATTTTTTTTAGAATTGAGAATATCCTAATTCTTAAATTCGCAGTTCTTCAGCCCTCTTACCTGACACTCCTTTCCCCTCAAAAACTACTATTGTGTTTGCTTCCTAGGACTGATTGGTTACTCCTTACTTTGTATTGTTACTTTTCTTGGTTGGTGGAGTTGAAATATTAGTGAGGTTCTCAAATTAACTTGCATTAGAATGATGCGTTAATTTTATATTATGAGAACCCACATAGTTGTAAAATTCTGTTCTTATCTCAGTAGGATGGATTGGCAATTCTGACATCCAGATCCACTTTCAAACAGGTACTTTAGAGTCCTGGGTACTAGGGTGTGTCCCATTCTTGCAAATCTGTAGCTGATTCATGTGTTACAAAAGATGTGTCATTAACCACTTGTTTACTGTGAAACTTCATTTAGGATATTAGAACATTCTAAGACCTGTTGTTTTATGTATACAATGCTGTTGGAGAATTCTGAGGCTTCCCAGTCCTTTGCATGGGAATTTACACTATTTTTCTGAGCAGGTAACCCTTTATGCCAAGTTTCATGTCACAGGATAAGCCTCTTTTGGGCAGTGTGGAAAGATGATCTTTAGATGAAAAAGCTCTTGTTGATGTGGTCTGTCTCAGGTCTCTTGACTCCTTCCACTCTCTTGTGCATAGATGGCCAAAGGACACTGCATTAGGACTAAGCAGAGGGGCAAAGCTTAAGACATACGTAGGGAGGAAAATGGGAGGACGGATGGAGAGAGGAAGACAAGGAGTGATGGAAACCCTCTACCAGCTTCACCCGGTGGCACAGGTTGCCTCCCTTTGGGGCTAGGTATTAGTGTAGTTAGGTCATTTGTTGTGTGGTAATCTGCCCTATGGTATAGATCAGAGAATAATACAATCTGTGTAAACTAAACATTTGGGCTGTTGTAAATCTTTTGGTAAATGTAGACTGAGTTCTCACCTTCATTTATGTTGCAGCTGCTACTGTTGGATAATGAGTGCTTACATTAGTGTGAAGGAAGTCAAAGTGACACAATTTTTCCAGCCATTCTCCCTGCAGAATTGGAGGGGGTGCATGGGGAACCCAATCAGAAGTCCTGAACCCTTAGGGATTAGAGGACCTTGTACAAGAGTATTTCTCTTTGGTACCGAGAGTTGGCACCAGGAGCTGGTGGCCTTTATTATCTTTAGGAAGCAGGCAAGGGGATAGCCACAGGTACTAGTTGCCTAGAAATCCAAGAAAACTGAGATCAATATATTGGGTTTTATTTTATAGTCACATTGGTTTTAACTAATGTATTAGATACATAGAGGCCTGTTTTTTAAGGTATATATGTGCTGTTTAAGATTTTATCTTTAGCCCTGGCTGGTGTACCTAAGTGGATTGAGCGCAGGCCTGCGAACCAAAGGGTTGCCAGATTGATTCCCAGTGAGGGCTCATGCCTGGGTTGCAGGCTCTGTCCCCAGTGGGCAGAGCTCGAGAAGTAGCCACATATTGGTGTTTCTCTCCCTCTTTTTTTCCTTCCCCTCTATCTAAAAATAAAGAAATAAAATCCTTTAAAAAAAGATTTCACCTCTAAATCTCTGAGCCTGGGTTGTCATACAGTTGACCCTTTAACAACCCTTTAACAACCTTAGGGGCGCTGACTCGTACCTCCTGCCAGTTGAAAATAGTGAATAACTTAATTTTTGTTTAAATTTATTGATTTTAGAGAGAGAGGAAAGGAGAGAGAGAACATCGATTTGTGTTCCACTCCTTCATGCAATCATTGGTTGATTCTTGTATGTGCCCTGACTGGAGGTCGAACCCACAACCTTGGGGCATTCAGACAATGCTCCAACCAACTGAGCTACCTAGCCAGGGAAATACTGAATAACTTTTGACTCCTCCAAAACTTAACTATTCATAGCCTATTGTTGACATTCTTACAGATAACAATTTATTAACACATATGTTGTATGTTATATGTATTACATACTTACAACAAAGTAAGTCAGAGAACATTTGTTAAGAAAATCATTAGGAAGAGAAAATACATTTATAGTATTTATGGAGAAAAAATTCTGCACAGTTCAAACTCACATTGTTCAAGGGTCAGCTATAGTTCCACAATAACCCTTGAAGTTGTACCAAAGACCTCTGGCTTGGTAGGAACACAGAATGGAAGTCAGCATTGCATTCCGTATGAGTTACCACCTGTTAACTACTTAAGAATGTACTCATGTGGCTGCCTTAATTTTATGTTTCCTACTAGTGGAAAGCCTGTTCTAAATCTAAATTAATTTTTGTTAACAATTTCCTCCTTTTATTACTTAAAAAAACCCCTTAAATTATAGTGTTTGATCTGGACAGGGAAAAAAGGCACTTTTGGGGGGAAGATGATAGCATGAATTTGCAGGATGGAAAAAAAAGGGAGACAGAACTTTATTCTCTTTTTTAGTTGTAAATATCTTTAAAATGTTCTTGAGAAGTATTTTTAGGTTACAGCGATTTATTAAGTAAAAAAAAAAGTATGCCAGCCTAATTAAATTGTGTACTTTGGATCCAAAGTGTTCATTTTCTATAGTTCATATGCTTTGCTTCTGATTATCTTATTTGGGAATGATCTCTAGTACTTATTCAGGTATTACTTAAATGGTAGGCCTGAATATGTTCTTATTCCCAGGCTTCTAGAAGGTAGTGCCAGTACTTGCCCTTTACCCAAACCAAAGTACCGAAGGAAACATAAGTTAACAACAAAGGACAAATAACTCCAACCAGGAACTCCTCAATGGAAGGCACTCTTTTTTTTTAATTTAAATTATTTTATTGTTGTTCAATTACAGTTGTCTGTGGACAGCACTCTTGTTAATTAGAAGTTCCTATAGAAATTGTTTACCCCTTCCTGTCTATATCAGGGGTCTCCAGCTTTTTTATTGGTAGCCCCCACTAAGCAATGTCAGTGATGTTTGCTGTTTCTAGGGCCAGTTGTCAGGGTTAGGGTATGGGTGAGACGGGAGAGGAACAAGGAGGAGGAGGAGAGTTGGATGGGTCGGAGAAAAGCACAAAGTGAAGATGAGGTGGAGAGAAGAGATAGATGGTCTTTGGTGTGTGACATGGTGCCTCAGATGTCTCAGCTCTTTGAGACTTCTCGTTGCACTTTGTGTGGACTGAATTACATTGAGAGCAGGTAAAAAGTGTCCTTGACAAACAGAAGGACAGAATTAAAATATAACTCAATATGATATGGAAAGATCACCAAGATATACAGTTAAATGATAAAAAGCAAGATGCAGAACAGTATGTAAAAAGAAATGGACAAAAGAAAATTTGTATTGGCTTGTTGTATATGCATTTTAAAAACTTTAGAAGGATAAACAAGAAAATAGTGCCATTGGTTACCTGTAAATCTAGGAACTATGCGGGTAGAGCACATTGTGGGAAGGAAAGATGTCTTATTGTATTATATTTTTAAATACGTTTTGATGTTTATATCAAAATAAAAACATATGAAATAAAAAAAACACTTAAAACACAGAACAGTATCTCAGTCCCTACATCTTTTCTCCTCCTGTGTCTGGAAGTCAAAGAAAAGAGCAAGGGGCCACAGCCGCGCCCAAGCAACCCTCGGACAGTGGCTGAAGGAACACATGCACAGACGGGTGCTGTGACCGAGGACACATCCTTTCCTGGGATCTTGAAGGATTCTGAATTTATAGATGTGTATTTCTAATATTGAATTATAAGATTAGGCATTGAAAAATTTCACTTGCTCTTATAGTTTTAGTATAACAAGATTTTAATTGTTTATTCCTTTAAGTTGGCAATTAAATACACTGTCATGGTTCTTGGTTGTGTGATATTGGGCAATTTCTTAATCTCTCTGCTATTCAGGGCTTTCCTTTGTATTGGTAATAATATTAACACTTATTTTAGAGGACTGCTGTATACATTATATCTGTAAAGGATCTAGTGTCTGGCTTAGTGAACTATTAATAATAGTTCCTTATAGCCTAGTGGTAGAGTGGGGTCCTGGCTGATTTTGGGTGAGTTCCTTAACCTGTTAGAGCCTTGGTGCCCTTCTCTTGAAAGGGGTGTAATTATAGTACCTACACCCTAGGGTGGACTTTGTAAGGACTAAATGAGTGTCTTGATACTCAGTACTTAGAGTAACACTTGGTATGTGCTCCATAAACACAGGCTGCTAATTTTCTTCATGACACCTGTTTACTAGGGCTACTCTAACAAACCGAGTGGCTTAAACGACAGCAATTCATTGTCCTTCAGGTCTGGAGGCAGAAGTCTGAGGGCAGGGTCATGCTCCCCCTTGAAGGTGCTAGGGCAGGATCTATTCTAGGCCTGTCTTCTAGCTTTTCGTAGTTCCTCGGCAGCATAACTCCAGTCTTTACATAGACTCCCTGTGTGTGTGTGTCTTTGTGTTCAGAAATTCTCCTTTTTAAAAGGACAATAGTCATATTGGAACACTGCCCACACTAATGACTTCATTTTAACTTAAAAAATTTTTTTATTTATTTCCAGAGAGAGGGGAAGGCAGGGAGAAAGAGAGGGAGAGAAATATCAATGTGTGGTTGCCTCTTGTGTGCCCTCAGCTGGGGTCCAGGCATGTGCCTTGACTGGGAATCGAACCAGCCACTCTTTGGTTTGGAGGCTGGCACTCAATCTACTGAGCCAAACCAGCCAGGTCCATTTTAACTTGATTACCTCTGTAAAGATGCTATCTCCAGCTAGGGTTAAATTCTGAGGTACTGGGGGTTAGGAGTCCAAAGTAACTTTTTTTAGGGTGGGGCACAGTTCAATCTATAACAACATTCAGTAGCTTGGCAGCCTCACAGACTGTGTCGTTTATCATGGGTGGCGGACCCTCAACGCCTATGATAGGAAATGGAGATTTCGGTGCAGGCTGGTAATATAATTTAAGGACATAGATTATTTCTTTAGGTTCCTCGTGCATTTATGTTTAATATGTATAGATTTTTGTTATTGAAACTATAGATTTATATAAAATTGAAACTTTAGAAGGTAAGATTATTCTCTCTTTTTTGGTATCAGTAAAATTCTGTTTTGAAAACTTAGGGTCAAGATTACAGTCTTGCTCTCCATGTGTCATCCTTTGTAGGAATTGATGGAACCTTGGGATTTCCTTACTTTGTAAGAATTAGGTCTAGGAATCTGTCTCTAGCAGGGGTGTCCAACCCGCGGGCCCACAAGCTGCATGTAGCCCAGGATGGCTATGAATGCAACCCAACACAACATCGTCAATTTATTTAAAACTTTTTTTTTTGCTCATCAGTTTTTATTAGTGTTTGTGTATTTAATGTGTGGCCCAAGACAACTCTTCTTATTCTAGAGTGGCTCAGAGATGCCAAAAAGTTGAACACCCCCTTCCCTGTGTGAATAAAGAGATGTTTTATATTAACCAGATGCCATATGTAAAAAAGCCTGGCATGGTTATCTTCCAACATTTGGCTTCAAACTGACATTTGGGTAGGCAGTATGGGTCACCCCAGAAATAGCAAGACCTTGAAGAAGTTCCTCTGGCCTGAGTGATTTGGCCAGCTGTCTGCTTCTGTTCCCCTCCTGCTTGTGTTCAGTGTAAAATTCAAAGTTTCAAACACGGAGTGTAGACTCCTGCTGATCTGGCTGCTGATGACCTTTCTGTCCTGTTTTTAAACCATTCTTTCACCACTGGCCTACATGTACCTTTGTTTGGTGGTTTTCTGCCTTGGAACTTCTAGTGTTAAGACTTTAAAAAGTTGTCTTTTAGGTGAAAATATTTTCAAAAGGTATTACGTGCTTGCCTGCCTCCTTAAAGAAAGCATCCTGAACAAAATTTTATCTTTTACTAGTAATTCAGAATTATTGAAGATCCTCGCTATGCCCATCAGTTACTGTATTTTGCTGAAATATAATGTCTTTGGAGACAATAGGATATATTGTATTAGTGGACTAGTAAGTACATATTACATATTCTTGGGCTATTCTTTATATTATTTTGCCTGTCATTACCTATTTCTATTATCTTCTACCTTTGTATCAGGTGGTTACTGTCCCTTGGTCCAGCCTCCAGCAGCTCTTCCCTCTATTTTAATGCTTGCTTTCTGTGGTAGGCAAGGATACCAGCCAATTAAGCACGTATAAATTATTTGCCAGGGAAGGGCACTTAATGGTAATGGAAAAAAATACAATAAAAAATTAAAAAAACATATAAAACAACTAAAATTAAATATAAATACATACATACATACATACATAATTTGCCAAGGAAGAGTAAATAGATCTTTAGTGATGGTGGAAGGGACTTTGCTACAGATAAAATACATGAAGAATGATGGGTTTTTAGCAGCCCGATACAAAATTACATGGTTTTGCCTATGTGCATTTTATGGAGAGGAAGGGTCAATTGCTTTCATCAGATTTCACAGTGATCTGGGCTGATCTAGATAAATGCATGTTATGAAATTGCTTTGTCAGTTATTATCAGAGGTTCCCCAATTTTTTCTCCTATTTCCCTATGCTGAAATGAAGGAGTTTATAGTATTAGGTAATTGTTTGGACTGTGTGAAGAAGGGCCATTTGACTAGTCCTGAGCCACTGCTGACCATGCTGAGGCAGAGTACAGCTAAGGGGCTGGAGTGGGAAAGAGCAATTAGATAGTGGGCAGGAGAGCAGCCCTGGGTATTGTTGACTGGTTTGCTCCAGAGAACAAAGGGATAGTCATAATAAGTTCTGGAAGCTCAGCGGAAAAAAAAAATATATATATATATATTGAGGGACTTGATTTGAAGAAATTGAAGTGCTATCTTTATTAAAATCCTCACCTGAGGACATTTTTTCATTGTTTTTAGAGAGAGAGAGAAAAGGAGAGAGAGAAACATAGATATGAGAGAGAAATTGATGGATTACCTCTTCTCTGCGCCCAGACTGGGGATCCTGCGTGCCCCTGCACCAGGGATCAAACCTTCCTCTTGGCCACGTGCCCTAACTGGGAGAGAATTGAACCCCCAACCTTTTGGTTATGGGAAGATGTTCCAACCAGCTGAGCCACACCGGCCAGGGCAATATTATCTTTTTCTGCCCTGGCCAATGTGGCTCAGTTGGTTGGGTGTCGTCCACAAAGTGAAAGGTCACTGGTTCGATTCCTGGTCCAGGCACATATGTGAGTTGCAGGTTCTGTCCCCAGTTGGGGTGCGCGTGAGAGGCAATTGACCGATGTTTCTCTCCCTCTCTTTCTCCTCCTTCCCTTCTCTCTAAAAATAAATAAATAAGCTCTTTTAAAAAGCTCTTTTTATTTTGAATAGCCTAGTGATTTTAGTTTTTGCTAAATTCTTTTTTATAGAAATCATCGTGTGAAAAGTTTGCCACCTAGATCATACTTTAATAAGTGAGGCAAGCAGATAAGAGTGAAAACAGGGGTAAAAGAATCAAATAAAAAATATAAATTAATGTGATAATTCTAAATTATTATTTTTTAATTTTATTACTTTTAGAGAAGTCTTGACACATGGTAGAGTACAAATGATGTGAGTGCTGGCTCTTTCTATCATTGTCTTTTTCTGGTTTCTCTTTTTCAGTGTTCTTTGCAGACTTTTTTTTCTTTCACATCAGTGTTTGTGTCATTTTGGCTCTTTCTCCTTACCCTGTCCAGTTCCTGGGGTCATCTCAGATGCATTTGTGTCTCACACAACATCCATATATTGATGATTTGCAAATGTGTTTTTTTTTTTCCAATTCCAATCCCATACATACAGCTGCCTCCTGGACATCTCTGTTTGGGTGTCCTTTGTGCATTTGAAAATGACCCATCTACTTCCCCAAGTTCAGCCTCTTCCTATCTTCTTGTCCCAGTGGGTGAGTGGTACTATCACCCATCCTGTCACCTGATTCCTTTGTAGGGCATTTATGTCACCATATTCTTGAGATACTAGTTTGAAATGTTTCCCTGGTCACTTTTATTTCTCTGTTCTGAGTTTAGACCTTCATCACCCTTTGCCTACCTGACCTTCAGTCACCTTTTGATTATTCTCCTTGACTGCCTTCCAAGTTGCTGTCATTGTAAAACATAGATCTCATCATACAGTTATGTGCATCCTCTCCCACGGCTTACCTGGCTTTCAGGCAGTACTCCTGCCTGAGCACTCTGCACTTGGCAGTGCTGAATTGCTCGAGGTTCCTGCTGTGCACCTCGTTCTCCTTCACCTCTGGGTTTTCACAAAAAACAGTTGCCTTCGTTTAAGATGGCGTCTGGTCTGTTCTAGAAAGTAACTGTGATGATAATAACAGTAACAACCACAGTAGCTGACACAGAGCTTCCTGTGTACCCAGGCATGGCTTTTGAGTATGTGTGTGCATTCCTAGCACTTCTCTTGTACAGTGATTGCAGGCATTCTCTCACCCAGCTAGCTAGTCTTTAAGCTCTTTGAGAGTAAGGGCTGTGTCTTTTCTTTCATCATCACTGTTTGCTGTGTGATGGTACCCAGTAAATGTGTGTTCATGAATAATCTGAGGGAGAACTGCATTGCTCAACCTGTGGAGAACATCTTTATAAGGGTATCAGTGGAAAAGCTGAGTTAGTCACATCCACTCACTAATCCTAGCTTTACCATTTGGAACTATAGGATCCAGTCTGTTCAGCAGGAGAAGCTTTGTAGCTTTGGAATAAGGCAAAGAGGTATTTGTTTATATTTTAATTATCTTCCATCGAACAACAAAGGTCATAGGTGTTTTTGTTTTCTTAGTGAGAACCTGTTCACTGACAACCTGGTGTCATCTGGTAGCTAGAATGTTTTCACGTTAGTTAGAAGAAAGTATAGGGAAATGGATATTATTTAGGCTTGTGGTGTTCCAACCAGGTAGTATATTTGACACTGAACTGATGGTAGTTTTAGAATTCCTTATGATATTAGTTATTATGCATTAGTGGCCAGGTGTCACCTCTCTCCTCCATCACAGATCTGTTAAGTATGAGTTTAGACATATAACATTTTATCTTTTATCACTGTGTATATAAATTGTGTTTGTAGCAAAAACCCAGAAAATGGATAAGCTTGTAGTTGCTGTCTACTACTTTGTTTTTATTTTTTATCTAGGTCTTGATCACAATAGGAAGGTTTTGGCCAGCAGGGGGAGCTGAAGTCACTGATATGTGACTCTACCTCTACTGATTTTCAAAAGTTTGTTACAGCCAAAAGAAACAACTTTTACTGACAAAGAATATGATCGGAGTTCATAAAGAAGAAATGCAGTTTTTTCCCTGTTGCCAATAGAATTTGCAGTTTGCCCCCTATTTTGCATAGAACATTACACTGTCTATAATTATTCAAACAAATTTTTTTTTTTTTTACTAGAAGCTATGAATCTCTTAGGTACCATTTAGATTTTTTTCTGTAAATGCCTTACTTTTCATTTGTCCATGCTGTAGCATCTGCCACTTTCCTGCCTGTAGTACTTTAGCCTCTGTATTTTAGTGGGTCTTCGAGGTAGTATAGGGGAAGAATCACCTTTTTAGTTAGGTATGATGGTTAGAGAGCCTGACCTTCTGTTGAGTTGAAATGTGCCCCTTTGCAATGTTCACTTTTGGCCTAAGTTGTCTACACAGGAACTGCCTAGAGCAGGGAACTCATATCAAACTCATTTTCACCAGGTGCCACATCAGCCTTCCATTGCCTTCAAAGGGCCGAATATAATTTTAACTCCTTAACAGTTAGGGAGTAGTTACATTTACACAATCCTAAAATCATTTCAGCCCTTCAAAGGCAACCACAAGGCTGATGTGGCCCTTGGTGAAAATGAGTTTGACATCCCTGGCTCAGAACAACTACTCTAGTTTCTCTTTTGCTAGGCCACCCTTCAGATATTTAAACATCATGCTTGCCAAAGTATTTTCTAAGCTGAAAATAAATCCTAGTTTTGTTTTGTTTTAAATTTTATTTATTTATTTATTTTAGAGAGAGGGGAAGGGAGGGAGAAAGGGAGAGAAACGTCAATGTGTGGTTGCTGCTGCTCGTGTGCTCCCTACTGGGGACCTGGCCTGCAACCCAGGCATGTACCCTGACTGGGAATTGAACCTGCGACCCTTTGGTTCATAGGCTGGCATTGAATCCACGGAGCCACATCAGTCAGGGCTAAATCCTAGTTTTTGCAAATATTTCTCATTTGATACATTTAAAAATCCTTTTCACTTCTCACTTCCCTTATTTTTCAGTATCAGGAAGCTTATCATTCCATATGCCAAATGGGGAATTCTCTATATCTTTCCTGTAGTATATTAAATTGTTAAATATAGCATTTCCAAAATATTATCTGAGATCAGTCTCCTGCTTATAGTTATTTATTTGGGAAAATGCCTATGTATCTACCCATTAATTTTCTATGTTTAAATCATGTTCCATCTATTATTTAATATTTTAAATATTTTAAATTTTGTGGTCACTCTTT
Source organism: Phyllostomus discolor (assembly GCF_004126475.2). Taxonomy (NCBI): domain Eukaryota; kingdom Metazoa; phylum Chordata; class Mammalia; order Chiroptera; family Phyllostomidae; genus Phyllostomus; species Phyllostomus discolor. The sequence continues at coordinate 91,257,901 of NC_040910.2, forward strand.
TTTTTAAAGGTCTTATTTATAATCTTACCAAGACTTTTTAAAAAGCCCACATAAATTCTATGCACATACTTTCTCCTCAGAGAAATTGGGTGGACCGGTGTGGTGGGAGTTACAGGTTTCGAAGCCATGTTGTCTTTTCCTCAGCAGACTGTCATGCTGATAGGTCTTCTGAGCTCGTCCTGTACTAGAGATTTGCCAGTTTGGCCAGTTTGAAGCCCATAGCTAGAGCCCTTCTCTTGAATAGGTGGGAATTATGTTGATGGCATGTTTTTGTTCAGATATTTTTTGAGTGCCTAAGTGTGCCAGGAATAAAGCAAGGGGCTGCGTAAATGCTGATTAAAGGACACAGATCCGGATTCTGTCCTCCTAGGTCAGTCCTCTCATATGACTGACCGTCGGCCAGTAGGTTCTTCCCTGCACTTGGATAATGTCCTACTTAAACTCTTTTAAAGTGCAGAATACTTTGGGCTCCATGACTACCTAACATCTAATATATTAGTTTGGAAGTGTCGTGTTTAATAATGAATTTGACTCACTATCCCCGATTTGTATACTCATACTTTAAAGAATAATTTAGAAATAGGTTTTTCTCATGCCTTCTTAAGTAAATACTGAAGTGATTAAAGTTAGGCGTATCAGCTGTTTTGCTTTATCACTGTTTATACCCTATTTATCAAGTGACTCATCCAGTCATTATTTGGCATTTGGCTTTTTTTTCCCCCCTTGGTGCCAAAACCTGAGAACATCTGGTTTTTTATATATTTAAGCCACCGCTTGTGGCTTTGTATTTTCTTACAAGGTTCTAATTGTTTTGGCTACATACATCTTCATGCTCCTGATAGCTACCATTTATGATCTTTTGTTACTTTTCCTTATTTTTGTTATGTATTTTAAGAAAAGTTGTCTTCCTCCTCCTCTCCTGACCCTTTCTACTCCCCCCAACCCCCACACTACTTAGCAATTTAAAACTTAGGCATGAGCACCTGACTTTTGATCACTTGCATGGAATATTTTAAAGTCCATCTCTAGGCTTTGTATTACACATTTGTTTTTAAACATAATTTTAACTTTAACTAAAGTTTATATTCCCTTTCCTAAAATTGGGTAACCATATAATACATTTTTAGTTTTTCCTGACTTGTAGAATGTTGGTTATGTGTTTTTTATGTCTATTACTAATGGGTCATATATGTAACTTTCTGATTATAATTTAGAACTAAGTTCTGTTATATGTGTATGTCTTCATAGGTTCTAATTTTTTTAGAAAGCATTTATTATTTAAAATTTTATATCAGTTCCCTAACCCAAATGTTTTGTGTTGTTAACACATTGGTTGTTGAACCCTATATTATTTATTGTTGTAGTTTTCAGGTTTCTGAATCAATGAGCTTTGGAGTTGAAAGAAGCCTTGATTTAAGTTAGTCAAATTCTAGGTCATTTGCCCAAAGTCACATAGCTATGTAGTGATAGAGCTAGCTAGAACTTGAATGCCAGTCCAGCATTAATTATATCAGTCTAATGATTACTGGGTGGTAGACTAATACGTAAATCACACTTATACAGGACCATATGAAACAAGAATTGCTGATTTATGGGGGGGAATAAAATGAACAGTCTGGCTTGGAAATGAGTTGACTGATCATCATATTCTTTACTGTTCAGCACATATTCTTCTTCTCAGATCCTGTATTTGTAGATCAGGGTACCATCTTTATACTTCAGATAGTTCTAGGGATGACTATGTCAATTTTTTTTCTCTTTCAACTACGCATTTATAGGTTTGCCAACCATTTGTTATAATATTCTTCAGGGAGAGTGTAAAATTAATTACTTTTGTTGAAGCTTTTAAAAAATAATACATTCCAGTCCTGGCCAGGTTGCTCAGTTGGTTAGAGCATCATCCTGATGGGCCAAGGTTGCTGATTCAATCCCTGGTCAGGGCTTGAACCCTGACAAGCAGCAACAAATGAATGTGTAAATAAGAGGAACAACAAATCGCCCTCGTTCTAAAAATCTGTAAATAAAAAAGTAAAAAAGGATGCATTCAGTCCTATCTCACTGAAGATAACCTTTTCAGTAATAGGGTATTTTTGTTCCTTGAAGTCTTTAGTTACTGATGTCCTACTTTGTATAATTTCTGTAGATGACTGATTATATCAGTGACAGGTTGGGTCTTCTTCATTTCATTCTCACAGGGTAATTTAGAGTAACTTGAGTTTGATGGGAACCTAATCTTTTTTTTTAATTTTAGTAATATTTTCTTCATAAAATTTATTAACTGCTGTAAAATTTCATTTTTGTGAAACTGTATGATAAGCCAGACATTTCCCATGTATACTTTTTTATGTGGTTTTTTATACTTATATTTCAAGGTTTCATCGCTCCTATTTTTAAATTTATTTTTTATATGAACAGATTTTTTTAAACATTTTTTAATTGGTGAAAATCATACTCTTCTCTTTTTTCAAATTGTTGTTCATAGTCTTTTGTTATATACTGCTGGCAGTGAGTTTGCAAGTGTGACATAAAGGCAAATTGGTGCTCTGAGGTAATCTCTCAAAGGGAAGTAAATGGCAGAATTATGGCTTGCTTTCTCCTGACATTTTCACAAGTTATGCTATTTTAGCTTTATCTTTTTTTTTTTTACAGCTTTATTGAGATACATTTCTTATATCATAAAATTTACCCATTTAAAATACACAATTTTTTAGTGTATTCACAGAGTTGTGCATTCATCACGACAGTCTAATTTTACAACATTTTTAATTTTCAAAAAGAAACCTTATGTCTATTATCAGTCATTCCCTATTCCCCTTTGTCCCCTAGTTTCTGGCAGCCACTAACCTACTTTCTGTCTATGAATTGCCTGTGCTGGACATTTCATATAAATTGAATCATACAATATGTGCTCCTTTATGACTGGCTTCTTTCACTTAGCATGTTTTCAAGGTTCATCTGTGTTCTGGCATATGTATATCAATATTTCATTCATTTTTATGCCAAATGTTCCATTGTATGCATGTGCCCCATTTTGCTTATTCATTAATCAGTTGGTGGCTATTTGGGTTGTTTCCATCTTTTGGCTATTATGAATAATACTGCTGTAAACTTTCTTGTGCAAGTTTTTATTGGACACCTTTTTTCAGTTTTGTTGGGTATATACCTCAGAGTAGAACTGCTAAGTTTTTTGGTAACACTGTTTAATGTTTTGAGGAGCCACCAAACTGCTTTCCAAACAGCTACCCCATTCTACATTCCCACCAACAATGTGTGAGGGTTCTGGTTTTTCCACATTCTTGCTAACGCTTGTACTTGTCCATCATTTCGATTATAGCCATGCTAGCGTGGGTGTGGAGTGGTATCTCATTGTGGTTTTGATTTCATTTTCCTGATGACTGATGATAAGATCTTTTCATGTTTATTAACCGTTTGTATATCTTTTTTAGAGAAATCTCTATTTCTGTCCTATTCTTTGCCTATTTTTTTTTTAACAGGGTTGTCTTTATTATTGAGTTGTAAGAGTTACTCAGATATTCTGGATACAAGTTCTTCATCATATATGATTTTCAAATATTTTCTCCCATTTTATGGGTTGTATTTTCACTTTCTTGATGGGGTTCTTTAGTGCACAGAATTTTATAATTTTGATGGTGACCAGTCTACCTATTTATTCTTGTCACTTGTGCTGTTGGTGCTATATCTAAAAACCATTGCCTAACCCAAGATAATGAAGATTTACCCTTGTTTTCCGAGAATTTTATGGATTTAGGTAGCTTTGAATTAGGTTTTGAAATCAGGAAGTCTGAGTCTTCCAACTTTGTTCTTCCTTTTCAAGATTGTTCTGGGTAATCTGGGATTGAATTAAATGTACAGATCAATTTAGGGAGTATTCCCATCTTAATGTTACATCTTCCAGTCCATTCATATGGGATGTTTTCCCCCTTAATTAGGACTTCCTTAACTTATTTAGACAATTTTTGTAGTTTTCAGAGTATAAGCTTTATACCTCTTCTGTTAATCTTATTTCTACATTTTTAACACTTTTTGATGTTATTGTAGATGGAATTAAAAAATTATTTCCATACTGTTCATTGTTAGTGTATTGAAATACAATTGATATTTGTATAGTGACCCTGTATCCTATAACATTGATGGACTTATTTACTAGCTCTAGTAATTTATCAGTTCCTTAGGATTTTTTATACACTAGATGATGTACAAATAGAGGTAGTTTTACTTTTGCCTTTTCTTGCCTTTTGCCCTGGCTAGAATGTAGAATAAAGAACAGAAGTGGAGCCCTGGCTGGCATAGCTCAGTGGATTGAGCGCGGGCTGGGAACCAAAGTGTCCCAGGTTTGATTCCCAGCCAGGGTACATGCCTGGGTTGCAGGCCATAATCCCCAGCAACCTCACATTGTTGTTTCTCTCTCTCTCTCTCTATCTTCCTCCCTTCCCTCTCTAAAAATAAATAAATAAAATCTTAAAAAAAAAAAAAAAAAAGAACAGAAGTGGTAAGAGCAGACATTCTTGTTTTCCCCAGATTGTGGGGAGAAACTATTCAGTCTTTCTTTGTTAAATGTGATGTTAGCTGTGAATTTTTCATATGTACCATGTATCAGGTTGAGGAAGTTTTCTTCAGTTGCTGGCTTGCTGTATTTTTTTGCCATAAAAGGATGTTGGATTCATCAAATGCTTTTTTTTAAAAATATTTTATTTATTTTTAGAGGAGGGGAAGGGAAGAGGAGAGGAAGGAAAATCATGGATTGGTTGCTTTTCATACTCACACTGACCAGGGACCAAACTTGAAATTCAGGCATTGTTCCCTGACTGGGAATTGAACTTGTGACCTTTCACTTTGCGAAACAACGCCCAACCAACTAAACCATACTGGTCAGGGCTAATAATTGCTTTTTAAAATACGCAGAACAAAATAATCTCTTGTCCTTGTGAGATTAGTTTGGACATGTGAAGTACTGGATATGTGATAGAATATTCTGTGTTGGAGTTTCTGGCTTGTTAGAAAATACAATATATGGTTAGGGAAATTAGTGCCTTTTTGGAATATTTATTGTACAGATGAGAATAATAAATCTGAAGTTGGAATATCCTTATTTCTTGCCTTTAGGGCTTCCGGGCCAGCTTCAGGAAGTGAGAATGATATATGATAACAACCTCAGGGGAATTAGAGAGCATTTAATCAAGAGCAGGGTAATATTGTACCAGTTACCCGTATTATTTATTTTTATTTTTTATTGATTGATTTGAGAGAGAGAGAGGAAGAGGGAGAGAAAGAAAAACATCGATTTGTTGTTGCACTTATTTATGCATTGATTGATTTTTTTTTTTAATGCCTGAAACAAAAAAGATCTAAAACCACAGCTTCCGGAAGAACAATTTATTCTTGCCAGTCTTGTACCTCTCTTGGAACTTGACCTTAGCCTCCCATTGGGCCTTGTGTTTCAGAGCAGGGTCTCTAAAGATGTCCTTGTTGGTGACAGTTTTGTCCAAGGGGATATCCAGAGTATCTTGTGGGCGTGAGGTGATCGTAGTTACAAACTTTCACAAAAGACTTGATCTTAGACCTTTTGGCAGTTTCCTTCTTGCCCATGGCAGCTGTCACTTTGTGGGGATAGAGGTCAATTCCAGCCACCAGAGCATGGCTGTAGGGGCAGTCTGATGTACCATCATCAATGTTCTTCACAATGATCGCTTTGCGTCCGGAGTAGCGTCCAGCCAGGACCAGTACCACCTTCCTGGGTTTCATAAACTTGCCCATTTTGACAGTAGCCACAGGGGCCTACAGCAGAAAGGAAAGAACCTGGTTGGTTGATTCTTGTGTGTCTTGGTTGATTCTCTCTGACGGGAGATTGAACCTATAACCTTGGCATATTGGGCGATGCTGTAACCAACTGGGCAACCCAGCCAAGGCTATTAAGTGAAGTAAGTAAATGATAATGGTTGTGTGGTAGAACATATCTTGAAGGAAAAATAAGTTGGAGGGGAATTGCGGGAGAGGAACGAATAAGGAATGATGGTGAGGAGGGATGGTTCTCTTTTTCTGGGCAGAAAGAACACAGATCAAGCAAGGCATGGATCAGTATAGAGTTATATATAGGAAGGGCCTTCCTGAGGAATAAATAATGTTATGTAAAATAAATGTTTTTTTTAAAGATTGTATTTATTTTAGAGAGGGTGAGGGAGGGAGAGAAACATCAATGTGTGGTTGCCTCTCACACACCTCCTACTGGGGGACCTGGCCTGCAATGCAGGCATGTGCCCTGTTCACAGTCCGGTACTCAAATCAATCCACTTACCCACACCAGCCAGGGCAAAGACCAAGGTTCTTGCCAACTCTCTTTCACCTTGTGATATTGGTGGCATCTTCAGGCTTCCTATAAAGTAACTAGTGGTTTGAGATGTCATGTTTAGCACCATTGGAGGAAGAGGGAGTGTATCTTCCTCATCTTTAGGGTGGAAGAAATTTTTCTCACAATTATCTCTTGGAGATCTTCCAGTGGGCTTTCACTCATGTCTTATTGGCTGGGATTGGGTTCCATGCCCATTCCCAATCATAGGCAAAGAAGAATGGGTTAAAATTAATCCATTAGGATAGAGGATATGGGAGAGTCAATCACAAATGTCTGTTATAACAGTGATTTGAAAAGTGAGTAGTATGTGTTTAGTATGTGAGTAGTTTAGTATGTGAGTAGTATGTGAAAATGTGAGTAATGTGTGTTTTTAATCAGTTTTGATATCTACTGTGTTTCTGGGGGAAATTGAAAAAAATGTATTTCTCTCCCTAAGATTTTTGTGTCTGTAGTAGCTCATCTTCGAATGTCCTTATTTGTAAAAATTGGTGCCTAACCAGAAAGACATCTGAGTGAAAAAGAGGGTGACTGATGCATGTGCCATAAGCACTGTGATCTCCTGACTCTTGAGCTAAGCAATGAGAGAATGGGAAGGTTGGAATTTATTTTTTCCTAAAATGCATGTTTTGAAAAGAGCATTTCCACTTCTTTCCTTGAAAGAGGAAATCCATTGAAAAAAATGTATTTTATAACCTTGGCTATTTGGGGGCCTAGTTAAATCTAGCAGTTGAGTTTCAAAAGTTCTTCAGCAGCAGTAGTAAGATTATTTTGTGGTGGGTGTCTTTGAACATATTTAAGTATACATTGCAAAGGACTTTGCCTTATTTGGTGTTTTTCATTCTCCTTTGGATTTCAGAAGCCTCAGATTAGGGCTCTAGTTCGCCATCTATTGGTCCTTGATTTGTATGTTTAACACCCTTACGCTACACTTTGTGGAATTATTTTTATGTGGAGATATATTTGTGTACATTTTTTAATCAACTAAATATTCTTCTCCAGGATTATACATTAAAAAGTCAAGAGTAGGATCTCTGGATGTGTATACAAATATGTTTACATATATTAGTTTATTCTTTATGTAATCTGACTTGGTGACTTTCTTAATTGGTTGCTTTTGGTATTTGAGAACGACTATGAGAGAATGATTTCAAGAATACAAATGGAAACTTATGAAAATATAGGTGCAGATGCTATAGGAGCTGTGAGTTAGTGTAACTTTGTGGGAGGGCCAAAGCTGTTTTTCTGACTAGCAGAAGTGAGGCATACCACCGGATATTGGTTCTGGTAAGCCACAAAACAGTATCGAGCATTTCTCATCTTCATTTTCGGTAGTAGAACATACTCTCCTCATCTGCTGAATTTGATGATTGAATCGTTGGAAACATTTTTTATTCAGTCATTTAAAATAATATTTTGATGAATCCCAGAGGGTTTGTTTTTTAAATCTTAAAGCACTTAATTCATCTTTTGGCAACTTTATCTTTAAAGGTTGATGGAATATAATTTGTGTAAATGTCACACTTTGCATTGCATTACTGATTTTATTTATTTTTTTAACCTAGAAAAGTTTCTATTATTTTAAGATCTTGTTTTGGGAAGTGAATAAAATACTGACAAGCTGGTCATGAGAAAATGATAAAGCGCCACTTACTTTAGACCAATGGTAGGAAGGTTGGAAATTTGCTTTTTCTTGAGATTTGGGTTTCTTTATGGAGTTCTTTGTTAAACTTTTAACACATAGTAGTAAACTTCCTTTTGGTGGTGACAGGAAACATAAATACTCATTGTGTAATGCCATTTGCCTGTTTTGGCGGATCTGCCAAGCCCTGACACCCAAAACAACACGCGTGCTTCTTAACGAAAACTACAGTTCCCAGCGAGCCTGGCTGGTGGACCTTCACTTCCCCTCTTGTTCCCAGCTTTTCCCGCAAGGGCTTGCCCGGCGCGGGCCGTAGCCCGCGCCTGCGCAATGACGACGTGCGCTTTTTTTTTTTTTTTCTTTTTTTTCCCCCCTGGCGGCTGCGGAGCGCGGCGCTGGGGCTAATGCCCAGGCGTGCTGCAGTGTACGGAGGCAGGCTGCTAGGACAAAGGGCGACAGGAAGCACTTCACTGGCCGAGGAGCTTCCTACCCGATTCAGCGCACGTTAGCCCTGGAATAGGCTGGCAACGTCTGCAATAGCCTACGGGCATTATTACACAGTGCAAACAATTCCTCGTCCACGTCCTCTCGGTCCACCGCTCCTGCCCGCCTTGTCCCTCATAGCCGGCGCGCGGCCCCACCAGCCCCAGCGCAGAGGGAACGTGACGGCGTCAGTGCCTCAGGTTAGCCTCACCTCAGCCGAAGCAAGGGCCCGCTCCCGCCTGCCGCAGTGCCGTGTGCCGCCGCCGCCGCCGCCACAGGTCTTGGAGCAGCTGGGGCCCTGTGCCGTGGCTTCCGCAGACGGAGGTGCAGCAACTGCGGCCGCGACGAGGAGCCATGACTGAGGCGGCGGCGGCGACTGCGGCCGCGCCTCCTGGCAGCCCGTGGGGGCGGTGCGACGGGCGCCCCCTGGCGGCGCGCCGGGGCGGAGCGGCCCTTCGCCGCCGCAGCCGCAGCCGGCGGAGGCGCTGCTGTCCCTCCTCCCCGTGTCCCCGGCGCTCGCCCGCTCGCTCGCTCGCTCCATTCTCCCTCCGCTTCAGATTAAAGGGGGGGAGGGAAAAGGAGCTCGGCCGCCATTTTCCCAGTGCCGCCGCCACCGCCGCCACCGCTCACCGAACCGGCGGGAGAACCGAGCACCGTAGCGAAGCCGACTCGTCTCGCCGCTGCGGCGCGGGGGACGGCCAGAGCGCGCTCCCCGGCCAGGAAGAGACGTCTGGGGGTGGCGGCCGGGGTGCGGGTTCGGGCTGCAGACGGCGGCGCTTGTTTGTGCGGGGCGGGGGGGGGCGGCTTCACCCTCTGCCCCCGCCCGCCCGTCCTCCCCGCCGGGCTGCGGTCCCCGGCCGTGCCCAGGCCCCGCCGGAGCCGAGGAAGGCCGGAGAAAGGGTCCAAAAGAGAAGAAAAAGCGGCCGCTCCCCGCCGCCTTCCCCTCCCCCTCCGCCTCGCCCCCCCGCCCGGAAAGTCAGGGCGGCTCCGGGCGCCGGGGGGGAGGAGAGCGGGGGGCCCGGGCCGGAGCCGCCGCCGCGCGCCCCCGCCCGCCGCCGGCTCTCGGCGCCCAGGCCGGGGGCTGTTTGCAAACTGCGCCCATTTTGTGGGGCTGAATCCGCCCGGGCTACGCTCCTCCATCACGTGGTAGGTGCTGCTGCTGCTGCTCCTTTCCTCCACCTCCTCCCGCTGCCCTTTCTCCTTCTCCTCGCTCTCCCTGTGGCTCCCATTTCTCCCTCTCTTTGTTAGTTGTAACTGGAAAGGCAGGGCAGGGCAGGAAAAATCCCCGGAACTTTAAATGGCCTCTCTGGGCTTCCCCGCTGCGGGTCTGGGGCTGGGAGTCGCCCCAAGGGCGGGGGTGTGCGGGGGCCCTTCCCCACCAGCTGCCGCCTCGTTCGCCAGCTTTTCCTTTGGCGTTCTATTTAAAAATGAGGCCTTAAGAACACGATTTATTCCCGTTAAAAAAAAAGCAACAAAAACAAACTCTGGCTCTCGCCTTGAACTTCTTCACTGCAAAAGGCCTTTCACTGCTCGAAACACACATCTTGCATGTTTCTCGGTGTATATCACAACTCTTGATTGTTTAGTTAGATGGTTATTTGTTTCATTTATTTTTGTTGCCTGTAAATTGAGGTCACTTAGGTTTTCAGATCTGGTTTCCCTCAGGCGGACGTGTTTTTTTTTTTTTTTTTTTTTAAACTAAAGAGGAAGAGGCATTTATTTGCTTTTAAGTGAGTTTGGGGGGCCTGTTTTCCGGCTGACGGTCTTTTGATTCTCGGCATATAGTTTTGGTTGTTCTTCCATGTGATAAACAGTAGCCTCATATTTTACTTAAAACCCTTTTGTTTTCCATTTTCCCAGTGTGGTGTTTTTGAGAAACACGTTACCTAACTATTGCTTATTGGATTGCCTTAGGGGAGAAGGAGTGACATGATGGCGCCACTTTAAATTGCTCTTTCCTCCTTCTCCGTTTTTCCCCTTTATTCTAGAGGTCACTGGTGCACTTTTCGTGACCTATTAATAAAAATGTACTTGAGAACATTAACAGTACAACTCGTAGGGCTAGAGTCTGGTATCTTAAGGGTCGGGAGACGCGAATCCCAAGGTCCCCAAAGTTCCGAGAGATCTCCCTAGTCCTGCCTCGCCTCCCTCCCCTCCATTCACAATCCCGGTGTTGCCATCTCCTTTGTCACGTGGTTAGCAATCATTGTGGGGTTTTTTGTTTGTTTGGGGTGTGTTTATATTTTTAAAATCACCAGAAGAACCTACCCCTTCCCCTTTGGAGTGAGCAAAACGTTTTAGTTGTTTTAGTTTTAGAGTCAGAGAACATTTCTGAAAAACGATAAAATTACATAATCTTTGCCTTGCATAATCATGATATAGTTATAGATTGTTACCGAACTTCGTGTTTAAAGCACTTAAAAGAATGGAAAAGTAGTGCCTCGGAATATGTTTTTCCTGTCAGAATAGTATAATTTCTATTTTTCCTACTTTTGGGGTCATTTCAAGTGCCACTATTTATAAAGGTTTAAGTGGGTGTGTTTTCCCCTCCCCACTTCCACAGGCTATACTTGATTCCGTATCTAACATACTGTCTGACCAATTCAGAAGTTTTCAATTTTATCCACTTTTGTCAGTTAAAGCTATTTTTATCTCCTAACAACAGTAAATACTTTTGAGTAATAATTGTATTTTATTTAGAGGTATTTTATTACATTTCTGTTGTGCTTTTGATCTGGAGAAATTTTGTTTTTAATCCTGTGGGTTTAAATGAATGTTCACGTATCTGTTTCTTTATACCAGTTTTCCTAATAATTGGATAAATTCCTGCTTTATAAAATACCAAGCATATTGCTGTTTTTCTATACAGGATACTAGCCACTTTTATAATTTAAAAAAATATTGCGGTTTAAGAAACATTTTTTAAAGTAAATATGAAGTGTAGTGGTTTTTAAAAATGCATTCATTGTTGTCCTCTTACTATGTATATTTTCAATGGTTTGGGTCATTTTCTTTCCTAACAGTTACATCATGTCATGTGATATGAGCAGTGTGATGTGTAGTTCTAAAAATAAGGCAAGGTAAAAATGCTCATCTTTTGAGAATTTAAAATATGTATTATAATTGTGGGAGAGCTGATCTATATTTCTGATTTTGGTCATGGAATTTTGATTTCAATTTCCGTGAGGTTTCTCCAACAAAGTATGCAATTCTTTTGACCTTTAGAATATTTGATGTATTTGTTAGTGATCTCATGATTGGAGGTGATTAACTTTGTTTCTCAAGTGTGCACTCATTGGAGAAAGACATTAGATGTGACAAAGATTCTTAACACCTGTATTATGGTTGGGTCTCTGATGACTGTTTCATTGAAATATATGTGAGATAAGTGTTTTTGATTTGTGCCTGTAAACAGTTAAGAGAGTAATCAATTAAATATTGATGGAACCTTGAGGAGGGTGGGTTTTCTATCCTACCTGTGTGACTCTAATGAAGTATTGAGAGATGTTCTTGCTTCTTTCCTGAAAGCCTCATTCAGAACATTAGTATTTGACTTTGTGCTTTACCAAAGTCAGATGTTAACCTTTTGTCTGGTTTTCTTGCCTACACATATGAGTTCTCTGGCTAAATCTTGAGAGCATTCTTTGATTATTAGGTGGGTTATCATCCTGTTGAGGAAAATTTTGGAAGCTAGAAAAGGAGTAAGCCTTAGTTTACTTTTTAACTTTTATCAAGGTGAGAAGAAAATAACTACTCCACTTTTTTCTTCTTCAAACATTGCCAATACTCCTCGATCTCTGGTAATGCTATCCTGTAACCTACATCCTCTGAATTTTATTGAATAGCCATAAATTTCCATTGTATTTCTAAGTGAAAACAAGTTTTAGGTTTGTGTTGTTGCTATAACCTGACTCATATAACCTGTAAACATAGGGCCATGTGGTTGATATTGTTGGTTTAGGAAGATATTTTCGTATTTGGTTCTAGTTAGGAACTTTTGTGAATAAAGCGTTGTCTTGTCATATTAGAAACCGTTTTTAAATGTAAAAAAATCATACTAGTCCATATTGTGTTTTCTAAACAGTAGTCATTGAAAATCTGTGTTTAAAGAGTAATGCTTATTCCTCTTATATTTTATCTGCTTGCTTGGGGGGCTTGGTAGGGTTTTTTTTCCTTCCTGAGACCATTAAGACAAATTTCAGTGACTTCCTTTCTCTGGAGAGGTTTTTTAAATAAATTGATTCTTCCCCCCTCCCAAGGATCTCTCCATTCCCTTGAGTTTGGAAAGGAGGGAATCGTGCGTACTAAGTATGTAGTCTTCAGTTGGTTGCCCCAGAGTAAATTTTATTATTGAGTGTTTTTTTAGAGGTTTAAAAGCACCTTTTCTTTGCCCTATTTTAAGCAAGTTTCTGCCTTGATTGGTTAGACTGTTCTAGGTTTCAGGAATCCTCTTTTACATTAGTACCCTTTTACTTGATCGCTTTATAAAGAAGTCCAGTGCAGGTGTCTCAAAAATCCCAAACACCTGGCCTGCCTGCTGTTTCAATGCAAAGAATATTTGAACCATGTCCTTTACCTAAAGTAGGACTTTTATTTCTTGGAGATCTGTATTAAGACTGGTTTTTCAGTCTTCATGTGGCTTCTGAAGATGTACATTTAAATTATAGTTTTCTATTCTAATAAATTGCGCATTAGCCTCTGGGCATACTAAAAGTTTTGTAGAAATATTCTTGCCAAAGTATAATAATTCATAACACAAAACAAGATTCATCAGTACTTCCCATTCTCTAAAATGTGAGATCAAAACTTAGTGAAACCACAGTAATGGTTATAAAAGACAATGTGAATTGGAAAAGACAAATATCCCAACATTTGAAGGTCACTAGAAGAGGTAGGAGGTCAGTTGTGTCTTTGGGGTCACTTGCAGATTGTAGGGACAGTTGTGAGTCAGGAAGAGGCCAGTTGGGAGGGTCACTATTAATTATTCAGTTATCAGTTGGTTCTACGTTATGCCATGTGCCTGTCCTTTAGGATGTAGGGTAAAATGTATAGGAGAAAATAAGCCAATAAGGTATAATTTACCAAAAAGCCTGGACTCCAACCAGGACTGAAATTGAGATATTTTTATTTTTTCTTTTTAAAGATTTTATTTATTTAGAGAAGGAAAGGGAGAGAGAAAGAGAGGGAGAGAAACATCAGTGTATGGTTGCCTTTTGCATCCCCCCCCCCCCCCCACCTGACCCCACAACCCAGGCATGAACCTTAGACTGGGAATGAATTGGTGACCAACCCTTTGATTTGCAGGCTGGCACTCAACCACTGTGCCACACCAGTCAGGGTGAAATATTTTTCTTTGTGTGTTAAACTTTTTCTTGTCTTTATTAGAATAAAGGTAAAGCTAATATGCAGGACATGAAGAAACTTACTTCAAAATGGAAAACACAGCTCATATTTATGAATGAAAAGCAAACAAACTTGGGTAGTTTAAAAGAAAAACTTAAAGATTTATATATGAAGATTTTAAACCTTAATGCCAGGAGGCTCTGAAAGTGGAGACCTTTGAAATTGTCTTTCCATTGGGTAGCGAGTCTGGAAGATGTAACAACTGCTTAATAAATGTTACTTTATGCAAGCCTTGCTTTTCCACGACTTTAACTAGTTCCATAATATTAAAAAACTTTTTAATCCTCACCTGAGGATTTTTTAAAATTTATTTTTTATATTTTTTAATAATTTTTGGAGAGAGAGAAAGGGAAGAGATAGAAACCTGGATTGGTTGCTTTCTGTATGTGCTCCTGGGGAACGAACCTACAACCTTTTGGTGTATTGGTGGATGCTCCAACCAGCTGAGCAAGGGCTAGCCCCATAAAATTTTAACATTTGAATGTCTTAACCTTAATAGGGAATTATTCAGCTATATATTTTATTGTTGACTGTAAACTTGCCCTTTTTTTCCTAGTTTTAATTTTTTAAAAAATTAATTTCTTCCCCAAGTTTTTGAGAATCGGGAAATGTAAGTTGGAGGTAAATTCAGTGAGGTTTTATCTAAATGTTATCAAAAACTCTGGTTCTTGTTACTTGAACCAGGAATCCCAAATGAGATCTCACTCTGAATTTTGAGTATAGCAGATTCGGCCCTTGTTTGGAAAAAGTTGCTTGAGTGGCATCAAACTTAATGGAGTCCCTCACTTTTTAATTTCTTTTTAAAAAAGGGTCAGCTTAGTTTAAGGTCAGACCCCATTAATCTCAGTTGGAAGGGAAGTGTTGGGGAATATAAAAAACGAATAAGAATTTTGTTAGAACATTAAATGAGGAAATTGCTAAAAACTGATATCCAGGCTTTTTTTTTTTTTTTTGCTGCTTGTTATTTGGCCTTTATGGCTGCTTATTAGCACCTCCACTAGAAGGTGTGAAGGGATAGAGGCGAAAAGCTAATTAGTTTAATTTCTGATGTTTGCTAGTGTAGAGGTTTTGTAGAAATACTAGTTTGATAAGTTGAACTGTTGGGAAAATTTCATTAAATTGTTCATACAGTGTCATGAAGAACTGAGGATTTGGAAGAGCTTAAGCCCATATTAAAAAAAAAATTGGGCAGCTGTTTTTGCAGTTAACTGGTTTACTGCTTACCTCCTAGTTTTCCCTTGGCCTCCCTATGGAATGCAAGAAGGATGTTAGTATTAATATTTAACGCTTCCCTGGCATTGGAAAAATTAATTTTGTCATTAATTCAGTACTCTAAAGGGATATGGTAGGCTTCAGTGGGATCCCTGGAATTTGGTCAAGGATCCCTGCCAAGAATAACCTGTTTGCTTTTGGACTGTTTGGACCCTTCAAGAAGTCTTCAATTTTAGGATTGTTCAAACACTTGTATTGTTAGAGTTTGTTAGAAAGAGATGAGATTAAAAGGTACATTTTTTTTTCTTCTTTGTCTTTTTGTGAGCTAGACTGGGAGGAAATTTGAATTCAGTGGTTGAATAGAGGATAAACACCAATAAATATTTTGATAGGCAGTCATCCTTCAAATTTTTTAATGTTTTTAAACAAACAGGATCATGCTTTATATGGCTTGATTATTTTCCCCATTTAGCTGTATATCAGGTTTTTCACATCAAAACGTACAGTTTTCTTTATAAATAACTGCGTAATCTAGTATGTCTTTAAGTTTAGAATTTTTTGTATTACAGTTGAAAGAACTGTGTATACATCTTTATGGATCTACAAGAATATTTCTGTTGGATAGGTTCCTAGAAGTGCAGTGACTGGGTAAAAGTTTGGTTAATTGCATTTAAATTTTTGGTAGATTTTGTCTTCAAAAGGCTTAGGTAACCAAATTTAATAGTTTAAAAGGTACAGTTAAAAAGTTTGCCAGTCTGAGTGCAGGTGCTTGGCAATATTAGTGACTGGAACTTGAGGTAGTTGAAGTCTGTCCTAGATTCATTTGGTGCCTGCTTCTTGTTAGGTCATCACTTTAAGATGAGACATCCACTTTAACTTCATAATGGATCTCCAGCTGAAGCACTCAACGTAGAATGCTCAGGTTAACTGGCCTATATTGGTCCGATGTCTGCCAGGTACACTGCTACATGTAGGGGATAAAGATAACACAAACCACAACCCCCTTTTAAAGAAGTAGTCTAGGGGAGGAATGGAAAGACAAAACTGGGAGTTTTATATTACATTATGAGCTGTTGTCTAGGATGTCATGGGGGTGCGTGCAGGTAAAACCCTAGGAGAGACCCCTATCTCAACTTGGAATGAATAGGGAATACTTGAAATCGCATGTGATCTTGGAGAAGAAACAGCATGGAAAAGCCTGGAGCTATAAATATGATTCAGGAAGTTTGGATTGGGGACAGTTTGGAGATGAGGCTGAGTGTAAAAATGGGGGTAGATATGCTGTATGGGGAGTTGAGATTCATCCTTTACTAGTGTCACTGAAGGATTTTAAGTAGGAGTACAACCTGCTCAGATTTATGTTCCCTCCTTCCTGCCATCTTTTCATCCTTTTTTCCTGGTAATCATTTTGGTAGTGGGTGCTAGGTTGAAGGCTTGATGAGACAGGAAGAAAGAACAGTTGGGAGATTATTACTGCTTGGGTTACTGTAGTGCATAATGAGGTTCTGAACTAAAGCAGTGGCATTAAGGACGGAATAAATGTGCCTATCATTCTGCCTATTTTGAACTCTCCCTAGTCAGCCTTCAACATCTAGTCAGAATGTCAGCTCTTTCTGGAACCCTTCCTTGACCTCTTCAGGCTTTATCATCTGGGTTTTCCTTCGCACCTATTTTCTATTTTTTTCTGTTGCAATAATGAAACAAAATTTTTAGTGTCTCCACGCTAGACCATGAACTTCTGTAGTCTTCCTGTTATTTATGTCTGGTATTAGTATATATTTAAATGAGATGTCTATGATAGACGGTACCTGAGTGATTGGGATAAGGATTCATTCACATAGGGAATGCTGAGGGGCAGGAATGGGTTTTGGGTTGATGTTGGGGGTCATGGAATGGGTTTTGGATATGGGATTCTTGAAGTAGCAGTATGGTGGATGCTAGACTGTACATGTTCTTTAGGTTTCAACTTTGATATTGTTCCCTCTGGGAAGCCTTCTGTAATGACACCCACTCTCAGCCTGTGTGAGGGCCCCTTAATAAGGACTCCTTGGATTCTCTGATGACATAGTAGTATCAGTCTTTACTTGTCTTTTTCATCACTGTAGGCACTTAGTGTGGTGATTTTACTGTTGTAGGCATTTTAATAAAATGTTATTGGAGATAATCAGTATTCCTAAGTCAACTTTCCTTTAAAGACTAAAATTCGAAATCTAGTGTCTAGCAGTTAAGGCCCTTTCAATTTAAACCTAGCCTTAAACTACTTAGCGTAATGGCTTTAAAAGTGCACACTTGAGAATTTGGGATATGAATGGAATCCTGCTTTCTTCAGCTTAGGAATTGTGTAATCTTGGGCTCATCACAACTTCTGAATGTCAAGTTTCCTCATCTATAAAGTGAGAATAAGAGTACTTTACTTGTCTTACAATGTTATTGTGAAGGGAAATGAGAGCACATCTAAAAAGAGCACAGGACTGACACAGGAAGAGGTCAGTTAATGTTAATGAACAGCAGTCATAATAATAACCTCCATTCAGAGCCTTGATTCCTTTAGTAATTATAAACCTTTTTGATTAAGAAGTCCTGTTGGTATAGGAAAGTGTTAGAGAGTGGGTTGGTGAACATTATTTCTTTGTTTATAATAAAAATTATGCCTCCTGTTCCCTGTTGTATTTCATAACATATCTACATTTGGTTCCATGTAGAAAAATGCTTTCCACTTTGTCCCATAATGTAACTTTCAATACTTGATCACAAATCACTACCTAGCTGCTATCTTTTTCTCTCTTCTTGAAAAGCCGTACATGTACTGCATGGCTCATCCAAATTGTTTTGTGGATCATCTCTCAGATCTTTTCCCATTGATTGTCAGTTGCTCAATTAGAGTTTCTTCATTTTTCTCTGTTCAGCAAAATCATACCTAAATTTGAAGGCCTACCTCACCAAATGTGTTTTGATTACTCTAGTCCAGTCCAGTCAGTAAGTGCTTACAATGCTTACTGTGTACCAAGCTGTGGGTAAAGTTAGCATGCGAGAAAAAGATGCTAAGGAACACTGCCTGTTTTGGAAATAGAATTAACAAATTGACAATTAGGGAACATTCAGATAATTTGAATTAAGTGATGGTGACTTGAAGTACATCGTACAATTTAAGCAGGAAGAAAGCAGTGTGAATCTGAGTAGTACAGAAAAGTTTCTGTGGAGATGTTATATATTGAACAATTAATAAAGCGTTGGGCCTAAATGGTAGAAGGGCCTTCCATGTAGAAGCAGTAGCCTAAAGCAAAGATTGTGGAGTTTGGAATCTGGGGGTGAGTTCTAGGTCCATGCCACCTGACACAGTTATTCTTAATATGTTTGAGGTTTATCTTGGAGAATTTTTACTTGTGGAAAAGGCACTGGAAGCTATTTTATAGTAGAGAAGTGAGGTGATAAAAGGGGGGGAATGGATTGGAGGACATCAGCAGGAAGCGGCTATGATTTAGGTGTCAGCTGACGAGAACCCTGCCTGGATTTGGGTTGGTAGTGTTAAGAAGAAAGAAATTATTCCACACCTTATGATTTCATCATAAAGAAGATGAAGTTATGAAGGAAAAGAGAGCCTTATCTCCTGTCCTTAAGAGCCTTTAAATTAATGTTTGTATCACTTAATTGGTGCTTCTGCAAACTTCAGTGCCTTCCAATTTCTGGATTTAAGCTTGGAGAAGACTTTGACCATACTACTGTGGTGACCATTTTAGTTGAGGTTTTTGTTGCATCCTGTGTGGGTTGTTGCAGTAGCTTCTTTATTGCATTTTCCTTTGCCTTTTTATTTTCTTTTAATCCATCCCACTCAGCTGGTCTCTCTAAAGCACAGTTCTGATGTGTTATTCCCCATTTGAAAAGCCTTTAATGACATTCTGCTGCCATTCTGAGTAAAGATTGGCTATTTAAGGTTGTCCATTAATGATCTGGCTTCAGACTGCCTTTCCACCTTTTTCTGTACTGTGTCCTCTGTTAACTTAAACTTATATTTCAATCAAATCGAACATTTCTTTTAACCTTCAGGATATCCTATGGTTTCCTACAGCATGGCATTTTCCGGTGCCATTTCCTCTCACTAGAATGTTACTTACCATTCTCTTGTTCTAACTTTTACATAAAGAAATTTTAGTAAATTTCCAAATTTCAGCTGACATTTGACAGTTTTACACGACACTTCCCTAACCATCCTTCCTTCTTCTCTTTCTTTCCCTTGTGCAGAGTAATGAGGTAATGGGGAAAGAGGTTAGCAGAAGCCACATTTTGGGTGAACTTTTCTTCCCCATCTGATTTTTGCTTCTGTTTTCAGTGAGAGAATGTGGTGATTGGGCAGCTAAATGGACAAACCCTCCCCCTTGAGTTTCTGCAGCTTATCAACATTTTTACAAGGTGGATGCTGCCAGTTTATTTTTGTGTATTTGGGAGTCCCATCTTGGGAACTAATGAGGAATAAGGCATACTTTGCATTTGTAGGTGTGGAGTTCTGACTTGTAGTATTTGAAGCAGCCAGCTGTTGATATATAGAAAGAATATATCTTTATGTCTGTAAGAATATATCTTTATGTGTAGATGGACAGACAGACATAAAGATAGATACAGAGTCTGTATCTCTATCTCCAAAATTTCGCAATTGTCAGGTGTGATTTTTACCCCCTGTGGGACATTTGACATGTCTGGGGACATTTTTGGCTGTCATAATTTGTAGGAGGGTGCTACGTATGTAGTGGGTGGAGACCAGGAATGCTGCTAAACATCCTACAGTGCACAAGAGAGACCTCCCTCTCCCTACAACAGAAAATTATTCAGCACAAGATGGTCAATAGTGCTGAGGTTGAGAAACTGCCCTAGGGATATGTTTTTGCTTTCTAAGTCCTACATGTGTTAGTTGGAAATTTGTCCTTGAACCTATACTGCAGTTTAGAGTAATGGAATCATAAGTGTAGGAAGGAACCGTAGAAATCACACATTTGAACTTTATTTCAACTTATATTCCTCAGAACAGTTCTGCATGATATTAATAGGTGTAATGGGAAAAAAGTGTTAGTTTGTTAAAGAAGTTTGGTAAATGCAAATATATTTGCATATTTAGTATGATGAAGGAAGTACATTGTGGATCTCTTATCAGGGAAGTTTTTCCCAAATATGTTTGGCTGCTGAACCTATCTGACATTTTTCCTGTCCCCAAAATGCTTCCTTGGAACTGACAGGGAAACCATTACTTACCTAATCCAATCTTGTATAGCAGATAGGTCCTTTCTTTTTTGTCTGTTTAAGCTTACTGGAGAATCTTAATTTATGTCAGTGACAGCAAGTACATTAGCTTCCTCTGCATTTGTCAAATTGTAGATTATTAGATGAACTAAAACTTGGGGTATATTAGGTTTCTTATTTTGAGTGTACAGTGTAACTTTATTGCTTATCCCCACCAGTAAATTGGAAATTATATTTCCAGTCTGAAACCTACTGCCCAGGTTGTTATGAGGATTAATAAGCTAATTGAAGCTTTTAATGCTTTGTATTATTGGGGGGAAGGTGATTTATTATGAGCTGTTGTGCTGTTTTTGTAAAACTCCTTAAGTTTGACAGTTTGTAAAAACTGCTTTAAGTTCAACAATTTGCTTTAAATTGTTGGATAGTAAAGCATTTGGGAGTCAAGTGGGATGGGAATCATTGTTTTAATCAACATTTTGCTGGGTATGTTAAATTTTTGGGAAATTACTGTGACGTTATACTTTCCTTAGATTTTTGACTTTTTAAAAAGATGTTATTTATTGAGTTTTAGAGAAGGAGAAGGGAGAGAGAAAGAGAGGGAGAGAAACATCAATGTGTGAGAGATACATGGAATCAGTTGTCTCCCACACACCCCCAACTGGGGACCTGGCCTGCAACCCAGGTGTGTGTGTGCCCTGATGGGAATTGAACTGGTGACCCTTCCGTTTGTAAGCTGGCGCTCAATCCTGATCCACACCACCCAGGGTAGATTTTTTTACTCTTAAGTGTTTGCATTATTTTGTTTTTCTTCCTTCCCTTTTATTATACATATAAATAGTACGTGTTTATGGTGGAGACTACAAAGCTAGAAGACAAAATAGGTGAAGAATCTTATCACCTAACTTTTCAAACAAAAATGAACTCATAGTTCTTTTGTACAATAATACCCTTAGATTTCTTTAGCAGTGAAGCAGGGATGTTTTCATGTGAATAAATATAGCTTTGTATTTTTTATAGTTGCATAGTATTCCACCACATGGATATTTAAGTTATTTGGTCTTTTGTTTGCTTTTTTTAAAATCATAAGCAACACCATGAAATATTAAAAGGAAAGTAAATCTAGATATATAGCAAAAATATTTTAAAAATTCTTAAGCTTAGTGATGATTTACGACAGTTATACTTGCTTTATATTTTTCCTGTGCATTAAGAAGTCCCATAGAAGTTTTTTTAAATTTGTTTTTTGTCTGTAGGTTACAATAATGGTGCAAATAATGGGTGTTTGTGTCTGGCACTAGGTTTAAGTAATTGAAAATATCTAATTTAATCACAGAAACCTTGTAAAGTAGGCTTTGTCATTCATAGATAAGGAAATGGAGGGAACCAGAATAGTTAAAATAATTTAAATGAGGGTGGGGTCGTGATGTGACTCTGGAACTGCTCTCCTTATCTGTGAATGCCTTTGAGGGTAATATGGAATCTCAGCAGAGCATTTCAAGTCAGTTAAGGGAGAGGGTTGTAGATTTCTTTTTTTTTCTAACAGTAGTATTGTTCTGGTGTAGAAAGATAAAGATTTAGGAGTTAGGAATGGAATTCCTTCTGAAGGTTGCTTTGCCCCTTCCTACTTATTTAGGTGATTGTTTTAGTAACTACTAGCCCCAGTGCATTTCATGGGGATATTGAGACCAAAGGGCTCAAGAGTGTAAACAAAAAACTCTTACCTTTGAGATGTGTGATTAATGTCTAGTTCACAGATGTACTTTCACAGGGTTAGAGAGATCTTGAAAGAGGTGGGATTTGAGGCCACAGATTTTTCTTTAAGTTGTGAATGTTAAATAATTGAATAATTCTAAAATAACAATGGAATATTTACTGCTTTAAGTACTTCTGTGGTGTGATATTAATTATGACTTGCTTTTATGTGTGCTGAGTGAGTCTGGGTTTTTCCTGAGTAAGTTTTGTTTAAGCTGTGTAATACCTATATCCATGCTTGGGTCCCAAGAGGGAGGTTGTTTTCCTGCCATTGCTGAGCCTTACTATATAGTGCTTCTTGGATAGCAGGCTACAACAACTTTTCTCACGTGTTGTATTGTTCATCTGGCGCTGATAATGTTATCCTTGCATTGCTAGTATCAACTGTGTATTGATACCAACTCAGAAGAGGAGATTGAATTGATGGGAAAGATATGATAGGGATTTGTGTTTATGGGAGAAAATGCTTTGTATACTATAAAACTAAACACATTTTGCATTGGTTCATCTGTCTGTTGGTCTATAGCACAGCCATTTATAATCTATTAGGATTTGATACTAACTTTAAAACCATCTGGCTGGTTGTGACTCAGTGGATTGAGTGCCAGCCTGTGAACCAAAGGGTCACCCATTCGATTCCCTTTCAGGGCATATGCCTGGGTTGCCAGCCAGGTCCCCAGTAGGGGGCGTGGGAGATGCAACCACACACTGATGTTTCTCTCCTTTCTCCCTCCCCCTTTCTAAAAATAAATAAATAAAATCTTTAAAATAAAATAAAATCAGAATTAGAAAAAGTGGACACAGAACAGTTTGTGTTACATAGACTGCCATATGCC
Source organism: Phyllostomus discolor (assembly GCF_004126475.2). Classification (NCBI taxonomy): domain Eukaryota; kingdom Metazoa; phylum Chordata; class Mammalia; order Chiroptera; family Phyllostomidae; genus Phyllostomus; species Phyllostomus discolor. Next base: position 91,280,822 of record NC_040910.2, read on the forward strand.
AGAAAGTTGATAAGGATAAAACTTGTAAGCTCCAGAAGTTTTAGTTATTTCATAGGAAGTTCATTAAAATACAGTATTAGAATGAGAAACTTTTGACAGTTATATAGAGCAGTAGACAAACTTGAACTGTAAGAATATTGGTATTTGAATGTTATCACAATCATTTACTTAAATATTTTGATATTAATGATTTGAATTGTCATAGTGTAAGAAACCTTAGTGTAGTCCTATAAGGGCCTACCATCCTATGTTGGCATTGATCTAAACATAAAAAAGTGTGACCAAATTGGAAGTTGTCCTCTTTTTTATTTTATTTTTTTAAGGAGGTAAGAGGTTGCTTTAGTTCAGCAGTTCACAAATTTTTTGGTCTCAAGGTCCCTTTGTGCTCTTAGAACATGTTGAGACAGCCTCAGAGAGCTTTTGTGGAGTATTATCAATAGTTGATATATTAGAAACTTTGAGATATTTTTTAAAATATTTACCAATTCATTTAAAAATAAACCTACTACATATTATGAGAAATAACTTTTTTAACAGAAAAATTAGTGAATAGCATTGTTTTGCATTTTTGCAAATCTTTCCAATGTCTGGCGTAATACAAAACACCTGGGTTCTCATATATGCTTTTGCGTTCATTCTATTGTGGCATGTTTTTGTTGTATATAAAGAAAATCTAGCCCTGGCTGGTGTGGCTCAGTGGTTGAGTGCCAGCCTGTGAAGCAAAGGTTTTGCCGGTTTGATTCGCAGGCTAGGGAACATGCGGGGGGTGGGGGGGGTTGCAGCTAGGTCCCCAGTGGAGGGTGTGTGAGAGGCAACCACATACTGATGTTTCTCCCCCTCTCTTTGTCCCTCCTTTCCCCTCTCTAAAAACACAAATGAATAATAAAAAAAAAAACTGGTTTCACATAGATAACGTAGTTGGAAAAGAGGAATATTTTAATAGTTATTTCAGATAAATATGGCTATCCTTTGAAATTACACCCAAACTTTACAAGTACTAGTTTCATCAAGGTTAGTTTCAATGTGGAATCTAAAACCATATCAATGAACTTTTTTTACTGTTAGATCAATGATTTTCAACAGGTGTGCTGTGGCATGCTGGTGTGCTGCAAGAATTTTTAAAACATGCAGTACCTGACTATTTAGTCAGTCAATTTGACAATCCTTTAGATTGTCAAATAAAAATTTGACAACAGCCAGCAACAATAGCCGTCCAGCGTGAAAGAATTAACATTCTACCATTTTTTGTCAGATCAGCAAAAATATTTTGTGTGTGCTGCAGAATTTTAGTAATTAATGTATGTGTGCCATGAGATGAAAAAGATTGAAAATTGCTGTTAGATTAAAATCCATTAGTCTATTTTGTACTTGCTTTTACCTGTATATGAGTTTTTCATATGGATTGGTCATTTGGTCATCTCCAGACTTACGCAGATCTTCCAAATGTTGACACATTTCATGATACAGTATCAAAAAAAATCCACATTCATTAATATCAACAATAATGTATTTAATCAGAAATAACTTTTTTAAAGTGATGGGAAAATGTTCAAGTTCGCGATGGTGGGTACAAGTTTTCAAAATACTTATTTTGGCTTGAAAACTCAGATTTTATAATATGCAATAAACATTCATTGTCAATGGTTTTTCTTGAAGTGACAGGTTCATCTTGTTCAAGAAAATGTCTGTTAACTACATAAGTTTAAGTAACCTTAGTTTGTTCATTGTTCTGCCAAGTAAAAATAATGCTAGATGAGGGAAACTTCTAGTTCGGCTTGCATCACAGTTATACAAGTGCCTTTTCTCAGACTTCTTAAAGCAGTGGAGTGCTTTATGTATATGTTCCATTTCATCACACAGAATATTTTAAAAAGCATAAGAGTAGAGATTTAATAAAACTTGTAACTTCATTAAGGACACTGTTAAGTGGACCCGACTCTTTAAAAACTAAGTGAATAGAGGGTACAATGAACCACCAATGACTGTATACTTTGGTATCTCTGCCTTGATTCGTTTTTGTACCCTCATTGCAAATACCAACTCAGGGAAGAAAAAAAAGGCAAGTAATTTTTAGTATTAGTATAAAGATAGCTTTGATCTTGTGGTCCCCTCTAGTAGTCTTTGAATTCCCAGGAAGTTCATAGACCACACTTTTAAGAACAGTTGGCTTAGTTCTTTACGTAGATTTCCTTTTGCTCTCAAATCAAATAAGGAGGATGAAGAAGATGCAAATAACTGAGATTGTTAGCTTAGTTTACTAAATCAAGGTAATGTCATTCATTACCAGAGATAATAAAACTGGGTGAGGAGCAAGTATTTTTGAAGAGGAAAGTGAATTTTGATTTTGGGGGACTTGAGGAATGTAGAGGTGGGAATGTTTATTAGTACAGCTCAGCAAGTTTTTTCCTGATTGTTAGAGGAGACTTCACCATACATACTAGTGGTTGTTGCCAGGGAAGTGAGTTGAGAGAGAGGAAGGAGGGCAGGAGAAGGAACCTTGGTATCAGGGACATCAAGAAAGGAGAATTTCAAGAATGGATTGGTCAGTACTACCTAATGCTTCAGAGAAGTCAAATAGAATGGGGACTGAGACTTGACCATTGGGATTTAATAGTGAGATTACTGGTGGCTTGCTAGAGCAGTAGGAGCCAGATTAGAGAAGTATGCAAAGGCACCTATTTATACTACTCTTTGAAGAAGTTTTGAGGTAAAGGGAAGAGACTCCTTGAGCAATTAATTTGAGAGGTGGGCTATAACTCAAAGGAGAGGACCATGAAAGAAAATTATTTACAGGTGTGATAATACAGATACACTGGTAGTATGACCTATCTTGCAGAGAAATTAGAAACTGGAGAACGCTGGGTTCTTTGGCAAGAAAAATGCACAGACCTATTTGGAATACAGACTTTTTAGTAGAGATGGAGAGTTCCTTATTAATTCTTCTCTGTTTAATTGCTAGGTGTTTAGTTTGCTACATTTACTTTAAATCCACTCATTTTAAGAAGTTTAAAGAGTTTTTTTAAATGCAGGTGATTTGACTTTAACAATCTGTGGTTCTCTCAGAATGAAACTTCTGTTTTAGCTACTTTCAGTCTGTGGTAACAAGTGATAAAAAAGAACGGTGGGTTTCTTTCTCTTGTACAGGAGTGTGTACATGCTTGCATGCTTGCACATACGCTTCCCCTGGTGCAAGATATTCAGGTCTCTGGAATGCTTGGAGGCAGAGTTTGGATTACAGCCTCAAGTAGTATTTGTATTAAAAACATGTGTTGTTTCCTAATGTGCTTGTATTTCTAACTTCCTTTTCTTCTTTCTCTTCTAGTCTGTTCTCTGGGGAGGCAGTAAGGGGCCGTCGAGCTGGCCTCGGCACCGGGAGAGGCTGGACTTCCTGTCTCTCTGTGCTGAATGGCTGCGATGGCGCCCGCTCTCACTGACGCAGCAGCTGAAGCACACCATATCCGGTTCAAACTGGCTCCCCCATCCTCCACTTTGTCCCCTGGCAGTGCCGAAAATAACGGCAACGCCAACATCCTTATTGCTGCCAACGGAACCAAAAGAAAAGCCATTGCTGCAGAGGACCCCAGTCTAGACTTCCGAAATAATTCTACTAAGGAAGACTTGGGAAAGCTGCAACCACTGGTGGCTTCATATCTCTGCTCCGATGTAACACCTGTTTCCTCGAAGGAGTCATTGAAATTGCAAGGTGTCTTCAGCAAGCAAACAGTCCTTAAGTCTCACCCTTTCTTATCTCAGTCCTATGAACTCCGAGCTGAGCTGTTGGGGGCACAGCCAGTTTTGGAGTTCTCCTTAGAAAATATTAGAACCATGAATACAAGTGGTCAGACAGCTCTGCCACAAGCACCTGTAAATGGGTTGGCTAAGAAATTGACTAAAAGTTCAACACATTCTGATCATGACAATTCCAGTCCCCTCAATGGGGGAAAACGAACTCTTTCTTCATCTTCTCCTCAAGGGGGTGAAGCAGTGGCATCTGAATCTGGGGACTTGAAGGGGGGTATGACCAATTGCACTCTTCCACATAGAAGCCTTGATGTAGAACACACAACTATATTTAGCAATAATAGCACTGTAAACAAATCTTCTGTAAATTCCATGGAACAGCCGGCACTTCAAGGAAGCAGTAGGTTATCACCTGGCACAGACTCCAGTTCTAACTTGGGGGGTGTCAAGTTAGAGGGTAAAAAGTCTCCTCTGTCTTCCATTCTTTTCAGTGCTTTAGATTCTGACACAAGGATAACAGCTTTACTGCGGCGGCAGGCTGATATTGAGAACCGTGCTCGCAGGTTGCAGAAGCGCTTACAGGTTGTGCAAGCCAAGCAGGTGGAAAGGCATATACAGCATCAGCTGGGTGGATTTTTAGAGAAAACTTTGAGCAAACTGCCAAATTTGGAATCCTTGAGGCCCCGAAGCCAACTGATGCTGACTCGAAAGGCTGAAGCTGCATTGAGAAAAGCTGCCAGTGAGACCACCACTTCAGAGGGACTTAGCAACTTCCTGAAAAGCGATTCGATTTCAGAAGAATTGGAGAGATTTACAGCTAGTGGTATAGCCAACTTGAGGTGCAGTGAACAAGCATTTGATTCAGATGTCACTGACAGTAGTTCAGGAGGAGAGTCTGATATTGAAGAAGAAGAACTGACCAGAGCTGATCCAGAGCAGCACCATGTATCCCTGTGAGTAGAATCCATGTATAATATCTTTGTTGAGAAATGTTGGGACAAGGGAGAAAGACTTGGTAAATTCCCACCGTGGGGAGAATGGGGTTCTTTGTATGTAGGCACCTAGGTTCCACTTGTCTTTTCTGATACTAGTCAGGTTGGTGCATATATGTGTTAGTGAAGAAATAAAAGATATTTTTGACATAGTGTTGTGTTGTTGTAGGCTAAAAGCTAATTTCCTTTTAAAATCTCATTTATTAAGAAAAAATTGTATTTGTAAAACTGTACCCATGCTTTACGTGAATAGATTTTTTTGAAAATGTATGTAGGCTATTTTTGTAAGTTCTATGACTTGACTTCAGAATTTATTTCTAGTAAGTAGGGACAATAGTTTAGTTGACCTAGGCAACTCCGCTGAAGTTTATAATTGGTTTAATTGAGTCAGCTCAATGCACACAGTCCTTGCACGAGATTTCCTTACATTTAAAAAATCAAAACAGCCCTGACTGGTGTGGCTCAGTTGGGTATTGGTTAGCTGTTGTCCTCCAAGTGAAAGTTTATTATTAGCTTGATTTCACATGAGGGTGCATGCCTGGGTTATAGGTTCAGGTCTCCTGTCTGGGGTGTATGAGAGGCAACTATTCAGTGTTTCTCTCACATTCATGTTTCTCTCTCTCTGTCCCTCCATTCCCTTCTCTCTCTAAAAAATTAAATATTTTATAAAAAAGGAAGAAAGAAATGGGCTTGACTCTCTAAATAGCTTTCATGACAAATAGAAACAGACCACACCCCTTTCCTCCAGGACCCACCTCAGCAGGCTGCATACATTCCAGTGGATTCAGCCTTCATTTGCCCCTCAGCCAGGGTCCTTGTGCTGAAAAATACCTTACAACTGCACTTGGGTCCCTGTCCCAAATCTAAAGTGCATATGGCATTATCAGTAATATAATTGTATTTAATGTTTTTAATGTTTTCGGGGATCTTGATTCTGGAGAAAAACCACTACCTCTCAATAAACCCACCAGAGTTCTTTTACTGGAAACAAGTTTGTTTCATTCCAAAGAAGAACCACTAAATGAACTCTCCTTGCCATCTCACTTTCAGGTGCAAGAAAGAAAGAAAAGCAAGCAAACAAGCTGTAAGCACTATTAAAAACAAGAAGACTAATCAGAAAATGCCTCTGAGTATTTTATAGGTTGCCTCTAAGCACATTCCACTTTTTTACAGCTTGATTCTCTGCCTAAAAGAGCCCATCTTTATCAGATTTGGACTTTATTCTCTTTCAGCTGAGTTAAATGTATTGACCTATTTGGGATAAATTCTTACTAGTTTTTCCAAATATTTGCCTTGAGGAAAATTCTATGTAAGCTTTGGGTTGTACTCAGTTGGCGTGCTGGAGCCAGAAGGTCTTTATTCATGTTCTTCACTCCTCATCCTGCATTCAGCTTCTTATGGATAAATAAGGAAGGACAGTATAAATACATTTCTTTAAAGATAAGTCAGTCTACATTTTATCTATTTACAAGTGTTAGACTTATGAGAGAGGGAAACATGATATTTGGAAAAGAAGGGCAGGAGTCTTGACTAGTAGATCCTCTTTCATTTCTTCTGCAGGTAGGGATTTTGTAACCGTTGGATTACTAGAGAAGGCCAAAATAGGTGGTTATGTTGGAATAATTGGTTTTTCCTTAACTGTAGTAAAAAGGTGACTAAGGTTTTCACCAGACACTTAATTTAAGGCAGCTGTACTTTTAAGCATAAATAGATTTCCCCCCTCAATTTTGTTTATATTATCCACATGGATAACACTATGTGCCTGAATATGAAATTTTGGTTTATATTTCTGTATTGAGGGGGGAAGTCGGGATAATTTTGCTGAATATCTTTCTTGTAGATGTAGTTCCTTTACCATTTGTTAGCTTACTGAACTCAAAAGTCCACTTTATTGAGATCTAAATAAAGTGCATAATATATCAGAGGCTTGCTATTGCTGCAATAAGTTTTTTTTTGTAATAAGTTATTTTTTCTTAAATGGATTAGTAGTTTATATCAGCTTGCCAGTATTTTTGGTGTTATCCCTACTGACTTTGCATAAACCATTGCTTTAAAAAATCTTGGTTAACATTGAATATTTTGTTTTAGAGTAATTTCATGTAACAAATATTGTAGTTGAAGCATTTTAAGTTTCATGTACTTGTTTTGTGTATTTGAGGGGGAAAATCTAGAAGCTTACTGTTTTCAGGATACATGGTATCGAAGAAAGTTTTAAGTTTTGGAAATGGGGGTGGTTGTTCCAATCCAGTGAAATTAAAATAACTGAGAATTTTCCTTATTCCATGGGGTAATCTAGTGATTTGAAAAGAACTCTTTAGTCCATTCACTCTACTTAGTTCTGGGCATTCTTCTAACATAATGGTTTGTTGATTGGAAGGGTGTGAAGTGTAAGGACAGCTCACAGATCATTTTAGGGATCAGTTGAATCCTCTTACAGTTAAGTCAACTAAATAATAGTTTTAAAAGTTGAATGCCCTTGCATCAGATTGTATTAAAATAAGAAAAATTGGGGCACTAAGGGCATCGTGAAATAAATATACTTTTGCACCTTTTTATTTAATTGAATTTAATTTGGAAGCACCAGTAAAGCACCAGTACTTCAAAGATCTTGTTGAGTAAGGCCACCAGATTGACTCCTAACCTAAGTATTTAGCCAGGTGTTTGTTGACTTTCTGAGTATTTTAAAGATTTTTCAGTAATTGGCCAGACAGTGAGAGTGGACGTACAGCTTTGATTAAGAAAGAAAAAAAAAAGAAGTTCTTTGGATTCTGAGAAGTCTTTTCTTTGTGATTTAGTAGTCCCTCCCAAATATTGTAACCACCTTTATAATTCTTGAGTGCTAGAATAAGTAGTTAACTCTCCATTAGGTTGACCAAGCTGGCGAGTTTCAACTTGTTCTCCCCTTCTAGTGGCCTGTCTGTTTAAAATTTCACTCCTTTGCTGAAATACTTCTGCCAGAGATAAAGTAGCTAGTTTTTGTCTAGGCAGTCATGATGAAAATATTCAGTACAGGAGACTGTTGAAATGAATTGTTTTGAAATGATGTTGCTTAAATTATAAGTGGATGGTGCTGTGACAATTACAAGCCTTTACTAAGAACTTACTTGTGTTTTTTCTTTTTTATCTCCAAGAGGAAGAACAGCGATCCATTGTAAATCCTAGGTACATGGTAGCAGTAGCAGAATGATCAGTGTTTATATGTTGTTTAGTTTTTGGCGAATTGTTACATTGTATTATACTTTATGGTTAGTAAATTCTGTATCACTAGATAATCATATGTTAGGAAAGTCCTTTTTCTTTTTTTTTTTTTTTTTTTAAAGATTTTTTATTTATTTATTTTTAGAGAGGGAAGGTAGGGAGATAGAGAGAGAGAGAGAGAAAGAGAGAGAGAGAGACATCAATGTGCAGTTGCTGGGGGTTATGGCCTGCAACCCAGGCATGTACCCTGGCTGGGAATCGAACCTGGGACACTTTGGTTCCCAGCCCGTGCTCCATCCACTGAGCTATGCCAGCCAGGGCTGAAAGTCCTTTTTCTTGATTAATATTTTTGGTTAACTGATTTTACATTTAGTTTAACACCATGAAACCTTTCTATTTTAAGCTCTTTTTGGAAAATCTTCCTAAAATGTTGTGTATATCTTCCTGTTTTTGTACATGTAATTACTAGTTTGAAAATTCTGTGCTATATAGGGTTTGACCTATATCATTGTAGAAGATCACTGGGAGGAGCAGGAATTTAGGCATCATCTCCTTGATCAAGGGACTAGCAAGAAGCTGTGTTGCAATAAATGCCTTATTGTTTAATTCTTTAAAGAAACAATTTTTAAAATTTATTTTTAGAGAGAGGGGAAGGGAGGGAGAAAGGGAAAGAAATATCAATGTGTGGTTGTCTCTGGCCTGCCCCTACTGGGGGACTTGGTCTGCATCCCAGGCATGAGCCCTGACTGGGAATCAAACCAGTGACCCTTTGCTTTGTAGCCAGTGCTCAATCCACTGAGCCACACCAGCCAGGGCTTAATGTTTAATTCTTAATTGTAGAAGTAGGAAAGAAGCATTTATTGATCTCATATGTATGTAATAACAACTCTTGGGTGATTCGTGTGCGTGCATTCTCTTCTATGGTTTATAGTCCTCTTTTCTAAGAGTTTTGTTCTGCTATTTTGTTATGGATTCCTGAATTTTGTTTTTATTTTCTTGGTCCTTGTGCTTATAAACTTCTATAGTAAGTACTTGCTGTTAATACTTTTACAAGTTCTTTTCTTAAGTGTGCTCTTAGAGCAGCAGTGTTCTAGATACTTGAATGTTATGTAGACCTTTCTTCCCTCAAAAATTTTTTCCTTACTGAAAGAAAGAAAGAAATAGGCTTATTTTATCCAGGTGGTTAGTATAAAAATAATCCCACAGAATGTTTCATTGTGACTGTTGGAATATGAGTTTTAAATAGTAAATATATATTGTACAATGCCTTCTTTATAAGGACCTTTGGGGGAAAGATACATAACCAAGAGTAATTGTATTTTTTTCTAAGCTTTCAAGCCTGATTTTATTACCTAAATTGTGTGTAATTTGTGTTGTCCACTAGTTGCTTTTCTCCTGTTGGCTTTTAGAAGTTGAGAGCCAAGTTTGTAGATCTTACTGCTGTACCTTTTTTTAAAGCCTCATTCTTGGCTTCATTTTTGTTCTCCCAGTTCTTGTTTTATTTTAATGTTTTTATTTCTGCTTTAATTTATTCTAACCTATGTTTTATTTGTCAGGTAGCCTTCTGAAGTCTGTTTCAGATCAGGGTTGGGTAAAAATAAACGATATTCAGTTTAGGGACACTGAAGGAGTTGTTTGAATTTTGGATTGCCTTAATTGCAGTGATTCTCCTTTACTTCTGGGAAATTTCACACTCTTGTTAATGAAGACTTCCAACAAATTCCTAGTATATTTGTAGAATTTGCTTTTTAGGTACTCTGGAATGCTTTGTCTATTAATTCCTACTTGAATCTATTAAGTGTACACAGATGATGTTGCCAAGGTCAACTTCCTATTTATCTTTTTACAGAATGATGGAGTGAGAGGAATATTAGCTAGGAGACCTAAGATCTAATTCTCTGCTACAAACTGTCTGAAGGTCTAATAAGCAAAGTAACCACTTTTCTAATAAAAATGAGGGAATTGATCTAGATGATCTATCTGTAGTGTTCAAATTACTTTGAATTGTGCTAATTACTCTGTCTTTAACATTGATGGTAAAAGTCTCTAAGTTACTGGTATAACTGAAACAAAACAGCTTCCTTAGCTTGTGACTTAGAAATTTGATTCTTTCAATGTCTTAGGGTTTTTTTGGGGGGGGGGTCCATTAAAGGGATTACTGTATTTCTCAGTGGGGGGATACATATGTGAGAATAATTCCATTGTGTTCCTGCATTGCAGGAGTTACTTCAGAGCTGAGTAAACTTTGATTTTGTAAACACCTTTGAGTTAATGCCCTTTGTTTTTCTGTTAGGCTGTATATGTCATCCAGTGGTAGAAACAGGAACTTTTTGTTTTACTCCTTCTTCCCTGCCCCCCTTTTTTTCCTGAGAATATAATATCAATAGTGAGAATTATTCTTCATCCTTTTTGTGCGATTCTGAAGGAAGGAAGTTAGGCAACAGAAATTTGGGTTACCCATTTGCTGCAGATCTAATTGCTACAGATGTTTTCTGTTGCTTTGTGACTGGTGGTTTCATTCTCTAAAGTTGAGTTTAAGCACTTTCATGATGGTGTTTCAGTGTTAACGTAATAAGTATGTGCGGAATGAGCAAATGTGTGAAACGAGATGGCTGTAGGTAAATAAACTGAGTCTCTATCCTCAATAAGTTTAAAGTTTCAATGTGGGGTGGAGATACGGTAAGATAGATGAATACTTAGAATAGTGCCTGGCACATAATGATGTAAAGTAAATGCTGAGTGACACAAATGAAATAGGAGGAGGTCACAGATGGTTAATGACATTGGAAAGAAAGGATATTAGAGATGAATCTTGAAGAGTGGCCAGGATTTCGATAGAAAGTTTTCTTTTGGTTGTGGCCTACTGAGGTAGGTAAGTACAGGTAGAGGGCACAGCATAAGCAAAGAGGCCAAAAAGCATGAAGCTTTAGTGGCTAGAGTGGGGCTGTTTTAGAGACCTAGTTATATGGATAAGGGCAATAAATCTAGTGTAAAAAGGAAAAGAAAATTCTAGAGATGATGCAGAAGCAGATTTAATTGGACTTAACAGTGCATGTATGGGGAAAGAGGGATGGATCATCAGAGATGATTGAATTTTCAGTCTTGGATGGCTGTAAGAATACAGTTTATAAAATAACGATCATAGCTTATGCAGGTCCAGGCTCTTTCCTAGTGTCTTAAAAATAAAGGTTTCTGTATTCCATACAAGTTCCAGCAAGTGTTACAAATCAGGAAATAGACTTCCAAGTAATCCTCTGTAAACAAGGAAGAGTTGACTTGTACTGAGGACTCAAAGATGTACATTGGAGACTTTGAAATTAACTCATTTATTGGATATATTGAGTGCTTACTATTAGCTGAGGTGGGTTCTAGGGATATACAGTGGTGACTAAGAGAAACAATCCCTCCCCTGTTTTCATGCAGGAAGGTAGGGTAGAAAGAGAAATTAGTTACTTAAGCCAAGTAGTCATGTAGTTAATGATATATTTATAAAGGTTGTGGGGTGCCACAGAAACAACGTTCAGAGCGCTGTGAGAGTGCATATAACATCTAATTAAGATGGGTAAGGATGTCATAGCAAGTATGCTGAAGAAGTAGCATGTAAGCTGAGACCTGCATGATGAGAAGGAACTGGTGGTGAAGAATAGAAGAGTGTGTTACAGATTGTGGAAACAGCATATGCTAAGGGTTTGGGAATGGGAGGTGCTTGGTGCTTGTAAGAACAAAATCTGAGAGTAGTGGTGAGAAATAAGGCCAGGAAGTGAGCTAGAAGCCAGGTCATGTGGGTGGCTTTGTGGTTTAGCTTAGCTTTAGATTTTTAGTGTGAAGCCATTGACAGAGTTTATGTACATAGTCATTGGTTTTTTAAAGACCCCTCTCTTACTGTGTAAAGAAAGGAATGGTGTGGACCTGAGGAGACCGGTTAGGGTGTTGTGCAGGCTGGGTAATAGGGAATGGTAGACTTGGCCTTTGGCAGGGAAGAGTGAGAGAATTGGTTATTGGCGGTTAGGGTCACTAGGTCCTGTGATTGATTGACTGGATGCAGTGAGAAAGAGGGAAGAGGTATTGAGTGGTTCTCAGATTTTTGACAAGAGTAACTGGATTGAATGCACATGTTGAGATTGGGAAGGAGCAAATAAGGGATGTTATTGAATGTAGTGGACATTAGGTAATTTTCATTTAAACATTTTTGGCTGTTGTGTATACCCAGAGGTTTGAGTGTTCATTTGCAGAGCACCCTGTTAGATTCCATCAGCATGATAAAATAAATTGTTTTACTAGAAAAGGAAAAGGTTGGGGCCACATTCTATTTCAAATGACTAGTACTTGCATTAGTTTCTCTTTTCTCTCCCTAAACAAAGACCAAAATGGAGTAGATTATTTTGGAAGCTAGGTAGAAATTCAGGCCTTTTCATGTCTACTGGTTTCATTGTCTTTTTCCTTTTTCCCATTGTGTATCTAGGAAAATTATGCACATATATTCAATGTAAAGAGAACATTGAATTTTCCATAAATTTCAACCAAGGACTCAGTATATAATAACTATAAAAGATTAATTCTAATTTTTGATTTCCATTCATTGAGGCTTTGTGGGAATTTTAAACTGGTTTATATTTATGTAATTATGAAGAAAGGTTTTTGCATCATAACGGTAAACAAAATTTCTTTGTAATCAGTTTAAATCTGATAAAAAGTATCTGGAGAGTCTATTCCTCAGAGACTATACTGAAAAGTTAAGTTGTAAATGTTGTGGATTGTTTTGGCAACACATTTGGTAGCATTTAGCAACTATATAGATTGCATTCATAACTCAGGTAGTAGAATTTGTGGAGATTATTTGAGGGTGGGGGGAGTGGAGATTGAGGAATGGCAGCCAGGAAGAGGGGTTATATTCCACTTTAAATCATTTTCTTATAAGTTGTTTTACTTTTGCGTAATAGAACAAAGGGCATGAACCTGGGAATTGAATGATACTGGATAAGTGTAGTGATCATTTTCTTGCTCACCCTTTAATTTCTGTTTCCTATTTGTGCTTCTGGTACTTGAGAGATGCATTTTGAGAAAATAGAAACTAGAGGAGACAGAGCTTAGGACCTTTGGGACTAAATTAGTCTGAAACCTGGGAGTTCAGAGTCCCAGGAGGATTTTGACTGAACTGATTTGGTTGAGCTGGGAAAGAATCTTTTTAACCAACTCTGCCTAATCAGACACCAGAATTGAGACATATTGATAGGGGAAAAATAGTACCCTGCATTTGTTGAATATTTTTGAGTTGTGGGCAGTGTTATGAGTGTTTTACGCACATTTAACTTATTTAATCTTCATAATACAGAGAGGTAGATATTATGTTTATTTATTTTTTTTTTGAGAGAAAGAGGAAAAATTGTTGTTCCACTTATTTATACATTCATTGGTTGATTCTCCTATGTGCTCTGGGGATCAAACCTGCAATGTTGTTCGTGTATCAGGACAATAACCAACTGAGTTACCTGGCCAAGGTGATACTTAGTTTTACAGACTCAGACTGAAGAATGAAAAGTTCTAGTAACTTCCTAAAACACCAATACAAAATATATATGTGTGTGTTCATAGCAGTGCTTTTTATAATACTCAAGATCTGGAAACAGCCTAAGTACCCATCAGTAAATGAGTGGATAAAAAAGCTGTGGTACATTTACACAGTGGAATACTACGCAGCAGTAAAAAGGGGGAAGAAACATACTTTCATGACAACATGGATGGACCTAGAGAATATTATGCTAAGTGAAATACGCCAGTCAGTGAAAGACAAATACCACATGGCCTTACTTATATGTGATATCTAATGAACACAATAAACTAAGAAGAAAACAGAAACAGAAGCATAGATACATGGAACAGACTGACAGCTGCTGGAAGTGTGGGGGAGATTAGATGAAAGATGGTTGAAGAAATTAACCAAAGAACATTTATGCATGACCATTGGACCAGACAACAATATGCAGATGGACTGAGGGAGGGATGTGGGTTGGGGCTATGTGGAAGTGGGAAACATGAGAAAAATTAAGTAATTTGGTAATGTATTTTAAGGAAAGGTGCATGATCTGTATCTTTTAGCCTGCAGTACCATGCTACTTATTTCTTTCAAAGATTAGAACTTAGGTTGAGGATAGGCTAAAAGTGATTTTTAGAAAAGAGGAGGAAACACAGGAATTTATATGTATTGATCACATCTTCTGTGTTAGGTGGTTTACATTATTTAACCTTTAAAATATAAAGTGTAATCTATTTTACATTAGAGATCAAAGATGATAGGTAGGTTAAAGAACTTGCTTGAGGTCAAGATAAAGGTAAAAACGACTCCTTTCTTACTACTCTATTGTTTTTCTATGTGAACTCTTTGGAAGGAGCAGAAGAACGATTCTGTTTTGAGAAATGGAGCAACCTGAAGGCACATAGCTCTTAGAAGCCTCTCTGACGGCACTGTGCACTGATGGATATGGCATTGACCACGAGGGATGATGGGAAGGTTAAATAGATATTCTCTATGGTAATAAATAATCCAGAGAAGTGACCTATTTTGTAGCCCCCCCCCTCCATCAAATGGGTAAAATAAACATTTTGACATTCTAACAGGATGATTTCTATTTTAATTTATGTGGAAAAAATCCTTTTATTTTCCCCAGTTGCTGGAAAAAGAAATCTTTTAACATGTGAAAAATATTTTATGTTCTTTCTCCTTTGTGTTCTTTTTTAGTTTTCCCTTGCACTTAACAGCTGACATTTGAATTGTAAGAAGGTACTGAGTCTCTTTGTTAAAGTATTTTCCTCAAGAAATCGCTTCCTGGTAAATCTGGATACTATAAGAACTTGAAAGGCATGAACTAGCAATAGAAGACTGTCCTGATTGGTTTTCCACCCACTTAAATGAGTTTGTGTCATTTCAGTGTCTGAGTATGAGGTTTACATTTAACATTAGGTATCTTATTTTTACTGCTTTGATAATCACCAGACAAACCTGAAGGATGAACTGGAGGTTATTTTTCTCAGCATTTGTGGAGTTAGTACTAATTGGGAACATTATAGTAGAGAGAATTCAGGACTACCGTTGCATTGTTAATTTTGGTTATGTGTTTTAATCTTCTTAAGCTTACATTCTTCATTTTAAAAATCTGGTTTATATCTTTTTGAATAATGATGAGACTCAGGCCAGGATGTGCAAGGCTTTAGTCACTATAGGCACACCATCTGTTTTGCTGAGGTATGCTGAGTGGCAGCTCACACCACCTACATTTCTGTAGGGAGTCCACAGACTGGGTCCCTCAGGGAGTTTGTGGTAGAACTGCAATAGTGTGCTCACTTGTTTCTTTCATGAGGCAACCTGAAGCCAGCCTTTGTGCCTATTTGTGGTAATTGTTGTTTTATTTTTTATTGTGTTCCTCTTATGGCAATGAAGAGATCAGAAAATAAGGTAACAAAGTGTGGACCCTGAGGCTGGGATGTAGTGAGTGAAGACAAAAAGGCCTTTACTAGATAGTGTCCTTGTTAGAGTGTTAGGCTTTGGAACTAAGTATCTCTAATGCAAAACAATCATCTGTTCTCTCTCCTCCCACCAAATAAGCAAAACAATACAAAGTTCTTACTCCTGTTCTCAGAAATAATTGATTAAAAACTACTACGGATGGTAAAGTTATGTAGAACAAATAAGGGATCAGCTGCCTTTTGACACTGCCAAATATCAAAGCAGAATTTCAGATACTGCTTTTTAGATGCATAAAGTTGACATAGTTGAATCCTTCATTGGTTCATTTAGTTGCCTTTCATAGAATTTTACTCCAAGAACAAAAAGATCTGTAGTTTTTATTTAACAGTTTCCTTCAGATCTTGAGAGTTTTCTCAAGTGAGTTGCTGCAACCACTGTTCTACATTTCCAGCTGGGTAAAAATGTTTTTCTTTTTGAACTGGCACTCCCCCAGCAGATTTTTCCAGCAAGTGTTCTTTGGGCACACCCTATGCATAGTAAGACGAAAACAGAGGCTTAAGACTCATTCTGCTTTTACTTAGCTGGATCTGAAATTTATCTCTTAATGCAAATACATTCAGGTATTCACAGCAGTAAATAGAAATGCTAATTTTGTGTATTCAAGAAGTTTGGTGCAATGATTGTCTTTCCAGTTTGTTCTTAATGGTAATTTTATAGTAAGTAGATCTCAGATCCAAAAGTTGAGGCTGTGAAGGGACTTTGATATTTGCAAGTGTGTATGTGGTTTTGGTCTTACATTTTATTAGGTGTGGGAGTTTGTTGTTTCCATTAATGTCCAAAGCAATGTTAGATTATTTAAACTTCCATGGTTTACTGTGAATAAACAATGTGATGGTATTACTTGATAAATTAAATTTCCTTAATTTATCCATGAACATTAAGGTTGGCTGAAAGACTTGAATGTTTCCCAGAAGACCAGTGTTCAAAGAGCTTACATTCCTTTAATAGACGGTACCATAGTTGAAAATCTGAGTAGAAACTAAGATGTGACATAGACGGTAGTCAAAGGTACCCCAGTCGCAATTCCAGAAAAGAAATCCAGAATTCTCTGAGCAAAGAATAGTAAACATTAAAAAATTCAAGGTTAATTCTTAAACATTCGGAGACTAGCCTTTCAGGATCATCTACCATCAAGATTAACCTTGCCCTTTGGGGCAAGGGAACACTTTTCTGAGAATAAAATAAGTGATGATGAAAACACTTAAGAAGAATTGAGAACTTGGTTTTTGCTTTTAAGGAATAATTTATGTGACTGATCCCCCTCCCCTACCATGTTCAAGTAGAAAAGGAAGCATTAGAATTAGGCAGTTTATGCTTAATACTAGATACATGGTAGAGGCATTAATTGTTCAGAGTTAGAGGACGGAGTGACTACTATGGGCTAAGGTGATCAGAAAACCTGAGAAGAGGTAGAACTTTTAGTTTGGAGCAATGACGACACTTAGGTTTCTAAGAGGAAAGCGGATGTTTCAGGTCCAAGGATGAGAGACCTCAGATAAGGACGTTGTGTTGGTAACAGAGAAGAGACCTACCTATCTGCCAGACAGAAAGGGTTCAATGAAGAAGAGGTTGGAAGGATACGATGGGGTCACATTCTTTTATAAAATATTTTATTTATTTTTAGGGAGAGGAGAAGGGAAGGAGGAAGGGAGAGAAACATTGATGTGTGAGAGAAACCTCTCAGTTGGTTGTCTCTCACAGGCCCCCACCTGGGAACCTGGCCCACAACCCAGGCATGTGCCCTGACAGGGAATTGAACCAGTGACCTTTTGGTTTATGAGTCAGTACTCAATCCAGTGAGCCACTGTTTTTGAATGCCATTTGGTGCATTTGGATTTTGTCCTAAAAATAGTGGACAATCACTGACATGGGATAGCATGATTAAAGTACTCATAAGAGAAAGTCTTTGATAGTGATTTGGGTTGGATGGACTGGAGGTTTAAGATGGTTTGGGGCAGGGCAAGACTTAAAAGCAGTAGTCTGGCTATAAATAAAAGTCTTGAGTTAGGGCAACAGATATGAAAAGGTTTAGATGCAAGATCAATGTAATAGAAAATCTTAGAGCTCACTGTGGGCATATTCCCAAAGTTGTCATTTACAATGAGAAATATAGGGACAGAGGTCAAGTGACTATGCTAAAGATTATTAGGATAAGAATCAAGGTTGTACTGGAGTCTCTGACTTGCTAGCTCTGTGAACTTTGCATGTTACTTTTTTCTGTAACATGGGA
Source organism: Phyllostomus discolor (assembly GCF_004126475.2). NCBI lineage: Eukaryota > Metazoa > Chordata > Mammalia > Chiroptera > Phyllostomidae > Phyllostomus > Phyllostomus discolor. The sequence continues at coordinate 91,298,505 of NC_040910.2, forward strand.
CTTAAAACATTTACCTTATTGGATTTTGTTAGGGTAGAGGAGATAATGCATGTAAAATGCTTATATCCTGTTCCAGTGTCTGGCACATGAATATCATAATAATGATATTTAGATGTTGGGTGTATATCCATTGTAGGACATTATGGTCAGTTTTTTATAATTGTAATGCAGTGAGTACTTATGTACATTGTGTTTTTTCTCTCAAATTAGGTTCTAAGGTGAAAGGATATCGTTTTGTTTTAAGATTTTATTTATTTTTAGAGAGGGTTAGGGTAGGAAAAAGGGAGAAATTTTCTCAGAATTGCTGTGAAAATGTTAATATGATCACATCATAATGGTATTGGTCTCTTAAGTGAATGGTCTCACCGTACTTTTTGCTTTTCACATCATTTCTTCTGAAGGTCCCATATTTTTAGTTTATTTCGTGGGTTTTGAGGACCTTTTAGTTTGGATATATTTTAACTGTATGCACATGTTTGTTTTTGTAATGTATTTAATAGAGTCGGATTTTTATAAATTTGCTATTTTTAGATATCTGTTAAATTGAACATAGTATGAAAAAGGGGAGTGTGAAAGATTTCCTTTACAACACACTTGTTTTACTATTGATGGACTTTTTTAATGTTTGTAAAGCTCTTGCTTTTTGTATTAAGTTCTCAGAATCTATAAAAGAAGGTTGAACAGTTCAAAAGATGGTAGATGTATCTTGTTAGGTTGTTTTCCAAAAAGGTTCTCAGTTGTATTCATTCATACCAGTACTATAATCGGGTTGCTTGTTTATCCATACTCTAATTAGCATGGGGAATAATTGTTTTAGTGTTATTGGTTGATTGATTTTTAAATCCTTATTTGGGAATATCATACTGATTTTAGAGAGGGGGGAAGGGTGGGGTGGGGCGCAGAAACATTGATTTCCTCCTGTATGTGTTCTGACTGGGGATTGAACCACAACTTTTGGTGTATGGGATGATGCTCCACCACTCAGCCAGCGCAGCAGTTTTTATTGTTTTAACAAGTCTTAATCCATTTTTATGGTTCCTTGATACAGCAGAGATAATAATCCTTTGTTGAAAATATTGGAAATCACAGTTGGATAAGATGCAGCGATTATAGTTTACATTTTTGTCCATTAATCTTTTTCCTTGATCTTTATTTGACCCAAAATAGTGGAATTCCTTCATTCTTCTAGATGTTAATAGAATTTTTCCTAGATATTTTGAGTGGTTTTATTGTTAGAAATTAACCTTTTAATTCACCTTTTTTTTTTTTTTTTTTTGCATACTGAGGATCTAAATAAGTCCTCTTCACCTTGTTTCCCAATACCTAATTAATACCGCAAAACCGCTTATTGTCATAATACTTTGCTTTGGTACTTCTGAAGTTGAATTAAACCTACATGTTAATTTGAAAATATCCTTTCACTCAAAATATAGGTTGTCCAGTTTTCTCTGTATTTATTCATTTGGTCTATTTATAAGGGTATTGAGCATTTTGGGTTTTTTAAAAGATGCTTTTATAAATAGGTTCTCTTACATTAGTTATTTTTATTGCTGGCAAAGAGAAAATACAAAAAATGATTTTGCATTGTTTTTTGTTTTCTCAGCTACTTCAAAATCTAGAAATATGTATAAATCATATTAGGAAATATTTAACTTTTGCTAAGTGATTTACAATTGTATATATGCATGCCTTCTACCCTTCTCTACAGTAGGTTGAAAGAGTAGTAGCAGGATAAATGATATATTAAATTAAAACTATCTTGGTGATTTAAATTCTTACAAAGTCTGCAAAAGGCCTAACAGTGACTTTTCCATGTGTTCCCCATTTTGTCTTTGTGTAGCTTGTTTGTTGATCCCAGCTGCAGAAACATAGATTATCCATAAAATCTAGAGACTCTGCTTTAATGTGTGATGTATTTTAGTTGATTAGTTTGTTTCATTGTAACTGGTCATTATCATTATCTGTCAAGAAGAGGGTAGAACTGTGAGGACCTTCTGATTGACCTGAAGAACCTGTATCTCTCTTCCAGTGAACTTGTATCTCTCTTCAAATTTTATTGTACTTAAGAGAATATGGTCAGTCCTTAAAGGGCTTGGGAAAGATTGGAAAACGATGTTTTATTACAGCTTACTCTTTTTGACATTTTAATATGGTTTAAAACAGTAAAAGGCCTAACAACAAAGAGCTGTAATTGTAATTCCATCCCTTTTTGAGGGGAGGGGATTCTAAACTGAAAATTTGCTGCCTTTTTATTTTGCACTCAGTGTTTCCATAGTAGCCTAGTGGAATGTTTTGAGCATAGCACAAGTGAAACCTTTTGTGAAGTTTCAAGATACTGCATGGCAGTATTGATTTACTTCAGACCTTAAATAGTCCCCTTCTCCCTCCAGTGAACTTGTTTAGATGTGTAGACAACCTTGAGGGAAAGAACCACACTTGGACTGCTTTCTTGTTTCTAAGAGTAGCTAAATCTAGGGTTATGTGAATTGATTCCCAGTGGCAAAACTTAAGTTTGGATCCTGTTCTAAACAGGATAATGTTTGATCAGGGATCAGATGTCTTGGGGTAATGGCATAATGTCTTGAGTTCAAATATGGATGTTTCCTGTCTCAAGACATTGGTCTTGGAAGGTAGATTTATAATTTGAAAATTGAGCTCGCTTAGGTTTCCAATGTGAGGGGAGATAGGTTTTAGTTAAATACAGATAGCCAAACCATCAACCAGGAAATGAAATGTGACCAGAAACTGCAAGATATCTCTTTCATACCTAGTAACCCACCTGCTTGACTTAGCTTCGTTTTAGCCATCAAATAAAAATAGTCTCATGGTGTAGAACAATAGCTTGCTTTTTTAGCTAGCCCAGGTATGTGCTGTTGGTGATCAGTGCAGTGGCATTGACCCTTGGTGTGGTACACTAATGTTAGTGGCTCGATTGAAGAGCCTCCAAGGCCATTATTGTGGTTAGGGCAGTAGGAAGGTAACCTGAAACACGAGTTGGAACAATTGTGAAAAGTCTGAAAAGGCCTGAGGGGGAGGAGTTTAGAATGCTTTCAGTGAAGCAACAGGAACATTTTTGCTCAGGGCCCTGACATAATGAAATAGACGCTTTGCTAAAGAATCTCACAGCTGTATGCTCTTACTAGAACAAAAGGAGTGGAAGACAAGCAGTTAAACCATTTTGCAAATATTTGGTTCATTATGGTAACACTTAAAACAGTAACTTGGCTCCAGAATGATCTAAAATTACCAGTGTCCCTTGATGTGCAGGTCTCTTTGTATTCCTCTTTGATTTTCTGTGAAAAACTTTTACAGTGAGAATTGTTGGAATCAATTGTTCATTATATTCACACTTTTAAATTTGCTTTTAGACTTGACTTTGCTTTAACCGTGGTCCCCAAGACCAGCAGAATGAACACGACCCATGACCCTTTTACATTCCTGTTTAGGAATTCTTGACTGGGGTTAGGAATGCAAATTGTCAAGCCATACCCCAGTCCTAGTAACTGTAAACTCTGGGGATGAGGCCTAAAAATCTGTTTTAACATGTAGCCCCTCCAGGTGATTATGCTGCAAGACCAAGTTTTGAGAACGTCATTGATGTAAGGCAAAGAAAGCATGTTGTTTATTTCATCTGAATTTTTAAGAGCCCGAAATTCAGAAGGAAAGGGATAGGATCAAGTACATAATTAATGGAAAATCATGACTTTTGTGGCTTCAGTGAAAAGCCTATGATTGCTCTTTATTTCTCTTGAACTACAAAAATAAACTGCCAGATACAATTTACTGTTAGTATTAATGAAGGCAGTTGAACTTTTGGATGATTTTTGTCACCTGAGTGGCCCTTTCTTTCTTAATGCAATGTCTTGCTTGATATCACTTGTTGAAAAGATTTTTCATCCTAATCCAGTTCAGAATATAATAAATGCTCACTAAATGTGATAGGGTCTTGGAAGTCAGGACTGTTAAGTGAAACAACATGTAACAAAACCATTTTTACCATAGGGCTAATAGATGATATAAAAGAATAGTTAAATTTCTGTGCATATTTGCGGTCACAAAAACATCACCGAACTTATAAATACAGACCCAGAACATTCTGAGATTAAACACTGAAGTAAATGTGAGTTGTACATACATTTAAGAAAGATTAGCAAAAAGGTAAAAACATTTTCCAACCTGCTTTTATTCCAGTTAAGGGTCCCGGGTTGTTGAAGCCCATCCCAGCAGCTCAGGGAGCAAGGCAGGAGCCCACCCTGGATAGAAAGCCCTTCCATTGCAGGAGTGCACTCACACACCCCCGCACTCACTCAGACTGGACGAGTTAGGCAAGCCCATTTAACCTAATGTGAACATCTTTGAGTTGTAGAAGGAAACTGGAGTGGCTGGAGAAAACCCACACAGACATGGTTAGAACAATGCCAACTCCACACGGACAGTGGCTCCTGGTGGAAATAATTTTTTCCCCCAATCGGTGTTATAACAAACCAGCATTGAATGAAATACTGGTATTTGGGCCTGCTGTACTCACTAGGGAAAGTGCATAGCGGATATTTCCAGTGTTTCAGCAATGGAAATATTTCACACTGATTAATGTGGGTAAGGAACTAACATATTATTTTCATATGAAGTGTACAGTGCATTGGCTTTTAGTGTATTCACAGAGTTGTGTAAATAGTAGCGCAATCTCTTTCCTAATAAATTGATCTAATACAAATATTGATCACATAAAAATTAAGTCAGTGGAAGAAACTCAAGTGTCCTTCAAGGTGAACGGATAAAATGTAGCATAGACATAAAGGGGAATGTTATTCAGACTTAGAAAGGAGACAGCTCTGACACATGCTACAATGTGACTAAACCTTGAGGACAGTTTGCTAAGTGAAATGAGCCAATCACAAAAAGATAAGTGTGGTATAATTTCACTTATGTGAGGTACAAGGAGTAAATTCTTGGATACAGAAAATAGCATGGTGTTTGTCCGGGAGTGGAGAGTGGAATCAGCAATTACTGTTGGGTAATGGGTATAGAGTTTCAGTTTTGCAATATAAAAAGAATTCTGAAAGATGGATGGTGGTAATGGTTGCACAACAGTGTGGATGTACTTGACACCACTGAACTGTACACTAAAAAATAGTTCAGATGGTAAATTTTACGTGTATTTTACCATAAATAAAAATTGAGGGGGAAAGTAGGTCAGACAAAACATGCTACATTTTCAATTATTTTAAATGTCTGTGGAATCCTTCCTTCTTATAAACTGAAAGATTTCGGTGTTAAAGCATTTTATAAGTTGTCAGGTACCAACTCACATTTGGTGTGATGTTGCAGAATCAGTAAATATTTAAAAAATGTTATATAATTCATATAACATCCATTTTTTTAACAGTATATAACTCAGTGTGTTTTTAGTATATTCACAGAGTTGTGCAGCTGTCATCACTGTCTTAATTCTGGAACATCTTCATTATTTCAAAAAGAAACCCTATATTTATAAGCAGTCATTTCCCTTAGCCCCTTCTTCCCTGTAGTTGCTCACAACCACTAATATTTCTGTCTGGATTTGCCTATGCTGGACATATCATGTAAATGGAGTCATACAATATATAGCCTTTAGTGTCTTTTTTTCATTTAGCACAGTATTTTCAAGGTTTATACATGGTTTAGCACATGTGACTACTTCATTCCTTTTTATGGTCACATACTATTGCATTGTTTGGTTGTACTACATTTTGTTTATTCATCCATTCATGGACTTTGGATTGTTTCCACCTTATCTGTCTTTTAAGTTATGTTATTGGGAGTGAAGTGGTATCTCATTGTGGTCTGATTTACATTTCTCTAGAACTAATGTTGTTGATTCCATTAGTATATTCAATTGTATACCTATGATGCTTCACAAAAGTTTTTAAATTTTTGGTATAGTCCGTTTTATCATTGTGTATGTGTGTGTGTTAGAATTCACTCCTATGATTCCCTCTAGGAGTTTTATAGTTTTAGCTCTTACATTTACGCCTTTGAATTAATTTTATATATGGTGTGAGGTAGGGGGTCCAAATTCATTCTTTTTCATGTTGTCCCAGCATCATTAATTGAAAATACTATTTATTCCCTGTCATGTTTTAAAATGGAAATGAATATAATTATAAAATGAAAACATTCTTGTTTTAAAAATTTTTGATGGTTGTATAGGTTGTATTTTCTTTATGCTTTTAAAATTTTTCAAATATCTGTAACAACTTTGTTACTTTCTGTAACAATACACACACACCCATGAGACCATCACAGTGATTAGAGAAAGGGGAAGTGAGAGAGAGAGAGCACTGATCGGCTACCTCCTGTAGGCACTCAGAATGGGGATGACGGGAGATTGAACCAGAGATTGGTTTGTGCATGGGACAATATTCCAGTCAATTTGAGTCACCTAGCCGGGATGAGAATACATTGTTATGATGTCTCAGGTATTGCTCTAGGGTTGGGGATAGAGCAGTAAAGGAAGACTTCTGGTTTTGCTTCTTTCTGCTTTCCCATTTACTGCATTGACACTAGTTTCTATTCAAGTTAAGGCTTCGTGGCAAATTAGAAACTTTTGATGGTCATGCTGTGCCTGGTGCCTTTAGGATTGATTTTAACTCACTGGGGGCAGTCGAATGTGAATAGGTGTAATGAACTTTATCAAGGATTCCTGGGCAGAGGTAGGATTTGTGTGAGTCTTGTAATTCTGTATTTCATGAGTTCTAGTCTTGTGTATTGGTGGGTTACTATGATGATCCTTTGACTCCATTTCTTGCTGTCAGGTGAGGCCTTTGGATCAGGTGAAAAATACTACCTCATCTTTGTATTTGACTTTGTATTTGTATTTTTAAAGATATTTGAATCTTTAGACAAACATATATAGACAGCTAGGTTTGCTCTTGATTTAGCGTATTGAAGACCAATACGTTTTTTTTTTTTTTTTTTTTTTTTTAAGATTTTATTTATTTATTTTTAGAGAGGGAAGGGAGGGAGAAAGAGAGAGAGAGACAGAGACATGAATGTGTGGTTGCTGGGGGTCATGGCCTGCAACCTAGGCATGTGCCCTGACTGGGAATCGAACCTGCGATGCCTGGTTCGCAGCCCGAGCTCAGTCCACTGAGCTACGCCAGCCAAGGCTGAAGACCAATACTTTCTTTACAGCATGGGAGCAGTGTTCTCCTGAACTCAAGTCCAGAGTCAGGAAATGAGAATTCCATTCCTGGATAGCTTGCTCTACCTAGGGCAGATCACTTCACTACCTTTAGCTGCGGTTAGCCACTGTTCAAGTTCGAGAGTAGCTAGGGAGGCTGGGGAGCTGATTGTAACATACTTTAGCCACCTTTACAATCTGGATTTTTCCACTGAAGGATGACTCATTCTTGTGAAACAGTTTTCAAAACAGGAAGATGAGAACCACATTGTCAAATTCTTTAAGTGCACACTGAAAACTTTTATGATAACTGTTTGCACCTAGGGGGGTAAGTTCACTTTTTTTCCCCAATAAATATTGAATGTCTCCTATATTGTAAGATTTTTTTTTTGGTGGGGGGCTCTGAGGATAACATGCTATAGTTAAACTCTGAGGATGCAAAGTCAGATACGTAAGTACAGTTGACCCTTAAACAACACGGGTTTGAACAGTGTGGGTCCACTTACACAAGGATTTTATTTTTGAATAAAGACTGTAAATGTGTTTTTTTCTTACGGCTTTCTTAGTATTTTCCTTTCTGTAAGCATCTGTAAGACTTTTTAAAATAACAATATAGAGTTTAGGGAAAATCTTTCACCCTTAAAGTCTAATGGTGTCTTTCAAATTCTAGAATTTCTGGATCAACCCTGTAAATACATGGTTGTATTTCTCATTACTCTGTATAAAATCTAGAGGTGACTCTTGTGCTGGTGTTTGTCAACCCTCCTTTTTCCCTTTATGTTTTATTGTAGAAAATTCAAGATTACATACAAATAGAGAGGAGAGTGCGGTGAACCCCGTATGTGTATCACCCAGCCACAGTGGGCATCAACTCATAGCTGTTCTGGTATTATCTAGACACTCCAAAACACCACTACCATGACACACATACATGTACATGCATACACTTCAATTATTCTAAAGACAAGTCTATACAACATACTTTTCATCTATAAATTTTTCAGAATCTGTTTCTAAAAGATAAAAGTCTCATTTTGTTCTTTTTAAAAAGTATTCCTGTTTGTTGAAAATGATGTGAAGGAATGAAATAGAGACTATAGATGGGTCAAAAGAGTAGAAATTAAGTCCAACTAGATATTTGACTTTCAGAAGAGGATTGAGTAGACCCAGAACTATAAAGGAGATATCAGCTATAATCAATTACCAGAATATGGCACATTCTCCCCCCCCCTCCCCACCCCCGCCTTCTCTATACAGATTTCTGGTCTCCTTTTCTCTGTCTACCTGTTAAATGTTACAGTACTTCAGGGTTTAGTTCTCAGACAACTCCTCTCCCATTCTTTATACTCTACCTAGGCGATCTTTAGGCCTGTCTTTTAGGTATTGTCCATACACCAGTAATTCCAAATTTATATCTTCAGTTCATCATGTCTCCTTCCTGAAGTTTATACTCATATCCAATTGTCTGTCTTGTAGGTATTTCAAATTTAATATGTTTGAAATGGAGTTCTTGATTCCCCTTGCTAAACTCCAATTTATTCCACTTTTTACCACCCCCCACCCCCCCAACTCCACCTTCTTATTCCCTCCCATCCTCTGCCCTATTATAGTGTGTGATAAAGTCTAGGAAGCCACCTTTGTCTTAGTTCAGACTGCTTTAACAAAAGACCATGGGCTGGGTGGCTTATAAACAACAGAAATTTATTTCTCACAGTGCTCGAGGCTGTGCATTGGATATCAGGAGGCCATCACGATCAGCTTCTGTGTAAGTTCTATCCTGGTTATGTACTTCATACCTCTCATTATGGGAAATAGGAAGAGAGTCCCCTGAGGTCTCATAAAGGCACTAATACTATTCATAAGAGCTCCACCCTCTTTCCGTAAGGACCTTGATTCCTGTTTGATCATTCCTGCTTCTGATTTCTATAAGACTTTCTGGTTCTGTCTCTAAAATATATCCTGATCTCTTGACTTCTTCATATCAATAGCCATCATCATTATATCTTTTTGAACCACTGCAGTAATCTAACTGGTTTCCTTGTATTTACTTTTTCTTCCTAAGTCAAAGTGGTCATTTTAAACTTAATGTTAATTCCTTGCTTAAAAAAAACCTTTCATGAGTTTCCTATTGCTTTTAGAATAAAACCTAAATTTCTTGAATTTAAGGCCTTATACAAAGTCTGCCTGGAAGAATTCCAACTATTGTTAATGTAACAAGAATGGTTTGCTCAACATTGATGTAACTTGGCAGCCAGGAGAGTGGACTGCAATGTGCATGTGTGAACAGTGACAGCTTCACTGTACTAGTCAGTGGGAGTGGTAGGTGCCCTTGAGTGAGCAGAGCAATGAATCTGCATCAAATTGTGCGTTAAGCTTGAACATTCTTCCATGGAAACTATTCAGATGACTCAGAAGGCCACAGCTATAGACAGCTGGTGATTGGCAGCTTCATCATTACAACGTGCCCACCTCATGCATCATGTATGTCTCATGCAGAGTTTTTTTTGGCGAAACATCAGATCACCTAGGTGACTCAGCCCCGGTGCCCTGCAACTTCTGGCTTTTCCCAAAACTAAAATCACCTTTGACAGGGAGGAGATTTTGGACCATCAATGAGATTCAGGAAAATATGATGAGGCAGCTGTTGACAGTTGGGAGAACTGTGTGAGGTCCCGAGGTGCCAACTTTGAAGGGGACTGAGGTGTCGTGGACCTATGTACAGTGTTTCTTCTATCTTGTGTATATTCAATAAAAATCTCTTTTCATATTACATGGCTGGGTACATTCTGGACAGACCTCATGCTGTTATTCATGGGTTTTTTTTTCCCCAGCCTCTTCCATTACTGTTTTTTGCCCTGTGATGCTCTGGCCTCCTTTCCTTAAAGTAATCAAAATTTTTCTGAGGTTAGAGCTCCTGGATTTACTGTTTCCTCTAACATCTTTTCCTCAGCTCTTACTTAATGTCTTCCTCATGACGCCACTTTAAATATGTTACTGCTGCCTTTCTGACCACCTTTTCCATTAATATATGTTAGTTATTTATTAGTTTTACTGTTTTTTGTTTCTTACCCACTACAGTATAAGCTGTAATGTGGTACTTACTCTTTAGCCCATGGCCTAACCCAGGGTTGCTATACCATATGTATTGTATGAATGAAGATAATAGAGAAGGTAGAAATTAAATAATAAATTTTCTTTTTCTTTTTTTCTGGTTCCTTTTTACCACTGGTACTGGAGTGTGCAGAAGAAAGAGTATTGTTCAGCTTGGTTAAATAAATTTGGGATTGAAAGATGAAGAGAGTTACTTGATATGTTTACTTGAAATTAAAAATTTTCTAACAATTATGTTAGAATAAAAATAGCTTGCTATTTTGGGGCTTTTATAAATCTACCCACTTTAGTGAGTTGATAGCTCACTGTAAAAAGTACTAGACTCTTGGGGAATAGGGAGAACAGGAAGATTGAATAGCAAATCTTTTTTTTTATACTCAAGCTTTTCTTACGCTGCAAAATTATCTATGCTATATCCATTTCTCCATGCCCTGACTTCTGCTTCATCCTGTCTCATAATTTATTTTTGTAGCATGTCTTTGTTGTTCTCTTGCTATTTGGAGTGAAAGACAAATTATTACTTCTGTTATGAGAGTTGCTTAAAATAGTGGTAATCTCTGGTATATTTCATAATAAAATTATTGCAACTAAAAGTTGTGTGTTAGAGTGAGAAGACTAGTGTCCTTGAACGATGAAGTCTTGAGTGCTTCAGTACTGCTCTCACACCAGTCATAGTTCAAGAAAGGATCAGGGAAATCACATACTTGGGTTTAAATATTGGCTTCACCACTTAATCATTGAACAACCTTTGACAAATTACTTTATTCCTCTGAATCTGTTTTTCTTCTGTCTGATGGGGGGCCTGGCTGAGTCGTTATGAAGACCTGAGACAATAAATGTAAAGTGGCCAGCATAGTATCTGGCATGTAATGGACCCTAAACGAGTGGTCTTCGTTGTTATTTTGGGCAAGTCACTAAATCTTTCTAGATTTCTGTATCTTAATGTATAAAATTAGGAGCTTTTACTAGAGCAGTGGTTGACCATCTTTAGTGTTAAATCAGAATCACTTAGAGAGGTGTTACAACACATTGGTGGGCCCAAAATTCTGTTTATGATTTGGTGTGTCTTGAGTGGAGCCTTAGAATGTGGGTTTCTAAAATGTTCCCAGGTGTTGCTGGAGCTGCTGGTCTGGGAGCCAGACGTTGAGAACCACTAGACTTGATAATCAGATAATCCTGCCAGCATTAGAATTTTACTGCTGCCTAACAGTAATGTTAGTAATAGCCAGTATTTGAAACCGTGTACCAGGCATTGTGCAAAGTGTTTTATATGTATTACATTGTTTGGTTCTCATGGTGATTGGTAGATAATCCTCTTTTAAAGGGTTAGGTATGTTGTGGGAGTTCATGGAACTAGTAAATGACAAAGACAAGACTGCCCTGGTCTGCACCCATAGACAAAAACTACCATACACAGTTTTACTTCTTAATTATTTGGCTTACCCAACACATTTTTTTGTTGGTGTTATTGTTGCTATCTTTGAGATTCTGGTCTGGGAACTGCTACTCAAAGCTTAGCCTCTACTGCCTGATTTAAGGCTTCATTTTGTGTGTTTCTTACTATCTTGCATATCAGTTTTATCTCCTCAGTCAATTTTATCAGCTTCTTGAGATATGGACCCTGTCTTTTGATTATTGTATAGTGCTCAGCAGAATGCTGTTTGCATTGTAATGATTCATATGATGAAGATGATGATGGATTGCTATTGTAATCATTTTGGCAGGTATCTGTTAGGCAGTCGGGGTTAATGCATAGGGTGACTAGTTAATTTTGAATGTTTACATCATCATCATGGTGTTCAGCTTTCTTACCACTTTGCTTCTTTTACACAATTAAAATAAGATAACCCTGAATAATTTTATGAGAAAAATATTTAATTGGTTAGCTGAACTTTAAAGATGAATCTGAAATGAAAGATACTATATTCTGATTGTAGATTTCCAGAAACTGGTATATAAGGGAAATTGTATAGATTCTTTTAGCCTAATACTGTGTTAAAATGCTTCCTATATTTTATTTGTATTTCTGTCCACCTGTCAGTATGAACAGTCAGTTAATTCATTACAGAAGGGTGTAAAACAGTATGAAAACAGACTGAATTTCTCTTCTTTTTTATGTCTCTTTTTACCATTTTTATCATAGGTGGGAATTTGGTCATTTTTCTGACATTTAAAATAAAACTAGTGGTAGCCTGAACATCTATAATGAGGTAAAGATCAACTTGTGATTTAAAATTGGGACCAAGGGTTTTATAGTATAATTAAGATACTGTGGCAGTCTTCATGTGTTCAAGAAGATGGGAAGATGTGTCAGTTTGCTGAAGTTTTGCTGTACTTTTGTGCTCTATGTAGAATTTCTTCAAGAAATGTGTTTATTTTGCAGCTGAGGACTGAGAATTTTACTGTACTCCTATAATGCTATGATGAATTTTATAGACTGCAGAGTTAGCTGTTAATGAGTGGTAGGGAAGGGCAAGTTGGGGTTTTACATTCTGTTTTCTAGGAAAGATTTCTTTGGCTAGGGACATTCAGCTATACAGCAGTAACTCCTGTTACTGATTTAAGGTGGCATTATGGGAAGAAGACATCTTAAATTAACTCCAGTTTTCTTGCTGCAATAATGTTACAATTTAAAAAATGCAAGTCCTGATAAGAATTTGGGCGGGGTTAACCAGGGCTTTTTTTTTTTTTTTTTTTTTTTATAATCTGTTCTGTCCATACCTGAGCTATTTCAGTATGTATGAAAACAGTGCCTTTTACCATTTCAAGCCAAGTCCTTTTATCCCTTTTCCAAAATGCCACTATCAAGCCACATGTTAACAAGGTTTCACGTTGTTGACTCAGAAAATGATGTTTCATTTTTTTTTAATCCTCACTTTGAGTATGAGGGTATTTTTAGTGTGTGTGTGTGTGTGTGTGTGTGTGTGAGAGAGAGAGAGAGAGAGAGAGAGAGAGAGAGAGAGAGAGAGAGAGGGAGAGAGAGAGGGAGAAACACACATTGATTGGTTGCCTCTCAAATGTGCCCTGACCAGGGGTCAAACCAGAACCTAGGCATGTGCCCTGACCTGAATGGAACCTGCAGCCTTTTTGGTGTACAGGACAGTGCTTCAACTGACTGAACCACCCGGCCAGGGCAAGTTTCTTTAAAGTTTTTTTTCTTAAATCCTCTACTTTAATCTTTATTGCTGGAGGTTGGTGACCTGGAACCTAGGCTGCTAAATGGAATCACCTGGGAAGCATTTAAGGAAAAATTTCAGGCCATACCCCCAATTAAATTTTGATTTAATTGATCTGGGGTGGGTCTCCAACATTCATGTTTTTAAAACCTTCCCAGATAACTCTAATGTATGACCAGCTAGCTTTGAGGTATACCTGCCCTAAGTTGTTTTTAGACTCCAGTAAATTTCTTGGGGGAAACCCCTCCACCCCCAATTCTCTGTAGCTCCTACAGACAAAGTCAAGAATATCAAATCTGAATTTTATTTAAAAGCATAGAAATTTAGTCCTATGGCTTTGAGTTAGTTTAAAAATAATTTCCAGTCTTCCCTTTAACATACTTTGCTTGCTAAACTTAGTTTCTCTTGTTATTAAGAACATTCAGTAATTTGATTTATGACTAATTTATCAGATTCCTGATATCACAGAGTTCCAGGGACCTCTAGCTCTATTCTGTGAAGCAAGTCTGTCAATTTAAGTAATCCAGTCTTACAACACACACATGCACAAAACCCACTGCTGCTCAGCTACTATGGCTTATTTCCCTAAATGAGCCATTTTTTTTTTTTTAGTGTATATGCTTTATTTCCATATAGGTGGCACTTTGAAGTGAGTTTGCAAGTTCAGTGAAACATAGGTCTCCGGTTTCTTTTATTTGGGAATTTGTTAATTTCCCTGTGTTCCTAAGATGCTTAATTTTCCTGCTTGACAACTGACAAGTATTTGCTGGTGAAAGTAAATGCTAAAATTTTAATTTTTGAGACACACAAGAGGCCATTCATTAATTTATTCAACTAGCACATGGTGCATTGTTCCTGTGTACAAGGACCTGAATAAGGCAAAGGCGGCCCCTGCTTACGTAATGGCCTGATATATTCTCGTGGATTTTTCTTTCATCTCCACATTCTGTTCCATTGGCAAATCTTTGGCTCCACATTCAAATTACAGTCTGAAAATAAATAAATACCCACTCCCCATTTCAAATGCTGTTATCTAGTCCAAGCTGTTACTTTTATTTTGCCTGGTTAACCTCAGCAACAAAATACTATTGCTAACCTCCTAATTGTTTCCCTGCTTTTGTAGTTGAGCACCTGTAGTGTGTTCACACAACCAGAGTGAGTTTTAAAATGTAAATGTTAGCACATCATGTCCCTATTCTAATTTCTCCAAAGGTTTTCTGTGTCATGCTTAAACTAAAAAGTCAAACTCCTAATTGTGGGCTACAAGGTCCTACAAGAAACCAGGTTCTTTCTGCCTTTGTACCATCTTACTAGTTTCCGCTTGGCTCACTGTGCTCCAACCATACCGGTCATCTTACTTTGCAAACCAAGGGCATTCCTGTCTATACACTTACTAGTCCTTTTACTTGGAGAGATTTTCTGCTGATGTCCTGTCAGCTTGGTTTGATTCTTCATCCTGCTAGGTCTCTGCTGCTTTTTAAAGAGGTTCTTGACCATCAGCTGTAGTAAAATAACTTAAACATCAGAAAATAACATTTTTATATGCACACAAAAATAAGAGTTCTGTGAAGTTAGCTCTTAAGTCTTACTGGTTATTTCAGCTAATAACTGGCTTGGGAAATGCCTTACATAGAGAATTTACAGAGAGAGGTGGTATGTTCAGTCATGAACATTTTACTTTTTCTTATTTCATGCCATTTTGAGGATGATGAGTATAGATTTTACAGCTCATTTTGTATTTTCTTTTTTCTCTTAATTTGATTCATACAAAGAAAGATTCTGAAAACACAGAATTGATTGCCTTTTCAGAAAATCTGATTGCTCCGAGTCATGATTGGCCTTTTTATCCTTAGTGTGACTGAGTAATGAAAATAACCCTTTGAACTCTCTTATGGGGAAAGTGCTGGTGTTCTGTAAAAGATGTTTTGTTAAATATGGTTGTTGTATGTTGACAAGCTTGTGATTAGACCCAGTCTGTGAGTCTGAGAGCCAATTATACATCCTGGGGCTTTTCTCTCTTCTCCTTTATTAGCACAATAATCCAGTTGGATATATTGCTTAGACGTTGAGTGATGACCATAACCAATTTTTGAAACAAAGATTCCATATTGGTTTGCAATTTTTGTTGAGTAAAATAGCCAGAAATATTTTCACATTACTTTTTACCAGTTGCCAAAGGAGATAAATATCCAGGTTATTTATGTAGTTTACTTTTAGGGTATGTCTTAGAGAAAAGGACTGTGGAAAACTGGGGCCTAGAATATTTAATTTGAGGTTGAAGACGTTATTATAGTTCTTAGTAGGTACCTATTTTCAGGTTTTAAACTTCTTTTTCTTTAATTTATTTAGCTAAATTTTTCTTAATGTTGACTGGGTTCCTTAATGTTTGTCCAGAACCCAGCATATCAATTGTAAAAATTTCAGTTTTGATTAAGAAAAGCAGTGTGGTCTAGCCTGGCTGGGTAGCTCAGTTGTTTAGAGCATTGTTCAGATAGGCCATTGTTCATTGAGGGTTAGATCCCTGGTCAGGGCACATACAAGAAAAACAATGAATGCATAAATAGGTGGAACAACAAATAAATCAGTCAATCAATCAATCCGTGTGTGTGTGTGTGTGTGTGTGTGTGTGTGTGTGTGTCCCGTGAATTGGAAGAAGAAGAAAAAGAAAAACAATGTGGTCTGGTGGAAAGAATGCAGATTTCTTTTTAAACACAGCTTTACTGAGGGATATCTTAGAATGGAGACTTTTGAGTCAGACCTGAGTTTGAATTCCTACTGGCATTGATCAGCTGTGTGACTTTGCCAGAATTGCTCAATCTGAATAGCCTTAGAATATAATATTTACTTATTTAATTAGGTTGTTATTAAAGTTAGAAAACTATATATGTCAAGTTTCAGGCCCTTCAGGTTTCCAAAAGTGACAGCTATTTTTACTGTTACTAATACTGTCATGTGGCATACTCATCTCTTTCTGTCCTTTTAGATTTTAAAGCCTGGGAACTGAAATTAAATGGACATTAGTGATGGTAAAACCCGATATTACTGAACACAACCACACAAATTGGTCTGACAGATTGAAATTGTTGGTTCAATTACATTGCTCTTTAACTCATCTGTTCCTAGCCAGGGCATGCTTATATAAGAGTTGATTTTATTAATGAGCAGGGTTTCCTTATTCTCATTTTAGAAGAGGTTTCCACTGAATGGAGCTATCTTGCAGAGAATAAAGAGAGTAACCAGATGTGTATGGTATTGTTTGGCTCTGCTGTTTCCACTCTTACCCTCCCACAACCCCTTGGGTATCTCTGTATGGGCAGATGAGATGTATTTGGGATCTGGAACTCGAGATATTCTAAATAATTATTTTTATTCACATTAAAGTTTGATGCTTAATGAGTATAAATTGCTTGATCAAGATGGATTAATTCACTGTTTCTAACCATTCTTGTAGTTGATAGACAATCACCTATTTTAAAAAATGTTAAATATTTTACAAGAAGACTTGTTTATCTTTAAGCATTTACAGCTAAATTCATCTTTGTCTTTATGATAGCATCCTAAATATGTTTGTGTTTCTTACCCATGAAACCCTTCCTGTCTGGTATGCTTAGTGGCTATGGTATGGGACTGGAAAATAGAGGAGAAGTCCCACGAGGGCAGAAGTCCAGCCTCTCAGAGGAGGACATTTTTTCTAATAGAGGAATTTCAAGTCTTTAAAAGCATAAAGAAACTATTGTGTTTCTAGAATGAGTCACTGAATTGTTGACAATTGGGGCTTTGTTCAGACTGTAGGTGCTTACAGCTATATTCTGTTTTTAATTCCCTACCAATAATACAGTTAGATCACCTTCATCACCTTTTACTTATTGTTGAAAGTCAGGTACATTGTAGTTGCTGCAGAGAACAGAATCTATCAAGATTCCTGCCCTTATTTTCTAGTTGGAGATTGGGGCAGTAAATAAGTGGAATATATATTATGTTAAATGATGATGCATACTGTGGAGAAAAAAATAAAGCAGACGAGGAATAAGGAATGCAGAGAAGAGGGGATGCGAGATTAAATAGGGTAGTCAGGTACTGTGATCTGTGGGGAAGACATTTTGGGCTGTACAGGGGAGGGGGTGGTGACAGCAAGCGCAAAAACCCCAGACAGAAACAGAGAAGAGGCCAGTGTAACTTCAGCAGGGTCAAGGAAATACTGTGGGAGGTAAAGTCAGAGGGGTAAAGGAAGGCTGGAGTGTGAGTAGGTGGAGATAATAGGTCATATGGAAGCTAGTAGATTATTTATAAGGATTGTAGGTTTTATTCTGAGGTGAAAAGTTTGTGTCACCTTTGAGCGGAGGAGTGACATGATCTGACTTAGTTTGAATGAAACACTGCTATGGACAGAAGCAGGAAAACAAGATAAACTGGGGGCTGTTGTAATACCCTAGTGAGGCAGGATCGTAGCTTGGCTTAGGCTGGTGGTAGTAGAGTTTGTGAGAAGTAATGTGTGATTCTGGGTGTATTTTGAAAGCAAAGTAGGTAGGATTTGTTGATGGGCTAGATGTGTAGGTTGTGAAAGAATTTTTGGTCACAGACAATAGAAGGAAGGTTTTTTACTAAGATGGGAGAGTGTGGGGAAAGTAGGTGAAGAACGGGAGAGAGAGTTCAGTTGATGTTAAAAGATGCTGGAACATCACTCACTTTGAATTTGGTATTGCATATTGAAAATGTAATAGTGGTGATGGTAGATACATGTTGTGTTATACATTTGTCAAAATCCAAAATGATTGGCTCATCAATTATAACAAATGTTAATTCTAGTGGAAACTGGTAGGGGAGGGTTGTGTAGGAACTGTGTACTTTCTGCTCAGTTTTTCTGTATTCCTAAAACTACTCTAAATAGTCCATTAATTTTTAAAAACCAACATTGCCAGTGTATGATACGTTTTTCTCAGATTTGGTCTTTGGTTCCATGGTCTTTGGTTCTGTGTCAAAAAATTTTATTTTAGTTTTTTAGATTTTATTTTTAGAGAGAGAGGGTAAGGGAGGGAGAAAGAGAGGGAGAGAAACATCGACCGGGTTGCCTCTTGTATGCACTCCCACTGGGGACTGAAACTGTAATCCTGTCATGTGCCCTGACCAGGAATTGAACCAGCAACCTTTTGCTTTCAGGGATGATGCCCAACCAATTTAAGCCACACAGATCAGGGCAAGGCCTGTATTTTTCTTTCTTTTGTATTAGCATATCAAATTGTTTCTTCCCCCCAAACTCCCAAATTCAGACTTGTTTCCGACATTTTCATGCAAATTAGATGCTCTGAGTAGGCCTCTTTCCATTTTGTTTAGTTGTGCAGTTATTTCTGAATTCTTTCCTTAAGCATTCTTCATAGCATTGTGTCTCTTCATAGAATTCTTACCATAATTTTTCTTGTTTTGGACATGGCCAATATATTGCAGCTTAGTAAGTGGGTTTTAATAGTAAATGACATGTATAAGAAATAGCAGAACCATATGTGACAACCGGCATAAAAATATTTCACTGATCTTTTGTTCAGTTGGTTATCAGCTTCTTTTTTTGCTTTGCAAGGTCATTACACATTTCTAGGATCTCTATTGGGCTTGGTCTTTATGATTCCTTCAAGGGATTATAGCTAGGAGGTTCTGAATTTTCAGTCTTCCTTTTCTGTGTGGAGGTTGAATTAAGGGTGCATTGAATATCATCTGTTTTGAAAGCTATATCTTAAGGGCAGAGACTAATTAATGTGTTTTATTTTGTCTATCTTATACAAAGTCACACAGTGTTACGCTGTTATAGTGGAATGTCTGTGCTTCCTTCTACAATTGAGAAATAGCACTGCTCCAAGAATTCAAGGTTTTTTTAATATAAAATGTGTTTCTTTTAGATAAGTGATTTTCAGCTTGGGGACAGTTTGTTGGGAGTAGAAAAACAGTGGCAATATTGAGGATATATAGCTTGTCTCTAACTGAAAGTTGCTTTTTGTGATGAGAGATATAACTTAAAGAGAGTTAATTATGTGTCTGCATGTTGTGGAGGCAAGAAAAACGTTAAATAAAACAGTAGATCATTTTGGCTTTGTCTTTTTTCCTAATACAATTTTTTAAAATATTTTTTTCCAAAATATTTTATTATAAATTAATTTATTAAAACATTTTAAAACACAGAAGGCAAAACCATAAATTACTGGTAATCCCATTACCCAGTTTACACTTACACATTAGATGATAGGATAAGAAAGAGGAGGGTGGGACCTGGCTGGTGTGGCTTAGTGGGTTGAGCACTGGCCTTTGAACCAAAGGGTCATTTTAATAGTCATTTTATACCTAGAAAATGTCTTTGCTTGATTATTTGTCATTTTTCTTAATATCCCAACGTTAGAATGGATTTTAAAATTTCTGCCCTGGCTGATGTGGCTCAGTGAGTTGAGTGCTGGCCTGTGAACTGAAGGGTGGATGGTTTGATTCCCACTTTAGGCACAGGCCTGGGTCGAGGGCCAGGTCCCCAGTAGGGGGTGCACCAGAGACAACCACACACTGATGTTTCTCTCCCTCTCTTTCTCCCTCCCATCCCCTCTGTCTAAAAATAAATAAATAAAATCTTTGATAAAAAGAAAAAGGAGGGTGTTAATGTTCTTAGAGTTAGTTGCCTGTATTCTTTGTGCTTGGGTCATTAAACACAGATCTCATTAAGTCACCATGACAACTCTTTGAGGTTGGTAGTTTCTTGTAGAAGAAGACACTGAGGCTGGGAGAGGTGGGGTTTTTTTTGCCCAGGGTCTCAGGTAAGCATCAGAGCAGAGATTCAAATCTAGTTGTTTAGTTTCACCTCTGCTCTTTCTTCCTTCTCTCAGATTTTATCTGTATAAGATATACACCTGTTAAATTACCTTTAAAATTAACCATTGGTATAGGACTAGTCAGATGCAGTTCCTCGAAATCATAGTGGTAGACTATTACATTCTGTGGAACTGAGTGGCTTATCTGAATATACTTTAGAAAATTATGCTGCTTTCATTCAGGCTAAAAAATCCTGCTACTAAACACCTTGGAGTTCTTTAATTTCTAATAGGAGGTTTGCAGCAATTATCTAAAACTGTTCTGTTTGGACACCTTGTAGCTCACCCCAACCCTAGAGTGAAACTTGCTTTAGTGTTCTGATTTTGTTAAGCCTCAACTAAGTATTCCTCTCCCCCTCCTCCAGCTTTAATTGAAATACAATTGGCATATAACATTGCTTAAGTTCAAGGTATACTTTAAGATTCTTTTTAAACTTAATGGTTTCATGAGACATTTGATGTTTGAATGTTGTGGTTTTAGAGCTTGTAGCCTTACATTTAGAAATGATACTTTTTTTAGGATGAACATTGTTTCTCCTTGATTTTTCCCTTTCATCCCTTCCTCTCCTCCATCAGAAATAAGGAAAGGAAATAGGCATAATTTTGATTCATATCAGATGGTTATTGCTGTATTGTTTGCTGTCCCTTTTTTATTTGACAGTGTGAAGGAAAAGAGGTCAGTGCCTCTGACTAAATAGTCAGGTATTGGTATGTTTTAAAAGTTTCAGGGTCACACCAGTTGAAAATTGCTGGTCTAACGTTCTCAGTGTGGTCTCTGGACCAGCATCATTAGTATCTCCTAAAAACTTGTTAGAAATGTAAATTCTAAAATCCTACCTCAGACATACTGAATCTGAAACTAAGGGGGGGCAGTGAGGCCCAAAAATAAGTGTTTAGAAAGTCCAGGATATCAGGCATATAATATAAATGAAGCAGGCTCTTTCAGGATGAGGATGATTTTGAACTGCGGGTCATATGCCACACATCTGAAGGGATCAGCTGCTAATAGTTATTGAGAGACTTGCCCAGCATTGGCAGATCTTGTCTTTGTATGTAATAGATTTTAAAGTGCTGGCAAGACATTGAAAAAATGTTGATACCTTTCTGGAGTCCAAAGAATCCAAAGAAAATTCAATGAACAACTTTCGGAATGCAACCTGAGTTTGTGATCTCTTCTATAGGAGTTTAAAAGACGTTGTGATTAAAACTTGCTTCCTATCACAGACTATTATCTCAGGTTAAATTTCTAGATATGGAAATATTTTTTTTGGTCATGGGATAAGGACGGTTTTAAGTTTTGGGGGGGAATAAATCCTGTTAATGTTCTCCAGAATAGAACTGCTGTTTGGTCAGCAATTTTCCCCTCAAACTTAGCAGATATTAGATAAAATTTTGAGACTCCTTCAGTTTGATAGGCAAAAAGTCATCCTGTAATTTTTTTATTGCTTTAATTTATTAATGTAGTTCATTTTAACCCTTGCTTTGTATTTATTGGCCTTTTATATTATTTATATAAATAAATACAATCATTTGTATGTTTTTGAATTGATTTGTAGATGCAAATCAATACTTAGCTTTTTTTTTTTTTTAAGATTTTATTTATTTTTAGGGAGGGAAGGGGGGGAGAGAGAGAGAGAGAGAAAGAGAGAGAGAGAGAGAGAGAGAGAGAGAGATAGAGATATCAATGTGCGGCTGCTGGGGGTTATGGCCTGCAACCCAGGAATATACCCTGGCTGGGAATCGAACCTGGGACACTTTGGTTCCCAGCCCGCGCTCAATCCACTGAGCTATGCCAGCCATGGCAATACTTAGCTTTTTAAAAAATTTTTAAAAATTATTTTTAGAAGGGAAGGGAGGGAGGAAGAAGCAGAGAAACATTGATGTTCGAGAGAGAGATTGATTGGTCACCTCTCGCACTCCCTCCTGGGAACCTGGCCTGCAACCCGTTCATGTGCCCTGGCTGGGAATTGAACCACAACCTGTCAGTTCAAAGGCCAACACACTTCCATCTACTGAGCCACATCAGCCAGGGACCTAGCTTTTTATTTGCCGTCTAATTTGTATATTTCTTGAATTATAGAAGTTTTAAATTTGTGTAGTCAAATCTGTTTGTTTTTGTCAAATTCCCTTAAAAAATTCCACTGGGAGTTTAATTGGAATTAGATTGAATCTATAAACCAATAACCCTAAGGAAAGATATTTGGCTGACTTCCTAGGCGTGCACATGTTTGCTGTTTATGAACCATTGTGGATGGAAAACTCCCCTCCATCATCACCAGTATTCATTCAACGTACATTTGTCGAATGCTTCCTGCATATGAAAAGACTTAAGTTTGTGGGGATACATTAATAACACAAATAAGAGTTCCTGCTCTCTTGGAACTTATGCTATTGGAGGAGCAGAGGCAATAAACAAATATATGTTAAGTGCTATGGGAAACAAAACAACGTGGGGGGGGCAGTTGGGTGGGAAGAGAGAGCAGAACCATTGATTGGTTGCCTTTTGTGCCCTGACTGGGGATGAAACCCATAACCTAGGTATGTGCCCTGATCAGGAATTGAACCCATGACCCTTTGGTATACAAAACAATGCTCCAGCTGAGCCACACCAGCCACCTCTCTGAACATTCTTGAACATGCCTCCTAGTTACATGTGTGCTAAAAGGTTTTGGGGGTCTATATCCATGAGTAGAATTGCTGGGTGGTAAAGTATGCAAATTTCAACTTTATTGTATTGATATAATGACTATTTCTACTATATATTGTTGCTTAACAAGCCACCTTAAACAGAATGGTATAAGACAAAGTTTCTTTTATTATTCTCATAGATTGTGTAGGTTAGAATTCAGAATGTAGTTGGAATGGCTTATCTCTGTTTCAGGATGACTAGGGCCTCAGCTAGGGAAGATGCAAAGAGTGGCACCAAAACAATTGGGACTAGAGGATCTCTTCCAAGATGACTTCTTCCCTTACATGTGTGGCATGTTGTTGGGGATTCATAGAGGATTTTGCTCAGCTGGATTGGATACCCTTGGCAAAATGTGCCCATACTTACTTGGTCTCTTCAGCATGACAGCCTCAGGGCTATCAGACTTCGTATTTAGCAAAAAAAAGATGGAACCTGCCTGTTCATTTATAAACTGATCAGAGAAGTTACCTAGTATCACTTCCACCATATTCTATTGACTCAAGCAGTCACAGGCCCTCTCAGATTCAAGGGGAAGAGACAGAGAACACCACCTCTCGATGGGAGGAGTTTCAGAGAATTTGCAGCCATGTTTTTTGTATTATTTTTAAAAAGATTATGTTTATGTACTTTTAGAGAAAGGGGAAGGGGTGGGGAGAAAGAGACAGAGACAGAGACATGGATATGGATATGGGTATGGATGTGTTGCCCCTCACATGTTCCCAGACTGGGGACTCACCTTATAAGACAGTGCCCAGCTAACTGAGCTGCTCTGGTCAGGGCTTGCAGCCATCTTTTAAAATCACCATAACACAATTGTTTTTCAAAGTTGGATGCACCAGTTTATACTTTAAAAAATTTGAAACATTATTACAGCATTACTGTTGGTCACTGAGATTATTTTACCACTAAAAAAAATATTTTCAAGCACTCTTAGACTCTACAGGCTTACTTTTGTTCTGTATAAAATAATTCCCCAGTACCAAGCTGTGAAAGAGAAATATAATAGAACTTTTACTTGCTGCTAGAAAAAATTTTGAGTTCTATTAGAGAATTTGTTGGAGGGCTGTTAATGATTATGTTTTGTGTCTTATGAGAAAAGATTCTAATAGTTTACTAGGTTGTTCAACTTTATCAGCCTTTCCTTGATGAATATTTGTAACCTGGCTATTTCTAACAAAATCTTAATTACTAAATATTTAGTTTTCGTGTAGTAGAAAGTTTTAGTTGGAAGTTGGGTCTAGCTCTCAGTCTGCTATAAGTCTTGGCCGGTAATTGTCTTATCTAAAAGAGCCTTGGTTCCTGGGGTTCTTTCTTTTCTTTTATGATTCTGTAATTAATAATTAGTAATGTGAGTTCTAAGACGGATCAGAAATGGGAAGTGTACCAAACTTTCTATCGTATTTTTCAGTCCTGCAGACTCCTTTCCTTCTCTGCTCCATCACCTTGGTCTACTACCCTGGGGATTAGTGCACACTGTTGTGGTTCTGTGGCGTTTGCCTGGTGTCTGTGAGTGGCTTAAGCATTTATCACCTTCTGTGACGATCCTAGCAGTCTCGGGGGGGGGGGGGGGGGATTAAAAACTGTGTGTACATGTTTTGTGATTGTCTTAGTATTTCTGCCCTTCCCCAAAGGTTGTTACCTGTTGGCTTCCCTAGAGCTGCTTGGATTGTTTAAACTCACTTTTTGTGGGGGAGTAGGAGTGTCCTACTAATAAACTTTCTCTTTTCATAATGTCACAGTGAAGTTTTTGTCTTTAGTTTGAAATCACATAGAGCTATCTGAAAAGCTATATATACCATCATGTCATACACCTTTAACATTATCTTTATCTCTAGAACGTGCATTTTTCCCCTAGGATTTCTCTTTAGCTTTTAGGAGCTGTATAATTGGTGGCAGTTGAAGGGGGGGAGGGTTTGATATAAAACTGTTGCTGTTCTCTGTGGCTTTGTACTATTTCCTCTTCTGCAGTAGGGGAGAATGAAACGTCTGTTGTAATCTTTTGTTTCTAAAATAATTCTGCTTGCCTTAGTTATAAAAATAGCTAAGTATTGTAAGAGAAAAACTGTGATCTTCAGCATGGAATTCCAGTGAGAGACCTTTACCTGGACAGGTCTTTAGAGGGTGCCTAACTCAAAAAGAGATACTGTTAAATAAAATTGTTTTAAACTTTATCTGGTCTGAATCTTTCTTTGTGATGTAATTTATGACCTGTGAAGAAATTAACATTACTGTTAAATGCTGAAATAATTGTCTAATGATGCCGATTAAGACTTATTTTTTGAAAGTTAGTTACCTATTCACTCAGTTGACTGTCCAGAGTAATGACTTAACCAGGCCCTGCTTTCGTTACCCAGTTTAAAAATGATTTGCCATTCCCTTTTCCTTTAAAAACATTTCAGTCAAGAATTACCATTGATTAGTATATTAGAGACTTTTTCCCTTGCTTACAAGATTGTAATGTTAACATGTGGTCATAACTAATCTGTCTGGGGACAGATTGTTATAAACTATATCAAAATGTAGAACTCATGGGGGGAACTTGGTAATAGTCTGTTTAAGAACATTGGGATAATATTTTTCTAGGGTTAGTTCAGCAAGTTAGGAAATATGTAGCCTTCTTTCCTCTTTAAAGTATTTAAGAAAGAGTAAGATTATTTAAATACTTAACCTGTCTCATTCGGGTAGATGGTCTAGTCTTAAATGTTGAGTTGCTTAGGGTTTGTTTCTAAGCTAATTCTGAGTCCAGGGCTCTTATTAACAAATTGGTAAGTACATACTTTGTAGTTTAGGAATTTCTTGGCTATAAAAGCTAACTAGAGAGACAGAGCCTGCATACTTTGACACACCAGTTGTTTTAGTTCATTATTAATTAGTAGGCACCTTGTTTGCAGGAATATGCCTTAAACTGTGAGTAAAATAATACAGTTTCTTGTTTATAATGTTACACTTAGGAACAAAGATAGGTGGAATTTTGAGGCTGGAAGAATCCTAGTGACCAATTCTGCAAGTGGAGAAACTTAAGGGCTATATAACTGTGGAATAGATTGGGACCTTTAATGGTGGAACTCCTTACTAGTTCATTGTAGATGTTGCCATTGGCTGATCTGTGTATGTTTTCCATTATTTATATGTTTCATACTTATTTCTAAGAATAAAGCATTAGGCTTAATTTTATATCTTAGGAAAATGTCAAACATGGTAGTACTGATCAACCAGTCTTACATCTGAGTCAGTAAAATGGTTAAATTTTAAAGACATTTGAGTCATAGTTAAGCTGTGCCAATTATTTAAAGCAGGCATAGTAATTTTAAAAATTTGAATGTTAACTTTTAGCTGATGTTTGCATGCCATGCTCTCCTGAGAGCTTTGACTAATGTTTGCTTTAAGAGCCTGACTGTGAATTGATTTAAAGTCTGAGAAAGTGATTTACTTTTTGGGTCCCATTTTGGTCCCATTTTGATCGCTTAAAAATTGAGATGCTTGGAGGAAATCATTAATGTTTCTTTTGGTTCTAAAAGTTTTTGGCATGTTTAGGAGGACGATTTAGATTTAGACTTGGCATGTCAAGGTCCTAGTCTATATGAGTCTAGTAACTAAGGGAAAGAATTTTATTGAAGTTTTTGGAGTGAATTTGATCATGTAGGTATCTATCTAGTCTTCCTACCCCAGTAAAAATTACAGCTGTACATACAGAATATACTTCATGCTGATGATTATAGGTTCATCATATTTTTATTTATTGATTTGAGAGACAGTGATTTATTGTTGCATTTATTTGTGCATTCATTGTTTGATTCTTGTATGTACCCTGATCAGAAATCAAACCCACAACCTTGGACTATTGGGACTGTGTTCTAACCAACTGAACTACCAATGCCAGGGCAGTTGTTCATCACCTCTTGTAACTAAAGAGCCTTGTAGTTTTTTTAGTGCAACTCACTAACTTTGTAGATGAGAGAACTGAACAGTGCCATTCAAGTCTTGTTTTAAACATCATTACAGTAAGATAGACAGTTTGTGTGACTTCTTGTACTTGCAGTTGAATCTGAAGAACCACTGGGTTGCATATGCCAACCAAAAAGTTACCTTTACTACATATATACTCTACATATTACATACTTTGATATTTTCTGTTGTATTCTTCCCTCTCCCCCCAAATGTTGGGTCACAGCTTGAACTTCTTTGTTGCCGTTCACCTCATTATGAAAGAACCTTAAGACTTTGGTGGCTTCTTAGCCAGAAAGCCTGCAAAAATGTTGGGGCCATGGGGTACCAAAAGGAGGAGTTGACTTGAGAAATGTAAGATTTTATAGTAATCAACAACTCACGTAAAGCAGGGTTTCTCATCCTCAGTTCTATTGACGTTTTGTTGTGGGGACTTGCCTACGCATTGTAGTATGTCAGCAGCATCACTGGCCTTTGCCTACTAAAAATTCCAGTATGGCCTGTCTGTATATACCATGTTGACATGTTTTAACTCGATTCAGAATAAAAGGTAATTGGTCTCAGGTTCCTGTTTCTCAGGTGTGTTTAAGGAATACACATTTACCAAAACAAATGTTTGTCATTAGATGGAAGAGCATGGAGTACCTTGTTGTGTCTGAGTTAGTTCAGCCAGGTATGGTAGTCAGAAGTTAGTAAGGGCAGTGGTAGCTACTCTTTACCTGAGCAGTTATTGTAATGCTGGGCATTGTATTTAACATTGTATCGCTGCTTACTGGTGTTGCCCAATTGTTAGGACAGCGAAACTGTCTTTGTGCCTTCATGAAGAAAGCTAGGTTGTACTGTCAGCTAGTTTGATCTCTGGGCTGACTAGGTCATTAAAAATTATTTCTTACGGTTTTTTTTTTTAAAGAGGTGAGGTAAGGTGGGAAGCAGAATTACATACTATTTGGTAAAGAAGAACCTGACAAAATAACTTACAGGTTTGTATAAAGGAATGTTCAAAAGTCACCAGGAAAACTTTGAAATAGAATATTTATATATATCATATAATTCAAGATTCTAACTGTTAGAAAATGGTTTGAAAGTGGGGGAATTGAGCCCTGGACATGATTGCTCAACTGGTTAGAGAGTCATCTGGATACACCAAGGTTATGGCTTCAGTCCCTGGTTAAGGCACTTAGAGAATCAACCAATGAATGCATAAAAAAAGTAGAACAACAAATCGATGTCCCTCTGCCTCTGCCTCTGCCTCTGCCTCTCCCTCTGCCTCTGCCTCTGCCTCTCCCTCTGCCTCTGCCTCTGCCTCTGCCTCTCCCTCTCCCTCTCCCTCTCCCTCCATTCCTCCCTCTCCTATTTTTTTTTTTAAGCATGGGAATTGAGGGGTTGTGAGAATTTTATGTCATAGTACCCTCAGTAAGCATCAAGTCAAGTTGTGTGTGGTTGGTGAATACAGATGAAGTACCTTGCTGGCAGTTTTCACTTTGTAATACAGCTTTATTTTCTCTGGTCAGTGGAGGTTTGGACTAAGACTGTGGAGTGTAGTTTTATGTGTCCCATTTGGGCAAGAGGGGCCAGAGTGGTTTATGAGATCAGTTGGCACAAAATAAGAAAGGGGTTAGCTTCACTGTAGGATTACTTTGGTTTTTATCTATTGCCAGAAAAAGTTAGGATCATAGTTATTACTTCTGTCCTCCTTTCCACTTTCCTTTCCTGTTGTCCTCCCTCCCATTCAACAAATATTTCAGCACTTACCAGAAGCCAGACATTGTTAAAGACACCAGAAATGTAATAACAGACAGAAGTCCCTGCTGCTCTCGTAAGAGAGGGTTCTAGTGGGAGAAATAGACAGTGAGATAAAGTATTTTGCATGTAACTTCTAATCATAAATCCAGAAGGAGGGGTCAGGAGGAAGGGAGAGAGAAATATGAGTGTGTGTGTGTGTGTGTGTGTGTGTGTGTGTGTGTGTGTAGGGAAGGGTGAAGGCTTGCATTTTTAAGATAGGGTAGTCAAGGGAAGGCCTCACTGAAGTGATTTGAGGAAAAGACCTGAAGAAAGTGAGGATGTCTGCCTTGGGAATACTAAGTAAAGGACTATGGTCAATAGCTAGCCTGACATGCAAGTGAGAGCAGTGACTAAGTGGAATGAGTCAGGAGGAAAATAGGAGATATAACTTGGATTTTAGAGATAATCGGAAGAAAGAGAATAGATAAAATGAGTATTTGTGAAAAGGCAAGAGAGAAATGGAGTTTTAGAACGTTATCCTTGGTCTCTTATTTCTTAATTGTTAGTTGACCCCTTCCTTGACCCACCTCCTTTGCTGTTGCTTCAGGGCTTGCTTGGGTATTGTGGGCGGTACTGTTTTATGCCATCCAGGGGAGTGATGAGCCTCCCTGGGCTGCTCTCTGTTAGGTTGAAAGTCTCAGGAAATGCCAGGCCTGGGTTACTTTCTTTTGAAGGGGATTTTTTGAAGATGCTCTGTCACTATGTTGTTCTAATCCTGAGGTCTCCAACCAGTTCACCTTCCTCTTTCTACCTTTCAGAGTTTTTATTTGATTGCCTCTTAGAATATTTCTAGGATTTATAGTTGTGTTCCACTGGTATGGGCTAGGAGGGAAGAGTCTACACCATCTTGCTTGGACCAGAAATTCTTTCATTTATATTTTATGAACTGATAAG
Organism: Phyllostomus discolor; assembly: GCF_004126475.2. NCBI lineage: Eukaryota > Metazoa > Chordata > Mammalia > Chiroptera > Phyllostomidae > Phyllostomus > Phyllostomus discolor. Next base: position 91,328,103 of record NC_040910.2, read on the forward strand.
TTGATCTTGATGAGACTTCATTTTCTTGAAGATACATCTTTTGTTTCTAAACCTCAGTAGCTCTAAGCAATATTTCTGAAACTATGATCGATCTTCTTGCATAAGAGCTATCTAAGAGGCTTCTTATTCATGCAGATCCCTAGGACTCATTTCAACTCTCTGGTATTTCTTATGCTAAAGTTGGAACATTACTCCTAAAGGTTGAGCGTTGATAAGAAATTTTGTTCTTTGATCTTTCAATACCTGGTTAAGTGATAGTAGTAATTAAGTGGCAGGGCTACAATTTGGACTTTAATGTTTACTGACTCCAAACACCATACTCTTTACAACAAGCTATATTTTATTTTCATTAGTTTCTTAAAAAATTCAGAATGCTTCATGAATTTGCATGTCATCCTTGCACAGGAGCCATACTGACCTCTGTATCATTCCAGTTTTAGTATATGTGCTGCAGTGAGTACTGTGTTTTTTAAAGTTTGTCTTTAAATGTTTCTTTATAGAAATTCTATTAATATACAGCTAATCTATTGGATTAAATGCAAAGGTTTCTTGATTGTGCTGGAGATTGCCAGAAACAAGATTTCATGGAATAAAATCCATGAAAATAAGCTGGCATCCTCACCACTCCTTCCTCCTCCCTGTCAGTACTGTACATTGTTCTTTTCTACTCTTCCACTCATTTAAGGAGCCCGGGGCTGGGGAGTTGGAGAATGGTGAAGAGAGGAGGGTTGTTTTCCTCTCAGTCTAAGTTGTGATGTTTCTGAGAAGCTTTCAGTTGTAAGATGTGATCCCTGTCAGTCTCTTGCTCAGGTGAGTAAGCTGGATCAAAGATTGGGTTGGTCAAAAAGTTCATTTGGTTTTTTCTGTAAGATGGCTCTAGTAGCGTTTAGTTGTCTTTAACTTCATTTGAAACAATTTTGTTAGATTGTATTGTGACAGCTGTCATATCAGCGTACATTTTTAAAAACTTACAAAATTAGTGGATTTTGAGGTAGCTCTTTTAATATTGAAGTTTGAAGAAAATACACAGCATTTTCAGCACATTATGCTTTATTACCTCAAGAAAGATAAAAACAACTGAAATGCAAAGGTTCTGTGACTGAATGTGTCAAAAGTGGTTTGCCCAGTTTTGTGCTGGTGATTTCTCACTGGACAGTTTTCCACAGTGTGGTAGACCAGTTGAAGTTGATAGCAATCAAAAAGAGACATTAATTGAGAACTGTCAACATTATTGTGGAATGTAGCCAACCTACTCAAAATATCCAAATCAATAAAGTTATCGGCGAAAATGAAAAATGTATTTTATAGAGAGATAATAGCTACTCTTTAATTTACAGCTTTTGAGTGACTGGGATTAATTAGCTATTTGACCATTTTAAAGGAGGAATTAGTCTTACATACAGAATTTGAATATTCTAATCTGTGATTTTTTTTTTAGAAAAGGTTTTTAAGTGGAATTTACTCTAAAAAGATGAACTCTCTAGGCAGAAAAGGAGACAGAAATTTGGTTGATTTACTCTGGAGGAACCACTCTAGAGTAGCAGTTCTTTGAGCAACTGAGAGCCTTTCAGTATTACCTTTGTCGATTTGCTTTTTATTCTTGAAAGAGTCCTATTCTCTCAAAAAGACACAGTAACTAGGCCAGTTTTTGTTCTATATCTTCATGCTCAGATTCTATGTCCAGTCCTATAGCCAGCCAAGAAGAAACTGTAAGCCACTTCCATCTTTTTTGCCATGCTATACTTTTCTCCATCAGAACAGATTTAATGTATCTAAGGTCTTCTGCGTCTTTTAGGCTTCAGTTAGATATTTTCTTTACAGTTTGCAATTTAAGCAGCCAAATACATGGGGGGACCCCAAAAAACATAATTATCTTCTGGAGGGCAGGCCCCTTTATAGTACAGGCTTCCCCTGCTGGGTGAGTGTCCTAGGAACCCATCTATATCTGTACCAGCTGGCATTGTTGTGAGGGGCTGCATTCAGTTTCAGTGAATTCTTTTATGAAGACTTTCAACGCATTTGCCCATTTCATGATGGGTGATTTACTAGCACACCTGCCCTCACCACACTGAGTGTTCAGTTTTTGACCAGAAACGACATGACCTTGTGCCTCACCTGATCTTGCCAAGCAGTGTTTTTTGTTTCCCCCATGAAAAAAACCCTCAGAGGGAAACGCTTTGTCAGTGTGGAAGAGGTTAAAAAAAAAAAATGGCTGAAGCACTAAAGCACATCAAAATCGAGGAGTTCAAAAACTGTTTTGAGCAGTGGAAAAAGTCTTGATATAGGTGTATTTCATCAAATGGAGAGTACTTTGAAGGTGACTGAAGTTTAAACATGTAAGAATACACAATTTTTTATAAATAAATTCCTAGTTTTTTATTCTCCCCTTGTACGCCTTACATTTTTCATATTTCCTGAGAATTACATCTTTAAGATATCATGGAAAATTGATTTACAGTTAAAATACATTGTAAGTTGTTCCCATAAGAAGGCACAGATAATTTGGTTAAAGACCAGTCGAATATGACGTGACATGTAAATAACAAAATAAGAGGATCACACTAAGCTCGAAGAATACAAAGTAATAACTTGTGAGGTAAGTTCAACTAGGAGAGACTTTCATTGAGGAAGGTGGGTTTTAGGGACAAAATTGCTTCTGGATATTTTCAGGTTAGAGACTAGTATAGGGTATGACAGACAGGTTGGTCTGAGTATTGCTAAGGGGCTATGTAGGAGAATTACTACATTTTTATTGTGCTTGGTAGGTTGTATATTTTGTAACCATATTTAATAAAAAGCTGACATGTGGTCATTGAAGAGTTTGAGGTAGCTTAAATAATTGTTTAAAGATTGGGTGTCTTTTAGTACATATCAGCCTTAAACATGTAAAAATTTAATGTACAAAAGTACAAATAATTTATCAGCTGATCTGCCGACCACTAAATAAAAAACTAAAGATAGTTTAGAAGTGTCTGTTTATAGAGTTCAGAAGTGTGGACTTTTGTGACAAAGTTTCATTTGGCAAAATCCCCAACATAAGGAATTCTAAAGGACAGATCTGTTTCCCCCCCCCACAAATTGCAAGGGATCTTATTTTAACTTTAATTTGGACAAAGCAGTTGAGACAATTGAGAAGTTTGACCGATATTTGACATAAAGGAATTAGTATTTTTTAAATTATTGAAGTATGTAGATATTTTAAGTGAACTTTTCAGAGATTTATATGTAAATATATACAGATGTAATGGTCTGATGATAGGAGTTGGCTTCGAAATTAATCCATGGGCATGGGAGATAGATGTTATATATAAGATTGAATTGGTCAAGAGTAGATAGTTGAAATTGGTTGATGGTTATGTGAGAGTTCATTATCCTTTAGTTTGTATATGAAATTTTTTATTTAAAGAATTCAAGATAAATGAAAGAACATGGGCCAAGATCAGGGCAGCTGTATTACAGATTCTATATGATCTGGTCCTACCTCCTTACAGTCAGTGTGAACTTCAGTGCATTCTTCCCCTTGTTTACTGTCTGAGCTCCAGCTACATAACTTGTATACATATCATTTCTTCTTCCTAAAACACACTGCAATCCCCAGTATTTTCTATGCCTCTGCACAACTCTTACCCCTCATCCCAGACAAGTTTGCCTAAGTCCTAATTTATTCTTTGGAGCATAGATTAAATGTTTATACAACAGAGGAGTCTTCTACTTTATTCCATCTAAATCTGATGTCATCGTTATAATCTCTTACCCCACACTTTTCATGATTATTTGTTCATTAACATTTGCCTTCCCCATCAAATTCTAAGCTTAATGAGCCACAGTTCTTATTTGTTAGTATTTTATCCCCAGCACTTAATATAATTCCTGGTAAATAATAGGTGCTTAAATATTTGTTAAATGGATCTCCCTGCCCACTGGTCACCAAATTCTCTCACCTGTATATCACAGTGATTTCCTGGCTCGGGTCTCTATTAACATTTTTAATTACCCCTGAATGTGTTTTTATCATAACTAATGAGATAATGCCACTCTTCTGATTAAAAAAATCCCATTATACCATTCATTTGCTCCCAGAACACAGTAGAATATACTTTGTGATCTGAGACCTCAAATGACAAGGCCTCTATCTACCCTTTGGATCTTTTGTGAGACTCTGGTTTTCTCTTAGTCCCTAGAATTGATATGCTTCTTCCTGCTCCGCACTTTAACAGGTTCTGTTTCTTCTGCTTGGACTATTCATATATCTATACATGTGTGTATATGTGTTTGTATATGTGTGTATTTATTTACTTATTTGCCTGGTGAATTTTTACTTTGTTATTCTTCTGAATGTCACTATGTGTTGAGAATCTTTCTTGTTACACTCTTTTTTTTTTTTTAAGATTTTATTTATTTATTTTTAGAGAGGGAAGGGAGGGAGGGAGGAAGGGGGGGGGGGGGGAGAGGGAGAGAAACATCAATATGCGGTTGCTGGGGGTTATGGCCTGCAACCCAGGCATGTACCCTGGCTGGGAATCGAACCTGGGACACTTTGGTTCCCAGCCCACGCTCAATCCACTGAGCTACGCCAGCCAGGGCTTCTTGTTACACTCTTAATTAGTTAACCATTCTGTTTACCCCATAATATGCATTTATTGCATCTTGCAATTTTGTTTTGTATCATAATAACTTTAAAAAATTAGTTTGTAATTATTTGTTCAGTGTTTGCTTGTCTTGTAAGATTTTAAAGCTCCATGAGAAAAGGAATGGACTTTGTGTAGCTCACTCCTGAAATCTCAGGTCTCAGCTCAATGACTTTTTTGTTCCCCCATGAATAAAGACATCTTTAAGGGGGGGGGGGGGGGGGGTTAAATGGAAGGGGGAGGACAGGAAGAGCACACTGGTAGGTTGAAAGATTGGCTGAAATAATCTGCCAAAATGAACAAATCTCATTTCAATTGCAGAGATAATTTGGCTTAAGTAGTAACATAAAAGGGTTAAGTGATCAACTCCCAGAGACTCTTAATCAGAAAGAATTGGAAGTTTAGAATTGACTTTGACACATTTGTTTTCCTGTTACTACCAACCTAGAAAGCTGATGAAACCTAGCTAGAATGATAGATACAAACTGTTTGTTAACCCATTCTTATCTGAGTTTTATTTATTTGGAAATTTGATGCTAGACACCTTGTTTTTACCCTGTACTTTACTTCTTCCATCTCTTTATATTTTGGAAGGGGCAGGGGGGAGTAAAGTTGTGCTGAACACAATGTCTATTCTAGTATAACTGCTTTGGTTTTACAGCTTAGAGTGGAACTTCCTTTTAGGTGACTACAAAGCCCAACACTCAAGAAACTCAGAATTCTGTTGCTAACTGAAAACACCTATTTTCTGAATTTATTTGCCCCTTAGAGGTTTTATTTCTCTTTTCTTGTCCCCTTTTGTATCTTTTATTATATGGAATTGAAATTCAAGGTTATATTTATTTAATAGTTCTTTTTTAAGACACATATTGTACTTGGCAGTTAGGATCACATCATTTTGTGAACACATAGTCCTGTGAGGCAGATGCTGCTGTCATTTCCAGAAGTTAATTTACATTGTCCAGGATCATATAAAAAAATTTTTAAAGATTTTATTTATTTATTTCTAGAGAGGGAAGGGAGGGAGAAAGAGAGAGAGAAACATCAATGTGCGGTTGCTGGGGGCCGTGACCTGCAACCCAGGCATGTGCCCTGACTGGGAATCGAACCTGCAACACTGTGGTTCGCAGCCCTCGCTCAATCCACTGAGCTACGCCAGCCAGGGCTCAGGATCATATAAATTTTTTAACTTGGTTTAAACCTGTCTTCCCTGCTCTTTCCCGTTTCACACTGCTCTAGAGCAAGGTAGTGAATATTCCTATATACTTTTTTTGGGGGGACGTGACTTTAAGTAATGGCAGGATTTTCTAATCCTGTCCCATGAATCTAGCAACTGTTGTGCTCTGGATGTTTAGGGATGATCTCAATTTTACCTGCTCTATTCTACTGGTTTTATGTCATCTAAAGAGCGTGGTGATTTCAGAATTTAGATGCCTCAGACTTTCTTGCACACTTGAAAGTCTCATATAACTCTGTCAAATAATTTATCTACCAGTTTTTGGTTGAATGTAGTGCTGTGTGTAACTTGATGTGGACAGTTATTTTAATTTGTTAATAGGAATCTTTGTTTACATTTAAGGAAAGAACTGGATAAGACTGAAATCAGAATCAAAGATGGAATTATCACCACTAAGGTGTTTTTGTTAAGGTCTTAAGCATATTTGTTGTTGAGTTAATGAGATTTTTAAAAAATTTCTAGATCAAGCCCTAGACTTGTGGCTCAGTTGGTTGGGGATCCTCCCACAAACCAAAAGGTCGCTGGTTTGATTTATGTTCAGGGCACATACCTGGATTATCGGCCAGGTTCCCAGTTGGGGGCATGCAGGAGGCAACTGATTGATGTTATCCTCCCCTTCTTTCTCCCCCCCTCTGTAAAAATGAATAAAATCTTTTTTTTTAATTATAAAAATATTTTTAGACCAGGGAAAAGTATAACCTACCAGCATTGTTCTCATGGATTTACACATTTTCCATCTTAGAATAGAACTAGGTGGGCTTAAAGGAAGTGTTCACCTTGAGTGTTACTTTTATAAACTTCAGCTTTTGCTCAAGTTTTTTCTTTGAGAAAAAGACAGTAGGCCACTAGTGCTATCTGTTTTGCTCTGTGTGGCAGTGCTCTAGGCATTACAGATAGGGTTTATCATAATCTTTTTTTGTTGAACTCATTGACAAGAAGTTGGCTATAAGGAGTTCAGTGTTGCAAATCCTTTTCTGTTAACAGAGGTTACATTCCTGGTGCCTTTATTTTTGTAAAATTATTGGTAACCACCTCTTAATTAAGTGATTCAGATTATTTTTATGGTGCAATAGAAGAGGTTTTATCAGTGCCATCTTTGAAATTTCAATGTATAATTTATATTAAAAATAGGAGCTTGGTCCCCATTTTTGAGAAGTTAAATCTCTTCATATGAAAGTTCCTGTGTTGATCTATTTGTCCTTTTCTAATGAAACATTTTTGTTAACATTAGAGATGATTTTAAAGAATTAAAGATAACAAACAACTAATCCCATTTTGTTTTCTACATTGGCCAACGTGTAAGCTAAACTCTTTAATTTTAAAAAAAAACAGTATCTTTTTTTTAAAAAGAGTTTTATTTGTTTTTGAGAGAGGTGGGGGGGAGGGAGAGAAACATTCATGTGAGAGAGAGACATGGATTAGTTGCCTCTTATTCACACCCCGGGCAGGGACTAAACCTGCAACCCAGGCATGTGCCCTGGGAATCGGACTTGCAGCTGTTATGTTATAAAGCCGACCTGGGCCCATCCCCATAGCACCTTGGTGAAAGACATAATACTGAAAGGAACAGATTTTTATTCACAACATTTCAACCTTGGCAGTGCTCAGAGCACCTTAGCTTGGAGCCCTCCTTTTCCATGAGACCCAACACTTCCTATGCTTTTCTACCAGGCTACTAGCCAAAAGCATTCTTAAAAGTTTCCTATGTCCTTATTCGTGCAGGATCCGGAGTACATTGCCATTAGCCTTTGTGTAATAGTACAGAAAGGCATGTGCTGTTTTATTTTGGATTATGGTGAAATTTAGGAAAGGCACAAGTTTTAACAGTCCAGGTAAAATTCAGGTGCAGCAGATTAGGATTTTGCAAGGAAGTTCTTTTGTAGCTTTGGAGTTAGCCAGACCATTTACTTCCTTTTTACTGCTTTCTTTCAAACTACATGGCAAAAAAATTCCTTATTACAGACAGCATGTCTTTTTCCTTATTACGTTTCCTTCATGGCCAAGAGCCCTTCTTCCCAAGCCTCATGGTCAAGTGCCAGAGTGGCTGCCACGCTTGAGTTTAAATCCCAGCCCGAAGCTTTCTCCGTGACCCCATTTCCGACTTCTTCCATAAAGGGTTACATTTGCCAGTCCTCCAGTATCTCCTGCCTTTCTTTGGCTGCCATTGTTAGTCTGGGCAGGCATGGACCCGCAATGCAAAAAATCCACCCTCCTCTTCTAGCGCATGCACAGGCATAGCAACTGGGAAACTGCCTCCCTGCTACCCTATGCTTTAAAGTCACGCCCATTTTCCTAGCCCCAAGCTGCAGGCAAGCTATTTAACATCACTATAACAATGACCAGCTGTTGTTATTATGCAAAGTAACTTTAATGACCCCGCTTTGTTTCTTCCTTACCCAGCCAAGGCTATGAAGGCTTTGGATGGGGGGGGGGTGCTTCTTAGCCTACACCCCATTCTAAACCTTGTTCCACACCCACTACATTTAGCTTACAGGATGATGCTCCAATCATTGGAGCCACACTGATCAGGGCTGAGTCTTAAATTTTCAAGTACTTTTCACTATATAGTTTCAGAGTGTTTATAAGAGCTTTCCTGTTTGAGTTGTTTTTTAAATCCTCAACGAAAGACATGTTTATTGATGAGAGAGAAACATCCATCGGTTGCTTTCCTTACCAGCCCAACTGGGTTGAACCTGCAACCTAGATATGCTCTGACCAGGAATCGAACTTGCAGCCTTTTGGTACACAGGATGATGCTCTAACCAACTGAACCACCTGGCCAGGGTGAGCCTTTTAGAGGAATGATTTTGTTGTTATTGTTCAAGTAAGTATAAATTTTCTAATATTCTTGAATCCCTTAGAACATTGTAAGTTTTAGATGTGTGGTAATATTCTAACACTGTAAAGAAAACTGCTAAAGTTCACATTACTAAAAGTAATCTATACAACATACACTATTTTACACAAATGAATACTTATGCATAGCTGATAACATTAAAAGTTACCATTCATGTGGCATTACAAAAGGAAATATTGGTACTGTACTTTCCTGCATTAAGGTATTCAAAAAGCAATTTATAGTGTTGAGATCTTAATGGATTTTTATATAGCACATGCAGACAAAGCAAATTTAATCATAGTGTTTATAAAAGCAAGAAGCAAAATACGAGTTAAAACGAATTCCCCACTCAGACAGTGGTATCCCAGTATATGTAGACAAATAATTTGGTACAAACTGGAATAAAGTGTATAGGAGAACAGTATGTTAGAATTCATTCTAGTATCCTACAAAACACACACAGATAAAGCAATTATTTCACTAATTGTCAGCACAGTAAGCAATAGGAGAGAGTTACAAGACTCATCAGTGTTGGAATACACATCTTTTTCTTTATCATTGATAATGACTATATTAGACACCAGTTCATCATTATATTTATGTAAGTATCACTGCAACCATTGTCATGTGTTGTTTATATTTTGAAGTCTGTTTAAGCATGACCCTAATGTTAAATCAGTGTCTCTTGGCCTTTTTGAGCTGTAAATTATCTGTAATAAATTTACATGTAAATATTAAAAGGGGAAATCCACCCCTACATCTGGTAAACTGAGTTTCTGTGGCATGTTGGGGTTTTGGTTGTTAAGGAAAAACAAACGTAAGGTGTGAAGCTTTTACTATTTATGGAATGTTGTTTTGTGGTGGTGTGCTCTGCCACTGGTGTGTGGTTATGTCTTCCCAGCTTACCTGAGAATTACTAACTACACACCTTTCACCTTTGCTGATGGTTCAGGGTTTTTTGCCCATGTTTCTAGTATTTTGAACAAGTGATACTTTTTGGACACTTGGTGGTGCATTCATTCCATTAATTATATTACAACATGGTGACAATTTTATTGAAACTCATTTCTACTTCTAAACTGTCATATTATAAATGTATTCATAAAATAAAACTGTTCATAATTTAGGGATTGCTAGCATTCCCTTAATGTTGTCTTCTATTAGTTTATTGGCCAATCTCCAAAAAATATGATCTGGAGGCTCAGTTTTATACTGGTGTTTGTAAGATCTCCTGTATACCAGACATGTTAGTTTTGACTTTAGAAAAATTGAAAAAGGCTGTTCCTTAATATCAATGGGAAAAAAGTATTCATCAAAGTTCCTACAAACTGAAATGTTTTAAGTAATTATCTTTCCCTTTGTACTCTCAGCCTTTCAGATCTTAAAGTGTTTTGGTTTCTTCCTTTTTTTGACATCAAACAAGAAAGAAGAGAATTCTTTGGGTTAAGATGTATCTAAATTCAGAGATGACAAATGGGTTTCATCATTCCTGTCAATTCAGAGTGCTTGGTGTCCTGGAGCAGTGTTGTGAGAAGGCTTATGAGCTAAGTTCAGAATCTTTGGGAGAGACTGCCAGGATTCTTTGTCCACCAAGGGTGACTAAAGGAGGAAGTATGGTAATTTGCCAAGAAATCATCTTGCCCTTGCTCTGCTTTGGTTTTCAGCATTAGGGTTTTATTTTGGCTAGCCATTGTCAGTTGTTAAAACCAACTTGGCTGTGAATACACTGTTAAATGGATGCTGCCTTAATTTTATTTAACCATTTTTTTGGCTTCAGAGTGCTGTCCTTTACAATATTTGACTCCCCTTATACTTTACTGTTTCCGTGAACATGGGATTTGAAGAGAAGCAAAGGAGCATGTGTGGTTCCATACATGTAAGAGTGACAGGAAGAAATAAGCTTTGAAGGGAATTTATTTAGGAAAAGGTAGTATGTGATTTATATTAGGGAGTAGTAACTGAGGAGGTTATTGGAGTAGCCCAGTTGTGATTGATGGGGACTTGATAGTGCCATAGCTTCAGAAGTGAAATAAACTTGTAAAAGCAAGACATTTAGTAGGATTGGAAGGTGGTGAACTTTGAAGAGTAATGAAAGTTGGAAACAGGATGTGCAGGTTAACTAGCTTTGCCTTTTTTAGAAAAACAAGGACCCTTACAGTTTAGGAATGACGACGTTCAGAGATTATACTTGAGCTTTTGAGGTTCTTTTCTTTTCTTTTTTCTTTTTTTTTAATATATTTTATTGATTGTGCTATTACAGTTGCCCCATTTCCCCCTTCTCTCCCCTCCACCCTGTACCCCCCTCCCACCCACATTTCCCCCTTTAGTTCATGTCCATGTGTCATACTTATGAGTTCTTTAGTTTCTACATTTCCCATACTATTCTTGCCCTCCCCCTATCTATTTTCAACCTACATTCTATGCTACTTATTCTCTATACCTTTTCCCCTTCTCTCCTCCCACTCCCCTGCTGCTAACCCTCCATGTGCCCTCCATTTCTGTGGTTCTGTTCCTGTTCTAATTGTTTACTTAGTTTCTTTTGGTTTTGCTTTAGGTGTGGTTGTTAATATTTGTGAGTTTGCTGTCCTTTTACTATACATGTCTTTTCTTTATCTTCTTTTCTTAGATAAGTCCCTTTAGCATTTCATAAAATAAGGGCTTGGTGATGATGAACTCCTTTAACTTGACCTTATCTGAGAAGCACTTTATCTGCCCTTCCATTCTAAATGAGAGCTTTGCTGGATAGAGCAATCTGGGATGTAGGTTCTTGTCTTTCATGACTTGGAATATTTCTTTCCAGCCCCTTCTTGCCTGTAAGGTCTCTTTGGAGAAATCAGCTGACAGTCTGATGGGAACTCCTTTGTAGGTGACTGTCCCCTTACCTCTTGCTGCTTCTAGGATTCTCTCCTTCGTTTTTACCTTGGCTAATGTAATTATGATGTGCCTTGGTGTGTTTCTTCTTGGGTCCAGCTTCTTTGGGGCTCTCTGAGCTTCTTGGATTTCTTGGAAGACTGTTCCCTTTGCCAGCTTGGGGAAGTTCTCCTTTATTATTTGTTCAAATACGTGCTCAATCTGTTGCTTTTCCCCTTCCGATTCTGGTACCCCTATAATTCGGATATTGGAACATTTAAAGGTGTCTTGGATGCTCTTAATCTTCTCCTCGATTTTTTGAATTCTTATTTCATCATGCTTTCCTGCTTGGTTGATTCTATCTTCCTTCTGGTCCACTGTATTGTTTTGAGACTCATATTCCTTCCTTTCACTATTGGCTCTCCTCCGCGTGTCTTCCTGCATCTGTTTTATGGTAATCTGCATTCTTTCATCTAAATTTCGTCCAAAATCCACCAGTTCCGTGAGCTTTCTGATCACCAGTGTTTTGAACTGCGCATCTGATAGATTGGCTAATTCTTGGTCGCTCAAAAGGATGAGTCCTGGGGGACTGATCTGCTCTGTTGAAAACATATTTTTTCCCCCCCTGTCTCTCCTTTTTTTTTTTTTTCCCCCAGTCTGGTCGCTCTTGTTACGGTGGGGGCGGAGCCTTAGGTGCTCACTGGGGCTGGGCACCCCAGTCGCTAGATTGCGACGTTATATGTGGGGGTGGGGCGGGAGCGGGGCGGGAGAAAACAATGGCGGTAGTTCCGTTCTCCTGGACTCAGACCCTTGTCTGAGCTTCCGGGCCGCGAGTTCTGCCCTGGTCCACAATCGCTACCCCTCTGGGTCTGCCAGCCGCAGCTTGCGTACTCAGGGATCACCTCTGCGTTCTTGCGCCCCCGGATGGCTTTTGCGCCGATATCGCGCCAAACCTTCCCCCAACCTCCGCGCGCCGCCGACCGGAGCCAGCCCCGCGCCCGCCCGGCTTGTCTTCTCCTACCAGTCCGGCTGAACGCGTCTACTTCAACTTCTTGGCTGCCCGACTTCCATTCAGATAAATCCTCTGCCGGATCTGGGTGTTATTCTGATAGTAAATTATTGGTTTTCTAATCTTGGTTGTACGAGGAGTTACGGTGCGTCCACCTATTCCTCCATCTTGCCGGAAGTCCCCGAGGTTCTTTTCTTAAATTTGGGCTAGAACTACATCTGCAGCCAACCTTGAAATAGATGATTGTACTTAAAATGAAAGTTTGTTTAAAAGATTTTATTTATTTATTTTGGGGGGGGAAGAAAGGGAGAGAAATATCAATGTGTGGTTGCCTCTTACACAGCCCCTACTATGGACCTGGCCCACAACCCAGGTGTGTTCCCTGACTGGGAATCGAACTGGTGACCCTTTGCTTCGCAGCGCAGTGCTCAGTGGATTGAGTGCAGCCTGCGAACCAAAGGGGGTCGCTGGTTCAATTCCCAGTCGGGGCACATGCCTGGGTTGTGGGCCAGGTCCCCAGTAGGGGGGCACACAAGAGGCAACCACACATTGATGTTTCTGTAACACACCCCAACCAAGGACCTGACCTGGTTCACAGGCCAGCGCTCAATCTGCTGAGCCACACCAGCCAGGACTTATACATGTTTTTATATAGTTACTATCTATGTCTTAGTGCTGGTCTTTATTATTGTATGTTTATTCTTTTTTAGTTTTTATGTAGTTTTCTCATTTCACATTGTTGATGCAGTTGTATTGATACATGTAGTAATAATTAAATTGATTACAGTACTTATTTTTGTTGTTTCAGTTTTTATATGACTTTTTTTTTAAAGATTTTATTTATTTTTAGAGAGGGAAGGGAGGGAGAGAGAGGGAGGCATCAATGTGCAGTTGCTGGGGGCCGTGGCCTGCAACCCAGGCATGTGCCCTGACTGGGAATCGAACCTGTGACACTTTGGTTTGCAGCCCACGCTCAATCCACTGAGCTACGCCAGCCAGGGCTTTTATATGACTTTTCCATTCAACATTGTCTTCTGAGACACAGTCATGTTGGTACAGATAGTTCTAGTTAATGTTTTAATTGCTATAGAGACATGTATTAAAGGAATAAATTATAGTTTGTTACAGTTTAACTTTAGCATACTGTATTAACTAATTTTTAGCTGTACCTCTGTTGCACTGAACATGTTTGTTCATACAGATGTGCAGGTTATGTTCTGAAATAGAATTTCATGATGGGTGGGTATGCACATTCTCCACTTACCCAAGCATTTCCAAATTAATCTTCAAAAGTGGTTATGCCAGTTTTTATTGTTACCGGCAATACATGAATTTCCGTTTTCCACGTCTCGCCACATTTGGTTTTTCCGATCTGAGTTTGAAACAACTTTTTAATATTAGACCTAATACTGGCATGTTTTATGTATTTATTGGCTTGTGTGAATTTTCTTATGTGAATTTGGATTTCTTACGTGAAGTCTCTCTTAGATTGCCTTTTTTAAACCTATTTATTGTAGTTACATATTTTGATAGTTAATCTGTAGTTATGTGTTACAGATATCTTCTATCAACCAGTGGCTTGCCTTAATTTTATTAAATCTTTTGTTGTATGTTGAAAATTGGCTAAGTTTTTTGTTTGTGTGTTTGGTTTAAAATTTTTCCTGCTCTGAAGTTCCAAAGGTACTCTTTTTTTTGGTGTTTAAGTTTGGCTTTTCAAATTGAGAAATTTGAAAATGATGTGATTATATCACAAAGAAGGGAACTAATTTTACTTTTTCCACTTTGGTACCATTTATTCAATGGTTCTATATTTCCCCACTGATATGAATGCCTTCTTAATTATATATCCAGTTTTAAGTTTTAGGGCTCTGTGTCATTGGTCTTTTTGTCTTTGTATACTGCCTTAATTATCATATCTTTACAGTAAGCATGTAATCTGATTTTCGAAAAAATTTCATCCTTCTTTCTTTAGAATTTCTCTGTTGATGGTCCTTTTTTTTTGCATGTAAGTTTTTGGTTCAGTTTGTCAGCTTCTGTTAAAAACCTGAAACTTAACTAGAATTTATAGATTCATGTGACAATTGCTATCTTTTAAAAAAATCACTGTTGTAGGTCTTTCATGTTTTTAGGTTTTATTTTTTATGTAAAGATCTTTTGTATATAATAGCATTTGTTGGTGTTATGAATAGTTCTTTTTAATGAGTTTTTTTTTTAACTCATTGGCACATACAGGACACTATTAGTTTTTGTCTGTTGATCTTTACTTGGCTACATTGCTGAATTTTTTGTTATGTCTTATGTTAAAGTAGGAAATATTTCTATCTCCTGAGAAATTAAAGCAATTTCAGAGAAATTGTGTGCCACAAGATCAGGACACTAGAAGGCAACTTTAATGAGTCAGGGAAATACCTATATTCGACAAGTTTTATCTGTGTGTGTCCTGTGACAGGCAGAAAAACAAAATCTTTGGCTTTTCTTGGCAGAGTTGGTCTATGTGTGGACTGTTAGATGTTAGAAACCTCCCCATTTGGTACACGTGTGCACACACACGGAAGCTGATGGAAAGACACACAGGGGAACCCCCATGTTATCACAGAGGCAGAGATTGGAGTGATGCATCTACAGGCTTAAGGAATGCCAATGATTGCCAACAATACCAGAAACTAAGAGAAAGGCACAGAGCCTTCAGAGGGAGCATGGCATTGCTGAAACCTTAATTTCAGTCTTCTAGCTTCTATGAGTGAGAAGAGACATTTCTGTTGCTTTGAGTTACCCAGTTTGGGATACCTTGTTATGGTAACACTGGGAAGATAATACAAACTCCATAAAAATTAAAACATTGACTCAAAAAAATCAAGGTAAAAAATGATTACGTTCCAGTGATTATGGGTGAAAAGATTGGCAAATTCTCTACCTCCAAAGCAACTATAAAACTGCGTTAAGCCCTGGCCAAGGTAACTCTCGGTTAGAGCAACATCCAGCTCTCCAAGGTTGCAGGTTTGATCCCAAGTCAAGGCACATACAAGAATCAACCTGTGGATGTATAAATAAAGTGGAACAACAAATTTATGTTTCTCTTTCTCTCTCTATAAACCAATTTAGAATTTTTTTAAAAACTAGACAAATTATTATTGCAGAACAGGTATTTCAGGGCTTTGAAATAGAACAAGAGGATACAACAAATTGAGCATTTATTTACTAAAAGTTGCTGAACTTTGGGTAAGAATAGTAGTAGTCTAGTTTTGCCTTAACATGGTAGCCAGGAAAATTAGGGTGGCAAGTTGCCTCCTGTAGCGGTTATCATTCTAAAAGTTCTCATTCCCCCCAAAATTGAGGATTTTCTCATAGCAAAACGAATCAAATGAAACTCCAGATTGATTCTCTTACCTTTCTATCTCATCTCTCCTTTGGCATTACTGTAGCTATGTAGAAACAAATAATTTGGTTTTGTGTTTTGGTATTTAAATAAAGTCGTACTGTATTATTTTTGAAAATATGGCTGCTACTCTTGGATTTCACTCAGTTTTTTTCCTTTTAGGAGGCGTAGGTCAGAATGGAGATGGGCTGCAGACCGAGCAGCTATTGTCAGCCGCTGGAACTGGCTTCAGGCTCATGTTTCTGACTTGGAATATCGAATTCGGCAGCAAACGGATATTTACAAACAGATACGCGCTAATAAGGTGAGGGATACGTGTCTGGTCTTTTTTAGCCCAGCTAAAAACTACCATTATCCCTTTTCTGCTATCCCTCAGTAACTCTTAACTATGTCAAATGGAATGGTCTAATATGGTCTGATACAGTGGTTTAATTTGTTTAAGAGCTTGATGATGCTTAGTGTGGTGCAGACATCACTACTAGGATATATTGTGACATTGAACACCTGTTTAGAACAGAAACAGTTTGTATACCTGGGCTAACAGGAAACATAAGACTGAATAGTGTATTCCATTGAGTATAACTCATTATTTGCTACATATATGGAAAAGTGGTGATGACTAAGGATTGTCATCTTGCTATTTTACATAGATATGTTCTGTTTTACTGGTTAATTAAGCTTCCCTTGCTTTCTTGAGGCAAAATAGGATTTTTACTGAAAGAGTGTTTAGGCAAAACTAGACATTGATGATTAGGATTTTGATTTTCCTGTGTCCACCTATCTGCAGAGGGCTGATTCTTACCACACAGCTTTTATCTGTGTATAAACTGTACAGTTTTTCTTCTTATAAATCAACTTGGAAGAGTCCTGTCTTCTGTTTGTTTTTGACTGAGGGATAAATGTGCATGGAAGAGAAATTCAGAAAATAGTTGGGTGTCTACTATGTACCAAGCACTGTTCTCCGTAGTGAAGTCATAGTGGTAAATAAAAATTCCTCTTTTTTGTGAAGCTTACATTCTTTCAAAATATTTTTCTATTAGCTCAGTGCAATTAAACTTCATGATTGGACACATGGGTCTAAATGAAGAGCTTACTGCTCCTAAAAATAACTGTCACAACATATTTTGTCCTGCCTTAGTTCTGGTCAAAGCCTTCAGAAAATTGCTGTACTGTGAACTCTGCATTAAATTAATTACTAGGCCAAAAGTTAAAAGGATGACCAATTGACAAGATAAAAATGACGAGAGTTTGAGGTAAAAGTTTTGCAGACCCCTTTTAAGCTTTTATTCCAAAAATTCCAGTGGATTGTTCTAGTTTCTTTCCAAAATGTTCTAGATAAAATTCTCCAAAAGTTCAGTAGAGTGTGTTATAATTGAGGGCAAAGTCTAGAGGACTTAGCTTTTTTTGAACAAAATTTAAATCCTGACTACTTTAAAAATCAGCTGCAATAAACAAGTTAAAACTAAAAATATTCATTAGGGTCCTTTACCTTATTTTTTAGCTCTTCACAGGGGAAATTGATTGAGACTTGTAGCATGTGAGCTGGAATGGTGATAGGAATAGCTAGAAGATGACTGGACATTCCTGTCCTGATAGGGGGAAGTCTTGCTCTGTCTGGGGATACCTCTTCAGTGTCTGAACAGCATTTTAGTGGGAATTTCCATGTTTGAGAACAAGAGTCCCTTAGTAACAACTGATAACAATGGTAGCCATATTTGTTGCTTTATTTTAATTTTTTGTTGCTTATTTTATATACATGCATAAATATGTGTGTTTATATATGTGCATATATTTTATTAGTTCCCTATTACAAAATTACTACATTCCATAGACTTGAAGATGCCATCGATTGTAAGATACATCATTATTTCATGTGCATATAACAAATGGTTTTAATTAAACTAAGACATATCATCAATTGTTAAGGTGCATTCTGATGCCAAAGATGTTAAGATGTGGAAAAAGTATGTCTTAGAATGAATGAAAAAGTGTTACCAATTCTGAGGAAACTTGGAAAATAAGAAAATACACCTTTCTCTGTACCTTTCTCTCAGTTTTGCTGTGAATCTAAAACTACAAAAAACAAAAACAAAAAACAAAAAAACAAAACAAAAAACAACAACAACAAAAAACCAAAACCCAAATTCAAAATTAACCCACTATGAACATTTGGTCATGTGTTCTTTCACTATTTTTTCCTGTGCGTATGGGACCCTGAACATTTTTTTTTTTTAACATTTTCATTGTCTACATTTTATTACCTTTCTTGGTTGATATTTTAATTATGCATTTTATTAAAATTATATAGGCATACCTCAGAGATATTGCAGGTTTGGTTCTAAACCACCACAGTAAAGTATCTCAATAAGATGGGTCGTAATCTTTTTGCTGATGGAGGGCCTTGCCTTCACTTTGTAAAAACCACAACATGTGTGATCTGCAATAAAATGGGGTACCACCTCAATTATAAAACATGCCATGATAAACATCCTTACTTAAGTCACAGCATAAATACTTTTATGTTTTTGACGTATACTTGAGAGAAGTTTTTTGACAGTAATGCCTCAGTTTACTGTCTCATGAACTGTGGGAAGTCTCTTCACTTTTGGTTCCAGCTTTATTCTTTAGCTCATAACTCAGCAGTAATGATGGAACAGTTTTGGGAAACATTCAAAAGTCTTAGATATTTTTAAATATCTGGAAAGTAGTTATTCTGGAATTTTGTATATAATATTGATTATTCAAGAGTTGTATCATGCAGGGCATAATATGTTAAGCACCAGACTTGGAATTGGTAATAGTTCTCTTGGTTCTAGTCCTGGTTTTGCTACCATATAGCTGTGTGACCTTGGAAATGAAAGTTACTGAACACTTCTGAGCCTCATTTTCATGGTCTGTACAATCAGCTATTCTAGATTTTAATATATTTTCTTTGTTTGCAGTGTGGATACACAATGTCGGTTAGTTACAAAATTGTGACAGGAAGGATAAAAGCAGAATGGTAATCCCAGTAAGCAAGATGTTAAGAAAATTAACAAGTTTATTAAATGCTTATATTTATACAATGTCTTTTTAAAACAAAGGTGTTAGTTTCCTGGGGCTGCCATAACAGATTTACACAAGTTAAGGGATAAATGTAAAACAACAGAAATTTATTTTCTCATAGTTTTGTGGGCTAGAATTCTGAAACAGAGGAGGGCTAGGCCCCTTTTGAAGAATCTGGGGAAGACTCCTTCCTCGGCTCTTCCAAAGCTCCTGGTGGCGCTGGTAATCCTGGTGTTCCTCGGTTTATACTGCATCACTCCAATTTCTGCTTCCATCTTCACATGACCATCTCTTCTCTCACTGTGTCTGTGTCTTATAAGGACACCCAGTCATGTTGGGATTTAGAGACCCCACTGAAGGACTCCTCTTAACTTGATTACATCTGCAAAGTCCCTGTTCCCAAATAAAGTTACATTCATAGGTTCTGGGTGATACAAGTTTTGGGGAGGTATACTATTCCACCCAGTATAACAAATAAGCAATGGAATTTCCCCCAAAGGTATATTATCATGCATTTGGTCATGTATCCCTATAATAATAGAAGCCTTTGAACATGTATACTCTGCATTTGCCAGGCCCTGTGTTAAGCATTTTACTGTTCTTCTCAAATTAAAAGATAAACAATTGGAGGATCAAAGAGATTGAGTCATTTGTTTATGGTCAAACTACCAGATGAATGCAGAGCTGAGACTTGAGTATCTGACTTTCTTGCTCAAGTTAACAGTTGCTTTTAAGTACTTGACTATTTGAGTTATAGAAACAGCAGGTTTTGCTCTGACTGGTGTGGCTCAGATGGTTGGGCATCTACCTGTGAAGGGAAGGGTCACCAGTTCCATTCCCAGTCGAGACACATGTTCTGGGTTGTGGGTTTGGTCCCTATTGGGGTATGGACAAGAGTACAGGAAGCACCCAATAGATGTTTCTTTCTCTCTCTAAAAATAAATAAATCTTTAAAAAATTAATAAACAGCAGGTTTTTAACCCCCTATATTTTTTAGTAGAGTGGGTTGGTATTTGCTCATCCTCTTTTAGTTGTTTTAATTCTTTTTGGAATGAAATACAGTATAAGGGATCTTTTGGTTGGTTTTGTATTCTATAGTGAACATAAATATTTTGGAGGAAGGGACGACAATATATGCATAGATCAATGTTAGCTGCATCAGCATAGCAACCAAGCACATATTTACAAAAATAGATTTGATTAAAACCAATGGGCATTGAAAAGACCTCTGAAGAGATCAGTGGGAATTCCATTCTTGTAGAGGCCAGAAACCTTGACTGGGTTTCTTGTCTCCTTTCCCTCATATCCAAGAAGCACATTTACAGTGCTGATTGATTCTATCTTCAAATGTATATATACAGAACGCTAGTTGTTCATATAGAAATACGATAGTTAATAAATGACAATACAAGAAAACTTCATGTTTTGCATAGTCACAACTGTAAACCTACTTTTGCCCCACCCTGTATTTTCTGCTTTTCTGTTTACCACTCACTAGTCTTCACATCAACACAATAGCTAGATTGATTCCTATGAACCATAAAGATGGGTTCCTCCTTGTGCTGGAAACTTTTCAGTGAGTTCTCGTTTGAGAATAAAAGCTAGAATACTCATGAGTTACAAGGCACTACAAGATTAACTCTCTTTCCCACCTGTTCTGACTTAAGCTCCTACCTTGAACTTCATTCATTCATTTTACTTCAGCATACTGAATTTCTTCCAGTTCTTAAAATCATCAAGCTGGCTCCAACCTTGAAACTTTCACATGAGTCTTCCCCGAGATGTCCCCAATGTTTATTCCCATGTCTCAAAATATTTGTTCAAATACTACCTTCTGTGTGAAGTTTACTCTGACTGCCTAATAAGTAAGTAGTGCTCATTCCCACCTCGTAATACTCTCACTGTCCTTTTTTTTCTCTTTAACACCTTCTAATGTACTATATAAAATGTACTTGTCTTATTGTTTATTGTCTGTCTTTGTACCCCAGCATTAAAATGGAGGCACTTGGAAGGATGGGTTTGGGCCAGGGGGGCAGTAGGGAAGGGGTTTTGAGAAAGGCTGTGTCTCTCCTTTTGTATTTGTAGCATCTAAAACAATGTTGATGAATGGATAAATGATGGCTGGATTTGCATGAACAAAAGGAAGAACAAGAGAGTAGACCAACTTTTAGCCTGAGTTCTGCTATGGATTGGTCTATTGGCATGATCATCTTTGGTCCATAAAATGATAGAGAATAAATGGTCTCTACCAAATCATCTAAAACTTTCCTGGGAGGGTGTCTTTGAAGTCTCAGGTGTTTTTTTAGAAGTTACTCGATAGTTTAAGGGAAATTTTTTCCCTTTGGAAACATTTGTCGTATCCTGACTTACTTAAAAAATTGATGGAGTAACTTTATAATTAATTTAGGCTCCTGGTTATACTTAATATAAACTTGATGGTTTCTTCTTCAAGGGAAATAATTTTTAACATAAAAACTCAAAAAAATCTTTTGTACATTTTCTTTCCTGGTGTGTGATTCCAAGAAAGAAAATGTGGGAGTGGAATATTAAAATATATATATATTTTTTTCTTCAAGAGCTTACCATTAGTTAACATTTAAAACAGCAAATTGAGGCAACAATAAATGAAATAATTTGGCCCAAAGTTCTTCTCTGGAAATGAGATTTAAATACACAGAATATAAGATACAATCATAGTGCTTTAGGAAGTGTGGTGGCTTGAAGAAAGCAAGTAGGGGCTCAGTTAACCCAGGGCCATTTTCTTGAAAAGAGGTGGCACTTGGATTTGACAAGCTTGTTGAAAGGGCACATGGCATTTTGGATAAATTTAAGAAAGGGACAGAATCAATATGAACAAAGAAAGAACGGGTACTATTACAACTTTTCATTGCATTTGGGTACATACTACTTTATAATAAACCCCCACCTCTCAACAGCAACTTCATATGTACATTCAAACATTTTCTAGGAGATAATGAGATTGATATAATTGTAACAATATTTGGAAAAAGTTGGAAATAGATAAATAAGGTAGGAATAGATTGTGTGGGACTCTGAATGTCAGGATGAATTTGGGTTAGTTTTATACAGGAAATGGGGAGGTGGTTTAGGCTCTTAAGCAGGGAAGGTGTTGAATGCAATTTTGGGAAGGGAATTGTGTGCAAGATAGCTGCTTTTTACAAATAGTTTTTACTTTGAAATAGTAAACCTGATGAGGTGTATTTTATGCTTGTGATTGAGGCAAGAAAATATTTAGCAGCAGTTCTTTCAGTCAGAGAAACCCCATTTTGAAGGCTAGGCCAAATGTTTCTTGCTTAGTTAATGATCTTTCCCTCTTAGGAGTCTGCACATCATTTTCTGTGCAGGCTAGGTATGGTCTTATTCTAGAACAGTAAAGTGTTCTTTCTCTCACTTTCAGGGAAAAAAAAAAGATGTTTTTACTTTTTTTTTAACTAAGGTAGAAAAAATTTATTATCCTTTCTTATTGTCCCCATCCAACCCTTTTTATTTCTTTGCATGCCCTATTTCATAGAGATTTTTTGAGTTAGGCCACCAGAGATGGATCATTTGGTTCATTGGCTTATAAGAACTTATGTTACGATGCTTTAGGGAGCCCAAATTGATACAATCCAAATCTCTAGGCCCTGGAATCTATATTTTAGGATGTTATCTGGAGGATTCTGATGCTACATCAAGACTGACCAAGTAATTTTTTTCAGTTTAGGATTTATGTTAGGACTTAATCAAGGGGAGCTATTTAAAAACCCAGCCCCTCTCCTCAGAGATTCTGAGGAGAGGATGCCAGACCTGGGTAGTATCCTTTGATAAATTTCCATAGGTGTGATTCTAATACAAATTTTTTGTTAAGTGCTTCTTATCAGTCAGATCTCCTTATTTTCTAGACCAAAGAAAGAAAACCAGAGACACAAAGCCCTGGTCACTTGCATCCCAGGCTTTATTTTACAATGTCATAACTGATTTTGGTCACTTTTACTGCTTTTACTAAACTGGGCCCACGCTGATTATGGATAGAATTTTTTGGTTTCTAATATATTACTGAGACTGTTCTGCCTTTGTTTCATCCAGTAGTTTCAGTTGCTTGTCATTTGTTTTAACTCACCATTTATAATTTTAGCTCTTTCAGTTTGGTAACTCTTAAGTCACATGAGTGATGAAGTAAACTAATAAGGCTGCATTGCATTGCTGCTCTTGATGCAGTATAGTGTAGTTGGTAATGTAGTGTAAAATACCATATACTCTGATAAAGATTCCAGATCTAAAAGATGCTGAATGGTAATTTTAATACTACTCACTTGTGCTGTTTTCTTTGTGTCCTGTAGGGATTGATAGTTCTTGGAGAGGCGCCTCCTCCAGAGCACACAACAGTAGACTTATTTCTTCCACTTAGTTCTGAGGTGAAGACAGATCATGGGAATGATAAATTGGTAAGTATAAACACAGAAAAGGGAAAACGAGTGCACATTTAGGCTGTAGCATGAGCACACAGTTTATTCTGTTAGAAGGATCCTGGCATTGTATGGAAAAAGGGTACCACATCCTCATTTATCACTTGGCATTTAAAGATCTGAATTGCTGGGTGGGGCAGTTCACAGTTCCTCCTACAGCTCTGTGGCTGGCCTGAAGGATTCAAAAGCAGTGCCTGACTTTAATGACAGCACAGCCAGAGGATTGTGGCATTATGGAGTATCACTGGGAATCAAGAGAACACATTGCTCTGGCACTTTTTTTTGACAAGTGAGGTAACTTTTCTGGGCCACTATAAAATCAAAAGGTTGGACTAGAGGTTTAAATCACAAAGATACTGAAAGTGCTTTTTATGAGTTACTCCTTTTAATTCTATAATGAGGATAATGCTGACATTTTCTGTAATTTTCTAGATACTATTTCAACACCAAGGTTAATTTCTTCTGATTCCCAAAACACTTTTTTGTTTCACTTTTTTACTTTCCCCTGAAGGTCACTGGCTTTTATGAATATTTGCATTTCTTGATATAAGTCATTTCTTAGAAATTCCAAACAACCATGACAATTGTTTGGGAAGCCAGTAAGCATTGATGATGACTTTGCACATCAGCAAAGCTTGTTATCCTTTATCATTATCATAGTAGGAACTCATATGATATTGTGGAAACTAACTTATATAATGAGAAAGCTTAAAGGAAGCCAGCTATTGATGCTAGGGGTAAATGTGAAGACATTAAGAGATTGACGGTTCTTCACTGGAAAGTAGTTTTAAATAAATTAAAGAGCAGAATGCTGAGTTTTGCCACTATTTAGTCTACAGACTTTTTAAGTCATCTGTGCATCTATTTCAGCTCTAGCCCGGATAAAATTTGTTGCAAGTGAGACAGAACACATTAGTAAGTTGGAAGGTTAGCTGGTGCTGATGGTATGATAATTATAGGAAACATGAGACTTGAAGCATGTATGATTGAGAGTAAGTTTATCTATTGTATTTGTGTACAATATTTATAGATTCCAAAATTTTTCTGGTAATCTTCTGTATTCAGGTTTTCCTGATAGTTTCCTGTACTCAGCATTTGTGGAGGGTAGGACATAATAGTCTCATTGTGTTTTGATTCTCATTGTTATATTTATACACATTCACATATGTGCACATGCATGCTTCTCCACTCATAGACTTGTCCCTTTCCCTACCCACCATTCACCTGTATGTACATAACCCATATTAGATTGTAAAAATTCTGAAGATCCAGGACCATCTTTACCATCATGTTGACAACAGTAGTTTCTGATTCACTAAAGTTGATAAGTATAAAAACAAGTATACACTGTCACTATGTCTTGAAGGAGAGGTTAATCTTTAGAAAGTGTCTTCCTGAAGGAAACCAAGTCAAACAGAAGGCAGTACATTTCCATTGTTTAATGTAGCAGTTTCAGCCAGTGTCACAAGAATCTTTATTTTACTTATGTATTTATAGAGAGGGGAGAAAGAGAAGGAAAGAAACATCAGTGTGTAAGAGACACATTGGTTGGGAATTGAACTGGTGATATCTTGGTTCACGGGCCAGCACTCATTCCACTGAGCTGCACCAGCCAGGGTGTGCTGCAAGAATTTTTAAAACATGCAATACCCCTGACTGTTTTGGTTAGGGGCACTGACCTCTTTTCCCTTAGGTTGTCAATTAAAATAATGACAACAGTTAACACAACAATAACCATCCAGTGTGAATAAATCAAAATTATACCTATTTTAGTAATTAGTTGATATGTGCCATGAGATGAAAAATTTTGAAAATCGCTGGTTTATTGTATTGGTGCGTGAGCTGCAATGCATGTATTACTTAAAAGACATTAAGCAACTTAAAAGTACTTCATTTTCTAAATGTCAAATATTTGCATAATGTGCATAATATGCTAATTACTGGGCAAAGTTTTTCATTGGGGGGGGCTATCTAATTTTAACTTTTTGTTACCCAGCTTCTTTTTTGAAAAGTGATTTGTACCTTGACTTCTCAGTTTTGCTTTAAAAAATCTTAGGTCACATTTGGCAGGGGCAGTTGTAAATTTCCGTACACTTAACTACCCTGTTCTCCATTTTTTTCCAAAATAAGATGTATTTATTGCCCCCCCACCCCAATTTGAAGACTGGTGGTTTAAAAATAATTATATCAGACATATTTTTTATTTTGTTATGTTTATTTTCTTTTTAAACTCACTGAGATTAACAACAACAAAAAAAACACTGGATTTTTGTAACTGTCAAAATATAGTTTCAAGAGGTAAGACATAATTCTCAACAAAATTCATAGTAACTGATTAAGGTAGGAATGTTGGCATAACTGGTAACAGTATCTTGAGACCAGATTCTGATTTCTATATGTAGTCATTGAAAGGAAGAGTGCTGCTGCTCTGGCTGGTGTGGCTCAGTGGGTGATGCGCTGGCCTACGAACCAAAAGATCATCAGTTCATATTCCCAGTCAGGGCTCATGTCTGAGTTGAGGGCTAGGCCTTCTGATTGGGAGTGAGCAAGAAGCAACTGATTGATATTTCTCTCACACATTAATGTTTCTTCCCCTCTCTTTCTCCCTCCCTTCCCTTCTCTCTGTAAATAAAATAAAAAAAAAAAAGGAGGAGGAGGAGGAAAGGGTGCTGGAATGAGATTACTCAGTAGCATACAAACTTCATTACAGCCCGACAGACTAATAGAGCCATAACCTTTGGAGTTACATTTTCTACTGGACACAACTCAGTTTTAGCTTGTTAGTGTTCTTTATTTTCTATCTATCTATCTATCTATTTTGATTTTTAATGACTGAAACAAACAAACAAACAAAAAAAAGACCTAAAACCGCAGCTTCTGGAGGAACCATTTGTTCTTGCTGTCATGTACCTCTCTTCAAACTTGACCTTGGCCTCCCATTGGGCCTTGCATTTCAGAGCAGGGTCTCTGAAGATGTCCTTGTTGACAGCAGTTTTGTCCAGGAGGATATCCACAGAGTATCTTGTGGGTGTGAGGTGATTGTAGTTATAAACTTTCACGAAAGACTTGATCTTAGACCTCTTGGCACTTTCCTTCTTGCCCATGGCAGCTGTCACTTTGCGGGGATAGTGGTCAATTCCAGCCACCACCAGAGCATGGCCCTGGTACACCAGAGGCAGTCTGATGTACCATCATCAATGTTCTTCATGATGACCGCCTTGCATCCGGAGTAGCATCCAGCCAGGACCAGCATCACCTTCCCGGGTTTCATAAACTTGCCTATTTCAACAGCAGCCACTGGGACCTACAGCAGAAAGGAACCATGCTTCCGCTAACCTTTCACACCGCCCCCCGCTGCCACTTTTAAAAAAATTTATTTATTAGAGGGGAAGGGGATGAGAAAGTGGGAGAGAAGCATCAATGTATGGTTGCCTCTGGCACAACCTCTACCTGGAGACCTGACCTGGCTAGCACCCAGGCATGTGCCCTAACTGGGAATTGAACGGGCAACTCTTTGGTTCCCAGGCTGGCACTTAATCCACTGAGCCACACCAGTCAGGGCAAATGTTCCAAAGATGAACACCTAACCTAAGGCATCAGGGCACTAATCAATTATAAATAGTAAGTAAAACAAAGTTACTGTAAATAACTTCAGGAGAGTCAGGTGACCTTTAGGTGGGCTTCTTAGATAATGTTTCAGTGTTAACACTGAAAAGAAATATAATAATCTTTGAGCCTCATTTCCAAATTGAATGACTTTTTTCTTTTTGAACAGAACATATATATCTACTTTCGTTATGAGCACAGTACAGATACTGCTGAAACTAAGTTATTCTAATGGGGCCCAACCTGTGATCAAAACCATTGCATGCATGGGTGAGCCTTTTTTGAGCCACTGAGACAAGCAAGCAATATTCCCTGAGATGGGGAGGTGAGTTCTGTTTCTATACCACAGAGTAGTGGGGAGAGGAAGGGGAAGTATAAGGAAGAACTCTTAGGAAAATGCCCTTTTTTTTTTTTTTTTTTTTTTTTTAAACTCTTTCAGTCTTTACTTCTAACTCAAAGGCAGTTTGAAAGGTGAGAGTAGGTAGAAGAGAGCAATTAAGCCTCGGGCCTTGCAGCTGCCACTAAACTATGCATTAATAAATTCTGATAAATAAAAACCTCTTCCAGACAAAGAGGGTGTGTTTCCCAGAAAGAGGGAATGTGAAAAGTCTTTAAGGATTGTTCTCCAGTGTTCTGAAACAAGCCCTTTACCTCTTCCTCCACCTTCCTCTTCCCTCACTTCAATAAATAATAGTCCTATTTCCCTCAATTAAGAAACAATCATAGCCCTAGCTGGCGTAGCTCAGTGGATTGAGTGAGGGTTGTGAACCAAAGCATCGCAGGTTCAATTCCCAGTCAGGGCACATGCCTGGGTTGCAGGCCATGGTCCCCAGCAACCGCACATTGATGGTTCTCTCTCTCTGTCTCTCTCTCTTTCTCCCTCACTTCTCTCTCTAAAAATAAATAAATAAAATCTTAAAAAAGAAACAGTCATGAGCAAAAAGAGCTAACTTGGAACCTATGTATGTTACTAGGTATGTGAAGAATGAATTTAAAAAGCACTAAAGAAAGACGGCAGAATTTCAGATAAAAAATATTCTCAGGGATGAGAGCCTCATCAGTCCCTGTGGCACAGGGTATCTGGAACTTAGCTAGAGATCCACACTATCACTTGTATAGCTAGAAATTGAGGGAGAGGATAGTGACAGAGGGAATCATGGTGGTAGGAAAGGTGTTAGCCCCACAATCTATATAAATTCCTCTTGGATCTTAATCTAAGTCCTGAACTGCACATACTTAGAGAAGATTTGATAGAGCTTAGTAGAAAACAACAGTTGGTAGGCTGGAAGAGTTGAGTAGAGAATGTCGTCTACCCAGTGCAAGGAAGATCAGAATTTGGAGTTTGAATCCCAACAAGACTTGGTGAAAACCTTGGGCCTTACTTTAATACCAAAGATCCATGCTTTAGAGCTTAAAAGACTTCCTTCCCCAGGACTAAGGAACTCACTTAGAAAATTAAGGAGAAATCCCAAATAGACTCTAGGATGTTTCTATGAAAGCACAAAACCAGTTTCACAAAATCAATATTCAGTTGGTTTTTATCCAATTAGAAATTTGCCTGCTAGAACAAAAATTAACACTTCAGGAAGATTAACTGAAATATATATATATTAACTGAATTTGAATTCAGTTAAAATATATATTTCTACAATATATGACTTACAATGTCTGTATATAATAAAAATGTATTAAGGCATATCAGTAAATAATCATGAGAAATGGTAGTCAATAGAAACTGGTACTGAAATGATTCAGAAATTGGAATTAGGAAATAAAGACTTAAAAGCAGCTAATAAAAGTACGTTTGAAGCTTTCAAGTAAAAGATAGAAAGTAAATACTATGGGGGAATCTCAGATGAAAACTAAAGTATCAAATGGAATTTGTAGAATAAAAATTATAGAATCGAAAAGTTCAGTATCCAAATACATTTACTATATTTAAGAGTAGATTGAAAGCTACATAAGAAAGGGTCAGTGAACATGACAGAAGGTGAGTAGAAATTCTTCAGTCCAAAGAATGGAACACTGAATGTAGAACTGTTCAGGAATGAACATAGTCTTGGGAAACAGTATGTATAGTTGAGTGTCAGAAGGAGGAGAGGGAAAATAGTACAGGAAAAACTTTTTTGAGGAAATAATGATTAGACATTTGAATAAGGTCAGTTTACAGATTCAAGAAATTTAGAGAATAGTAAATAGGAGAAACACTAAAAAGTGGTGAAAATCAGGTGAAGAAAATCTTGGAAGTAACCAGAGGAGAAGAAAGATACATTTCCTGGAATAGAGAACATTAATAAGGATTGGTAACTTCTTACCAGAAACAGTGGAATGAGATGATATTTAAAAATGGGAGGATTGTTACTCAACATTCTATAACAGCAAAAACATGTTTTCTTTAAAAATTAAGGCAGTCATCTTCAGATAAAAGCTGAGAAAATTTGTTGGCGGAGTATCCACTTAAACAGATTTCTTTATATTAAAGGCAAATAATATCAATTGGAAACTCAGGTCTATGGGGATTAGAAGCAAATATATTTTTGTTAAGAGTAAACATAGGAAAGCTATTGTGTGTATATTAATGTCAACAAAATGGTTTTTAAGATTAAAAAAGGCATCAGAGGTAAAGAAGGCATTTTACAGTGATGAGATTGGTTAATAAAGAAGACAGTCATAAAGGTGAATGCTTCAAACACATGAAGCACAAAATAATATGCAGCTAAAAGAATACAAATCTGTAATCGTCTTTGAAAAATTGAGCACTTCTCATTCGTTGATGGAATGACTAAACAAAAAAATCCATGAAGATGGAAGAGATCCAAACAATACGACCACCCACCTAGATGGGATAGACTTTTCAATTAACCATACCTTTTGGAGTGTAAATATTAATGTATTTGATTCTTTAAGACTTTGTTTAGAGCAGTTTAAGGTTATCAGCAAAATTGAGGGGAAGATACAGAAATTTCCTCACGTATCTTCTGTCCCATACACACAGTCTCTCCCTCCCATTGTCAGCATTTCCCACCAGAATTCTACATTTGTTACAGTTGATGAACCTACATAGACACATCACAATCACCCAAAGTCTATAGTTTATATTACATCACTCTTAGTATTGAATTTTCTTTTTTTTTTTTTTTTTTAAGGTTTTATTTACTTTTAGGAGAGAGGAGGGGAGGATGAAAGAGAGGGAGAGAAACATTAGTCGGTTGCCTCTCATACATGCCTTAACCAAGGAGTGAACCTGCAACTCAGGCTTGTGTCCTGACCAGAAATCAATCTGGTGACCTTTTGCTTTTGCAGGATGAGACCCAACCAACTGAGCCACACTGATCAGGGTGGTGTTGAATTTTCATAACATATCTTCCCTCTTCCCTGAAGGGTCTTGGGTTAGAGTGTGGCTCTGTTCCTACCTATTTAGGGTTGGTAATTATTAAAGAAGTGTAATGTGTTTATAACAAGGTTCAAACTGCAATACACACTTGGTAAAATCTCAGTGATGTTCCAGGCTACACTGTGTGTCTAGGAAGCACCTATCATCAGAAACCCAGGTATCTTCCCTTGAAAGCTTTGGATTCATCCCATGGGCATGCAGTAGAGTTTGGGGAAAAGAACTCTTGAGTTCTTTTAGTAGGGGGTGGGGTGAGGAAATGTAGCTTCATAGGAAGGATGTACTTATGCTGTGTCCTATGGACTTCTTTGAAGGATGGGTGTCAGGAGTGAGTTAAGCAGGGAGGGTACTGTGTGTATAATGTAAAAATGACTTGAAAGAGCTTGGCATTGACTGCAAAAATTATGATGGAGTGTTGGATGAGTGGGACAATTCATAAAGAATTTTTGTTTTTATCTTAATGAGTTTATACTTTATCCCATAGGTGACAGGAAGCTATAGGCTAATACCAAATTTGTGTATGAAAATTTCCTTTTTTAATTATTGATGCATAAATATTTTCTTGCTCTTTTAAAAATTTGTTTAACAATTATTTTAGACTTAATAATAAGTTGTAAAAGTAGTACAGAGTCCCCACATAGCCTTCTCCCAGCTTCCCCGTATTGTATAACAGCTTGCATAACATTGTACAATGATTAAAATTGGGCATGAATATTGATAACAAGCTTAAACAGATTTTATTTGAATTTCAGTCTTTCTCACTAATGTTCGTATTTGGTTCAAAACCCCTCATTGCTTTTAGCTGTCATATCTCTAAGTCTCCTCCAATCTGTGAGAGTTCCTTGGTCCTTGTATTTCATGACCTTGACACAAGTTATTTTGGTCAGTTATTTTATATGATGTTTCTCAAATTGGAGTTGCTCAGTGTTTTTTCATTACTAGAGATTATACATTTTTTTGTAGTAATACCATAGAAGTGATAACTGCTTCTCATTCTCAGTACACCATATTGGAGGTACATGATGTTGGAAGTGATAGCTTTTTTGGATACCTGCCAGGTTTTTCTGCTGTGGAATTAGTATTTTTCTCTTTGTAATGCATGACTGTCATGGGGATATACTGTGTAATATTCTGTTGCTCATTATACTTTAATCTGCAGTTATATCATCCACAAGAGGTTTTTGCCTGCAACCATTATTACTGTCATGTTTACTAAATGGTGATTTTCTATTTTCTACATTTGTTAACTGGAATTCTGTTAGGAAGGGCTGTCTTTTCTCTCTTGTTTGTTTTGTTTGTTTATTTATGTAGTCATTCGGTTGTTTATATCAGAATGGATTTGTGGATTTTTATTTTATGGATTATAATCTACTACTATTACTGTTTATTCAGTTGCTCCCATTGCGTCAGCCTTTGGCATCGGGACTTCCTTTAGATTGGCTCCTGTGTCCTTTCAGCGTGCTTCTCCGTTGTCTGCCTGCCTGCCTGCCTCCCCTCCTTCCCTCCCTCTTGTTTGTTTGTTTGTTTGTTTGTTTGTAGCATTTGCTTCCTGGCACGCCAAGACGTTCGGGTTTATTTTGTATTTTACCTGCTCCAGCCTTTGATTCCTTTTTTTTTTTTTCAGGGTTTTGAAAACAAGATCTGTGTACTTAGTTGTGCTTATTGCTACTTGGTATCAGACAAAGCTAGGAAGTAATATGTGTGTATACTAGTACACATATACACACATATCTATATTTCTTTATCTACTTATCTGTATATATGTTAAAAACCAAGAGTTCATACTAATACCAGATGCTTATGCCAGAGCCTTCCTTTTTTCTTATTGATACTTACCTGTTCAATCTGGTATCCCATAAGTTCTTTCATAATTGCCAACTCATACCCCTGTGAGAAATGTATTTTCTAACCAGAGTACAATATTATGTACAGTATGTTAGCCCTATGGCATATAGTCAAAATACTGTTTTCTGAAGTTATACTTAGGTTAGTTCTTTTCTTTCTCCTTTCAGTGTGAGTATGTCATTGTTTTGTAATAGTTGCATTCTTTTGTTACTACAGTGTTCTACTTTTTGTGCCCCCTTCACAAAATAACAGAGATCACACGGTAGTTGATCTGTTGTTTATTTTTCATGTATGAGAAACATTACTATAGTTCACAGACTCTGAGCTAGCCAAAGGTGTCATTCCTATTACCCTGTTTCAATTTTTCCCTTCTTTCCATCCTGTTCCCACCCTCTGTGGACAGTCAATTGCATTCCTTTCTGGATGATCCTTCCTATATTTCTTTTGAAGACTGGATTTGAAATTGAGGAGGTTTGTTTTGTTTTAGAAAAAGCATTACTTCTGTGGCTTTTAACAAATGACTTCATTATTTGTGCTTGTTTCTATTTGTAAAATAAACCTTGCTCTTTTACCGTTTCCTTACTTTGTGGATGTGATGGGGATAAGTGAAGAAGGGCTAGGGCTTTCTCAGAAGAGAAGCATGCTAAAAATGTAAGCTTTTGATTTCTCTTTTTAAACAATCCTAGGTGTAATCTTCCTACCATTGATTAAGCAGGAGCAACTTTCTTCTTGAAGTTTTGCAGTCACCAGGGACAGATGAGTGAATGGTGCATGGGCCCTTTGAGAGTTCTGAGATAGAAAGTAGAGGGATAAATACTGGCTGGGAATGTTTGATCCACAGTATTAAAAAACGCTGACTGACCAATCAGGACTTTTAAAATAAATTAATCTTTGGATAAATTGAACAATAAAAATGTATAAGACTGTTTTTGCAATTATTGTTTCTTAAGATCCAGATGTGTATTTTCAATGGTGTTGGTAAACATAAATACTAGGTTTTAGTAGCCTTTGGACTTGGAACATCATTATGCTGATTGAAAATTTTAAAAATGAATAATTAAAAACCATCTTCAGATAAATATTATCTAAATATAAAGGAAATTTCCTGGCTCAGTTTGTTGGGCATCATGCTGTGCTGTAAAGTGAAAGGTCTCCAGTTCAGTTCCTGGTAAGGGAACATGCCTGGGTTGCAGGCTGGTCCCCAGTTAGGGCATGTGCAATAGGCAACCAATCAGTGTTTCTCACATCGATGTTTCTCCCCCTCTCTTTTCTCCCTCCCTCCCTGTCTCTAAAAATAAATGAATAAAAATTTTAAATATAAAGAAAATTTCAGAATAGTTTTACCTCTGTAATACTATGCTGTCTTGTCATTATGTATGTATATATATTTTTAGTCAACATAAATTGTATTTAAAATATTTGAATTTAGCCCTGTATTATTTTTTATCTTTTATCTTTAAATATTTTTTAGCATAAAGGAAGAAGAAATGCCCTTTATGATTATTTTTATATTCTTATTTGGTGTGGTCACAACTTAAAACTGTGCCTTGTATGTTAAAAATTTTTTTAGGTTATTGGTATCAAT
This sequence comes from Phyllostomus discolor, assembly GCF_004126475.2. NCBI lineage: Eukaryota > Metazoa > Chordata > Mammalia > Chiroptera > Phyllostomidae > Phyllostomus > Phyllostomus discolor. The sequence continues at coordinate 91,361,980 of NC_040910.2, forward strand.
TGCAGTGACCAGCTTTGTTTATAAGATTTTAGAGGATGTGTTCATTGAGATTTTTAGGATTGAGTAAAATACTTTGTCAGAGGATATGGACATTTTTATAACTCTTGCTACTTAATACTACATTACTTTCCAAGAGGAAATTAGTATAGCATTTAAGGCAATGAGTATGCATACCAGTTTACCACAATTTTGGCATCATTAACTAATGTAATTATTCAAGATATTTATAATACCTAACTAGGGGTACAGGGTATCTAAGAAGGAAGAAAGGACAATTTCCCAGTGTTCATTCATTATTAATATACTGGTATGTCTTATATGTTTATTCACTACTTTGATCTAACTTTCTGGATAATCTGTATTAAAAATTTTTAATTAGCTTCCCAGTCTCTTGTCCTTTCTTGATACTTGTCTACAACTGCTCTCAGGACTGCAAATCCTTTGTCTCCCTCCCATTTTACTCCCCACCTTGGGTGAAAAGATCAGAAAAGAAATTGAGCAGTGATACAGAGAAATAGAATTTCAGCCTCAAAATATTGGCTTTGATATACACTGGTTGCAGGGAAGAGAACTTCAGAACACCCCCTGCCCCGAGTCATTTTGAGTGTATGGAGACAAGGATCCACAGTCATTTTGTGGTATTCCAGCAACTCCCAGAGCCAAGGGGTAATTGTATCTGTGGCTTTATTGCCTATACCTCAGAGACTCCATATGATTGACATTTCATGGATAACCCCTATCTGTTCTGAGCCTATTAAAAATATAATTTATTTTGAAATATTGAAATTAAAACTTTCCAGCCCTAGGTGGTGTGTGGCTCAGTGGATTGAGTGCTGGCCTGTGCTGGTTTGATTCTCTGTCAGGGCACATGCCTGGGTTGTGGGCCAGGTCCCTGGTTGAGGGGAAGGGAGAGGCAACCAATCCATGTATCTCCCACACATCGATGTTTCTCTCCCTCTTTCCCTTCCTTCCCATCTCAAAAATAAATAACATCTTTTTAAAAAAGAAATTAAAACGTCACAGATTCTTTCCTTCTCCCTTTTTTCATTTTACTGTATTCTAAGCATGTGTTTGATTTGTATGGTCCAAGTAGAGTGGGTCCCTACCTGATAGCATTAGGCATTCATTAAGATTTTACTGATTTTTTAACAGAAATACACATATGTATTATTGAACAAATTATGGCTTTCTAGAAAGAGGCTTCCAGTATACACTGTGAATTTAAGAAGAATTAAGCACATTTACATTTCCTTATTTGTCTCAATACTGAACTTATATATTCTTAATCCTTAGTTGAAGATCTGGTTATTTACTATGTAATTGTTCTGCTAAGCTTCTGTTCCATTGAATCATTTAGGTCATTTCCCTCTCAGTAGGCACTTACTACTTTTAGTCTGCTAAATATTTTGGTTCCACACTCTCTTCTCCCCAGGCAAAAGCTAATAAATTGTTTTTCTTCAGTCATATGGGTTTTGTTTTTCAGGTTGGCCATCAGAAATTTGTAGGTGTTTTATTTAAAATGCAGTAGTGCAGTTTTTCACGCTGGGTGCTGTTAAATCTTGTTGATAGTGTATTATTTTTCTTGTCCTTATTCAGACCGAGTCTGTTTCTCAACCACTGGAAAACCATGGTGCCTCTGGTCATCCTTCAGAGTCATTGTCTACCAAATCATGTGGAGCATTGAGACCTGTGAATGGAGTTATTAACAGGTGAGTTACCTCTTCTACTTACTATACACTCAGAGTAGGCTTGTAAAAAATGCATTTGGAGCTCCTTACTCCTAGCTAGGACTAACCCTGGTTTAAAGAAGCAAAAACATCATCACTCAATAATATTGTGCATGTCTTCCACTGTAGCGATAATGTTTTAATTAGCGTGCTAATGTATTTCCCTTTTACTTACTGAGGCCTAAAATTGACTCATTGTGGAGAAATATGAATGGTCCTACAATTATTATGAATCATTGTGTTTATAGAATTTTCTCAGAAGTGTTTACATAAACTCCTGTATTCTGGAACACATTAAATACATAAAGACTGTGTTTGTAAATCTGTATTTATGGAAGTTTAAAGAATCCTCTACAAATGAAAAATATATGCATTTCCCTAAAAGTCGAGTTCTATAGGAGGACTGATTCTTAGGCAGCTCATTAACATTTGCAAAACTCATTGTTTTTTAATTCATGTTTCTATTGTAGAAGAGAACTTAAGTTGATTATTAGAGTCTAGGTTCACTTACTGACTCAATCAAGCACTTTGCAGACATGATAGAGGTAATGTCCACCAAGAGCCTTACAAATAAAAACAGGCACTGCACACATCGTTAGATTAGCAGACATGAGCATCAGGACATGTCTGCTAATCTTGTTCTGCTCCAGAATGCTTATTTTTGTCTGTGAACATTTGCAAGAAGAGGAGGTTGAACCAGCTTTGTTTCTTTGAGTCTTCTGAGAGTTGAATATTCTTCCTTCCTCTTATGTAGTCTTCAGCCTGTCTTGGCAGACCACATGCCAGGTGACAGCTCTGATGCTGAGGAACAATTACATAAAAAGCAACGACTGAATCTAGTTTCTTCGTCAACTGATGGCACCTGTGTGGCAGCCCGGACACGTCCTGTACTGAGCTGTAAGAAACGGAGGCTTGTTCGACCCAACAGCATCGTTCCTCTTTCTAAGAAGGTCAGTACCAGTGAGACTTGGTCATTGTTAAACCATGAGCCAGATACCCAGATAGAGGTGTCAGTCTTTTGCCAACTTTGGTTCATTTAGCTAGTGTTTTCCAAACTTGGCTAACCACCAAGATTTCCTGGGGAGCTTTAAAAAATACTAAGCTCCTTAACTGTGTTTCCCAGAGATTCTGATTCTCTTGCTCTGGAGTTGGGCCTGGTAATTTTGTTTTTAACAAAAAACTCCTAGGTGACTCTTCAGTCAGGTTTGGAAACCATTGGCTTGAGCTTTTTAGTAGAAATGGGAGAGAGTAAGTTCAAATGCTGCCATCAGCATTGTGAAGAACAGTGGTATGCCTTTTCACTTCTATTATCATCACTAAAAATGGAAATGTAGAGTGCTTTCCTTTAAATAAGAATCTCCATTAAAATTTATAAACTGGTGTTAGTAAGTGAATGTTTATTAACCTCACAGAGAAAATGAAGATTAATTCACAACCACAGGAAACTAGCAGATTTGAATTTATTCCAAAACTAATGAAATAATACTCCAGTAAAATTAATATCATGTAGTGGTTAAGAGAATTAACTTTGAAGAGGGTAAACTTAGGTTTGAAGTATGGCACTGCTACTTAGTAATTTTGTGATATGGGGCAAGCTAACACCTCCTTCCAACACTGCCATTCCCCACTCCACCCCCAGGCTCTGAGATGTCACAGGATTGTTTGAGAGTTAAATGAAGTATATGTAACTTGCTTATGGGTGTCTGACTCACAAGTTACTAGTACAAAGTGGCTGTTACTGTTATCAGTTGTTCATTCACTCATCTAAAAATATTTATTGAGCTTCCTATAATGAGCTAGCCGGATCTGTTCTGTGTACTGAGAATACACTAAACAAAAACAGACAAAAAACTCGTGAAATATTCTGTTGCATGAGACAGAAAATAAAACAATAAATGAAGCATACATGTGACCTCTAATGGTAAGTGCTGAGGGGAAAATGGAGCAGAGGAAAGGAATGAGGACCATCTGGTTGCTCAGATGGAATAAAGCCTGGAAGCATTCCAAGGCTTGCAGATAAGAAAGATAAGGAAGAGACTTAGAGGAAGGCGTGGAGTTGACTAGTGAAGTAGAAGGAAAACTAAGGGAGTGTGGTATGTGGAAGGCAAATGAAGAAAGTGTTTTTTAGCCCTGGCTGGCTTGGTTGGAGCCCAGTTGTAGCTGTGTGGATGGTGTCGTCACCTTATCCTGTAGACTGGAAGGTTGCAGGTTTGATCCCTGCCCTGGTTGGGGTATGTATAGGTGGCAACCAGTCAATGTTTCTCTCTCTCAAAGCAATGAAGAAAGGTCCTGGGGTATTTTTTGTTTTTGTTTTTTTAAGTTTTTCAGAGAGGAAGGATTGATCAGTCATCTGTTACATACTGCAGACAGGTCAAGTTAGATAAAGACAGAATTGACCACTGGATTTGGTGGGGGCCAAGGTTGTTGGAGACCAATGTAGCAGTTTTATTAGGGAGAGGAGAGTGAACTTCAGGTCAGAGTAAGTTAGGAGAGAACGGGAAGGAACAAACTGGGGAAACCATCATAGATAACACTATCAAAGAATGTTTCTGTAAAGGTGAGCAGAGAAATAGCATGTTTGAAGGGGAATCTTAAGATAGAACTATTACAGTATGTTTGCTGGTAAGAAAAACTAATGATAAAAGAGAGGGGAGAGGAAGAGAATTGTTGGAACCATTAGTATCTGGATAGTGGCTTTTCAGTGTTTGGCTTACTGTGTTACAGTATGTGTTTGGACTATAATGTTGCCATGATTTTTTTTTTTTTTTTTTTTTTAAGGAAAAGTACTGTAAGTGAAAATTAGCTATCAGCCTGTACCATTTCTCTCTCATTTATTCCTCAGACTACCTGAACTACCAAAATACCAGAAAAGAAAAGAATAAGATATTTGTCAGGTTTCTCATTGATACTTGAAGGTACACATACATTTTTCAAAGATAGTTGAGGCAAGGAGGAGACACACAAAGCATGCTCTAAAGACCCTTTGATTCTAATACCTGTTGCTAAAACAATCATCCTAACAGATGCAAAAGTAAGCTGCATGGGAAATAAGACAAAGAAATAAATTTAGTTTGGGACATAAACCATTTGCTTGTTACAGCGGAAATACTGGAGTTCTGCCAAAGTTGGAGACAAGGGCCATTCTCTCTATCTTGGTTGCTCAGCAATATGAGGGATTTTCACGGTGGAGCAAGCATCTTGCCTTTTATCATCTTGAGGTGTTCGATTTGCCAAGAAAATTTATTCAGCTTTTTTTTTTTAGTTCCCACTGTGTTCCTGGTCATCTGAGTTTCATTGGTGAACAAAAATCCTTGTCCTCATGTAGTTTACTTTTTGGTGCAGGGCTAGATAGCAAAGAAGTTAACCGATAAATCATTTTCTGATATTGGTAAGTGGCAGTGAGTTCACATTTACTGTAATAAGATTTGTTTTCAAGTTTCTAAAGAAAAAACCTTAATGGGAATTATTTGTTTCTGGATTAATTCATACTACTTTTTGTAATTCATATCCCCCTCACCCTTCCACCCTCCAAAAAAAATGGTGGGTACTAGTATAATTACCAGAGTTTAGAATGTAAAAAACAAATATTTAATGGCAATATTGTTGCTTACTTACATTCTAAATTACCTCTGCTGCATTCCAGAAGCAAATATAAAACTCAGGTTAGGGAGCTCATTCAGTTACTCTTTTACCAGACTGTTATCTTAGTTGAATCATGGCTGGAGTTTTATTCTACCAAGTTTTATCAGCATTTTTGAAATTGGAATATAATAATTGAGACATACTTTTAATGTAGTAGCATGTCTTTTTGCCCCCTACAAGGCTGTTTTTATGTCAGTGGTATCTTAAAACGAGTGACTATGATACAAAAGGTTCAGTAAGATAACTTTGTTGAACATAAATGGGAATGGGACCTATTAGTAAATTATGAAAGGCTTTGAATGCCCAAACTGTTGATTTGGCTTTATCCCCGATTTTAGAAAGTTTTAGAGTTTAGAGCAATGAAGTGCCATATGCCATTTTTTGGAGGCTAAATCTGCAGGGTAGTGTATCTTGGAGTGTATTGGTACAAAAGAGATGAGGCAGAAAGACTAACAGTTGTAATGCTGGAGGAAATAATAGTCTAGAGGCTCTACAGCACTGAAGATGCAACAGATTTTTAAAGCAATCTTAAAGAATCAATAGGGTGTCATAAATGAATATTAGAGTTAGGAGAACAGAGAGCTTTGAGAATGGGAAAGTGAGGTCATTTTCCATGGAAATCAGTAAATCTGAGGAGAACATGAGGTACTTTCCTGTATCATGGTTTTATGTAATATTAGGCATAATATTTGCCTATATTGTTTATTATATATTTCATCACTCTAAGGGTCTAATATGTTAGATGTTAGTAATTAGCTAAGCCAATGAAAAAACACTCAAGTGGGAAGTATTTATAATGTATCATGTTTATTTTGTGGCCTGCTGTTTCTATAATGTAGATGTTTATGACAATCTAAAAATTAGTTTCTAAATAGTGAGATTTTAGATCAATGAAATTGTTTAAATAAATTTGAGACCAGTGTGTAGAGTTGCTTTTTATTTTGTCAAGTGAAGTTATTTTATAAACTGGATCATAGTACAGGTGATATTTTTCACCCTGACTGGTGTGGCTCAGTGGATTGGATGTCCTGCAAACAGATGGTATTTTAAAAAGGATAAAATAACATGCCTTGAAATTTTGAAGTGGGACTTAAAACACTTCAAGTTTTTTTAAAATAGCATTTCTTATCAAATGGTTTGGCAGTGTTCTGGCATGGCTTTCAAATTTTTATAGTCTGTTGGAGGAGTGAAATTATATAGGAGGATTGCTTTGGGTTAAATTTTAAAGTTAGCTTCTGTAGGATTCCCAGTGGTCCTCCACTTTTTTCTTGTATCACCCTTGAACATAGAGGACATTCTCTTAATGCTTAGAGCCATGACATTTGTGTTTGAGGACTGAAGAACTAAAATGATTATGAGTCAGTATTAAGTGAAAAATTTTATATCAAATAGGATATGTTCTTTTTTGAATGGAGATTCTTATGATAGACTTTGGAGGCCCAACTTTTCAGTAGTAGTCTTTTGGGAAGGAGCAAGGGTGCCATGTGGAAAATTGAGTTCCTTAAAAATTAAAGCTGCTAAGAGTACTCAGAAATCACCCAGTGTTTTCTCTACCAACCTCTGGTAGTTTTCTCTACCAAACACCAACCTCTAAACTTTTATGAAAGTGTTTTATATATGAAGTCAAGGTGTCAATCCTTGCTGCCTCTGAAGGCTGTAGGGAAGAATTCTTTCTTGCCACTTCCTGCTTCTAGTGATTGCCAGCAATTCTTAGCATTTCTTGGCTTGTGGCAGCATAACTTCTGTCTCTGCGTCTGTCTTCACATGATCATCCTCCTTTGTGTGTCTGTGTCTGCATTTTCACATGGTTTTGTAAGGACACCAGTCCTTGGATTTAAGGCCCACTCTAATCCAATATTTGTTAAATGATTTACAAATAAGGCCACATACTGTGGTTCTGGGTTGGGATTGAGTTTTGGGCAGGACCTGGGGAGGGGACACTGTTTTACTCAGTATACTGGTCTTTGTTCATTGGTCCTTGTCTCTACTGCGTATGATAGTTGAATCATTTTCTGAATTCTAAATCTGGAAGACAGGTTGATAGGTACTATTCCCAATTCAATTTCTAGGTTTGCTCTGAAATAGTTGAACTTCCTTTACTGCCACTGCCAGTTTCCTGGGGCTCTTGTGAGCCACTGAATTTATTTTATGAAGAACTTCGGGCCTCTGTGTATGGAAAAACTTACCAGGTTTACCTGCCTCTTCCCCTAATATAATTTCTGTAAAGTATAAAGAATGAAGTAACAAACATCTATGTACATACCACCCTAAATGTTAATATCTTGACTTTTTTTACTTTATGTGTATGGGTTTTTTTGTGTGGGGGGAGTCGATTTTATTTATTTTATTTTTAGAGAGAGGAAAAGGGATGGAGAAAGCCGAGAAACATCAGTGTGTGGTTGCCTCTTGTATCCCCCTACTGGGGACTTGGCCCCCAACCCAGGCATGTGCCCTGACTGGGGATTGAACTGGCAACCCTTTGGTTCGCAGCCCAGCACTCAATCCACTGAGCCACACCACCTAGGGCCGCTTCATGTGTTGTTGTTGTTGTTGTTGTTGTTTGGATTTTTAGTTTTATTTTTAGAAGGAAGGGAGAGAGAAAGGGAGAGAAATATCAATGTACGGTTGCCTCCCACGTGCCCCCACTGGGGACCTGGCCCACAACCCAGGCACGTGCCCTGACTGGGAATTGAACCGGCGATCCCTTGGTTCGCAGCCTGCGTTCAATCCACTGAGCTACACCAGCCAGGGCATGTTTTTTTAATATATAAAAGAAAATTACAGATAAACAGTGTTTCTTTTATTTTCTCCCTCCTTTATTTGCCTCCTTCCCCATAGGCAACCACTGTCATGAATTTGATATGTATATTCCTGGTTCAGGTTCTTATTTGTACTACATACATTTATGCATGAGCACAATGCAGTATTGTTTAGTTTAAAGTTTATATAAAACTGTATATAGGTCCAGGCCAAGTTGCTCAGTTATAGCATCCTTACCCATCCTTACCCTTACACCAAGGTTGCAGATTCAATCCCTGGTCAGGGCACATACAAGAATCAACCAGTGAATGCATAAATAGGTGGATCAGTGAAACAATGTTTCTCTCTCTGTCTCTTTCCTCCTCTCTTTACCCCCTCCCCCTCCCTCCCTCCCCATTCCCTTCCTCTCTCTCAAAATCAGTCAGTAAAAAAAATTTTTTTAAGATTTTTATTTATTTATTTTTTTAAAGATTTTATTATTTTTAGAGAGGGGAGGGAGACAGAGAGAGAGAAACATCAATGTGCGGTTGCTGGGGGTTATGGCCTGCAACCCAGGCATGTACCCTGGCTGGGAATCGAACCTGCAACACTTTGGTTCGCAGCCCGCGCTCAATCCACTGAGCTACACCAGCCAGGGCAGTAAAAAAAAAATTTTAACAACTGTATGTGTGTGTGTATGTGTATGTCATGGCATACATGTTCTGCTACTTTGTTTTTTAATCAATTGTGTTTTCAAGATCTCTGTTGATACATGTCATTTTCAGCTTTTTTAAAGTAGTCCACATTTCCTTTAAAAAGACATTGTTTGGGTGTGAATATATTCATATCCTGTTTGTTGACTTCAAAGTTCTAAATTTAACACATGTTTAGCTTATTAATTGTACTCATATCTTCTGTATCCTTTGGTCTTTCTGTTTATTTTTGAAATATATTTGATATATAACATTGTATAAATTTAAGGTATACAACATGTTGATTTGATATTTATATTGCAATATGATTGCCGTTGTAGCCTTAACTAGCACGTCTATTATGTTACATAATCATCATTTCCTTTTTGTGACCAGATGAAACAATGAAAAGAATAATTAAGATCTAGTCTCTTACCACTTTCTATGTTTATAATACAGTGGCCTGTTATCACTATACTGTGTATTAGATCTCCAGGACTTACCTATCCAGTAGTTCAAGTTCGTACTCTTGTGCAACATTTATCTCATTTCCTCATTCTCCCCCTCATTTCATACATATGCATATATATATACATATGTATATTTTTTTTTTTTTCATATAATTCCAAATGACTGGTTAGGTACATGGGAGTCCATGATTGTTGTCCTTTATTGTTTAAAACATCATTATGTTGTTTCCCTTTTGATTATGTTAGTTTTTACTTTAAATAGATTTCTTTGATAAGTACTTGCTAGATAAGTCTTTTTTTATCTTAGTTTTTTTGTGTCTGTTTTAGGTGTATTTTTAAGGGGCAAGTTAAATCTATTTACATTTACTTTGATTACTGTTATATTTGGAATCATTTCTCCCGTAATTTTTGTAAGACAGCCTTTTCTTCCATCCTGTTGCATCCTTCTTGCCCAGTACATTCTTTAGTAGCCCTCCACCAGCATTCTTGTGGTTGTAATGTCTGTCTATATATATTTAAAGTTATATTTTATGTGTAAATATATACATGTGTATTTGTGAATACACACAGTTATAGATTGACTTGATTCTTGAATGATGGCTGAACTGCATGTAAAATTTTATTCAGCACTTTGATGGTATTGCATTGCCTTCTGATATTGTTCTGCATGCAAATTCTGATGTTCCATTAAATGTTTCTCTGTAGGTTATCTGTATCGTCTCCCCATTAACTTAAATGCTCCAACCTCCTGCCTTTCTTGTTTTGTTTTTTTTTTTTCATGTTCTGCAATATGAAGGCACATAATTAGAAAATGAACTCATTTTTAGCCTTTTGGGGTCTTGGTGTGTACCTTTGGTCTGAGAGTTCTTGTCTCCTGAGTTTTGAAATTTTTCTTCTCTTTCATTCTCTTTTTAAGTATAAAATATCTGTTAGATTTTTGCAGATTCTTATTCCTAACTTTTTTAGTATTTTTCAATTTTATCTTTTTGTTTTGTGCTTTACTCTGTAATCTTCTGACTGTTCTGTCCTTCCTGTTCATCAGGTTTCTCTCTGGCTGTCTTTAGTTTACTGTTAAACCTGTCATTTGAGTTTTTTACTTCTGTGTATGTTTTTAAGTCAGAATTTGTGGTTACTTTTAGAAACATCCTTTCTTGTTCTTGTTTATTACTTCCATTCTTTCCTTTACTACTTTGAACAATTTAATACACTTATTTTAAAGTTTTCAAATTGTTATATTTCTAGCTTGTTGGGGACAAATCCTTCCCATTTCTCCATCTTCTGACTGCCTCATCAGTCACTGTTCTTGTGTAATCTTTCACAGTGATCTCATCTGGGGCAGGAGTGAGGGAGGCATGTTTTCTGTATGAGTCTTATGATACCTGCGTTATGGAAGAATCCTTAATGCACAGTTTTCATTAGATTCTGGAAAAGCTTCAGGAATGTAGGTGAATTTTGAATGTCAAATTTTTAGCTTAAGGTTCCTGCACATTACACAGGTGGTTTAAATTCAGACTTCTTATCTGAATTTGGGTTGGGACTCTGTTTTCTCTTTCTCTAGAGTGACTTCTCCAGTAATGTTCCAAGGTGAGTGTTAAAACTTTTTTGCCATTTCCCTGCCTAGTTGACCAAGACTTTCTCAACATTGCCTTCTCTTTGAGTTCTACTTCTGTTTCTTGCACCTCAGAATTTCCTACTCTGATTCCAGCTATAAACCTTTTGGCATTGGAATAAAGTCTGTGGACTTTTCAGAGTAAATTTTTAAAACATAAAGTATGGACTATTGGAAAACTCAGTAATTGAAATGATAATTAGATTATAAATTTGTGGTGTAGTGACATGTATTTCTTTAGTAATACATTAAATAACAAGATTTAGCAGCAAGTATAACAACTGTCATGATTTCAAAGTATAGCTCACCCCTTTGAACAATGTAGATAAGGTTAGGGACACTGACTCCACGTATGCAGTTGAAATCTACAGATAACTTCGACTCCCCCAAAACTTAAACCCGTTAATAGCATACTGTTGACCAGAAAGCCTTTCCGATAACATAAACAGTTGATTAATACATATTTTGTATGTTGTATGTATTATATATTCTTACAATAAACTAAGAGAAAAGAAAATCATAAGGAAGAAAAAAATATATTTACTGTATATATTGAAAAAAATGCATATAAGTGGACCCATGCAGTTCAAACTCGGGTTGTTCAAAGGGTAAAACTGTAGTGACAAATATGAAGATACTTCAAAGTATCTGCCACCACTGTATAATGTGATGGGTGAATTAGTTTGGAGAGCACTTATGCCATATCTGCTGCTCAAAAGATTCATAAAAGATGATAACAACTTAGAAGTCTTTTGTTAAAAAGAGGGAACTCTTTGTTTTTCTAACTTATTTGACAAGGGAACCTTTGTTAAGTAATACTGATTAAACATACACTACTAGAATTCCAAGAGAAACATTTCAGAACATCTGCTTTATGCTCTGTAACTTCTGTGTAGGTAATGTTTATATACTTGGCAATGCTGAAATAAAGTTTAAAAAATGAAATTTTTTTTATTTCTTAAAATCTCGTTCTTAAATTAGATGCACGTTTTTAAATATCTTAAAGGAAATAGAGAAATATTTTGCAACATTGACTTAGATATTGATCCCACTTTATTTTCATATATAGTCTTAAAGTTTATAGAAAATAAACTAATAAAAGATCATATGATTGCACATTTTCTACCAGTATTTCATGCACTTGAATTTGCTTTAATTGCGATGTGCATGTACTACAGATTTTTGAGTTGCATGTATACAGTTTTTAATATTACTAGTATTGGCATTTTAGATGCCACATAGGAAGTAATACCACAGTTTTTTTTAACCATTCCACAGTTTATTTCTCACTATTACATACCATGTGAGCCATGAGTGTTTTGGCACAAATTTCAGAATCTTTCCCTATTCCGTTGTCATCTTGGTCCCTTTAGTTGCATCATCAGCTAATTCCTTGGAGATCTAGTTTCTAAGAAATACTTACCAAAGTAAAAGACTCTACTGTAGTTATTGGTCCTTTATATATTACAAGTTTAAGCTGTATTAAGATTGAATCGGGTAGTACCATCTCCAGTGTTGTGGGTGCTTATTGCCACCAATAATACTTTTAATTTTAATGGTGATTTTTACTGCTATCAGAAACTACTCTGTTCAGACTACCAAGAATTTTTTAAAAATTATTTTTAAAGTTTGTTTGAACCAAGATCCAGATAATTCATGTCCACATACATTCCAGTGAGTCTTTTAAGTCTAATCTTATATTCCTCTTTATCTATTTTTTCCTTTGCAATTTAAACAGTTTTATGAAGTGCTTAGATATATTACTTGCATTTGCTTTTTGCTTGGTTTCGCAGTTTAATAAGTCTGTGGATTGTTGTCTTTTTTCCCCATTCTGTCTTCTCCACCTGGAATGCCAGTCAGTACATTGGGCTTTGTCACAGTGCCATGAATGCTCTTTACATTCTATTCTGTATTTTCCTGTGTAATTTTTTTCCCCTCTTTTTAAAAAAAATCTAGTTGCTATTAACCTATCTACCAGTTTTCTTATTCTCTCTTCTGCTGTGTCTCATGTGAAATTTTTCTGTTGAGTTCTTAAGTTTCCATTTGATTCATTTATACACACATGATTTTTCTTGATCTTTTCATTTTTCTTTTCCATATTTCCCTGAGCATATTAATCACTTATATTTATTTATTTTGTTATAAATGTTAGCTGACTCCAAAATCTGGATTACTGGGTATCTGTTTCTGTTGTTTTGTTTTCAGTCAATGTAAGATACTACATTTTAAAGAGATTTTGGCTGTGTTTCATTGTTCTCTCTCCAGAGCAGATTTCACCTTCTTTCCTTTCTAGGCATAAAATGGGGGATGAAAACTTTAGTGAGCAAATTGGGACTGAGCTGAGTTGCAGCTGGGTTATAGTTTTGGTGAGGCTTTGTCCCTCTCTGGTCCCTTCTTAGAGCATAACCTTGTTTCTTAACCCCCATCTGGGAGAACCTGGTATGTTGACCACTGCCTTGCCACCTGAACTCTAATTCTAGTCTCCTCATCAAAGGGAGACTGCCCCAGCCCTTCTCCCTATCTTTCAGAGGCTTTCTGCTTAGTTTCTTAGCTTCCGATCAATCACAGCTTCAGAATTTGCTAAGTGCCTTGGAAGGGTGAGTATCTGACATGTGTCATACTTAGTTTTTTGTCTTTCTTTTCACTGGGAATTTGGTTCTTCAAGTGTCTTATGTTGTCTCTTTAGCTGTATAAAACCATGAAAAGCTCTGCTCAATTCTGTGTCCCCAGAAGTGGCCACCTACCAAGGCAACGAAAATCTAAGCATCTTTTTCGAAATCACCCATTGTCCTCCAGAAGGTGTGTACCTCCACACTTCATGGTTCTTTGCTCTCTGAATCTTGGTTCTTCAATATTGTTACTGTTTTTAGCATATCTCTTAATAGCTTAAATTTTTTTGTTTTGTTTTGTACAAATCGGGCCTTTTTAGTTATTCTCAGAGTTGCTGGTTTGCTGTAACCTACCCCTTTTCCTTATAATTTGTTTACTGTGAAAACTTGGTTATTTATTCCTTTGTATCTGTGGCTTATTTTTTTTTTCTGATTGTATCCCTGTTGTGTAGCTTTCTTGCCACTTGACATATCTAGCGATGCTTTTATTGGGTGCTGGACATTTAATTTTATGTGGTTGAAGTATATGGATTGTGTTACCTTCCTCTAAAGAGGCTTTGTTTCCTTGGCAAGTAAGTTACTTTAGGTTCAGTTTTTCCTTTATTAGGGATGGTGAAGAAGAGCTTATTTACTAGTGAACTGCACTCATCAATAGAGATCTCCTAGGGCCTTTCTTGAATGCTCCATGCCACTTTTCTGGTTACAATCAAAGCTTCCCACTTGTGTAAACTCTCGGAATCATTCAGTTCACAGCTCCTCATTTGTTCCTTGCCCGACCTGATGGAATTTCACCTTGTATGTGGGCTTCGAATTGAGCAAACACGTGAGGATGTCATGAAGATTTCTGTACTGCTTCCTCTTTTGGAGAACTCTACTTCACAATTTCAAGTCACCTAAGCTTCTGAACTTCATCTCTTGGAGCTTCTTTCCTCAGCTCAGTGAAACCATTGTGACTGTTTAGATCCATCGCTCTGCCTGCTGTGCAGTCAGTAGGCAGTGTGCCTCTGTGCAGAAAGCTGGGTCTATCTCAGAGGCCACCTCATGTTTCTCAGTCACAGCTGCATGTAGTCCACTTTCCTAGTTTACAGCTGAAGGATAAATCGGATCACTGTTATTGCTTCATGGCTGGAAGTAGTTCTGTGGTATCATTTTTTGCCCCATAATTTTATTACGAAATTAGTCAAATATGGTAAAGTTAAATGGTTTTACAATGACTAGCTGTCAGCTGTATATTTATTCCAGAAGCTACCATTAACATGTTACCATGGTTTATTGCATATCCATGTGCCTATCCATTCATTAATACTGTATTTTGCCATGTATAATGTGCTCCTGTGTATACTGTGCACCCATGTTTTTGGCCCAAACTTTCAGGAAAAAAATTTTTAATTTTTTAATTGAATTTTTAAAAATTTATGTTTAGAAACAAAACTGATTATCATATTCCAGAGTGTTCTTTTGCATACAGATGTAGTTATTGCATTCTAAAGTTATACTTTTAACACATGAGCATAAATAAAAGAATTAAAAACATTTTTATAGATATGGAATTAGTACTACCCATGTATTATGTGCATCCTTATTTTTCCCTCAAAAATTTAGGCAAAAAGTGTGCATTATACATGGCAAAATACAGCGTGTTTCTGTGTCAAAAATCAGTGATGTTCCTCTGCCACATTTCCTGAAAATGGGTCATTGGAAATAGAGACTTGAACAAATTTAGTTCAGCTTTGTCAAGAAAACAAAAGGTGTCTTGGGAACTTGCATCAGAAAACAATGTAATGTTTTGTTTCTCCTTTTGTGTTACCAAGCCATTGGTGGTCATTGCCTGGATCTATTATTTCATTAGGAATTGAATAATGGAGGTATTCTACTTGTATCGTTTCTATTTCATTTATTAGCTAGGCTTTACCTATAAAGAGAAAGTTACCCTTTTCAACTATTTGTTTACCCTAAATTATAGTTTGTACAGGAAAAAAAGCATAATTAGTGTTTTCTTCTTTTTGTCTACTAGTTTTCAAAATAATAAGTTGGTTTTCTACCATTTTCCAAGGGCAATCATTGAAGTCTTTGGTGGAGAGGGGAGTATGTATAGATTATGAAGTCATCGATATAAACATACCTGGACTATTCAAGCCATTGATTTTTTTTTTAATGTTGTGATTAGTAGAAGCCTCTTCAGGCTTGCTCCTGAGTCCTATTGTCTTGACTGCATAGTCTTGAGCTTTCTTAGTTCTCACTATTAGTATTTAATGGGAGCCTGTCCTTTGAATTTTTCTAGGAGGCCTGGCCATAACTTGAGCCCCATGGTTTTCAACAATTTTACCTTCACAGGAAACATTTGGCAATGTCTGTAGTCATTTTTTATTGTCACAAAGAGGGAGGAAGGAGGATGCTTTTTTGTACCATGGACAGAGGCCAGAGATGCTACTGCTTACCTGCAGAGTACAGGGACAACCCTCACAACAAAGAATTGTTCAGCCCAAAATGTCAAAGCTGCTTTTGAGAAATCTTGCCATGTACTAGTTCAGCTAGCATTTGTGTGGCTTTTTTAAATTTTATGAAATGAATACCTTTCCTACAATTCATGAAATCCACCTTGCAGGACCTTTATCGACAAGTAAATTTGAGGAGATCATATGACTTTGCCAAAGATCATATGACTAACCTTCACAGGACCTTCTTTGCATGCCACCCATCTTATGTGGTTGCAAGAAGTAGGCAGTTGAAGAATGTTAATATAAAGACCCCATTGTTGTTTCATATTTATCTTTCTCCTATACATGTCCATAAAGTCAAACAACTTTCAAGAGATGTCTGTGCTAAAACTAAATGCAGCTCTTGCTGTTGTTACAGTCTTTACTAGCAAGTTTTGATGCCACCCTGCTGTCTTTATTACGATACTACCGAAAAGATGCTCCTGGCATCTTTTCTCATAGTGCCTTTCCACGGGCAAGTTTTTTCTCCTAGGATTGCGTGCTGCCCAAATGATTTGTTAATGGGACATAATTTGGCAAATGCTAGACTTGTTCTAAAGAGTAGCTAATGGGTTCCGTGTAGGCCAGGAAAACTTGCCACCTTATTTGAGATACCTGAAAGTCTTTTTTTCAGGGGAGATGTGACATGTAGTTGCTTTTTAAAGTTCTTAGGTAGAAGTTACTGGAGAGAGCAAGTCACGTCCCATCCGGGAATCAGGAGCCAACTATTCACCTTAGCAGATGGTTGAAAACATGTAGGTTTTGTAAAGTGTTCTTAGAACAGTTTTAGTGGCTCTGAAGTATTACAAGTTTGATATGTAGGTAGCACTTAGAGCTTCAAGTAACTGAATTTCGTATTATTAAAGAAGAAGCAAGTTTACTGTATTACTTTGAAGGTTCATTTGTTAGAGAAATGGAGGTCTTAACAAACTAATCATATTTTGTTAACAGTGTCACAGAGGTATCTAGAAAGGACCTTTTGCACCTTTGGTATAATGAGTGGGGATCTGGGTTTTTATGAGACACTGAATTGTCAGTTTTCTTTGGCTCTTCACAGGTTCACCGGAATAGCCCAGTGCGCTCTGGCTGTGATGTGAATCCCTTCTGTGCACTGTGCGGCTCAAGCAGTGCCAGCACCATGCCTCCAGAAATCCACTACGAAGCCCCTCTGTTGGAACGACTATCCCAATTGGACGCTTGTGTTCACCCAGTTCTGGCATTTCCAGATGGTAAGAATGGCCTCAGAATATAGTCTAATGAATAAGACTTACAGGCTGCAAAGTGAAAGATAATCAGCCAAGATCCTGGTATGACTCAGGTATTATGATGGAATCACTTTCTGCCAACAAAAGTCTTCTCATAATTTTGCAAATAGGATGCAACAGATCCATCAGACCAGAATGTGCCACTAAAAATTGTAACTTGCCAAGAGATTTTCCCCCAACCCTTCAAGTGACTAGATGGGGTTTAGGGGCAGTTGGTTCCTTCATTATACTCCAGTATATCTTTAAAAATGTATTGTCTGTGTGCCCCATGTTGTAAAATAGTGTGGGCAGCACTGTTCTGAGAGAATGTTTTCATTTTGGGGGTGTACGTATTACTGGGGATGGTTACAAGACAGCTTTCCCGGGTGTGCATAAGCATAGATCTTCAGTGGAAGCGTGTACTGTTTTTCTAAGATACCAATCTACCTGATAAGCCTTTGTGTCTGCCAATTTTTCTTTTCTACCTCTTTTTTTATAATTGTTCTTCTCCCATTTCACAAAAGAAAGTCATTCCTCTTACCTATATTGAGTCTGTTTTCTGTTTTGTTTGGTTTTTCCATATTGAGTTTCAATGTGGGTCTTGCTCCTGAATGTAAAAACTGTAGGCAGTAGGGACAGTATAAACAAAGGGACCATTTCCAGGAATACATGGCGCCTGAAGGAGAAGCCCATGGAAGTAAAATACAAAAAAAGTTTGAATTAAAAAATTAATGACGGTGGAGGTACCTTATTTTGTTTAGATTCTGTGCCTTATTTTGTTTAGATTCTGTGTTTAGGTCTGTCATCCTAGAGTAAATATTAAGAGGATAACTGAAGTTAGACTTTGACTAAAAGTCTGATGGACTAAATAGGTTTAAAAGAAAGATTTTTTTCTTCAGCTAATTAAGCTAAAATATATTTACATGCCAAAGTGTTGATAAAAATATTTTTAAAGCATATGTAATATTTTAGAAAATACAACTTTTACAACTATCTGAATTTATGATTTTTTTAAAAATTGTATTTCGTATGGGGGAGGGACGTGAGCAAAAATGTTGAAACCACTGCTCTAGATAGAGGCTATAGGAAGCCATACTTTCATCTGTATTGATTTAATTGATTTTTTGAGATAATCTCATGATCTGGCCCCAGCCTATGGGATGTAATTAGCGTTTCTTCTCAAATGGTTGTGGCATTCTATCTATTATGTTAATGATTGTTTTACTTTTCATTAGTTAAATTTTAAGTTTCCTGGGGATAAGGTTCCATGTGTTCTTCCTATTTTATCCTTTGTAACACTTCATAGATAGTCTGTACAAGTTTTTGCAAGGAGGATAACTGAAATAGGAGTACTAAAAAGGATATCTGAAGAATGAGAATTATGTGGGATGTGAAATTGGCTTGGTTGGGGGAGTGGTTAGCATGAGTGGTATGTAAACTTTTTTTCTCTCTTAAAGAGATAGATGCTCCGTATTTTGGATTTTGTGAACTGTGCTATGTTGTCTGTGGTGCAGCTATGCAACTCGGCCGTTGTAACACAAAAGAAGCCATAGACAATATATGTAAACAAATGGTGTGGCTGTGTTCCAGTAAAACTTTATTTATAAAAACAATCATTACTGATACCTATCCTAGACAATCTCCTCTTTATCTGTTCTTTGCATGACTGAATTCTTTCTTAGCCACCTAAATTCTGTAACAGCTCTATGACTTGTTATCAAAACTCCCTTCCACTAAAGAAAGGACGTGGTATATATAATATTTTTGCTGCCATTGACTTCTTTCTGGAAAGAGTAGAAATATTTGGAAAACTTGGAGCATATGGATAGCAAGTTAGGCAGGGTCAGTATAATGGTACAGCAGTGAATTAACTTTATAATATAATAAAAGACACTAAAACATTTTTCCTCCGTGTTTCAGATTCCAGAGTCATTGGCTTCCACCTTCTCTTGCCATTTGGGTTTAGCTCATACACTTATTACTTGTATAGCATTTTGTAGTTTAAAAAGCATTTTTTTTTTTTTTTTACAACTTATTTGCTATTCTCAGTAATCTTGTAAGGTGTTGCTTCAGTTTTCCAGATCAAGAAACAGGCTTTAGAGAGATAATGGTTTTATCTTAGGCTAAATGGCTTAGAATTCAAACTCAAGTCATCTGATGCTTGTCCTTTGTTTTTCTCTATTCTGTGTTCCTTCCCAGCCAGGTTATTAAGAGAAGTTAGGTTTCTACACAGTTCCAAACTGTAGCTGCAGACGAAGAAGCATCAAGGAATACTTAGGAGGATTTCTTTGATTAGATACTCTCTCAGGTTTACCATTTTGAATTGTATAGGCTTGTATTTGAATAAAGAAGCCTATGGTTGTATTTTGATTCTGAATAGGTCTCTTCCATACTCATTGAATATTAGCTGATGAACATGGTGATCATTTCTTTGTGAACAGTATTACTATGTACAGTTTTGAATTGTCTCCTCTATCCTCCAATCAAATATATCCAAACCACCTGTCTGACATCGTTCATTCCACCATTCAGCATTTCTACTAGGAAGTTCCTATTCCCTGTTAACACTCTTTCATATCTATAGATCTGACCACTGCCCTTACACTTCCCCACTCCATCCCATTCAAAGCAACTATAGGTATCAATGAGGGGGAAGGAAGGAAAGATAACATTTTCCTGTCTGCTTCTAAATACTCTTTGTCCCTTTGTCTCTCAGTTTTACATACACACATAGCTCCTGACCATGTCACTAGGGTTTGGATAAGAATTGGTCATTAAATTTTCCTTAGGAGATGGTAAAGGAGACTATATATTTTACTATACCGAGCTGGGTGTATGCACATATTTGCCTTTGGATAAATTAGACTTCTGTGAGTTGACCTGGGGACCTAGTTACTATATCTTATATTGTCCTTATTTGGGTAATTTTGCTTTGTCCAAACAACTGCCACATTCAGAATGTAATCTCTTGTAAACTGGAGCATTCTCAGGGCCACCACCCTAGAGGGCACTATTCTATGTGAATAGTGCCTCCTAAAGTATTGTGATTCCTGCTGTATCATTGTGCAGGACAGTTAGTAACAGTGAGGACTAGCAGCCAGCATAATACTGTGTGGATCAAACATGTGCATCAGACCTGATCTCTGTGTCACCTTTTTGCATCCTCTTCATTTTCAAGTAGAACCATCTGTGTAGTTTGTGAAGGTAGGAGCCAGCTGCAGCTTGTAATCCTCGAGTTCTGTCTCCCATCACGATGACTCCTCATTCACTTGCATTAAGCATGGCTAAAGATGATAGAATTTGAGGAACCATGAGCCAAGCAGAGAGGTGGAGGCTTTAGGTTGTGATAACCCTTTAGTACTCCAGAAGGAGGGGCTTGTTTCTTTATCACCTTACTTACAAGTAAGGTTAATCTTTAGCTTGAAATGTAGAGGGTACACAACCTTGGGGAAAGGAATTATTTGTTAGGTTTGTGCTTAATAAGAGCACCACCTGCTGGCTATGCAGATCTGTGCTGTTTTGAGAGAGTTTGCCAAGACCACAGCTTGCCAGCAGGAGGAGGAAGTGAGCACTACAGACACCTCAAGAAAGTGTGTTTGGGAAAATGGTGGAAAGTATGAGTAAGACAGTCAAATGACTCATGGAATGACAGACCCTGGTGAGCCTAAAGTCAAAGTCTTTTCATTTTGTTTGCAGAAATGGTAATGTAAGGTAATATTTGTAATTGCTTCTGTTTTCCTGTTACTGACCTGATCAAGGATCTGCTATCTCTATTCTCTGATAATAGCACTTGAATGCCATTGCCTGTGAATGTATAGAATGTATGAAATCCTCTAGCTGAATGGGTTCCTATCATCTTTTCCATTTCATATGCCTTTCTTTGCTTACTTTCAGGTTCACTGTATCCATTCTAGTTCGAAGTTTTAGCTTACAGGGATCTTAGGTGTTAGTTCTTCCTCAGGTACAAAGTGACCTTACATTAGCAATTCCTAAGGGATGATCTTTGTTCACTGACAAGGGGATTTAACTGAGTTCCTCTTCACTCTTATATGAAAGCAATTAAAACACAGCAAACTTCTAGCAAAGCGTAGGGGGCTGCCTAGGCCCCTTAAACAGTTTATTATCCCTAACCGCTTATTCAGTGGGTTTGTAAGAAGAGCTCTTGATTCTCCTTAATACCTCGTCTCCAAGTGTGTCCTGTTTGCTTACTTGATTGTTTGATAGTGGCTGTTTGGATTTCATTAATTTTTTTAGAACAGTCTGGGCTCCTACAGTCCAACAAGACATGGTTGCTTAGCCTGTAGTCCAGTAGACAGAGGAGGGGAGAACTGGAGCACGTGTGCTGGGGTGTCACCAGACCTGATCTAGCCCTGCTGCCCTGTCTACAGATGAAGACACTGAAGCCCACTTAAGTGACTTGTTCTTGTTCTCCTCCTGCTCAGTAATAGAACTAGGACCCAAATCTGGCTCTATTTCCTTCCAGTCCGTTGCTGTTTCCACTGTCTCCTTACTTCCCTGGGTTAATTTTCACTTTTGGGAGGGTAATGTCTGGGAAAAATGACATCACTATGTTTTTGTAGTCTCATTCCATAGCCTTTGCCAAGTGGGAGTGACTCTTCTGGTGACAAAGGGGTGTCCTGTGATGCTGAGGAAGTGTTCTCCCCTTTCTGAAGCCTTCTGTGTGCATTCCAGCTCAGCCCAGCTTCCAGAATGCCTCTAGACAAGGCTTTATTTCCTGCACATCATTTTCCCCAACCAACCCCTCTGAAGTAGGGCAAAGAATTTTATCATTACTACCTCTAAACTCACTTCTCAACTGTTGATGAATAGGGAATCCTTCTTTTAAGGTTGACTTTGGGGAAATGGGGAGGAATCAGACTGTTTTATTGAGGCACTTCCAAGGAGGAGGGGTTAAAGGCTGGGAGGCCGAGATATCCAAAGTCCTGGGCCTGGCCAGGATCTCCCCAACTTCAAGATTGCTGAATGCCGACATTTATTTTAAGAATTGGGATAGGTAAATTGTTTTTAAGTGTAAGAAAGAATGTTTATAGAAAAAAAAGTAGATGACAGTACTGTCCTCAAAGACTATATCTCAGTACGTAGACATGTAGGAAATATTTACTGCCATTAAAACTTTTAGTTTCCCTATTTGTTTCACTGCCTTAAGGACAGGTGATCTATATTCAGAACTAGAAAATAATGTCCTGAGGCTGCTTGCTCTTTAGGGAAATTTCGTACCTAAGAATGGAACCATTCTATTAACTAAGGGATATGTTCGTTGTAGTCCTGAAACATCTAGTGTTCAAATTTGGTCTTTGAAATGTCATGAAATCCATGGTCTATACTACAGGAAAGAGTGGTTAAATTCTTTTAAACTGCAGAACTCTCTTGAAAAATACTCTGTACTCTCCACTTCCTTGGGAATAATTTGAGAAGCATCAGATTTCACCTGAGAATTAAACCTCTCCATTCTTTGGCCCAAAGAATAATCTCGTGGTGTAATGGCTAAGAGTGTGGGCTTGAGGGTTATGCAACCTGAGTTTGAATGTTGGTTGTTGCTAAATTATGTAACCTTGGACAGTTCATTTCACCTCTCTGAACCTATTTTTTCTCTCTTTTAAAAGGAGCATAGTGATGCTTACATCATGGAATTGTTACAAAGATTGAATGATACACACAGATGACATACACACACAGTGCCGGCCACATAAATGATCATTTATTGCTTTTTTCTCGCCACTCCCCCTGCCCTCTATCCTAGTTCAGATTGAGCACATCCTCTAACCCACCCTGGGAGCCAAAACCTCTCACATATTTAGAAAACACAATAAATAGAGTATATTTGTAGTAGTTCTGAAAAAAAGTAGGCATGCTATCAATGACTAGAGTTCAGAGTGATTTTTGAAAGATGAAAAACAAGATAACTGGAGAAATAAAACTAGGAAAAAAGTAGCCTGAAGTACATGTTAGAATTAAGCTCCTGTGAGGAAGGAGCTATTACAGGAAAGTTCTTTGCCAACAAAGGAGAAGGACACAGAAGTAAGGATGGGACCTGGGCATTTATCTGGGTGATGAATTGGGGCTTATTTTGGGGATAGCCAGGTTGATTTTCCCCTCCTGTACTCCTGCTCCGCCAGTGCCTGTTTCCATCAGGCAGTGGTGTTTCATTCTGTGCTGCAGTGGTGGTGTAGACTTGGGGCTAGAGCTTTGGGGTATGTCCCAGGTAGTTAATGGCTCCCAGGAGGAACTGGGAGCTAAAGAGAAATGTGCTGGGCTTCAGATTAAAAAGAACCTTGAAGTTTTTCAGAACCCTGAAAAAACCCACACCTGTGTCTGTCATGGTGAAATTTCAGAACATTCAGATTACAAAAAGGAAAATCTCAGTTTCAGATTGCCAATAGAGGAATATAGCCAGAATAATACGGCAAGAAATAGAAATGAAAGGCATACAGATTGAAAAGAACGGTCTATTTCTATATGTAGAAAATCCTAAGGAATCCACAATAGCAACAATAAAAAATAATTGTTAGTAATGAGTTCCTCAAGATCACAGGGTATAATAAGGTCAGTATATAAAAATTTACTGTATTTTTTATACTACCAATGAATATAAGCTCAAGTTTTTAATGGTGCTATCAAAAATATGAAATACTTAAGAATAAATTAAATAATCTGAATATGATCTGTGCGTTGAAAACTGACAGACACTGCTGGGAGAAAATTATGGAAAACTTGAAAGTATGGATAAACACACCATGTTGATGGATTGAAAGACTCAGTATTGATGGCAGGACAGATGGCAGTTCTCAAACTGACCTAATTGAGTCAGTTTAATAATAACAAGCTTTTATTTGTTTGCTTGTGTTTTCAAAAGCTTAAAAGGAAAACAGACCATGTACAAGTGAGTAAGAAGCCGTTTTGTCTTATTTGCAACACTGGATGTTAGAATACAATGGAGTAAAGCTTTAAAAGGGTCAGATGATCAAATTTAAAAAGATTAATTTGTGTCCTGACCAGTGTTGATCAGGTAGTTGGACCGTCGTCCTGTAAACCAAAAGGTTGCTAATTCAATTCCCATTGAGGTCACATGCCTAGGTTGTGGGTTTGGTCCCCAGTTGGGGAATGGACGAAAGGCAACTGATCAATGTTTCTCTCCCCACCTCTCTTTCTCTATTTCCCTTTCCCTCTCTCTAATCAATAAGCATGTCCTCAGATCAGGATTTTTTTTTTTTAAGATTACTTTGTGATGTTGAATATTAAAAAATCAGCTAAAAAGCCTATCAGGGTGCCCAACCTTTTGGCGTCTCTGTGTCATACATGAAATACACAAAAACTGATGAGCAAAAAAAGGATTTTCAGTAAATTTATGATTCTCTGTTGGGCCACATGTGGCCTGCGGGCTGCATGTTGGACACCCCTGCTAATAATCTCAAGGGGGTTGGAGCTGTGGAGGAAGGTGGGGGAAGAATGGTATAGTTCTTAACTTTGGGGAGAAGATGTAGTACACAGTACAGTGCCGAATAGATAAAGTGAACCGAATAATGGTTGAATGACTATATACTGATTAAATCTAATGACGGAAGTAAATTTAAATGTTTTAGTCTCTAGAAGAATAGAAACAGGATGTTTTATCAAACTTTCAAACCAGTAAAGTTAAATTTAGCAGAGTACACAAACAAAGAAAATTATCAATCTAACAAGATATTTTAGATGTGTTTTGTTTTTGAACTTGAAAAATAAGATGCAAAGTAACTTGCAGGTAGAATGAGCAGTAAAACTCAGATAAACAGATACCCCATATGATAGTGCTTGCCTGCCAGGTCACCTTGCCACTGGGCAAATGAAAGAAGGATGGATAGGACCCACTGGAGAGCCAGATGGTGAAATCACCTCACTTCATGAGATGGGAGCCCAGAGGCCAGGTTTGTGGACTAACCTTTAGTGTTTTGTGTTTCTTGCAGATGTTCCCACAAGCCTGCACTTCCAGAGCATGCTGAAATCTCAGTGGCAGAATAAACCTTTTGACAAAATCAAACCTCCCAAAAAATTTTCACTTAAGCACAGAACACCCATGCCAGGCAGTCTGCCAGATCCAACTCGTAAAGACAGGCACAAGTTGGTCAACTCCTTCCTAACAACAGCCAGTAAGTGTCAGAGGACCAGGGAGCCCTTCTGTTACTTTCCTGTTCCTTTTATGGGTGCAGGTTCCTGGTTTGCTGTGGCAGTATGTTGGGTTGGAAGTCGGTAACAAAGTCAGCTTACCGTCTACTTCTACTTATCCTGATTCTCTCAGATAGACTTGGAAAGCTGTTCCAGACATCATGCCTCTTGGGGCAGGACCCATAGTGCTCAGTGAACAGCCAGCAGTAGCATGGCATTGGGTTCATCTGTGGGCAGGCTGTCTTCTGTAGCCTGGTGTCTCTTTTCTCTGGTGGAGGACCCTGTGGGCTCCCTGATCATTGTGCTGTTTGCTAGAAGCTTCAGTCCCAGAGGACTGGCCTACTGTCCTAGGTGTCTGTCATTGGCCTAGTGAAAACTAGACCTCAGAACTTAAATAAGAAAAGATTGAGAGAAGATATTTCACAGCTCTTTCTCTGTTCCCCTCTTCAGAGCTGTCCCATCACCAAACCCGGCCTGACAGGACCCACAGGCAACACTTAGACGATGTGGGGGCCGTGCCTATGGTGGAGCGAGTGACAGCGCCAAAAGCAGAGCGCTTGCCCAACCCACCGCCACCTGTGCATGACCCAAACCACAGCAAAATGAGATTGCGAGACCATTCATCTGAGAGAAGTGAAGGTAGGGCCAGGCCTGGCACCTCTACCTGCATTTGCACCTGCTCAGGGCTTTCTGGGGCAGCCTGTACTTCTCTTAATTGCCCCCAGCTTTGTCCTTCACTCTAGGAAGGCAGAATAGAGAGACTCCACTGCTCTTACATGTAGGCCACTTCTGCTGTAGCACCCTCTGCCCAGCCCCCTGCTTCGCCTTTTTATCCTTCAGGCTTAGAAAGCATTTTTGCTTTTACTGTGTATTGCTCACATTCCTAGCTTGTGCTAGAAGTACAGCTGGTTGAGGTAGCCACATGGTCCCATTTTCTGTTGACCTCTGCAGTGTTGAAGCATCACACAGACTTGAGCAGTTCGAGCTACTTGGCAGCCTCCCACCATTCACCGCACAGTCCCTTGGTGCGACAGCTCTCCACCTCATCAGACACCTCTGCACCCTCCAGCTCCAGCCCACAAGTTACAGCCAGCACATCTGTAAGTACCTGCATGGAGTTGGCCGGGCGGCCCCTCTGCAGTTTCGGCTCATTTGAGTGTTTCTGGGGGACAGTGTAGAAAGCGGCCTGTGAAGCCCAGGGCAGCTGTGGGGACTCAACTTACCATGTTGTGTTGTTTTTTGTTGTTTTTTGTTCTTGTTTTCAGTCAGAGTGGTGGTCTTTTACTTTCTGTTGTTTTCGTTTTTCATCATAAAAATGAATGTATCTGTGCTGGTCCATCCATAGAAAGCTTGATGCAGAGACAGATCCTTAAATTAAAGTGGTCTATGACTATTCAAGGTCTGTGGGACTGTTTCACATAGACCCAACAATGTCATGTCTCTAACACTGTTAGTCTAAGAAGTAGGCAGAGAGAAGGGACACAGGAGCGTTGCCTGTGTGGGCGTTGGAGACATTTGATTTCCCTGTTTTTACTGTACAGGTGAGTGGAGCTCCAGTACTGAGAGTCAACACTGGGTGTTAGGGTGCCTGGAACCAAAGGGAGAAGGCAGAGCCCATGCTTTTCAGGTGCACAGAGCAGAGTTAACAGATCCAGAAAGCCGTTCTCAAAGCCATTCCAGACTCACATTCCTATTAATTTTATTCTAATATTTTAATTCCGCAAGATATGCCTCCTTGAACATACATACCTGTAGCTGCTTTGTGCCACTAAAAGGTTCTTCATGTAATGATAATAGCACTAGTAGTAACAATAATAAAAAATACCGTCACTGTAATGTTTGTCAATGCTAAGTGCTCTACATGTGACCTCTCAGTCTTATAATACCTTTTGAGATGTAGTTGGTGTAAATTCCCATTTTATAAACAGGGAAACTAAGGCTTTCCAAGGTTAAGGAAATTGCATAAAGCAAGGTGACTTGTGCAGGTTATAATAGTGATTCTGACCAAGCCATGTGGCTGCAGAGCCAGCTCTCTCACACTGCACTACTCAGTGCTGGCCACAGGGCACCCCATTGCAGAAGCACCTCACGCAGGTGCTTTGAAGTCCTTCGGAGCTGACAGATCTGAGCCCACAAAATGTACTCAGTGTGTTCCTGTGAATAGGTAGGGATTCACATTGTTCTCTCTTTCCTCTTAAAAATCATACTGTCTTTTCCAAACAACCTCCTTGTTCCTCCCTCTTCTTTGCCTCCTATATCCACAAATTTTGCCTAAATAGATCTGTAGTATCTATCTTAAACTCAATTACCTATCAGCAAAAGGTCTCAGATAACCAAAGGAGCAAAGGATTTCAACTCTGAGATTGAGGCCCTGGTGAGTCCTCAGTATTTTCTTACCTGCCAGTCCTCCTGTGCCTGGAGAATATTGACTTAGGCGTGGATTATTTGAAATGTTTACTTGTTACTTATTGAGTATAATTTTTTTCTTTTTTAAGAATCTGGATTTAGCCCTGGCTGGCGTAGCTCAGTGGATTGAGCAAGGGCTGCGAACCAGTTCAATTCCCAGTCAGGGCACATGCCTGGGTTGCAGGCCATAGCCCCCAGCAACCACACATTGATGTGTCTGTCTGTCTGTCTGTCTGTCTGTCTCTCTTTCTCCCTCCCTTCCCTCTCTAAAAATAAATAAATAAAATCTTTTAAAAAGAATCTGGATTTATTTAATAGAGTATATTTAAATTAAGGTAGAGAAGCTAGAGGACATGAGGAGACAGTAGGCAGAGGGGGGGAGTGCAAGTGCTTCACCAAAAGATCATGGATGCATCAGAATCACTTCACTGGCTTTTACTGATCCCTGAAGATTCTGGTTTGATAGTCAGAAGGAGGGATCTGAGAAAATTTTTTAAACCTCTTCTCATCTTTCTTCTGATGTGTAGCCATGTTTGGGAACCACTTTCCGTTCCCATCGACTGCTCTCTGCCTCCAGTTCTAAACAGGAGAGAGTAGTTACGTCAGACTAGATGAGTGCCCAGTGGAATGCAGGGTGGGCACTTGAGCCTATTGAACAGTCCCACGACCTACTAATGCCTCTTTCCCTCCAAGGTACTAATAAAAGCAGGCCCAAGAAGATTCAGGGAAAATCCACACCTGTTTCAGCCATCGATTTTGCATTCATCCTTGATTTAAGATACAGGGAAAGCTATCCCTTGAGGCTTTCTTAAGGAAAGCCCACTTCTTATAGTGGGACCTACAATTTCAGCACAGATTTGACAGTGGCAGAGGCCTTTGCACACGAGGTCACTAAGCCTTAGCTGCAAAACTCAGCCATGCCAGATTTGCAAAAGTCTGTTCAACCATTTTGGTTAACCAGTTACCCTAAATTTGTGAGGTCAGGGACAGTCTATTGCAGTGATTTTCACCTGGTATACTGCATGGGTTTTTAAAACATGTAATACTTGACTATTTAGTCAGGAACACTGACCTTTTTTTTCCCTTAGACTGTCAAATTAAAAAAAAAATGACAACAGTCAACACAACAATTGCCATCTGGTGTGGATGAACCAAAATTATACATATTTTTTTGGCCAGATCAACAAAAATGTTTTTTGTGTTGTGTGTGTGTGTGTGTTTGTTTTTGTTGTGCCACACAGTTTTAGTAATTAGTTTATCTGTGCCATGAGATGAACAAGGTTGAACATCACTGATCTATTCTTATTTAATAGAGAAGGAAGTCCAGGTGAGAAAGGCATTGCGATAACCTGAAGTCCTAGTTGTAAAACAGCTACACTCCTGGCCCAGGAAGCCCCACCTCTCCATGTTCTCTGAGACTGTCCTGAAATGATGGGCTGAGTCAAGTGTAGAGCGGTTAGTTGTAGGGAACCACCTCTTCTTCGTCTTCCTTCACTGACCCCTTCTGGGCTGACCACAGGTGGTTTGGGTTTGAGTGCAGCCTCTTAGGTGTTTCCAAGCGTGTTGTTGCCATGACAGCATGTTTGTCATCCACTGTTTCTTTCTGGCCTCTCACAGCTCAGTTGCCAGTCTCTGTCAGGGTAGGGTGTTTGCTCTCTGGGCACAAACAGCTGGTGGACTTCTTCCTCCATCTTAGAAACCAAGCCCTGTGGCTCCCTGCTCTATTCCCTCTTGGGTCTCCCAACTGCTGCAGATGCCCACCTCCTCCTCCTCCTCTGATAATTGGATCATTAGTCGTCTTTGCCAGAGTTGGATCTTCTCAGCTTTGTACGAAAGTGAATGTCCTTTCTCCAGGAGTGTGAGCAGTAGAGCCTGGTCCTCTTCTCCTGTTTGGCTCTACTCATCTCCATTAACACAGCTAGAAGCTTTCAGCTCTTTCCCCAAGACCAGTAGCCACGAGGAGAGGAAATCACATAGGGGCTGAATAGGTAGATGATGGGTACAGATTTAGCTGAAGAGTTCAGATCTACAAGAAGGAGGCGTTTTCATGACATCCAAGGTTAGATGATCTGTTGAGCTGGACCTGTTCTTGGGGCTGTCTTTCAGGATGAGGGAAATCATCTTTATAACCCGAAGAGTCATCAGTAGGTTTAAGTATTGTTTTTAGGAGCTACTATGGGTCTTAGTCACAGACGGGGATAAAAAGGGGAAACTAAAGGGATTTAGTAGTAAAGGTAAGGTGGTGTGTATGGAGGAGTACTAGGAACTGCAGTAATTGACTCGAGGGCCCAGAATATCTACGCCTGTAAAATTCCTAGGAGTCTGTTTTGTGCCTTTTAAACTTGCCTTTGTCTTACAGCAGCCAGTAAGGAGGAGAAGGGGAGAGAGCTCATTTGATATTAACAACATTGTCATCCCGATGTCTGTTGCTGCAACAACTCGTGTGGAGAAACTGCAATACAAGGAAATCCTTACTCCCAGGTAGAGGCCCTGAATAACAGACTTCTCTCCCCATTGTTCCTGTTACTGCCCTTTTTCTTTTGTCACTGAGCTTTGGGTCCTAGCCTTGGATTTTGTCTTCTCTTTAAGAGGTAGTTATGTGTAATAAAAGTGAAAATTATTTCTCATTAGTTCTCTCTCGTTCCATTATATAAGTCTAACCAGACCATAGGCCATAAATTGGTGATAGACATGCTTTGTTCAACACATACAGTGTGTTTTAAATATTGAATATGTTGTCACATCAAAGCAGGATTTCACTTGTGAATCTTTTTTTCTAGCTTTTGTTGACAAATCAGAAGATCGGGGGACCTTGTATGTACAGTCCCTTATGGTAGCAATGAGCTGGTGCTGAACAGTGGTGGTCCCCTTTAAGCAGGTTCCTTTGTTTGAGTTTCTCAGTGTCTGAGACTGCATCCTGGTTTCTGGTCCTTCTGGGTGTTTGAGTGTGAGGCCTCTTAAAGAGGCTAAGGAGGCCAAGCTTTGAGAGGGGAGAGCCTGCCCAACAGAAAGCAGTGTCAACTCACAGCCACAGGGCTGTCATTCTTGCATGGACACATTTATCCTCCCCAGGTAACCGGCCATCTCGTGATTGTCCCTTCTTGGTTTTGCAGCTGGCGGGAGGTCGATGTTCGGTCGCTGAAGGGGAATCCTGACGAGGAGAATGAGGAGGTAACAGCATGGTCATTCTTTCTGCATCTCTTAGACACATGTGGGTGCACACCTCCAGATGCCTCAAGACCTGTGGGTATCAAATGCAAGCTCATATTCCTGTTTTGACCAGAAGGAGCCTAGTATGGGGTGGGGCTGGCTCTGGAATTGATCTACCCGCACTTAAAGCTCAGCTTCCTGGAGGAAAGAGGGAATCAATGAAGCTGCTTTGTTGCAGGTTGAGGACCTATCTGATGCAGCCTTTGCCGCCCTGCATGCCAAATGTGAGGAAATGGAGAGGGCTCGGTGGCTGTGGACCACGAGTGTGCCACCCCAGCGACGGGGCAGCAGGTGATGGGTCAAGGAGTTTGGTCCCTAACCATGTGGGTGGAATTACTAATGCCTCTCAGTTGTTTTTCATATTTGTCCACTGGCAGTGGCTGAGAATACACAGGTTCCCTTGGTGTCTGTTGGGCCCAGTGAGGGTATAAGCAGTCAAATGCTGGATCCTTGCTGAGTAGATAGTGATCTCTTAGAAGAGTAGGCTGGCTGTGACATTTGGAGGCCTCATCACCAGCTGTCCTTCCTTTGGACAGTTTAGTATGGTTTTGTGGTCCTGCTTGAGAGAACTGCCCCACCCTGTCTCCAGCTGTGGTTGACAGTGGCAGAAGCCCTCAGGATTCTCAAATAGAAGGATTTAGACTTTTGATTTTGCTTTTTTTCTTTGACTATAATTTTCAAAGCCTGGACTATTTCCCTCTCCCTGTAAATTCTAGACATTGAGCAGGGATCAGCCCTGGCATTGTTCAGCCCTGGCTTTCTCTTGGGACGATAGATGTACACAGTTCTTAGAGGTCATGTCATGTAGCTACGCATCTGCTGTTCCTAGGGAAGAACTGTTGGTGGCTGTCTATCTTGACTTCTCTGGTTGGGATGCTTTTTTCCCTGCCTCCTCTCCAACACCCCTGGCCCCTCCAAATAAACACGCTAGAGATTCCCCTATTACTTGGCACTCAGATTTGCATTCCTTCCTATACAGGTCTTACAGGTCGTCAGATGGCCGGACAACCCCCCAGCTGGGCAGTGCCAACCCCTCCACCCCCCAGCCCGCCTCTCCTGATGTCAGTAGTAGCCACTCTTTGTCGGAGTTCTCCCACAGTCAGTCCCCTAGGAGTCCCATCAGCCCGGAACTGCACTCGGCCCCCCTCACCCCTGTGGCACGGGACTCTCTACGCCACCTCGCCAGTGAAGACACCCGTTGTTCCACGCCAGAACTGGGGCTGGACGAACAGGTGAGGGGTGCTGCCTTTGCATGGGGTTGGTGGGGTGGGGGGTGGAATTGGGAAGGGGCAGCACCTGCTGAAGATGAATCTTATTGTCATGATTCTCCCTCCACATTTTGAAGGGGACAAAGGACTGCACTTGAAATTGACCTCCTGAAGGCACCATCACCTGTCCATTGTGAAAGGGTGCCCACTCAGTGAGGGATCTTCCCAGACCCCAGGAACTCTAGAGAGAGGCTGGTCAGGGACTCCAGCCCGCACATACTGGGCCAGGATCTTGGGGCAGGGGGCAGGCTGGGACTGGGTCCTTACTAAGGCAACTTGTCTGCCCACAGTCCGTCCAGCCGTGGGAGCGGCGAACCTTCCCCCTGGCGTACAGTCCCCAGGCAGACTGTGAGGACCAACTGGATGCTCAGGAGCGGGCAGCCCGCTGCACTCGGCGCACCTCAGGCAGCAAGACTGGCCGGGAGACTGAGGTGGCACCCAGTTCTCCTTCCGCTGTCCCACCCAAGAGTCGGCACCTGACAGCAGCAGTCACAGCTCAGCGTCCCACGCACAGATGAGTGGGATATGAGAATCTAAACAGACTCACTAACTATATTGGCATTAAAGCTTCAACAATCTCTGCGTTTGATATTCAAACATCATATGCCGGAAATTTTCACAGTTTTTAGTGAATTTAACGATTTAGATTCTACTTTGGTAATTTTTTCTTGTTTTGATTTTTGTTTTGGTTTTTTGTTTCCATGTTTCATTGTCACACCTGAGCACTTCCTCCAGTTGGCAAACAGAAGTTCAGGATAAGAGCCTGCCAGCCTGGTCCTGGCACATCCTCTGCACTGTTGAATCACTGGACTTAGCGATGTTTGATGATCACCTCTCCCTCGCACCTGTGGGCAGGGTGGAACAGCCATGTGGGCAGAGGGGATGGAAAGCTGCAGCTCAGTATTGCCACCTTAAGTCAGGGCGGGGAAGAGCAGCCCACTCTGGGCTGCTTCCCCCTCTTCTCGCATCTGTGCTGGAGCGTACCCCTCACCCAGAGCATCTTGGCCATAGCTGCCAGCTAGAATGGCTTCCCCTTGTCATCAGATCCTGGAGACTAAGTGGGGTTTCCTCTGCATTTGGTCATCTCTGTTTTAACTCCTTAACTGCAGCTAACTTGGCTGCAGCTGCTCAGGTCCCCATCCTGCCCCTCTGTGCCCTCTCGTCTGCTCCCCCATGCCATCCATATACATACCCGCACACACCAGTCGTTCCACTCGGGCCTTTTCCCCTGTCCTTGTCCATGAAGGTAGAGCTAGACTGCCTAACCTCTGTTCCCACTCCTCTACAAACTAGGGGTCTGGGAAGGGAGCAGCCATTTCCTCTGTGTAATTGTGTTTTCCCTGCCTGATTTATTTAGTCATGTTTCCTTCCCATCCAGGTCGCTGTCCATGTCAGTTAGGCTCTTCCTCTTTTAAGCTTCCCTTTCCTGTGGAACATTGTCTGGTCCCAGCCGTGGTTCCCATCACTCCCCCCGTGGTCACCCCCTTGGTTGTTAACCTTGTGCCTGTCTTATGTATGATCATATTACCAAAAAGGGGGCAATAAGATTATTTTAATTTTTTTTGCCATTTTGTAATCATATAAAAATAGGCAAACTGCTTAATGGTTGGGGTTTTTTCACAATTTTCAACATTAGTGATTTTTTTGATTCTGTTTGCAAGTTAAATGGTTTGTCATTGTTTCTTTAAAAAAAAAAAACCAATAATGCACCATATCCCTATGCATAAAGTGCTTCTTCTATTTATAAGGTTGAAAATTCTGAATAACCCTTTTAGCATTGTAAAAAAAAAAAAACAAAAAAACAAAAATGGGAAAAAAAACCTTGTATTTTGTAAATATTTTCTTTTTCTGCTTTGAGCTGTGTATTGGCAGCAAAACATGTAGCTGTCTTTGTTCTATAGAAATGCTTTTCTTCAGAGAAGCTGATCTTTGTTAATGTCTTGATTATGTTCACAAAGCACAGACTAGTGCTTTAAAAAAAAAGAAGGAAAAAATGAAAAAAATAATAAAAAAACGTTACAGACTGTTGTGTACTGGGCCTTTCTTGACAATTGGACAGTGGTAATGGTGGCAGCTTAGGAGCTGGCCCTGTGGAAACAGTTCTCTGGTGTCCTCGGACTTGCTGTGAACCTTGGGGCGTCTCTGCTCTGTGGGCACGGGGGCAGGGCCATCTGATGTTCCCCAGAGAGTGGCTGTGGTTGTTTTCATGGGTTGTTGGGGTGGGGAGGGTAAGAGTGCCAAGAGGACAGGGGTTCTACATAGATCATCTGCTTTTTTTTTTTTTTAAGATTTTAAAAATTTATTTTTAGAAAGGGGAAGGGAGGGAGAAAGGGAAAGAAACATCCGTGTGTGGTTGCCTCTCGAGTGCTCCCCCTCACTGGGGACTTGGCCTGCAACCAAAGTGCGTGTCCTGACTGGGTATTGAACCAGCGACCCTTTGGTTCACAGGCTGGCACTCAAACCACTGAGCAATACCAGCCAGGGCAAATGAATCATCTGTTTTTTATTGGATGTAATTGACTGTTGCTTCTCAATGTTCCTGTCTCTAGTGAAGCCAGCAGTATGACATTTTGTATCTATTCCAAATTGCTCTTTAATGGAGATTTCACTTTTATCGTTGACCTTTTTGGGGCTTGGGGCCAATGAGATATATTATGTATGGACCTTGAGCTGCTTCTCACCTGCTACCGGAGATTATAGTATCTATCTTATTAGGAGGACAAGTGCTTGATTTTCTTTGTACAAGATGAATAAGTGGGTGGGCCTGGTTCTTTCTCTTTTTCCTTTTCACAGCAGTCAAGTTGAAACAGCCAGTAAGGCTGCCCATCCTGGACACAAGCAGGAGTTCCCAGATAGCGTTTCTTTGTGTCTGCACTGGCTAAGGGGAAAAGCTGAGAAAAGTGTTTTGGAACTGAAAATTTAAAGGCTCAATGTTAAGACCTTGAACTGATTACTAAGGAATATGGTGGGTTGTTTTGTTATGTTTCCCTTTGTGACATTGCTGGGGGTTGATTTAGCAGACCCATTCCCCAAGACTGCTCCACAGGGAGGAGGAAGGCAGCTGTGTGGGCCTGGGATTTCCTTCAGCTGATTGGCCTAGTGTTCTGCTTCAGCCCCAGGCCTCTAGGCTAATTTCCAGGGATGAAAAGATCTCATGCACCCAGCCTTATCACATCTTAAAAACTCTGAGGGCAGACATGTGAGCTCAGCCCAAGGGGATTGACCCCATGGCTGAAGAGACTAAGAATCTTTCACCTTTGGGGCCCCAGAAAGAGCTGGTAAAACATCACATCTCAGTTTTAATACTCTCCGTTTAAAAAAAATATTTATTGAATTCAGAGAGTAAAACACAGGTTTGTTATTCCACCCATTCATTGGTTGGTTCTTATACTTGTCCTGACCAGGGAATTGAACCCACATCCTTGGCATATCAGAATGATGCTCTAACCAACTAAGCTACCTGTCCAGGGTTGCTAGTCCCTGAGCTAAGTTCTCCAAATGAGGCTGGGAAAGGACTTGAAATCCTATGTCTCATGTCATTTTCTTGTCCTTTGAATTCATGCACGGAGACTTTATTTAATCAGTAATAACTTTTATTTCCAAATTCACTTTTACAGCAACAGTCAGTGTAAATCATTTGTTAAAACATACGATACACCAAATGGACGTTCACATACAGGAAGCTAAGCTAAGATGGTTTCATGTCATCCCACCCACCCACCCTCAAATTACTGAAGATATCATGGGACTTGTGAGTGCCAGAAATTGTCCCGCCCGACACTGCGGATTCATGGACTGAGTCCATTGGGAGGTGAGACTGGGTCAGTGCCCAGGATGAAACCCTTTCCAAAACTGAAGAGCAACCAGAAGTCTCAAGCCAAGGATCCGTCAATGGGGACACGCTTGATCTCCACCTCTACCCTCGTCCCCACCTCTTGGCTTTACTTGGGGGACGAAGATAAAAGAGGGTAGAGAAAGACCTCAGTGGCTGCTAGACACAAGCCGTGTGTCTGGAGCCAGTGGGAAAAGGGACACGGAGGTGCCCAGAGGAAAGATGCCAGGGTCTAGGGGAGGCATTGTGGGCTTGGGGTCTGGCAAGAGACCAGAGCAACCGTGTCCCCAGACTCCTCCATAGGCCTCCCCAGCAGCACGTGGCCGAGAGGCACAGGGGAGTGGCCGGCAGCCTGCTGCACTTGGGAGTCCTGTCAGCAAAGAGGTGAAGCCCAAGGACCTCCAGCAAATGTGGTGGAAATCATGAAGGAAAAGGGTTACAAGGCGGTTTAACTGCTGCACTCCAAGACTTCCCTTTGCCCATGGTACCTATCTTACAGGTTCCTCCCCCCCCAACCCCTATAGCACAACAAGCAATCGCAAACAGGATACAGTCTCACCATTGAAGTCAATTTAAATGGAACTATTGATAAGAGTGGAGAGCTTGAAGGAACCAGGTATATAGCATGTCTAGCCCACCCAAGGGACATTGAAGGTGGAGGTTCGGGGGTGGGGGAGAGCCCAGCCCTGGGGGATTGTCCTCATTTAAGGTCACAAGCTAGCATCCCTTTTTCTTTCCAGGCCAGTGTTCATGTGATCATCCTAATCCGTGGTTTTGAGGCTGACCCCAGTGACCCACCCTCCAAGGGAGACGTCAGAACCCTGGGAGTAAGGTATTAGAGAACAGGGCACAGGTCCTGCAGGAAGAAATGCAGCCAACACTAGCGGCAGTGATGCACCACATCTAATAGCTAGCCCGTCCTTAAATCACAGTGCCTTTTTCTTTCTCAGAACCCGAAGAACTGCTGGAACGCAAAGGACAGTGGAGGGTTCTGGGCTGAGGTGATTTCCTTGCATGAAAGCTCTGGCTGCAAGTGAAGGCTCCCACCACGGCCCCCAGGGCTGCCGGCAACTACCTAGACTGGAAGTGGCAGGACTGGGCCTGAAGTCGCTGAATTTCTCTAAGCAGCAATTTTCCACAAAGGCTGCTCCCAGTGACAGCAGCTGGGACTTGTGCAAGGTCAGCGGGGGGGCTCTGGCCAAGGCTTTGGGGGTGGTGTCTGACTTGTCACCCTTTCTCAGTTGGGCATCCTGGGGCCCCAGCCCCTGCTGTGGCTGCAGGGCCTCGGTCCTCGGTGGGGAGGCCTGAGCTGCCCTTCCCGATGGCGGGGGTGCTCTCCCTAGCCGGCACTGGCTTCATCTTTCTTGTGATGCAGGGCGTTAGTTGTAAGCCCGTCTGTCAGGGCTGCTCTGCAGCTTCTTCTGACTGGGACCAGAGAGGGCCATTTCCACCCTGCCAGCCAAGCCAGCCACAGGACACACAACTCTGCTCTGACAAAGGGAAGCCCTCGGGGTGTGGGGAGGGGCACCCAGCCTCCGTCCTGGTCCTGTGCTTCAGGCCTTCCTCCAGCGGGGGCCTTGGATGTCAGACTCTGGCTCGGT
Source organism: Phyllostomus discolor (assembly GCF_004126475.2). Classification (NCBI taxonomy): domain Eukaryota; kingdom Metazoa; phylum Chordata; class Mammalia; order Chiroptera; family Phyllostomidae; genus Phyllostomus; species Phyllostomus discolor. Next base: position 91,399,666 of record NC_040910.2, read on the forward strand.
TGGGTCCCAGATGCCGCAGAAAGCCTTCAGAAGTGGGAGGGCCCCCCCAGGGGAGAGCCACGCTGGCCTCCTGGAGCCGAGGCCCAGCGTGGGGGTGGGAGACAGCGAGGGGCCCCCATGAGGGTGGGTTAGAAACCTCTTTACAAGCATTTCAAATACATGCGTCCTTTTTTTTTCCTTTTCACTATCGTAGTCACTCTGGTGACTCCAAGCATAGACAGACACGGCCGACGACAACGAGACAGGGTGCGGACAGGGAGGGGAAGGCGACGTCTATGTATATGCTCAGCTGCTCCAGCAGGACAGACGGCATGGCTTCCCGCTGGGCCGGGGGAGAGCCATTTCCGGGTGGGCGGGCGGGCAGGCCCCTTGGGGGGTGTGGAGGGCTGACTGCATGCACTTGGGGCTGGGCAGCGGCTGCGCTCTCTGAGAGGCTGGCAGTCACGGGCTGGGGCGGAAGTGGGGGACAGAGGGGATGTGGTCCCTCCCTGGGGGCCCGCCTATCCTGGTGCCGGCTCTGGCGACCAGGGTATCCAACACAGGAAGGGGACCGGGTCCTCCGGGAGGAAAAGCCTCTGCAAGTCGACCTCTAGGGTCACTGCCGAGTCCCACACCCGCGATGGGAGGTCAGGTCATCGGGTTCATCGTGAGGGACATGCCAGTTGGATGAGTGTAACTTAAACCTAGAAACTGAGGTCCCACCTTGTGCCCAGACTCTTGCCTTCCGTTGATTTCATCCCTTAACGTAGGTGTCTCCCACATCCAAACGATGCAAACTACTGAGAAGGGGAGCGATGAGGCTGGGACCTCGGGACAGTGTGACATAATGAGGGTACAGGCAGTGACTGGGCTCTGCACAGTGGGCACAAGGGCGTGGCGAGGGCAGACAGGTGGCTGCAACAACATGGGAGGAACGGGAGGATCGCAGCCCCCTCCCAGACCCCCGCACACTCCAGAGATGCCAGCCGCCCAGGCTTGGGGACAGGCGGGTGTCCCCCAAGAGGCACAAGTCCTTACAAGAGAACTGGTTAGCCCTAAAGTCCCAGATCAGTGAGGTGGCCAAAATCGTGGCTGCACTTCCAACTTTCAGAACACAGTAAAATAGGGTTTCCGTGGGGCGAGGGGCGGGGGAAGCCCCTCAGTCCAGGCCCCAACCCCAATGGTGGGGGCAGGGGAGAAAGAGGTCACCGCTCAGGACACTGGGGTCAGTCTTGTCTAAGGAAGAAACCCACAGGCTGCCACCCTCCCACCAACCAGCCTGCTCCTCTTGCCCACTGTCCCCTCATGGTGTGGGAGGGACTGCACCCCCTCGCCCAAAGGCCGCCCTAGACGGTGGCACATGGCCCACAGCAGATCTGGGGCCACCAGCTACAGGAGGCCACTTGGTCCCAGCGGAGGCTGTTTGTCCTTCCTGCAGCCCTACCATGCAAGGAGCAGGGCCCTCCCCCTTTGAGAGCTCACCCCCCTTTCCCTGTCCACCCCGCCTCAGCCTGTCCTGCGTCTCTGGCCCCCCCACTGTCCAGCTCACATCAGCACACCTAGTATCAAGTCCTTTGTTCTGCCGCAGCCTCTGTGACATCCCCAGAATGGGGCCAAAGGGGGGGGCGCCCCCAGTCCCTGAAATTCCCCAGAAGCACCTTTCAGAGCCTCTCCTCCCTCTTCCACTCAGAGGGGAAAAAAAGAATCAAAAGTAATTGCCCAAGGAAATGTTGGGTGTGGCCATCTTGAACGTGTTTTTAAAAATATTTTATTATTCCTAGCCCACCCTTCAATTTGGAAAGATGAAATTTGCTCTTATTCCCGTCACTGATTTTGAAGTCCCGAGCCCGAGCCGAGCGACAAAAGCAGGTTAAGTGGTTGGCCGACGGACCGGTCTGTGAGGAGCAGCTGGGGGAGGGCGGAGGGCGAGGGGCCGGGTCACCATTCTTTTTTTTCCCACACTCTCTCACTCTCTCCTCTCCACGATCCCTGACCGCCCCGGGGGCCTGATCACAAACCCTGCTTGGCCAGGGAGGCGGACACTTCGTCAGCTAGCGTGGCGAGCTGGGGCGAGTCCACCATGTCGATGCTGCCCGTTGAGGACACGTTGCTGAGGTGCCGCGGAGACGTGTCCCCGGACACCACGGGCGACTTGTACACAATCTCCGCCCCGTGGTCGGTCTTGGCTTTGGCGTTCTCGCGGAAGGTCAGCTTGTGGGTCTCGATCTGCAAGGCAGGCGGGGAGGGAGGCCGAGGTGAAGGGCCAGACAGAGGCGGACGCGCCCTGCCCGCCCGGCCCAGGAGGGATGGTGCTGACGAGGTGGCAGTGACCCTGGTTTGTATGGCTTTCCAACGGCAAACCCTTGTGCAGGGTCCTTCTGTCACCTGCCTCCAAGTGACCCTGTCCCCCTCTCCGAGGCAGCGCCCATTGTAAGTGTCTTGTCTGTGGACCCTCACCGAGCGATTCCACACGCCCATATGTGTATGTGAGAGATACATGCGTGTATATTTTAATGCATGTGCTAAAAATACCCACATGCTTTGTACTTAGGTTTGTAAACGTTAACACCTTCTGTTATCAGTACCTGGTCCCCTTGGGCCTGTTGATGGCGGTATTCCGCCATAGCAGATGTACCAAAAGTTATCTACTCGCCGGGGGAGCGTATTTCAGCTGTCCCCACCTCCTGCTGGGACCGACGATGCTGTGCATGAATAACGTGGATGTCTGTGCACACACATCATTGCACACGCACGGAAGTGCATCCTAGAAGTGGAATCGCCAGGAGGTCATAAGGCACACTCATTTTGTTTTGATAGCCACCACGCACTTGCAAATGGAAGCGTCGAAGTTCCCTGGAGAAGATTCAGGGACGTCCCCTGAGTCCCTGCCCCCCAAATCAGCCGCACACAGCCCTCCCCCTTGGCAGGGACGGGGGAGTTTGGACAGGCGGCAGCTGTGGGCGGCAGCACGGGCAGGGGTGCTGGAGAAGGCGGGGAAGCGATGGTGTGGCCCGGAGCCCCCGGGGCCGAGTGCAGAGGACGCCTGGGGACTCTGAAAGCGTCAGCTGGGGATGCACAGGGTGATTCTCTCCTCATGAGCCCTGCTGTGGTGGACACAGTCGTTCTCAACCTTCTGGGGGGTCCTAAGACCTCTCAGTCTGGTGAAACCAGAACCATTCCCCCCACAGAGTTTTTCCACTCAGTTTTCGGAGTCCTCGGCCCGTGAAGAGCCCCTGCTGCAGAGGCTCCGGTGGGGCTGCAGAGAAAATCCAGGTTCTCCTTGAAGCTGTAAATATGCTCATTTTATTCATGTGGGGTCGTGCTTTGATAAAAGGACCCTTCCAGATCTCCGCATTTCAAAGGCCTCTTTGACATAAGCTTTGCTAAGAACATTCATGTTGATGTTTTTTAAAAGCTTTGTTCTCACGAAAAAAAGTGATGGGTCCTGGGAATGTTCCCAGACCCCCCAAACTGGAAGGGCTCAGGTGGGGTGAGACGTGTCCTGTGCCCAACTGCTGAGGCAACGGTGGGCGTGGGGGGAGCTGACCCCAAGGGGACTGACCTGGAGGGGACCTCCACCACCTGGACAGGGCCGGCTGAGCAGCCGGCTGGGCGGGGCAGGGCCCGCCTCCAAGCCGCCACTGAGCAATGAGTTAAAGCAGAAGTTCAGACTCAGACTTGACGCTGACTCATGTCCCTAGATGATGACGAAGTATCAGGAACCTTCCAGAACACCATCTCCTGCGGGCCTCACAGCCCCCCGGGGACGTGGGTGTTTCTGCCCACTTTGCTGGAGGAGAAATAGACCGGGAGTGTTCGCTGACCTTGCCCAGGTCCCCCCTGCAACAGGGCCTGTCCCAGCCCGCTCGGGACACAGGAGACGGGCGAGACCTGCCTTCACCAAGGCCCGGGCCCTGTCCTTCCCTCCGCCTCCAGGGGGCTCTGTCGAGGGGTCGGGCCTGGCCCCAGGTCTCACTCTGCCACCTTTCTGGCAGGTGCTTCTTTAAAACCACACTGTTAGGCTTTCACGCCTGTGCAAGACGGGGAGCATCCACTCAGACCTCAGACCGAGGCTGGGAGGTGAGTGGGCCCACCCACTGGAGGATGGAGGTGGGGGGCGGGGGGGGGGGCAACGCGAGACTTGCCAAGGAGACTCCCGGCTGCCACCAGGTGTGGTATGATGGCAGGACGGCCTACCATCCGGCTGGGCCACCTTGGGGGGCGCCCTCTCTTACGCCGCGCTGGGTCTCAGATTCTTGCCTGTTCCAGGACATCTTTTGTCCCTCTGCCACTCCGCAGTCACCTCTGAGAGACACTGAAGACTGGGAGTGAGCCACTTCAGAGCGTGAGGGCGGGCGGGTGTGGCTGGGAAACCCCAAGGGCACTTGGGCTGCTTTCATGCAGATGAGGGAAGTCCAGCCACCAGGCCGCATCCTGCGAGGCGTCCTGTGGCGGCCCAGGGGGGAACCCGCCCAGGGCCACACAGGCCCCGGTGCCCCCACCCCCGAGCTCGCACAGGCAGACCCGCAGCCAGGCAGCCAGGCGAGGTCTAGCGGCCTCCCCAAGGGCATGTCGATGACAGCGGCTTTGCTGACATCTGGATTTCAGCATCCCTGGTTTGCGCTGACTGCCTCGTGACCCATTTAGAAGAGGAGGTCACGTGCCCATGACTTGCTCCAGGTGTCTGGGGCTGGCTGTGGGACGGCTCCTTGTGTGGGTGCTGGCCAACCACAGGGCCTAGGACAGGGGCTCTCACCTTTGGCCACACCAAAGAACACCTGAGGACTTTGCAAACTCCAGGTGTGCAGACCACGCCTGAGACCAGCCAGAATCTCCAGGATGGATCCTGGGCATCACATCTGTCCGAGCTCCCAGGCGACTGCAGCGGGCAGCTAAGGCCGAGCCCCATGGTCTTCTGCTTTCCTGCCCCGAAAGCTACACCAGTCCCGTCCACCCGACTCACTTGACAGCCACGCCCCAAAGTGACCGACCACCCTGCCATCCCCCTTTACCTTCTTATTCCCTCCACCAGGGACGTGGGTGATGTTATCCAGGGACCCGATCTTCGACTGGACTCGATCCTTGAAGTCCAGCTTCTCAGACTTGACTTCCACCTGGCCGCCCCCTGGAACACAGCACACGCAGGGCACGCGCCTTGAGTGAGGGCCTCTCGAGGGGTTCCAAGGAGACACCCACCTCCGGGGGCTGCAGAGGCTGTCCCGTGTTTAGAATGTGGTTTGGTCAGTCCGTCCTTCCAAAGAGCCTGAAAATGGTTTGCTTCATCTGTCTAGTCAAGGTGCGCATCAGATCTTTACTGGGAAAACTCTTCCTCCCGAGACAGCGCAGAGGGAAGTGACGACTCAGTGTGGGAGAAGTGACTCTGAATTCTAAATTTGTTGGTTTCCAGAGAGTGGAGTGTTTCTATGTCAACATCCTGTAAGCCACGGCCCTGTAAGACCTTGGAATTAACTCTAAAGGTCAAAGTGCGTTCTAAATAAGGACGGGCCTGCGCCTTGCTGCCGCCTCCGTGCTCGGGGCCAGTGCTGAGGGGGAGAACCTGCAGCTGACCTTGAACTGTGGGGGGGGGTCCACTTACACACAGACTCTTTCAATTAATGTTGTGTCTATTCCTCATGATTTTCTTGGTGATATTTTCTTTTCTTGAGTTTACTGTAATAACACAGCATGTGTTCCTCACCTGTTTGTGCTACTGGCAGAGCACACCCCCGTGCTGTTTGAGGGGCAACCGTCCATGACGTTTTGGGGAAGGACAAAGCCCCCCAGGAAAGCTGCTCATGGGGGACGGGGGGGGGGGGGGATGGTGGCACCAGGCCGGGGATGGTCGTCCCTGGGTGCGACCGAACTCCCACAACACGTCCAGGGAGCTGGGACGGAGGAGACATCATGGGCGCCACTCCCGACGGCCTTCTGCCCCCAAGGCGCTGCCTCTGCTGCCCCGCCGGCCCGAGGGGCGAGGTGCAGGCTCAGGCCCCAGGTGGAGCCGGGACCCGGAACCTACACCTGAGCGGCCCAACATGGCAGCTGCCAGCCACGTGTGCCCACTTGAAGTTTTTTTTGGAAAACTCTTTTTTAATTGAATTTATTGGGGTGACACTCGTTCATAAAACCATACGGGCTTCAAGTGTACAACTCAGTAAAGCATCATCTGCACACGGCACCCTGTGCCCATCACCCGAAGTCGTGTCTCCTTCCCCCCCATTTTGTCCCCCCTCCCCCCTTCCCCTCTGGCTGTCACCGCACTGTCAGCATGTCTGTGTTGTGTGTGTGTGTGTGTGTGTGTTGTGTGTGTGTGTGTGTGTGTGTTGTGTGTGTGTGTTTTCTGCTTAATCCTTCACCCTTTCTCATCACAGTCCCTCTCTCCTCTCCAGCAGCTGTCAGTCTGTTCCATGGCTTTTTTTTTTTAAGGGGAATTTTTTGTAAAAGTTTTTTATTTGTTTTTAGAGAGGGGAAGGGAGGGAGAAAGAGGAGAGAAACATCAGTGTGTGGTTGCCTCTCACACGCCCCCCACTGGAGTCCTGACCTACAGCCCAGGTATGGGCCCTGACTGGGAATCGAACCCGTGGCCCTCTGGTTTGCAGGCCCGCCCTCAGTCCACTGAGGTACACCAGCCAGGGCTCCATTGCTTTCTGTTACTTTGTTCATTAGATTCCACATACGAGTGAAATCATATGGTGCTTGGCTTCCTGGCTGGCTTATCTCACTTAGCATGATAGTCTCCAGGTCCATCCACGCTGCCACAAAAGGTGACACTTCTTTCTTCTCTACAGTTGAGCAGTATTCTGTTGTGTAAGTGTGCTCCTGATTTCTAATGAAGTGAACTTAGTCCAGCTTCTCGACCGCACCAGCCCCATTTCCTGTGCTCGGCAGCCGCACGTGGGCCGTGGCTGCCACACTGGACATCACAGGTGGAGGCCACGTCCATCACTGCGGAAAGCCCTGTGGACAGTGCTGATGTCTGTGGGGGAGGGAGGGGGGCTGGAATGAGGGAGAGCCAACCGTATCCTTTTCTGGTCAAAGAGGGAGCATGGCAATGGCTCTAGGGTCCCCTGTGTGGGCTGGGACATCCATACAGCCAGCCTCAGGGGTCAGGCCAGGCCCGTCCCCAGCTCTAGAGGCCCCTGGGGCAGCCTGCTTGGAGAACCCGGGTAAGGGTTTGGGACCGGCACCGGCCCTGCTGACCTTGGCTCCCGCGGCATGGCCCTGCTCAGGAGCGAGACGGGACAGCTGTGCCTCCAGGCCCCAGCAGGTGCCACCCTCAGCACTGTCCTTGACGGCCCATCCCAGCAACGCTTCCTAGCCACTTCCGAAGCAGGACCACGACGTCCCGTGTCCCCCCCACCCCCAGCCTCCCTGCCCCGTGCCTACCACGCCCCCCACCCCAAGTAGTCTGCGAGGGCTACCTGGCTTATGGTGGATGTTGCCCAGTGAGCCGCACTTGGAGGTCACCTTGCTCAGGTCCACGGGTTTGTAGACTATTTGCACCTGGACGGGAGAGGACGCGTGAGGGGCGGGCGTAGGGGGGAGGACAGAGAGAACAAAACAGGATTATTCTGTGACGAGCATGACACAGCGAGGGGCAGCTGGACAGCGTCTCCTGTCTGCTGGGGGGGTGCGCCCTGGTCGGCGTGGTGGGAAATCGTGGCTGGGGTTCCTCGACCCTGCCCCAAGCTGGCTGGGTCTTCTCCGGTTGCTGTGGGCTGCAGCCTCCTCCGTCCCACAGGACAAGGCCCCTCAGGGAAAGGCAGGGCACTCTGTCACCGTGCAGGGTTTGCTCGGCGTGCACACACAGAGCAGCCACTCTCCCCTGACAAGAAACAGACGGGTCACACTCAGTGAGGACGTGGAGGACGGAGCGTCAGCACCATCCGTTCGCGTGGCATTTGAAGTGTCTCGCTGGGAAAGCGACAGGTCTGCTGGGCCTCAAAGAGGAGAAGGAGGGGTGTGGGGTCCAGAGGCGGGCTTTCTCCCAGGAGAAGCTTCCAGAAACCCTAGCACACCCACAGCAAGAGCAGTGATGGTCAGCGAGCAGCACCCGGAGCAGCGCGGTGACTCAGACGGGACAGCCAGTTGGCACCTGAGTGTCCTGGAAAGTGGCACGAACAGGGGCAGGCAGCCTGGCAGACGCCGCAGGGTTAGTGTGGCAGAGGACAGACGCAGACACACGTGTCCGAGTCCAGGAAGGCCTAAGGCTCCAGGGAGGGTGCAGACTGGGCCCCAGGCTCCACCCTGTGGCCGGACGCACTGCCCATCCTCCCAGTGGGGCTGCGGCCCCGTACTGCCTGCTGACCTCAACCCAACAACCAGCTTCCCTGGAGGGGGCACCCCCAAGGGAGTCCGCACCAGCAGGTGGGTCTCCATGGCTGTGAGAGGTCCCCACAGGGTCACTGAGGGTCACTTCCCAGCCGTGACCTTGTGTGAGGTCACCAGAGTCCATTCGCCCAGTGGACTTGTGCTCCCTGCCCTGGAACGAGTGACTCTGGAGAGAGGTGGCCTCGTGCCTGAGGATGGCTGTAATTAACAAGGACACCAGAAACAAAGGAGGGGTCGGTTCTCCTTAGGTCAGAACCATCTGGAACAATCCCAGATGATTTCGGTTCATCAGAACCATCCTGGCATGTGCCGTTGATGGAGAGGTGATTGAGTCTGCAGGTGGACAGCAGGTGGGTGCACCCAGGCATGGCGGCCTGCACCCCTGAGGGCGGGGGTGGGTGAGGAGTGATTCAGAAAACGGGCCTGGGAGAGAGCTGTGCCCTGGGGTGGGCGCTGAGGGGGTGGGCAGGGAGCCACAGGGACCCCTCCCGGCAGGAGGGGGATGGGAATGTTGGTGTGGCCCAGGCTTCCTCCTCTTCCCTTGGCCTGGGACGAGGTAGCCTGTGAGAGGAGGGCGTGGGATCCACCTGAAATGAATGGCAGGGAAGGGTGGGGGTGGGATCTAGGGCTGGAGGGTGTGGGGTCACGCCAGGTTTGGGAGGAGCCCCGAGCCAGCTGGAGGCAGGGGGGTCCCGAGATGGAGAGGGAGCAAGGCCTGCCTGCCAGGAAGCCACCTCCAAACTGGGGAGCGGAGGGCAAGCCAGAGGCCGGAGCCCAGGCTGGGGGGTCCAGTGCCCCAGAAACACCTGCGGCTGGCACCGTGCAGGGGCGTGCAGCCCGCCGGCCGCCTTTCACCAGGAGAGCTTCCTGCGCAGGCTCCCCCTGCCAACAAGCCTCGGCCGTGGATCAAGTGCCACTCTGGGGCCCCACGGGCCGGCCGAAGGAGAGGGCAGGACAGACAGGAGGTGCCCGAGAACGGAGGAAGTCCCTTGAAGTCCTGGAACTGCCACCAGCAGCCGGAAGGTACCCTCTCTTCCCTATTTCCTCCCGAAGGAGCGCCTGCTGTCTGCGGCCCGCTGGACCCCGTCTCAGTCTCCCCAGCACCTCCCCGCTCCTGCCAGCTGACCGGACACGAGTGAAACCGGAAAGCGAGTGCCTTCCCCTCTGGCCGGAGCCCAGTCTGCGGCGCAGCCAGAGGACCGGGAGGCAACGCTAAGGCAGCAACGTGACCCTGTGACCTCGGGCGGGGGCGGGGGCGGGGGCGGGGGCGGGGGCGGGGTGGTCCCTGCACCTCTGGGCAGCAGACAAGGTGGCAGCCGGACAGGAGAGCGGGGGCTGGGGGACAGAGGAGACACGGCAGACACTGTGAGGGAGTGTTAATGAAGCGCCATGCAGCAGCCGCGTGGTGAGAGCCCACACCCGGGCAGAAGCACATTGCAAGAATAAACCCTCGGGCTGGATGAGATGGGGGCGGCCCAGGCTGGGCATTTTGTGGGGAGACAGCCCCCCCCCCCCCGGGGACCATCACCACTTCCTGGGCTGCCAGCCAGGAGCCAGGTGCCTGCTCTCAGAAACCATCCTCTCCCCGCAGGTGGACCTGGGGGGGGGGGGTCTCGAACCTCCTGCTCCCCAGCGTGTTCGGCTGGGGCAGTGAGGAGGGGGCTGTGGAGGAGGGGAGTCTCAGGATGACGAGTCTGTGCCCGCTGTTGCCCAAGGGACAGCCGGGAGGAGGACAGCAGAGCCAACCACGTGGGGAAGTGGGGATGGCAGGGCAAGCCTCAAGGGCAGTGCGCGGGGTGCAGGAGCTCCCCAGGAACGCTGAGGGCAGACTTAAAAGGGCTCCAAGCAGCATTCCCAGGTCAGCCCTGGCCTGCAGGCGGTCTGCTGGGGCACTTCTGCTGGGCTCCTTTGCCTCTGAGAGTCTGTGGGGGGTGGAGCCGGGTTTCAGCGAGAGCAGAGGCGGGAGGCGCCGGCACTGGCTGCCCCTGCACATGCGGAAGGCAAATGAGAGCCTAGACTGGGCTTCTCTTCCTCTGACAGTAAAGTTAAGACCTTTATATCCACTCGTCAGAACAAACGGGCCAGGTGTCCACACTGGAGCCACTCAAAGTGAACCTGCCCAGGTGACGGGGGAGGTGACAGAGCCATCCCAGGTGCTGCCACCTTCAGCCCAACCTCACAGGACTGTGGGGCTCCCAGGAGCCCGTGCTGGGCGGTGGGAGGGGTCACGATGGGCGTTTGTGCTGGGAGGGCCCCGCCCGCAGGCGTGAGCCAGGAACAGGGTCAGCCGTCTTCCCCACGTGGCCCGTGCAGGCCGGGGTGGGGAGGCCATGGGGGCTGGGCCCCCCCTCCTACAGCAGCGGGCACGGGTGCGGGGAGCCTGGGCTAGGTTTCCTTGGGGACACAGGCTGAGAATGGTTTATTCTGTGCAATGTCTCGCAAAGACACACACTCATGCTGCTTCTGGGAAACCAGAACCTCAGTCGGGCGCGGGGAAAGTGTGAAGGTACTCACACTGCCGCCTCCGGGCACGTGTTTGATATTATCCTTTGAGCCACACTTGGACTGGACGTTGCTAAGATCCAGCTTCTTATTAATTATCTGCACCTTTGACAGCCAGAAAAAAGGATGAGTAACCCGCCCCGTCCAGACCCTGCTCTGCACAGCTGCCCCTGCCCGCAGGGCGGGGCGGGGTGGGGAGGGCCCAGGCTGCTCCCCAGGTCGGCATTCCGGGACGTTGGGTGATCCGGGGGTGCACCCCACCTTTCAGCACTGGGTTGGCCAGACCTCAGTCAGGCGGCAGTTCCTCACATGACTAAGGGTCCTGTCACCGAGGCACCTGCGGAAGCCCCTGTGAGGCCCAAGGACAGGAGCTGAGTGTTCCCAAGGCCGGGATGGAAGCAACTGTGCTCACTTATGTCACTAGACGAAGTACGGAAAAGTCCCCCCAGGTCCTCCTCCACACCCGCCAGCCCCGTCAGAACATTCACCAAAACCTTCCTGCGGCTGTTCTCCAGCTCGCCGGGCAGTGGGATCGCCTGTGGGTGCTTTTTAAAAAAATCCCAGACCCCCCACCCCGGCCCAGAATTAGAGTCTGGGTCTCTGTGCTTCTGAAAAGTGCCTTTGACTGCACGGCTGGGCTCCAGGGTCACTGACATCATGAGGAAGACACAGCTGGCTTCACAGGGAAGGTGGTCCCGACACCCCTTCCCTGTGAGGACCTGGTCTCATGGAAGGCAGGGCAGGCGCTGCCCTTCCAGCCATCGGCTCGTCCTGGCCCACAGCCCAGCAGGGGCTTACAGGGAACTGGGCGGATGGCCCCAGGGGTCTCCCCACTGTAGCTCTGGGAGGCTCCTCTCTCCAGGGGTCAGGGAGAAGGGGTGGGGATATCAACATCTTAGTGAAGGATGATTTTGACCCAATTTATTGAAAAACTGTGGCACAGAGAAGGAGAGTTGAAAAACTCCGTTTCAGCCCTGACCGGTGTGGCTCAGTGGGTTGAGTGTCGTCCTGCAAACTGCAAGGTCGCTGGTTGGATTCCCAGTCAGGGCACACACCTGGGTTGCAGGCCAGGTCCCGGGACAGGGGGGCGTGTGAGAGGCAGCTGATCAATATGTTTTTCACATCGAGGTTTTTCTTTCTCCTGCCTTTCCCATCTCTCTAAAGATGAATAAAATTTAAAAGAAAAACAAAAAGAACAACTGCACCTTGTCCACTAGAGTGACACCACCCTCGTCACCAGCCGCCTCCCCCTGGGGAGCTCTGTGCTTGGAAACACTGGGCCACAGTCTGTCCATCACGGACATAAATAACTGTCAGCTGGAATTCCCAGTTAAGAACCAGCATCACTGTCTGAGTCATTGCCCCCGGGGCCCAGGGACTGTCAGGACGGCTGTGGCTGCTGGTCACAGCCCTGGCCTGGCTCTTCTAGGGAGAAGTGTCCCACACAAACTCAACGGCCACAGCAGGCCACCGAGGGGTCCACGGGTCCTCCGCAAATGAACTGAGGACATGACAGCAAAACACGTCCATTCTACTCTTTGGTGTTCGAGGGGCCTTTCCTGTATTGAATTTTTAATTATTAAATCACATTAATAGTAGATAATGTTTACTATTTTCAGATGTCCTTAATCTGGCAAAGTAAAAAGACAGTAGTAATCTTCTCTTGGACGCCACCCCCAGCTTTTTTCTTAGTCTGAACCTGAAAACTTGGGAAACATGTATCTAACCTACCTCTTTTTTTTAGCTTTTATTTCTTTTACTTATAAAGAGAGAGGAAGGGAGAGAGGGAGGAGTGGGCTTTCTTGAGCTGCTTCTTAAGGAGTTGCGGTCACCCTGAATTGGTTTGTGCCACCCTCAGATTTCAAGGAGTCCCACATGAGCTGCTTCTTTGGGGGTCATTTGTTATTTATAACTTTGAACTGCATAAGTCCCAGAGGCAACCTTGCCTACTTTCACAAAGAGCTGTTTAGAATTAGAAAACACCTACCACCCACCCACCCACCCACACACACTCATAAAACAAGAAAACTTAAAGGATGAGGTAAAAGAATGGGAGGCCACTAGCCCTGACAATTACAAGACGAATCATTACATTTAACTCTGAGCTTCCTGGAAGGCAAGGCAAAAAAGAAAACAGGATGGATTACATAACTCTCCTTATCTGACAAAGAAAACTCATTAGTTTTTCAAGGGAAATAACCTGTTTTCTATACAAATCTGTATAAGAACTTCATCAAACGAATCAAGAGACATTGAGCAATAACAAAATCTGCAAATACATGAATTTTTTTCCCTCCCAGTGTGGCTTTTTCGTGTTCTAATCCCACAAAAAAGGCAATGAGCTTTTGTGGGATTTGGCAGTAGACCCAAGGATATTTACAAAACAAACATGAATTACTATTGGTTGTCAAATTAAGCCAACACCCTTTACAGAAGGTTAGATTTACAGAAAGGGAAGAAAGGAGAATGGCCGGCATTCTCAAACTGGAACCCTGAACGACGTCTCCTCTGGAGTAGTGCGGGTGATACTGAGCCTCGGGTCTGGCCAGGCACTGGGAATGCCCACCGCGGAGGAGAACAAAGTTTTGGAAGCTCCGCATTTCGATCTGGAGACTCCCAGCCAGGGGAGGAATTCCTGCGGTCAGGTTTTGGCCCTGCAGCAGAGGGTGGGGTGAGGTGGGGCGGGTCCACCTCAGTTCAGTCTACTTCCCGGAGGACCCAGAGCAGCTCTAAACCCTCATTAGGTGTTGACCTTGTTCCCTGTGTGCTCAGATCTCCAAGGTGCTCCAGTGGGCCCAGAGCCCCCGCCCCCCCAGCTCCCAGGCCAGCAGCCACGGGCTGTCCCTGGTGAGGTCTGTCTCCAGCGCCGCCTGGTGCTGCTGGGCCCAACCTCGCCTCACCAGGTCAAGAGGCCCAGCACTGAGGACTGGGAGTGGGGTGTGCTGGTGGGAAAGCCCAAGGTGGTCAGCCTGGGAACTGACACAGGACGACTTATCTAGGCCTGCTAAGTAAACCAGCCATGGAAGAGATCAAATAACAGGGTAGTCACCTGTGGAACTGTTGACACTGTTCCTTTAAACAGAGACTGCCCCAAGCGTCTTTCAGCTGATTTGACTTAAGGGAGATCGTTTCAGAAGCACAGGTGCTCGGAGTTTCCAGGCTGTTCCAGAGGAGGGTCCCCCCTCCCCTCCCCTCCCCTCCCTGCAGGGCCTGCACCTGAGTCCAGGCTGCCTTGAGTCCAGGACAGGCCAACTATCCCAGGTAAAACTTCACTTCATTTACTCTGCATAAATGTTCTTCACCTGTACTTTTAAAACAGAGTACTGGGACTTTGTCAATAAATTGAACAAATTTAAAAAGACTTCGGTTCTCCTGAACGGAGACAGACGCTTGTGGCATTCCATCGCCATCTTGTGGCCACGTGGGATCTTGCAGCCCAAGTCTGTCACAGCCTGAGAGCTCTGGTAGGTTGGTGTCCTTCCTGGGCTCCTAGGTCCTGTCCAGCGGGGGGTCTTCACTACGCAGCCACTAGCCAGGATGTCCCCAGAGGAAGTGCCTTTAGCTCTAGGCGCTCAGAGCCAACCAGACCACCCACGCTCGGGCCCTGTGCCCTTTTTTGGCTGTGCCCTGCAACCCTTCTCAACCTTGGCAGCCACAGGGATCCCCGGTTCTCCGGACCAGGCAGCCTTGGCCCCAAGTGAGCACTGTCTCTCACCCTGGATGGCAGGGGGCCCCTGGGCTTCCTTCCGAGCTCCCACCGGCCCGCAGAGGGGCTGCTGGGGCTGGTGTTGCCCTCGCCTGCCCTCTACACCCTCTTAATCAGCTCCGAAGGCCTCCCAAGCTCACCCACCGCCCATGGCCACCGACAGTGGAGCCTGGGGCTCTCAGCTGTTGGCGCCTCCAACGTCCTCTTTCTTCTCCTCTTGCTGGAGGATGGTGTCCTGTCCGGCCGGGGCGAACACCCAGTGGACCCAGCAGGACCTCCGCGATCCACTGTTAACCCTCCCTAGCTCTTGTGTAAATGAACAAGCTACAGCCTAAACCCACACGCCACTGGCTCTCCCAGGTCTAACTTGATGTGCAGAGCAAAAATCTCCAGGGTGCAGTTTCCCACTGTCCTCTTCCAGCCCGTGTGCCCAGCACCCTATGCAGGGGATTGTCCTTTCAAAGGCCAGTGATGGTCCCTAACAAGGGTCTGTCCTAGCTTCTCTGAATTGAGGCCACAGGGGCACAAAGATTGGTCTGGAGGCAAAGATGAGACCCTTCCACGGATCACTGAGCAGAGCTAAACTGTGACAATTATGAACGTGCCCTCGTTATAACCAAAAGGACTGTGCTGATTGCACCCTCCTCAGGATGTAAGGATGCCAATTTCACATCGCTCACACCTTCAGTGAGTAGGTTTTTTAAAATGTGTTTTAAATGCTGGTTCTCTGTCTCTGCGTCTGAACTCCCCTGCTCCCCTCACAAAGGAGGCCGGGATGGGTATTTGGGAGAGGGGTGCAGGACAGAGGGGACGGCCTGGGCTGGGTCTGAGCTGATGGAGAGCCAGGTACATGGAATCTGAAAACAGACACAGGTTTGGGACCAAAAGAGGAAAACTAGTTATCAGATCCAGGGTCTAGGAGGGGTGCTAGGAGCTGGGGTTGAGGACAGAGGTTAGCAGGTAAGAATTCAGGGACACTGGTTCTTAGCCTGAACTGCACACTGGGGAGGCCCCCTTGCGGGTCTAACAAGCCCAGGAAAGGCTCTGGCATTAGGATTTTTAAGAGTCCCACTGCACGCGCAGGCGGTTCCCCCTGCAGCTGGGACCAGGAGCCCAGCCCCAGGGCTCCAGGAGCAGCAGGCTACCAGATCTGCAGTGAGGTGCAGCCGCTGGCCCCGCCTCCCCTGTGCTGCCGTCTCTGATGGACCCAGCTAGTTCTGTGGGGTGGCCAAGTGATTCTTCCGCATTTCCCTTTTCAAATTAAGAACTTCATTTTGGACTCTTCAAGCCATACACGTTCCCTGCAGCAAACGATGAAAACAGAAAAGTGCAAAGCAGAAAATAGAAGTTTTACATTGTTTTTCAACCAGTGACATACTGACGGGCCGTGGTTTTCAGCCTGCAGGGTCCCAAGCAGGCAGTCTCCTGCTGCGTGTCCTTCTCCAGCGTGGAGTCAGCCTGCGGGCAGCTCGCTGTTCCTGGAGCCCCCCAGCGAACACCCACTGGGCGGCTACTGTGCGTGGGCTGCGGAGGCCCGAGACCTCAACGTCCCCTCGAGAAGCCCTCAGCCCAGTCCCGACGGAGGACACGCGGACGTGTCGACAGATCATTTTAAAAGCCTCCTCTGTGGATCCCAAGTGCCTTCTTTTCTCCTTTTCAGATTTCCTGAGGAGTGACGTGTTGATCTTCGCTGTTATGGCTGAGGTTTTCTTCGGTTCAGGTGATTTTCTAGGTTTTCCGTGGAGTTGAAGGAGCGGCTGTCGCTCCTCCTGCCCCCGCTTTCCCGCCTCCTGCCCCAGCGACTCCCGGGAGGCACCTTTCTCCCCAGCCTTCCACAGGCCAGGACGCCTGTGTGCGCCCAGCGTGGCGAGGCGGTGACGTGGGGGTGGCCGGCAGCCCCGGGGAAGAGCCCCGTCCCCAGCCCTGGCACTCCGCGGAGCTGCGAGAACCGGGCCGAACAGTGCCCCGAGGTCCCAAGCCAACCGCGGACGGCCGGGCCGGCAGGGGGAGTCCGGGTGTCTGCTGGCGTGTGCAGAGCCGCGCACGCTGGGAGGCGCTCCTGGCTGCAGTGTCCTTCCAACGAGCTGTCCTGGGCGCCGGTCACAGCTGCCTGATCTTCCCGGCGGCGCGGACCTGGCCACCTGCGGTTCGGTTTCTCCTTGTTCACTACGGGGGCCGGCCGCCACTCCGTGCCGCGAAGACAGGCACGCGAGGGTGGGGGGAGGGAGGGTGCGGAGGGAAGGGTGCCGCTGCCCGTGCGAGGCACCCCGCCGCGCTGGACACCAGCTCCCGGAGGTCCCGCTGCCCCCGAGGCGTCCCAGGAGGGTCAGCCTCGCCCCGACACCCCACACGGCTGCCTCCGGGCTCCTTCTGGGAGGAGACGCGTTTCACCGAGAGGAGCACCGGCCGGCACTGGAGCAGCGAACACGGGCCCGGGGCCGCCCGGGGTCCGAAGACCAGCTCCACCCCAGAGGCGCCTGGACCCCCGCCGGGCAGCAGCGAGGGTGGGCAAGGCCGGTGGGAGGCCCTGCGGCTCCAGAGGGCCGAGGTGCGGGGTTCAGGGAAGGCGGCCTCTGTGATGGCCCCCCCAGGGACAGCCGGCCCGGCCAAGGGTAACAAACAAAACCGGCGGAGCGGAGGGTACCGGCTGTGGGGGCTGGGCCGTCCGTCGGAGAGGGAAACATTGGCTGAGGGCTCTGTAAGGCTCCCCCTGCCCCCCGGGGGCCCACTGCCCCCAAACAGCCCAGATGGAAGGCTGGACATTTTGCGCCCACACACGCCGCCTCTTCTCCCTTCCCCCCTCCCCCCGCCCATGGTGGGTGCTGGGGGCGGGGCCGTGACGGACTGAGTTGTGTTCCCCAAAATTCATAGGGTGAGGTCCTAACTCCCAGTGCTCAGACTGGGCCTGTGTTTGGAGACAGGGCCTGTAAAGGGTCATTCTGCCCAAACGAGGTCATTAGGGTGAATGACCCTAATCCAGTGGGGCCGGCGTCCCTTCGAGGAGGGGAGACCGGGACGTAAATGCGCCCAGGGGGAGAAGCCACGCGAGGGCACACGGAGAAGGTGGCCACCGCAAGTCGAGAAGCGAGACCTCGGCAGAACCAACCCTTCAACACCCCCGATCTTGGGCTCTGGCCTCCAGAGCTGCGAGGAAGTACATTTCGGTAGTCCCAGCCGCCCAGTCTGCGGCATTTCGTGGGCCAGCCCCACGAAACTCACACATGAGGGGCTCGGACAAGAAGGGGAGGGAGGGCCCAGGCCAGGCCCCACCTCCCTCCACCTCAGGACCGTGGGAGCTCCTGTGTGTGTCTCCACGGGAGGAGACCCCAGCACTTCACAGCACCCGCCTGCCCCTGGACGAATCAGCTGTTCAAAGTAGAACCCCGACTTCCCCCAGAACTGCAGGCTAGAGAGAAGCCAACCTAAACAAATGTCCCACAGAGGCCAGAGACACCCCCCTACGGATCTCTGTGTCACGTTCTAAACACGAGGCAGGCCGGGGGGCCTCTGTGGCGTCCCCACTTTGAGAACCCCCAGGTCACAGAGGACAACCCTGGGATCCGTGACACCACCGGATCAGCAGGGGCTGATTGGGGCAGGGAAAGAACCGGCACTTTCTCTCCCCTGAGCAGGGCACGTGTGGCTTCGTGGTGACCCCAGTAAAGAGCTACACCCCATTGTGGTGACCCCTTGAAGAGGTCGGGAAGAGGCCTGGGTGCCATGTGAGGAGTGGGAGCCGACCCACTTGCCCACCTCTGCCCCAGGCGGTGGGGGGGGCGGGCCCCACACGCCTTCTCCTGGAGTCCTGGGGCCTGCACACGCACAGCCAGCCTCCCCACGCCCTTACCTTCCCGCCTCCTGGCTGGTGCTTCAGGTTTTCGGTGGAGCCAATCTTGGACTTGACATTCTTCAGGTCTGGCATGGGCACGGGTGCAGTCTGCAGGCGGCTCTTGGCTGAAGACGGTGACTTGGGTGGGGTGCGGACCACTGCCACCTTCTTGGGCTCCCGGGTGGGCGGGGTTGGCAGGGATGGGGTGCGGGAGCGGCTGCCAGGAGTGCCGGGGGAGCCGGGGCTGCTGTAGCCACTGCGGTCCCCAGATTTCCCAGATTCACCTGGAAAGGAGCAGGGAGTGAGGCCGGAAGAACTTGGAATGGTTGCCAGTCTGCACAGGCCCTGGGGGCCGCCCGTGCTCAGGGTCCATTTCCAGGCTGGGAGCTCAGGAGGCCGCCCTTGAGCTCACGCTACAGGATCGTCTTTTCTTCCTGGCCTTGTCACTTAGAGACAGAGACACTCACTTCCCAGGGAAGCAAAAGTGTCCACCAAGGGCCTCCCAGGACCCCCTTGCAGGCAGGCAGCCAGCTCCTGGGCCCCATCCAGACCTGATCCGACAGAATCTCTAGTGGTGGGGCCTGCACATTGGCTCGTCCCAAGCTCCCCCAAGACTCCTGAGCAGACTGGAGCCTGGGAGCATCTGGGCTGGGCGCTGTGCCCAGGTTGGGGCTGAGGCTTAACTTTCCTCAGCTCTGGGCCGACCTGTCAAAGGGAGAGTAAGCATGGTCCTTCTTAGAGTGTGAGATTCCACATCTGTACTTGTCCCTAATTTCATCGTGCTCCATGGCAACAGGACCAATGACACCTTTTCTCCTTTCCACCTAAGGAGACACCAGCAGGGCCTCTGCCTCCAGATGCAGCCCCATCCCCTCCCTGCCCGGCCCTCCTGCCTCCAGGCCCGTGGCTGGGACTTGGTGGTGGCTTCCGGTCCTTTCTGTGCCACCTAATCGCACAGTGGCCTGAGCCTGTGTCCTCATCTGAAGAATGGGGAGTGCAGTCCCGGCCGTGATGTTTTGGAGACCGGATGCAATAACAGGTCAAAGCGCCCAGAGCAGCAATAGGCCCGCTTCCTGGGTTGAGCATTTAATAACTGCCAGAGGGACTTCCACTCCCAGACCTTGGCTAGGGACGGTCCTCACCTCCAGCAAGCACAAACGGCTGGAGGCCATGCTCCCCGCCCCACCCGTCAGCCCTCAGCCCTCAGCCCTCAGCCCTCAGCAGAGGGAGGGGAGAACACGCTGGATTAGAAAGACCCAGCAGGCAGCCACGCCTGAACAAACCACGAGAGAAGAGGAGCGGGAATTCTGACTGTTCCAATTCAGGCCCAGCGCGGAAACGGGTGTCTCAGAAGCAGGCCCTCAGCTCTAAAATCTCAGCCGACAAACACGCAACGGGGGCGGCCCCCTGGGCGAAGCAGACTCAGAATTACCTCTCTCAGGTTTTGCCCCTGCAGGGGGTGGCTTTCTCTGCACTTGCTTGGGAGCTTAAAAAGAAAAACCCACAGAAAGCCTCATTATAATCAAGCTTAAATGGGGCCTCTTCTCCCGGCCATGGGCACCCAGCCAGGCATGTGGCAGAAGTGAGTGAGGTAGGGGGAGGCATTTGGGGAGCAGGCACCCCCACCCGTCTGTCAGGACACAAGGTCAAGGGGGCCCGTGGGGTGTCCTGTCCACCTGCAGGCTGCCACCCAAGAGCAGGGAAGATCCTAAGAGAAACGCACGTTCTTGTGTCCAGCTCTGGCTCTGGTGGTGTGAGTCAGCTGGCGTAATGGTACGTGACAAAAAGCAGGATCAGAATCATAGATAAGACCCAATCACAATTCCTTAATCACCCCACATCACAGGCTTTATACACATGAGAACAACACTGCACGAAAAACCAGACCAACAGGCCTTAGTGAGCGCCCAGCCCTGGAGGGGCCTCGCAATGGCAAACGCGGGCCGAACGCCACGGCCAGAACACGCAGCAGACGAAGGGCTCTGGGGCGCCCCCTATGGCCAACGGGCAGCCGGGATGCCACTGCACCAGCCTGGGCTCACGCACAGGCCGCCCCAGCACCCACTGGAGCCAATGCAGGCCAGGGGCCCCCTGAGTTGTGCAGAATCTAAAGCCAGTTGCTGGGACATGTCTCAGGTGGGAGAGGGGAGCTGAGCTTGGCTGTTCCCGATCCCCAGAGAGGGCTATTACCCTTTTTTTTAAATCCTTACCTGAGGACTTTTTTTTTCATTACTTTTAGAGAGAGAAGGGAGGGAGAGAAACATTGATGTGAGAGAGAAGCATCCACTTGTTGCCTCCCATTTGTGCCCAGACCAGGGACCGAATGCACCTGGACAAAGGATTTGAACCTGCAACCCAGGCAAGTACCTCTGATCAGGAATTGAACCTGCAACCTTTCAATTACGAGATGATGCTCCAACCAACTGAGCCACACTGGCCGGGGCAGGGCTACTACTCTTAATAGCACCACTGGAAGCAAAGTCACCCTGTGGAAGTCTCTTCTGCTACTCAGAGCCAGCTGGGTTTTGCGCACAGGAGCACAGGAGGACAGACATAGCCTGCGACAGCTCAGCGGAGCCCTTAAGGTTCTGCCCGAGGGTCCCTAAGAGCCCAGTGAGGCAGCTGGGCAGAGGCTGCACAGTGTGAAGTTGCAAGTAGCAATGTCTGCAGGCTGCAGGGGGTGGGGGGTGCTGAGCACCACCTCCCAGGGGCCCTGGACGTGGGGTCAGAGGAGCTCCGAGGAGCTCCCTTCCTGCCACTTGTTAGTCACGTGGCTGCATTTTCCTTATAGACTGAGCAGGTTAGACTTTGCCGTGCAGACTTTCAGAGCCTCGACTTCTTTGCCAGTAAAAAGTGGAGGTTCAATATCTACCTCAGAAATTGTCAAGAAGATTAAAAAGAAAATGACCCTTTTGGTGCCGAGTAAACTATAGGCACCGATTAGCTAACAGGGCCATGAACCGTTGGCGCCTTCAGAGACAGGCCTGGGCTCCAGAGAACACACTTCCTACCTGTGCCCGGTGGGGTCTTGGGGGACGGCGTGGTTTTTGCGGGGATCCTGGTGGCATTGGCCGGGCCTTTCTGGCCTGGAGGGGCTGCTCCCCGGGGTGTGGCAATCTTCGTTCCAGGCTTCGTGTCCGCCCCCTGTGAACCGAAGCACGGGAGAGTGGTGTTTGTGACTGGGAAAGGTCACTGTCACCAGGAGCCTGTGCCAGCCCCACTTAACCACTTTGGTTCGAAAGAGGCTAAGATTGGGGTGACCCTTTGCCTACTAGATGCAGCAAATGTCTCCCACAATCGCAAGGGCGTGCTGGGCACACGGACCCACAGCCCCAGCCAGATGTCAAGTGTCCCAGATGCCGTTGGCTCCTGGAGGGAACTCTTCCCACAGGGTATCAACCTGGGTTGTGCTCATGTCTTTTGTAAAAGACAGCGGAGCTTACAGCAATGAGCAGGGGCATTGCCCACCCAGGCCCGGTCAGTAGGCGGGACCCTAGCAGACCACTCCCGAGTGGGTACCACTTTCTGGCCCTCCTGAGGGATCTGGCCGATGGTGGCTGGTTTCACCAGAGGCCCTTGAAGGCACCGATAAACCTGACCCAGAGTGCCAGCAGAGCTAGGTAAGGTTCTTTTGTGCTCTTGCGAGCAGCCCTTAGGTTTCGGTGACTCCTTAGATGCGGGAAGAGCCCTTGGTGGGTGGACGCCGGCATCAGTTAGCACACTGGCCCTAGGGGGATCCAGCTGGCAGTGACTGGGTTAGGTCACCCAGCTGATGCCCTTGATGCGTGACCCACACTCACAAAAGAAACTGACATTCACCAAGGACCTCCAGAGGGTTCGGGAGGGTGTGAACTAGTGGGACAGGCCCCACAGCATGCTGATGCCGGTTTCCAACCCCAGAGAGGGCAGCCTGGAAACACTCGTGGTACCAAAGCCAGGAGTGGACAAACGAACCCAGTTAGAGTGTTCCCCACAGCTGGGTCCTCTCAGGGGCTGCTGCTGCTGCTGCTATGAGGCACCAAGGCAGGTGCAGAAGGAGGGCATTGAGTCCCCCTCCCATTTCAACTGGAATTTTAACTGTTCTACACCATGCTTCTAGGTAAGAGCTTATCTGAAGAAAGGTCTTTTCAGCTTAAAAAAAAAAAATCCGTTGGAAAACCACGTTAGAGCAGCCTGACTCTTTCCAAAGGTGCTTTCCTTACCTTGACTTTCACCTCCTTTGCTCCAGAACTGCCGGGTCGGGGTGTGGCAGAAGAGGCGTGTTTAGGAGAGGATGGCTCTGGGCGCGCGGCGGGGCTGGAGGGTTTGATCAAAGGGTCTGAGCTACCAGGGCTGGGGCGTGTGGGGCTAAGGCAAGGCCTACGTTTCAGGGTTTTGGCAGAGGAAGGTGTGGATGTCTTAAACATAAACATAAACACAAATAAAATCAAAATAAATGTCAGCACATGGGGGGGGGCACAAACGGAAAAAGGGCAGCAACTGAAAGCCAATAAAGCAGCGATGGTTCGCAGCGGCGATCTCCACACCGTCTGGGCACGCACCCACCCCCACCCCCACCCCGGTCCCCAGCGGGAGGGACAGCGTGACCCCTCGGCCTTGGGGCTTGTGCTCGTTTGTCGGCGAGCACAACCCCACGATGCCAATACATGGTGTGCCTCACAGAACGTGTGACTGAACTTCTGGAAGGCAGAAAATGAATAGAGGTTCCGGAACGTTCTTCCTCTAGCCCATTGGATTTTCTCGTGTTCCCTCCCCTACTTTGGAGACCGCTGATGTACAGGTGTGTCACACCCAGAGAGTGATGGAGATCGCCAGAGCAGATGATGCTAGGGTGCTTCTTGGTAAAACATCTCCAGTGTGTCATGGGTCCCCCCTTTCTGCTCGTTGTGGGTGGGGAGCTCTCACAGGCCTGCTAATCCCTGGCTCTCCTCACCTCAACAGTGGAGTCACGCTTGCTGAAATCAGGGCTGTGCCTATTCCAGGTCTTACAGATTCTGCCCGACACCACTTAGGTTACACACACACACACACACACACACACATACTTCCTGATCGAAATCTCACGTAAAACTAAGCACAAACCGGAGACCCCTGATCTGGCCACTGTTTACTCTGGAACGTATTTCACTGAAGCAAGGAGCCTGGGTGAGTCAGGCGGCCATGGGGACAGATGTCTGTCAGCTGGGTGACCTCACAGAGGCAGCTGCACTTGACGGGTGGTGTGGCTGGCACCTGTG
The DNA here is from genome assembly GCF_004126475.2 of Phyllostomus discolor. Taxonomy (NCBI): domain Eukaryota; kingdom Metazoa; phylum Chordata; class Mammalia; order Chiroptera; family Phyllostomidae; genus Phyllostomus; species Phyllostomus discolor. The sequence continues at coordinate 91,423,250 of NC_040910.2, forward strand.
GCTTGTCTCAACTGCCTCTGGGGTGCTTTGATCAGGATGTGTGGCCTTGGTGGAGGAGGGGCTGCACCCTCAGGAATAAAACCCGAGAGGACAAGTCAAGGGGGGTTCCAGGGAGGGCGTCCCAGCTGCAGGGCAGGTCCTGACTAGAGACTTGATCGGGTTTCTGGGGTTTGCTCCTTCCTCATTGCCCTTGGCCTCCCCACCGAGGCGACTGCGGCCCTCTGTGCGGCCAGCCTTGGCGAGCACAGGGTGCAAGTGGAGGCCCGGGGCTGGGGACAAGGAAGAAAAGTGTGTGGGGGAGGGTGGGACTGGCACCCCTCCTTCCCCACGTGAACGAGGTTGCACTCCCTACCTGGCCAGGGTCTCTGAGAGGTCTGACCCCGGGCTGTGAGCCTATGAGCCACTCCAGGGCAGGGGCAGGGTACCCGTGTGTGAGAACGAAGGGATTGCGGAATGTGTGCGTGCATGAGGCCAGGGTTCCCCTCCTGTGTGCTGCGACTGGTAAGCAGCTGTTGTAACCGCTCCAAGCACCTAGGGCAGACCCATCCCCAAGCCTCTGCAGGACCCCCACTCCCTCACCAGGGCCTTGTGGGGGCAAACCCTGACTTCCTACAGGGCGGGCACTGCAGGCAGCGGCCCTCAGCATGCTCCCAAGCGCCTAGAGCTACGCCCTGCTCCTGGGGACTCCATCTGGGCTCCAGGACTGACGGAGATCCAGGCCTTTGGGGCAGAATCAATCGTGGAAATTGTAGGTACTCTTAAGAAAAACCAGCCTTCGTCTAGAGCCACAGTGGGATTCTCCTGGGAAGACACTGCTGTGCAGTTCCAGGAGCGTTTTCCAGGAAGCAAAGTCTTGGAGGAGGGTCCCCCGCAGTATGGCGGATGGGAAGCCCGTAGCAGCAGGGCGAGGCTCCGGGTGCAGCGCTGCTGCTAAGCGGCGGCGCCTCACTTCCTTCCCCCGGGGGGAGGTTTCGGAGACTGACTGAAGCAGCACACCAAACCCCCGCCTCAGCGAGATGCGAGGATGGCAGCTGCCGCACCATCGCAGGCACGCATGCGCACCTAGCACTTAGGTGTGTGCCAGGGTTCCCTCCTGTGTCAGCCCCTCCTGCACCCCCAGCTCTGCAGCAACCCAGCCAATCCACTTAGAGCTCTGGGAAGGCACCCGGCTTCCCCTCGGGTCTTTGTTTGTGCTGGTCCTATTCCTCAGGATGCCTCTTCCCACCCCGCCTCACCAACCCTCCCTTAAAGAAAGGTCCTCTCCAAGGGCTTTTCCAGAACCCTCCGCCTTCGGTCGGGGATGACTTCCTTGATCAACACTCTTTCAACCCCCTAAGGAAATGGTATTTTCTGTATCGCTTAAATATATGTGTATGTATGTATGTATATTCATGCACATATTGGGTGAGCCTAGACCTGGAGTGGGAAGTGTAAGATGTGCAAAATTCACACTTGCAGAAAATTCAAACATACCTTCATTCGCCACGACCCCCTCATCGCGACTAGGCTAACGGGCCGCCACCGGGAGCGCTAACGCGTTAGCCGCTGACCGCCCTTCCTGGCGGGAGTGCCAGGGCGGACCACCGCTGCACCGCAGTGGCCAACGCTCCCGCGCGTCACACACAAAATTAATTCCGATATACAGCATGGCTTCTCGGCCAGCTTGATGGCGGCAGATGGTTGCGTGGTTTCGCCAGCTTACCTTGGTTTTCTTGTCATCGCTTCCAGCCCCGTCTTTGCCTTTACTGACCATGCGAGCTGATAAAACACAAAACGAGAATGCACGTTACACCCCCGTGCGCAGCTCGTGGGAAGAGCCCGGCGTAGGCTGGCTGGCTTCTCGGGACCGTGTGGCGTGCTCTGTCCGGCCGGCCCCGCGGAAGCCCACCGAGTTCCTTTCCCCTGGAGTCTGCTAGGTCTCTCGTTGTTAGTATCAGCACAGCACGCTGCGGTCATCGCTTGGAGCACCCTGATGAGGGGGCAGCAGGCTGGCCGAGGGGGGACATGCAGGGGGGCGCAGAGGAAAGTGTTTGGGGCACAGGTTGGCATGGGGAAGGCAGGCTCTCTCACTTCTCCCTTCCTGCCTCTGCCTGGGTCAGCCTCGCCCAGCTGGGGTCAACTCCTCTACAAGCAGGGGCAGGCACTTGGAAGTGCCACAGGTAGGGCGGCTCAGCCAGGCCCCCTGCAGGCCCGGGCTCATGCTGTGCGGAAGGGTCAGGGTGAGCCAGGCCTCTTCCAGAGCCTGCCCCTCGCCACCGGGGGCTTTGGCACCAGCCCCAGCTGCTCTCCCACGAACCCATCCCACCGCTGACCCAGCCCTGGCCGGTCTTCTCACCACCTGTGGGCCTTCCCGAGGGGCTAATCCTTGCTGTTCCCCCAAATTAGCTATACACTGGCTACCAGCAAACATCCTAGAGAGAACCTCTGATTTTAGGACTAAACAAACCACTGACCGCTTTTGTGTTTGAAAAGCCACACCCCTTGGTGAAACTGACCCACTTGTCCACCAGCATCACCTCTACCTCCCCCTCTCTTGCTGACATTCGTTCTCGCAGGTTCACTACAGACTGCCGTGGGTGTCAGTGCCGAATGCCCCTGGCCCCAGGACAAGGCGCTCCTTGGAGCTGCTCATGGGCTACTGGCCACTGGGATTTTACAGTGATGATCCAGCCCAGAGGTTTTGAAACTAAACTGTGAAGAATCAGCAGGAGAGGCTATTGAAATACAGATTCCTGGACCTACCCTGAGACCCTGGAAACCTAAGGTGGGGCCCAGGAATCTGCATTTTAATAAGAGCCCCGGGCGGACCCGATTCACGTCCTTTGCCCAAAGGAACCATCCTCATGCATGTCACAACCACAGTGCCGGCTACATCAGCGTTTCCCAAGTGGGGGCCCTGAGCAGGCCCCCTTCCAGGGCATGTAAGCGGGCGAGATCCAGTGACTTCAGGAAATTCACACTACGGTCCCTTCTCGGAGGGCCAAATGTGCACTAGAACCCTGAGGGCTCTGACAAGCTCTGTACCAGCAAACCCTAGTTAACTTTGTTTACCCTGTTTTTGCTAACCGGACCGGACCGTGGAGCTTTCAGTTTCCCCCTGGACACGCCTGTCAACACGCAGCGGGGCAGGACGCGGTGGGACACCACGGTCAGGAAACCGTGTGTAATCTGTCAAGCCACAGTTATTTGTTCCCTCCTGTTTTGGAACTTAGGATATTTTAAAAATAGGACATAGGACTTTTTTCTGTTTTAAATTTTAAATACAGCTTCCTTTGTTTACAATGGTTCCAAGTTTTCTTGACAAGTAGGATCTCATCAAAATTTAACAGTTGTTAAATACTTAAGTAGCACCAACCCCTAAACCTGGAAAATAACTCCAAATGCTAAGGGTCCTAAATGTATGGACACTCACGACTTGCGGCCATGAAGCCCCTCTGGGGTGTGAGCTGTCCCCTTCTTGACAGGACACGGGGACTCGCCACTTGGGAAGTGCCCCTCCCACCTCTCCAGCCCCCACAGGGCAGCTGTGGTCTTGCTTCCCGGGACCCTGTAACCTGGCACAGGCTCTGCCGAGGGTGGGGGAGGCTCTTTGAACAGGAAGCTTCCGTTTCCGCTCACTGTCCCTCCTGCCACAAGGCAGGGCCGGTGGGACGGGGTGGCTGGGCCATCTCCGAATGCTTGTGTGTGCCACCTGCTGCCTGTCGTGTGCTGTCCACTGACAAGAGCAGCAGAAGACAGGTTCGTGCCCTCTGTGTCTCTGGGCAGGAGGGTCTGCTTCAGAACCTTCTGGAAGCCACTGTGTGTACAGGGCAGACCTACCTGGGTTCCGAACCTTCCTTGGTCACTTAGGACTCAGGAACCTTCAGAGAGCTGCTTAACTCTTTGAACCTCAGTTTTCTCATCTGCAAAGTGGGACTAATTATACCCACTTGGGACAGTTGGGAGGGCCCAATGAATTTAAGGCACGTAGTAGGCCCTCGAAAGTAGAAGCAGCTGTTTTCCTCTCTGGAGTGCAGCCCACCAACCAACCTCCCGTGGGCTGATGGACTGCTGTGGGTAAACCAGGTGGCCAGAGAAGTGATGGGGCAGGAAGCGCCGGGTGGGGGTGGTGGAGACATGCAGAACGGCGGGCAAGCGCGAGAGGAATGCGTGCACCCAGGGCCTGTGGGGCGGGGGACGGCCGTGGGGGGCGAGCAGCAGCACCCAGGTCGGTTTAGTGGCTGTCCCTAGGAACCTTGGAAGCGGCAGGAGTCGCGGGGCTGGAAGCTCAGTGGCAGTGCCCGCAGCCTGGGTGGCACACGGGGTCCCCAGGAAGGAGTGAAGGGGCTCTAGGCACAGACCTTTGAGTTGAGGGACACGGCTGACGGGCTTCCCGGGCAGGCCAGCCATAGGCTGCTTTTTGGATGGTCCCGGAAGGTCAGTCTTTTTTGTGTCCTCTCCCTCAGAGGGGCTCCAGGGCTCTTGATCCTCTGCAGGGGTCCCTGGAAGTGTGGCCCCTTCCAAATCCACCTCCGAGTCTGCCTGTTCCTCCTGCACGTTGGCTTTGATTTCCACATGGAAGGCGAACTCGGGGGGCGTGTCGTGCCCTTCCTCCGCGAGCCCTGCGCCGGGCCCGTCGGGCTCCGAGACCTGGGGCTCTGTGGAAACTTCGGAGAGGAAATCGACAGGGAGGGGGATGGCACCCTGAGCTGGGGCCCCAGGGGTGTCAGTGGCTTCTCTGGAACCTGTCTGGGGGAGCGGGCCGCCTTGGGCTGGGGAGCTCTGCAGACCTGGGGAGACCTGGGAGGGGGGGGAGTCCTGGGGCGAGGACTCATCGATGTCTCGGTCCTCATCGACCCCCTTGCCCCCCAGCCTCTCTTTGCCCCGGTCCCCCTTCAGAGGCGGCATCTCCTCGCGCAGGTGTCCCAAAAGCTGGTGCTGCATCATCCCCAGGCTACGGTGATCTCCCTTTGTGTCCTCAGGTTCTGGCTCCAAAGGCTGGTACGTGGCTTCTCTGGGGCCTTCGGGCAGGACGGGAGCCCTGGGCATGTGGGGCAGAGGCTGCAGGGTCAGGCCCAGGGTCCTCCAGTCTGTGGGCTCCTCTCCATGGCTCCCTGGCTCTCTGAGGATGCTTTCCTGGACAAGTGTGACACTGCCAGGCTCTGGTGGCAGGTGTCCAGGGGAGGTGGGCTTCGGAAAAGCCAGCTCCTCCTCAGCCCGGTCCCCTTGTTTCGGTCCCCACGCCCGGTGGGGCTCCTGAAGGCCTGCTGGTGGAGGCGGCAGCTGGTGGACCAGGTGATGCTGAGAACGGTCGGAGGCCAGGACGGCACCTTCGGGCTCTTTCTCTCCCAGAGGCCGCATGGAGGCCTCAGAAGCTTCTCTGCCGTGTCCAGGCTGAACCTGAGAGCTAAGCCCATAGGCCAGGGGCCTCTCGTGAGCTTTCCCCTGCTCACTGGGGGCTCTCACCTCCTCTGGGTTTGAAGAAGCAGCAGTGGCAAAAGGTTAGCAAGGGTTCACTGACTGTGTAAGAGGGAACACACTTACTTCTTGAAATAAGAGAAGGACATTTAAACGGCATCACCGTCCTGCACACTCTGTGCTCACCCGTGTTGCTCGTGTTTGCTCAGAGTGAAGGCTCTCTTGGTTTACCTGCCCCCGACGCTGGGCGACCCTGGGTGGGCACCTCCCCTCTGCGGGCCTCAGTGTTCTCATCTTGGACCCGGTTACCTCTGTGCTGCGCCCAGCACTGGCACTGCTTGTCCGCCTGTGGCTGGAGCCTGTCAGCACACCCAGGGCCGCCGCACGCCCGCCCCACAGGGCTGCGGGAGCCTCTCCAGCTCCCCAGGGACCCCGAGCGCCCTGGGGATGCTGGCCTCGGGGCGGGTGCTGGCTTGGGCGCAGTGAAGATCCCCTCTCCTCTCCCTCTCACTCTGTTCCCCATTTTACCAAATGAAATCACCAGGGGCCCACAAACCAACCCTGCTTCAAGCCCGTGCTCTGATAGATATCAAAAAACCCAAAATTGATCATTGTCAGGGCTTGAGTCTGTATAATGGACCTGCCATAAGAGTCCTACCAACAGACACACGATCTGGATTTGTCCGGGTCGTGGACCGTGGAGGGGCCTTTTGCACACGGTGAGGCCGATCGCCGGGCAGCATCCATGTGGCCCAGGCACCAGCTGTGGGGACTGCTCTCACCTGGGCACACAGCTGCTGCATGCCAGCACAGCTGACGAAGGGCACATTCGTTTCCTGGTTTATGCATGGGAGTCCTTAAAGCATCTGATGGTGTATTTTAGGTGGGAAACTTAAGCTCTCGGTTCCTAGTAAACATTTTTTTATTAAGAAACTCCCAACCTTTTGACAAGCCTAGCTGGTCCTGATAGAATAACCCATACAACTCCCCAGGCTTCCTCTCCACAAAACCCAGGACCCCAAAGGGTTCAGGAAGAGAAAGAGATTGGATGAGGGGAGAGAAGGAAGGTGGGAGAATACATATGTTTACACACGTGTGCAGTTCTGGACATACATGGGTAACACGTGACTGTCCCTCTCACCCCAGCCCAGCTGGAGTCCGTGGAGCTGCGCACTGCCCGCAGGCCCAGCCACGGCTCACCTCCACCTGCCAGCCTTGTGCTGGGCCTCGGTCAAGCCCACGACCCCGCTCATTTTGTGCTCCCAGTGTCCACCACGGAGCCTGCACAAAGCACGTGATCAACAAACGAACCCTGAACGGATGAGCTGATGTTGGGGAAACGTGTGGATTTCTGCCCTTGCCGGGGTCCACAGGCACCTGCGGGGGCCCTTGGTCGGTGCCCAGGAAGAACCACTCCGACAACAGAGATGCGGGAAGAACGGTCGGCGGCAGACGCCCTGCACACGTGCTGCAGCTCTGTGACTTCCTGTCCTCCAGCCAGCCCGGCCGACCAGAGGCATTGGTGGCTACCGGTCATCATCCCCCCCTCATATGCCCAACAGGCCAGGTCTCCATCACCTTCTAGGATAAGCTTCCCTCCTAGAGCCTCCTAGAAATCGCTATTGATCAGCATGTCACTGTGCTCCGATATACGCAAGACTTTAAAAACCCTCATTAGAAAAGAAACAGGGGCCTCACACACGGATAGCAAGCACACCTTGAAAAGCCATCAGTACGTGACTGTTCAGTGTGTGTGTACTGGTGGGTGAGGGACCGAACCATGTAATTGCACTCCTGGAGGAAGCAGCCGGGCTGGGAGAATATTCTGTGCAGTTCCCAGGATACTATGAAATGCTCGGTCAATATCAACCATCACCAGTCACCAGGGGTGGGGGTCCAAGGGCACCAATATGCGGATAAGCAGGGTGGTGGCCTCAGGAGTCCTGATAAACTGTCCCCCAGCAGAAGGCCTGGTCCTCGAGAACCTGCCAAAGACAGGCTCCCCCAGGGTGAGCGGGACAGGGCTCAGGCCTTCCCACGTGTCCCGCTCAGCACACTGCAGCCCCCCAAGCCTCTCTGTGTCTTAGTGCCTCCTGAACCCCAGACACGGCCTGCCGGAGCTCCGCCTTCTGCAGCAGGACAGAGCAAGAGGGAGACCTGCTACCTGGGCTTTTGTTTGCACGGCTCTTCTAAAATCCGAGTGTTTGACTATAAAACAGACCTCAGCCCTTTGGCAAGTGAAGTGTGTTTGTGCATCACCAGTGGTGGAGGGAGGGGGGGTTTACAAGGCTTCACTGGCCGTCTGGACCGGCCACCCCAATGGGGGCATTAAATATCGGCCTTGGGAGCAGAGGCGGACCTCTCCGTGTATTCTCACAGGTGTGGTGCCGACACCCTTTGCAGATGGCACCTGGCGTCCATTGGTGTATCTATGAGATCCTAGGCCACTGTTGGGAAAACTTATAAATTCTGTCAGCACAGCCGTCCGGCTTCCAGCAAAGCCGTGGGCCAATGTCTTCGTTGTTGGAGTGTGTCAGGGCCGTGTAGACACGGCCTGCAGTGAAACGTGCAGAAGAAACTCAGACCCACTTCTGTTTATGGAAATAAATGTTCACTTCCAGAGACCAGAGAAGCCTCTCACTTCACCTAAGCTGAAAAATCATGACCTGCAAGAAACGGAGGCGGGACTCCAGTCATTTAGCACGCGGACCGAGGTTCCCCCTTGTGTGGATCAGCCCTTCTAATGTTTTCGGAAACTCTCTGCAAGCTCAGGAACAAAAACATGCTTTCCTGGGTCACGTGACAGGAGAAGCACCGGCAGCCCTGGGGCAGGGGCCCCCGTGGGGGCGGGAGGTGTAGTTAGGCTCCCAGCACCCCCAGTGAGAAACTTCGTCAGAGGCTCCCTGCAGCCAGGCGGCCTCGGCGGTGATGCCCAGCTCTGGCTGAATCCCACGTCACTCTCTGGAGAAGAGAGCAGCGCCATCTAGAAGCTGCCACATTACACAGTGGACTCTGGCGTCCATCTGCACAGCCACGGATGAGAAACAAACTCAGCCCACGTTGGATCAGAGATGTCTATTTCCAAAGATAAAGAATCTCCAGAACCTAAACATTGAGTTCTTAAAGCGTTTACACTAAATGGTTGAGGAAAGTCGCTTTTCCCGAACACAGCAGCTCTGACCCCTGAGAAGGAGATCACAGTAAGGCTTGAAGTGTGTGAGGAGACGGGTCGAAAAGAACCGGCTCGGCAGTGCTGTGGCTGAGGCCTCGTGCCCGGGGCTGACCATGCCCGGGGGCACAGCCTGTAGGAGGGTCCCCAGCCACACAGATTGGAGTTTCTCACTCTCTATCCCCAGGTTGGAAAGGCCAGCTGTTTTCAGAACTAAACACCTTAGGAACGTCTTGGAAATAGTGTTAGAGCTTCTCCTTCTCTACCCAAAGACCCGTCTCTAGTAAGTACTGCCACCCAAAAACCTCCTGGCCCTGTGAGTTGGACCCAGAGTCGGCCCAGAGATTCTTCCCAGCACAGAGCCTGTCTGAGCGCTGCCCTGCCCTTCCTCCCCCCCGCCCCCCGCCCACCCCCATGCCCTGGCAGGCGGTTGCAGCCACTAACCTTGAGTCACATGTCCTGCAGCTTGGTCTTCCAGGCTGGGCGTGTCTCCAATGCCGGCTTCTTCAGCTGGTTTATGTGTCAGCGAATGAAGGAGGAGACAAAAGCACAGACAGTTATTGTGTGCTACAGACAAAGCTCTCTGCCTTTTCCGGTGTATTTCTGAAAACATTTTAAAACAGGCACCTCTTACAAGAACCAAGGGGCTGTGCCCCCAGCTCGCTGAGAATGTTACTGCTGGGGGTGTCGATGACAGTGGCTCATCACACAAACCCCACACACCTGCCAGGCACTGAGCTCCAGTAGGAAGGACCTGCCCCACGGTGGGCCCAGGGTCCTCAGTGCCCCGTGTGACAGAGAGGCACAGGGTGGGCGAGGGGTCAGAGGAGCAGGGAAGGACAAGGCATGGGCTATGGACTCAGGCTGGGATTTGCGTCCAGGTGCCATGGTTTCCTTCACCTCTCTGAGCCTCCACTCCCCCAGCTGGAGCCCAAGGTGACACGCTGGTTGGCCCTGCAGGAGAGTGGTGAGGAAGAACGGGAGAACTTGGGTGAACGTGTTTAGCGAAGCGCCTGGCATATGGTAGGTGGCCTAAAGCTGTTGGTTTGGTTTCTCCCAACTACGGGGCAAGTCCTTAATCGCATGCCCAGAACAGGCGCTGCTGGTTAGAGGGGCCAGCAGTGTCAGTGGGTCGCTTCTGGGGTGTCCGGGGCTCCTGCTTTGGGAACCACAGCTCACCCCAAACACAGAAGACTGAGAAAAGCTCCTGACTACCTCCTCAATGGCACCAAGATCAATAAGCTTCAAAACAACGCCAGTTCTGGCACCGTCCTAAACCAGGACACCACCACCGGACAAGGAATAAAACGTCCAGAAGGAAGAGTGTGTAAGGCCAGTTAGCCATACGTTCACAGGCATCGGCCTCGTGACCCCAAGGACATGACCCCAGGGACAGAGGGGTCACCACCCCTGAGAAAGTCTGGGAGTTGTTGGCTGGGCCACCGGTCTTTTCTCCCAGACGTGTGATGACTCAGTTTCTATGCCTCAGACAGATGACAAGCTGCCACACAAGCCAGTGCGGGCCACGTGGGGTGCATGGAAGAGGGAGAAGAAAGACTCCCCGGGTCCCTGGGCTGCTCTGCGATGGGCTGTGAACACCCAACCCACTGGCTGTCCCAGGGCAGCTGGGGTAAGAGGGGCAGGGGCCAGTTTGCAGGCATGACCACCCTCTGGGCCCCTTGGGCCGCGCTGCCCGTGAGTCTACCAGTGACGGCTGCACGTCACTGGGCAGTGCCGCCCGGGAGGCACAGCAGCAAGCACAGGTTCGGTCCGAGTCTCTGACAAGGGTAAGAAAGGAAGCTCCCAGCGGAGGCCAGCCCAGCTAAGGGGCACAGAGTCCTGGAGACAGAAAACAGGGGGGCATGCCAGGATGACGTCACTGTGTGGCTCTGGGGAGTCGGCAGCTTTCAGTTGCTGGTGTGACATCCTGGCCCTGGCACAAGTCAGAAATCGGAAGGTGCCCATAACTTGGAGAAGTCGGGGGAGGGGGAGGCTGTGTGATGGGGCTGGGCTGTCACATCGTGGCCTCTCTACATCCTGGAGGTCCCCAGAGGCAGGGGCTCCTGCCCCAGCATGGCAGGGATTCCTGCAGTGTGACAGCCATGCCACACCCCCAGTGGGTTTCAGTGGATTTCACATGAGACGTTTTCACTGGGACACCAAGACACAGGAATGGACCATGCCCAATCGAGGCATGCAACTAAGGTGCACGATGGTCCAAGTCACCAGCTGAGAGAGGGTCCCCCGACTCTGACACCTCCCACCTCACTGAGGAGGTAAGGGCTGGAGAGGATGGAGAGGAAAGTATTTTTGCAGAGCATTTTTGGATGTAGCCACCCTGCATCCCGGTCCCAGTGAAAGGGGTTCAAGGCATCACTGGAGACCCTCAGCCGTGTCCTCTATGGTTAGCAACGCGGCGGACTGCGGTCAGAACCCTACCCTGGAAAACCAGAGGGGGAGAGAGGCTGACCCTGCTTTGGTGGGGGAGCAAAGGAGCGTGGTGGTGGCCCTGCTATCAGTCTGGGCTACAAAGAATGTTCTGACTTGGACGCAGGCAGTGACAGTGTGGGGACGCTTGGCACCACACCCAGTAGGACACCATCAGAGACAAGCAGAGGTGAGGCTGGAGGCGGATCTTCAGCCCCTGAGCAGCAGAGGAGAGAGGAAGTATCTGCCTGAATCAAGTGCATCAGGGGGCATAATGGGTGGGAGTGGCCTGGGAGAATTCAAAAGAGGCCCACAGAGAGAAAGGGTCGGCTAAATACTGCAGAGGGCGTGGAGGAGCAGCTGCCGGCTGCACCAGCCCAGTAAGAATCTCCCTGCCTCCCCATCCTCCCCCTCCCCAGCCCTGAGGGGAGAGGCTGCAACCCTGCAGGAGCCTTGACCTTTAGGCGGTGTAGACACTCTAATCAGCAATTGCAGATTGTGTTTTGTGACTAAGGCGACTGATGTCCTGTGATTACCCAGGAGGGGTAGGAAGGGGGTTCCAGTTTTTACCCTGGGCAGGGGAAGAGCCTCCACCAGATAAATTGCAAGGGACAAAAACCAAGTGACCCATGAGTTGTTCCTTGGCCTTCAAACGATCTTTACTGTCAAGAATGAAGCATGTCAGGCTTTGAGAACATTTCCTTCCACCCATCATCTCACAGGACGAACTTGCAAAGCCAAAACTGCTCTGCAGGGCGGATGGTGCTGCTCGGCCCCCAACAGGCGTCCTCAGCACACGGGGCCCAGAGAAAGGCTGTGGCTTCCCACGTGAGCCCCGTCTTTGGAAGGAAGGACAGTCGTGCCTGGGGACATTTCCCCACTCTCCACTGCTGGTGAAGTCCTGCCCGGAATTCCTGTGCATTGCTTGCGGGGCACCCTCCAGTCACCAGGCCACGGCAGGGACATGAGGGAAAATGAAAGCAGGAACTCCAGGCTGTGCTAGCCACTTCCGCAGGGCCCGGGCAGCTGTCAGGTGACTCTGGTGGCCCCGTGTCCAGGGCTATTTCTGGTCGGTGCCTAGATGTCTGAGCCATCCCCTATCATCCGTGTCCTGTCTAGGACAGCCTTGTCATGCCTGTTCTATGCGGATATGTTTGAAAAGGTAGTCGCAGGACTGGGTGCTGGATTGCATCACTGACTCCTCAGGGCTTGTCCACTTTAAGAAGATCCTCCAAAGGTGGGGGTCAGCCTTCTGGACCCTGCTGCACACTCGGTGCTCCTGGCGGCAAACCGCTCCCTGGGAGGTGACCTGGTCACCAGACAGAGTCTGAGCAAGAGGGTGGACTGACCTCAGGGGTGGAGGCAGGATCTGCCACCAGCCTGCCTCAGAGAACCCCGCGGAGCTGATGTACTGAAGAAATGGGAAAGGAGAAGCTTAGAAGAAATCCAGAAGGTGCCCCGTCCCCTGGGAGGCCGGCAGGCAGCCATGGAAGCAACAGGACGTCAAGGCATCAAGCTCAGAACAGCCCAAGAGTCCCAGAAGCCGGTGTCTGCCCACATTCCTGCCTCCCTTGGAGATGAGCGGGACCCCACGCACACGCTTTCCTCCAGGGGGTCAGCCGAGCGCCCAGCCCTGGGGTCACCCTCACCTGTGGTTCCTTCTGGGATCTCCTTGTGGGGCCGAGTGGCTGCCTGCTCGCCGGGGGCGCCCTCATCCACTAAGGGCGCTGTCACATCTGGAAAGCACTGAAAATCACCTTTGGGAGGTCGGGGACGAGCCGTGCCAAGTCCCTCACCTTGCTTCGTGGGTGGGAGCGGGGCGGGGAGGGGAGGCAGGAGGGAACTCAGCCACATGCACAACAGCCACGCCACGAAGCACGCCCAGAGCCACCCTGCCTGGTGCCTCCCCGGGAAGCACATTAACATTCTGCTGCGGTGGCAGCAGCCCATGAGACGCCCAGGCCATTTGCCAGGAAAGCCAGGGACAGCCCCCACGTAAACACGGCAGCGGCAGCGAGAGAGGCTGCTGGGATGGTCCCGGGGCTATTTAAAGAAGACATGTTGAAATCGGATGACTGTTCACAGATGTTTGACCCTCAAGGCGGTGCAGGAGGGGAGCGGGGACGCAGGCAGGCAGGCAGCAACTCTGGGGACAGGGACCACGGCTTTGCTATGAGGCTTTGGGCAAGTCCCTTGTCTTTGGGTCGCGGTTTCGTCTTTGGCAAAGTGGGAGTATCGTCTCCAGGTGACCTCCGAGGTTTCCTCCAGCTTGCCCTGTCCCCTTGAGCCCGTGACACATGGTTGAGAAGCACAGAGTCCCCTCCCTGGGTGGCGATGAGCAGGCCCGGGGCCGTCCAGGGTCAGGTGCCTGACCACTGGCTGCAGACGGGCCCGCCTCCAGGGCAGAGACCAGAGGTGAAGATCAGCTACCAGGAGCTGCTGCCGGCCTCTCATCAGCAGGAGCGCTTCCAAACGGCATTCGTCCCCGAGCCTCGCCCTGGCACACGCCCAGACATTCTGGGCAAACATGCGGGGCTGTCAGTGCTGAAAGGTTTCCAGGGGCCTGCGTCAGTTTAGACAAAGGGAGTCCATGTTAACGATGGTCTCGGGGCAGGCGGGGCGGCCCGGCCCAGCAGGGCCCCGCCCTGAGGGGTGGGAGCTGAAGCTCTGGTGACCCGCACACGCACAGGGCCCGGAGTGCAGTGGGGCTTGGTTGGAAGCGTCTTCCAGAATACCGCTGCCAGAACGCTGAGGGCCCTGATTTGGACGGCTGGCCTGGATCCTGGCACGGGTGTTTCAGGGCTTCCCAGGGGCAGCAGGCGACTCGCACAGCTGTCCTATGAGACCAGGAGGATGTGTCTTGCATCACTGGCTCTAAGGAGCGTGAAGAGCACCTGGCCTGGTGTTCTCTTCACCAGGCTGAGCACCTTGGGGTGGGGAAGGGCCACGCCCACTATCTCCTCCACAGAAGCACCTTCATGCCAAGCAGCTGGCAGGCACCTGACAACCACTTTCTGAATTCACCCAAAGGTGGACGCTTGGGGAGGTGCTGGGGCCAGGCTCTCACCCTGTGTGGGACACAGCAGCTGAAGTGACGGGCAGGGCTCAGAGGAGTGCAGGGAACAGAGCCTTGGCCGGCTTGGGCAGGATGGGGAGATGGAGGTGCAGACGCTACAGACTCGTTGCTGGAAAGCTGTTCTCAATTCCCTTCTCTCTTGGTTTCGCCTAGTGAAGAGGCTGAGAAGCCAAGTGCTTGTTGTCCCAGTCTCCAGGGGTGGCCAGGAGACCCAGTTCTGACAAATGAGACCCAAGTGGAAGTTGGCCAGGTGGGGCTTGCAGGGAAACTCTTGCTTTCTTAATTAAAAGAGAATACTTTTGGTTTGAGAGAATACTTTTGGTTGAAAGAAAATACTTTCTTTCTGCTTTGGAGGCAAATGTGATGCCTGGAAGTGCAGCAACCATCTTGTAACCATGAGGCAATAATGCAACCATTAAAGATGGCAGAAGAAGAAGACAGAACAGCATCGATGACACCAGCGACTGCCCAAGACCAGAAGCGTTATCATGTGAGACAACTACACCTCTTCACATACACGCGTGTGCCACAGTTAGCTGAGTTTTCCTGTACCTGCAATCAAACTCAGTCTTGACTGACGTAGATGGGAAGCAAGAGAAGGTGGCCAAAATCAGGACCAAGGAGCACTTCAGAAAATACGTGAGGATCTTTATAATAACCTAGATACCAAATGTCTAGAAGGAACAGGCTGGAAGATGGGCTGAAACTAACACAGTGGCCAAGGTCCAGAGGCCCAGGCCAAGCCCAGTGCTCAAAATATGAAGGATACTAATCCAAGACCAGTGCCAAAGTGTGAGCTTGAGACATGCATTGACCTGCTGCCTTCCTCAGCCACATAGCTGCTCTGGGACCGGGTGGCTCGAGGAAGAGTGAGGTGGGTGGGGGCTGCGGGAGGAGTTGAAGGAGGAAAGCCCAAGTGGGGCAGGGGCTTTGGGGAGGTGTGCCTGGGCCCTGCTTTGCCACAGATCCCAGCCTCTCCACGTGTGGCTGCCTCAAAGCACACACACGATGACAGCGCCCACACCAGCCCCAGCGAGCAAGGCATCTAAGCGGGGCGTGGCTCCCCCCAAATTCCTGAGCCAAGCCTGAGCCATCCATCCTGCAAAGCATTGAGTGAGCGTATCTCTCAGCCAGAGGGTCAGGCAGCAGCAAAGGCAGCCAGGAAGGGGCACATAGGGCTCCAAGCACGGCTAGGCTACACGCAGGCCGGCGCAGGGGCGGGGCTGGCTGAGTGCAGAGACGGGCAGGAGGAGGCCCCACCTTCAGCTGTCGGGGTGCTCTTGGCATCAGAGGTTTCAGAGCCTGGTTCCTCAGATCCGTCATCGGCGGGGGTCTGCAGGGGAGATTCTGGAACATACACAGTGAGCCCCTCAGAATGGCTGTCTCTCCCCACCCCCTTTTCACCTCAGGGGGAACTCAGGAGCAGGGTCTTTTGGAGCCAAAAATCAGTCAGCGTGGAACCCAGATGGATGGAAGGTGGCCGCGTGATACAACCACAAAGGGACCAGTCCCACCCCCCAACACGGCTGTGCCCCACACCAGGGTCATCAGGCAGAGACACGGGTGAGGAGTAGATGTCCTTGGAGAGGGAAGGCGGTGTCTGTTAGTCAGCCTGTGGTTCCAGTCGAGGCGAGGCCCTCACGCCGACGAGCGGCAGCAGATACCAGAGACCCAAGCCACGTAAACCGGGGCCCTTGTATTTCCTTACTGGAGGGGCGCATGGGGATCACTGCCTACCGTTAATCAATGACAAGCCTGGAAAACGCTCAGAGATACGACTCCTTCCTCTGAGAAGGAATTAGCTTAGGACGGACGCAGTGCCTACGTCTAACTGGACAGTGGGTGTCTGGACCCACCACGCTCCTTTCATGGAAGGGTCTCTGGCCACCCATCAACCAGCCTTGAGTGGCCCCTGAAATACCAGCCATAGTTATTCCTAAGAAAACCGTCCTTTCGGAGTCTGAAGCCACGGAAGCTCTGGCGCACTCTGTAAAAGCCGCCCCACCTGGGGTGCAGGCAGCCTTGGAGTCAGTTTCATGATGCGGGGGGAGGGGGGGGTGCTGCTTCCGGGCAGGAAACAGAACCTCGAGATGAAGAAAGGCAACTGGTGTTCGAGTGCGCTGTGAGATCAGACACCCCGCGCAGGCGTTGGGAACGCGGTCCCTGCACACCCAGCCCTGGCCACGCCCGTCCAGCCAGAGAAGGGCTAATTCTAAAGAGCTCCCAGCACACACAGCTCCCTGGGCCTGGAGTCTGCAAACACCTGCACACCGCCTCAGACAGGCTCCAGGCAGTGATGAGGAAGCCTCGTGCGGACCCACCAGCCTCGGCGGCCAGGGCTCAGGCACACAGGGGCATGCTGGGCCGCAGCACACGGGCCCCGACACCTGCCGCCCAGCCTGCCCCCAGCCTGCAGTCCTTATCATTAGCATTATCCTTGTTAAACTCCTTGGAGGTCGAAAGGAAGGAGAGGAAGCTTCTTCGGAATGTGTTATCTAGAAGGTATAGCAAGTGAGCCCACTCACACCTTTTAATTCATAGGATGTGTGTTTTAGCAGCTAACCAGCTTTCACCCTTGGCAGCTCTCTGACTGCACCCAGTCCTGTCCCAGCTTTCAGCATCCACTGAGACACCCTCTGTTCTCATATTTTACAGGTGGCTCCTTGTCATTATTCAAACTAGTCTCTGTCACTTATCCAAAATGTTGCTAGTACAGTGACACCTTCTGCTGAGTGATACCCCTCCCCGCATAAAAACAACACGTTCGAAATCCTTAGCAGCAGGAACAAATTCGATGAGAACGATGAAAGCCTTTTAGGTATTACTTGCTTTCTTGGCAAGTATATGCTTTGGGTGCGCAAACGACCTTCACATGCTTTCCTTTCCTAGTAGCGACAGAAAGGTCAGCAACGTAGAACCGCACCGAAGCGGACCTTCGAACGACACGGTTTGCACTGTGTGGGTCCACTCGTGTGAGGGTTTTCCCAGTAAACACCGTAAACGCATTTCTCTCCCTTAGGATTTCTTAATAACATTTTATTTTCTCTAGCTTACTTTATGGAATGAATCAAATACATATAACATACACAGTATGTGTTAATTGGCTGCTTCTGTTATCGGTAAGGCTTATGGGCAACAGTAGGTGAGGTTTTTAGGGGGTCAAAGTTACACATGTATTTCTGACGATGCCAGGGGTTGGCGCCCCTCATCCCCACGTTGATCCAGGGTCAGCTGTATGCATCATACGTCCGTTTTAGCGCAGAACTTCTGCTCACGTTGTACGTGAAAGAAGGGAGTAGTTTCAACGAACATGCTTTAGGCAACTCTGAGACACAACATAGTAAGCTGGTTCTTACTGTGCACATTGAATTTAGATTTCCCCTCAAAAAGGAAGACTGATGAAAACCACTTTTCCTTCTGGACTTTCAAACGAACGAGCTTTTGTTTGAGAGCAGTTTCGGGTTCACAGCAGAACTGTGAAGACAGCATGGGGAGTGAACCGTCATACCCGCCTTCCCCGACTGTTCACACCCTTCGTTACTGTGGTGCATTGGTTGCAACATCATCTGTATTTCTGACTTCGTTTTTAAACCAGACAACCCAAATAGGGCTCCATGTTTCACCGGCAGAATTGACTTGGGGCCGAACTCAGTATGTTGTGATTCTAAGTTGGGTTCCATCCATGAACGTTTAATAAAGAGTTTAATGACTGAAGTTCTATGGGGACCTGACAGAAAGAGGGATGGGAGGCATGTGGGGGGACCTGTGGGCCCACGTCCTCAGATGAGCCACCCCCCCTCCCCAACTGCTGCCCTTGAGGGAGGAGCTGAAACTTACCAGCTCAGGCTGGAGCCGGCTGTGGCTGGGGGAGGTCAGAATGCACATTTCTTGTTGCCATGACACCAGGCAGGGAGTTCTAGGCCTGCTGGAGGCCTGCTGGGAATTCTGCTCCTGGCAACTCCCCTCTTGCCGAGCTTCTGGCTGGACAGCCTCTGTGCCCCCGGGGGAAATCATGCCCACTCTTCCTCCACCTCCTCCAGCTTGGAGCCCACTTGTCTAAGTTCCAAGCTCCTCTGACTCCCTGTGTTCCTGCCTCAACACTTCCAGAGACGCCAGTCTTTGAAACTGTGTTCCTGCACCCAAGGCACCTGCCTCCTCCAGGGAACCCTCCTGGATACATAGATGTACCTTGAAAAGGTCCTTTCCCACCTTGGAGCTGCACAACTCCCATTCTTTATCCCACACCCCAGGCTGCAAAGTGTGTTTTATAATTATTTTTAGCATTAAAAGAGAAAGTAGACTGTTTGCCATTTTGTCTCCTTGGGAATGAGCCTGGGGGTCAGGGACAGAGTCCTTCTCCTGCAGAGGCCAGCTTGGTGCTCCTGGTGGGAACCAGGGGCCGCCGCTTGGAGAACAGAGGGCTGTAAGCTCCCCCCACTCGATGGTCAGACAGAGCGATGAATACTGTCTTCCTTCGCAGGGGGAGAGGAGGAGGCCAAGCCAATCTGGCCAAAAGACAGTATTTTAGATTATTGAGAAGCTGATGCAATTTGTTAATGTGGGTGCAGTAGGAATCCCAGAGCTAACTAGCCTGCTGAGCAGGGCCCCGACAGGCCTGTGAGGAAGAGATAAGGAGAACGTGTGTGGCCATGCGTTTCACATGCGGATGCACTCTGGTTTATAGGCGAACAGGTGTGGCTAAAGACTTGCAGGAGCACCCCATGCTAACCAGACCGACCAGCCCCTGCAGACTTTGTCACGCTGCATGCACTCACGTGGCAAACTGTCCTTTGGAAAGGTACAGTTTCAAATGGCCTCACATTTCAAGTTCTCTTGGCCCATTCAAATGATGAGGCTTCTCTCTATCAATAATCTAACCCAGTAAAGTATTAAAACTCTTTTAAAAATCTGGCTGCAAAGCCTTGCTGCCAGCCTTTTCAGAAGCAACCGGGCTGGCTGTGGCTCCCAAGGCCCCAGGCCTGCTGTGCAGGGTTGCGCACTCACCTTTCAGGCCGTGGTCTGTGTCACCCCCGTGGTCTTGCAGCAGGGTGTAGCCGCCCTGAGAGGGGAGATCCTTCCTGTCCCCCAGCCCGTAGGTCCCAGCATGATCTTCCATCATGTTGAACTCCTGGCGGGGCTCGGCCATCCTGGTTGAAGGCCCACCTGGGGAAGTGAGATGGGAGGTTGAGGCTGGGATGCTGAGATGAGGACAAGTGCTTGGCGGGGGGTGGGTGGGAGGCAGGGGGAGTGAGGTGCCACCTCCTCGGCTGATGGCAGACATACCTCCACGTCTCCACTTCCCACCCCAGCTACCAGATGTCCAGCCTCGTCCCAAACTCTGCATCCCTGCCAAAGTGTTGTTTACATGCGTGCGCACTTTGAATCCACCAACATCACGTTAGTTTGTATTCAGAACCACCAGATGGGCAGGTTTGGCGGGTCTGACCTGTTATGCTCAGCACTCTTTCCACTTCATTAAGGAGAGACTGCTGCTGACTAGGGGTTTGATGGCTTTTTTCAATGCAGAGGGCAGGGGCACCCAGGAGAGGGCAGGCACCAGCGGGCACTCCAGGTGAGGTAAACGGGGCGCAGGGAGGCACGGGCTGTTTGAGCGCATGTCACTAACTGCACAGCAGAACCGCCTCCTGACCGGTGTCCTGATGACCCCAGCTCTGAGTTGGGCAGCGCCCTGGAGGTCAGGGCTGTGGCCTCCACTCGCCTCACTGGCTCCTAGCAGGACCTCAGCTGTGCGTTCTGAGGGCGGGCAGAGAAGTCCCTAACAGGGCCCAGAGTGGGTGTGAGGCTGGGGAGCCGAGTCAGGGCCCAGCCCAGATGCAGCTGCAGCTCCGCAGAGCCCAGCAGAAATGGTATTGACTCGTACTTTGTTCTCATCTTTACGGAGAACATTTCTTTATTTTAAAAGTAACTCATAATTTTGAATTTCTGGACTTTTGTGTATGCCACTTTGCTCTGGTTCACTCATGCCTCTTTGAATTATTCCATTATTTTTCATTTGCTTAAAAGATTTTATTTATTTATTTTTAGAGAGAGGGGCAGGGAGGGAGAAAGAGAGGGAGAGAAACATCGATGTGAGAGAGAAACATTGATCAGTTGCCTCTCCAATGCGTCCAGACCGGGACCAAATCCGCAACCCAGGCATTTGCCCTGACTGGGAATCAAACCAGTGACCTTTCAGTTTGCAGGCTGTTGCTCAATCCCCTGAGCCACACCAGCCAGGGCCATTTAACGAACTTTTCTCAGTGGCACACAGGAGCGGCCTTAGTGGGTCAGTTGTTGAGGGAGGAGCTGATAACACATACCGGAGTGGGCAGGGCCTTTCTCCTTCTTCCCTTCGCAGGCATCTAGCCCTCTCGCTTCGGTGATCAATTAATAATGTCTCTGTGGGTGAGGCGTGGAGGGCACACCTGATATCATTCGTTCTCTACGTGAGTTAGCAGTGGCAGAATGTTTTAAAATCTGCAGTTTCGTTTCTGCAGGTGTTGGGCAACTCATATAAATGGTGAACTACAAGGCAGATGGTGCACCTGGGGCAGACCCTCCACATAACTCTTCCGAGACTGACGTTGTTGGTGGGACTCCTGGCTTCTGGCACTGTGTTTATGAGGTCTGTCCAGAAAAAGTCCAGCCATTGCTAATAAATGAGAATGGTTTGTGTGACATCGATGCCACCTGGCAGCCAAGGACAGTGAACTGGAATGCTCATGTGTAAACAGTGATGATTTCACTGCACTAGTCAGTGGGGGTGGAGGTGCCCTTGAGAGAGCATGTGTACTGTGTGGCTGTCACATTCAAAATGACTGAGCGAGTAGAGCAATGAATCTGCATCAAATTTTTCATTAAGCTTGAACATTCCTCCACGGAAACTATTCAGATGATCCAGAAGGCCACAGCTATGGCAGCTGGTGACTGGCAGCTTCATCACAACAACGTGCCTCCTCATCTGTCTCATGCAGAGGTTTTTGTGGGAAACATCAAATGACCCAGGTGATGTAGCCCTCCTACAGCCCAGATTGGGCACCCTGCAACTTCCGGCTTTTCCCAAGGCTAAAATTACCTTTGAAAGGAAAGAGATTGCAGACCATTGATGAAATTCAGGAAAATATGATGGGGCACCTATTGACGATTGGGGGAGCTGTGTGAGGTCCCAAGGTAGTTGACTTTGAAGGGGACTGAGGTGTCATGGACCTAGGTACAATGTTTCTGGTATCTTGTATCTTCTTCAATAAATGTCTCAGTTTTTCATATTACATGGCTGGGTACCATCTGGACAGACCTCATATACCAGCTGGCCACTGGCATGGCCGTGTCCAGCTCCGTTCCTCTCCCTCCTAGGCAGGCACGCTCGTGCAGGTGCCTGAGCTCTCTTCTCCATCCATGACGTAGAATAAGATGCTGGCAAGATGTGGTATGGTCTAGGAAGGTTTTGAGAATGAGGTCAGCAAGACCTCTGCTGGGTGAAGCAGCTCCTCCTCAGGAGAAGGGGCAGCCGTTCATTCTGACGGAGGCCCTTGACCCCCAGAGGGCTGCTGGGAAAGGCATGAGACCGAGCCTCCCCAAACCTGTGACTTCTCCCCGAGAACGAGCAGGACTTTGTTTTGGGAAGATGAAAGTCCCCATTCATCCCTTGAGTTTGTGATATTTAAGGTGGTAATATTCTCTACCCTTAGATATGCTGACGGTCTATTTCCCTTAGAAAGCCCCCAAGTCAGAGGAACCCTGCTTCTGAGAGGCTCTAGTTCCATAACCCGAGAACTCGGCTGCCGCTCCCCACCCAGCCCTACGCCTTCCTCGCGGCTTCCTGGTGCAGCCTCTCCCGGGGAGTCCTGGGTTCACCACTGCCCAGCTGTTCGTCCCGGGGCCTGGTGCACAGGCCGCCTCATCTGGCTGACTCACCACGAGCCCCACCCTGGGGGGGTGGAATTGGCCCAGGAGCTTGAGGCTTCCCAAACTTGCTGGAAACGTTACACCTGGCCCAGGTGAGGTGGGCCAGCCAATGCAGATAAGATGTTTAAAGAATCCCGTGGTATTGTCTTGAGATTTGGTTGATCCCTTTCAAGGGCCAAGTTTGCCCTCCTGGAACATGGCAGATGAAGGTGTGTAGGCAGAAATCTGATGTGTTGGCTTCCGCTTTCACACAACACCCGCTGACTGCCCGTGCCGCTCGGTCCAGGCCTCGGTGCTCATTGTGATGGCGGAGTGAGCTCTCGTTTTGTGAATAGCATTAACCCCCTCTCCTACTCCTGACAGTGTCTCCGGTTGGCTGCCTTTTATTTTGGTTTCTTACAGCTTCTGACTGACAGGTTTTAATTTTTATATAGTCAAATCTATTTTCTTTTGTGACTTATTTCATTGCTCTATAATACATAAAGATCATGGCCCTGGCTGGTGTGGCTCTGTGGACTGAGCGCTAACCTGTGAAGTGAAAGGTCCCCAGTTCGATTCCCAGCCAGGGCACATGCCTGGGTTGTGGGTTTGGTCCCGGTTGGGACGCATGGGAGAGGCAACTGATCCATGTATCTGTCATACACTGATGTCTCTCTCTTTCTCCCTCCCTTCCCCTCTCTCTAAAAGTAAATAAGCAAAACCTTTAATAAAAAAAGATAATACTTTCTTCTATTTTTAGTGATCTAATTCTTTGTACTTAGTTTAGCTGCAGCAGGAAAGCGGACATCGACAGGCACACGCGTGAGTGAGCACGGATGGCTGCGCCCAATCAAACTTCATATGGACGCTGAGATTGGAAAGGCATGTCATTCTCACATGTCATGAAATATCATTTCTCTGTTTTTTTCCTCTATCATTTGAAAATGTCAAGGCCATTCTTAGCTCACGGCCAGACTTGGCCTGTGGGCCACAGCTTACGGATTCCTTCCTGCTTTCGGCTTTTCCAGTATTTCTTCTCCTCTCCTAACAGTACAAATAAATAGACAAATAAATAAAATAAATCTGTAATGTAAGTCTTAGCAAGAATTGTTGTGCATTTTAGTCACCAACTATATTCTCAGTGTGGCTTTTTGCATCTGATGCTGGGCTTTCTTCAGCTGCTTCTAGAGTTGTCCATAAGATTTCAAGTCAGAAGCAGTAGAACTAAGGGTCATTCCCGGGGCTTGAGGCAGCAGCCCATTGTTCTGGGGACGGGGACATGCATCCTGCTACAAGTCTTTCAGCTGCCAGGCCGCTCGTCCGGGCCCACGGGGCAGACAACAGGGTGGTGGGTCTCAGTGCCCTGGCTCCTAATGACCACCACCCCCCCCACACCAGCACCACCCCGCAGGGCTGGAGAGAGATGCATGGAGAGGAAGCTGAATGAATTACATGGGCTGCTGGAGAAATTAAATCATCCCTAAAAACACAGGCAGCTATTCACTCTGCAGAATAAATGAACTGTGTGCTTCTCCGGGGCCAACACTTTCCTCTGGGGAGAACAGTGGAACGCATGGGAAGAACTCCCCAAGCAGGGAGGCTCACACGCCGCCTGCTCCCGCCCGTCCCGGACAGCAGCGTCCTTAGGTTTATGGATCTCCTGAGTCAATGAGGCCGCAGGAAGTGTCTCTTCAGCTAGACTGGGCCGGGCCACCAGCCCCATGCTAATGTTTAAGGACCTACAGGCCATGTTGGGAAAGACAAGTTCATGTCTGGAGCATCCCTGAGCATCCACTTGACTTAAGCAGAAACCAGAGCCCAGAGGGAGGATGTCCTCAGAGAGCACAGTGAAGCCACTCTTCCTCTTAGTTGTAAGCCAAACACTGAGTGAGCCAGTTCCCTCGGGGTGGGACCTGTCCGAGTCACTTACTGCTGCAGCCCCAGGGCCTGGTACACAGTCGGTGCCACACAGCCCCTGTCAAAGGAGTTTGCTCTGTGTGGGCCCCTCACAGGCGGGTCACTGGACCCTCCCAGCAGTTCTGCGAGGTAGCTAGCTATCGTCATCATCATCAGCATAGATATTAAGATTGCCATTGGATAGATGAGGACTCTGGCAAGTGCCCTGCCCAAGGTCACACGGCCAACATGAGGCGATGCTAGGGTGCAAAGCCTACATCCTGATGGAGCACTCCGCTGCCCCTCATTGCCTGTTCTTCCAGCTGGATCATAAAATGTTCCCCAACTTGCTGTCCGGCACAGGTCAGGGTGTGGAAGGAGCATTGTCCGGGCTTCCCACCCTGAAGCTGTGTGACCGAGTCACTCCCCTCAACCTTCTTCATCCACAGAACGTCACTCGGTGACCTCCCTTCTTGCTGGGACGGTTTATTCTAAGTGGGCCCACTGGGCCTGTTTCCTCCGGCTCGGGAGCCCTGGTGGTGGAGGTCTCTAGCCCAGGCCTGGGCCAGGAGCCCTGGCATCTCAGCCTTCCTCCTTCCTTTCCCACCCCTCCCTGACCCCCACTGTCTTCCTCCTCAGGATCGAGGGCAGGACAGTTTCTCTGGAAGACCTGGACAAAGAGCATGTTAACCAACTGACTGCTGGCATGGCACACACCCTGGCCCTAAGCCTTTCATGCCAAGAGAACAGACCGAAAACACACAAATAAACTTGGCCTTGAGGTGGGTACACAGCCCAGATTAGACATGGTCATCACCTCCCCGATCCCTGTAATCTAAGAGAGACACACAGACGGGAAAATAAACACACCAAGATCTGTCTTCCTCTGTTTTCTTATTCTTCTAAAGCAACCAATCTCTCCCTTCCCTCCCCCTCCCCCCCCCGCCCCTATCTTTCTGGTTTCCCGCCTCCTGTTTCCCCAGGCAGTGACTAGAGGCAGCAGGGTGTGAGGTGGGGGAGACATTTTAGGAGAGGCACAAACGTTGAGTTAACCCTGGACACTAAAATAAGCCACTTCTTGGGGACTCTTGGAAAAGTACTGCCTCCTGACCAGAGAAAATGCATGCCAGAGGCTCCCGGAGTCTGTCCCAGTCATTTTGGAACTGGGTAAACCGAGGCCCCTGATGGGAAGGGGCCTGTGGAGTCGTTCTGGTGCCTTGTCCTACTACAGGGTCACCTCCCACCCCATCCCAGCGCTGTCTTGCCAAGGGTAGAGTGGTGGTGAGGCAAAGAAAGGGAGAGAAGTGTCCCCAGGGTTGGGAGGGACAGTGCAGGTGAAGATAAGAAAAGATAAGATAAAATGATAAGATAAGGGATGCGTAAAGGATTACATCTCCCCTGGCCGCGCTGCCCTCTGGGACACGGAGGCAGTTCTGACGCCCCGTCTGCACCCATGCAGGCCTCTGCCCCTGCCCAGCTCTGCGGGGCCTGTAGGTTTCATCTGACCCGGGGAGGTCTCTGTTTCCCGGAGGTGAAGACCAAGCAGCCTTCCTACGCCCACCACCACCCTTCCTGTTCCTCCTAATTTTCTCACCCACAGCACTGCATTTAGGTGGTGAGTGTCAGGTCCCGGGAAGCTCCCTGGGTAAGCCGGGGCAGCACTGGGCACCCTTTTTGGCAGTTTTGGAATGTCAATAGCATCTGTTCATTTGAGCCCTGACTGTGACTCTAAGCCAGTCCCAGGGGCTTCAGAAAGAGAGAACATCTCTGTAATGCAACAACCCCACAAGAGGGATTATCAGTCTCTTTTCTGGTTGAGGAAACAGGCTCAGAGAGGTTCAGCAACTTGCTGAGAGTCACACAACTAACGAGCAGCAGAGCAATTTCGAACTCTGATCTTTTGATGCTAAAACCCATCGCTATGCTACCATGTCACACCAGTGCCTTCCCAACAGAAAGGTAAACAAACGCAGCCCTTCTCCTCATCCAGGACCTGGTGAAACGACCCTGTCCCGGCTGGAGGTAGAGGTAAGGAAGAGCCCGCGGCGGGGGCAGGTTTTGCGCCCGTGCTCAGCCCTGGCTCAGCCCTGGTTCACCAAGCTCCAAGCCCGACGCACTGCTCCCGCACAGTTCACACTCCCCTGCAACCGGCGCCTTGTGGCTGAAACCAACGCATCGGCCACCCCACATCCATCTGCGGTGGCGTCAGCAGGTGGGCCGCTTCAGGGCCGAGCTGCAGCCCTCGCTAGGGGGCAGCAGACGCCCGGCCGGCTCGCTCGCTCGCTGCAGCCCAGCTGGCCCACACGCTTCTGGAGGGGGAGGGGGTGGGGGACGACCCGGGCAGCTGCTGTGCCGCCCGCGGTGACTCAGCGGAATCACCGCTAGTAGGCCCGGTGGCTCTGTCTAAAGGAGGCTCGCCCTTAGACCCCGTCAAGTTAAAAACCCAAACTGGAATGGAGGGTAGAGATACTGTACAACTTTGTGAAGCTGCTGAAAACACTGAATTGGGCGCATGGAAGGGTGAATTTGATGCCGTGTGACATTCCTCAGTAATGCCGTTATTAAAAACCAAACACCCTCAGTGCATCACTTTTAGATAGCTGAAGATTAAGTAGGGATAAATCTAGAATCCCAAAATAGTCTTAACCTGAATTTGTTCTCCAAGATGACCTGTGGCCCCTGCATCCAACCCTCTCTGCT
The DNA here is from genome assembly GCF_004126475.2 of Phyllostomus discolor. Lineage (NCBI taxonomy): Eukaryota > Metazoa > Chordata > Mammalia > Chiroptera > Phyllostomidae > Phyllostomus > Phyllostomus discolor. The sequence continues at coordinate 91,449,799 of NC_040910.2, forward strand.
CTGGCTCCTCTCCGTGCGCGGCACGGGCCTCACGGTGCGTGCGTGGGGGTGGGAAACAGGCTTCCTCCCAGTTATAGGAACTGAGCTTCAGGCATCTCCAGGTGTTAACTCATCTAATTCACATGACTGCCTCCACTGTTACGCACGCTTCTACAGGCGGGGAAACTGAGGCCCACGGAGCCTGGGTGAGTTGCTCGAGGTCGAACAGCGGGCATGTCAGGGATTCAGGTCTTGGGACCCAGGCAGCCTGGCATGGGAATCTGACCTCCGTAAGCCAACTGATACCACGATTAAATCAAGCAGTGACTGAAATACCAGTTTAGGAATATCTTTGAAAACTTTCCCTTTGTGTTTACATTCTGTTCTTTAATGCTTATGGTCCAACCTTTGTACTTTAAGATGTAAAGACGAGTGAAAGGGCAGGCGTAAGGTCTCCTGAGCTGAGGTGAAGTCCGGGGCCAAGGTCATCGGGAAATCCCTGTACTCAGGGAGCAGGGAGCCACGTTGTCCCGAAAGGAAGAGAAAGGGCCCTGGGGGCCTAAATCAACACCCTTGAGGCCGGGTCTCGGCAACTCTGGTGCTTCCGATGCTCTCCACTAACTGCGGTCCCCACTGAGAGCGTCTGAGGAGCTGCACTTCCTTTGGCCGCGTGTCTTCTCTCCTGCAGCGCACCTCCCCCCCCCCCCCCCCCCCCCCAGCCGGCACCCAGCACAGGGACGTCCTCGGTGATTCTGGCTGGAAGGAAGCACGGCAGACCTCAGAGGAGCTCTCAAGTGTGAGCTTGTGGTCATGTCACATCACATCACGGTGTACCACAGTGTTCAGGAACCACATCTGAATAATAGTAAGACCCAGATTTCAAGCAGAACTGCCAAATCAAGTGGAGAGAAGATAAAGGAGCCCACAGAGAGGGAAGATTTATGTTGAGGGGGAGAAGCTGGAGTAATCCTGGGCCTCCATCCAAACAGAACAATCGACAATGGTGAGGCAGGGTGGGTGGAGGCTGCTCTGGGGGAGGTGGTGCTCCGGGGCCCCCAGGACGGGCCAGCGGGTCGTGGCTGATGTCAGCGGGCAGTGCCCGTCATGGGAAAACTCCCAGACTGGGTCTGAGAGGACACTCTGGTTTGAAGCTTCAGGTTTCTGTTTTGATTTTCGCACCGAAGGCTTCTCTCCTGCTCTGTAACCGCTGGGGTGGCCGCATAGGTCTGAGGCATCTGTCAGGGGCAGAGCTCATGCTTGGGTGGCCTTTGTTTTCCCAAACTACAGCAGTTTCCCCTCGAACCCCCTTCCTGGTGAGTTTTTGGCGTTAGCCTCCAAGGAGGGCAGAGCTGTCACGTGACACAGGCGGGCTGCTGAGCCTCTGTCCCGCTCAGGGACCACCCATGTCCCTGGTCACCACGTTAATTCTGCCTGAGATCAATTCCTCGATCTCAGAGCACTAAATGGGTAAGGGGGAGTCTCTTCTGATGTCAAAGCCAAGGAAACAGAGAAAAAAATTGCTTTTCTTGGACAAACCACTCTTAATCCCGAGAAGGGGGTATATGTGGAGAGAATCTATTCTTTTAGAAAAGTGGTTCATACTCATTATTTAAAAATTAAATAGACAATGTGAAAGAGGAAAGCAAACTAGCCACTGTTAACATTTTAGGGACCTTCCTTGCAGACGCCTCTGCTATGCATGTAATTTTCCCTGAACCAGTTGTTCTGTAGCCTACTTAATTCACTTGATAACATGCTGCTATGAATCAGCTGTACCTTAATTTCTGGCTGATCTTCAGTGGATGTAATTTGTTGTGTCTCTGCCCTCCAGATAGAGCAGGCCGCAAATGGTCTACAGACCAACACACCATTACACTTAAACTGTGCTGGGGCGGGGGCGCTTACAGTGGTTTAGCCATCCACGATTTCCCCTTCATAGGAGTGAGTATTTCTGCAGCCCGACACTGTCTGCACGTTATATTGCATTTAATCCTCACAACAATCTACGTGAGGTAAGGAATGCCATTATCCCCACTTTATGCATTGACGCTGCTGCCCGGGCTGAGGGAGGACGCACAGGCCTTGAACTTGTAGTCCTCACCTTCAGCTGGACGCTGGGCGGGTCTTTGGACACCTCCGGCACCAAATCCTGAAGCCCTACCCTGAAGCCCTAATGTGCGAGGAGTCACCCCAACTACACCTTTGTGAGGTGCATGAGCATCTCAGTGCCATTATGCAGCAGGGAAACTGAGGGACAGAGAGGCAGAGGGACCTCACATGGGTGTCGAGATAGAGGCGGATTGTGGGGGGACAGAGTCTGGTGTTGGGTGATTTGCTGGCTAGCTTAGCCGAGAAATGGGGAGTCTTTTGTGAGGAAGTGCCAGAAATGGCTGTGGGCGGGCAGAGCGATGTCGGGGACATGAAGACACTGGATGGAGTGAAGAAACTATCTTGGGGGAAAAAAATTTCAGCACAACTTTGGAGCCAGGTATAATCCAGGTGTACAACTATCTGGATCAATTGACACTGACACATCAGAAATTTGAAACAGTGAGCAACAGAAAAATCAAATCCAAGGGCGCACATTTAGTGTCTGGGCCCCCAGAACATATTTCAGGAAAGTCCCAGGCAGCCTCTGTTCATTGCAAAATGTCCATTACCCAGTAGAAAGGCCTGGATAACATTTCTGTTCAGAAACAAAAATCACAGGCGCAGATGGACAGATAGGAGAAAGAGCAGATGAAAGTAAGAGCTGTCAAGCCTGGCTGGTATGGCTCAGTGGATTGAGCACTGGCCTGTGAACCACAGGGTTGCCAGTTCGATTCCCAGTCAGGACACATGCCTGGGTTGTGGGCCAGGTCCCCAGTAGGGGGTGTGTGAGAGAGGCAACTACATGTTGATGTTTCTCTCCCTTTTTTCCTCCCTCTTTTCCCCTCTCTCTCTTAAAAAAAAAAAAAGCCACCAGGAAAGAAGTAGGGAGAACTTAGACACTAACAGGAAGTGACATTCTACTTGGAACAGGCAGTTGTTTATTTTCTCCAGTTCTAGCTGGATACTCCGCTCGGTCCAGACATCTGATGATGAATGGGCCTCCTTAGTCAGACTCCTGCCTCAGCAGCACTGCAGGCGCTGGGAGGCCTCCCAGAGGCACCCTCGGGGCCCTTGCCAAAGAGCATTATGGGTTCTCAGGAGCACCTGCTCCTCCATCAGTCTGTTACTGGGCTGATTAATAGCACTTAGGCTGCTGCCTTCTTAAGGCACTTGGAGAAACCTGCACGGCCCACCCTCAGAGCAGGGGCTGGGGAGGCACCCTCCATGCTGCCCTCTCCGTCCTGGTTTGCTTCCCCTTGGAGCTGGGGCCCTCCCATGGAGCAGGGCCCCATGATCTGGAGAGGCCATGTCTGTGTCTCCCCCACGGGTGGCTGAGAGGCCACTCGCCCCCACTCCTTTTGTGGAGTGTGCCAAGTCCGGCCTTGTTAGTTGGATGAGTGGCCAGACTCCCTGAGCCCTTAGCTTCCAAGGTGTAGGTTTGGCTCCAAGTCTTCCTGAGGGACCCTTGTTCCTGGTCCAGATCGCCCCACGCATTTGGGCGGCAAGGATGCCTGGTGTGCAGTCAAAAGTCCTGAGGTCGATGCTTAGTGGGGACGGCTCACTAGCTGGTCAATGCTGGGCTAGTCCCTTGGATTGTCATTTGTAACATGGGTATGATGACACCTGCCTCACAGGGTGGCTGTGAGGGTCACTGAGAAATGCACGAGACAGCACTTTAGAGAACTTCAGTGTCCTAGACTGATGGAAGGGACCGTTGTGATGACAGGTGAGTTATGAGCAAGGAGAAGATGCCTGAAGACGGGGAAGGGGAGGCTTAACCTGAAGGGATAATATTTGGGGCCAAGACAAGTGCCCTTGTGCCTCTGCCCCGAGGGAAGGGGAGTACGGGCGAGGAGGAGAGATGGGCGGCTGTGGGACAGCCGGTGGAGAGACGTGAGGGGTCCTTCTGGGAAGGTCTCGGAAGCGCTGGTGCCCAGACAAAGCGATGGGCAGCTACAGACAGGGTGTGTAAGGTGATATGGGGAGGGGCAGGGGCCCCGAAAGGCTGGCACACAGTCTCCACTTGCTGGGCACACGCCCAGGAGCAGGGAGGGAGGCGGGGGTTGGAGGGGCCACAAGGAGTGGCCAGAAATGGGCTCTTTCGGCCATGCCGTTTCATTAGATGGGAACAACAGGAAGAAGTGGAGGGAAGAGGAGAATTAGGAAGGGAGGGCGGTAGTGTTTAAGATGTTTTCATCTCTATTTTTTGAGTCTGAGGGCACCCTCTGGAGGACGTGGGGGCGGGGGGGTGGCGAGAGCCGAGTGCTAATCAGCACTTGTCCCCCGGTAATGACCGACTTGGGCGCAGCAGGGGCTCGGGAGACGGAACACAAACAGTGTCCTTTGAACACACACAGGAAAGGCCACCCCAGACCAAGCATGCCATCCCTGAGTCTCTCTCTGACAGAGGTGCCCAGGCATCAGGGCCAGAGGCGACGACAGTGCAGTCTGGGGGTGTGGGGCGCATGCTGGGGCCAGGCTGCCTGGGTTCCGCTCTGCATTCCTTCCTACTCGCCGGGTGGCCTTAGGGGACTCACTCAGCCTCTCAGGGTCTCCAGTGCCTCGTCCATAAAATGTGGGGACTCAATGATTAGTGCAGGTCGAGGGCTCAGAACTGGCACCGGCTCCCGGTAAACACGACACACGTGTCAGCTGTGGTTGTTATCGTGACAACCGTATCATCCATTCATTTAGCCGAACCTTTCTGTTTCCTGTTTGTGTTTTCAGACTGAACAGCTTCTCAGGGCACAGAGCTGCACCCGGCTTTGGATCCAACGACACGTGGTGCCCGTTGGCCTTCCCGATGCAGCCGCTGGCCAGGCAGGGCAGATGGCGTGCCCAGTGAGCTCATCCCCTGGTCCCGTGACGCCTGGAGACAGGGCCAGAACCGTGTCCCGGGGCACCCTGCGTGTAGCCGAGCCCTTTGTACGGACCCTGGGGGAGAGACACCCTGGCAGGGAGAGAGGTCCACTCTGTGCCACCGAGTGAGAAGAGCAGTTTTGGAGATGTGCACGCACAGAATTTTTATAAAAAGAAAATAACGTATATAGGATGTGTGCAGAACAGAGGTTTTCTGTGGGAAGGAAAGTAGAATTATGGAGACTTCCTCTTGTTAGTGTCTACTTTTTTGTTTTATTAAACTGTTTGATAAACATGGATTAAGAGCAATAAATACACTCCCACTTTGGCAAAACAAAACACCTTGTAATGAAGCCATAGGTTTGCCCCACGGTGCGACACTCCTTTTACTCACAGTGTGAACTGCCTGCCGCCACCGCCCGGTGGACAAGGCAGCCAAGACACTCGGCATTGACTCTAGGTGTCGGGGCCACTCTGTGATCAGTCACAGAGACAGCGGTTGCTTACGGTGACAGTCTGCGTGCGTGATTCTTACCTGGGACCGTAGGAACACCACCCGAGGTACCTGATGGGGACGATGCCTATGGAAGCAGGGGCGTGCTGGGTGGGAAAGGGTGACCTGCTAACAGCCGAGTGCAGCCGTGCAGGTGCACGTTCAATGGAGAGAGCCACGGAGACCTGGACGCGGCTCTCTGATGTCACAGATCCCCCTGCAGTGTGATTCCGTGAGGTCTAGTTGGCAGGGGGGGGGGGTGTCTCGAAACACTACAGAGAGCTGCAGTTGTAGCAAAAGGAGACTCAAAATTACATTTTTTTTTGCTACATCTAAAAAGATGGATGTCCTTGAATCTCCCCAAGGCAAAGGGTTGGGGTCTCCCAGAGCTCAGTGTGTGCAGAGGCCGTGAGAGGCTTGTGCACACCCACCAAGTGTCTCCGTGAACCGGGAAGCCACACTCCCTCACTTCCGAAGGATTCACCGCAGTCGCCCGGACCCCACCTCTGTGGCTCTGGGCTGGAAACGCAGGCATTCCTGGAGACATGAGTAGGAACCAAATCCCCTCCGCGTCCTCCCTCCCCTCCACACCTGGTCCAGTCTTTACTGTTGTACCTGCCACTTCCTACTCCAATTGACCCCATTAGTCTCCCTATTGGACTGGAAGCTCCTTGAGGGGGGCGGAGCCTATTTTTAGCCACTGCAAACAGCTCAGTGCTGTGCTTGGTGTGGGCTAGGTGCTCAATATACCTTCACGAACGAACGAATGAAAGGATGCAGGTTAACGGAAAGCCACTCATACTTTGAGTGACATGTGCTAACTGCCATACTCTTTCTCGCTTCCAGACACGCTGGTTTCCCCGCCAGGGAAGCCGCCTCCTCGACTTTCCCTCCTCTTTGTCTGGCTAACTCCTACTCCGGCTCCGGGCTTTATCACAGCAGTCATTGCTTCTAGCAGCCCTTCCACCTGCCAAATCCCCTCACATGGGCCCCTGATGAACACCGGTGGCACGGTGCTGCAATTCTCCGGTTACTGGTCCCTGGGACTGGAATGTTAATGCTGTGAAGTGGTGAAGACAGCACCGTGTCTTCAGCACTTGGCCCCAGGCCCGGCGTGAGGCCGGCCCGCCATTGCTGCTGCTGAGCCAGGGAGGGTGTGGAGCGGGGAGACGGCTTTTGGTGGGATGGAAGAGGAGCTGTGGCAGCATCACTCACTGACGCTTCCCAAGCCCAGAGTTCAGAGTCTATTTCAAACCGACAGCCAGCCTGTCTCCTGTGTGGGCCTCCCTGTTCTCTGTGTACTCAGGTGGCCCGCGTGGCTCTCGCAGCCGCCTGGGCGTTCAGGAACACACCTGGGATTAGCCTGAAACAGGAGCCACCATTGGGAGCCATGCAGAGGTGGGTAGTTAACGATGCTATGGCAGGAGGACCTTCTTCCAATCAAAAGACAGAATCTGGTTAATGAAGAGCAATGCTTTGTGCTTAAAAGGCACAAATTCAGACCCATCCATTAGTTGCTTCGATTAGGGTCACTTCTAAATCAAAGTTGCCAAGCCCAGGATGTCGGAAGCATCTATTATTAAAAGACGGAGAGAGAAAAGTGGACTCTTAAGTGAGAGCCTCGCCAATCAGCACGCGCTGGGAGGTAGCTTTGGGAGCTGTTTCAGAGACGTCAGCTGTGTGATAAATACAGTTTACAGCAGCTTTCTGGGCACAGCGTGCATTACTGACGCCGTGCTCAGGGGCTGTGTGTGTGCCGTGCCCCTGCGTGTGCACGTGTGCCCTCCAGTCCCGAAGGCGGCCCCAGGGCACCTGTGGGCAGGAGGGCAGGCCAGGCAGGGAGAGGATGACGTACACAGGATGGAGCGATCGCACTGGCCCAGCCCTGGCGGAGCAGCTGGGGGGACCTCAGGGACCAGGGCAGTGAGCAGACTGTGAGGACGGCATGTACCAGCCCCACCAGGGACCCATGAAAAGGAGCAGATGCGGCCGCTGCCCTTGGACCTGTTCGGTCTGGCCAGGGAGGGCACAGGCGAACACTGGATGACAGAGGGGTAACGTCAGAGCCAAGTGAGCCCAGGGCCAGCTCCATTTGTGGAATGCAGCCTCCCAAGCGCTCCAGGCTGGACAAAGGGATGGAGGGCGTGCTCCCTGCCCTCTCAGGGTTTGGTCTGACAGGGGAGACAAAGGGATAAACACATTCCAAGGCCACAGGAGAGAAGAGAGAAAGCAGACTGGCTCGTGTGCCCACAGTCTCTGGCTCAGCGAGCTGAGTACGGACTAGGCACTAGGGTCAAAGGCTGAAGCAGCTGAAAGGAGGGGGGTGAAGATGGCTGGAGAAGGCTCTGGTGAGAGCCTTGAAGGGAGGGCAGGCGTGGAGGGACACGCTCCTTCCTCTAGGCTGGAGAGGTGCAGTGAGAAGGTCATTGTCAGACCAAGGGGTCATCAGTGGTTAAAGAGGTGATGGTTGAGAGACCAGACGTTCTGGGGAGTCCAAATCAGAGTGATGCAAAGCCAGGTGTCAGCTAAAAGCCCTGAGATGATGTCAGGGGAACAGCTCTCTAAGCAGCCAGAGCGGCCAACAGGCTCTCTCTGGGACGGTCCTGTGTGCTGGGCACGCACAAAGAAAGACAAGCCTGCAGCCTGGGGCCTGTGGCGGAACTGGATTCCTGCACAGTCCAAATCCCCGCACCACCTGAGTTCTGAGGGGATGGGGCAGCGAGTGGGCTGGCTCTGGCTGTGTGCCCACCTCTGGTTGTCTTTCCAGGGTGACCCTCAGACCCTCGGCGGATTACATAAGTAAGCTGCAGAGAGGTCCTGGCCAGAGCTTCCTCCTTACACAGGGCTGCTGCAGCCTGCAGCGTTGTGAGATGAATGGGAAGGGAAGGAGGGCGATGGTTGGGGTAGGGGGTCGAGGGAGGAGACAGCATCCCAGCTCCCAAGAGGGGGACACCCTGATCCCCGAGGGAATGGCGAGGCCCCTTTGGAGGGGCAATGCTCAGCACACAGTTAGCTGTCCAAGTCAGCTGACCCCGCCACAGCCAGTTGTCGAATTCCAGTGCTGGGCTCTCGGATGCAGCAACCTTCCCCAGAGAGGGCTGCCCTGGAAGTCTGTGGGCAGTTACCTTCTGGTGCCGCTTAGGCTCTTCCAGCCAGAGAAGGATAAAAACACATACAACTATCTAAACAGAATTCCCTTTGTTCTTCCCAGTTATTAGCCAGTGGTTGTTAACTAGTTGGTAGGAACAATGGTCCTTTTAAGAGGGAAAAAGTCAAAAAGGCCTTGGCCTCAGGGTTGACCTCCTGTCTGTTGGGGAAAGGAGTATCCCACTCTGCAGAGGGGGCAACAGAGAGGCTAAGCAAGTCGCCCAAAGTCACGCAGCTAGTCCACAGCGACGGAGAATGAGAAATTAGCTTCCACCTCCTAGAGCAGAGAGCGCCTTGGGCTGCGCCGCAGTCTCGGAAAGCAGGTTTCTGTTTTCCAGAGGACTGGTGCCTTCACGACAGCCTGGTGATGTGCTCAAGTCCATCCTGCTCACGTGCTGCCCACGGCCTCTCGCCAGGGGACACCGGCAAGTGCAGGTCTAGTGGCCGAGGAGCCGGCAGAATGCACACTCTCGCCTGAATGGCTGATGATTTCATTTGGGAAACTGTCCAAGAAAATTTTCTTTAAAGTTAAATTAAAACCCACAGCATAAACTGCTCTCTGAAGAAAGAATAAACACACACGTCGTTTAGATCCAACATGTCCTGATGACCACTAATGATCACAGTAAAGCAATAAGCCACGAACGCCAGCTATAAACCATTGGTGGAAGCCTCTTCCTGAACTCGGAGTAAACCGATTGGAAGCGGCCAGAGGTGATGTCATTCCTCCTGAGAAAACCTGCTAGAATTAGTTCAGACCAACGGCTCACTTCAACATCCTCAAACCTAACATTTTATTGCTTATCTGTTATTGCTTTTAAAGGAAGAAATGTAACAGCAACTTTCCATCAGAAAACATTACAGAGTGCAGAGACATTTGGGAGCACTGGGAGAGTCGGTCTGTCAGCCCTTGAACCCGGAGCTGCTTGCTGCTTCCTGTCCAGGATGAAGGCCAAGGGACCTGGGGCCCAGCAAGTGGCCTGGCCTCCGCTTCCTCAGTCCTAGGAGGACTGCAGAGATGCCCTACAGCCCCCCCCCCCCCAGCTCCATCAGGACGAGGGCCCGGAGCACAGTGAGGTGGGCACCGGGAGGAGGGAGGAGGGAGCCCCGCGGTGAGCGGGGTGGGGAAGGGGCAGACTGTCCGTGGAGATCCAATGACAGTGATAAAAGAACGGAAGTCAGCCTGCTGTCTCCAAGCACCACGTGCCAGCCGTCGCCAACAAAGTCAGCGATACCACACTCCTCCCTGAAAAGTATTTTCTTGATCTCAGTCATACACAATTGGTGCTGTTGCTGTTGAGTGTTAATACAAATGTAGGTTAGCACTTTATTAATGTATCATTTAGCACAGAAAAACATGTCCTCCAGCAACCCTTGTTTCTCCATCGGGGTTACTGGAGAACTCCCAGTGACGTAGTGGGCCCCAACAAGTGTAGCAGCAGCTACACGTGGTTGTTTCAAGACAAAGTTCCTAAGCAAGAAGATAAAGTGGCACGTGAGTGATGTGATCCAGTAGTTGCTCAATTACAGGCAACCTTTGCAGATGTCTCACTTTCATTCCAGTTCACTTATTAGTGACCGAACAATGATTTACATAAACCATTACATCAGGCTGCAACCAATGAATCAAAACTCAGTAGATGTAAAAACTACTTAGTAGATAGCTGTGCTTTTTTCTTTTGTACTATAATATTTACTTTTATTTTTTCTAAAGAATTTATTAATTTATCTTTAGAGAGAGGGGAGGGGAGGGAGAACAAGAGGGACAGGAACGGTCAGCTGCCTCTCACACATGCCCCAACAGGGCACCGAACCCACAACCCTGGCAGGCGCCCTGGCCGGGGCTCCAGCTAGCCATCTTTTGCTTTGCAGGGCAATGTCCGACGAGCTGAGCCACACCAGTCAGGACTTAGTTTTCTTTTTAAAAAATTGTGGAATAACTATATGCATCGAGTTCGAGGAAATAAACATTTTATTATATGTTTTTTTTCTGGCTATTATTATGATCATTTTATTTCATGATTATTTCTGAAAAAAATTTTGTCACATAGAGGAGGGGACTGTGAAATGACCGGTGTCAAGTGGCGTGGCACCACTGTCCTGCGAGGTGTCCTGTGAGCCAGCCCCTTCAGTCATCAGCTAGTCCCAGCCCTCCACAGACCCGGAAGGGAACGAAGACGGATTCCACCCCAGACAAGCAGTGTCCCTGTCGTGCCCATGACACTCTCTCCACCTTCCGTCTCACACGGCAGCCACCGTGACAGTGAACTCCAGAATGTGAAGCTCGGTGGCATGCAGGTTCGTGAGGACTTCTCAGGGCCAGGGATGAGAGATCCTTGCCGGGCTGGCAGAGGGTGGTGCTCCTGGCAGGATCTGGCCCTTCCCAGCCAGGAACCAGAGGCCGGTCCTCCCAGCAGCCAAGCCTGTGGTCCCTGCAGCCCTGACCTACTTCCCGGCCTTCCGGTGGGGGATCTGGCAACGGTGACGCAGCAAAATTAAGCAAATTTGGAGTGAGCCTGTGCTAGAAAATCTGTTCAGTGTTCACCTTTTTCTAGGGATGGGAGGCAGGTAATACAGATAGAGGAAGAGTTTTATCTTGGAAATGTAAAAATTAACCAGGGGTAGCAAAAAGAACACGGGCTTTGGGGCTGAAATCTGAGTTCAAATTTTGGTTCTGCAATTTACTGGCTGCCTGATCTTGAGCAAGTGACTCAGCCATTCTGATCCTCAGTTTCCTTGCCCTTGTGAAGGCACCCAGTAAGGGATATGGTCCACAACCAAGTGAGACAAGTGTCACAGGGGGAGGACAGTGGGTCACAGGAGCGTGAGACAGGCACTTGTGTAGTATGGGAGCTGGAGAACCCTTCCCAGAGGGAGGGATGCTTACGCTGAGATGTGAAGAAGTGAAGTCAGCAAGGTGAAAGGGAGGGCGTGGGAAAGAACCTTCCACATGGAGGGGATAGCTTATACAAAGGCCCCAAACCGAGACATCATAGAGTATTTTCTCAGACCTCAAAGATGGCCCCAAAGGCTGGAAGATTAGGGCAGCTGTGGTGCCAGATGTGTGAAACCACTGGCATTTGGGACTTGCTTGTTACTGCAGCACAGACCTGAGCTTGCTGACTAACACAAGTGGTTATAGTAGACAGATAGAGGACTGATGGGCCTGTTAGGAGGAAATAGAGGCTGCACAAGTGTTGACAACACTTTAAAACACACTTGGCTGGGGAGAGGAGGAGAGAGCTGGGGTGGTGGACTGAAGGGGGCATTTGTTTTGTTTTAAAGAGGGGAACCATTTTAACCTCCTGTATGCTGACAGGAAGGAGTCAGGAGAGGAGAGGAGAGGACAGAAAGAGATGGGGAAAAGAAAAGCTAAGTAAGCTTGCAGAACAGAGAAAGGGGTGGAGGGAAGGAATCAGGAGTGTGGGGTGGGGGAGGGCCTGGCCTCAGCAGAGTTCCCCAAGAGCTGCTGGGAGAGGCGCCCGAAGTGCAGCATACTCTGGCCAGGACAAAACAGGGCTGAACCAGCACCTGAGATGCCTGGGACCTCCCACAGGGGCCAGGGAGCAAAGCACCTTGAACCTTGGGGTCTGGACATTTGCTTCTTCCTTCCCAAGACTCCCAAATCTCAATAACAACAGGAAACAAATTAAATTGTCAAATTACATTGATTCTATTTCTAGCATCCCAGACAAGGAGAGCTCAGGGGGGTCCTGGAACTCCCCCTCCCCCATTTTTTACTTTGATATTTTTCAAAGCTACAGGAGAGTTGCATGAATAATATAAGCACACCTATACAGTCTTCTAGATTTATCAACCATTCGTACTTGTAACATTTGTTTTCTCTCTGTATGTATATATATAATTATATATAACTGCATTGTAAACTTAATATTTTTCTTGGTACAAAAGCAACATAATAAATTCACCCTGTGTTCAGTCTCACAGGTTTTCTTAGGATAGTCTGAGCTTACACTGATCCTCTGCGGACTGGCTCTAACCTAATCTGAGCCCCAGATGCAGGCAGTTACGAAGATGCTGGAAGAAGAGTCAGGTGTATTAAATACCCCTCCCCCAGCTTTGCCCAGGAACAGGGAGCAACAGCGCCCTAGGAAACAGCAGGGCCCTTCATGCTGCGTCTCTGCCAGGAGCCAGCCGACAAAGAGTGGACCTCCGCTACAGAGATGAAAGGTAGGGAACGTGCGGTCACTGGGGGGGGATGCTTTTCCAGAAGCAACCCCTGGCTGTCCAGACGGGCAGGAGCAGCCCCTGTTGGCTGAGATGGGCTGAGTGGGGCCGGCGGGGAGGCTGTGGGCACACACAGGCGTGTGCGTGTGATGACGTGTGTGATGAAACTGATGCGTCAGGCCCTGCAGCTCCCCAGCATCTGCAAGGCCGGGGAGGGCAGACATGACCTCACAGGCACGGAGTTAAAAAGCCAGGTGAAGTTGCAGAACTCTGGGGTCTTTGTCCTGCTTTTGGCACTGCTTTTTGGTCTTCTGTGACTTCGAAGCAAAAGTGACAGGTAGGCAGACAGGAAGAGTGGAAGTGGAGGAGGCTGGGAAGCTGATACGCGCTCCTCCGCCCCCCAGGACCCCTGCTGAGGCTGATGAACCAAACAAAGGAGCTTGGGAGTCACAGGTGACTTAAACTCACTTGCACTGAAATGGGCTTTGGAGACTCCAGACGTGGGACACCTGAGGGGGTGGTGAGGAGGAGGCTGTGTCTTGGTTTCCCCATCTCGGTCTGGGGGTTGCTCTCTCTCCTCTTGGTGCAGACATACTGAGGCCCATCTCACTTTTGTGAGCAGAGCTATGGTTAGATTCCAAGGGAGACAGGGCTTGGAGGTGCAAAATGAAGGGCTTGTGAAATCCACCAAGAAGGAATTTAAAGTTCTTTTCTTTTAAATCCAAACACTTAACTAGCACTTGGTACATGCAAGTCTCTTTTCTAAACATTTACAGATGTTGGTTCATTTAATCCTCCCCACAACCCTACGAGGTAGCTTTATCATTGTCCTGATTTTACACACGAGGAAACACATGTGCAGAGAGGTTGAGCAACTTGCCCAAGTTCCCACCGCTAGGTCACGGCCAAGCTGGGATTTGAACCCAGGCACCTGGCTCGTGTGTGCAGAAAACCTTACTGCCAATGAAACTGCAAGACAAATTGTCTTAAGGCAACTAACCCTCACAGAGATAAGAGCTGAGAGTGCTATTTCCCACTGGTTTGTACTGTTAAAGAAGGGAGCCATCACTAAAGCCAAAGTGAGTAGGTCAAGTCCATGCGGTGGTGACACTGGCTGAGTCACTGAGGGGCTGTGGTCTCTCCTCCTGTGCTGCTGCAGTGAGAAAGATGCTGATGAGATTTCAAGGGAGGAACCCAGAACCACACAGAGCCCGGAGGGCTGGCTGGCTGGCTGGCTCCAGGCATTCCCTACTGCCCATGGGTACGTCCGGGAGAGCCAGATCACAGCAGGCGACACCTCCCTGGGCATGTCTAGTGCCCTTGAATCAGGAGGAAATTCTGTGGGGCTTCTGGGCTAAACCAGACAAGGAGCAGCCACTGTTGATCTGGTGATGGCCAGCCTGAGGTGGGGGTCCTCCCTGCCCTAGGCTCCCCTCATACATCATCTAGACCCTGCACCCCTTTCCCTGCTACCACATCTAGTTCTCTGATTCTCAAAGGCTCTCAGAAGGTGGGGGCATGTCTCCTTCAGATCTGAATCCTTCGCCTCGGGCAGCACCAAGCATGCAGAAGGGAGAGGGAGAGACTGAGTGTCATTCTGTGCCTGCTTCCAGCTGGGACCCCCACACGTGTGCCGCCTCCCCTGATCTTCACAACACCCTTTCCAGGAAGGCAGGCTGCCCCCCACTGTATAGCTAAGGACACAGAGAGGCTCCAGGAGGTTAGGGGACTTGGCTCCAGGCCGCCTGGCTGAGTGGCAGCACGGGATGCGGGAGGAGTCCTGGCTCCAGGTTCCAACACTCTGCACATGGCTCCCTGGAAGGTGCTGCTTCAGCCACAGTCGCTCTGACCTGCCCTGTGCTGACCCCTTTGATCATCTTACTTGAGTCCATTCAGGGCTGGGTTTGTTAACCCTTCTTTGCTGCTGACCCCGGAAGTATCTCCTGATGGTTTGGGGACTTGCCCTTGCTTGGTGGGAATCCAGTCCCAACGTCGGCCCATTTTTGGGCCGTGTCCCCATCCTGTTCTCGTGACTCATGATAGAAGACAACCAATGCCGGAGAAAAGGCTGCAGGTAACACCTGTTCTAGGTCTCCTCTCTTTTAAGAGAATCTTCATATGTCAGGGTGCCTCCACATAACACAATACCTTTGCTGTGCAAATGAAACTGACTCATAAAACCAGTGTGTGTTTCTTACCCAGCTAGACTCTGGGCTTCCCAAGGCCTGGGACTGATTCGGGTCCAAGGAGCCCGGTGCCTGGCACATTAAGGGCACTCAGCTGGGCATGCTGCACCCTTCCAAACTTTGAGGCATAACTGTTCGAACACTTTTGCTGGGCATTTTCATGAAACACCCCCCGTGGGAAGATGGTGACCAACAGCATCAGACAGAAGGGACCCTTCGGAACGAGTGTCAGAGCCTCCCACAGTCAGCCGGCACAGGCAGCCAGAGCGAGCACCCTGGGAGCGCCAGTCGGTCACAGGCATTCGCCAAGGGTCGTGGGCTTAGGAGCTTTGAACCTCCCTAGTGGGGGACGTGCAGTCCCTGCTCCTTACTTCTGGCAGACTGGCACTGCAATACCCCAAAGACACACCACACCCCCTCCCAGGGTTTCAAAATCCCCACCTCAGGAAGTTCCTCCTGATGTCTAGCTTGACTTCCTCCATATGGAGTTTAAACCAGACAAATGGTCCCTGAGCGTATTACTGAGTTTTAAAGTTTCTAAATGAGCAACCCACACTTGAAAATAGGGATATTTAATCAAAGTACGATTTTTGATTTATCTTGACAAGTTGGGATCATCTGGCCATGCTGGGCACACACTGCCATAAGACACTGTCGTTGGTGGGGGGTCCTCCCCAGCACCCCTGCTTTCTGGGTCTCTGGTGACACGATGCTCCTTTCAGCTCTTTGCACCTTGTCCCTTGGGGTAACAAGCAATTTATTGTCACCCATTTGACTTATCAATCCTCGAACCCCGCAGCTCTCCCTCCAGCCTGGCGGTCCCAGGCCAGGCGCCTGCTTTTCCCAGGCACGCTGTCCTCACAGGCCTGCTAGGGTGAGGAGGGGCTGTGCTCCGCGCTCTCCAGCCGGCTGGTGTGCCCCCCGGAATGCTAAGCAGCCTCCACGCTGTGACCCAGTTCGTCTTTTAGGACACACCCCCAGAATGGCTGCCAGGGCTCCGGCCCTGGGTCTGGAGAAGAGAATTTTTTTCTGCAAGGGATGTTGCAGACCCCTTCTGGGAGAGAAACTGTTGTTTTGCACCAGCTCTCAGTGAGTGACAAACACTCTATGTTTGTGCCCAAATCTAAACGGAGAAGAACATGAAGGTTTTTGTCCCAGTTCTTTTCATTATAAATCCTAGTATGAGGATGAGTGAAGGGAAATCGTCCCTAACCTCTCACTGAAGAGTCTGGGGAGGAAAGGAAGGAGTGAAAATCTCTACAATCAGGTCTTTCTCATGTTCAGATTTACTCCTCACTAACCGTTAGTGGCTTGTGCATCACGCTGCAGCTGTGCAGAGAGGCATACATTCACCACATGCTGGCCTTTTTGACGCTCATTATGAATTTAATTATTATTAAAGTATCCGCAGTGTTCTAGGTGCTAAATGGCTGATGAAGGGCAGGGTGGGATGGGATGGAGCTCGGTGCCCACAGTCAGCTGCTCCTGGAATGGCTCAGCTCTGCTGCTGGCATTCCCAGGCCTGCGGCTGGATCCTGCGGGGCCACCCCCACTGTCTTGGGGACTCCAGCTACATCCTTTGTGGGAATGGGTGTGACTGAGGAGGGTGCGTCTGCAGGTTCCCAGGCACCGGGAGGTGTTTGGAGGTGATGGGGCTTTGTGTAGCCACCCTAACCTTGCCCGAGTGCTCCAGTGCGGCATCCCAGGAGGGAGGGCAGGGGAGGGGCAAGGGGCAGAGGTGACCACTGAATGCAGGCAGGGTGTCGGAGCCACCAGGCGGAAGGTCCGAAGTTTGAGGAGAGGAGGTCCCTTTCAAGGCCCCTAAGTGACCCCCTTTCAGTTCTACAACCCGTCCTCAAAAAGTTGTGAAAGTGGAAGCACGTTTCCAGCCACTGCACACAGTCTGCCGTGACGACAGGGCGCCATAGTCAGGGCTCTGTGGTGTGACAGGGGCTAGCCATTCCCCGTGTGCTGCTGTGCTTTACACACATCACCCCTACTCCTTACAGCAGCCCTGAAACAGGGGTGCTACTATTCCCATTTTTAGATGAGGAACCAGGCTCAGAGAGGTTGAGCCACTCAACCAAGGTCACACAGCTAGGAGGTGACAGCCAAGAGCCAACCCTGGTCAGCCCTCCTCTAAGGCCAGACCCTCTCCAATACCTCTCATCCACAGTCCATGAAAGCAAGACGGGGAGGGTAAATAGCATCTCATGCCTGTTTCTTAAGTGATTAAAACAATATTTTGGGGAAAACCGTTGGAGTGGCTAAGAACTGGCCAGGCAGGTACAAGGAGAGGAGACCACGGAGCTTTTGTGCTCACGTAGCAGCTTTTGTGCTAATGGTGGCGTGGCTGACTTCGGAAAGGAAGAGGAAGGTGACTCCAGGAGGAGTAAGGGAGCAATGGCCAAAGTGGACGGAGAACGAAGGCCTCTGGAAGCAGACCACCCCAGGAGCTTCCAGGGTGCAGCGCACGGGTGGGCCGAGCAGGCTGGCGGTTCTGCAGCTCTTTCCCATACTGCCCACCCGCCCCTGGGAACTGCTCCATCACCGTGGACAAGAGAAACCTCGTTCGCCTAATGGATGTTTTCTAGTTACAATTGTGGCTTCTGCTAAGACTGAGGGGAGAGCACGTGGCTGCTCACCGAGAGGAAGGCTGTTTCTGGGAGGGACTGCGGGCCTCCTCGAGGAAAGCCAGCATTTGCTGTTAAGCGGGGTGTGTGTTTCTGCTTCAGCCAGGCTGCCTTAGTGACAGGCCACTTACCTCGACCTAAAGCCATTCTTTGACAGATTTATTTATGTTGTTTTTGCTTTCGTTTTATTTTTTTTCTCCACGAGGGCAAGCCCTAGCCACCAGTCACTGGGCAGCTCCAGCCCCCGTTTGCTCCTCTGAGGGACAACTGCTTGGCCTCAGTGCTGGTGCCTCGGCACAGGCTGACGCTGTCTTTCCGAGGCAGAGCTAACAGGCTCTGCGAGGCCAAGCGATCCCTGGGAGGAGGTGGCAGGAGAGGGCTTCTGGCAATGGGAGAAAGTGGGAATGTTCTAGAAAGCAGCTGCCGCGGGGACACATCTATAAATCTTATCATGTGTCCCAGTGACGGGCTTCTGTCATCTGCGAGACGTCAGCTTCATGTCTTGGGATCTCTCGTACTGGTGCTCCTGGCCAGGCCGCACCTAGGTTGGCCCCTTGTCAGGTGGGTCTGGGGGTTCCTCTGCACGCGCCCCAGCCATCGAAGAGAGGCCTGGCCAGGAGGTACCAGTGTGTGAGAGCCCAAGACATGGAGGTGATGTGGGCGCAGGGGAGTCTGAGTGGGGCGGCAGAGACCCATGCGAGGCCAGCTTTGCCACAAACTTGCTGTGTGACCCTGGGGAGGTCACTTCAGTTCTCTGGGCTGTTCCTCATTTCTCAAGTGGCTCCGGCCTCTGTTAACATTCAAAATTTGTCTTTAACACCCTGTGCTGGCATCTTTGTGTGAGTTTTTCTCAGAATAACCTCAGAAAGCAGGGGAGGTGTGGGGAGAAGGGGGTCCTCCCAGGACGGGAGAAGGCAGCTGAAGGGAAAGGGGGTACATTAATTCATTCTAAGGACGTCACATATTTGGGACAAATACTCCCAATACTTTCAGCTTTCTCTTCTGGCCCTGCCTTTCTCTTCCCTCCTGGCCCCGTTGTCAGAGGGCTGATGAGGCTGTGACCCTCCGTCACAAAGAAGTTGGGGTGACTCTAAGGAAGAGGAAGTTTGGGCAGGGGGTGGGACCAGGGTGGCCTCTGGGGATTCTCCCACCTCCTTGGTTCTGGGCGTCCTGGATCTGCAGACCAAGCAGAGTGACCCTTAACTTGCAAGCAGGGAGATACTCTGGCCTTGGGGTCGGGAAGCCCACACTCGTGCCATGCTGTGCCTGTCAGCCCCTCTGGAGAGAGCCCACGGGACAACCCAATAATTACAACTGAGAGGAGGCTCTCAGAGGATTGGCGGGAACCTGTCTATGTAAAGGGAAGACTAGGAGTGTCTTGTTGCTTCCCTGCATATGGGGAGTATCCCCATAGAGCAGGGGCTTGGGGCTGTGCTCTTCATCCCTCAAGGAGTGTGGGGGGTTCCGCAGGTACCCCAGGAAAGGCTGTGGAGCAGGCTGTGGAATCTGCACCTTGGAAGTTACTCCAGGAGAGACAGGCCCCTGACACGAGACAGGGCTGGGACCAGGCAGGGAGACCTGAGACACCCCCCCCCCCCCCCCCCCCCCGTCCCCATGGCTGAGGGGCCCAGGTTCTGGAATGGCAGCTTCTCTGTCTTCCCTTTCCAAACAGGAAGTGCCACCATGCAGCCTAGAGTGGCTGGAGGACGAAATGAGGTCATTAGTGTGAAAGCACTAAGAGAAAAAAATCCTGTTGAGGTTGTTTTTGACATAAAAGGATTGGGCATTAAAAATCATCAAGTGGCAGGCACACCACCCAGCCTGGCCTCGTCCACAGGGTTCTCGCTTGGAAGGCAGGTTACCAGGCATTCTGGGGACCAGGGTGGCTCATGGGGCTCATCAGGGTTGTCACAAACCACAACAAAGATTGGACACGTAAGTAACACAGTGGCCCGCCCCCCCTTGGCCTGCTACAACACCCACCCCTCCTTCCACGGGAACATTCCAAAAGGTGCCTGGTGTTCCACTCCACACTGTGTGCGTGCTCCATACACACTGCGCGTGGGCTGCTGTGAGTGCCAGTCCTACGGCTCACCTGGAAGTTTCCTTTGTCTAAGGCGGCAAACGCCCGGGCTAGCCCACAAAGGCCTGGGGACAGACCTTCTTTGCTCCCCTCTGTGAGATGAGAGGGTGAGGCCGGACCACAGCTCCCCCACCAGGCGGCGACACGCACACCTGCGTCCCTGGGGGAGCCTTTCGAGGAACCTTCTTCCAGGTACTCCCACCCTCTTCCAGTGAGCTGGGGACTGAGCATGTTCAAGAATTTGTCATTTATTTTTTTAAGAGGCAACATATACATGGTAAAAACATTAAGTAGAAAAGAATGTAGACTAAAAATGATGCCTCCTGCCCCCACCCAGCTCGCGCGGCCTCTCTGGACCAGGGCCGTCTGGTTTACTCACAGCGGCCACTCGCCGGTTTGACCACAGCCCTTTAATTATGCATGAAGTCATCTTTGCATGTTTAGCATACTCCCCAACTTTTCCCCCTGTAAACTACCTGTTTTTTCTCTTCCCAGGGACGGGTATTTTGGTAAAGCAACTGAAACAGTTCTGGGGTGTCTTAGGATCTCTGTCTGTCCTGGGTGACCCAAGGCCCCTTAAAGCTCTAACACTGTACATTCTGTGAGCGTCATTAAAGTCTGAGGGTCAGGGGACCGTCCAGATTTCAGAGAGTGATGGGAATGATGGAGACATCTGGCATCTGCTTCCATTGGAAGCCCCTCCTGGGAGCCCAGAGCCAGCACGTTTCTGCCCCATCTGCCCCCTCCCTCCATTCGAGGTCTGCTGCAAAATCCTCTCATTCAGCAACCGGAGTGGCCAGCCTGCCTGGCTTGGGTGCACAATGAAAGGGTGCGAGATTCCCTGGGGCAGCTCAGATATCAGGAAACGCACCGCAGAACCACCTGAGCTCTGTCAAGGGCGATACTTCACGTGATTTACTGGCTGGCTTGTACCTTAGCCTCGCGGTCTGCATTAATGCCTAACTCCTCCGCCCTCGCCCAGAGCTTCTGTGTTGGAGGAAGTGCTCCCATGACTGCCGAAAGAATAAATCATTAACACCTGTCTGATTGCTCCCCTTTTTGTCTAGAGGGTAGTTATTAAAGTTTAAATCGGTTCAGTTGACTGTGCTTACAAAGACTTTTAGCATAAGGAAGTCCACTTCCTGAGAGCCTCAACCAGCTTCCCTGCAAATTTCCCATGCCCCCTTCCTTGGCCCTGGGAAGCAGGGTGGCCATGAAAAGTACAGGGTGCCCAGTTACATTTGAATTTCAGATAAATGACAAGTAATTTTTTTTTTTAGCATAAGTATGTTCTAAAGATTGCATGGGTCATACTTATTGTCTTTAGTTTCCTGTAGCTTCTGTTAACAAATTACCACAGCCTGAGTGGCTTAAAACAACAGATACTATTTATTCTGTCATAGTTCTGGAGGCCAGAGGTCCAGGATCAGAATTGCTGGGCAGCACTCAGGGTGCTGGCAGGGCCGCACGCCCTCTGGAAGCGCCAGCAGAAAGGAAGGCCTTTGCTTGTCTCTGCGGCTCTGGTGGCCGTGGGCATCCGCTTCCCACCAATCTCCAGCTGCCTCGCTGTCACCTCGCCTCCTGAGTGTTTGGTCTCTGTCTGCCTCGCACTTAAAAGGACACCCGTGACTGCATTCAGGATCCACCCAGATCGTATAGTTCAGTCTCATCCCCACATCCTTAATGTAATCACACTGGCAAAGATCCTCTTCCCAAATAAGGTCACATTCACAGGTTCTGGGGATTAAGGCCCGACATCTTTGGGGGACAGGAGGTAGCATACTACACTTACACTAAAAAAAAATAGTTGTGGCTCATCTGAAGCCCCAGTTTAACTGGGTATCCCTTGTTGTAGTGAGCTAAACCGACAGCGCTCCCTGGGCTGAGCTGGCAGGGACCGAAGTGGTTTGCCTTCAGCTGCTCACCACCCTTCCGGGGGGGAGTGTAGAGACCAGACCTCAGACCCACACCTACTCATCAAGGCCTTTCATCTCTACAGCAGGGCTCATGGATGATGGTGTCACTCTGGCTCTCCCAATCTAAAGCCTTGGATTAATCTGAAGATTTACCTTTTTAAAAGATTATGGCAAATAGTGTGTGTGTTTCCATTTTTAGCATTCCAAACAGACTGTCCCTGTCAACCCTCCAAGAAAGTAGAAGGATGGCCCTGGCTAGTGTGGCTTGGTGGACTGAGCACCGGCCTGAGAACCAAAGGGTCGCTGGTTCTATTCCTAGTCAGGGCACATGCCTGGGTTGCGGGCCCAGGCCCTGGTTTGGGGGTGTGTGAGAGGCAACTACCAATTGATGTTTTTCTCCCTCCATTCCCGTCTCTCTAAAAGTAAGTAAATAAAATCTTGAAAAAAAAAGTAGAAGGATGAACAAATATGCAATGTACCTGTTTCTCTTTCTGTTGCCAGGTCTCTTTTAAAGAAGTCCTTGATTTTTTTTTTTAGATACAATTTTATTTATTTATTGTTAGAGAGAGGAGAGGGAAGGAGAAATAGAGGAAAAAAAAACATCAATGTGTGGTTGCCTCTCATGTGCGCCCAACTGGGGACCTGGCCCACAACCCAGGCATGTGCTCTGGCTGGGAATCAAACCAGTGACCCTTTGGTTTGCAGGTCGGCACTCAGTCCACTGAGTCACACCAGCCAGGGCAAAAAGTCCTTAATTTTTAATCAGTATTGAATTTGCTCGCCCATTCATTCATTCACTAAGCGATCACTGAGTGTTTATGCTGCGCCATGTGCCGTGCCAGGCACTGAGGATGCCCGGATGAATAAAACATCGCCCAGCAGATGGATACACTGGGGAGCCTGGTTCTCTGGGAAGCCCAAGAAGTAGAATCAGACAAAGTTTGAAAATTAAACACAAAAGAATGGGTGCTAGTAATGTGAAAGCAGGACATTTTAATCAATTTGCTTGAAAACTAATAGTGTAGAGAGAAACACAGTTAATTTACTAATTATCTTTAAATTTTAGGAATCAGTTTTAAGCCTTTCATTATGGAAAAATAACTTGTATTACAAGATGTGTTACTTAGCCAGGTCTGCCTTAACGTGATGTTTTTTCCTCTTTCTGCGTCTTCTAGACCCCCTGGAAACAGGGGTGATGGTGAGGCAAGCCCCCTGTCCCAGAGTCACACTCTGAGCCCCTACTCTGCTCTGGATGTGGTAGGGCAAGCCCACAGGTCCCGCCAGCGTGGGGCCGCTTGCACGCGGGATTTCTCCCTGCATCCCTGCACCTGCGGCTGCCTCCTGCTCTCTTTAGTCGGGCTCACGGAACACTTTTTGGCACAAATTATGCCCATCCCTCCAAACACATCTTAAGCCAAATAGAATTTTCTTTAAGAGTAAAAAGCAATCTGTTCATTTTTGTATCCTAACGCACAAGTCCTCAAGCTGAAATTCCAAGTCTCTGCTCTATCAAAACAAACAAACACACAAACAACTTTTCCTTCATCCTTGGGGGAGAAAAGCAGCGTCTCCTCTCTCCCCTTGTACAGGCACTGGCAGTTCAACAAGCGGTAGGGTCCCTCAGGCTAAAGCAATGAATGGAAAAGCCAGGGTGGGGCTTGTTGTGGAGAGCAGCAGCCCAGGCTTGAGAAGCAGAAGTCCTGGGTTCAAATCCTCCATCAGCCTCAAAGTGGCCATGTGATTTCAGATGCCCCTGAACTTTCCCAGACCCTGTGTAATCTCTCAGAACCTCAGTTCCTAACCTGTAAAAGAGAAAAGAGTCTGAACTCACAGGCTCACATCAAGAATTAAATGAGATAAAAAATAAAAAAATCAAATGAGATAATGTAGACAGTAAAGTTTTATCTCCTTAGTAATTCGGGGAATGGGGAGACTTCCCAGCACCCTGAAATCACATCATGCAGGCCACCCAGCGGTGAGACCCTCCCCGTGCTTATGGGTTTAAAGTGTTCCCACACCATACCTCTCTCCCAGACGCGAAAGGCTGATGGCCAAATAAGTGTTAAAATGGCTCAGATATTTAATTGACAACTCCTTACTGAGTCCAAAGTAGAACAATATTAGTGTATCCGGAAAGCCAGGCTGTCCCCAAGTGTCCTTTGCAAACTTTGGGCACCCCAGGGACAGGGTTTGTTCCTCTAGCAGGGGTGTCCAGCCTTTTGGCGTCTCTGGGCTGCACTGGAAGAAGAATTGTCATCTTGGGCCACACATTAAATACGTTGCGACATGTAATCACAAAAAAATGCAGTATTTTAAGTAAATTTACGATTTTGTGCTGGGCCGCATTCATAGCCTGTGGGCCGAGGGTTGGACCCCTGCTCCAGAAGGTGGCAATCCCAGCAGCCTCCATCTCGAAGTCTCAGTGACATAGGGCCTGGTGTCTATGATGTGGCCATAGTCTTTGACGATGAGGTCCCTGCGCCCAGGGGCTCAGATGTGACCAGCATGCCCATGGTTGTCCATCTGATTTGACTGGGAGCTGCCCTGGCCCAGAGCACACAGGGGGTATGTTGGGTCCAGGGCTGTGTGCAGAGGGGGCCCCGCCCCGCAGCCCCGCCCATATCCAGGGAGCTAATCAGGCCAAGACCAGCCATGTTCCTCCCAGTGGCTCCATCTTCCAGTTTGAGGTGCTTTTAAGAATTTTCTTGAAGAACTACTTAGTATTCAGCCTGAATATAATTTACAGATTGAAATGATCCCTGTCCGCCCCCACTCTCATCCCCCCCAAAAACTAACGAAACAGAAACTCAAGTGGGATCTCACATATGGTATCTTGCCTTTATAGCTGGAAGATTTTTTTAAACGTTGGAAAGAAGGTGGGAGGCAATAGCAGAACTGAGAAGTGATTCTTGTTTCTGCGGGACATGCATTCTGATACTGTGGCAGAGCCAAGTGAAGTGGCAAATCCTGGGCAGTGCGGAATACAAGACCCCAGCCCCCTCCGTGGGAGCCCTTCCCTTCCCTGTTCGCCATCAGCCCCTCTTTCCTGGCCGAACGGCGTGGGCCGCGCTGGTGTGAGCTTGGGAAGGAAAGCGGATTATTGAGTAAGGGGGTGGGGCAGTAGCCCAGGAGGCTGGGTGATGCCGGCTGAGCCCCCGGCCCTCCCCACTGTGACCCTTTCCCCTACCGGCAGACAGCTTGCTTCTTGTGCCGTGCCCAAGACAACCATCCTTTCTGAGTGCAAGTTCTCCCTGTAGGCACTGCCTGGGACCCTGAATGTCACCTTCCCCGAGTTTCTGTCCTGGGCTCCTCTCAGCCACGGTTACCAGCCTTCATCAGTCACACATACCCCTTCATGGAAGTGCAAGGGGTATGAACATTTTTCATGCTTTGTGTGAGCTGGGAGAAAATGAGCTTCTCTATTTGATAAATGTGAACCTGCCCACGACACTAAATTTGGTTCTGCCGTCACCGGCGACATGAAGCAGTGGCCCAGTTTAGAGGCTAGCTTTCAGTCTAAGATACTTTCTCCGGCTCGGGTTACGTATGACCCCTTCTCAGGGGCGGGAGCTCACTGCTTCTCTGGTCACTAACCCTAAGGGCATGTCCGTCTGCTGGTGCTGGTGTGGAGGGTGGGGCCAGAGAGGGGGATCTGGGGGCCTGGCCTGAGGGGCCACTTGCTCCCTCCCCAGCTGTGACATCTGTGGGCCTCAGTTCGTTCCTCGGCACAAGGAGGTGCTTTGTCGGGGAGTGAGGGATACACGAGGCCATGTTTTTAGTGAAATAAATGCAACCCATCACTACCATTGTCATCTGCATCTTTATACAGCAAAACTAATTGGGACCAACAGGGAGTATAAGTTGGCCTGAAGTAGGGCAAAGCAACGATTGTAGAATGTTTTAAAGGAAATGTGATTTTCGTTATTTTCAAGTATATAGAGCAACAGAACCACGTACTCGTAGGTGGAGAACTTGCTTTATTTAAACAGAGAGAACTCATCTAACAGCTTATTTGATTTATTAGCACCGAACTTCAAGGCCCAAGAGTAATTATTTTGAGCTGTGTATGTGCCCTGCTCTGTGACAGGCAAGACACCCAGGGGAGCAGGAAAGCATATAAGACACAAGCCTTGCCCTCAGAGGACCTACAGCTCGTGGGGAGTTGAGACCTGCACTCAAGGCAAGAGGAAAAATAATTAAGCATTAACCACTGTGGTGCTGATGGCTGGTGGGAGGTGGAAGGTGGAGAGGCCTCCAGATCTTGCTGGCAGGGAGAGCTGGAGAAGGCTTTAGGCAGGACAGAGGCTGGGGAAGCTCAGGGTGATTTAAAGAGGTGGCGGGGAGAGAGAGCATGTCTATGGAGAGGCCAAGGGGCAGGCTGGCCAGCAGTGGGACTGGACCAGTGGAACTGGACAGGGAGTCCAAGCCCAGCACAGGGACCTGCGCAGGCAGCGCAAGGTGGGTCTTGGCTTAGCAAGAGACAGAGAGCTCAGTCGTGGATGTGTGCCTGGATGGGGCAGGGCACATGGCAGGGCTGCTCGGGGAAGAATAGTTCGGCGGTGGTCTGTAAACAGGACTGGATGTGAATTTCGAAATTGAAATTAGGAACAATTTGTTATTGTTCCCATAGTGATCGAGGGTGACATATTAAGGCCTATGCTCCTTTCAGAACTGGTAAGAATAGGAACTGGAAGGGGAAGGACAGTGTCTAGGAGGAAGACTCGGTGAAGTCCATTCTAAGATGTAGATGGAGGAGAAGAATTTAAGGCTCCAAGATGTGCCACATGGGGACGAGAAGATGGCAGGTTCCGATGACCAGAGTGAAGGGGACCGGGGCGTAATGAGGACAGCTTTGGGGAGAGCAGGGTAACCAGAAGTTGATGATGTGGGGCCACTAGACACCCAGAACCAGTGCTGAAGGCAGCCAGGCAGTAGAGCAGCTGTTGTCATGGTGGGGTGACCCACGCACCCTGAAACACTCCCCCCCCCACGTCCCTGGGCACGAGTTACCCGCCATTCACAGGGCAGAGGCAAACAGACTGCAGCCTGGCTCCGGCTCCATTCGAGTTCCAAGTACAAGTGGTTCAGTTAATGAGCCTTCACTGTGTCTCTCGCCACCAAGCAGCCATCAGAGCATTATACCATCAAAGTCAGCCCCGGCCTTTAATTTAATCACTCTTGCCTTAATCGATTCCCGTTGAGTGCTAAACACTGAGTGGCAGGAAGAGGCTGCCCCCTGGGCATAATTAGAATGTGAGATTGGGCACCACATCCCTGTCTGATTAGGAGGAAGTTGACCCCCCATCC
Organism: Phyllostomus discolor; assembly: GCF_004126475.2. NCBI lineage: Eukaryota > Metazoa > Chordata > Mammalia > Chiroptera > Phyllostomidae > Phyllostomus > Phyllostomus discolor. Next base: position 91,476,681 of record NC_040910.2, read on the forward strand.
CCACCAAGAAAACAGAAAGGCTCCCAGGAAATCCCATGGAGAGTCAGGACACAAGCCAAGGACGTCCCAGCCCCTCGCTGAAGAAATCCACACTGGCAGGGGCTGGACATCACTTGAGGGGACACCAAAGGCACCCCTCCCACTGTCCTGCACCCTGGCTTTGGGCTTCCCTTTCAAAAGTCGGGACAGACAAGGCCGGTAGAGGCTGGACCAGGCTGCCTGTCTATCCGTCCCCGGCAAGAGCCCTGCAGCAGGGAGCTCACCCTCCGACCCAGTTGGCGCCGTCTGGCTGGTGCTAAGGGAGGCCAGGGGTGGCCGCTGCACTGTTTCAGACATCAGGCTGCACCCAGCCGGCGAGAGACTTCAGGTCAGGCACCTGGCTGTGGCTCCAGGAGGCACAGCCCTCCGTGGGGCACCTGTCTTCTGAGGAGCTCACAGGTGTCCCCGTGGATTGTTTTATTTCAGTTCTATGACTACCCCGTGAGGCCACCTTGTGCTCTTTCTGAGGGGGGAGATCGCATAATCCTCATTTTACAGATGGGGAAATGGAGGCACAGGAAATCTTATATTATGCCCATCGACAGAAGAATTTGTTTCTATTGAGGTGTAATTGACATACCACGTTATATCCAGAGATCGGACTCTCTGCCACAAGTCCCTTAGTTGGTAAGAGGAAGGGTTGCATTAAACTCAGGGCGTGGCTAGCCCAAGCAGGGGGCAGCAGCAGAAGCCCACGAAATGAGGGGATGGCCAGCTTCTGGAATGCAGTCTTGCCGGCAATAAATAATAAGGAGATCTTTTCTTAAAGATTTTTTCTTTTTACGTTGACCCAGATTGTCAACTTATAACATGAATCTTTTCCCCTACATTTCCCATCAGACATCAAACACTGGTTTGTAATTATTTATAGCACTTTAGTGACATTGAAAGGGAATTATTTCAATTTAGTCCGTCTTTACTAACACTCTGCAGGGAGCAGTGCAGTCCTCACTCCCTGGGCCTGCTGAGAAGGGAGGGGCGACGGCACTCAAGGAGGAAGAACTGAACCCAGGGGAGAGACACCTGGAGCGCGGTGCGTGTTATCCCCACAGGATTAACCCCAGGGAGAAGGTTAAATAGGTTTAAAGAGGGTTCAGGTGAGTTTGTGCATAATCAGTCCATTATTCAAGCGGATTTAGGGATGTTCTGTGAGAGCCTTCGTTTCTAAGCAGGCCTCATGGAGACAGCAGAGGCAGAGTCCGCACACACAGTGGCCGGTTGGGGCCAGTGTGAAACTTCTGGTGTTCAGGAAGGGACAAGACAGAGTGGGTGGCAGGGGGGCTGGTGACACCCCCAACAGCTGTTCCTGGGGATTCTCCATGATGGGCAGCTTTGAAAGGGGCAGGTCCACATGAGTCTACACTACAGTTATTACCACGCCCCAACACAGCAGGTTAAATACAGGTTAAATAGTTGTAAAATACAACTATTTTATTTGTATATACAACCCTTCCTTGACTTATTAACAGATTCTGATGCATTACCAATACCAAAGTTAAAAGCCAACCCAATATACAACAAATATATGGTAGTGAATATTTACATTTAAATATATTTGTATTTATAAATATGTATGATATATAATATTTATATGCATATAAATATATGCTATAGAATTGTAATATTTATATGCATATGTATTTTAAACCAAAGAGCTTCTTTGAATTGTAACCTTCCCTTGGGCACTTAAACATTTGGCTTTTGATTATTAATTATCCAATAAGCTTTTTAAGGGGCAGACCAGGGGTGGGGGGTGAGGTAAGACAATGGTTCAGTGTCACTGTCCAATTAAGAACAATTAGAAATAAGCACCTTTGAATGACCTACAAATACGGCAGAGCTGGATTTGATCCAGGACAATTCTGCTGGCACATGATTTAAGGCATTGGTTCTAACTTGAGGGGGAGAGCTGGCCTTCACCCCAGGGGAGGGGCACGGTTCCCTGGCTCCATGAACTGCTCCCTCTTTCCCAGCACTGCTTGTTGGCTGTAGATCCCACGAAAGGGGGTTATGGACCCAGGGGTCCTCTGCAATCCTTGGTGTCAGGGGTGGGGCGGAGAGGACACAAGGATGAAAGTACATCCCTGGACTTTCTTTGGTGCAACCTCAGAATTAGGTCCCAAGACAGCATCACTCAGCTGTCCCCAGCCAGAAGGAAAACTAGCAGCTGGGACCAGAGATAATTATGTCCCTCCTCTCTCTGATGCCTGGTTCAGCAGCGAAGCAGACAGGACCGGAGGGAGAGCCCTGAATTAGACACCATTATCAATGGCTTCAGATTTCATTCTAACAAGCTGATTTAAAATGGTTTTAAAAGTGTTAGACTTTGATCTAAAACTCCTTCACTTAGGGGAGTTAATATACTAAGGGAATTTAATTTATTTTGAGTCTTACAGTGGAAATGCTGAAACACCCCTTAAGTTGGGGTTCTGCATGAATGAGTTTGAAGTGCTGTCCCGTCCTGAAAGACAGGAAGAGAGCGTCGTGGGGGTCTCCACACGAGGCTGCCTCCTCCCTGGCACCACGCAGGGAGCAGAAATGAAGGCCTGTACATACTCACGGCCGGGCCCCCAGGGCCTGGCGCCCACGCCTAGGTCTCCTCCTACCACAGCCAACCTCCTAGGTCCTTCATACTTGTTATAACAGTCATATAATTAAAGCTGATGAAACACAAGTCTTACATGAAAGATAAATTCTTAAGATAATTTTTTACTGTCAGATGGGATGTCAAAGACCACTAAAAAGTAGTACGATGTCAGAGGGGTTCTGCATGCGGATTACTCCTCAGCGAAGGCGATGCATGCCAAGTGTGGCTTAGGCAGGGAGGCAGGGGGTTTCAGCCGGCTGCCCCACACAGCAAGACAAGGCTGGGCCCTGTCCCAAAAGATGGGGGATAAGTGTGCTTTTATCCAGTTTAAGTTAAAGAGAAATGTTTGAAATACATAGGTATCATTTTTCTGATTCTCTGATTTAATGACTTTTTAAGAAACTGATGTATTATGAGTCTTAGTTCATGGGTAAGAAGGCTTCTTAAGCTGAATTGATTAATCAGATATGACTGCTTATCGGATACTTGAAGTTCTCTGTAGAATTCGCTTTATTTAACATTTTCTATTTACTTTCAGCTGTCCACCATCGAACCTGCTTGCCAGTTTACCAACTTCAACACTCTGCTTAATTATTTCCTCCACAAAAACCTCCCCTCCACTCTCTTCTGTCTCTCCCACTGTTTCTCAGACCCCGTCAGTGCTTGCTCGGGAGTCAATGAGTAACCTGGTAAGATCTCTAAACCTGAGGTCTCCAGTCCACACAGGGCAGGAGAGAGGGCGGTTCGGCTTGCCTGGGGTGGAGAGGACACAGTCTATTCCTGGCGTGGAGCGGATTTCAGGAAGGAAGAGGACAGAAGCAGGGACAACAGATGATAAGTCACTATGCTCCCCTGTGGCAAGAGTTCTGTGTGTACATTTAAACATGGGTGTGTGCGATTTCCAGGGGGTCCACTTCCACCCGAAAAACAATGCCTGGTTCCAGGGGAGCTGGGCAGCTGCCTGCTTCTCCCATCTTGATTCCTACTCAGTGTAAGAATATACTCGATACAACTGATTCCATCCCCAAGGTCCACAGATGCCTTTGCACATTTATCCAATCACAAGTGTGGATCCAGAGGTGGCTACTGATAAGGCCATTTACTGAGCAGTTACTATAAGCCAGGTCCTGGGCTAAGCACTGGGTCACCCCGTTTAAATCCTGCAGCAACCGTGGGAGAGGTACTACCATACCCCAAGTTACAGATGATGAAAAACTCCGAAAGGCTAACTGACATGGCTAGGTACCACAGGGAGGCAGGGAGCCAGGGTTTATACCCAAGAGTCCTGATCTGAGCCCACGCCCTGAATCACTAGGCCAATGCCTCTGTCTTTCATTGCCTGCCCTGCACCGGGTATCCAGGAAAAAGTACCGGCTGCCCTCAAAGCATCACAAACCTCCCTGTACAGCTGAGGCACAAAATACATTTCTTGGGGATAATTCTGTAGTGCCCCTGATTGGGGCATGCACAGAGCCTGCTGAAATATCAACAGAGCAAAAAAAAAATTAAGATAATCCACCTGGAAGTCATTCGAGCTGGCATTTTGTGGAAGCCAATTCTAGCTGCACACCTAGAGAATGTTTCCTAATCAAAGAACCCAAGAAGCTCAACAACCATCCTGGGCTGGCCTCACCACTCAGATCGGGGCCATCTGTGCCGGAAAGGAAGCTGGCAGAAGTGGCAAGAGAATGGCACCTGGAGACAGGAAAATAGTTCTTGGACAGCAACCCCTCTGGCAAGGTGATGGGGCAGGACTGGCATGGATGGTACATGTCCTATCACCTGCACAGGTGCTTGGGGGAGGCCCCTGAGCTTGCAGGAGTGGCCATGAGTCTGGCTCACGGAGGATTCTGGGCAGGCCCTCAACACCACAGTGTAATGGAACACTTAAGGCAGAGCCTGGGCCCCAGGAAGGAAGATAAGCCTCCAGGCCCAGCTTTGCCAAGGGGTTGTGCATGAGGTCCTTCCTGTGCAACTCATCTACCCCCAGGCTCTGAACTGGGTCTCATCCAAGGGCGCCAATGCCTCAATCTTTCTGAGGGGCGGGCCCTAAGATGAGACTCTTTGATGTCCCTGAACTTCAGTGACTTGACCCTGACCATAGCTGAGTCTATTTGCCTTCATCCCTCAGTCTCGATTTCCAGCCTTCTGTGAGCCCGTCAAACCCAGGTGCTCTTTTGTGTAACAGAGGGATCCTGAAATCCTGGATTTACGGGGAGAAGTTCAGGGTCCTGGGACAGTTTCTCTGTTTTATATACAGAGACACAGAGGTTAAGGGTCAGGACCAGATCAGAGCTTTAGGCTGTGCTCCAATTACAGACTCTTGCAAAAGTTTACTTGTGAGTCAGTGGCTTCGGAATGAGAATATTCCACTGGGTCAATGTTATAGACTGTGCTCGGGTTTGAAGGCGAGCCCACAAAGGCCTGTTAAGCCTGTGAGTTAGCTGAGGGGGAGGGGGCCCGTGTCAGACACCCAGCGCCAACACTCAGTGGCTGTGTGACCTTCAGTGAGTCACTAAGCTCCTTGTACTTCAGTTTCTCCAGGGGCAGCATAGAGATGATGACGGTACCTGCCACCTGTGAGGGGTTGTTGGGAGGATTAAATAAAGTACAGTGATTTCTGGGGAGCACTTACAGCAGTGCCTTCTCAAAGGCGCTCGAGGAACGTAAGCCGCCATGAAGACGACAGCACCTGGGTGACGCTTCCACAGCAGGGCTCTCCCCTCTGGCACTAGTGACGTTTTGGGTGAACCATTCTCTGATGTGGGGGAGAGTCCTGTGCCATGTAGTCTGATTAGCAGCACCCCTGGCCTCTACCCACTAGAGGCCAGTAGCACCCTCCCTCAGGTGTGAAAATAAAAAAATGTCTCTGGACATCTCACCGTTTTACAGGAAAACAGCCGAGAGTCCCAGGTGGCACACCGGGTTCCTCTCCCTGCTGCAGCCCAGGTGGTCAGTCTTCCCTTCCACTCACCTGTCCAGGGGGCCCCTCCCTAAGCTAGCTCCAAGTCACTAGTGGAAGCATCTAGGGTGACCAATTAGGAGCCATTGGTCGGGTGGGCGTTTCTGGGAGGGGCTGGGGGTCTCTGAAGTGGGAAGATGAAAGAGGCGGGGTGGGAGGAAGTGGAAGGAACAGAGGCAAATGGGGTCTCCCATCTCTGTCCCTCTTACCTCGGGGCACAAGGAGCACTGCAGCTCTCAAGGTGACAGGGCAGGGTCTCCTTCCCCCGGCGTGAAGTGTGGTTTCTCCCCTTTCCTATCTTCTTTGGTGACCAGAGGGGACCAGGCTGTGGGGCCATAAGCAGTGAGTGCTGCAGTGGGAAGGTTGGAAGATTGGGGAAGCGGGGGAGTGGAGGGCGTGGGGGCATATAGAGGGGTGCAGGCAGCTTTCTGGGGGTCACTTGGATACAGGGTAGGGGGCCAAACTCGACTGGATTTGTCCCCAGACCTTCCTGATGCCATGATCTTGAATAAAGCCCTCTTCTCATTCTGTTCTTCTTCCTTACCTATTGACCTGTATTTCCCCATTGTATCCATTCGTTGGTTAAACAAGTATGGGCTGGAATGCCTACTATATGTGGAGAAATTTATGAAGCCCCTAGGAGTGTTTTTATTTGTTTTTGAGGCTTCTTTTTCAAAGTGGGCATGAGGAAGAGACTAAACAGAAGGCACAATCTAGTTGGAAAACTACCGTGTTTTCGATCAGAAAACTGACACATGTTCACACACACAGCTATGGAGCCGCTTATACCGTAGACAAATGCCGAGGGGAGGCGGAATAAAACACAATTTCTAAAAGTTTCCACAAATGGCCTCCATGAAGTGATGTTAAAAGGGCAGAAGAAAATTTCAACCTAAACAAAGGGCACCGAAATCCTATTCCATCCACAGGCAGGCACTGACCTCAAAGGGCATGGGGGTCAAAGGGCATGTACAGTGGAAGGGACTCTTTTCCCAATGTTGTAAGTCTGACCCTCCCTCAAAGGAACGGATTCAATGGATTCTAAGTTTTCTTCTTGCAGTTTATGGGAATAATCCATTTCTTCCGTCCTGTTAGGGGAGGGGCGCTTGACACTGGAAACCACTGAAAAGCCCCGCCCTTCCATGACGGCGTATGCAGATGAGGTCCACGTGGGGTTAGGGTTACCCATCACAGCCTGCCACTCATTCAAAAGAACAGCAAAGTCAACAACCCCCTCCCCCAAATTGTCCAAAGGCAAAACCCAGAGAGCCAAGCCAGGTTACCGCAGCAAACACAACCTGCTACAGAAGCAAACGCTGGTCCAGGAATTGACGAGCTTCTGGAGTCAAGCGGGCGTGGGTGCCTGGAGTGGGGTGTATGTGTGTGCTAAATTTATTTGTTCAGAAGAAGGGTTTGTAGACAGGGAATGCATAAGCAATTCTTATGTGGTAAACACAAGCAGCATCATAAAACGTAAAATAATACCTTAATTGATTATGGTAAGAAAGGCATTTCTCATTCTGTCGTAGGTCACGTCAATGGGAGAGGCAGGGATCAGATAAAACTCAATGCCTCCCGCTGAGCCTAAGCACTCGGTGCCTGCAGGGCAGGCAGGCAGTCTGGACCAGCTGGGCTTGGAGTTACAGGTTCCTGAGCGCCGGAGGCCGAGGGGGTCTACGGGACGTAAAACAGCCCCCACATGCTGGGGATTCCAAGACAGGACCTTTCCCGAGGCACCGCGGCAGACTCAGCTCTCCACCGCCTGCATGTGGGCGCACATGCTGCATCCCTCCAGATCCCCAGCGCAGAGCCAGGCATGAATTTCCTCATCCGAGTACAAAGGACCCCGGCTCCCTACCCGGGATCCTCGATATAACAGCCCCCAGGCCTTGTGAACCCGAGTGCCCCACCAAAGCACCAACAGATTTCAAATTGAACGAAATCAGGACTGTGTGGACTGCACCTGGTTCCAGGCATTGGGCTAAATACGCTCCGCCAACTTACAGGAGGTGACCTCTCTGCCTGCGCTCCGCCCCAGGCCACCGGCGCCAGGAAACCCCGTCTGGAACCAGAATCCCAAGCCCAGCTCTGGCCGATGTGGGATGTCAAGGAAAGGGAGAAGAAGCTCGAATGGATCCTTGAGTCTCCCACAACCTGCCTGCGGCGGGTCCAGCTCTGCCTGAAGTGAGGGCGAAGCGGAGTGGGCGGGGGACATCGCAGGTCCGCGGCTCCCATCGCCTACAGTGTCCAGGGGTGTCAAACTCATTTTCACCCGGGGCCAATCAGCCTCGCGGTTGCCTTCAAAGGCCCGAATGTAATTTCAGCGTCTTAACAGTTAAAGAATAGTTACATTTATACAGTCCTAAAATTATCTCAGCCCTTTGAAGGCAACCACGAGGCTGATGTGGCCATCGGGTGAAAATGAGTTTGATACCCCTGGCCTGTGCCATTGTCGGGAAGGTTCGCCCTAATAGTCTAGAGTGGACTATTAGAACCCGACCCAAGCCATTCCCTGGACATTCAGCTCAATCTGCGCGGCTCCAGGGGATGATTTGGCCCCTAAGATGCTCTCTGAGCTTCGCGCCAATTTTCAGCGATAGAATTAACCAGAAAAACCGCGCAGACCCAGCTCACCACAAAAGGGTAAGCCACGGGTCGGTAGCCACCCTTCTCCCCTCATTCCCAGTTTCAAGGGCGTCAGTGAACTCTGGCTCTAAGTGAAAATGCCACACGTTTCTAAAATAGTACTAAATAGTACTTGGCCACAAATACCTCAGGGACTCATATCTGGGTGGCTGTAGCCGCGGGAAGCCAGTTAGGAAGAGCCACTGCTCGAGGTTGGGGCTTCCCACCAGAGTCCCCCAGGGGGCGCGGCTCCTCGTACCCCAAGGTTCTTAATCTCTGCTTGTAAGGGGCATGGCCACGCCCAAAGGCCATTACCAAGACTCGTGCTTTCCAAGGCAACCACCCCTCGGCGCCCCCCTCCTAGTCTGCTGGGGCTGGTGGGGAGGAATGGGTGTGGCTCGGAGCATCAGAAGAAAATTCATTGCCCCTTTGCTCCCATCTTCCTGCTTAGCCAAGCAACAGGGCACGAAGCAGAGAGGCCCCGCCTGCGAGCCCCCCTCTACCTCCCGAGGGGTCGCGGTGCCCTCAATGCGCAAGCCTGGTGGGGCGTGGCCACCAGGGCGCTCCGGGTGTGGGGTGGGGCGTTAGTCCCTTGGCAGACACCATCACAGCGCTGGGAGACCTGGATCCCACCCTTCGGCTGAGGATGCTTCCTGGCGCGCGGCCCGGCTGCTGGAGGGGACCGATCAGTGTCACGCCCGTTTCACGCATGACTCTAGAGCCGTGATTCGGGCTCGTCGACCCCAGAAAGCCCCGAGACCTAACAAAGGGTTCAGAAATGAGGGGCGAAAAACACGGGTGGAAGAGTGGGGGCCTTGGTTAAACACCCTTATAGAATACAAGGCAAAACGCCAGGCTGGCATCGCAGATCATGTAGCCCTACAAACAAAGCCGTGAGCCCTCAGGAAGATCCTGGGTGGACGCTCCCAGGGCTCGACCCTGTAGCAGCAAAACGCCAAGATTTCGGCGCCGATTGCCCCCCACCCGCACCCCCTTAATAATAGCCCCACCTTGTGCTCCAAAGCACAGCCGCCCGGCTTGGCATGGCACCGCAAAGCCGTGACACGCCGCAAAAAGATGGCACCTCGCGTTCGGAGGGGAAAAAAGCGGGGGTGGGAGTGGGAGGAGGCACAGCCTACCCTCCCCGTCCTCGCCCACCCGGGTCCACACCCACTGCCGCAGTGAGGGGCGAGCCCTGCGCGCCAGCACCGCGCCCTCCTCCGGCAGGGAGCGCACAAGCCGGGCGCCGGGCGCGGAGCAAAGAGAAAGGGGCCCGCCCGAAGTGCACCTGCAGCCCCGCGCGGGTCTGCGGCTGTGAACACCTGCGAGCTGGCATCGGCCGCTGCCGAGACCTTCCACATCTCAGGCCAGGCGATCCCCGCCTTCCCGAACCTCCACATTGGCAACCGCGCACTACCTTCTCTCGGGCACGGCGCTGCTCGCGTCTCGGTGCCAGGCGCGCGCAGGGGGAAGGGCAACTGAAGTGACAGTGCTTGGACCCCTCCCTATCTCCCCAGTTGCACTCCCAGCCCCCAAGTGTCCCTGCGGGTTCTGAAGGAGGAAAACGGGGGTGGGGATGGACCACCGCCTTAAATCAGGGGCAGCGAAAACCCCATTGGAATCGCTACCGGGGAGGTGAAGGGAGGGGCAGGCAGGGAGTCATGTCTTCTAGAACCCGACCCATACCTTCCTTAGGGCTGATGGCAAACCGAGACAGGGAAAACGGATTACAGGTTCGGTTTTGGGGTCGTCATTGGACCCCTCCCCCCCAACACAAATAGACATACCTGCCCATGCGGCAAAGGGCGGCGATCGACAGTGCACGCCGCCCCCCTCCCAAGGTAACCGCCATCCGTGCCCCACCCTGCGGGCACAACCTCTGCCCGTGTCCTCGCAAAGAGGGTCGTGTGGAACCCCCAGCACACATCCCGCACACACACACACACACTTATACGCCTGTCTGCATCCCTTGCATGGGTCCCTTTCCAAGCCGCCCGAGACCCACCCCGGAATGTAGAGAGCGCAGGAATGACCCCCGCCGTTGCCCCTCGCCAATGCCCACCTCATGAAAGCCATCTCTGAGGCGGGGGGGCCGAGGGGTGGCGGTCTGCGGGCGCATAGGGCGTGCGGGGGGAGGCACATTTCAAGAGCTTGTGCCTACCTGACAGTCGGCAGAGGGCGAAGACAGTAGAGGAAAGCAGAGGAGAAAGTGTCTGTGGTGGCGGCGGCGGCTGAAGGTGGGCGGTGGCGGCGGTGCTGCTGCCGGTGCCGGAGCTGGTGCCGGAGCGGGTGGGTGGCAGAGACTGCGAGCGCGCGCACCAGCGAGAGAGAGCGCTCCCGAGACCGGCGGGCGGCGCAAGCGCGAGCAGCAGGAGCGCGAGCCACCCCAGCGCAGAGGCGGACAGCGAGGCCTCCGCGGGCGTCTTTTCCTCCCGCCACCAGTGGGCGCGCGCGAGCGCCCCAAGCTCGGCTGTCTCCCGCCTCCCGGCTCGCTCCTCCCGGCGCTTCCCGGGCCGGCCTGCCTTTTCCCACCCCTACCCTGGGGCCGCCGCACCGACCGCGCGCGCACGCGCGTTCCGTGGCGCACGCGCACCTGGGTCTTCTCCCGCGGCTGGAGCCTTTTTTATCTGAGGGGTCGCCTCCCTGGGAAGGAGGCTTGGTTGCCACCTGGTATCGGGAAGATGCTGGGTGTCCTACTCCCAGGTCTGCTTTGCCCTTCCTTTCTCGTCCTCCTGGGGATGTCCTATCTCGGAAACGTCTTGGGCGAATTTTCACATGGCGGCTCCTCCGACTGTCCACCTGGACCTTAGAACCATCCCCGGGTTCGCGTTCGGTCTGCTCCCGTTGGCGGGCACGCAGACCCTTTCCCGAGTCTCCCAAGTGGGTCTCCTTGTTGGGGATCAGTTTCCTCGGGCCTGCTTCATTTAAGCCTGCTTACTTTACACCTCGTTTTTGTTGTTATTGACCAAGGTCAATTCTTTCCTTAGCAAATCCTCTTAAAACAGGCTAATTCAGTTGTAATCTGGTAGTGTTGTTTTTTTTTAAACAAGGAACATTCGAATCTATTATTAATCTAAGTGACCCGAGAATAAAATCTTAAATTAGAGAAAGGCTCAAATGGCGCTAGTCACATTATAAAACATTTTCACATACACAGCTATTTTTTTCTCATTTGTTGGCCCACCATTATACTGTAAATAGAGCTTGAGACTTGAATTCCTCAGTGCCTGCTGGAGTTTCTCACCTGGATAACACACCTCAGACTGACCAGAAGCTTTCATTTCCCCAGTCACCCAGTTACCAGCTTTGGTCTATCAAGAAAGAGACCACAGGCCCAAAATGGAGTCACTTGTGCTAAGCAGCCTCACGGAAACTAAAAGTTAATACCTGACCTAATTGTAGTTTCAGCCTCTCCCAGGAGTGGAATTTTAAACTACCAACCAGTCTGGAATTTCCTGATCAACACTAATAAGGTAATCTGCCTAATAAGACCCTTGCCACCCTCCCCACCAAAGAAAGGTGTCCTGTTCCTGAAAGAATCCTTTCTTTTGATAATAACTTTCTTGTTCTGCCCAGTTTTGGTCTATAAAAACCTTCCGTTTTGTACAAATTCTCAGTGCCCCTCTCTACTTGCCAGATGGGATGCTGCCTGATTCGTGAATCACTCAATAAAGCCAATTAGATCTTTAAAATTTACTCCATGGACTTCTGCTCTTTGACAGGCCTTACGTTGGTCTCCCTGATAACTAATTTAAGCCCTGGCTGGGGAAGCTTTATAGGTATGGGGGTTCGGGGACAACCATCTTGTCCGAGGGGCATGGGAACTTGCCTTGAAGCTTTAATTTGCCTAGGCTTTAAATTCACTTTAAAAAAAATCAATATTGTATCTTATAGATTAATACAAAAGTCAGGTTATTACAATTATTTATTCACATGGGTTTAATTACTATGTTATTGGGAGCACTGGGTAGATGATAGAGAGGGGGCAAATTTCTCTTTTGGGAGAGGAGCAAATTTCTAAAGTCATAGGTTCTGAGTCTCTGGAACTGACCTTTTTGTTGTTGTTCTAACTGCCAACATCCTTGATTAAGTTAAAGACCCTTACCTTGCTTCTGGACATGTAGTGACCTTACTGGTCTCCCTCTTCTCTGTTTCTCTGTATACCAGCCCACCCTGAACCCCCTAGTCTGATTACTCTTCAGAAGCAAGCATTTAATCATGACACTCTCTGGCCCTAAGATAGCCAAAAGCTTCTAACTGACCCCTAAGTGAAGTCAAACTCCTTAGCCTTCAACTCCTCAGTATTCCACACCAGATCCCCTACCCTACCCCAACCCCTCAGTGGAGCCCCTGTCCTCTCCAGTTTTCCCTCTCATCTACTCTGTGGCTAACTTAGCTTATTTGACTGGAATTCTTCCCCACCTGTACTCTGGGGTTTTCCTCTGTTTACAAAGTCCTTGCTTTTTCTCCATGCACCTATCCTATCTAACCTTCAAGCCCTAGGTTACATTTTATCAAAACCTAATCACCCCAACTACAAGGGATGTTTTGAAACTCTAGGAGGAGATTAGCAGTTACTCATCTTCTCTCAAAAGTGGAGAGGGGAATTAATTTTAATCTTGTTTTATTGCTTTACATTTCATTGTTGTCCCCAGTGTTTCCTTATCCCCTTTCCTGTGTGAGGATCACATGTCCTCTTCTGTTATCACATGATCAGGACTGCCCCCACCCCACTCCTCCACTAATATTTGGCCTGGTCACATGACAGTCTTTGGCAACTAGAACTGTGGGTGTGATACAGACTTATCCCAGCAGAAGCTTTAAGAGGCATTTCGAGTTTCTGCCATTGTTACTTATCTCCTCCACCACCAGAATGGCATGCTCCTTCAGCTGCTCCTTCAGCTGGGGCCCCAGAATGAACAACACAAGAAGTACATTTAACATGCATAACATGAACAGTAAATAGACATTGACTGAATGAGTCACTGAAATTTGGAGGGTTGTTTGTTATCACAGCAAAGCTGACTGATAAAAGGGATTAAGTGATCATTATATCTCAATACACATATATAGCTTTTAAAATATATTTCTTATGTAGTATTGTGAAATTTTTAAAAAAGATTTTTTTATTTTAGAGGGAGGGGAAGGGAGGAAGAATGAGAAGGAGAGAAACATCAATGTGTGGTTGCCTCTTGCATGCCCCTTATTTGGAGACCTGGCCCACAACCCAAGCATGTGCCCCAATTGGGAATTGAACCAGCAACCCTTTGGATCACAAGCCTGCGCTCATTCCACTGAGCTACACCAGCCAGGGCTAGTATTGTGAAGTTTCTTACACAGTGCCTCACAAATAGTGGGCATCCATTAAATGATAAATAGTAGTTATTTATTTCCCATCACCACCAATCATTTTGCTACACATTATTTCTATATGTAAAATAAACTTTAACCATTTATTAACACTGTTCCCCATTGAAATTTCTCATTTTCTTTCCTTTAAGACACAGGACAATGAGAACTACCTGGGACCTGGTGCCACTGTGGTCTTCTGATACCGAAGATCCCATCTGCCTACATTAGATTGAGGTAATGAAAAACAATCTTAAGCAGATCCATCATTTAGCTACATGTAATATCGGGTCGAGTATTCATTCCACATAATTTCATCACTGGAGGTAGCTAATGGCTCACTAACTCAGACCAGGAAAATGTGTCCCCTCCCTTTCTCCCTGCTCCTTCCTCTTGCTGAAATAGAGGTCTCCTGGCCCATTCAGCACACCATGCCCACCATACAGAAACACAGAAGGCAGAATGCCCTAGGGAAAGAACTGGGTCCTAATCTTAGCCATCCTGTGTGACAGTGGACAAATTCATTAACTTCTCTGGGCTTCAATTTTTTTTTAAATATAGTTTTAGTTCCCAGGCTGGGTTAGAAATAAGATCTGGATACTATAGAATTTATGCAAGTCCAAACAAAAAAAAGAATACATGGGTGTGGGAACCAAGGGTTCCCAGTTCTGGAGGTCAGAGGGCCAAAAGGGATGTCATCAAGCTACACTCATGGGGCATGAGCGGGGCTGTGTTCCTCCTGAAGTCTTCGCGGGAGCATCTACGTCCTTGCCTGTCCCAGCTTCTGGGTGTGGCCTTTGTTCCTTGGTTTGTGGCCCCTGGCCAGCAGTCACTCCAGCCTCCTCTTCTGTTGTCACATCTTCTTCTCCAACTCTGACATTCCTGCCTCCCTGTTTCAGTTGTAATCCTGGGATGATACGGGGCCCACCCACGTAATCCAGGATACTCTCCCCAGTTCAAGATTCTTAATGTCATCACAGCTTCCAAGTCCACTTTGCCACATAAAGTAACGTATTCACAGGTTCCAGGGACTAGGACATAGTCATCTTTGGTGGGGGCATTGTTCTGCTTACCACAGAGGGACGTGGTGACCAGGGCACAGACCCCTCAGGGAAGAGGGCCTAGGGTAGCCCCGCATCTAATGGCTGACCCCAGTGGGCAGAGAAACGTTCAGCATGGGGCAACTCTGACGGTCCGTTTTGGCTGCAGAGACCCCCACGTGGTCGGCCGGGGCTGTCGTTGGCCCTGAATCACAGCTCGACTTCCTGTGCACAGCCCTGCTCTCCTCCCCTCCCTTCCACGGCTGTCCGTCCCGGGGGCACTACCTAAACATCTCGCACGCTTAAACATCTCAGCCTCAGAACCCTCTTCCCAGAGAACCAGTCTGTACCTTCACGAGTGTGTTAAATAATAAAATCTGGCAGTGGGTTTAATAACTTTCCTAATTTCAAATAGGAGTAAATATAAGTGATATTTTCAAATATCTGTAACATGTGTACTATGATGTGAAAATACCTGTTAATGACAAAGTCACAGGTACTGTTAACACTGTACTTACCACCAAAATGCTACATTCCAACAGAGGTTGTAAAGTAAAGATGAACTTTTTCCTCTCTGAGTTTGTGGGCCCTCAGGTTAAGAGCCCTTACCTCCTCTTCTCTACAGCAGGGATTTAATAAGTCCATTAAATTGAATGAAGTAAAGGCTACCGAGTGAAGTGAAATGAGCATTTCCTTAATGCTGGATCAATTAGTCTTAGATTCAATTGCGTGACAAAAATGCAAAGGAGCTGTGGTTTAAACAAGACAATTTTATTTTTCCAGAAATAGGAATCAAGGGCTATTTTAGGAGCTCCGAGACCTTCGTGGAGCCCATATCCATCTCTTTGATTTCTCTGTCATCCTCACCTTGCTGCCTCGTAGTCTAAAGTGGCTGCTTTAGCCCCTGGCAACACTCCCCAAAAGGGAGGAAGAGATCATGAAGTCCTTTAAGGACAATTCCTGGAAATTACTCTTGACATTCTTGCTAACATCCTATTGGCCAGAATTTACACATGGCCACACAGAGCTGCCAGTGAGACTGGGAAATGTAGTCTTTATTACAGAGGACTTTGCGACCAGCTAGATACCAGCTACAGGGGAAGACGAAGATGTCGAGTAGTAGCCACAATAATGCTAAGAAGCCATCTCCCTTGGTAATTTCTCCCAGCTACAAACGAGCATCCCATTCTTTCTCTCTGAAATATTTTCCTGAAAACGCTTTTTATAACAAGGCATTTGCTAGCAAGACAGGTGACACCCTGACAACCAACATTTCTTTATTTTCAATTATAGTCAGAGGTCCAGATTCACAGCATACTTAGCCTCAAGTGTATTTGTTCTGCCTAATCACCTGCTAGGTAGGGTGCTGTGATGAGTCACCTATAGTCCTCTCTTGAAGCCAACATAGAGAAATATCAATATCATATAATCAAATTAGGAAGTATGTATTAGCATTACAGCAAAGGCTTCACTATAGAAAGGAAACCATTACCATAATGGCCTAAATGTCAGTTGCCCTGCTGCAGTTGAAATATGAGTTGATTGACATGCAAGTTCATGAATGAACACCTTGATTATATACGGTGAGGCAGACCCATGCCTGAGTTCCTCCAGACTTACCTCTCATAATCATTGTCTAGGCTCACGTTTTTCCTCCTGTCTTTATATTTCCTGAATGCCCCCCACCCACCTCTGCCTCCCCCTACTCCCCTGCCCCTGCGGTGCCATCGCCCGTCGTCTAGGTTTCCTGGGCTCTAGCAGGAAGCGGGATGAACCGCAGAGGAGGGTTTCGGTTACACATGAGTCAGCAACGGAGCTCTGTTGTCAAAAAAGGAAGGATGATCCCGGGGCCCAGAAATAGGGACGGGGCATAATGCGCCCATGAGGTCATCCGCTCCTTATATTTGGCTTTGCCCTGACACTGTGGACATCTGCACCTAGAGGAGTGTCAGATCGTTTGGGGGGTGTTCAGAGGGGAGCCCCACATACGGAACTTGAAAAAGCTGAGCAGAAATCATTGTGCCCAAACCACGTCCCTTGTTGCAAAACCCCTCTCTGTGGAAGATGTGGTCAGGATTTGGAAAGTGGGCTGTAGGGTGCACATGGTGACTGTGTCTCGCACCGTTGTGTGGTGCATTTGGAAGTTGCCAGGAGAGTAAATCCTGAAAAGTTCTCGCTACGAGAAAAAACTGTAACTATATGAAGTGGTGGATGTTAACTAAGTTTATTGTGGTAGTCATTTCAAAATACATGTATGTCCAGTCCTTGACTTTATTTTTTACAAGCTGTTCTTTGTTCAGAGTAAATTTCACTCTCTTTTTTAAATAACACTAAGTTCTAACAACTGTCACTAGTGTTCTGATTTTTTTTTAATCAGAGAAGCGGGTTTATGCTTTCAACAAACATTTAAGTGCCTCCTCTGTGCAGGAATACACAGTCACCAAAACCTCAAGTTGCTCACAGAATTGTAATGACTTATTAATTGAAATTGATCTACCGCCCTGGCTGGAGTAGCTCAGTGATTGAGCGCGGGCTGGGGAACCAAAGTGTCCCAGGTTCGATTCCCAGCCTGGGTACATTCCTGGGTTGCAGGCCATAACCCCCAGCAACCGCAATCGATGTTCTCTCTCTCTCCTCTCTCCTCTCTCTCTCTCTCTCTCTCTCTCTCTCTCCCCCCTTCCCCTCTAAAAAAATAAAGAAAGAAGAAAGACAAAAGAAAGAAATAAGAAGAAAGAAAGAAAGAAAGAAGAAAGAAAGAAAAAGAAAGAAAGAAGAAAGAAAGAAAGAAAGAAGAAAGAGAAAGAAAGAAAGAAATTGATCTTACCTATTTAGGGAGAGTCAATCTGAAAAGGCTACATATCATGTGACTCTCACTTGATGACATTCTGGAAAAGGCAGAACTATGGAGGCAGTAAAAGGTCAGTGGTTGTGGGGGGGTGAGGGGGAGGGGTGGTGCAGAGGATTTTTAGGGCAGTGGCACTCTCCTGTGTGTTATGTGCACTCTGGGGTGGTGAATACGTGTTGGTGTGTACTTGTCAGGACCCACGAATGTGCACTGTCAGGAAGGAGCGCCGTGACCCATGGACTGGAGGGGACAGCGGTGTGTGAGTGCAGGTTCACGGGCTGTGACGAGGAGCCGCTCTGGGCTGGCCGTTGGTCGACGCGGTTTGTGAGGGGCGGGTGGGGTACACAGCAACTCTCTGTCCTTTCTCCTCAGGTTTGCTGCAAACCACAACTGCTCTGAAAAGGAAAGCCCATCTTTTGGGAGGTGGGTTGTGGGATAGGTGAAAAAGGTGAAGGGATTAAGAAGTATGAACTGCTGGTTACAGAATAGTCACGAGGACATAAAATACAGCACAGGGAATATGATCAATTATATTGTAATAACTGTGTGTGGTGTCAGATGGGTACGAGATTTATTGGGATGATCACTTACTAAGTTCTGTAATGTCTAATCACTGGGGTGCACACTTGAAACTAACACAATATTGTATGTCAATTGTAATTGAAAAGTAAAAATAAAGCAAAAAAATAAATACAAACAGTAAAAAGTAAAGCATATCTTTTAAAATTAAAGAAATTAGGAAATGTAAAAAAAATCTAGGCATTTAGATCCCATGTGTAGCATGTGCGATACATGCTACATACTGATTCTTAAAAATCAAGTTCTAGACTGAGCTGAGGCAGGGTGTAAAAAAAAATAATATCAAATTCTAAGTAACAAATAGCCTCTTTAATGAGTAAAGGAAAATCCCTGATGAAGTTAGTAGAGTCAGCTAAGAGATTAATTCTGAAGGAACTGTGTTCTATGACTTTTTTTCCTCCTAGATCAAGACTAGCTGTGTTTCAAATATTAAATAAAATCTATTAGTCCCATGTCTGCAGGTTCCAAATAAGGAATTGCCCTGAAAGTACTTCTGGCACTTTTGCGATCATTCATGGATAGTATGCAGAGTGAAAGGGTCCCTGGGATTTAGCAGCTTGTGAAGTTTATCACTGTCCTGGAGAGTCTGGAGCACCAGGCTGCCCAGACTGTTGCGGTCACACACTGTTGAGCAAAGCTCGCCGCATTTGTGTCCGCAAACTGGCCGGCCCAAGACGCCATGATTTCCTGCTGTTCCTCTATAAATCAATACAGACGGTGCCCATGCCGATGGCTGACCCCGCCTCTGGGGCTCTGAGGCGCTTTGCTCCAGGCAGAATGATCACCGTAGAGTCTGGCTCCCCCGCCATCAGAGGACTGAGCCACAAGTCACCCTCTGACAGGCTATTCTAGAATGTTCTAGAATGGGCTGCTGTAAACACTGCTTTAGTACAATGCAGCTCTACGTGAGTTTCCAGATCTTTAGTCTTAATTCATAAATAGCACTAAATTCACTCATGCCTTTCTTCTGTATTCCAGGAAAAATCAAAAATGGCAAGAATCAGATATGATTAGAGTGGTCATCGGCAGCCCTGATAATTTAGGGGTTCATAATTAACATTTTTTTAATCCTCACCTGAGGATATGTTTACTGATTTGAGAGAGAGAGAGAGAAGGAGAGAGAGAAATATTGATCAGTTGCTTCCCCATGTACACGACAAGGGCTCAGACCCACAACCTAGGTTATGTGCTCTGACTGGGAATCAAACCCGCAACCTTTTGGTGCACGAGATGATGCTCCAACCAGCTGAGCCACTGGCAGAGCCATACTTAACATTTTTGAAATACTGATGATCCTTATTATTCACAACTTCATATTTGTGGATTTGTCTACTTCTTAAAATGTATTTATAACCTCCAAGTCTATTTTTATTTTAAAAGATTTTATTTATTTATTTTTAGAGAGAGGGAAGGGAGGGAGGAAGAGAGGATGAGAACATTGATGTGGAGAGAGAAACATTGATCAGATACCTCCCCTATACACCCCATCAGGGACCAAACCTGCAACTCTGCGCCCTGACTGGGAATGGAACTGGCACCCTTTCCCTTTACAGGACGATGCCCAACCAACCGAGCCATACCGGTCAGGGTTCTAACCCCCCATCAATACTTGTGGCACTTTTGCAATCATTCATGGATATGTGCAGAGTGGAAAAAAAGACTGGATTGGTCCAAGTGTGCACCTTCCCAGTGGAAGTCAGACAAGACAGCCCTCGCTTCTTGTTTCAGCTCTCGTACTGTGCACAGGTGTCCTTTTCGTGGTCTACTTAGTGCCATGCTTTGCATTGTGGGGTATTTGGTTGGTGATTTTGTTGTTTTAAATGGCAGTGTGACATTTGTAAGCGTAAGGCTGTGACATGCCTCACGGAGAAAGTGTGTGTCAGGTAAGCATCACACAGGCCTAAGCTACAGGCCTGTTGGCCATGAGCTCAACCCTAATGAGTCAATGATATATATTGAACAGGTGTTTAAAACAGAAACACACATAAAACAAGGTTATATATCATCCAGTTGATGAAAGTGTGACCAGAGGCTTGCAGGAATGTAAGCCTGTATTTCCCCCAGGAGCCGTGGTTCACTCTTCTCTCGTCCATTGTGCGTGGGGACTTCATGCACCTTCACCAAGGACAGAACTAATGTGGCTAATGGGAATGTGAGGGATGGGAGCCATAGTTTGGCAGTGAGGGACAGAGACCTAGGGCAGAGGTCCTTGGCCCGGCAGGCTAGGTGAGTGAACCTCCAGGCTCTCTCTCACTTTTATGCCTTTCATTAGCCTGGGCCATTCTCTCACCTCTGCCTGAATAACTCCTATTTTGTCCTTCAAGACTGAGCTCTGATGACCCCTTCTTGGAAGGCCTCTCCTGAGGTCCCCCCCTTTCAGGGCTAGGTGTTGCCCTGGGGGACCCACTTGCCACACTGGAGTGTGATTGCTTGTGTAAATGTCGAGTGTGATGCCCTTGAAGGCCTAGACTGCCTTTTATTTGCCTCTGTACCCTCAGCCCAAACAGAGCTTGACACATAGTAGGTGCTTCACAAATAGCTGATGAGTGGCTGGCAGACTGGATGGATAAAAGAACAACCTGGTGAATATTTCTGAGAAACAGGTGCTAACGGTGGGATATAGCATGGCCCAGTAGCTCAGTTTAGGAAAAAAGAAAAAAAAAAAAAAACAAAGTACAAACCCAAGACAGATATTGCATAAACCTTTTTAGGGGACCTGGACTGGTAAAGACCATTCTGCCTGTCTCTTCTGGCTTTCAAAAAGTCCTGAATCATTGTTTAGACAAAATAGCCTTTTATTAAATACCACTCACTCCCTTTTAAGTTCACTGTCAAGCTTTATTGGATTCTGAGGAGAACCAGGAGGAAATGTGGATGGTGAGCGTCAGGGGGCATCTCTCCCTTTCCTCCTCTTGCCGCCTGTCTTTTGGTTACAGCTGAACAAGAGTCGAGAGGCCAACAAGCGGCCAGCAAACCTAATAACCTCATGCTGATGAGTTTTGTAGCTTACAGACATATACAAGCTGAATTGAAATTGTTCAATTTCTGTTGCCATTAGCAAGGATACGGCAGAGGTGTGTACACACACACACACACACACACACACACTCTTTCCTCCTGTTTGTGGGTGCATTGCTCTTTTCTCTGTGTTGTTTGCTTGCTATTTGTCCTCTTAACCTCAAAAACCCTTCACCAACCCCTTGGGCACCTCTTCTTATTGCATAGGTTCAGATGACTTTGCAGTGGCAGGCATGGAGTCAGCCCAGGAAATGCCTTTTATTTTGGTGCCTTCAGGGTCCCAACTATGCAAGTCTTTGTCATCCTCCTCTTTCCCCAGGACACTGCTGGCCCTGTGGTCCCCTCATCAGCAGCCCCTGTCATCTGGGCTGTGCACTGTGCCGCTGAAATCCTCACTCCATCCTTTCTTTGGGGAGAGGGTGAGGCTATGACCGGACAGTGTTAGAATGGGAAAGTCCAGAACCAAGCCCAAGAGCCTTGGGAGCTCCGCACTGACTGTAGGGAGTGCCCTGTTCAGTCCTCTCATCTCACAGATAGGGGCACTGAGGCTTAAAGGGGAAGGCACAGGCGTGATTTAATGGCAGGGCTGGATTTGAACTCAGAGCTTACAGTTCCCAGTTCAGGGTTTGTTCCTCTGCAGCACAGCTGAAATGGGGCCCTCAGCAAACTGGAATGCCTTGTGGGAAGAGCTCTGAACTGGGGAGACTTTGACTCCTGGGACATTTGTCACTGACTGGACACATTTTGGGCTGTCACTGCTGAGGAGGGAGTGCCACTGGTATCTGGGGAGTCAAGGCCACGTGTAAGCAGTTTATGGCAGGCAGGACCTGGTCACGGCCCAGCGGGGAGGGGCCAGTGGCTCATCTCATGGGTGCCCCTGTGTGACCGCTACAGCGGGGGCCACAACCTCACGCCAACAGGCAGTGGTGGAGCTCGAGACTTTTTGTTTGTTTTGGTTTGGGGATTTATTTTTGCTTTCTGAATATGAACTTCGCATTGCTCAAAAATGGGGTTTCTCAGTTATGGCGCCATTTGGACCACGTCGTCTTTCCTGTCCTGAGCACCGTAAGATGGGTGGCAGAACCCCTGGCCCGCCCACTGCATGCCTGTGGCACCTGCAGGACTTTTTGCCCTGTGGAGGAACAGGTGAATGTTTTCATATGTAACTCATATACCATAAAACTCGGTGAAAAATCTCTATGACTTTTGTCTAAACACCTACTCCTTATTCATCAGCCCCATCCAGGTCCTGCTCTTAATTGGTATGTAAATGTTTGACCAATCGTTTTGGCTCTGGGCTCTCCTGCAAGAAGCTTTTACCTGGGCCTGGTGGGAAGGTGGGATTCTTGTGAGCAGTGCGTGTATTTGCTGAGGTCCGTGCAGGCCAGCAGAGCTGCCCTCTGCTCCTGGTGAGCACACAGAGCCCAG
Organism: Phyllostomus discolor; assembly: GCF_004126475.2. Lineage (NCBI taxonomy): Eukaryota > Metazoa > Chordata > Mammalia > Chiroptera > Phyllostomidae > Phyllostomus > Phyllostomus discolor. Next base: position 91,499,153 of record NC_040910.2, read on the forward strand.
GGCTTCCTGGTGCCCTGAGGTGGCATGGGGTCATGTGACCAGTTCAGACCAATGACTTGTGAAAGGAAGTGATGGGTGTCACTTCTGGGCTAGAGCATCTGATTGCTTGTGGGAGTCCCTCTGGAGTTCTCTCCACCTGCTGAGGCGAGTACGGGAAGATGTCAGGATGCAGCCTCCTTCAGTCAGGTCCCGGAGTGATTACAATAAGCTCCAAGCTCCCTCCTGATCCTCGTAGGGTATGTGACATGAGTGAAAAACAAACTTTTGTGAGGCCATCCAGGTTTGGGTGTTATTTGTTACTGCTCCATAATCTCGCCTATCCTGACTGTTACAAGCTGCATGCACAGAACTCAGCCTGTGTTCAAAGGAACCATCCAAATTCAAACCAGCCAGTGGAATCCATTCAAAGGTGGAGATAATAAGGGGTTAAAAAAGAAAAGAAAAGCTTATGAAGTTAATTATCAAACATTTTATTTAGTTAAAAACACCAGCAAGCTAAAAAAACCCCAACTTGTTTGTGTTATGCTTCAGTTGTTTACAAATCCGGGCGAGTGAAGCAGAGCGCGAGCTCAGTGCGTGCCCTTTCTCCGTGCGGAGCGGTGGGAGGGGCCGGCTCCCACAGAGCCACAGAGGGGCTTTGTGTCCCACAGGAGCATCTCGGCACCCACGCGCTTCGCTTGTTCATCCACAGGAACTGCTTTCTCTCGCAAGTTAGGGCCATTTGGGTTTGGGATGGGAAATCAAAATTATGATCAGCCTAAGAGAAGAAAAATTGTGCTGAACATTATAAATATTTGGGTGTAGGTATCTTTAAAGTAGACAAATGTGAAGATCCAAACTAGATAAACCAGAGAGAGGGACCAATGACTGGGGCAACTCTCGTCCTAATTCCCTGGGTGCCCTGAAGTGTTTGCTCCCAGGTCCCTAAAGGCCTGACGCAGAGGCGAAGGGCAGAGAAATGTAGAGCTAAGAGTCATTGCCCATTGAAGATCAAAGACATGGAAAGATACAGCATTTTGTAGATAAATGCACAAAAGAGGAAAGTGAGACTTAATATTCAGGTAGTTAAAAAAATCTATGGCTTAAAACTTAAGTCTTAAAAAAGAGAACTGAGCCCTGGCTGGTGTGGCTCAGTGGGTTGAGCACTGGCCTGCGAACCAAAGTGTCACCTGTTCCATTCCCAGTCAGGGCACATGCCTGGGTTGCAGGCCAGGTCCCCAGCAGGGGGCGTGTGAGAGGCAACCACACATTGATGTTTCCTTCTCCCACCCTTCCCTTCTGTCTAAAAATCGAAAATACATACAATATTTTTAAAAAGAGAGAACTGAGGCATATCTATGCAGGATAACTTTTCATTACATTTTTTCTTAAATAGTTTGCAAACATCCCATAGAAACTCTGAGTATTGGTTAATTTTTAGGATTCCTTATTGCCAGTTCTACTAGGTAGCTGTTATAATTGGGCAAAATGCTCAGCTTCTCTGTGCCTGTTGCTTTGTTTGTAAAATGACAGGGTTAGAACAGAAGACATCTAGGGGTCTTTTAGCTCTAAAAAAAAAAAATCTGATTCTTTGAAAAGCAGCATCCTGGAGAGAAATGTGAGCCTATCATTTTTATATAATTGATGCCTTTTCTGAGACAACTGCCCTTCCAAATCCGATGTTTTAAACTCTAAGGTAATGTTCTTCCAGATGGGCTGGTGGCTGGAAAAAGTCAGGTTTGGGAGCATCCAGAGGTTTTGGCACCTTAGAAGTGAACACCCTGATGGAGCCAGAAGCTGGTGCACTCTGGGTGTGCTGCAGATGGCAGCCGCTGGTGGAGGAGGTGAGGCAAGAACTGCTGGTGTCGCCAGCCCGGTCTCCCCAGGCCCCCTGCTTGCCAAGGACCCAGCCTTTGTACACAGGGAGGCTGGGCCATTGGCTAAATGTGGGGCCACTGGACCCCTTTGTCTGCCTAGGACTTTCCCCTTTTACCCATTTGTACCATGGGGTTCTGATGGGGTCACCTGTTATGCTGTTCACCCTTGGGCTGTGTAAGTGGACACGTGATCCAAGCTGTGCTGACCCCTAGCCTCCTTCTCATTGGAACGGGGGAACAGGCTCCCTTCCTCTCCGGTGGCCAGGGCTCCAGCCGCAGGGAGAAGGTCCCTCAGTGAGAAACAGAAATGAGGGGAGACACTGGCTGGGGTCTGAATCCCTTGCCCTCCCTGTAGCCTCTTCTGACCCAACGACCTTCCCTTCCACCCAAGTGAGCTGCAGTTAACCATTTGCAGCTCCTGAGGCTGGGCTGGAGGGAAGGAAGGAAGAGGGCAGAAGTCCCGGAAGTTTTCCTGTGTGTTCAGCCTGGGGCCTCCAGTCTTGGAGAGGTGAGTGGAGACAAGGAGATGGACGATATGGCCAGCCCAAGGGCACTCAGGGAGGGCAGGCAGGACCAGCAACAAGATTCCTGAGGGGCGGGATTTAGGGAAGGACGGCAAATCTCAAAACGTGAGGAAGGAAACACAGGGAAGGGAGAGAGAAATGGCCAAAATCTTAGGAAGTTTAGGGAAAGGAAGGTGGGTGGAAAGCAGTGCTTGAGAGAAAGAGCTGGAGAGACAAAAAGAAAAGGAGGGAAGGGGCGATGGGGCCCTTGTGCTGAGAGACGATTTTGAGAATAAATTTGGGTTTCGGTGCAAGGATTTGGGAAGAAGTCGAAACAGGACACGCTCTCCCGTGAGTTCAGAGGAACATCACGTGTCTGGGAGATGGAGAATCACTGAGCTGAGGAGTGTAGAGGCCCTTCAACAGGACGCTCACCGGAGTAGATCCACTCCGACCCTTCACTCCTCTTCCACCTCTGTTTACCCTCAGATGACGGCCCCCTGCCAGCTGCCTAAAGACAGGTTCACCTTATATTCTGTGTTCCACCAAGCCTGGGTCAGACTACCTGTGGTCTTTGATGATGTGGTGGAGACCACCCACTTCCTTCCCCACACCTCACCCCACCCCCAGCATTTAAAGCTGGCCTGAGGCTCCCCACCCTCCTAAAGCTGAGACCCTAACTCCTTGTGCTGGTCTCCCAGGCCCTCTCTGCTCTGACCCTGTCTCTCTCTCCTCCCCCATTCTTACCTTGGGTGGTCAGAGAGGCCTCGATAAGGAGGTAACCATTAAGCTGAGCTATAATGATGAGAAGGAGCCAAGTACTTGAAGATGTGGGGAACAGCAAGCCCAAAAGCCCTGAGTTAGGAAGAGTGTGAGGGCGAGAAAGAAGTGGGTGGGGGCAGAACGGGGAGGGGGCAGCTTACAACTCAGCCTCCACTTCCAGTTAAAGAGCTCAGAGCTGGAAGCAACCTCCGAGGGGCCTTAACACAACTCCTTATTTCACTTAGTTAGTTGATTAAATAAGTTTGAAAAATTGAGATATAATTGACACAGAACTTTGTAACTCCTTTATTTTAAAGACAGGGAAGCTGCAGCTGAGAGGTTAGTACCTGTTTAAAAATTATTTTAAAAAAGTGCACAAGTAATACATGAAAGCCTTCAAGTTAAACATTCATAGAGAACAGAAAAAGTGAACGTCTCCCTGGCACTGCCCCACCCCACCCTGCCTGCCCCAGTCTCTGTCCCGCTGCCCCCTCCAGAGGGGACTTTGGCCAGTGGGGAGGGTATCTTTCCTGACTTTTGGGTTGGCATACACATCTATTTACATGCACTTAGAAATGTATGGCTTTATATACTATTTTTAGATTTTATTTATTTATTTTTAGATAGAGGGGAGGAAGGGAAGAAGAGGGGGAGAGAAACATCAGTGTGAGAGAGAAACATTGATTGGTTGCCTACCGCATGCCCACAATTGGGGACCTGGCCCACAACCCAGGCATGTGCCCTGACTGGGGATTGAAGCAGCCACTTTTCAGTTCGCAGGCTGACGCTCAGTCCACTGAGCCACAGCAGCCAGGGCTATTTGTGCTTCTTCTTTACATCAGTGAGACTGTACTTTTTGTATGGCAACCTTTTCATTTTTCTTCCTGTAGCCCTATTGTGTTCTTTTTGCCTGTCACAGAGCATTTCATGGCTAGATGCTCTATATTGTTGAGCCTTTCCTGTGTTGGTGCATTTCCTCTATTTGGGTGCTGAAGTTGCTGCTGGTTATTACAGTAGGGTGGTGGTGAGCACCCCTAGGTATAAGTGCAAGGATTTTGGTAGGGTAGGTACCAAGCCGGGGAATTCGGGTCCAGGGCACGCACAGTGAGATTGTAGTCAGTACGGCCAAAGTGCTTTCCAAGGAGGGGGCTTCAGGTCGGCCTCCCACCTCCTCAGCGACAGCACCTCCAGTGCTGGGTCTCCTTCATCGTTGTAGTTCTTGCCATTCTGTTGGCAAGCGATATCTCTTCACTGTGTTCTGTTATGACTGTTGTAATTGTCTACCTTCTTATTTTGTAATAAGTTTAGGCTCACAGGAGAGTTGTGAAAATGCAGCATTCCCATAGACCCCTCGCCCAGCTCCTCCTGGTAGAGGCCCCTTACCAAACGAGAGCATACGGGGATCGAAGCTGACACGTGACATCGGCATCATGCTATTAACTGAACTGCAGACTTGATTCAGACGTCGCCACTTTTCCACGTTCTGGTTGTCTCGTGTTTTGTTTTCCTAATTACTAGAGAGATTGAACATCTTTTCATATATTTTTTTGGCCATCTGTGTTTTTTTTTTTTTTAATGTAAAATGCCTGTTCAAATTCTTTGCCCATTCCCCCCCCCCTTGGATTGTTTGTCTTTTTCTGATGGTTTGTAGAGGTTCGTTATTTTAGAACTCTGCCCATCTCACACAGCTGGTTAGTGGCCGAGCTGGGAAGAGAATGCAAATCTAACCTATTTGCCTGTTTCCACTACAAACACCTTGTCCTCAGCTCTCCAGCCTCCCAGCTGCCTCCGCTGTCCCTTGGTCTGTGCTCAGTGGTCCCCCGCTGGCAGACACCACGTTCTTCCAGGCACCTGTCAGAGAAGCGCAGTGAGGCCAGGGTGGCTCCTTCTCATTTCTTCACTCACCGTTGCTGGGCCAACGACAGTAGAGGCCATCCGGAGTGGGCCTTTCTGGACACCAGCTCGCTTTCGGGAAGGTCTCATCTCCCTTGGCCCTGAGACAGGCTGCACAGAAAACTGGCTGCCGAGGCCCAAGAATGCACCACTTGGCCGATGGTCCCCTCCTTAATTGCTGTCCTGGCAATCAAAAAACCTCCTGCACTAGCAAGTTCCCAGGAAGCTGCAGAAGGGAGGGAATGTGCATCTCGAGAGCTGCCGGAGGCTGTGCAGTTCCCAGAATGCCGTCCTGGTGCTCAGACCCCTCCCCATGCACTCTCCCTTCCTCCAGGGCGAGTGCTGCCATGGCGGGGGCGGGGGACCAGGGCAGGGAGCAAAGGCACGCTCTTCTTGGCAGCTCAGGTCCCACCCAACCGTCGGTTCCTGGAGGAAAGGGGTCATGCTTTGTTTCTTTGATGTTCTTCTCTGTTTGGCCGTAATAAGCTTTCATTTCATTTGTTGTTACACTAGACAAGGACGAAGATGGGGCGGGGACACCATTTTGTCCCTCGTGGTCCCAAACATTTGGTGGAGAGGGTGGTAAAGAGTGTTGAATGAGAGCGCCTTCCAAAAAGTATATGTCCACTCAGAGCCTGTGCATGTGACCTTACTGGGAAAAGAGGTCTTTGCAGATGTAATTAGTGAAGGATACCTCAGGGTGAGATCATCCTGGGTCAGTGATGTGGTCCCTAAATCCAGCGACAAGGGCACTTATGAGACAGAGACTGAGGGAGACCTGGCACACGGGGGGGTGGGGGGGCTGCGTGAGGGTGGAGGTGGAGAGTGTGGTCGGAAACCACAAGCAAAGACCCCCTGGAGCCACCAGGGGCTGGGAGAGGAAAGAGGTCTTCTCTCCAGAGCCTTTGGCGGGACCACGGCCCTGCCAACTCCTGAATCCCAGACTCCCGCCTAAGGCTGTAACACTCTGTCATTGTAGGTCGTCTGGTGGTTTGTTACAGCAACCACAGGAAGCTGGTCCAGGTGGGAACCAACCAGGACGCTAAAACGCATGATCCTTAAAGGGCACGACTATAATTGTCTCCCTCATTGTGGCTTCAGCTGGAAAACAGGGGCCGCAGGGAGAGTTGACATGCCTCCGACCAGCACAAACAATCCTCGACGTGTTAAATTTACACACAGCAGTTTCTCTTTGTCAGCCCCACTGGTGGCAAGCGGAGAGCAAGACGCTGGTTCTTTGTCATGGAAAGAAGATAGGAGTCTTCTCTGTGGAAGACAGAGGGTGGAGGGCAGGGCTCTCTTCGAGCACCTGCGTGAAGGAAGTGTCCAACTCTCCCCAGGCCCCTCCGGGCCCCTCCAGATTTGCATTTTTGACAAGTCCCCAGGTGAGGCCGCTGTGCTGGATCAGGGAACACTCTGACCCGCTGCTCTATCGAAGTGCTTCTTAAACATTAAGAAGCACATGAGTCACCCAGAAATTCAGATTCTGACAACTCTTGGTGGTATCTGACCCGGCTCTCCCTGCCCTCCATCTCCAGCCATGGCTGGTGGAACCAGGGGGAGAAGCCTGATTCGAGGGCCCGTGGGCTCACCAACAGCCAATGACGGGACCTTGAGCAAAGGGAGTAAATCCATGCCAAGTCGATTCTCTCTGCTGAGATTCTGAGTGGTGTCTGCAGAGAGACCACTGCCCACTGGTGGTGAGCCTGGGTGGGGAGGCCACGATGCAGAGTGGGGTCCCTGAGCAAATGAGTGTGCAGAGAGGCAGCTGGCCCAGGGAGGGGAAGGGAGGAAGCGGATGCAGAGACTGTGCAGGCTGGAGAGGCAGAGAGGGAGGCTTTTCTTTCTGACAACTTTCTAATTCCCAATTCCCACGAGCCCCAGCTGGGCTGTTTGCCCTTGTGTTCTGAGAAATCCCATCCCCTTCCAATAAGCTTCTCTCTTGGCTTGGGCCACTCTGAGCAGGTTCTTGCTCCTTAAACCCCAAAGGGCTTTATCAATACATCTGTGCCCTCCTCCAGCCTCTCCTTACTGTGAAACCCGCCGAGTCAGGAACTTCATCCTGTTCACCCTTTGGCTCCAGGACCTTGGACAGGGCCCCACAATGGGGTTGGAGAGTGAGGAGTGAATCTCACTCAACACAATGTGCTGAGGAGTTAGGGGAAGGTGGAGGAAGCCCCTTCTGCGTGAGTGGAACGGGATGAGCCTGTGTGGAGGACGAGACACACAGGACTGGCCAGAGGCAGAGTTGGCTGGTGAGGAAGGCTCATCACGAGTGGCCTTAAACACCAGGCGAGGAGCTGAGGCTGCTTTGACAGACAGTAGGGAGGCAGCGAGGCCTTGCAGCTGGAGGAATGCAACCAAAAATAATTGCGTTCTTTTCTTTAGCAAGGGATCTAATGGCCCGAGTGAGAGATGACATCTTGAAATAAATCTGTAAAAATGGGAAGGATAAAATGAACCCCGGGGATTTTCCTGGCATAGAATTGGTGGGAAATGGTAGCTGGTCGAACATTGCACTAAGCCCTGGAGTAGAGAACATTCCATTAATAAATCAATATGTGGAAAGAAAATTCCATCCTCACTATTAATCAGAAACATGCAAATTGACAGAGACGCTGCTTTTCATCCTATCAGATTAGCAAAGATGCTCGTGAGGGTGTGATGAACGGCCACTTCCATATTTTAGAGCATGCACAGAGGATACATGGACACAAACATGATCTGGAAAGTAATTTAGCAAAATAAATTACCACCTTTAAAGATTTTTCATATCCCTAGTTTTCAAGAAGTAAAATTACTAGATCTATCTTACAGAAATCTTCTAAAACATTATAGTTTACAGCCAAAGATTTTTCACAGGGCTGTAGGAAACAGACCAAAAATACACTAAGACAATATTAAATTTATGAAGTTATATCTAATGTGGAATAGTACCAGCTCTCCCCAGCAGGAAGGAACACATGGGCAGTTTTGCTGTTTTGCTGTATTTTTGTCTTGTGTGCTCTGGGAGATGTTTAATTCTCAACTCACAGTGCTGGGCACCCGAGCCATCTATGCCAGGGAAGTCTGTTGATCTGTGTTTCAGTTTCCTGTTTTAGCTGCTGTATAACAAATTACCACACACTGGGTGGCTTAAAACAATAGACATTTATTCTCTCCCAGTTCCTGGGCTAGAAATCAGCATCTCTGAGCTGAAATCAAGGGGTCAGCAGGCCAGTGCCCTTTCTGGAGACTCTAGAGGAGAATCTGTTCTTTGCCTCTTCCAGCACCTGGTGGCTGCTGGCCCCTCTTGGCTAGTGGCCTCGTCACTCTGACCTCTGCTTCCAGGGTCACAGTGCCTTCCCTGCTTCTCTCCGTGTGCAATCCTCTCTGCCTTGCTCTTGCAAGGACCCTTGTGATCACATGGAGAACTTACTCAAATAGCGCAGGGTCATCTCCCCATCTCACGATCTTTAGCTTAATCACACCTGCAAAGTCCTTTCCCCTCTTCCGTATGAGGTAACATTCACAGGCTCCAGGGACTAGGGTGTGGATACCTTTCAGGGGGACATTATTCAATTTACCAAAACTAGCTTTCGGGATTGAGGGAGGTGGGGCGGGACCAGGTCCACCATCGTGGCCAGTGGAGGTGGCCTGGAAGGGAACCTGGGCTGTGATGGGCGAGGATTCTCAGGAGGGCTGCCCCTTGTCCTGAGTCCACCTCACTGTCTGGGCCAGAAGCTGCAGGCAGTGGCGAGGCTGTGCCCAAGACAGGTTTAGAGGGGCCAAGGATTTTGCCCAGAGAAGTTCTTTTCTCTCTGGACCCTACAGCCTTCTACTTTAAGAAGATCAAGTATGTGGGGGGACATTGGGACCTCATGAGACAATCCCATTAAAGGCAAGCTTTTGCATCTGAGAAATGATGGTCTTTTGTTTATGGAGGATTCTTGGGTTAGTTTCCTGGTTCGTGGTTGCCTTGGCTTGTTGTGTGGCCCCAGGCAGGCTGCTGTCCCACTCTGTCCTCAGTTCTGCAGAATTCTGGAAGACCTCCTCCCTCAGTTCTGGAGAGTCCTAAAAGGTCTCTGGAGGCTCAGACCTCACACACTGCCCACCCCTCCCCCAGACTTCTCTGCCATTCAAGTCTTCAAGAAGCTGGGGGAAATTACTTAAAGACATTTCTCAGAAGGACTCCTCAGAATTTCAGCAGCCTGAGGGTCTCCCAGGAGCGGTCTCTTTCCCTTCGCAGCCACCCCTTCTGAGGGGCCCGTCGTCCCTTGTGGACTCAGGAGCAGGCCATGCAGACTGGCCTCTCAGACTTGCGTGCCTGGAGGAGCCCCAGAGGCTGAAGGGTGGGTCATGGGAAGAGTTGCTCCTAAAACCAAGCAAAGCATTTGGAAGGCAAACCGGCGATGGGCAGGGATTTATTTGCTCACAAGCAGAATGAGCGGTGGCTGCTGTGTGCGGAGAGGGGCATCTGCGGACCTCCAAGCACAAGGGCTCTGGGGTGGGAAGACAGTCCGAGGAAGGAGCCGAGAGCTGGGGCCCTGCGAGCACTTTGCCGTGGTGGCCTGGTGCTAGGGGGTGGGGTAAGGGCCAGGGCTCGGACCGTCTGTGAACATTAAGGACGTTCGGTGATGCCATGTTGGGGCTCCTTCCTTTCATAAAATATCAAAATTCTCCCAGACCCTTCCCCGGAACTCCTCCACCTCCTCACAACCAGCTTGCTAAGGGTTGACTCTGGGGCCATTATGGGCTTCAGAACTCTGCTGATGGGTAGGTCAGTGTATAACTTTTGAACATCATCCTGATTGTAATTGTTCCAAGCTCGCCTGCTCTTATCTGACTGACCAGCAGGTGGCAGCACAGGAGCGCTCAAACTGAGGTTTCAGGGAATGAACAGGCACAAAACATTCTGCTTTTAGTCAAACTGCAGAGGGACCTCTCTTCCTGACTCTGCGGTGGTGGTGACCTGGGTTAGCTGCTCGGCACCCACCCGCACACCACATCCCAGAGGGCGTGGGAGGGAGGACCAAGGGAAGAGGATGAAGCCACCTTTGGGAGCTCACCCCAAGGAACGGAAAGCTGATTTGGGAGCATTAGGGGGATGCCAAGATCTGGGTGTCGTGTCATGAGTAACATGTATACCTGACCTGTTGTTAGCGCTCGGCAAATGTTAGCTATCTGTGCACACACCTCACTGTATCTAACCCGTACCACAGCCCACGGGCAAGTCTGGGCAGACTTTTTACAGACACTGGGATCAAGGCACAGAGGGTGGCCTCAGGTGTCCAGTATCCACTGGAGAGCTCCACAGAGCATTGAATCCTGGTCTCAGCGGCTCAGTCAGCTAGCCAAGGAGATGCCTGCTGCCGAATCCCAAACTGTCCTTATCAAACAACACGCCAGCTGCTCACTGAGAACTGCGTATTCTCAGATGCACTGACTGAGGCCGCGGGCAAGGGAGTGGGAAGATGCAGAGTGTTCCTGGGGGGCGTGTTCTGCAGACCAGGGTGTGCGGAGGGGAGGGGGCTGGTGATGGGGGCTGGCCCAGCTGCTGGGCTGAGAGGCCAAACAGTTGTTCCAGTTCTGCCGTCTCATTGCTGTGTGGCAGTGGGCAAGCGTGACCCTCTCTGGGCTCTCCTTTCCTCACTTGTGGGTTAGGGCAGCTCAGGGGTCCTTGCTACTTCTCACTGTCAAGGGAATCCAGGGTACCAAACTCTTTATTAACTAAAACAAAAACAAGAAGCAACCCTCCCAAACTCCAACAACAACAACAACAAAACAAGCCCTCAACTCTTCTGCTCATGGGGTTCTCTCCAAGGTTAAACAGGTCACAGAGAGAATTACTGGTGGCCTGAGCAAAGCATGGGCTGGGCCTTGGGGAGTCTCTTCCTGACCTAGCCCCACCTGAGGTTTCACCTGTCACAGGCCGTGCTCTTCAGTAAGCTGACACTGGGATGGAGTTCAGAGTGCAAAGGGCAGAAGGAGGGAGCAGGTGAGGGCAGGGCAGGCACCGGTCTGGGACGTAGGCCTGCTGCCGTCTCTGTCAGCCCAGGGGCTGGGAGCACAGGCTGCCTGTGAGAGGAGGCACTGTGGGGAGATGCCAGATCCTGGTGCTGCCGTCTTGCTTCACCATTGGCTGGCCCCCCGTGTCCCCCATCTCCTCGAAGAGCAGCCTGGAGGGGGCTGCTGGCCAGCCATCCGTCTCAAAGAGGAGGGGCGGTCTGAGCATCTGAGCAGCATGTCTCAGTGTCTGCCCCACGGGAAAAGGGCCACTCTGCCTTCTGGGGTAGGAAATTTAGGCACCAGCCCCTCCACTCCCACAGGCCCAGGACAGGCCTGGAGGGGAGGGCAAGGTCTGAAGGGAATAGCAGCAAGGGTCACAGCCCAGGTGTATGTGTACACACATGTTTAGGGTATGCACAGGTCTGTGCACTTGTTCAGTAGGTATGTGCTCGGGTATGAGTGTGCACATGTGTGTGGGTGTGTGTGAGGGTGTGTATGTGCATGTATGCCTGAGGGCACAGTATAGATGTGGGCACGTGTGTACATGGGTGTACATACACATGTGCACTACCCTGTGTTCCTCTGACATTCCGGTGGGGGCTGCCAGTTCTGGGCACCTGTGACAGGTGGCAGCTTGGTCCAGCCACCTGGGTTTGGCCCAGTGCCTGGGAGGGTACTGGCAAAGTGAGGCTGAGCCTGAAGCTAAGAGGAGCACAGCTCTGGGGGCCAGGGAGGTGCAGAGGACCCTGGGTCATCACAGAGCAGCAGCACGGATTCCAAGTCCAGGCTCAGCTCCTCACCTGGGTGGTTTAATACCAAGCACAACCATTGGGGTAGGTTGTGTTATTCTCCCCATTTTGTAGATAAAGTGTTCTCTGAGTGTTTGCCCCCGTTGGAGCAGTGAGGGCAGAGCGGACTCTGTGGGCTCAGATGCGGGCATGGCCAGGCTGTCCCCTGCAGACTCCTCTCCTTGGCCGCAGGCACTTGCCTTGCTGCAGGGAGCTCTAGCCCAGTGTCCTCAGAGCCACCCTGGCTGCAAAGTGGCTCTCTTTTTACCTCTCTTTTACCTCTCACCTGGCTGCAAGGTGGGTCTCTTTTACCTCTCTCTTTGGGAGAGAAGAGTTCCCTTGTCCCCCAGTCTGGTGGGCTGAGGGGGTGCTGAGGGGCTTGGCTCTGTCCAGCCCTCCCCGTTGGGCCCGGCACAGGGGTGCAGCCCACCCCTGGCAGGCCCAGTGACGCAAATCAGCAGTGGGAGGCTGCTTGGGCTGGGGACAAGCCAGGGCCTGCAGAGGCCCCGCTGTCCTGGCCAGATGGCCTCTGGCTCCAGTAGGAGAGGCTGTCAACACCTTCGGTCGGGGTCCTGGCCCGGCTCCTCACGCCGCCCTTGTCCAGCCCAGGCCGTCAGGTGCTGTTTGCCGAGGAGACCAGCGGCGGGGGGGGGGGGGGGGGGGGGGGGGGGCTTCCTTTTAGATGCCTGTTACCTGAACCCCCACGAGCCCTCTAACCACCTCCCCCAGTGCCCAGCCAGTCCCCTAAGAGTCGTATCTTCACACAACCAAGGCCCTGCAGGTGTGAGCCCTGCAGGGAGGTGGCCTGGGAACCTTACCTCATGGGGTCCCCTCTTTCTCCATGGTTCAAGGTGGATTAATTCCTCAGCCCGCCCTTCCTCCCTCCCTCCCTTCCTTCCTTCCTTCCTTCCTTCCTTCCTTCCTTCCTTCCTTCCTTTCTTCCTTCCTTCCTTCCTTCCTTCCTCCAACAAACATACAATGAGCATCTATTACACACTGGGCCTTGTTCTAGGCCCTGAAAGTAGCTGATAGTCAATGGGGGTGGGGAAGGTGGGTAAGAAAACTAGCAAATAGCGTGTACAGTATTGTGATTGAGGCTGGGGGCTAGTTTAGAAAGGATGGTCAAGGAAGGCCTTGGAGGAGGGGGTGTTTGAGCTGGGACTGGAGGAGAGGGCTGGCCAGCCCAGTTCTGGGGGTGGGAGGAGGGAAAGAGGAACCAGCCTGTGGGAGGGCCCTGGGGGGACAGCGGTGGTGTGGGGTCTGCTGTCTACTCCCTCACGATGGTAGGCGCAGGAACGGCGGGCGTGGAAGGAAGACGAGAGGAAGTCGGGGCCAGGACTTGAAGGCCTTGTAGGAGTTGGATTTGATTCCGAAAGGCTTTCCACGAAGGGAAACAATATGAATAAACATTCATAGAGCTCGTCCTACATGCAGACGTGGTGTCAGTCATCTGACATAAACTCATTCAAACCTCACCAAAACCCCATGGTGGGTCATTATCATCCCATTTCACAGATAAGGAAACCGAGGCACTGAACAGTTAAGTCATTTGCTCAATGACACAGTACCGGTCAGTAGTAGAGCAAGAATTTCTGGTAGGCAGCCGGCTCTAGAACCCTAACTACTGTACCACACACTGCCTCTCAGGACGTGATCCCCTTACCTCCAATGTAGCCTCCTCCAGGAAGCCTTCCGTCAACCCAGGGTTTGTTTGCTTTGCTGCAGCAACATATGAACACACCATATGGACTAAAAATCTGTGGGGTCCTCAAGAGGCCATCTTTTTTTTTTAAGATTTTATTTTATTTTTTAGAGAGGGGAAGGGAAAGAGAAAGAGAGGGAGAGAAACATCAATGTGTGGTTACCCCTTGCACACCCCCTACTGGGGACCTGGCGCACAACCCAGGCATATGCCCTGACTAGGAATCGAACCAGTGACCGCTTGATTCACAGGCCAGCGCTCAGGCACTGAGCTACACCAGCCAGGGCTCAAGAGGCCATCTTGTCCATGCCCCCGTCTTCAGGTGGTCATGGTATGATAAGTACCATTATGAAGATGAGACTACTGAGACCCCAAAGCGTTAAGAGACTTGTCTATTACCCAGATTCGATGAAGGCAGCATATGAAATAGAGCCGCCATCTCCTAAATTCTTCCTCTCCAGCTTCAACCCTTCTAGTCTGCTCTTTAAGACAATCCTCAGGTTGTTTGTTGTCTGTGTCCCACTTCCCACCCATCCCCCAGCGAGACCGTGCCTGCTTCGGTGCCCTTCACGGGGTAATGCACACAGCAGGTGCGCCCTCGGGGTCTGTGCAGAACCCTGGGTGGGGTGCTGCCATCCAGGATGCTCAGAGCAGGGGTGTTGAGCAGACAGGACGGATGTGAGCTGACATTGGAAGGATGCCGAGGAATGTTTTAGCGAGCCAGAGAGATGGGCTGGGAGTTTGTCTGGAGCGGGAAGGTCACCCCAGCCAGAGGGAACAGCACAGAGGACATGGCACGACCAAGGGACAGTGCCGGCCGGGCTGGACCTGAGCACGAGGAAGGGATGGGCAGTGACGCTGGGGTGGGGCTGCAGGGACAGGTGGGGCCTGCCTGCCAGGCTGAGGAGCCGGGTGGGCACTGGGGAAGCAGGAAGAGACGCAGTCACAGCCTGGCAAGCCCTGGGAGGAAATCTTGACCTTGCTGAGCCACTTTGTGCGAGTCGTGTGCTCTCTCTGAGCCTCCATTTCCCCCCTGCACAATGTGGGGCGGTGCCTAACCTCAGGACCCTCTGGGCCCTGTGTGGATTTATTCCATGGCTGCTGCTTTCCTATCACCCAAACAAACAAAGAGGCTCGGCTGGATAGATCTGGAATATCTTTAATGCCCTGATTTCTTTCTGCTACGTGTGCCTTTGCTTTGCAATATTCTTCCAGCCCTTCTAGAGGTACGTGTCCCAGGGCCTGGTTCACAAGGGAGCCTGGGTCGACATGCTGCTCTTTACCTTCACGCCCGTCCTTTTGTGCAGCCCCGTCCAGAGCAGGTCAGCGGCCTGGGCCTGGGCCTGGGCCTGGGCCTGGCCGGGCTTTGAAGGGGATGGCCTTGGTGGCCTCGGTGGCCTCAGTGGCATTGGCTCCTCTAAGGCCCTTGGGGAGGCCCAGGGCAGCTCCTCGGGGGCAAGAATGGCATCGCTCCAGCCCTCAGAGCTGTCACTATAGCCAACCAGGCTGGTGGCTCCATCCTCAGCTATGGTGACGATCCTGGCAGTGTCTTCCCTGAAGTTTCTGTCTAAGTCCTCTGCCAAGTGGTTGGTGGCCCCCTCAGGCTCGCTGGCTGTGTAGGTGTCGGCTGTGCCCTCCCACTTCTTCCTGGAGCCAACTGAATGGGTGCCACGGAGCCCTGCCACGGGCTGGGCGGGTGTCTTGGCTCTGCCCTGGCCAGTCCAGAAAAGGGTGAGCTCTTGGCGGCAGGCGGCCACAGCCAGGCTTGTGAGCAGGGTGCTGGACACCAGGTAGAGCAGGGCGGGCTGGCCCATCTGCATGAGGATCATGGCGGCAAAAGTGACCAGCAGACCCACAGCGTATGCCGTGGTGCAGGCCATGAAGTAGACCTGGCGTGAGTGCATCTGTACATCAAAGCGATGACAGTAGGCAACCAAGAAGCCTGGCACCACGATGTCACCGAAGCCGAGGATGGTGAAGGGCTGGTCACACAGGGTCAAGGCCGAGAAGCTCAACCGGGGCACTCTGAGCACCATGGGCAGCTTCTCGTGGCTCGAGGAGTCTGCCGGGCCCGAGGCCACCTCCACCATGATGCTCTCGCCAGTCCTGGTGAGGAGGGGCGTGATGAAGACGAAGAACACATCGAAGGCCAGCAGGGCCAGCAGGAAGGAGGTGCAGTTCTTGAGTTTGGGCAGCCGCACACGCTGCAGCACGAAAAGGCAGTAGGCCATGCCTAGCACGTCCTGCAGGAGCCAAGCCCAGCGGTCCTCGTTGCGGTAGACAACCCAGAGGACGGTCACCGCCGTGCACAGGCCGGCCAGCAGCAGCAGGGGCAGCGGCAGACAGGCCCGGCGGCCAGGCAGCGGCCACTGGTATTGCTGCAGGGGCAGGCAGTGCACCAGGGGGGCCAGGCAGCTGTAGAGGCCGGTGCCCGCGCCCAGGCCGAAGATGGCGATCATGACGTAGACGAAGCAGTCGTAGAAGAAGTAGAGCAGCAGCATGATGCAGCAGGACATGGTGACCACTGCTCCCGTCATGGCCGGTGTGAAGTCCACGGCTGTGTCTTCATCTTTTTCCTCTGGTCCCCCCTGGGCTGCCACTGCTTCCTGTTGATTGTGACCTCCAGGCCCCCCTCCTCCTCGGGCCCGGCGCCGCTGCAGCTGGTCAGCCTCAGTCAGGCCGGCCCAGTAGCCGCCCGCGGCCACGGTACCTATGGCCAGGATGAAGATGACCACCATGTTGTAGTCGAGGACGGGCTCTTGAGGTGCATACAAGGCCACGCGGACCATGGCACCGCCGTGGGTGTGGCTGAGGATGTCCAGCAGGTCGGTGTATCGGAGCATGGCCACAGGGATGGTGAGGTCTGGCAGAGGCTTGCGGGGGTCCTGGGACACCAGGGTGGTGTCTGAGCACTGCTGGCCGCTGACCCGGCTCACGATGAGCAGCCCGTGGGCACCTCGGCCCTGCGCCAGCCAGCCCTTAGCATAGAAGCTGCAGTTGCCCCTCATGACGAGGGCGGTGGTGCGGTGGAGAGGCTGCCGGCCGGGGGAGCTGGGCGGGGCCTGGTGGGAGTCGTCCTCGCCAGGGCACCAGGATGCCGAGGTGCCATCGTACAGCGGCAGGAGTGGGGCGTGACGCAGGTCCCGGGGCAGGGTGACATAGTCCGAGCTGAAGAGCACGCAGTAGTCCTTGCTCCAGTTCTGGGACACCACGTGGGCCACGCCATACTCCCCCCGGGCCACTGCGCTGGCGAGAAGGAGGAGGAGGAAACCCAGGCACGCCATCCTCCTCAGTCACCCCGACGTGGCAGCGGCTGGCAGCCCGGGTCCCTCTCCCAGAGGCTGGGCGCGGCCCTCTGTCACAGAGCAGTGTGGCTCCCATCCCAGAAACCAGGGCCACACCTACCGAGTCATAAAGCTGGGCCCCCGGGGCTCAGGGCACCGCTGCAGAAAACAGGGCCCCTCTCTGGAGCCTGCCCCGCCACACTGCCCCTGGAGGGGGGTGATCTGGGTCCTTCCTCTGCCCGCCCCCAGGTGGGGCTGAGCCAGGCAATTTGAAATCAGATGTGGGAGGATGGGGTTGAGGATCCCAGACAGGATTCGGGACCAGCTTCAGCCCCTTGCTTGCTGGGTGGCAGGCAGATGCCTCTCCTCTCTGCACCTGTTTCTTTAGCCGCGAAGAGCTGGGCACATTGGATCAGAGAGTTCCTGCGAGCCCTGGCCCCCATGATCACTGTTGTGGGGCTCCTACTAGGTGCCAGGTATTTGATCTGTCCTCGTAATGTCCCTGCAAGGTGTTACTCGAACCACCTAGCCCGGTGCTGCGAGCTGTCCTTCCAGCCTGCGCCCCTTTCTCCTGGTGAGCGACCGGAACTTCGTGGCCAGCCTCCCTTGGGGTAAGGAATGGCCACGTGGTCCTTTCTCACCAGCGGGACTGAGCACAAGTAGTGTGAGCCCTGCAGAGGCTGCACAGAGACTGGGGGCCCCTTGCCCACCTCTTTCCCCCTCCCACAAGGCAGTCGTGGGCAGCCGGCTGTCGACGGGAACGGAGGACATGGTGGACGTCTACGTGGAGCAGTGGCCTGGGACGCTGACCGCAGACGGCGACGCATTACCTTCCTTAAGCCGGTGGCTTGCTGTGGGTCTGCCACGTTGGCTGAGCCTCACTTGAACGCCCCCCCCCCCCCCCCCCCCGTCGTGGCTGGGGAAGCCTGAGGCTCGGAGCAGCCCGCCCTTCGGGCCCCAGCCCCGGTCCCCAAGCCCAGCTCTCTCGCTGGACACATGTCTTGGGCCGTGCCCTGCCCAGGGAACTAGCTGGGGTCCGCCCGGCTGTCTGAATGCCCGAGGGCTCCTGGCCCTGCAGCTCGGCTCTGCCTGTTCCTGTTCTTCAAGCCCCAGCTGCGGTGATAGCTCCACCTCACAGCCAGGAGAAAGTGGCCCCCTTCTTAGCATGTAATGATCACAACTCCGGGTTTACTTTAAAAAAAGATTTTATTTATTTACTTAGGGAGAGAGGAAGAGAGGGAGAAAGAGAGGGGGAGAAACGTTGACGTGAGAGAGAAACATCAGCTGCCCCTCACCGGGGACTGAACCCACAACCCAGGCATGTGCCCTGACCAGGCATCGAAACCCCGACCTTTCGCTGTGCAGGACGACACCCAGCCAACCGAGCCGCACTGGTCAGGGCAAGATTCACTTCCTTCAGAGCACGCACCCCAGTCCTGGGTATTTGCTTGTTTATGTGTTTCCTCGTTTAGTTCCAGTAAGACGGGAACCTTAGCCACTCTCCCCTGCTGCTCGGGAAATGTGTGTGGGATGCGTGACTGAGTGACCCTGTTTTACAGCAGAAGGGACCGGGGCCCAGGGCAGCGAGGAAGCTTTCCCAGGGTGACTTCAGTGGTAGAGACGAGGCTCGAACCCAGGCTGCTGGGCGGTGGAGCCTGTGGCTAACTCACCCCTGAGTGCACTCACCCCGGATGAGTGGGACTGGGGGGGATGGGGTTACTGAGAAAGTCGATTCAGAGGGGAATCTTTAAAACGTCACCTATATACTTCAGTTCCTTGGGTTGCCTTAGCGAATGATCTGTCACAGGCTGGGTGGCTTAATTCAGGGTTGGCTCTCTCCCAGCCTGGAGGCCAGAAGTCTGCTATGGACCACGTGTTTCTATGCCCCCGCCCCCCATTCTGTGTTTAATCTCTGGTCTCCGGTGTGATGGTCCCCGGAGGCCTTGGGGAGGTAATTATGTCATGAATGGGACTGGTGCCCTCATAAGAAGAGACAAGAGAGGGGTGATCTCACTCTGTCACCTGTGAGCACACAGCAGGAGGCGGCCGTCTGCAAGCTGGGGAGCGAGCTCTCACCAGGAACTGACTCCGGTGGCCCCTTGGTCTTGGACTTCCGGAACTGTGAGCAGTAAGGGCTGTCGCTTAAGCCCCCCAGTCTACGGTATTTCACACAGCAGTCCGAGTGCACCCCGAACAGCCCAAAACCAAGGTGTGTGCAGGGCACGCCTCTGAGACTCTGGGTGGGACCCCTCCTGTCTCTTCCTGACGTGGGTGTTGGCTGGCAACCCGCTGCTCCTTGGCTCGTAGCCATGTCACGCCCCTCTCTGCCTCTGTGGCACGTGGCACGACGTTCTCCCCGTGCGTCTCTGCATCTCTCGTCTTCTCGCGAGGGCGTCCGTCACATTGGATTGGGATCCATCCAGTGACCTTACTACCTTAACTCCATCCCATCTGCACAGACCCCATATACGGTCACAGTCCCAGATACTGGGGTTAGGATCTCAACATACTGCTTTTGGAAGCAATTCAACCCATAAACCTTTTATTTTCACATTAAGGAATGAGCACACAGTCGCTGACCTTCCTCAAGGCCTCTCCTTCAGCAGGGGGTCCATCCTTCCTCGTGAAATCCGCACCAGTGCGACCCCAGCTCTGCCATCCAGTCCACTTTGGACTCCTTGAGACGGAGGGAGAGAGCACAGGGCCTTGCGGAGTGGCTGGCAAGTGGGACCACATGGACTGGGACAGGCTCCTCCTGCTCCTCGTCTATTTACGTTTGTCTCGGGCCCCCTAACTGACAGCTGGTTTGTGTGTGTGTGTGTCTCAGGCTGTGCCTTGCAGACCACTCAGCTGGGTTTGCCAAAGGAGCAGCATCACCCGGTGTCTGTGCGCTTCTGTGTCACCCGTCAACATAACGTCTGACTAGATTACAGGGCAGTCATTGCAATGACGCGTTAGGTGTCAGAAGTGCGTCAGGGCACAAACTCCAGGGACTGGCGAGTAGGCCCTGGCCGGGGCTGGAGAGAGTGGGGTGGGGCCGGCTGCCCCTTTGCGGGGCTCCTGTGGCAGAGGAAGGACTGGTGCTCAGGCAGGGTGCTTAGGGAGGGACACTCGGTTGACACAGCTCTTATCCGAGGGTGGGGGTGTCTGGACCGGGCGCACCTCTCCGCAGCAGAGCACGCGGAGGCTGGGCACAGCAGGGCCAGCCAGCTCCTCACCGAGGTCTGTGGGAAGAAAACCCCTTGTGGCCCCCCAGCTCCCACCATCCGATTGGTTCCCTCACTGGGGCCCACGGTCCCCTCTGGGAGCCTTGAATCTTTTAGAAACCAGGGACCAACACACCCACTGGGGTGGCTGCCATCAAAAACACGGATCATAAGTTTTGATGGAGAAATGGGCGGCCTCAGGCACCGCTGCTGGGAACTCGAGATGGAGCAGCCACAGCGGAGGGCAGTTCGGTGGTTCCCCGAGGTGCTGAGCAGGGGGTCGCCGCCCGACCCAGCAGTGGCACTGCCAGGCGTCTGCCCCGAGAGTCGGAAGCGGCGCTCAAACGCAAACGTGCACGTGAACGTTCAGAGCGGCACTGCTGGCGGCAGCTCGGACTGGGTGGGAAGAACTCAAGTGTCCTTCACCTGATGGACGTGTAAATGAAGGGTTTATTGTCACACCTTGTCCAGATAAGGGAGTGACTATCGACCACTCAGCTACAAGAAGGGATGGTGTTCTGGTCGGCTCCTACACTGTGGATGAGCCTCGACGACATTACCCTAAGGGAAAGATAATCACAAAAGGACAGATACTGCATGGCCCTAGTTTTATGAAATATCGAAAACAGGCAAACCTCTAGGGGCAGAAAGTGAGTCTGTGGCGGCCAGGGGCTGGGGGAAGGAGGCGGAGCAGGAGTGGGCGTTTAAGGCACGGAGTTTCTGTGAGGGCGGTGATGGTCGCACAACACTGTGGATGTGCTAATGACACTGAATGCACACTGGAACACGGTGAGACT
This sequence comes from Phyllostomus discolor, assembly GCF_004126475.2. Taxonomy (NCBI): domain Eukaryota; kingdom Metazoa; phylum Chordata; class Mammalia; order Chiroptera; family Phyllostomidae; genus Phyllostomus; species Phyllostomus discolor. The sequence continues at coordinate 91,519,932 of NC_040910.2, forward strand.
ATCAGTCCTACATTGTGCGTGTTTTACCACCATTTAAAGCAGAGCAAACCCAGGACCAACTCCAGTCCCCTGCGGGGCACTGTGCCCAGGACAGGCTGGTTGGAGTTCTCCAGGTGGTCTCTGGAGTTTTCTCCGAATGCCAATCTCACTGGTGTTCGCAGCACACCGGGAGCTTTGAAAAATATATGTGGCCTGGGCCTCTCTCGACCCTGAGCCTGCCCAGCAGGATCTGCAGGGCTTGGTGGGAGGCCCAGGGAGGAGGTGAGGTGTGGAGATGGAGCAGGGATGCGGGGTGCTGGGAGGCTGGCAGCCTGCGGTTGGTCTGGAGATCGGGCTGGGTTCAGAGGGGGTCCCCCTGAGGCTCGCACTTCAGACCCCCATTCTGACATCTAGCTTAGCCTCTGCATGCTGTTTGTCCACGAACTGGGGGGAAACTGAAGACTTTCCCCAGGGAGGGCCTTGGAGGGGGCTCACACTGGTGCAGGGAGGGGCACCCTACAAAGTTAAATGCAGTGGAGGTTCAGTGAGGCCAGCCTGGGCTCACACCCAGGCGTGCCCCTGCTGGGTGTCCTTGGGCAGCTCTCAGCCTCTCTGGGCTTCGCTTTCACCATCTGTTAAATGGGCGCAGCAGCACCGGCCGCAAGTGGGTGGTAGAGAGTAGATGAGGCCAGATGGGAGGGGCCCAGCCGTGCCCGGTGCCCCGTCAGCACTCAGTCCATGACAGCATCGTTGCTGGAGAAGTGCAGGAAGCACCGCCCTGTGCTTGGAGCAAGGGTGGGCAGTTGAGTTTGAAGCCAGGCAGGTGGATGGGACGATCCCGAGGCCACTGGCATCCTCGCGTGGGCCAGGCAGAGCCTGGGTGGCTGCAGAGAGACCCCCAAAGGCTTCTGGTAGCCCGGTCTGCACTGGCTGGAAACGCTGAGGCCTCCTTGCTGCCTCCTCCCCCAGAGCTGCTCTATCACTCCTGGTATCCCCAGATTCAAGTCCAGTGACTTGATCCACTGAGGGGTGGAAAGAGGCCTGGCCTCGGAGCCAGAGGACTCAATCTCAGGGGAGTCACCAGGCCTCAGCTTGCTCATCTATAAAGTGGGCTGGTTCCTACCTCCATCAGCTCGGTGATGACTGGATAATAAGTGTCATAAAGGATCCTGTGGGCTGCAGAGAGCTGCAAGTGCATACAGCGAAGGAATTATCTGGGCTCCAGAGTCTCCCTCCGTTCCTAACAAGTGCATTTCTGAGACCTGACTCCCTCCCCACGCTGGTCCGAGGGGTCTGAAGAGGCAGCAGCAGGGGGCTGAGGAGGCTGGAGGGGGAGCCCGGGACCCCAGGGCAGGGTCTGCTGTCGCACTCAGGGAGGTGGGGGGAGCCCAAGTGGAAAGTCAAAACACCCGGCTGTGGTTCTTCCTCCACTGCTGATCTGCGTCCCTGAGGGAGGGTGCCCAGGAGAAATGGACCAGGTAGGGCAGTGTTAGCGACCGTGCTCTTTGGCTTGAGAGAGGGGCCTGTGCCACTGTGATCCCACCCCCACGCCCGGACACTGCCCAAGAAAAGCCTCCTTTCCTCACTCCCCCTCCGTGGAGTGGAACTGAGTGGAACGCAGAGTCGAGAAAGATGCCTCAGCGGTGGCCTCACCAGTCACTTCTGGTCCCTCCTGCCAGCCGGGACTCTACGGGCTTCTCCCCCAGTTGCTCTGGACACCGTGGGCCTATCTGTGTCCTGGCGTTCCCTGGCCCCCCCCCCCACACCTCCTGTTCAGCTGGTCCCCCTCCCCATCTCTCTGCCTAAAGGGACAGAGCTGGAGTGGACAGAGCAGGGTGCCCCACACAGCTTTTAGGGACACCCCCAGCTCCTCCCCCACCCACAGCCCCTCCCTTCCCTCCAAGGAGCTTCAGGGCTCTCAGCGCGTCACTCTGGCCGGTCCCTGGTGCTCTGGCACTACACACCCTCGCGTGCACCTGTGGTCAGAGGCCCAGAGGCTGGGGGTGGGGTTTCGGTGCACTCCTGCAAATGCCACCACTGTGGCTGGGCGCTCTCCCTTGTCCTCCTGGTGGCCCAAGTAGTGGTGGGAAGTGCAGGGGGATTAACCACCCCTGGTACCGGCCCTCCCCCGTGACGGAAGGAGCTGGTAGATAAACACTCCTCGACCCTCGGGAGGGAGGACAGAGCTGTGTGTCTGACACGGACTCCCCAAGGATCCACAATTTGTGTGTGCTCACTCTTCCTGGCTTTACATCCCCGCCTGTTCCCTGTTTCCGTCTGAGCTCCTCCCCTGGGGCCTGGACACTCCTCCCTGGTCCCCTTGCCACCTCTGCTCCAGCTGTGCCCTGCCCGTGCCATCCTCTGCCCCCATCACTCACCCCCTTACAAAGCTGTCCTTGTCACCTGGGTGACAACAGGACCCGGCAGGACCCACCCGTCCTCCTCAGCCCACAACTGGCTCGCAGGGCTCACCACGCACCCACCCTGGACGGTGCGGGAGCGCCACCAGGTTCCCTGACCCACTGTGGCCCTGAGCACGGAAGGTGGCCTCCCCGTCCCCCAGGCACTCGCCACCCAGCCCCGGCACAGTCCTGAACCTCACAGATGCTGGTTGAAAAGATAAATATTATTATTTACACCCACCACCCCTGTCTCCCAGCCCCACACCCCAAAGCTCACTCTGGTTGTCTAGTACTTCTGGACATGGGTGGGTCCAGGGAGCGCTGGGCCAGTCTATACCAGGGGTGCAAGCGATCAGCTGGCTGGTTGACCCAAGGGCCGCTTGTCCTGCTCCAGGGCACTGGGGCCAGCAAGGGGCTATGGGGCCTGCCCCTTCTCCTATCTTTGCTTAACTAACAACGCTGCCCAGAGGCCATCCAGGGGCACGAAGCTCTCTGTGACCAGCAGAGAGGCTGCCCAGAGGCCACGTCACTTCAGCCAGCAGGTTGGATGGTCCCCTGTAGTCCCTGCCCCCTCAAAGGGAGACTGGCTCTGGCTGGGACACACCCTGGCTCTGGCTTGCAGTTCACTCCCTCCCACCCCCAACTTCTCCCGGAGGGGGAGGCACCTGGGGCAGGGTAGGGAGGGGCGCCCGCGCGCCCGGCGGGGCAGTGAAGGTCCGAGGGTGCAGTGCAGCGAGGCAGGGCATCTCTGGTGGCAGCGCCACAGGGCCAGAGGGAGTTCTGGTGGCTCGGGAGGGTCTCTGGTGACATAGCCTGCTGTCTGGTGATGCCACCGGCTTGTGATGTGTCCAGGTCTCTGACAAGGTGGCCCTGGTTCCTGGTGTTGTTAGAAAGCATCTCGGGGGCTAGAGGCATCATGGCGGTGGTCGGGGTGCTGTCGCAGGGGTTCCCCACGATGCCCCTGGGGCAGTGAATGGCCCCCACAGTTGCGGAGGAAGCCCCAGGTCTCCAGTGTGCTGGCCACCTTGTGCTCTGGGAGAAGACACCCCATGGAGGGACCCATGTGTTGCTTTGGATTTCCTGGCTTCCCGTTCCCACTCCATTTGCCAGGGAGGACTGGGGTGTGGGGCAGCCAGAGGCCGTGGGCCCAGCCTCATAGGTTACTTTCCATCTGTCCTGTGGCCCAGAGTGTGGCTGGTCTCACAGGCTGGAACTCCCGCTCAGCTGGGGTCAGGGAGGAGGCTCCCAGGTCTCAATGCCAGTGCCCCTGAAGGTGCAGAGTGGGCAGGAGCTGGTCCCCTCCACAGACATGGCCGCCGGCTGAGCCTGGCCACCCTCTTCCCCACTGGAGAGCTCGGGGCCGTCCCATGGCCCTCCGGCTCAGACGGCCGTGGACTGCTTGATGCTGTGAAAGCTGACCCGGGTGGGGGAGGTGGGGATGGACATGGCCCGGGCCACACGGGCACGGATGGAGTGCTTGTCCTGCCAGCGGTGCCACCTTTTCCGGATGGCAGAGCGGACCTGTGGGCACAGAGCAGACCACAGCGTTGGGGCCCAGTCACAGGGTGGCTCCCCCCCCCACCCCCGAGGGCTGCCATAAGCAGTTGTACAGGCAAGCAGCTACAAGTGAGCAGTGCACAGGTGTGGGACACAGGTGTGAGGTGTGCAGAGGCCACCAAGGAACACTGTTGCAACATTGTTGATTGGCATATTTGTTGGGACAGTTCCTTCAAGCCTTTGCCACGAAGAACCCCTACCTTCAACCTACGTGCACCCCCGGCCCCAGGGCTCAGCTTCCTGGCTTTCAACAACCCATTTCACAGACTCATGGATGAGACTGAAGCCCCAGTTTGCCCCCCCCCCCCACCTTCATGTCAACCACCCATGAGCAGAGGAGCAGGCTTGCCACTGCAGGCGCAGCCTGGGCGTCCCGTGCATCCCTGCGGGAACCGGGGGGCAGGGAGGAGGGCTGGCATGTGGAGGGCAGAGGGGGACTACAGACCATCGCTGGGCCCAAAGGCCTCCCGCCATCCTGAGCCCCGGCCCGGGGTCCTCACCTCGCTGTTGAGGAAACAGTAGAACACAGACACGAAGAAACCCTGGGGCGGAGGGAGAAGGCGGGTGAAGGGGGTGTGAGGTGCGGCCCCACCCAGTTTCTGGGCAGCCCCCTTCCCTCCCCAGCCCCCTGCCCCGCCAAGCCCCAGCCTGGGAGAATGCCCACCCCCGGAGGTGCGGGCAGCCAGGGCAGAGGGAGGAGTAGGCGCGGTACCTGGAAGGACTCCAGGAAGGAGTTGAAGTAGATGAAGACAACCCGGGAGACCTCATCCTCCCCGGGGTTCACGAAGAACAGCATGTACGTGATGCCCAGGAGGGGAAGCAGCACCAGAGTGGCCTTCACAGCCTTCCTGGGGTGGGGGGTGGGGAGGCCCAGAGTCACAGCCCACCCAGAGGGGACGGGGGCGGGGTGGCAGGCCCGGACCACCTGAGACAGGGGGAGTGGGGTTTTGGGAGGGACTGCCAGGCCTGGGGGGAGACCCTGGGTCAGAGGCTGGGATCTCTGGAGCCCCCCGGGGTCGGGAGGCAGGACCGGCTACCTGTACTGAATGGTCTCAGACGTGGTGGACGCCCGAAGTTTGGTCATGAGGATGCGGACGATGTTGAAGAGGAAGATGAAATTGATCTGCAGTGGAGCACAGGGCGGGACGGTGTGGACATGTGTGTGCGCGCCCAGGGCGAGTGCACAGGTCAGGGACTCAGCCACCTCCGGTCTGGTCTCGGTCCCCCTGCTGCTCTTCCCCCACCTTCACCAGCACCGGAACATTCAGGCAGAGGGATCCTTTGGGTCCCCAGTCGGCACTGGCTGCCCCTCCGCACTGTGCCCCTCTCTCCTGCCCCCACCCAGGTTCTTACCAGCAGGACCAAGATCATGGGGCCCTGATAGATGTAGTCGGTATAAACCCCAGGCCTTTTGCCAAACCAGCACCTAGAAGGCCACAGATGGAGAAGAGAGCCGAGGGTCAGTCCAGGTCAGTGGCATGGGGGGAAGGGTGGTGCTTGGCCAAAGCAGGGTGGGGCCCAAAACCAGGCTGGGGGTGCCCAGTTCCAATCCCCGAAAGCAGTCAAGCCACTTGGTCCCACCACAGTGCCTCCGTTATCCCATCTGCAGGATGGACAGTGCCCTCTGTCTTGAGATGTAAAGCTAGCAGACACAGTGAGGAGGCAGGCAGTGTGGCAGGGAGACCACGGAAAAGACGGCCGAGCGGGAGAGGCATGGGCCCAGCACACCACTGCTCCCCTCGGTCCCCCAGTGGCTCTGGCACATGCCCGAGGGAGGAGCCGTGCCTTGCCCCTGTCACCACGCAGTGGGCACCCAGCAGCCCACACCTCTGAATCTGTTCAATTGCAGCGCGAGCAGTCTTGAGGCAGGAATTCCATAGGTTCCACCTGTTGCAGGAGGCAGGCTCGCTGTGCATTTTCCTGAGCTCCCTCCAGCAAGCTCTGGGAGGTGTGGGGAGTGGGCGGGGATGGGGCCCATAGGAAGCCCCACCTCCTCGTGCCTACAGGATGGATGGATTGGATGCCCCTGTGGGCATGCAGGCCTGCAGTGTCTAGATCTCATGCTTCCATACACAAGCACTGAGATTTTTAGGTGGAAAATCTTGACTTTTTAAAGACTGGCAACTAATTCAAGTTTTCACATAATACTGTGCAGACCAAACGTGAGCTGTCTAGAGTCAACTCCAGTCCTTGGCCTCGAGTCTGAATCCCCTCTGCCGCAGTGTCAGCATCTTGACATTAGGTGGCGCTCCAGAGTTACTCACGCCAACTTTGGCGTTCTTTTCCCTCCAAGATGCACGCTGGGCCGCTGTGGGAAACCTGTTCTTCCTCTTCCGCCCAGTACTCACACCCACACCTGCACACCTGCAGGCGCAGGCGCAGGCACCGTTGCCCAAGATTTACGGCGCTCCTGCTGCCCTCTCCCCTCGGACTGGGCCTGTACCCCATCGGCTGTGCAAACAGAGTCAGGAAGGATCACCCTGATAGATGTGAACACAATTTTTTTAGGTCCCTTGTCCATCCCAGGGAGGTGGTGGTGGGGAGGGGTTGTCACTGATGGAGGCCGCCTGGAACACCAGCAGGACAGTGCGTTCCTGAGACCACTGTGGTGGAGAAGATCCTGGCACGCCCTCCGGCTTTGTCCCCTTTCTCTGCCTCTGTCTCAGCGGTTCTCCATCTCAGCTGCACCGCAGGATCCACCTGGGCAGTTATAGACCATCCCGGCACCTGCGCCACACTCTGAACCAATTACACCCAAGCCTGGAGAGCAAGCCTGGGCACTGGTGCTTTTTAAAGCTCCCGGGCTGGTTCTAGGGTGAGCCGAGGCTAGGGCCACTGCAGCAGAAGTCTTGTTTTCAGGGGCAGCTGGGAGCACCTGCACCTGTTTAATAAAGCACCTCGGGAGTCTGGAGCTGGAAGGAGTGTCTGAGATTGTCTGGATCAGTTTCTATAAAGCCTATGGGATCTTTTATTAAAGCAAGTCTTAAAATTAATAGAAAACATTTGCACAGCCTCTACTATGTGCCAGACACTATTCGAAATGCTTAATATGTATTAACTCACATCACGCCCCCATGGCCCTGTGAGGGAGGCACTATTAATAGGATGCTCACTTTACAGATGAGGAAACTGAGGCACACTGTAGTAAGCAGACCAAGGCATACAGCTACTTAGTGATGGAGCCACAGCTCAGACCCTGGAAAGTCTGACTCCACAGACAGCAGGTGACCCTCATGTGACCCTGCCTGTTGGCAGAGCCCAGGACAGATAACGTGGCCTGGATCCGCCCGTCCAGTCCCACCTCGAGCACCGCCAAGGAGCCTCAGGGTGAGCCCAGCCCCCAGCATCTTCTTGTTATGGACGAAGAACCCGTGGCCCTGACAGGGAAGGGGACATGGCTGAAGGCCCTTTGGGGGTGTCGGGCAGAGCTGAGCTGAAAGCCTGGACCTGGGGAGCAGGGGGCCCTGAGGGCAGAGAAAGGAAGGAGGTGACTTACTTCTCGTTGTCGTAGTACAGCTTCCCAATGGCCCAGGCCACGATGATGGGGAAAGGCACACCTGGGGAGGAGACTGGCTGTCACAGAGCCAGTCAGTGGGGGCTGGGGTGCAGGGCTGCGAGGACCCCCATGCAGCCCAGGGCCTGGAGGTAGATAGGGGTCCCCAGGGTAGAGCTGGGACCCACTCATCCAACACACCTTCTTCAAGGTGCTCCCACCGCCCCACCCCTCAGTGGGGGCAGAGGGCTGTGGTGCACACCCTGCCACCCCAACCTGGCCCTGCAGCCAGCCGGCCTGCCCGGTGGCGGGCAGGCAGGGGGTGGGCCCGCTCACCCCAGCCGATGCAGATGAACATCCACTTGCGCAGCCGGTCAGTGGAGTACGTGAGCACGATGGCCGTGTGCAGGTAGCAGCCCTCCCCAAACATCCAGAAGAAGTTGGTCACATGGAAGTAGTTGTAGGCGGCTGTCACCAACCTGCACCAGCCCTGCCGCCCCACCCCCACCAGAGATGACAATGAGCCTGGGGACAGGCCGGGGCAGCAGCAGCACCCCACCCTGGGCCTGGGGCCTCCCCTTGGCAATACGGGGCACTCCCCGGGATCCACACCTGTTCCGTGGGCTCCAAGGCCTCGCCCTGGCCCACCCTTTGCCAGGGCAGCCCTGCCTGGACCCCTCCTGTGACCCAGACCCGCCCCTCCAGGACGTACCACGTTGCTCTGGTGGACTTCGGGGCTCATGGTGAGCTGGACCACAAACCACGTGGCATTGCGCAGGATGAAGGCCGAGATGAGGTTCCAGTGGATGATGTTTCTGAGGCACCGGATGCTCCTGGGGGCAGCAGGGGCAGGTGAGTGATGGGAGTAAGGGGCAGGGAGAGAGGATGAGGGGCGGGCCACCAGCAGCACTCCAGCCCAGTGTGTAGATGAGGAAACTGAGCCTCAGAGTGAGGCTGAGTGGCTAAGTCACACAGGACCCTTCCCCGCTGTGGCCCACCCAGACCTCAGCTCGGGGGCAGAAGCTGCCATGGCCAATGCTCCAGGACCAGGGCTGTCCCTTCCCCTGTGGGCCCTCCTACCTTCCCTGTGATGCCGGGTTTGACGGCCAGAAAGCGCAAGACCTCCAGCGGGAGGCCTCCCCCGAGCTTTCAGCCCCGATGCTTTGGCTGTCCCCCATCCTCCCTGCCCACCCCCAGCAGTTACATGAAGGGGGACAGAAGTGACTCTGCCTGAGGTTCCCAGAGACCTGGGACTCTGTATCTGTCACCTCCTCCCACTGAGGTGAGGGGGCAGGACCCCCTCCCCAGCGGCCCCCTGCCTCTGACTCCAGGCCCAGGCCCAGAGCTGGGGACTTCTCACCTGAGCCTCAGAAAGAGGACAAAGGCCACCAGGAGGGCCACCAGGGAGACACAGTGGCCCAGGTAGTTGATGATGACAGCAACATGGTAGTGCACCTTGCTCTTCTTCTGCAGCCAGAGAGAGGGGCAGAGGTGAGGTTCCCGAACAGCCCCACCCCTGCACCTGCTGCGTGTCTGTGGAAGCCCCTGTGGGTGGCCGAGACGGAGTGGGCAACACTAGCAACAGTTACCCCCTCCCCGAGTTACCCCAGGTGTCAGCGCTGGAGTAGTTTGTCAGTGCTCAGGTGTCAGTGCTGTGTGGTTTGAGACTGTGTCCCACTGTCCGCCTGACCCTGAATCCCATGCTCTGTCCACGGCTCCGTGCCGTGGGACAGACGTCGGTGAACTTGACTCCACATCACACTGCGTTCCCTGTTCTGCACGCACAACCGCGTGGGCACGGCTCACAGGTGTGCTCTCACACTCCCGTGTCCCTTCAGTTCAAACACTCAGGCTCTGGTGGGTGCAGACGCCACCCTCCAGGACCCTCCAGGACCCTCCAGAGGTCCCTTCCAACCCCCATTTCTGGGCGGAGCCACCAGCTTCTGCGTCACCGCCGAATCCCTCCCTCCTGCCGCAGCTGAAGCCCGCCGCTGTCAGCAAGGGGGGAGAGCTGCCGGGGATCAGCACCCCCAGAATCGTGAGATATCACGGAAACGCTCTCAGGTTCTACCATTCACTTTCTAGGGCCTGCCCCGGCTCAGGGGCTCTGCTTGAAGTGAAGAGGACCCTGCCTCAGGGCTACAACAAAGTCCCCATGTTCTTACTTAATTCGTTTCATATATTGATGGCCCATCAAGTGAGGCCCTGACCATCCTCCCAATGAGAAAAGTGAGACCCAAGCCCACTCCCCCAAGGGATGTGCCGCTGCAGGAGGACACCCAGCGGGCACAGGAGCCACCCCCGCCCCTCCTGAGGGGGCGTCCTCGCTGCAGAGCCTCTGACAGGGTCCAGAGCCCCAGAGGGACCTCAGAGGCTCTGCTCTAGGGGCTGGCGTTCCTGGCAGAGGCTTTCAGGAACACGGCAGGAAATACATTAGCGACTCAGGCTCCTAGGGGCTGAGACCCGAGGAGGTGTAAATGGAGAGAGACAGCGAGGGAGGGGGCCGTGCTCATGGGGGAGGGGGTGTCTCTGAGCACCTGGCAGCTGACACCAAATCCGGAGACTCCACGCACACATCCAGCCTGATCGGAGCTGGTGCTTAGTTACCTTTTATTAAATTTTCCGCAAGCCCACACTGAAGCCCCCGGGCGATGACAACCCCGGGAGCCCAGAACGGTGTGAGAACTGCTCCGTTCGTAGGCCCAGGTGGGCGGGATGAGCCTGGCGTGCAGGGGGCCCTGCACCCTACCTGCTGTCAGCTGTCCCCCACCCCGCGCCGACCCCCACAGCAGGCGGTGCCAGGGTGGTTTGGTTTGGGGTGAGATGAGTCATGTATTAAGCACCTGCTGTATGCTGGGCACAGAGCCAGGAGCTTTACAGATGTCACTGCTTTTCTTTATCACAACTGCCCTCTGAGACTGTCCTTCTGTCCCTGTTTTTCCAGCTGAAGAGGCTGCATAATCGGCTCAAGCCACTCAGCCAGCAGGCGGAGCCCAGTACTGCTTGGTCTTAAAGACCCTCCTTCCCCCGTCCCCCCCCCCCCCCCCCCCCCCCCCCCCGGGTGCATTTCCTGAGGGACAAGCAGGGACGGAAAATAGAGGCACTCTCTCCGTCCTGGGCTTCTGCAGAGGGTGGGGGCTCACGAGGGGTTTTCTCCACTGAGGCTGAAAGGGGAGAACTGGGACGGACCATTCCAGGGCGCCTCTGCGTGGTTCCTCGGGTCGGAGGCCCGGGCTGTCCCCCAGCTGCCACATCGGTCTGATGCGATCTGAGAAGAAGTAGGCCAGCTGGGAGGGGGTGCCAGGGGTCATAGTGCAAAGAGAGCCCGAGAAGACTGCTAGACAGAGGGCAGTGTTACCTCGAGACGACCAGCATCACCAGGAGAGACAGCCACCCGTACTCAAGAGATGGCCAGAGATACCCTTCGGGACAGGCAGCAACATCCTGAGAGGTGGTCAATGACACTGAGACAACAGCCAGCAACATCCTAACATACACCCAGTGACACTCTGAGAGACCTTGACGACACCCATGAGCCAGCAGTGATGTCCTGGGAGAAAGCCACCATAAACCACAGGAGCCGCTGAAATGCTTGAAACACAAATGGGCACAACCGATGCCTGGGGACCTGACCAGCACTCTGTCTCTGTCCAGTATGGACACCTCGGGCATCCCGAGGAGGGTGGAGCAGGGGGGCACTGGGCGGAGACCACTCCATCGTACCCTCAATGACCGGACCCCAGTAAGTGGTGTCCAGCCAACTGTGACCAGACTCTCTGCACGCTGCGCCCTGTCCCGAAAGGCAGCACTGTCAGGTTTGCTGCTCTGAAGCCTTTTCAGGATTGTGCAAGGAGTGCCCCCGGCCCAGCCCCCACGGCCCAGCCCTCGCTGCCCCGCCAAGATCCCCAGCCCCGGGCCTTCCAGCCCCAGTCACTCCCAGCCCTGGCCTCGCCCTCTGTGGCCCTTCCTCTCCACCTGGGCGTCTGGAGGAGCTTCTCTCTCACCTGGCCCCTGGCTCCTCTGAGTGTGATCCCCACCTAGGAAGCGTCTGCATCACCTAGGAGACTGCAGGAACCTTAAGAAGTGTGCAATCTTAAGCCCCACCCCAGGTCCATTGAGTTAGGAATGTTCGTTTTAGCAAGAAGCCCAGATGAGCCCTAAGCATTTCAGAAGTTCTGGTCCAAACACCTGCCCTGTGAGCGGTGAATCCCAGCCCGTCACCCTGCACCCCCCAAGTCTCACTCACCTCTTCCCGAGGCGAGGCGAGCCCTCCCAGGCTGTGAGAGGCCTGGGCCCCCTGTGCTCAGCAGAGCATGGGGCAGAGGGGCACCGTGTGGGGGAGGGAGCAGGGTGTGTGCAAGTGCCACAGAAGGTGGGGGAGAGTCTGGGGTGGTGGGGGTGCGCCTGCAGTGGGAGGAGACTGTGTGGGGGCGCTGCTGTTGGGGGAGCTGGGACCAATGCAGCCTGGTGCTGGGGTCAGTGCCCTCTGGGGAGCTTCCCAACGGAGGCAGGGAGAGAGGGTGTTGTCCCCTGGGGGTGATGGCCATGGCAGGTCTCCCCCCCCAGCCTGGCCTCTGGGTGCCCTCACAAGTCCCATTTCACAGGCTGCTGGCCTGCCAATCCATTATCTGCAATCTCCCTGGGCGCTGGTGCTTAATTAGGGTTTAGCCAGGGTCCAGGGCCGCGAATCCAAGCCGGGGTGCTTGGCTAATTGGAGACTCTACTCTTCGCAGTAGCTCCCAGAGACCAAGGAGTCCTGGGAATGGGAAGGGGCCTGGCAAGGGGCCTGGCAAGGCTGGGGGCTGGCAGAGGGGATGGCATTTTCACAAATTAAATTAATTGATCACCCAGAATGCTAAGCAACAGGGCCAGGGGAGGCTGCTGGGAAAAGGGTGGGAGACAGAGCCAGGCAGGGCAGGCTGGGTGGGAGTATGTGTGAGTGGCAGCTCCCACCGAGTCGGTAACCAGAGGAAAGGTGGCCGTGTCACCTGTGGTCTCCTCATCAATGACCTTTCCCCCTGGGTGCATGCTGTAGCCTCCCACGACTCCCAGTGAGATGACAGGAATGGTACCCTCCACAGGCCAAGATGCAGGTAGGTACTGCCCCCCTCTGCCAGGAGGCAGAGACTGTGTGACTTCCGGCCCTTTTACAGACAGACCAGGAAGCCGGGACCTGCCAGGGTCACGCAGCACAAGTGTTGGAACCAGAATCCAAGCCCCAAACCATGTGCCTCCAAAGCCTGTGCAGTTCCCACTAGAACACTGAAGAGGGGGCTGGTGAGAGGCTGGGGCTCCCTAATGCTCCTCCTCAACCAAACCCCCACCCCACCCCTGGGCTGGTGAGGAGAGAAAGACCTCAGTCCCAGGGGGAGCGACAGGACCGGGAGAAGAGAAGGCTGAGGGAGCTGAGTTGGGCCCCTGAGTCTCTGGAGGGCATTGGGGGAAGAAGGGCTGCTGAGTGTCCCCCATCAGCCGACTAAAAGGAAGGGGCTTAAACTAGAGCAGAGAGGTCTGGGTGGACCGTGAACTTCCGGGGTCATTCAGGAGGCCCCAGTACAGGGTGGGGGAGGGGAGGGTGGGAGCAGCCGGCCTCTCTCCCTTTGCCGATGTCCTCAAAGGGGACTGTCACTGTCGCCTGGAGATTCATCCAGAGCACAAGGTGGGTGTGATGGGGGTGGGGAGGGGCTGAAGACTTCTCGCCTTAGCCCTGCGGCACCCGTACCACCCTCTCTGGGCACCACCTGTGGTCCCAAGAGTTGCCGACAGCACCGACCTGCCTTCCTGAGCATGAGCCCCGCTCCCCATCCTCCCCACCTCTGTCGTGTTCCAGGTAAGGAGGCCCCGCCCCAGTGATTGGGCTGCTTGCCCTCCCACCCCTAACCAAGCCCATCTCCTCTGGCTCAACTACGTCTCCTCACCTGGAACCCCCACCTGCCTCCCCCGGTCCCGGGGGCACCCTCCTCCCCAGCCCCAGGACTTTCCAGGTGTGCGTGCTTAGCAACCTGGGGGCTGTCTCTGCTCAGATCAGGTTGTCAGGGAGCCGCACCGCCAACCCCAGCCTAGGGCGGACCACTTGGTCTGGACTGTGTGACCTGAGACGAGTGCTCAGGGGGAGGGGGGCACTAGGTGAGTGGGGAAAGCTGTTCTCCCACCACCAGCCTCGCCTCAGCCTCACACTGAGCACTGGGGGCAGGCACGGCCTGGCCTCCAAAGCCCCGGGGTTGCAGGCCCCGACTCACCCTGCCCGTAACCTTGTGTGAGCCCCTCCCCCGTTCTGGGCCTCTGTCTCCCCACTTGTAAGCTGAACAGGTTGCCTTAGGTCAGAGTTTCTCATTCTTTCCCCATCAGATTCACGCCTCCCCCAGGGGCGGAGTCCCCCATCTTCCTTGGAGGGTTTCATTTCCTGGGTGTTGGGTGCTGGGTGTCGCGCTGGGACCTATCTATGAATCTGGGCGACTCTCATTCCCAGGCAGGTCAGGATGGGAAGGAGGGTCTCTGAGGCCCCGTCCAGTTTAGACCCCTTTGGACAGGCACCCCCAGGGCCGCCTGGGCCAGCCCCCCTCACTTCTGCACACTGGGGGACATTCCTCGGCAGCTCGGGGCGCCCTCCTTGCTGCCCCACCTCCCTCAGCACCCACTGAAGTGTGGGGGGAGATGTAGGGGAGGGGCCGGGGGGGGCAGGGCAGCAACACTGGGAATGTGGAATCACCTGAGCATCTGCCAAATGTCAACATTAAAAGATTATTCATTGCATCACTGTTGGTAATAACCAGAGACTGAGAATAAAAAATTGGGTAAATAAATTACGGTCCACCTGCATGACATGGTATTATGCAAATGTGAAGAAAAGAAGGAAGCTGCTCTTTATGTACTGATACAGGACAATAGCCAAGATGGATAATTACATGGAAAAAGCAAAGCGTCCAACGGGGTGTGTAATGTGCAACGTTTTGCTAAAAACATAAAAGAATACAGGCACCTAATTACTCGGCCGTGCAGAGAAGGCCTCTGGAAAGCCACTTAAGAAGCCGGCAGGAGCGCTGCCCGGGGAGGCGGCCCGAGGCTGGGCTGGGAGGGAGACCCCTCTGCGTGCCGTCTGCACCGTGGAATTCTGTGCTGCGTGCGAGCGGTGCCTTCTCCAACACAGCCAACTATGTGCGATGTTCTCTGAAGGGGCTTTTCAAACTGCACCGCTCTGTCCCACCCTAGTCCTGCTCTAGTCTCGTCCGGGCCTGGATGTGTGGCTCCGGTGGATGAGGTGGAAAATGGATGAGAATCTGTCCCAGGGGGCGCGGGTGGAAGGGAGGAAGGGACGGAAGGAGGAAGGGGTGAGGACCCAGCTCGCGGCCGTCAGCCTGCCCACTGCCCGCTTGGCACTCCCTCCCTCGTGGTGACGTGAGCTCTGGCTCCCACGGCCTTGACATCAGCCTCTGGCTCCGGGACCCTGCCTGGCCATCGGCCATGCAGCAGGCACAGACGTGAGCTGGGGACCCTGATGCACCCCACCACGCAGGCAGCCTCACCTCCTCACTGAGGATCTCCTGGCACTCGGAGTAGTTCACGCGGGCCGCCCAGCTGCCGTTGGCCAGGCACTCCCGGTAGCCGTTGTCTGCAAAAAGGAGAGAGAGGCAAAGTGCCCTGTGGTCCCTCGAGCAAACAGCAGCTTAGGCATCTGTCTATCCACCTGGGCCAGCACAGGGGCCTGATTGCTGGGTGCAGCTGGGCAGAGGGGCTTCCTGGCTACCCTGTCTTCCCGCCTCTTTCTGCCCAGCAGTCCCAACAGGGGGCAGCATCGATCCAGCGCCTGACCATGGGGCCGTGACTCTGCCCACTCCTGCCGGCATGCCCATGCCCACGAGACTGGCCCTTGGGCAATGTTGACCAGCTTTGAGCTGTTTCCTTGCAAGCCTGTATGTAGAGCGTGCCCTTCTGAGACCTCTCCCATTTGGGGGGTCTCGTGTGACAGCAAAGAAGAATGGTGAGTCCTGATGAGTCAGTTCTCACTCCCGAGGCTGGGCACGACACGGCGGAAGGGAGTGTGGTGACAGCTTGAGTGGCAGTGAGATGACAGGGTTTTGTATGGTGGCTATAGATAGTGAGGTTTCCTGTGGGGGGTGGGTGGTCCTCCCGTGGCAGTGCTCCACATGGGGTGAGGCTTGCAGGGCAGGTGTTACATGGGAAGGTCCCCGGGGTGGCACTTCCCCAGAGCAGCTCGGGTCTTGGGACAGAAGATGACAGGTAGCAGGAGTGTGCTGGGGCACATCCCAGGGGGCGGGGCTCACATAGCACGGATCTCATTCCCAGGACCTGCTACAGCTCACAGCCGGGCGCATGGCCCAAGGAGCGGTGGGGGTCTGTGCAGCCGTCAGCTGGACTGCAGCCCAGAACCTGCCTCTTTCTGAGGAGATGGGGAGGAGCCCTATGGTGTGAGGCTGGCTTCAGGGCTCTGGGGTGACCAGAGCTGAGTGGTGGGCCACCAGGGCTCTGAGACCCAGTAGGGAAAGGACCAAGGAAGATCCAAACATTGGTCTTTCCTCCCTTGCTGGTAAATGCCCTGCCCCGCCCCAACCCCCTCCAGCATCGGTGGCTCTAAAGATATTTCCTTAAGTTAATTCTGGCCCTGACTCCAGGCCGGACAAGCTGGAAGAGAATTGAGTTCTGAGCCATTTCCCAGAGCTGTGGGCCTTTCCGTGGCTCCCACTGACCCTCACATCACAGGGGGCAGGAGAAGGGCTGAGGACACTGCCTACATCCCAGTCCCCGAGCCTGGGGCCGGGCAGGGGCAGGGCAGTGGGTGGGAGACAGGGGCAGGGCCCAGGGCCGGCTCCGTGCTGCCAAGCTGCGAGAGACCCGGGCACTGGCCTCCTGTGTTCCAGGGAGGGCTGGGCCAGATGATCCCCTAGGAATCACCCTGGGAGCTCCCTCTCCGTGGCGGCATCAGGATAAGAGGGAGATGATGGTGTGGGCGGTGGGGGGGAGACCCCACTATGTCGCCGAGGGAGATACGGCCTGGCCTCCAGGGCTGCGAGGCTGGGAGGCCTCCTCTCTCACCCTGCTCCCCAGCTCCTCTCCTGAGAGGCTGCTCACGCAGCCCCCCGGTAGCCTGCCAGGGGAAATGGGGCTAAATGGATTTTTAAAGCTCTGCTCAGCCTCCCTGCCTAAGACCTGAGTCTCAGCAGAGTTGAGCCCTTGGGCAGAGTTGAGTGAGACGCTGCTGATTCTCTCCTAATTGCTAAATGAGGGATAAGCAGCCAGAGGGTGGAGGGCTCAGTAACAGGGTTTTCAGGGAGGTCTGTGGGAGGCAAGGAGCCAGGGTACAGGGTCTCCGTCACGGACCAGAAGTGCCTGGGACCACCGGCTGCTACGGAACATCTGCAAGGAAAGGGCATTGGGGGCAGTGGTTCTCGCCTCGCGAGAGGCAGCGTGAGGCAGTGCCAAGAGTGCTGTTCTCCACCCAGACGGCCTGGGCTGGGAATCGGGCACCACCCCTTACCAGCCGTGTGATCTTGGGCAAGTCACACAACCACTCAGCCTCCTTCTCTGCAAGACGCTGCCATCTAGTGGTCGAGCTGAGCACCTTTAGTTAACACGTGTGGAGGGCTTGGAGCTCTACCCAGCACGTGGTGTTAGCTGTAACTGTTATTACTGGGAACATGTCATTTGTCCTTATCAAAGGGGGTACTGGTGGGTATGACAAGAGTTACTGCTTTGGCCCAAGCCCCCCTGGCACCCCCCCCCCCCGCCACGTGGAGCCAGGAGCCGGAGGAAGGCGGGTCATCCAGAGGAAGCAGGCTTTGCTGGGGAGGCAGGAGGCAACCCTGGGAGAAGACAGGCCTAACAAGCAGGGAGTCGTTGCCAGGGAGGATTCGACCTCCTTGTCTTTGATTGCTGTGCTGAGCAGTCCTCCCGAAGAATCATGGGAAAGTGGATATTTTTGGAAATGCGTCCCATCCCTTTGAAGATCAGATGCAGCCGGAAGGAGGGCATTAGGGAGAAGGCCTGGAAGTCCTGGCAGCACCTCAGCAGTAAATGAATTAATTGGTGCTTAATGACTAGGTGCCACTCTGGGCTCTCACTCACTACTTACTGCACGGGTGTGTTCCTCACTGTTCTGGCACTGGAGTGCCTGGAAAGGGGGATCTGCCCGCCCTGCCCCCGCATCTAGAGACGGTCACCCCCAGCTCCCCTGCTGGGATCACAGAGGGAAGAGAGAGGAAGCCGAAGAGCAGCACCCCACCCAAACCTCGCACCCACGCTGCAGGTGGCGCCATCGAGGCCCAGGGAGAGCTGGTGCCTGAGGGTTCCTTAGCCAGTCACAGACAGAGCCGAGGCCAGAACCCCAGACGCCCGGCCTCCACGTGGGTCAGGCCTGGCAAACCGAGTGGCGCACCCCAGGCACTAACTACGCTCCAGAAACGTTTACTTTGGGGAGTGTCAAGTCACCCTGAGAGATGAGCGTGGAGGAAGCTCACGGGGAGTGGCTGGAGTTGGCTGCCACTAGGTGGGGCTGCAGCCCCTAGGAGCCGGGCAGCCCCACTCGGGAGTGCACACTTGGCGGTGGAGGCGGTGGGGAGCCATGGAGGGATGACTGCACGCAAGGGTGTGGCAGGGTCCCTTGCCAAACAAGGGTTACAGATCAGGCACCTCGGGTAGAGACGGTGGTGTTGGGGATGGAGAGCAGGTGGGGCTAGACCTGAGAGTCACTTTGGAGGTAAAGGAACAGGACCTGGAACCTCAGAGGGAGAGGGGCCTCCTTCAAACACCCCCTCCCCCGACATTATGCACCAGCTCCAGTGCTGCTTCCTTCCTGCGGGGGGTGGGGTGGCAGGGGGGCTCTGACTCCAGGTTTGGCCCTGCTTCCAAGCTTTGTGGCCTGCGGCAGTTGACAGGCTCTGTCCCCATTTCCTAATGGTCAAGTGGGTCCTACTAAATGAGAGGCTGGCCCCTATGTCCTCCTGTGCTTCCTCCTGCCTGCACATCCTCCCCACACGCCTTCCAGCCTTTCTTCTCCTTCTGTGGGTTCCAGGTGCACCAGACTGCTTGGTCTGGCTGCTCCAGCCTTCTGTCCAGTCCCAGTGTCTCCCCAGGGCCCTCCAACTCTTTCTTGACTGCAGCCCCCAACTCTAACCCCCTTTGACTGGCTGATAAAGGAGAAAGGGGCAGGGGAAGGAACTTGGGCGCTTTGAGCTAAATGAAGCCTTAGAAGCCTGTCATCTGGCCCTTTCCACCCTCAGAGAGGGGTGGGGGTCATGAGACAGCAACATGTGTTGAAGGTCACAAAGTCTGAGAGTAAACCCTCTGGTGTCTGTGGTCACCTGGGGCCCTGAGCTCAGGCCCCCTAGACCCCAAAGCTCCACCAGGGGTCCCCACCCTCCCCTGGGACAGGTCAGGGGCTCTGGCCTGCAGCTGTTGCTGTCTGGATAAGCAGAGGCTGTGAGCCGTTGATAGGGGAGGGTGACAGGTGACACAGCAAGGAGCTGTTAAGCCTGGAGGTGGAGGCTCACAGCCTCCTGGGAGCCAGGTGTTTACAAAGGGATCAAGTATCTGGTCACAGGATTAGTCCTCCCCCACCCCACCCCACCCCACCCCACCTGTGGGCCTGCGTGCAAGGCCTGGCCCCCTGGAGGGAGATCAAGAGCTCTGAGTCTCCCACCTCCTGGCTGGAGGGCCCTGATGATTCCTGCCCTGCCTCACGGGGCTGTTGGAGTTCAAGTCAACTGACCCAGTTTGTGAACCGCAGAAGAAAGTGTCAGACGGACTGGATGCAAGTCCAGCTTCACCTTGTACCACCTGGTGACCTTGGGCAAGATCCCTAACCTCTCTGAGCCTCAGAAGCTTTATTTATGTAACGAGCACTACAGAGTTACACACAGTGTCTTCCAGGAGTGCTGTGAGAATCAGCAGTGTGAGCGCAGGGTGCCCGGCACAGCAGAGCTGGCCTTTGGTGACTGTATCCACGAGAGGTATTGTTATTATCGTTATTGTCATTATTGTTTAACCCACCTCTAACAAGTCCACCCGCCACACACCCCCTTACTTGTGGTGTTGTATCGGACGCCATAGAAATAGGCTGGGCAGGGCCGAACCACCAGCTGCCCTGCGGGGCTCTGGGGCCAGCAGGTGCCAATGAGGTCCACGGATGCATTGCACTGCAGTCCTGTGGGCAGAGACAGCTGGTGAGGCAGAGGAAGACCCCCATTGCTGTGTCCTACCCACCTCCACTCGGAGGCCCCCACACACCAGCTGGGGCAGGACAGGAGTGATGACCCTAGTGCAGAGATAGCTCGTCCTCTGCAGAGGACGGAAGGAATCTGAGTTTGATGCTCGGGCACAAGGGAGCCAGAGTGGGCTCCAGAGCAGAGGAGGGACAGAGGTGGCAGGAGGTGGTCTTAAAATCTGAGGTCCTGGCTGGCCTTTAGAGGAAGGCTGGACATGCTTCAGGTCCCCTGCTCTGTAGCCTGAGGACATGTCTCGCAGCCATCACTTTGGGGCAGACTGGAGCTCTCTCTCAGACTTCGCAGTGGGGAACAGACCCAGCCCACCCCTGACCCAGCCCTGCGAGCACATCTCTGGAACCAAACCACATCTGCTCCAGCGCTGCAGGTGGAATCAGCTGAGTGAAGCTGGCCCACCTTCTGGCCGGCCTGATGACCACGTTTACTGAACACACACGGTTTGTGCTCTGGTCTGGGCTGTGCCCCAGGAGAGGGCTGACCGAGAAGGGGGCTGTGGGGAGAAAAGGGAGGGAGACGCCATCCAGGGGAGTAGGGAGGACACTGAACCAGGTCTCTGGAACCCCGGCTGTATTACTAATCTGCTGTGTGACGACAGGCAAGTCTTGCCCTCTCTGGGCCTCAGTGTCTTTATAATAAAATGAAAGTAACTGGATCTGATCAGAAATTCTTAATCTCTGTTCATGGAAGCTTTCAGGGTTGATAGAGACCCTGATATTAAAGATCAACTAATACATTTACTTTGAAAAAACTTCCCACCACGAACACTAGCCCTCTGTATATGGCATGTAACTACACCGACTGTTACAGGAAACATTCCACCCCACACGTAAGAAATGTGTCTGCTAAAAGGGTTACTTTGAAAATTTGGTCTATACATGCGTTTTACTTGTGAAAGGGACCTTGGCTTTCATTAGATTCTCCAAGGGGTTATGACTTTAAAAAGGATGCAAACAGCTGAATTAGAAAGTGAATATCAAATTCCCCTTCCAAATATTTGCCCGTAATTAAAGAGCTTTTTTTGGAGTGGAGTGTGTGTGTTAGGGCAGAGTTGAAGCCACAGTAATACTTTTGGAGAGGGGAACTTTTGGTCTCCAATGGGTGGGGGCTGGGCCGAGGACGGTCCTGGCACCCCTCCTGAAACGTCCCCTGCCTTCTCTGCCCTTCGATGCCCCTTTCCTGCATGCAGCCAGCACAGTGGTCCTAGTAAGACCCAGGGTGCCCAGCACGACGAGAGGGAGTTAATGACCTGAGATGGCACAAGCACACACAGACAAGCCAGGCAGAGCCAGGAACCCGTGCGGGGGCAGCCTCTTTAGGTCTGGGCACCAGCAGCCGCCAAGCCCTGGCTGGGGCCCACCTGCCATCTCCTCCCCAGCTCAGCCTGTCCCCAGTGTCTCAGGAAACAGCTCAGGGTTAGACTGGCGGCCTTTCCCTGCTGGATGCAGGGCAGTGCTGAGCAGCAGCACTTGTACCAAATGCTGGTTTTCCTTTCTAATCAAAGCTACTCCTGGGGTGTTCCCGCAAATCAGGGCTCGAGGGGCAGAGGCCTTGATGCCAAGTCGTTTAACTGGAAGAGAAAGAAATATGGACTGGGGCTCGATGGCTCGAGCAGACGGTGGGCCAGGCAGCCGGGGTGGGCCGGGCCCTGGCACTGTGCCACACTGCAGCATCCATGAACTGCTTCGCCAAGTGGAGGAGGGGCTCGGGGAGTGAGGAAAACAGGTTAACATTTTAAGCCCTCTGGGGTCATGCCGATGGCTCTGAGCCCAGAGTGGGTAGCTGGAGGCATACGGCCATGGGAAGGGAGGGGTAATATTATAAACCATATTCTGCTTTTTCAAAACTTTCTTCATATATTTCGTTTGATCCTCATCTACCCTGCCATGTAGCGATTCCCTTTCCACAGATGAGGAAGCTGAGGCCCCAGGAAGTAAGTGACTTGCCCAAGGTCACTTGTCAATGAGTGAAAGAACCAAGATACAGAGCCTTGTGTTTTTGGCTCTGAATCCAGTGCTCTCTCTATTACACCACATTTTGTTCCAGCAAAGGGAGGGGAACAGTCAAAGGGATCGTGGGGCAGGGAGCAACATCTGTTGAGGGCTGACAGTGTGACAGGCACATGCCAGGCAGCCTACATACGCCCTCTGACTCAATGACATCATTGTACCTCCCTCGGTAGGTTGTCCGTTAGTCACTCGCTCATTCCCGGCGTCTCCTGAGCGAGGTGCTGGGAAGACTGATGGAATGTCTTGGGCGGCAGCACCTGGAACTCGCCTAGCATACCCTCTCAGTCAGGGCAGCACCGGCCTTCCCTTTCTTCCTTCTCCCTCTCTTTCCTGCCTTGGACAGTTCCCCAGAGCCCCTTCCACAAAGAACAGAGGGCAGGGCAGGACTGGGCACTAGCCACAGCCAGGACCAGCCTGGAGCCAAGGCAGGGACCGGCCACTGAGCAGATGGGTCTCTTGGCCTCCAGGACCAGGCACCAGCCAATGCCCTGAGGCCTAACAACGCCCACAGCTGGTCTGGGTTTGCAGATGGGGATGAGCAGAGTAGCGGTATTTGCCCCTAATGGTGTGGATCAGGAGTCCGCGGCACCGCCTGCCAAGGCTGGGTGCTAATTCTGTTCCACAGACAAGGAGACTGAGGCCAGAGCAGTCACACTGCCTACCCAAAGCCACAGAGGCACTAGCAGGCAGAAGTGGTTTCGAACGCTGGTGTGTTCGGAGCCTGCCCAGGGCTCTTCCCACTGCACCGTGGCGGGTCCCCGCCTGGGCAACGGGCCCTCACGGCATTTGGTTGCACCCATCTGCACCCTGGGTTCCTCAATGTCGCTCTGCTTCTCTCCCTCCCTCCTGCCATACCCCCCGGCACCACTCCCAGCCCCAGCAGCTGTGTGGAGGGTGCGCGGGGAAACACTCCTCAGGAGTGACCTTTACATTAAGAGACCAGAAAATCCCGGAGGGAATGGAAGTCTGGGAGAGATGGGAATAAAGGGATGGAGAGGCTATGTGATTGAAGACTAAAAGCAAATGAAAGGGGTCATGAGACGAAGTACCCCTTATCTGAGGAGTAACGGGCCAGGGCGTGGGCGGCAGGGGCTGGTGCTAGGTGGGCGGGGCCAAGGGAGGGGTGGAGTCTTTCCCAGCGTGGCCATAGGTACAAGCACCAATCAGGAGCGAAGGCCCCTCAAAAATACTGGCCTGGCCGAGAAGTTCAGTAGGGGTTTGGCTGTGTGGTGCAGTTTCAGGGAGCCCGCAGAGACTTGGAAGGAAACGAAGAGTAAGGGGAGGGTGAAGGGAAAGGGGCAGGCACTCAGAGGTGTACGGAAGGGGTGAGGCAGCAGGGTCGGAGCCTCAGATGCGGTGTTCCGGGCACTGCCCACGGGACCTCTCCGCCCGACCTGACTCCTAGGCTGCGCCCCCGCCACGTGCTCCTTTTTGTGGCGGTCGCAGCTCCCGCACAGGACTGCAGCCCACCGCGGTGTGGGCGCCGGGCCCTGGGATCCTGCAGACTGGTCCTCTGGAAGAGGGTTTAGGACTTGGGGGGTGGGGGAGGGGGGAGACCAACATTTGTTGAACACTACACCGGGCGGTGTGAAGGGCGCTTTACGTTGTGGGACTCATGCCACTCAATTCAATCCAGTCAACCAAGAGAGGGGTGGGGGAGGCAGGGGGGCAAGGAGAGAGGGGGAGAGGGAGGGAATAAAGGAGACAAAAGGCTGAGATTAAAGCAGAGAGAAGCAGAGAGAAAACCAGGAGGAAGAGATTTTTTTAAAAAAACCATAGGTTCCAGAAACGGGGAGGGAGTGGATCTCACAGCTGGAAAGGGGAGGAGGAAGGAAGGGAAGTCTTCGCGTCACTCATCTTGGGGCTATAAGGACCTCGAAGTCTAGGCTGTTGGACTCTGATTCTTGCGCCAATGTCCCTTTCAGGTCCCACTATCACAAATGTCCAACCCCTTCTGCACTACTGTCGGGTATTCTCCCACCCGGATATCATAGATCTGGGTGAGGAGCAGTTCGGATGGGAGTAAGCCAGCCTTGCAAATAGCTAAGCCAATTTACTAGCCCTTGTTAGGCGCTAACTCCACCCCACAGCTTCTTGCTCCATAGCGCCCCTCCTGGTCAGCTAAATTATAGACGGAAAGAATGCTAATGACTGCTCTTAGTAAGTTTTTACCCACCACCTGAGAAATTTTCTAGGTGCTTGGGATACAGTAATAAATAAAACAAATGCACCTGGCTGGCGTAGCTCAGTGGCTTGAGCGCGGGCTGCGAACCAAAGCATCGCAGGTTCGATTCCCAGTCAGGGTACATGCCTGGGTTGCAGGCCACGGCCCCCAGCAACCACACACTGATGTTTCTCTCTCTCTTTCTCCCTCCCTTCCCTCTCTAAAAAATAAATAAATAAATTTTAAAAAAGAGTTGGAAATTTTAAAAAATAAATAAATAAAACAAATGCCCTACCCTCCATGAGATGAGGGGGCAGTAAACAGACAGACAGTCAAATCTGTTAAGCAGTGAGAAATGCTATGGAGAAAAAAAAAGCAGAATGAGGAGACAGACTGACTGGAGGGCTATTTAAAATAGTGGTGCTTGACATAGTCACACTTAAGGAGAAACCTAAAGGAAGTGAGGGAGGGAGCCATGTGCATATGGGGGAATGGGGAAAAGTGTTCTAGGCAGTGGGAACAGCAAGCACAAAGGCCCTGAGGCAGGTGTGTGCTTGGTGTGTCTAAAGTGTTGATACAGCTCTCACTTGATGGCTCATCCCCTCATTCCTGGGATAGCTAGAGACCTTCACGGTCTGTCCTGGGCAGGCTGGAGTCAATTGGACTAACGTAACACTGGTCCTGCATCTTCCTCCTTCCCCACCTGTGCACAGAGCAGATGCCTGGGACCCACACTCTCATTGCTCCTGGCAGCAGGGGGTCAGGATACAGCAAGCACTTGCAAATGGGGGAAGAGGAGGAGCAGCATAGGTGGCTCCCACCTGCCTCTGAAAAAAACTCTTGCTGAGTCAGGATTGTGGTGGGGGTGCTGCTTTACTGAACAGATAAGAACTCTTTGAAGGTGGCCTAGTTAATGCTTGTGTACGATTGGACTCTGGCTGCTTCCCCCAGGTAGGTAACACAGTTCCCTTCCCATCAGGCTGCGGTCCACATGTGCTCAGCAGATCCGTCTGAGGGAAACTGGAACCTGGCTCCTGCCCCAGTTATGCCGGGTCTCTCGGCAGGGGTTTCTGAACAAACCAGAGTAGGTGGGCGCTTGGCAGCAGCCCTGTGGCTGGGAAGCCCATCCCCCTGTTTGGGTTAAGCCCAGGAAAGGAACACAGCCAAGACTGTCCAGAAGGGGAGCAGCCAGGTGGCCCAAGGGCAGCTCCTGAAACACACACGCTTGCCCATTCAGAGGAAGGTGCTGCTGGGATGAATGGGCAGGGGCTCTGCCTGCGTCACCTGGCCTGGAGAGAGTGGCAGAGGGCAGGCAGAGTCCTGCTCTTTGCTCCACCCCCCTGTGGTTCGGCTGCCTCCTCTTTGTCTGGGCAGAGAAGAAAGATGCCTTTATAGGGTGTGTGATTCATCAAGACAAATGGGTGGGCCTCCTGTCCTGTGGGTCAGTGGGCTCTTCATATTTATATTCCCAATACCTAGCACAGTGCCAGGCACATAGTAGGCCTGGAGGAAAATTAGGGGCCATGTGCAAAGCCAATATGGGTCTGGGAAGTTGCAGGGGTGACTCTGCACCTCAGGACGATTGACCAAGCTGGGCCCTGGGCACCATGGCTGTCTGGGCAGCCACGTTACACGGTGGGAAAGTCTAAAGTCAGGCCCACTTGCTTCAAATCTTCGAGTCACTGCTAACTAACTGTATGTACTTGGGCAAGTTATTCAACCTCTCTGAGACCTCGGTTCCTCTTCTGTAAAATGGGGATAAAAATACTCTGACTATACTGTTGTGATGATTGAATGAGATTAGAGCACTCAGAATGGTGAGTACACTTCTGGGGGCACAAAATAAATATTAGCCATCATTAATGATGGCTATCATTGCTATCATTCATGACCTTGAGACGGGGGATGGGAACAGATGACCCTGGGTTCGTGTCAACAGTGTGATTCCTGTTGATTGTCTCTAATGCCATCAGTCAATAATTCTATACTTTCTAACGTTGTCATATTCAGGACATGATATTATGAGTTGCCAAGTCTGTGATCTGCCACATGATGGCCCTGGGGACCCACCCAGGGTCATCTGTTCTTGGCATGTGAGAACCCCCCCCCCCCCAAAGGCCCTGGCTCAGTGCCAGCTGCCCCGGCCAGACGCTCATCCATCTGTCCCAGTCCCTCCACCCCACTCTTACCATCTGTCTACCAGTGCCCATTGATCTGGGTAGGTCTTGGCATGGGAAGGCAAATAGTGCATTATCCGAGGCCATTGCAGAGGGTGATGGATTGTGTGCCATGGAGCCATGCAGGCTTGGCCAAGCTAGGGGTAGTGGCACAGAGTACAGATGATTGGGGAATGAATGGCATTCATCATGGCCCGCTGCTTCCAAGGACACGTGAGACCTGCGTGGGCTCAGGGATGTCACTTCCTGAGCACAGCAGGCAAAGTAACGGAGCCTGACTCAGCCCCAGTGCATGGGGGGCTATAGGCAGGGCCTTTCATCTCAGGCCCAGCCTCTGAGCGGACGCCTTCCCTCCCAGTCGCTCTGCTAGCACTTCAGACTCTTGCTCAGGAGCTTCCCGTTCCCCACGACCCGCTTAGCCAGCTCTGCAGCCAGATGCTCCGAGCTCCCAATACCTCTCCAGACTTACTGCTCCTCCCTCCTAACCCCTTCCCTGTTCTTACATCAAACCTGCATGCTGGTCCTCAATCAACTCTAGCTGTATCTCAGAGCACTGAATCTTCTCTGCCAGTCCATACTCAGAGTCTCTCAGAGACTCCCCTTGAAGTCTCCTCCTTCAGAAAGCCTTCCTGGATTCCTACCACTCCTGATCTAACTTCCCTGCCACCTGCATTGCAGTGAGCAATTCATGGCAAATGCCTTCTCCTCAGCCCAGATATATGATAAGCACTTCCAAAAGCCTTCCGATGTTACCAACAATAATAAATGATACTCAGCAGTGGTGTGGCATCTACAGTTTGTGAAATACCACCATACAACTGAGTGCATTTAATTGTAATGGACCCTTGAGGCAGGTGTCGCCCCCCTAACTTTACAACTGAGCAAAGAGAGGCTCAGGGGCATGCTCATCCCTGTGGCAACCGGTGTCCCCACCTCCGGCCGGGACAAGACTGAGCGCCACTATGAGCCTGGGTGCCCCCTCAGCCTTCTCAAGTCCAGTGCTCATTCCTGCCCCACTCCAGGCCCTTCCTAGTGAAGACAGCCAGCCAGGGCAGCTGCTCTGAGCTGTGGGAGTCTCCTCTCCCCACAGGCCCAGCTTCAGAACCTGAGGCCTGGCCTCCCTGCTGGCACCTTGGGTCTGTTCCTGCCCCAGTATACATCTTGCTCTCTGCCTCACAGTATGTGTGTCTGCAGGCTTGACTGTGAGCCCTTTTTTGCTCCCTGAGTGCCTTGCATAGGGCCTGGCACAGAGTAGGTGCTCAATTAATGAGTTGGATTGAATCAAGAAGAGACCAGAAGAGGAAAATAAATCACCAAAGACTGAGTCTCCCTAAAACCGTCAGGGGCAGGGGCCCTCCCACCTGGCCAACGGCAGCATCCCCAGGACCCTGATTGAAGGGGCCAGGTGAGGGTTCACAGGTGTGGAGCACGGTGTTGACGACGAATCCAGAAGCCAGGCTACCTGGGCTCAAACCTTGGCTCCAGCACTTACTAGTTTTCCTTTGTGCTCCATTTTGCTGTGTGTAAAATGAGGGCTACAAGACCTACCTTGAAGGACAAAACCCGGTTAATGCGTCTCAGATACCTCCCACAGCGCCTGGCACAGGGTCAGCCGCCTGCACTATCATGCTGCGGCACAAAGCTCAGTCTTTCTCCTCCCGAAGCCTGGGTCACAGCTCAGCCCCTGCTCTGCCTGTCCTCACAGCAGCAAGGGCTGGGGCGACTTCCCCCATTGCCCGCCCCAAAGCAGGAAAGAGAGCTGCCCAGCACGCTCGCCACATGCCCCTCCTGTGCCATGGCAGGCGCTGTCGCCTAGTCACAGCTCTCTTTCCCACCACAGTGTCAGGATCCTGCTCAACACAGCGTTCCCTCCGTGGGGAGAGGAACTGCTTGGACCCCAGAGAGGAAACCTCTCTGCTCTTCCCGCCTTAGGACACGGCCCTGTGTGAGCACCCGGAGACCCTGGTGGGGGCAGGCGGCGGGCCATGGTCACCTGGACTCTGGCAGGAGTTGAGTAAGGGTACTCACCGGAGATGTTGCTGGCCAGGGACAGGCCCTCACACTGCTGGTCCTGGAGGGAGGCGGAGATGGGGTTCAGCCCCAGGAAGAGAAGGGCCTGTGGGCACAGGGCAGTGGGGGACCCGGTTAGACTGCCATGCACAGGGTGGCCCGCAGTTTCTGCCTCCCGGCTCTTCCCCTCATCCGTGTCTTCTCCCAGACACTCGCCCCCGTCCCCAGGCTCCTTCCCCCCACTCCCCTCCATGTCCTCGCTGCCTGGAAGGTCTGGAGCTGCCTTGTTCTTGGAGGGGCCTGGAAAGGAGGCCGGTAAGAGCAGGGGCCCAGGTTCCCAGGACGGGTGAATTTTCTCCCAGACGGCCAGGGGCCCCCAGTGAGAAGGAAGGCCCCCGGAGAAACGATGTGCCTAGAGAAGCTGCCTCCATCCACATGGGATCCCAAGCATGGCCGACCGTGTCCTGACACCTTGAGCCCCGGGGCTCATAGATTCTCGTTAGTGCGCCTGCCTCCCTCCCACCTACGCTCCTGAGCTGCAGGCTCTCCCGGCCTCGGCCTCGGGTGCAGTGAGCTGCTCCCAGCCCTGGTCCCTGCCCAGCTCATTAGCAGTCTCTGCAAGCCATGCCTCCCCATTCGTCAAGCCTTTTTACGTCTGCGAGGGCATTTAATTCTCCCTGGGGCTGATGTGGCTGTTCCTTTTGCAGATGAGAAGGCTGGGGCCCCGAGAGGTGGAGGAATAAATGTGCCAGGAGAAGTGGCTGCCGATGCCCGGGAGAACCGTTACCCCTGCCATTCCCCAGCGGCTCCGTGTCACTCTGATTCCAGAATTTCAGCCCACCGAGAAGAGAGCGGCGTGGGTCCCACACTGGGAGGACTGCCCCTTCTTCAACAAACACCCCCACACAATCATTGTGCCCCCTCCCTTGAGGCCATCACCCTTCCATCAAAGGACTTAGAGTCAGAAGGGACCTGGCGTCCAGCCCTGGTTTCACTGTGTTGCCACCGACAGGTTACTTGACCTCTCTGTGCCTCAGTTTCCTCCCTGGCTTTTACTGAAGACTTGTGCGGCGCCAGGCCCTGTGCTCTTCACAGTGGGAAACGAGGGTGAGGAGAGGCAGGGGCTTGTCTGAGTCCCACCGAGCAGACGGGCTAGTTTAGACCGAGGCAGCGTGGCTGCTAGCGGCTCCCAGCGGCCACGGGCAGCCCTCACTCGCAGGGCAGGGGGTGGGGGTGGGGGGTCACCAACAACTGCAGTGCTCAAGGTAAGTAATATTTTAATGAAACATTTTTAAAACTCTCAATTACTACAAAAAATCCAAGATGAACAAAATATTTTAAACCTTTTTTAACAGACGGGATCTGCGGCAGTGCTGGGGCCCATCGGAATGTGGGGTAAAGGGAAAATCAGAATAATATTAAAATGTTGTTCACCTCCATTACTGAGATTTGGGGCACCTCCTTAAGTCTGGCCTCAGTGGCCTCATCCTGATCCTGGCCCTGGCCCTGCTCACCAGTCTTCTGCCCCAGCTGGACTCGACCGCCCCCCTCCTCCCTCCCTAAGACTGGATGTCCTCCCTCCCTCTGGACTCCTCCCCACGCACCCCTTCTGGGCCTCAGAACCTGCCCCCAGCCCTCAGAAGCAGACCAACTTGCCTTTCTCCAGAGGTGAATTCTCCAGGCTCACCGGTCCCAGATGTCCTCTCCTACCCTGTCCCCCCTAGCCTGCAGTGCCACCCACTTTTCCTGGTCGCTGTGCCTTCCCATGCTTGCCGCCGACAAAGGCAGGCTCCGCTCGCCTCCCTGACCCTGCATCGCGTGGTGGGATCCATCGAGTGCTCCCTGCACCCGGTCAGAGCCTGTCCTGCCGCCACCCTCTCCAGGAAGCCCCCCTTGACCTGATCACTCACATGCATTGTCCCCTCAGTGCCCTGCCTGAGCCCTCAGTGGGCTCCTTGACTCTAGTCACTCTCTGGGACACTCCTTCTGTCACATCAGAGGGGTCTCTGTGCTTACTGGGTCAAGCTTTAAGCGCGCCCCCAGCTCTGCCGCCATCCTGTGCCCAGCACTCTGGGCGCTCGGCAGATGGTGCTGGGGTTAGCTACCTCACTCCAGGAGCCCGGGAGATATTAGAACAAACCCATTCAACTCTCTGGCTCCAAGGAACCTCCAACACTTTATTAATCAGTAATTAAACTTGGCAGTCTCCAGAGAGACGCAACATATCTTTACCATCATTTTCCAAATGAAAACGCAGAAGCGGAGAGAAAGGGAAGCTACCAGGCCAGCCAGTGGCTCTCACTAGCAAAGCAGAGAGCAGAGTCCTCAAGGATGAGAGCTGGGTCCCTGCTCAGCTCAGCAGTGAGTAGGGACCCAGCCCTGCCCTGTCCCCAGGGGGTCCTTCTGATAGGAGACCAGGACTCCCTGCTCCCAGCTTGTCATCCCACCCTGCCCCTGCCCCCCCAACACATGCACACACACGCAGAGGATGAAAGTGGGGTTCCAAGAGCCGGCTCAGCCACAGGCAAATTGAAGAAACTGGAGACACCCTATTCCAAAGTATTGGTCCTGCAGCCTGACACCCCACCATGGTCCTTCTGATCCTGAGGTTGCGCCTCGAGCACCAGCCTGCCCTCAGAGCCGCTGCAAAGGCCTACACGGTCCACTCCCGTTGAATTCTGATCTTGCTGGTGTCCCCCCACCTGTGCTCTTGCTGTTCTTTGCCCCTGCTCACCCTGGCCACCCATCACCTCGTGAATTCCACAGTCCTCAGAAGCCGGTTCCACACCCCTGCCGCGCAGCAGCTCCCTCCCCAGCCCTCCACAGCAGGGCAGCCCGTCACCCCGTCAGTGTGCCCGCATCCCTCTGGACCCTGGACGGGTCCCGGGTGCGTGAGGCAGCCTCAGCACACAGCGCTCACTCCCCAGCGCTCTAATTAGGTGGCAAATACGCCGGCCAGTGTCTTCGTCTCGTGTCTTCATGTCCTGGGGCCCATCAGGAGCACAGCAGTCCAGATTCATCACGAAACCAGACCAAACGCCACGGGGCGACAGACCAGCCTGCTGTCGGCTGGCTGCCCGCGACGCTGACCCTTACATCTCTCTCTTGGGTACCATGGTTCACAAAGTCATTTTCTACCGAGAGAGGGCTGTCTTTGCATTATGCAGAGGAAAAGCCTTCTTAATATTCCCGAACCGACCTTCCCGCTCAGGAAAGGTCAGCCCTGTGCAGAACCTGCGTCTGCGCCACCTCCGGCCCTGAGGAAGGGTTTGTACGGGCTTCTGGCTCCTTCCTGAGCCACACTTGCGCGGAAAACCTGGAGTGTTCCCGTGCCCTTCCTCCTACCACACGCTGGTCTCCCTCTCAACTCGCACTGCGGTTTTGCAGCTCCTTCAACAGCAGTCACCACATTGTAGGCACAGGCCCCAAAGTTTCAAGGACTTGGTTTGTTTCCTTCTAAAGCTGAGAGTTCTGAATTTGGGGTCCTCGAGAGCACAAAGGTGGGGGGCACGGAACTCTGTGAGTAAATGACAGTCATTTTCCTGGGAAGGGTGCTCAGCATCCTCCACTTCTCTAGGAGGTCTACCACCCCCAAATACGGCCAGAGCATATGGCAAATGCAGTCACATCAGAGACCTGGGCCTCCCCAAACTGGACACGTCCCCTCCCCAGACTGGACACGTCCCCCCACCCCAGCAAACCCAAAGTGCTTTGGACCTGGGAACTGCCCCTTGTTTGGGTTCCTCCACCCGCCCCTCCCCTCCAGCACCCGCCCTAGTCACATTTTCTCCTCTCAGAACAATTTTTGACAAACCAAGCCTTCAGGACTTCGTAAGGTTTTCCATTTTCCAACAACGGCCATGAGGATCTGAAGCCAGTACAGCGCCAGGCTCACTAACAAGGTAATGCTTTGCTTCTTTACACCAGCCTGCCAGCCCCAAGGCCCCAAGTAAACCTGCACCAGAGGGCACTGCACTGCAGAAAGCAGATGAGCTGGGTCTCCTGCTCCCCGTTTCACAGGGGTTTTACAGTTGAGGGGATCAAGTTCACCGAACTGGTTTTAGCTGCTGAGTGAGGATGAAGATCCAGTAAGCAGGCAATCTGTGTCTGTCTTTTAAGTGGAGGAAAGATGGAGGAGGGGGATGATGGCCCACGTCAGGACAGAGCCTGGGAAGTAAGGATGGGCAGAGGAGGGTGCAGGAGGGTCGGGGCAGGGGGCACAGGCTGCCAGCCTCCTGCTCCAGCTGATGCCCATGCCCCCATCCCCAGGCCAGTGCAGAGAGTGGCTGGAATTGAAGCTGCCATCCTAAATCCCAGTGTGACTTTGGCGTAAAGGTTAATCACACCCAGAAAATGCTTATTAGAGACCATAAATAACTACATTGCTGGAGCGCAGTTTGGTCTTTAAGGCACAAAGTGCAATTTCCTTTGATGGGATGATTTGGTGATTAACCTTTCAGGGAGGGTTCTGAAGGGAAAGGGGGTGGCCTGCAGTCACGGGGACCGGCCCCCACCTCCTAGAAGTTCATGAGGAGCCATGAGAAGGGGGCCTGCCCTCCCTCCCCTTCATGGCTCCAGCTCCGTCTGATGCTCAGCCTGGAGAGCCCCCCGGGGGGCCCAGGCTCTGGTCGGGCCATGGAGGGAGCTGGCCACAGCCCTGACGAGAGTCCCAGCTGCATGATCTGAGAGTGATCCTTCAGCAAGTTTCCTTCCCTTTCTGCTGGGTTGGGAGCCCAGTCCTGCCACCCACTGTGTGACTTTGCGGGAGTTAACTGACCCCTCTGAGCAAGGAGGCCTTTCTCACCCGCATCAGAGGGAGGTGGATGTGGGCCACCTGAGGGAAAAGGAGGAGTAAGATGCTTTCTGAAATGGAAAGTCCCCTCCAAGGGTCCATGTGGTCGCTACCACACCACATGGCTGTCTGTGGCGACGGCGGGCCCCGGAACCTTCCTCAGTTACAGAGGTTTGGGCCACAGCAGTCTTCCCGCGGGGAGGGGAGGGGAGGGGCTGCAGGCAGGACCCAGCCCTCCCCACCCCCACCCCCGTTCAGTCAGACTGTTCCATTTCTACTTCTTTTGGATTCCACAGGTGAGAGATCACACAGGGTTTGTCTTTCTCTGACTCAGTTCCCTTAGCACAATGCCCTCCAGGTCCATTCACATTGTTGCAAATGACATGATTTCATTCTTCTTTTACGGTTGAATAATATTCCACTGTATACACACACACACACACACACACACACACACATAGACACACACCGCATTTCTTTACCCACTCATCCGCCAGCAGACACTTAGGTTGTTTCCATGTGCCGGCTGCTGTAAATAACGCTGCACTAAATAAGGGGGTGCAGGCATCCCTTTGAGATAATGATTTCGTTTCCTTTGGATAAATAAATACCCAGATGTGAGATTGCTAGAATAGGGTAGTTCTAGTTTTAATTTTTTGAGGAAACTCCACACTGTTTTCCACAGTGGCTGCACCAATTTATACCCACCAACAGTGCACAAGGGTCTCCTTTTCTCCTCCTCTTCACTGGTGAGCGTTATCTCTTGCATTTGTGATAACAGCCATTCTAACAGACAATAGTGTCTCACTGTGGTTTTGATTTGCATTTCCTTGATGTCTAGTGATGTTGAGCACATTTTCATGTATCTGAGGGCCATTTGAGTGTCTCCTTTGGAAAAATGGCTATTCAGGTCCTTTGCCCATGTTTCAATAGGATTATTTGAGGTATTTGGGGGGATATTGAATTGTATGAATTCCTAATATATTTTGGATATTAAAGCCCTATCATATGTGGTTTGCAAGGTATAACCTGTTTTAAGCAAAGCCAAGAGAAGAAAATCTGAATATGAAAAAGAGGTGGGATCATGAGTCAAGATTTTTTTAAAAAGCTGGCTCCCTACTGCATTTAAGAACTAGGATCTGGTTTGCAGGAATGCAATCCATTCTCTAAAACCTGCCTGTGCCTGCGGGGGATGTATCTGGGGCTGCAGAACAGACTGATGGGGCAGGGGCAGGGGCAGGGGGCAGGAGCAGGGCCCGCCCACAGCCCCGAAGTTTCTGCCCCACACAGCGGCACCAAGCAGAGGGGTTAGTGGGGGCTGGCATTGCAGGCTGTGCACCAGCAGAGCTGAGACCCTGGGGGTGGTGGGTGGGGAGGGCTTTTCACTAGTCAGGGTGAAACTAGACTGGGGACAAAGGACAGTGATGCCGACTGCCCAGGACTATTGGCCCCTGAGCACCCTCTTCCCTATTGTCCTGCTGCACCTGCTCCTCCCTCACGGCCTCTTTCCACCGCAGCCACAACCTGCCCCCATTTCTTTGCCCTCAAGGCAAAGAGCCTGAGCATTCCCCCAAAGGGGGGGAACAGTGAAAGATTGTTCCCAGCAGACAAGAAATAATTTATTGTTACATTTAATTAACTTAAATTACTGTCATGCAGAGAGGAAAAAATGGAAATGAAAATCTCCTGCCTACAGTTTAGGGAGGGGGGCGTGCCTGGGTGTTCCCCGCCTCCAGGCCCTCTCCCCGGAATTCCCGGCTCAGGGTGTGCCCTGCCCCACCCCACTCCCTCCTCCCGCTACTTCGCTCCTCTGATCCCCTAATGAGGCAACCCCGTCTCCCCGCAGAGCTGACAGCTGTGAGCTGCCTGCCTTGCCCTCCCTAAGAGCAGGGAGAGTTTGGGGAACCCCAGCTCTGGAAGAGACACACCCCCCTCCCAGGGTCCCAGATTGACTCTACGGTTGGGTCAGAAGCTCCCCGGGGGCACGGTCTGCGTTTGTCCATCTCTGTGCCCTCCGTGGGGCCTGGCACACAGCAGGCCCCAATGCGTGCTTATGGAGTGAATAAATGAATGGCTGACCAGTAAATGAATGGATGGGTTTTTGCTTTCCGCCCCCTGTGACCCACAGGTCCCTTCATGATTCCCACCAGGACAGCTACGGACTCACTCTCCAGTCCCCATTTTCCTGCACGTCCCTCCTGGCCCCCAGGAGCGCTCTCGCTCCTGGCCTAACGCTTCCTGCATTGGCCGCCCCACCCCCGGCACCCCGGACTCAGGAAGGGTGTGCCCAAGGAAAAAGTGTTTGCGGGTGGGAAGTACGCGGCTGGGATCCTGTTCTCGCTCTGACAGACTTGCTCTATGACCATGGACAAGTCGCTCCCTGCTTCCCCCGCCTCAGCTTGCTCATCTGTGGAAGGAGGAGGGCAGTGAGTTCCCTGCACCGCTTCCCAGGTCTGAATGTGGTGACTCCAGGACTGCAGGGGGGTGGACGTTCAGACGTCTAACCTGGGGGCCAGAGAGACCCGCACTGGAATCTTTCACCTGCCCCTTCCTCCCCGTGTGATCTCGGGCAAATCAGTTAACATCTCCAAGCCTCAGTTTCCCCTTATAAACGGGGCCAGCAGGCATGAAGTATTTATGCCTTAAAGCTCTTGGAGAGATTCAACAGTGTGAGGCAGTGGAAGCAGCACCAGACCGACAGAGTGAGCGGCGAACGAACTCCGGTGACCACTACTGCAGGCAGGTTGCTGCCCTCCTGACTTGGCCCTCTCCCCACGAGCGCTCCCTGACCCGTGGTGCCCTGCCCACCCAGGACACCCACTCTCCACCACCTCTGTTCCCAGGAGCCAGCCGCCACCAGCAAAAATGGAATGTGCGTGAGGCCGATTTGCTGGGCACGGGGCGGGGGGTGGGCAGCCACCCGGAGCACTGCTGCGCTCCCATCGCGGCCCGGCCTCCTGTTCTGCGGCCCATGCGTGCCTTTCTCCCCCTCTTGTCACGATTCTCTCTCAGAGCCACTCGCTAATATTTTTCTCATAGTTTGTGCCGTCTTGGCCTCCGACTCTTTCTTACCTTCCTCTCACCCGCCTTCATCACTCCCCCTCTCTCAGTCTTCCCTGGCCCCTTTCTCTTCTTTCCTTTCCAGTCCCGGGGCTGTGCCCCGCCTGTGTTCCCTGCCCCCCTGCCCACCCCTACCCCCAGCAAGGAACTAAAGGAGGAGGTACAGGTTTCTTTTTCCCTCTTGACTTCTATCTCTGGGCTGCACCTGGCTCCCCAAGAGCTGGTGGTGGGAGCCAGGGAGTGGCCGGCAGTAGGGCCCTGCCTGTGGGGGACCCAGGAAGGGTTGTTTGGTTCTTGAAGACGTGTACAGCTTGGCTCGGGCTCTGATCCTGTCCTCTGCCCCTGGGAGCCGCTCAGCCGGGGGCTGGCTGTGGCACCCAGAAACTGGGGAACCATCCCAGAGAGGGGACATCTGCTAGTCTGGGAGCCGAGCAAAGGTGCGTGTGTAGGGGGTGACGGAGACACAGGCTCCGCAGGTGCCACTATCAGCTGTGTTCTCACTTCAGCCTGCTCTCTGGCAGGCGTAAAGTGAGGGGGTTTCGGCGGCGTGGGCAGAACGGGCTTCTTCCTTCAAGAAGCTGCGTTTTAAAGGGAGTGCGAAGAGGGCTGGGAAGGCAGAGTGAAATCATCTGTCAGTGGCAATTAGATTCTGTTAGAAAACAGCTGAAGGTTTTGAGGCTGCTTTTCCTGGAGAAGTGGCTGCCCTCCCAGGCCATGAGAGGATGGCCGAAAGGGGGCTGCTGGACCACCAGACCCTGCTGAGCAGAGGGATGTGGGGCAGAGATTAGAAATAACCATGTAGTTGTCCATAAGACAAGCAATAACCCCGTCTGTTTCTTTGCCTGTAAAAAAAAATGAGGCAAAATCACAAGTTTCTAGACAGCTCCTGGGAGGTGGAAAATTCTGTGTCTCATGCTTTACCCCGGAGAGTCACGCTCAGTAGACCTGAGAGGAAACTCAGGACTCCACTTGTTGATGCTCTCCAGGTGATTCTAAACTGTCACCAGAATTGAGGGTAACTGAACTAGTCCGGTGCTTGTCAACCAGGGACACTACTGTCCCCCACGGGACACGTGTCAATGTCTGGAGATATTTTTGGTCGCCACGACTTGTGGGGGAGCGACTGGCATTTCATGGGTAGAGGCCAGGGATGCCACTCAACATCCTCAAATGCGTAGGACAGGCCCGCCCACAGCACAGGACCATCCAGCCCCGGAGACCGCAAACCCTGGGGTGGAGGGTTTACAGCTTCCTCCCAGCTCTGAAAACACCCACCACCTGCCCATCATAGAAGTTGAGAAGGAGGAAGGAAGATGGTGAGGGGAACCCTGGAAAGAAGGAGAGAGAACAAGAGAAAGGGGCCTTCAAGACAGGAAGAGCCTTGGCTGGCATAGCTCAGTGGATTGAGTGTGGGCTGCGAACCAAAGCAGCGCAGGTTCGATTCCCAGTCAGGGCACATGCCTGGGTTGCAGTCCATGGCCCCCAGCAACCGCACATTGATGTTTCTCTCTCTCTCTTTCTCCCTCCCTTCCCTCTCTAAAAAAATAAATGGATAGAATCTTAAAAAACAATTCTTAAAAAAGACAGGAAGAGGCCCTGGATGTCACTCTGTCCAGCAGAGTCCTGTGTGGCCTTGAACCAGCCATGTGCCCACCTCCTGGCCTCAGTCTGAGGGCAGGGGACTGGTGGGAATGACTCCTCCTGGCCGACCTGGCCATACGTCCCCTCACTGTGCTCCCCGGGGGTGGGGACGCACACGAGCTGGCAAGCTGAGCTCAGCCAGCCTGTCTCCAGGGCCAGCCCTTCAGAGGCAGGAGGCACAGCTGGGCTGGGAGCACTGGAGAAGACAAGGGTCCTTGTCCTCACCTTGTTCTGGTGAGGACACAGGCTAGAACCCAAGACAGGCTGAGCCTACCCCAGAGGAAGGGCTCCCTCGGCCCACCAGAGCCTTGGGACCACTGAGTGTCACGAGCCTCCCCTTGACCTTGGTGACAAGGTGTGTGTTTGATGCATGAGAATGAGGAGGGAAGGGGGCTTACCCACAGCCACCAGGGGAAAGGGCTCTGATTAACCAGAGGTTTCGACCCTCCTGGTCACTGGTTCTTCCTGCTCCAGCCCTGAGTCCTCACGGCAGGAGGCGCAGAGCACGGCCTGCCACCAGACCTTGTGGGAAAAGTGAACCAGGGATTTGGGCCATGGATTCCGTCTCCAAGGGAGGGTGTCAGACCAGCGCAACTCACAGTGTGGTCAGGGCCGGTGCGGGCTGCAAACTCTTTGTTCCTGCAAGAAGCATCTGGAAACTGATGGGAATCTGTCCTTGCCGTGACATCACGCATGTTGCTAACAGACCCATCTCGCTGGACAGGGTCTAGGCCACTTCAGATGTTGTCTGACACTCCAGGTAAGCCCCGTGGATGTCTGGCTGCGAGTCGTCACAAGCAATAGGACCACCTGCCAATCTGCCACAGACTGGAAGGAGCCACGTGATCCTTCCCCACGGCTGGTTTGAGGAGCCCTACTTTTTCAGCTGCAGAGGAGAGCTGGATGGCTGGCTGGTCAGGGCAGGCCCCATGGACGGGGAGGGTCTTGAGCGATGGGTGGGCTCAGTGTCAAAAGGAGGAGTAAAGGGGGGGCCAGGGGAGGCCACTCATTGAGCTTCATGGGGACAGGCCCCTTGCCACACAGGCATTTCTGCCTCCTTTATTCTCCATCATGGTCGAGAAGGGGACCAAGCCCAGAGAGGTTGTGTGACTTGCCCAAGGTCGCCCAGCCAGGAAGTGGCAGAGCCGGTGTCCTGCCTCCTCAGCTTTAAGGACAGAGCTCCATCTGCCGGGGTGCACACATGCCCTGCCACTGCATGGGTCCATGTTTCACAGCTGGGCAGCAGCGGAGGTCAGGGCGAGGCCGTTGGGGCCAGCACACCGGAGAGAAAGGCACCAAAGGCCACCCCACCCCGGCCCATGGGTGGCTAGACAGTTGGGATGTGGACTGAGAGGCAGGATCCCTTGGAGGGAGCCCACCGCTGCTTGGCCTGGCTGCTCCTGCCTCACAACCAGCAGAGCCGCCAGGTCCCCCCCAGCCCCTGCCCAGAGGACAAGGTGCCCTGGACCTGCTTTCCGAAGACCCCAGGTTCTGAGAAAGTTCCTGCACTTTGTCCTCAGACCAGCTTCAAACCTCCCTCTGGCAATGTCTCCCACAAGCCCCCAGGACCAGTTATGAAGCAAAACACTGCTCTTGCTTTTACACGAGGACAAACGCCCCCCTGCCATGGGGACTGGGGCTAGAACAGGGGGCAGGACCGAGATCGCTATATGTTAGCGGCGCCGACAGCGTAGCGCTGGTCAGATAAGCCACTGAGTCATAAATCCACACGCAGAGGCAGAGGACTCTGTCTGCTGAGCTCATCATTTCTGTGTCTGCTGCCACCATAGCACCTCCGCGCGCATAGACAGACAGACAGACGTGCAGCAGAGAGCAGGAACGAGGCACGCCCACCACGGGGCTCAGCATCTCCTGAGCACCTGCGTTTGTGGGGTGCTGCAGTGGGTGCCGGGGCACGGTCTTTTGCTTTTGTTTTACCGGAATCCTCCTGCCCCAAGAGAGCTCAGAATCTATGGTGGGAACGAGGGCTCGGGTTAGAAGCAAGCGACCAGGGGTCCGTGTGGGGTGTGGTTAGTAAACATCTTTAGGATCCTGTGGAGGAGACAGCAAAGAGCCAGAGGATCCTGGGTGTTTGATAGCCCGAGTGCTACCGTGAGTGGGAGGCTCTCACTAAGGGGAGGAGATACAGAGAAAGCAAAGGGACAGCCAGTGAGAGATGGACTTAGACTGGAGGGCTTCCTGGAGGGGAGGGCAGGATGGCTCAGAAAAACTTTGGTGGACGTGACAGACAGCCTTGGTACAATGAGACCAGGTGGCAGACGCCCCAGAAGGAGGAAGAGCATGGTCAAAGGCAGGGCTGGCGGAAATGAGTCTTCTGTGGGGCTAGGAAGGAGGCCAGGTGAGGCCTGAGAGGTTCAGGGAGTATCAGGTTCCTTCACCTCTAGACTGGGACGGGAGGGCTCAGCGGGGTCACCCGTGTGCGTCCTGGTGTGGAGGCAGCTCAGTAAATGGCACGTGTGGCTGAGAGAAGCTCGGCAGAGTGAGGAAGAGGGTGGAAGGAGGGGGAGAGCAGAGGCTCGGGCCAAGCCCAGGACGCAGGCCTCCCTCTAAAGACCAGCTTCTCAGCCTCCCAGCCTCCCAGCCAGGCATGTGAGGCCAGGGGAGTAGCCGTGGAGGTGGCCTTACCTGCATCCTCTCCCACTGCTGACCCTGTGGCCCTTGGGTGCCCACCTGCTCCCCTGGGAGTCAGTCCTCCAGCCCTGGCCTTGAGCTGGTGGGTGCCACACACCGGCCTCCCGGGCCTGTGCTTACAGGACAGGGGAGGGGAGCGTGTGTGCGTGTGAGGAAGAGAGCCACAGACAGACAGGCAACGGGCTCTGTTCCTTCTGACTCCAACGGGGTTCCCAGCCCTGGGGATGGGGGGAGGGTGTGGGATGAGGGGAGAGCTCCTTCCCACACACATGTATCAGCAGCCCCCACACCAGGATCTGCGTGGGGTCTGGTTAGTAAATGTCTCTGTGGAGGGAGCAGGTGCTGGGCCCATCCCTTCCACTCCCTGGGGCTCTTCTGACAGCCTGGGAGGGCTCCAGGTTAGGGATGGGGGAGGTGACTCTTGTAAGAAATGGAGAGCGGATGGCAGCTCTAGGAAACGCCATCTCTGGCTTCAGAACAAGGGATACTCATTCTCTCGTGTGCTGGGAAGAAAGTTTAAAGCCTGGATGAACAGAAAACACGCTTAGGTCTTTTTCTCGCTACCACTTCTCTTCCCCACGCCCCACCTCTCTCTCTCCCACCTGCCCTCCTCTTCCTCTCCGAACTTTGTCCTGATCTCTCCCCCGCCCCCCACCCCCCGCCAGCTTTAGCCAGTGAAGGTTCCCCTCTCTGCATCGCCTTTGGTTTCTCTGCGTGTCTGCCTCTCTCACCGTCTGTCCGTCTGCATGCCCACATCTTACAGGATATAATCGTCCACACTCAGCAGGCCCTTGGGCACTCAGCTGGGCTTTGCTTCTGAGCGTAGGGTCAGGGGCTCCTCGTGCAGGGGCTGGCCCTGTGGAGACTGTGCGTCATACAGCTCTGGGCTGTCCCTCCACCCTTCCCCAGGGTAGCCAAACCCCTCCTGAACCGGCTTCCTCTCCTGCCCGCACAGCCCAGCCCCTCATCCGCAAGCCTCCCTGCTTCTCCCCACCTAGCCCTGTGCCTTCGGTGGCAAGGCTGCTATTCCTCTAGGAATAGCTGGTACTTCTCAAAACCACCCCTGCCAAGGAGGCTGGAGAAACACAAATTAAGAGATGGGGGTGGGTGGGGAGAGAATCCCTGCTGTAAATGGGGGAAAAATCCCTGCATCCATCTCTCACTCTAGCCCATGGGTGCCAAACTCATTTCCACCGGGGGCCACATCAGCCTCGGGGTTGCCTTCAAAGGGTCGAATGTAATTGTAGGGCTGTGTAAATGTAACTACTCCTTATCTAGGGGCAAGGAGCTCCATGCTGCCGCTGGGTAGAAACAAGGTGCTGGGCCGGACAAAACAAGGTGGAGGGCCGGATTCGGCCTCAGGACCTTGTGTTTGCCACCTGTGCTCTAGCTTGTCACACTAGGCAGGCTGCCTTCCAGCTCTTCGGCTCCATGTGCCTGCCAGGGGCACTGAGCAGTACCTTGTCCCAACCTTCCCAAAGGTTCAGCTGTGTCCCACTGTGCCTCACCACGGGTGGGCTCCAAATGGCAGTCAGTCAGTCAGTCAGTCAGTCAGCCTAGAACAACCCCACTGCCCCATTCTGCCGCCTGGGAAGCAGAGGGACCCGTCTGGCCAGTTTGTGTCCCAGGCTCTGACCTAGGTGCCCTGGCTCATGGCCAGATTGGCAGGAGGTTGGGAATGATTGACAGGTGCAGAGGGGTGGGTGCGCATTCCACCACCTTCACCTCTAAGCACCTCACTGGGCTGCACCCTGAGGCCCAGCAGGGCAAGAGACAGGATCGTAACATTGCCGGTGTCCAGGGTGGAAAGAGTCCCCACAAACATCCCAGAAATGCTTCCATGGCTGTGGGGGCACAGTCACCAAAGAAAGCGTTTGGCTAAAGCATTTGAGTTGGATGTTCTCTGTGCGGGGAACTGCCTCCTGGAACCGCGTCTCAACCCGCCCACTTCACAGAAAGGGCAGCCCGTGTCCACGTCTCCAGGTCCTCTTCCCTCTCTTCCCCAGCCCTGCTCTCCAGCCTCTCCCTTTGGTGGAAGCAGACCCCGCTTACTCTGAAACGAAATGGTTAATCTGTTCATCTGTTGCTTAACAGAATCCAGCTAGTTGTTTTCAAAATAATTGTTTGCATCCGTGAGTTAATCATCTCGTGTTATCTTCCCTGCACGTCTCTGTTTTTATTGTCAAGTGTTCTTACATGTCAGAGATTTCACACACTTCAGTCCTTGGACTTCTGAGCTCAGCTGACAGCGGGTGGCCCCATCCTTTCCCCCCAGGGACTGTCCAAAGGGCCTGGGGCAGAAGATTCCACACTGCCGAGCACTCCTTCTCCCACCTCCTCTCCCCGCACCACGGCTTCTTTTGATGGTTTCCTTGGACTGACGAAACCTGGTGAGATTTAGTAAGTGACTACTGCAGCCAACATTTGCTAAGCAGTTACTATGTGCCCTTGTGCTTAGTCTCACACCTGGCACCTCATGCAGTCATCCTGATTATCCCCTAAAGTAGGTCCCATTCCCCCCCTTTTGCGGATGAAGAAACCGAGGTTCAGAGTGATGACCTAATGTTCCCAGAGCTTCAGAGCAGAGTCAGGATTAGGTCCACATCTGCTTCACCCGATGTTTCTGCCCACACAGGGGGATGCCGACGGCCACTTTGAGTGTGGCGAGGGGTGGCTGGCCGAGAGGACAAGTTCAAAGATGAGCATTTAAAAAGGACTTGATGGTGTTACTTCCAAGGAACTTTGCCGATAGGGGCCCCTGAGAATCTAAGTATACAGGAGTCATATGTCACTACCAAATTCATTCTTTGCATATAACACTGTAGCTAAAATTGTAGCTTGGCCTCAGCTCCAAAACAGTCTCACTTTTCCTTTTATTGGTACCATGAGGGGTTAGGGCCGAGTCAGAGATGGGAGAGATCACCCACCTGTCTTTTCAGGGAGGAAGAAACAAGAAAAGGCCCCAGGTTGCCTGCCACCAACCTGCTTTCCCCTAGACAAAGGGGCTGGAATTTCACCAGCCCAGGCTCCACCCCCAATGATTCTCCAATCACTGAGGGCTGCATTGGCTCTTTCCTTTTCTTTTCTTCTCTTTTCCTTTCTTCCTCCCCTCCCCTCCTTTCCTTCCTCCCTAAAAAATAACCAGAGTGGACTCAAGGGGCAATTCTACTCTTTCCTGCATCAGAGATGGCATTCCTGCTTGGGGGGGGGGGTGTTCCTAAGACTTCCCTGTTTGGCATGATATCTCCTTCTCATGGGAACAGCAGTGAGTCCTCTCAGATTGTCTAACAACCACTAAACTAGAGGGAGCAACAATAACGCCATGCATCCAGTCAACAAACATTTGTGAAATGCTTGCTACATGCCCTGGTTATGAGGTGCGGTGCTGTGAAGGATGAAAGCGGTGGGGATGCTATATAATGAGTGCTAGTTGCTTTTCCCGCGTTATCTCACTTTCTCTGAAAAGCAGCTGCCTCCTGATTTTTTCTGAAAGCAAACTCTGTGCCAGACACTGTTCCCAGCATTTTCCGTGTAGTAACTCATTTCATTCCTACCTCAACCTTAGGAGGTAGGTATTGCCCCCATTTCACAGCTGGGGGCACCAAAGCCCAGAGAGGGTACTTAAGTCCAAGTGCCAAGTCCCAAGGTGCTGAAGCTGGGAAGGGGCAGAACTGGGAACTGAATCTGCTGCACCCCACTCATCCCATGTGGGGTCATGGCCCTAAGGTGTGTTTGGAAGCAGACCTTTTATAGATACAGAAAGGTAATAGAGAATTTAGTCTAATATCCCTGTTGACCAACTGTGCCTTGGAGAGGGAAGGTGACCTACCCAAAGTCACAGCCCCTCAGAGGCACAGCTGGGACCAAAGCCAGGTTTGCCATCTCCCAGGTGGATGGTCTTCCCCTCCCAATAAAGCTGCTGCAATGATCAGCCCCGTGCCC
Organism: Phyllostomus discolor; assembly: GCF_004126475.2. Classification (NCBI taxonomy): domain Eukaryota; kingdom Metazoa; phylum Chordata; class Mammalia; order Chiroptera; family Phyllostomidae; genus Phyllostomus; species Phyllostomus discolor. The sequence continues at coordinate 91,564,043 of NC_040910.2, forward strand.
AACCCCTTCCTTCTAGGCCACACCATAGCCAGGGCTCAGGCCCAACGACTTGGCAAGCTTCATGGGCATTTGGGGTGCTGCCAAGGGGCACCTTGAACCCTCCGAACTCCTCCTTCTGTGCAGCTGAACCCTGCTGGCTGCTGGTGCTCTGCAAGGAGCCAAGTGTTAGAGAGAGTGAGAAATGCACGTTCCGCTTGAGCTCATCCTCACTGGCCCTGGGCAAGTGTCCTGCTTTCCCCCAAATCTATACCTTCCTTGAGAACTGGACCGACCTGCAACACGCCCTTCCTGGGGGCTGGCCATGTCAAATAGGACAGCTTGGCCAGGCTGTCGGCACCCTTTCCTACTTTACTGTGGTGGTGGCAGCCGGGCCAGTTGTTCCCACACCCCATGGCAGCCACGGCCCCACTCTGGGCTCACTCACTTGCCCTTGGAGTCCTCCTGCCAATGCTCCCCTCAAAAACCTGGCTTGTTAAAGAAACGATTTGGAAATGGCCCATGTGCGCACCAATACAGGAATGCAAAGAACATTCACTCACAGGGAACACACAGATGCTGAAAATCTCCCTCTGAAAGCTCAGGAATAACATGGGACGGACCTGGGCTGTGACACAGTGAGTGAGCACGCCTGCTCAGTGGCCACAGCTGCGCCCAAACCTGCACTTGAACAAGGGTCTGCAGGGGTTATTTTTAAAATGGTAACATAGCTGTGTTAGGAGAGTGAGGTTGTAATAATATTCTCCTGTGGTTTTTCAAACTTTGTATAATGCAGCAAGATTGCTTTTATAATAATAATAAAGCTAGCTCCCTCTTCAACTGTCCTTGAATTACCCACCCTTCACACTCACCAGAAACCACATTTTTTTGGAGCTACACTGGGGTCTCCCTGTCAGGAGCTGCGGCTGGTGGTTAGGTGACTCAGAGGTGCTCCTTGGCCCTGCTCCTGAGGGCAGAGACAATATTTCCCGTCTCCTCCTTCACACGCACACATCATCTCTCCCTCATTCACGCACACAACTACCCTCTCATGCCCACACACACACTTCTCTCACACACACTCGTACACATACCCACTTTTCCCATACCCTCAGGTGCTCTTGCCCTGACACTCTCCCCCAGTTCTCTGTGACCAGTGCAGTGCTGGGCCCACAAGAAGGGCCCCAGAGTGGATTTTTTCCTCAACTCTGTCTGGTGCAGACAGAGCTGGGCTTTGGATTAACTCCCCTAGATTCCTACTTTCAATACTGACGACACTGCCTGAGCTCTCATCTGGCAGGGCTTCAGTAGCTTATGATATTTCTGATAAAAGCCAACAAAACACGAACTTCGGGCCACACTGCCTGGGTTTGCATTCTGGCTCCATTACTCACTGGCTGTGTGACCTTGACCAAGTTACTTAGCCTTTCTGTGCATCAGTAATCATTCCTACTTCTTAGGGCTGCTGAGGATTAAATGACTTAATCTTCGCAGAGCATGTAGAACAATGCCCAGCAACGTGTACACGGCACATAAGTAAAAGGGAAAAGTGGTTATTTAACTGAAACCAGCATTAGCTGCCCATTCACTCACTGCCTTTCACTCATTTGTAACTTACTGAGCACGTACTGAGTTCCTTACCATCACCTCACCACCTAGTGGGAAAACACACAGGCAACAACAGAAAAAAAATTTTTTTTTCTTTTAGGAAAATGTGCTAATTCTAGGTAGAGACTTACACACAATTCTAAGAAAGGCCACAGAAAGAACATTTGCCTGCTCTCAACTAAACTTAAAAAGGGATAAAAATAACAGCAACAAAAAAACATACCGTTCAATCCTTTGAATCCATTTAAAACATCGAATTCGAATTCGGTCTGATTTGTGAATTTAGACCAAGGCTCCACACACAGTAACTTTTTGGAAAATATTCCCATTCTATGCCATCTCTTCAGCCTCTCTGGATGTTTTCCTTCCTACCTCCGTCTCCCAGTCTCCTTGCTGACCCAGGAAACAATCTGAGTTCGCCCCCTGTCCTCAGTTAACGGGTGGTGAAAAGGATTTGGGTCCCATCGAACCAACACTCGGGCATTTTTTTAAAAAACTTATAACTATCTGGGAGAAGCAGGCGGACGCTGGAGAAGCCCTGGCAACTCATAACCTCTCAACGGATGCACCGGCAAGAGCTGAATTTTAAAATCTGGGTGGTTTCACGCGAATCACTTTTGTGAGTTGGTCGTGTACGTACAACGGGCTTTAAGGACTAATGGAAAAGGAGATTAAGTCAGTCTCTCCCCTCCCCTCCATTCCTGTGAAAGCCATCGCTTTCTAATGCACTGAACCCGGTCAAGCTGGCTCAGGCGGTCGACCCTGCGGAGTCCGGATCCTCCGGCGAGAGCCGTGCGGAGCTTCCCCGCGGCGGCGCCGAGGCCCGCCCGCCTCGCCCTCCGGCTGCCCCTTCCGCGCCCGCGCCCGCGCCCTGCAGTCCGACCACTCCGGACCGCGCCGGGCGGTGGGAAGTGGCGGCTGTCGGCGGCCGCGGGCCCGACCGTTGACCCCAGCCCCTCCCCGGCGAACACCGCCTGCTGGCCGCGCCCGGCCGCCCCCGAACTTCAGCCCGCAGGCGCTGGACGTGCGGTCTGGCGACTTCCCTAAACTCCCAGCGCCGCAATCGCGTCGCCAGACCCGAGGTGGGAGCGAGCCGGCGCGAGCCGGCGCGCAGCGGCGGGACTGAGGGTAGGAAGGCGCGGAGGGCGAGCGCTGCGCTCCCGCCGGCGGGCGGCGGCGGCGGCGGCGGCGGAGCGGCACCCACAGCCGGATGCGCGGTCTCCGCCGGGCGACTGCGATATTGATCATCGGCTCGCGGCGCGGGGGACAGTTATTGCCCCGGACTTGCAGCTTTCCGCGGAGGGGAAGGGGAAGGAAGGCGCTCGCAGAAACGGGGCGGGGGCGTGCGGACCCGGGGAGCTGGTGAGAGGACGCCGGGGCGGGTGGGGGGCCCATCCCCAGAACCTCCAGTCCCGCCGCTGGGGTCTGCGCGGGCCGGGCAGGGGGCGGAACCGAGCATGGGCCCGCGAAGCCTAAAGCGGTTCTCTGCACAGAGCTGGTAACGCGGGTGGGCGGACCCCTCCTCCGACAACGTCCCGGCAGCTTCGCCACCACGATGTCTTTTTTCACCTGCGTTCCGCCCCCACCCACCCAATGCCCGCTCCAAAGGTCCGGCGAGAAGGGTTTGGGCAGCCCCTTAAACCCGGGCCTCGCCCGAAGCTGTGCTCAGCTCTGCCCAGGGACCCCCCCCCCCCCCCGGCCAGTCCGCCCACGTCCCGCGCGGGCCCGAGGCTGCGGGCGGCCGCAGCACTCGAGGGCTGACCGGCTCGCTCGTACCTTGACTAGCCGGAGCTGCGGGGGCCGTCCCATCCTCCGGCTCGCTCGGTCACCGTCCTGGAAGCCTGGGTCCCTCGGACATCCCAGAGGACCGGGCGGCGGGTGCGGGCTCCGGTACGCCGGATGAGTGGCCGCGCTCCTCGGTCGCTGCCTGGCCCCGCGGGCTCTCGCTCTCCCCTCCCTAGGGAAGCCCGACCGCCCTTTCCTGACTCAGCCCAGCCGGCAACCACCTATTGCCCGCGAGGAGCCCGGCTTGCCTGCGCCGCCCACCCCTCGGTCCGCGCCGCGCTCGCCTCGGCTCCCCGCCCCCTCGCCGCGGCGTCCCCTCCCCTCTCCAGCCTTTCCCTCCCCGCTACTTCAGTCCCTCCTCTGCGCGTCGCCCCTCCGTTCCCTCCTCCACCCCGCCTCCTCGTCCCCTCCCCTTCCCAGGAACCGCTCCCCGTGCCCTCGCCGCGCTGACCCCCTTTCCCTGCGCCCGGGTTTGCGGCAGTCGGCGGGACGCGCTGGCAGCGGTGGCGTCCGCCGCAGTCCAGGGAGAAGCCGGGGATGGGGGCGGGGGACAGCAGAGGAGGCGCCTTCCACCTCCCGCCCGGCTTGCGGTCGGGGCCTGGAGAGTCCAGGGAGTCTGAGGGAGACTCGAGGGACTCTGGTGAATCTAAGAGAGCGAGGCTATCGGAGGCCCCGACTGAGCAGAGACGCCGCGGAAAGCCGGGTGAAGAAATGGGAACTGCGTTTGGGCAATTCCCGCCCTGCGGCGTTCCCGGACGAGGTTCTCTCCAGTCCGCACTTCGTTCAGCAAGGGCAGGGGCTTCCGGCCCGACCCCCAGTGCCTTTGGCTCTAACACGCCAGGTGCAGGCAAAGACGTGAAAACTCGGTGGGGTGAACCCTTCTTCATTTATTCATTCCCTTTAATTCATTTCCCTATTGCTCGTTTATCCATTCATTCATTCTACAAACTAAGCGCCTGCCCTGCCCAGGGGCTGAACCCGGGAACCCTAAGAGATGGGGAGGCGGCGGTGCTCTGCAAGACGAGCTGGCATCTGGACGCAGCGGAGGGGAAAGCAGACGCTCATTGCATTACAGCCGAGGGAAAGCTGCTAGGAATCCTGAGGGCTGGGTGCGGAGGAAGCCACAGCGCCCCCTCTCGGCCAAGCCCTCAGGGTAGGGTCAGCCTCCCCGCCAGACCTCCGGGTTTTCGTCAGCTGGTCACCCTAGACCCCCCCGTGCACCCCCAACTCTGGAGAACAGCTCCTGCCTCCTCCAGCCCCTTAAGCTTTCCCCTTCAACGCCTCCAGTTGGGGAGAACTTCTGACTTCTCTCCGCAGCCCCACTCTGAACCTAACTGCCCTGGATTCTGCGCCCTGCCAGTGCCCACCTCCCTCTTCCCTTCAGCCCACTTTTCAGCGCATGCGGTAGGAGCCAGCGCACTCATGGGTCTGAATGAGTCTTCATTTGGAAAGGGAGTTATTGTTGTAGAGGTCGTTTGACCCAATATGCAAATTACTCAAGAAAACTGAGGCCTACGGGCGGGTGGCTACCTGTCCAAAGTCACGGAGCTGGTAAGCTTAGTCCTCAGTCCCCTGAATCCCAGCTCAAAGTGCCTGTACGGGTGGGCCCTGATGACGTCTGGGGCTCTGAAGTGGGGAGGGACGTTGCTTTGGAAGCCATCTGGTCACACTGGCTTAGCCACACAGGGTGGCACTTTCTAGACGAAGCACAGTCTGGAGCCTTGCAAAACCCCCATTTGGTTAGTGCTCCAGAGCTGGTCTTGTTGAGTTTGGCCCTGACTTACCCCAACCAACCTCAGAAGAGGTGGGCACTCCAACCAGATTGTCATTTTATTGTTCTTAAGAAAATTGGCAGGGTGTTCTAGTGCAGTGCGGGACTTCGGTCTGAGTCTTGGGTCTTCTCAAAAGCTGTATGAAACTGGGAAATTACTTAACAGTGCCTCAATGTGCTCATCTATAAAACAGGGGTAGGAATACCTACCTCATAGGTAGGTTTAAATGAATTATTATGTTTAAATGGCTTAGAATGATGCCTGGTCCGTAACAAGGGCTTAAAGAAGGTTAGCTATAGTCACCATCGCTTTCATCATCATTGAGGGGACCAGTTGCTCAAAGGGATGGGCAGCATGGTCCCTCTTTCTAGGCAATTCTTTGTGGAAAGCAGAATTCTTGATGAGAAGGTCTCAGCAGCAGGGGAGTGTGGAATCAGAGGAGAGAAAGCTGGTGGGGCCTCAGGAGGTTTGCCCAGATCCTGCAGCGGCATGGCTCCCCAGCCCTGCCTCGGGACCTTGGAGCCGACTCTCTCGGGACCAGACAGCTCTGGGTTGCCAGATTCCCTGTTCCCCTTGCTTAATAAACACCATCACAGTTTTGCCTTTCTGAGCCCCTGATCCTCCCCTTGACTTGATCTTTAAATATGCTAATGCCATCGATCAGGCTGTAATCAAGTCTTGCTCTTCCTGATTTTCAGGTCTGGGATTTGGACTTTCTCGTTCTACAGGGGCAGCTACAGATGGCACATTTTGTCCTCCCTCTTCCCCCTGAGCAAAGAGGAAGAAGGCTACTGTATCACTTCATCACTTATTTATGGTTTTGGCCTTGACTGCCTCAGAGGGGTTACAAGAGCTTTGTGTTTAACACCCCTTCTGCAAAAGGATTCCATACCGTCTTTCATTTGTCCTGAAACTGCTTCCTTCCCCTCTCAAGATTCCGTCCTTTGTAGGCTCAGATGCCACTGCCAGGGCCTTCCATGCTCAGCCCCCTCCACCCCAGTCCCAGCCTCTCCGGGCTGCTGGCTCAGGGCGGTCTCCTCAGGCAGTTTCTCCACACCCTCGTCAGGACAGCCTTCTGCTCCATTCCAGCCTCCTCTTCCCAGCCTGACCCTTCCCACACACTCTTCCAACCCCTCTCTGGCCTTTTCCTCTTCTTGTCTAGGCCCTGACCACCATCGGCTTTCATTCATTTAACCTGCCTCATGTGGAAGAAAGGGAGAATATGAGGAAACCCAAAAGGAATAAAAGACAATTCTATGTCCTTCCAGATGTGATAAGAAGTAGTGATGGGTGGGACCCAGCAAGAGCAAGGCAGGGCTGAGTCCGAGGGATACATTGGCTTTAACCTTGAGTGTCCCAGAAGGTCCATGGTCTGGAACCATACTTCTTAGGCTACTTGTGCCAAAGAACTGGCTCTTGATTTTTAAATTTCTAACCTGTTGCAGAATGATACGATTGCAAAATACAGTGGGAATGCATTATTAGAAAAATGAAATAAAATAAAGACATACAAAGTAGAAGTTCAATTTTTAAAACTTTTAGATCCAATGGACATCAGACACTGTTGAATTGCTTCAGAATTTCTTAATGCTCACTCCCAGTTTCTGCACTTACGTTGTCATGAACTCGCAGCAGACAGTTTGCAGACAGATCATGCCTGGAGCAGCACAGGTCTAGAACGCTTCTGAAGTATGAGGTCAGGAAAATGGCCTCCTGGAGGGAGCGGCTTACAAAACCGCATGAACATCAGGGCAGGTGGTGTTAATCACTCCATTCATCTGCGCCTTCACTCAACAAACATTTAATGAGCAGCAACTATGTGTCAGTCTCTGTTGGACAATAAGGTCAATAAAGAGAAATATAACAGGATTCTAGCCCTCTGGATGTTCACAGGCTGGAAGGGGAGACAGTCACTCTGATGAGTAATTAAAATCCAGTAAAATTAGGCCAATAGTAGACTGTAGGTATGGAGGCAGGAATATTCATTCTGCCCAGGGTCAACGGAAAAGATTCTAGATTTTGCGCTGCTGTTTGGAGGCAGATCATCACTCCATATGGCCAGTTGGTACTCTTTAAATATAAATACAAAGTTTGTGTCCAGTGTTTAGCACAGTGCTTGGCATGTCCACAGTGTTAGCTGTTTTTATTATTGAACCTCATACATTATCATCATCATCATCATCCATATAGACCTGCCAAGCACTGTGCTTCAGCTTGGGGCTGAGGGGTTCTAGGCAGCTCAGTTGGGGGAAGAAGGCAAACTGATCTTAATCTACCCCCTTTGTCAGAGGGAAGACCTTCCAGAGGAGGTGAGTTGGCATTTGGGTATTGAAGGAAGTGGGTGTGAACAGGCGGAAAAAGAGGGAGACCTTCCAGGCAGGAGGGTCCCTGAGAGACACACAGCCAGAGGAACAGGTGTGGGCAGGGGAGGAGACTGGTGTGATGGGGACAAGTGATGGGGCTGCAGTGACGGGGTGGGGCTCGGCAGAGCTGGGGTGCAGACGACGCTGGGCTGAGGATCTCCTGGGATTAAGGGGCTTGAAATTTTCATTCCCTCATTTAGAACAACAGGTAATAACAATATAATTAGGATTTGTATGACAGCTGGCACCCCGCAAATCTCTTTCACCACTTTCTCATGTAATCCTTCTAACAACCGAGAAGGAGGTATTAATAGCCTCGCTTTACAGATGAGAAAGCAAGCTCAGAGGTCGACCCCTTGCCCAGGGTTACACGGGCGGCTTTGGCACGGGAAGGATTCCACCCTGGCGTCCAGCTCCTGCTCCAGGTATTTTCCCGTGCACCATGGAGAGGTGAGCTGAGCCTAGACACCCTAGGGAACTGGGATACCACCCAGGAGGCCTGACCCCAGGAAAATGTGTTCTAGGACCAGTCTCACCCTTGTTCTTTTCCCAGTGGATGGACAAAGGGAGGAGCAGAGACAAGCCACACGACAGTTTGGTAGTGACAGCAGGTGGGGGTGGGCCACTCAGCCACAGACAGCTCCTCAGGTGACCTAGCGGCTTCTCCTTCTCTCAAGTCTGAGTCTGCATCGATAGAGGGCAAGTGTGCTTGCTCTGGGTGCAATTACCATATTTTTGCATTTATTAAGCATGGCTGAGAGGGCCATTGAAGGTGTTTGTTTTTTAGAAAATTTGAAAGGTGCACTGAAGTAAGAAAGGTTGACACCCTGGGAACATCCTGGAATTGACAGCAGATCAGAGGTGCCAGCCAGAAATTTGGAGTGAAATGCAGGGAGCAACATACTCATATGTCCTTGCAGAGAAATAGCATCCTTCTAGCCTAGACCGGGGGTTCTCAACCTGGGGTGCTCCTGTCCCCCAAGGAACATGCAGCAATGCCTAGAGGCATTCTTGGTTGCAACAATGGGGAAGGGGAGAGCCACTGGCATTTAGCAGACAGAGGTTAGGAATGCTACTAAACATCCCCTAATGTGCAGGTCAGCCTCCACAGCGAAGAGTTAGCTGGTTCAACATATCCATAGTGCTGAGGTTGAGGCACCGCGACCTAGGCTATCAAGTGGTCCCATGGACAGCAGAAACCCAGGCTTCCCATGGGGCTGTGATGCAAACCTAGACATTCTATTCTGCCTGAATGTCACAGACAGACAAGGGTTCTCCACTCTACATGCCCTGAACTCCATCATTTTCAAAACATGGAGGCCCCTGGGAAGGCACTGGGGTAACATCAATGGCAGGGGTGTCCTACTTAAGGTCACCCTGCTGGTCCTGAGGACTCTGGGGTCTTCTATGAATGTTCCTCCCCCTACTTCCCAGGCCAGCACTCAGCCCACCCCTCCACCTTTTTTATAAATATGGATTGTCCCTTTGCTGCTGGTCTCATAGGTAAGGTGCTATTGTTTCCATTTTCCAGGTCGGCACACTGAAGTCTAGAGGTTAAATATACAACAGTGCCCATCTGTTTCTCAAAAGAGCTGTGAGCTCCTTCTGGAGGGCAGAGACTGCTTCCCATTCATCTGAGCAGTCCCAGCCTCTGGCAAAGTCCTGTGTCTCAGCAAATGCCAAGTGAAATGCTCACAGTTCATGGTCAATTTTACCAGTGGAGTAGACCCCAGGCTCCTGCCTCCAGGACAACATACTCTGTAGGCACCCATACTCTCCTGGATTCTTCTCGCCACCAGTGAAGCACCCCTTACTTCTTAGGTGTGGCCTCGCCCAGCCCTGGATGGGTGCCCCCAAACTAAGCAGTTACAGCTTTCTGGTGGGAAACCACAGCGCTGAGCCTCGGGCCAGCCTTTTCACTCCTTCCTGCATCTTCCCTCGGGCCTTGAACAAGGCTCAGGGCAGAACAGATTCTTCCTCCAGGATGCCGGGAATGTTTTCACAGCCCTTGTATACTGGCTGTCCTGAGCCTCACTGGCCACTTGCAATTCATAGATCAAGGCAAAGAGACACTGAGAAGTATCACTGAGCAGCAATATGTGCACCTCGTTTGCACCCTGACTCTAACAAATTGTTAAAAAACAAACTACCCCTCCCGACTTGTAAATAAACAGTTAGAAATGTGTATTGTGATTAGACATTTTAAAGTGTGATAATGGCATTGTGTTTATATACTTAAAATGAATCCTTACCTTTTAGAGACATAAACTGAAATATTTACAGATGAAATAATGTAATGTTTGGGATTTGCTGGGGCAGCAGTTTGAAAGGTATTCCAGGGACATTCCAGGAGGAACTGAATTGCCCGCACCAGGGAGAGTGCTGGTGGGGCAGCTTTCAATCGGACAGAAGTGCTGGCAGAGGCCACTGTTTCTTTGATGCGCCCTCTTCCCATACAGCTGGCTGGCAGGTGCCATAGCTGAGCCTCCATCAACCTGGCTCACACTGTTTGTTGGTGATTTCCTGAGGCCCCATCCCACCCAACTTTAAGGTCCACCCAAGCTGTTTCCAGTGGTTTGTGTTTCAGACTTTCTTAAAATCTCTAAAAAAATCAGCAGCTGGCTTCAATGTGCCCCGTATCTCTTGCTTGGTTGTCCCTTGGCCTGGCACTAGCAGTAGCCAGCCTTGGTTTGCAGCTTGTTCTTGTCTGGGCACCTCCAAGCCCAGCACAAGTAGCAGCCACCTGCAGATCACTTTGTAGCTCCTGCTGGGTGGCTCTGAGCAGAATGCAGGCAGTGGCTGACCTTGGCCTGCAGCTCCCAGGCGGCCTCGGAGCCAGCACACCCAGGGGACAGCTTCAGATCAACGCTGAAGCGTCACCACCCAACCACCTCCCCAAGCAACACACTGAAGGGCAGAATCAGCAGGTGCCACAACTCTATTGAAGTAAGTCCTTCTTTGTGGAATGGGCTCCTACACAGCTTATCCTCCATGGTGGTCAGGAGTTGGTGGTCAGTGGTCACAGCCAGTCCTTGCAGCTGATCAGCCTGGGGGTAAACCCCTCCCATTGATGGGTGAACAGCAATCAAGGCTCAACTACAAGAGGAGGGTGTACTCAGCCCACATGGAAGGGGGCAGGAGCACACCTTGAATGACCACCTTGGGTGAATAAGGAGGCTGTGCCACTGAACCCTACAGAACACCTACTACATTAGGCCACTCTTCCAAGCCTAGGGGATATGACAGCTCTACCTAATATATAGAAACAAGCATAGGGAGGCTGCCAAAATGAGGAGACAAAGAAACATGTTCCTAATGAAAGGACAAAACAAAGCTCCAGAAAAAATACTGAACAAAATGGAGACAAGCAATCTACTAGATGCAAAACACTGGCTATAAGGATGCTCAGTGAACTTAGTGAGAACCTCAATAGCATAAAAATGACCACTCAGAAATGAAATAGACACTAACTGAACTGAAGAGTAATTTGCAAGGAATCAATAGTAGAGTAAATAAAGCTGAGAATCAAATTTGGAATATCAGGGAGCAAAAAGCACCTAATCAGAACAACAAAAAGAAAAAAGAATTTAAACAAATGAGGGTAGCATAAGGAGCTTGTGGGACAACTTCAAGCATACAAACATTCTCATTATGGGGATGCCTAAAGGAGAAGAGAGAGAGCAAGAAATGGAAAACCTATTTGAAAAAAACAATGACAGAAGGCTTCCTTAACCTGGTGCAGGAAATAGACATATAAGTCCAGGAACCACTGAAAGTCCCAAACAAGATGAACTCAAAGAGGCCGACACCAAGACACATCATAAGTAAAATGTAAAAAGTTAAAGACAAAGAGAGAATCTTAAAAGTGGCAAGAGAAAAGCAGTTAGTTACCTACAAGGGAGCTCGCTCCCATAAGCTTGTCAACTGATTTCTCAACAGAAACTTTGCAGGCCAGAAGGAATTGGCAAGAAATATACCAAGTCATGACAAGCAAGGACCTACAACCAAGATTACTCTACCCAGCAAAGTTATCATTTAGAATTATAGGATGGATAAAGAGCCTCCCAGACAAGAAAAAGCAAAAGAAGTTCATCATTACCAAATCAGTATTATATGAAATGAAATGTTAAAGGGTCTTTTTTAAGAATAGTAAGAAAAATAGATAAAAATATGAACAATAAAATGGTAAAAATACATATCTATTGACAATTAAATCTAAAAACCAAAATAAATGAACAAGAAGGGCAGAAACAGACTCACAGATACAGAGAATATTTTGACAGTTGCCAGAAGGGAGGGGATTAGAGAACTGGGTGAAAAAGGTGAAGGGATTAAGAAGTACAGATTGGTTGTTACAGAACAGTCATGGGGATGCAAAGTACAGCGTAGAGAATACAGTCAATAATATTGTAATAACTACATATGGTGTCTGGTGGGTGTGAGATTTTTTGGGATGATCACTTAGTAAGTTATGTAATGTCCAATCACTGGTGTATATGCCTGACACTAATGAAAAATGTATGTCAACTGTAATTAAAAATTAAAATGGTTTAAAAAGAAAAAAGAAAAGATTGGCCATGATTTGTTCATTGAATCTGGGTGGTGGGTACATTGGGGTTCATGGTAACATTTTGTCTGTTTTTATGCATTAAAAAATTCACAGCATATTAACCCCACTTGGGGAGCACATAGGCCAGGGTTTCATTTTATGCAAACCCCAAGATTCGGAAGACATGCTTTAGGGACTGAAGCTGGAGATGGGTGTGGAGAGGAGGTAGTGATGAGGAGACTGAGGAGGAAGCTCTGAGGCTGTACTTTTGTCTGAACCAGTTTTATATACTGAAGTTCTAAAGGAGATCTCATGTTGGGAAAAGGATTCTGTCCAGAAGAGGAAGGAATTTTTCCAAGAGCAGTTGTGTTTGGGGCAGAGCTGGACAAACTCTGCGTGCACCACACTGCCTTCCTGAGGCCTGGCGGAGGCCCTGCAGCCCCTGCCAGACTCAATGGACCTGAGACTTAAGTCTAGTGAGCCACAGCTGGGTCGCAGCTGGGCCGTGCCATCCTGGCCCCGAGGTACCTATGGGCACGCTGCCTCCCTTGAGCCACTCGCCTGATTTCCAAATCAGCTAAGCCAGGCCTGTGGCTCACAGCCAGCTCCTGCTTTGCCCGCTGCCATCTGGCCAGGCCCCAGTGGCTCAGCTGGATGGGGGCCAGCACATCCAGGCATGCCTGAGCCGTGGAAGTGCTGACCAGGGCCTGGCCCACTGGCCACAGCAGCAGCTCATTCCAGAGGAGGAAGGCCCCATGCTTGCTCCTTCCCGAGTCCCTGCTGCATGACGGGACTACCTGAGACTGGCCACGTGGTTCATCCCCATGTGACCAGGGCAAGGGGGTGACAAAGGCAAAAAATATTGGGTCCCACCTGCAGGCCCAGTGGGAGAGGAACACAGAGGGCTTCTGAGAAAGCGGGGAGCTACCTGAGAGACAGGTGGGGGATCCATTCATAGGAAATAGAGTCTGGTAAGGCTCATGAGGGCATGTCAGTAATGAAGGAGGTCATTATGGCTGTGTAGGGGACCTCCCACTTGCCCCTCCATATCTACCCCCACTGTGTGCTCCAGGACTAACCTGTGTAATTGCTCCAATGGACTTCCTCACCCTACCTCTTCCTGATGGGTTCAGCCAATAAGAAGTCCCAGCTGTTGATTAGCAGAATGGAGGGGAGTGAGTAGGGGAATTTATCCCACCAGCTCTCTCCCTGTGGGGTGGTCGTGGGCTGGCTGTGTGTCCCTGATGCTCTCATGGCCACCTCTCTCCATGACTGTCCTTCAGGGTTCTGGTAACTCCCTTCCCCCTCATCCCTTTGGATATAAGAATAGTTAGTTCTCATGGGCCTCAGAGTACTACATGACACCTTGTGGTTTCCTCAGTCTGTGCGAGCCTTTATAAACAGTTCCTTTAGTTAGCCCTTCTCAAATTATTGAATTCAAGTGGGCCGTTTGTTTCCGGTTAAGACCTTGGTTGATGCAGGCTGCTCAGAGCTGAGTTTGCAAATGTGAGTACACAATGAATCTTTTCTTGCATATAACCCCAGTGAACTGGAGAGACGGTGAGGCCTCCCTCCCCAGGGGGCCTGGCTGGACAGACAGGACAAGGGGTGAAGGCAGGATATGAGGCAACCTGAAACACATGAGCAGAGACCCCAGTGGAGGGCAGCCAGCTAGACCAGTGGTTGGTAGAGGTTTCAGGAGGAGCCCTGGGGGTCTCCCCAAACCTCATTGGAAAGATAATGCTATGGGACAGGGGCGAGCAGGAGGCAGACGGCTCTAAGAAAAAGCAGCAATGCCAGGCTCTGCCCATGCCTGTCCAGCTGTGCACTGCACTACCGCAGGGGTGCCCTGGGGGCCTGGACCTGTGGCTGCTATACTCCCAAGGAGGGGCCCCACTGGCTGGACAAGCATCTCCTACCAAATATCTTCCCTGTCTTGCTGTAGGTCCTCCCAGTTAACACCCTGTGCAAGCCAGAAAGGACCCTAGAGACCCCCAGCTCCTCGCCTTGGCACTTCCTCCCTCCTCCACAGGCCGCCTGAGTGCCCTGACCGTCTCTAACACAGCTAGACGCCCTCCTCTGGACTGCCACAGCTGTCCAGGCCCACTTCCGTCCCGCGTCAGTCCCCACCTTGTATTAGGGCTGAACCCCAGCACCCGCCTTCCCGTCCTGGCCCAGCTGTCCACTTCCTGTGTGACTTGGGGCAAGTCACATCTTCTCTCCATCTCAGTTTCCTTGTCTGTGAAGTGGTTGTGCTGGTGGGTGGTGTACAAGGGAACTCTCCTGTCCCTTTCAGGCTTGCACAAATTGATGGATCTATATCCCTTGTCCTGCTGATAGAAGAGGCGAGAGAAGAAAGCATGCTTCATTTATTCATCTTGTAGTTCCCACGGACCTGGCAGAGGGCCCAGCCATAAGGGCTGGATGGCTGGATGGGGGGTAGGTGGGTGGGTGGATGATAAATCTCCCTGGAATAGAGAAAGGCAACTTGTTCCATGGTCCTAAATTGATAGAAGTGCCCCCCCCCCACCACCCCAGGAACTTTCCAGTGTCTCTGCCCACTTCCTGAGTAATCCTGCATGTCCTTATTTATAACCTGGTCTTCTAAGCAGACTTCCCGCCGAAAGACGCCCCGGGAGCCAACGAGAAACTACCGACCACAGTTACCTCTGGCTGTGAGCCTGGGGGCTCTGGGGAAAGAGAAAGTGTCCATTGTATTTTCTTGTGTTGTCTTTCGATTTGTTAAAACATGAGTTACTTTTGTAAGATAGAGAAGTCTTCTTGGAAAAAAGTCCTAATTCTCTTATGACTTAATTTTTTAAAAAATGTCATGATATTTATTTATTCCCAGAAAGGGAACATAAAGGAGACTCACTTGTCAACTTGCATCCTCTGGTGCCTTTGGAATTTTGTAGCATGCACGATCATCTCCTGTTACAAAATACGTGCAAATTTGAGAAACCACTAACCTGTGCACTGACATTCGTAGGGAGGAGTGAGGTATTTTGCATGCGATTGCTCACGTTCTCATCACAAACTTCAGTGGCCACTGTGATCCCTATTTTCAGATGAGGAAACCAAGACTCACAGAAAGTTAAAGCTTTGCTCAAAGTCCCTTCGTTGGTGTGATGTGGCATTGACATTCACAGCCAGGGTCTCTCATCCTAAATCAGGCTGCCAGTGAGGTTTAGCTTGGCAAATATGGTCCCATTAGAGAAAACCACACTGGCATTTTGACGTGTGACTCAAGTCTCTGGGAGGTTTGTTTATTGTACGTCAGCGTGCTGAGCCCCATCCCATTGGTGGCAGCCAGAATAACAAAGTTCCCAAGACACAGGGCTGAGGAGACCCCACCAAACTGCAAACAGGTGGGGGTCCCCAGGCTACCTCTCACAGTTCAGCTCCTCACCTGGACTCCAGATGCCTCAACTTTGCCTTTGGAAATTTTACCTTAAGTCTCGAGTTCTTTGGGAAGCCTTTACCAGTGCCTCAGGTGGCTCTGCGGGCTTCCCCATGCCACCTGAAACACCCGTCCCCAGTCTGCCTTCCCTGCTACACGCTAAGCCCTAACTATGTCTTGCTCACAACTACAACCCAGCATACCTGGCCATGGCCCTGGCCGGAACTCAGTAGATACTTGTCAAATGAATGAATAAACCAATGGCCAGAACTTGCTCCCGCCAGGACACCCTACTTGTCCTCTTTTCAACATCCTGCACATGGGCTGGTCACCGTTGCCCACAGGAGATGGCTGCCTGAGGAGTCTGTGCTTGCCAACTCCAAGGCCCTTGTCTTTCAAGGGCACGGTGTGGGCCAAGTAACTGCTCATCTTGTCAATGAATGAGCGTTTGTCCCTCTCAGGCTGCCCACACCTGGGTGTGATTTCCCACAAGGGGCTGTAGTGGGTGGATGAGCCACTATCTCCCTCTGAGTTGCCACTCCCAGTGGCTAAGCTCCGATGTGGCGTGGAGGTGACAGGGGTCAGGGAGAGAGCTGTGCAGGCTTCAAGCGGCTCCAGGCCACCCCTGAGCCGAGTGGCGTCTGGCATTAACTCGGCAGAGCTGTGTCCACATCGCTCATTTTTAGGTCTCCACCATCTCTCACCTCTCCCTGTGCGTATCCTCGCCTCACCTCATCTACCTCCTGAGCTGCTTCTCCCAGAATGGCAGGACAAAGGACACCCAGTTCCATTCTCTCTGGAGCTGGTTCAGTTTTTCAATGAACCGCAGCCCCGCTTACCCCCTGAAACCCACCCAGAGCACTCAGCACCGGCTGCCCCTGCCCGCCTGCCCTCCACCATCCCCTCCCTGACAGCTCCACCTCTCATCCGTCCTCCCCTCCTCCTGCCCTGCCCCTCCCCCCACTCAGCAGCAGGACTTTTGCTCCACTGGCAATTTCAGCATCTCTAAACCCTGGGAAAGCCCAGCACCACTAATGAGCTAAGGCGGACCTGGTCTCCAGGCCGTGGCGCTGCATTTATTAATCTCCCACTCCGGCAGGTCTATCATTGGCCTCTCAAACCCTGTCTCATCATTATTTCAGCATTCCAACGGAGCGTTTATTGGGGCCCCATACGGGCCAGGCTTCAGGGGAGGGACGGTGGTGCAGAAATGTGGCCATTGCTCTTGTGGATCTGTACACTTGCAAGAGCGGCTGCAACGTGAAGGGCTCCATGCATGAGAGGAGAGGTGGCTGCACCAGCCAGCTGTGCGGCCTTGGGCTGGTCCCTTCCTCTCTCTGGACCTTGGTACTCCTCTTTGTAAAATGAGGGGTTAAACTAGGTCAGCACTCTGCAAGCTGCAGTTTATAACCCATTACAAGATGGTGAAATAAATTTAGTGAGTCAGAACCAGCATTTAAAGTCAAGGAAGCCACGTCCCAGAATCGGAGCACCGCACATGGTAGAGGGAAGAAAGCGGCATGTAGATAAACTTCTTTCAGTTGTGGGTGTGTGTGTACACGTGTGTATCCGCGTGTGTTTGCATGTGGGTGCACATGCATGGCTATGCCTGTGTGTGGTTGAGTGCGTGTTTATATGTGTTTAATGTGTGTGTCTCTTTGTGTGTCTGCTAGGTCACAATATAGAGTGGATTTCTTACCAGGGGTCACAGTCAAAATATTTTGACTGTGTAGATGGTCCCTAAGGCTCTTCTGGCTTTAACACTACATGGCTCCTAAAGATGGTAGAAGAGGAAAGGGACCCAGAGGGGCTCATTCTAGCCACAGCTTCACAAAAGAGATGGTGAAATTTATACTTTCAAAGATAAGGAGAATTCCTGCCAACAGGAAAACATGGTGCAGGGATGGAGGGGAGAAGGGGAAGTGGCATTCCAGGCAGAGGCACCACTGAGCAAAGACCCGGGGACGGGACTGTGCTTGGTCTCTTTGGGGAACGAGAAGTCCTGTGGACCTGGAGCAGGACGTGCCTGGGAGGTTCTGAGGCTGGCGTGGTGAGCAGGGGCCACAGTTTATGGAGGCCCTTGACTTCCACGTGGGGGCTTCTCACAGGGGTTATAGGAAGCCAGGTGAGGCTTTCCTTATCCTAACATGATGGGCCCCCCATGAAGGACCCCAAGACTCCATGCTCCTTCTCCACTTCCAGGAAAGGTAACATTATAGACTCATTTAGACTAAGATGTGACTGACTGGCAAGGCTTTATGAACAACCTGCTTTATAGGGACAGTTGGTATTTTACCGTTAGTAAGCAGCTCTAAAATAGGAATTTTGGAATTTTTAAAGCTGGGCTGGGCTCTTAAAATAACTTTAAAGAGATTTTTTTCAGGGAAAAAATTAGCACGCAGCATCTGACAAAGGCTTGTCACACTGGATGGGCTGCCTGATGGACTGTGGGGCGTTTGCGCATTAATGTGTTGGCATTTCAGGGACCTCGATGTGCGTGAGGACGTTTGGGACAAAATACTGGAAGTTGAGTCCACATGTCTGAGAATCCAGTACATAAACAGATGGACTCATTGAATCGCTCCTTCTGCAGCTGAGGAAACTGCAAAAGAAGTGACCAGCCCAGGGTGACGAGTGGGCTGGAAGGGTGTGCGGGAGGGCTGTGGGGGAGGGGGAGATAATGCAGAGGGGGTGTTCTGGGAGGCCAGCCAGGGGGATCTCTGGAAGGTGGTTTTCTACTCAAAAAAGCCTGTGGGATTGCATTGACTGGTGTGGCTCAGTGGGTTGGGTGTCCTTCTGCAAATCAAAAGCTGGCTTGATTCCCGGTCAGAGTTGCAGGTTCAGTCCCCACCTGGGGCCCCTAGGGGAGGCAGCCGATCGATGTTTCTCTGGCACATCTATGTTTCTCTCCCTCTCTTTCTCCCTCCCTTCCCCTCTCTCTAAAAATAAATAAACAAAATTTTTGAAAAGTAAAAGCCTGTAGGATTAAAATAAAAACAGTTCAGCCTGGCTCCCCTCCCCAACAAAAGGCAGCCCAGCCCCTGTCTTGCTGGGTAATTCCTTGACAGTGTCATTCGTTAAAGCTAGGTTAACCTTTGACACCTGCCCACAGCACCCAGGCAGGACCTGGACCCCAGAGTCATTTCCTTTGTGGCACACGCAGAGATTGAACGTTAAGGAGGGACAGGTGAACCCACAAGCCAACTATTTTTAGCCCAAGAATTGGTTGCCAGGGACATAAGCTAATTCCCTGCTATATATCAGGGACGCCACGGTGGTGCTGTTTGCAGGGTCTGGCTGCGGGATTTGTTGTAAAATGCATCTTGTCAGTGCTGCAGCGCAGGGTTCAATCTCCCCGTCATCAGAGTCTGAGCTATTTGCCGATTTCTTGGGGGAGGGGAAGGAGGTGAGGTGGCGAGGAGCAGAAACTGTGGACCACCCTCCCTGACCTTGCCCTGAGAGTCCTTGAACCCAGGAGAGGGCAGAGAGGACAAAAGGGATGGGGGCCTGGACTGGGGACCAAGTAGGAGGGGTGGGGCTGCTGGGTGCGCAGTTGTCGCGCAGCTGACGGGACGCGACCTTGACTATCTTTGCACGCGCGGATCTGGAAGAGGCTCCTGCAGGGCCTCGCTGACAGCTCTTTGTCTTTCCTCTGGACAAATGACACAGGAGGCCGCGGACCTGGTAACAGCCGGAAGCTCCAGTTAGACAGAAAGAGGGCCCCCTCGACACGAAGGTGATTGTTGGAGGCAGAGGGAGGACAATGTCTGGTCTCCGTGGTGGTCATTCTTCTGCTGGAAGGAGGGGAGAGGGACAAGCAGAGCCTGGCAGAGCCCACCACAGGCCAGGCACACTGGGTGTCCCCTCGATGGGGCCTTATTTGATCGTCTGCGTGGTGGGAGGCGGTGTCTGTGCCCATCGCGTGGACGAGAAAAGTGGAGCTCGGGGGAAGAGACTCATCTAAGGTCACACGGCGTCAGGAGAGCAGAGCTGGGATCTGAAGCGGAACGTGTCCAGCTCCGGAGCTCGGCTCCCACCTCTCGCTGGCCCAGGGTCCCAGGAGCTAGAAAGAGGGCGTCCTGTTCGCCTTTGTTCCTCCATGCCTGGAACGCCGGGGCAACAAGACATGCATCCGTCCGTCCACCCATCCATCAACAAATATGCCAGGTGCTGGGTCGGGCTTCTGGGTTGTAGAAAGAGAACACGGTGCCCACCCACAAGGAGCTCACACAGAGAGGCCGTCCCATCTGGCCCCCCCCACACCCCCCCTGACCTCGTCCTGTCCAAGGACAGCGGCCTGCACTTCCCATCACTCAGTGCGGGAAGGGCCGTGGCCTTCCCTGTATTGGGAAGACGGAGGAAGCTTCCCGTATCCCAGGGAAAGGGCTGGGAAGGAGGGCTTGACTCCTAGCATCTCGGGGGAAGGCCGGCCTCAGGCCTACTTTCCTCATTTAGAAACCTGGGCAATGGTGCGGAGCCACCTCAGGGCACGCTGAGTGAGAGGGAGGTGAAACGCTGCCAGCCACGGGTTGCTGAACCGAGACGAGCTGACATTGGCTTGATCGTTACAGCAAAACTCCGTGACTGGGCACTGGGTTTATGGTTATTTTTTACAATTATTTTTAAGTTGTGTATATGTATTTTTAATAGGTACCACGGAGCTTGCACAGGATGCAAGAATCCACAAGTGCTCAGAATATATCCTGAAAACGCCCCTCCCTTCCCAGCTGTCAGCCACCTCACTCCTTTCTCTAGAGGCTCCAAGGTTATCTGTTTCTTGGTCCCCTCCCAAAGAGTCTGCTTATTCACACAAATAAGCAGTTTTGGCAGTCTATTCTTTTTGTTCCACACAAGCATGTTTATTTAATTGACGGCTACACTCTCTGCTTGGACCCTCGAAGTCAGCCTCAAACTGGAAAGAACAAGAGGAAACACAGTCCTCTCCCCGCCAGGCTCAGGGCAGGACCATGGTCAGGGGCGCCCGCCCTTTACCCAGACCTGCGGCTGTCCGAGGCAAGGAGGTGTTAAAGTGGGAACAGAAATGACCACCCCGACACACGCTGACCCGAAAAGGATGGATGAGCCATGGCCTCTCCCTACCTGAGACCTTCTCCTGCTTACCTGTTAACAGAAACACAGAGAGAAAACCCAGCACTCGTGACAACTGGCCCAGTGTCAAGGAGGGGACAGGGCAGGTTCGGGGGAACCCGGACATCTGATGACACCCTCCCACTCCGACAAGTCCAGCCGGTGAGTACCGGGCAGGGCCTGGCTCCTTCCTAGATCTCAGCTCACTGCTTTGTCAAGTGGGGGCGCTGCACTGATTCCACTGGCAAATGCGCGTTGAGCACCTGCTACATGCCAGGTGGTAGGGAAACACATCTGAGCAACCCGGGGTCCTGCCCTCAGGGAGCTACGTGCTAGCGAGACACAGGCTCGGCCGCCCAGCTCCAGGCAGAAGGAGTGGGGTAAAGTGGTGGGCGAGGTTCGTGGGGAGCAGACAAGCAGCTGGTTCGGTCTCCAAGGGGGAGGAGGGAACGACCACCGAGAGCCCGAGAGCCTGCCCAGGGGGCCTCTGAGGTGGGCTTCAAAGGGTAGGTGGGAGTTTCCAGAGGGAGTTCAATGACTCTCAGTCTCTCCAGGGCCAAAATTCTATTCCCTCATCCACCTCAGCACTTCCAAACTGCATCCTGTAAAACTCTGGCCTCTTCAAGCTGTGAATGAAATGCCTTCAGGAAAAATAAGTCTCCGTGACGGGAGAGGTTCGGGAAGCAGTGCGTTCCGGTTAAACGGTCTCTGCAGGACCCCTCGGAGCCTCTGCTGGGCACACTGAGCTCGATGTCTAGGAAGGAGCTAAAGACGAAGGGTTTCCCCTCCTCCCTCTTCTCATCTTGAAGAAAGGCTCTCCTGGGGCAGGGTGAGGTGAGCCCGGGCTCTGGCAGCTCCACAAAGGCCTGGGCTGGCTCCCAGCTCCCTGCCTGCCAGGCGGCTGCTGTGGCTACTTCCCTCCACCCAGAGAGGCCTGCCCAAGCCCAGTAATCTCCAGAGGGCCCTTGTCCTGCTCCCCGCTGGCCACCTACAGCCTGGCTGCAGCCCCCAGGCGAGCTAAACAGGCCTGCCCCTCAGTGAAGCCTCGGTTAGAGAGCTGGGGGCTGGATGGAAAACCCAGGAAGACCAGGGCAGCTTTCAGAGCCAGGCACACTTTATCTGGCCTGCCTGGGTCAGGACAGGCTGCTGCTGCTGTCCCTGCCCCCAAGCTGCACCTGGCCAGCGTGGGCATTCCTGAGTCTGCTGGGCAGCACAGAGCCTCTGGAGCCAAGGCTCTTACCTGGAAGCCCCATCTCACCTCGAGAGAGAGGGAGAGCAGAGCTGGGCAGGCAGGGGAGTCCACACCAGGGGCACACAGATGACCCCACATTTTCCACCTTCTCCTTCCCTTCCTCCCTCCCTGCTCCCCTCCTCCCTGTCCCTGCTCCCTCCTTCTTCTCTCTGCCTGTCTGGCCCCACCTCCCTTTGCATACACTGAGTGCTCCTTCATACAGAACTCCGGCTCTGTCCCTGCAGACGGGAGCCTGATGCCCACCACACTGGGTGCGCTTAGTAGAGGAGGGAGGGGTAGGCTGCTCTCTTCCTAGGGTAAACTATCTGGCATTAAGTGACCAGAGAGGTGGAATGAAGGAGCAGGAGGGCACAGGTGGGTCCAGAGAAGGGAATCAAACATTCCTGCGAGCTTCCTAGCCCTGAGCATGTGCTAAGGGCTGTTACGGGCTCTAGGTACTTTCCTGGCCCCCAAAAGGCAGTGAACGTAATGTCATTATCCACATTTTTATCCACGAGGGACGTCAGGCTCAGAGAGGTTATGCCGTGTGCCCGGGGTCAGTCATAGAGAGGTGAGAGGAGACCAGAGGCTTTTGATTCCAAAGTGCCTGCTTCTTGGAGAAGGTGACACGGAAGCCGGTGTTGAAGGAAGTGATGGGCCTGATTGTTGGAGAGGCTGGAAAATTGAGTGAGGAGCAAGCGTGAGTCTGTAGGACACTGGCCTGGCTGGAGCTGGGGGGAGCCAGCCAGGAGGGGGAACAGAGGTGAGATGGGAGGGGAGAAGGGGCCGCTGAGCCAAGGCGCTGGCAAGAGGAGAGGGTGGGACTGGCTTCCCAGGTGTGGCTCATCAAAGGCCCCCTGACAGGAAGACTTCAGAGACACTGAGCCGTGGTCGCCAAAGCACCCAGGCTGTGGAACCTAAGCTTCTCTGATGTATCTGCTGCAGGTCAAGTAGTGAGGATTGATTTTCTTTTAATAACATTTCATTCTGATGTTTTAAAAGAAAGATAAGAACAGATGTACATGGAGACAGGGAGCTCAGCAGCAAAAAGGTTCTTTACAGGCAATCAGACACAGGCTCTGGGGGGGGAGGGGCGTGCAGGAGGGTGCAGGAGGGTGCTGGGCATGAGAAAGTCTCAGGCGTCGAGAGCTCCCGGATTCAGTCCCTGCCTGCTCCCTTCCCTCCCACAGTCACCTGCATCAGCCAGGCCCCTGCTCAGACACCTGCACCACCGTGCACCTGACCTTGGAGGCCCTTCCTGTACCGCCTGGCCCCTGAATGCCTGGGCTTCCTCATCGCCTCTTTGAGGCCCACCTTTGCTGCAAAACTGGATAATGCCACTTCGTGAGTGTTCTGCCTGCTCCAGGGGGACGTTGTGATTACAGAAAATAAAAGTCCTTCTCAGCACCCAGCAGTTCCCTCCGAAGGCTAGGGAGGGGGCCGGGCTGTTGATTCCCACCCCGCTGCAGGGTAGGCCTTCTCCACAGTCAGGTGCCTCCCTCACCCACACTCTCCTTTCCCCTGCCCGCATCTTCCCCATTTTCTGTTCCTGAAATGGAGATGGCACTGGGAAGGCAGGACTGTGCCCTGAAGGTGACTTTCTCTTTGGCTACCTGCCCCCAAATCAAGAGCTGTGTCCACAGGGATGGGTAGCTTATTTCTCAGGAACTGCCACCCTGGTGCATTTCTGTTTCACAAAAAAACATTTAAATTGCGGTAAAATATACATAACACAATTTGCCATTTAACCATTTTAAGTGTATTAAACACATTCACATTGTTGTACAACTCTCACGCCATCTTGCAAAGTGGAAACTTTGTGCCCATTCCACAGTGACTCCCCGCTCCTCCCCACCCCAGGCCCCCACAGCCGCCATTCCCCTCTGTCTTTAGGAATTTGCCTACCGTAGGCAGCTCTTACCCGTGGAACCACGTGGTCTTTGTTTTTGTGTGTCTGGCTTTTCCACTCAGCATATTGTCCTCGAGGTCCATCCATGCTATTGCATGTGTTACCACTTAATTTTGCGTAGTCCCAACAGTAATGTCTGCTGTTCCTTGATTTCGAACATGCCCTTCCTAGAACTGAAGGTCTTCATTCGTTTGACAAAACTATGTCGCAGGATTAACATGGGCCAACCAGACTGCCAGGTGCTGGGATGGGGGCTTGGGGCGAGGGCGAGGTTTATGCCTCTCTCTGCCCCACAACCCCTTTGCAGGGCAGCGGCCGTCCATACTTTGCTGCACGAATACAGTCAAGCCCCGGTTCTCGAACAATTCGGTCCTTGACCAAGTTGTTCAAGGAAAAATGCCTCGCAGGTCTCACAAAACCCCAGGTCTCTATTCTCTCCCTGACGACCCTTTCATGCTGATGCCTGTACGGTGAGTCACCTGTCTCTCAGGCGACGAAGGAGATTTAGTTTTCGAACAATTCGCTTCTCAGACAGTTTTCTGGAGCACAAGAAGTTCCCGAACCGAGGCTCCACTGTATTTTTATCCAGGGGCTGAAGGGTCTGGCTAGCTGTACTGTCACTGTGGTTCTTCGGTGTTTTAGTTTGGAAACACCCCACAGATCACCTGCCCCACCTTCCCTCACACCCTTTACCTGCCTGGCTTCCGACTTTAGACACCTTGTCCCTAAGCCCCTCCTGTGTTCCCTGGAAGCCCTTTCTCTTAGTCCGTTCTCAACCCTGTTTTCCCGCTGTCCCCCACTGCAGGAGGGAGAGGAGAGCCTGGGGAGGGGGTCAGGGCTCTGCTTCTGGCTCTTTATTGGGGCTCATGGGTGGGGGTGGGGTCAGAGAGTTGGAGCGCTCTTCCTGGAGACCTATTCTCCACCAACCCACCTCCTCTCCACCTGCCACTCCCGAAGATTAGGTGCACACCTACGAAAGTGCACCTGTACTCACCGGGCTCTGTACCTAAATACATTTGGCCGCGTTCCTGAATCTCCTAAGGGAACCGGTTAAAATAGAAACAAACTGAAAAAACAAAAAACCTCCACAGATTCCCGGGCCCCCCTCCAAATCTACAGAATCAGAATTTCTGAGGATGAAGAACCAGAAATCTTAATTTCTAACAAGCTCCCCTGATGATTCCGACGTAACCAGCTTGGAGCTGGAAACCAGTGGTATAAAGAAAAGAAGTCTGTGGGAGTGGACAGCCCGAGGCCTAACATCAGTTCAAGCTCTCGTGTGCTGTGCAACCCTGCTAAGTTACTTCACCTCTCTGAGACCCATATCACCACCTGCCTTATAATGTGGCGCTAAGAAATACATAAAATGGTGCACTGTGTCTGGAATTCCCAGAACCCTAACAAATGGGGAGAGGAGTTTGCAGTTATTATTATATAATTAATTTATTCTTGTTGTTATTATTACTACTTGAACACCTGGCAGCCCACTCGGTAGTTCTAAAGAGCGCCGTTGCCAGGCAAGGCCCCTGGAGAGAGTGTCTCAAGTTGAAAGCCAAACAGATAAAAGGCAGCAGTGGGGCTATTTGCTGGATGCTGGGCTCAGTGACAGTAAAAGCTCCAGGGAGACCAGAGAGATGAAAGGAAGAGACTCGCTATGTTGACGATATTATCCCGCACGGTGACAACTACCAAATGCGCTCACCCCAGGTGACTGCAGGTGCAGCCGCCCAGCAGCTTTCTCTGCAGAAGAGACTTCCAGAAGCTTCAGGGCAGGGAAATCGTTTGGGGAAGTTCCCATGGGCTAGAGCAGGTGCAGCTGACACCACTCCAGAGCTTCCTGTTCTTAGCAGGGAAGGGGAGGGGGTTTTGGAGCAAGGTCCACCGTGACAGAAGGACAGAAGGACACACCAGGCCGGAGAGAGGTTTCTAAGAGCAGACTCGTGTCTCGGGGCCAATGTCGCCTCCTCCAGGCTGGGTTTAGGGCTCCCCTGCATGCTTCCGCCTCAGGCGCAGCACTTGCCGCTCGGTGCTGATTGTTGGCTTGTCTGCCTCTCCCACGGGACAGGACGGGAGTGACCTGACAAACCTCATCCTGCACTGCTGCGGCTTCAGTCCCACCCTCCTGCGGCTGCACTGGCCTCCTCGCGGGTCCTCAGGCCTGCTGAGTAGTTTCCAGCCTCAGGGTCCTTGCACTTGCTGTGTTCTCTCTCGGCCCCTGGCCCCTGGCCCCTGGGCCCTGGCTCTTTCTCTTCAGTCTCCGGGTCCTGGAGGGCCCTCCATAGCTGCCTCTGTTCCAAAGTAGGCCACCCAGCTGCTCTCCATCACAACACCTGCACATTTCCTTTATAGCACCTATGAATCTAGAATCATCTTATTAATCATGTATTGATTAGTGTTTCTCTCCTGTGGAGGGGAACATATAAGTTCTGTGGATGTAGGACTGTCTGACCTATTTGTCTCTTGATGTCCAGAACCCAGAACCCAGTGCCAGGTGCAGAGTGGGAGCTCAGTGCACATCGCTGAATAGTCTGGTGCCTAGCTGAACAGTCGTATCACAGGCCTTCACAGCTAGCACAGTGCCAGGAGCCTAGAGCTGCCCGACAGATGTTCACTGAATGGATAGATGATACCTTCAGCCACTCCTAATTGGTTTATTACAAAAAAATCTTCGAGTGATCCTAGAGCTAGAAATCCATTTATTCATCAATGCTCATTGAACAGTTACTACATACCAGGCACTGAACTAGGCTCAGCGGGGGCAGCAGAAATGAGTCCCTTGGCAGTCTAAATTACAGGGGAGAGGACGTGAGCTGTGGGGAGGGATTTTCTGGGAGGTGTGTATAGATGCGCTCAACATCCACTTCTCCTCCCATCTCCCCCATCTCCCCCATGCCCCCTGAATTCTGGGATGTCCCAACATGCCATCATCATTGTGGTTTGGTGTGTAGGAGGCTTGGGGTTTGTTGGATTTATATGCTGGAGAAGCCAAAGGAGATTGTTTTTTGTAGATAGAATCAGGGCAGCCAAAGCTCAGCCACAGAGCTTCTCCCCTCTCCCTGTCCCTGTCCCTCTGCTTCTGCCCAGACACCTTGCAATCAGCTCCTTCATTACAAAGACTGATGGTGCATGGACAGGGATCTGAGACAGTTTCTGCAGCGTCTGACTTTCGTGGTAGGAATTTAGATCCCTAGGTAAACAGATCAGCACAGCTCCGTTACTCTGCACCCATCAGCCAGGCGGAGCCGAGCAGGACCTGGAATGGGTCCTGGGGGCCTCTGACAGCCAGCTGGAGAAGATGCCCCAGAGCCCCAGGGTGGGCGTTCCAGCCAATGCTGAGAAGCAGACGCCCAGGGTGAAAGGGAAGCAGCGGGGAAGGAAGGCCAGACCTGGAAATGGTGAGAGCTTTTTTGGTACAAGGAAGAGGAGCCCTGGAATTGCCCAAACACACCCACTGCCTGTGGAGACAGCAACCAGAAAGGGCTTTCAGCGCCCCTGCATCTCCAAGGGGCCAAACCAGGCCACAGCATCCAAAATACTAATGCCAGAGTCTGCTCACTATGCACTGAGTGTTTGTGCCCCTGCCCACCAAAAAAAAAAAATCCATAGTTGAAATATAATCTCCAGTGCGATGGTATTTGGAGGTAGAGCCTCTGGGAGCCCTCATCAAGGGGATCAAAGGGATTAGCACCCTTATCAAACAGAACCCAGACAGCTCCCTCACCCCTTCTGCCAAGTGAGGGCCCAGAGAAAAGACAGCTGCGTATAATATTGAATTTGCTGGTACGTTGATCCTGGACTTCCAGCCTCCAGAACCATGAGAAATAAATGTTTGTTGTTGAAGCAAACTACCCAGTCTGTGGTAGTTTTGCTGTAGCAGCTCAAATGGATGAAGACACCACCGATTGGCTTGGTTCCCCCAAATCTCTCAGGTACAACACACAACCACTTGGTCAGAGCCCTCTGTATCTCAGGGTTGCCTCATTCCTGTCAATCAGGCTCTCAGCCAGTGGAGTGAGGCTCACGACCTTGGGGGCCTGTGGCTCCCTCATCCGGTTGTATTACCCAAGCAAGGACCACTGCTGGAGATGAGAAATCTCTGCCCAGGAAATCAGACCAAAGCCTTGAAGTGCCAGAGCTGGAAGGGGCCGTGAGATCGTTAGTCCAATTCCCTCATTTTACAGAGAGGAACTGAGGCCCCTGGAAGCAGAGAGCTGCTCGAGAGCTGGTGTTGGAATCTGGTTTTTCAGACTCTCACTTTTTTATTCTGCACACTGTCCAGCACTCGGGTGATGCTCAGTATAGGCTGGCCGAAGGACGGTGACTCGAGATGGATGAGTGGAAAAATAGATGGATGAATGGATAAATAGATGGATGGATGGATGGATGGATGGATGGATGGGGTGTTTTACATCATTAGGAAAAAAACAAGGACATCCTCCTAATTTCCTATGGTGTGGTTGGCTCCACAGACCGTACCTCTGAAATGTATTACTAAACCAAACGATCAATTAGACACCACCCAGAAGAGCCTAACACACTATGCGGAGGCGACATTGGCACCGAGGCGACTTGGCTTTGGAAACAGCAGACTGTGCCAGACCAATTTAATTTCCTCCCCAGTGATGGAGTGACGGGCCTCATCGGTGAGGGAGCCGAAGGAGCTGTCATCTATCTTGATTTCAGGGCGGCCGTGGGTTCAGTCTTACATGACATTCTCATCAACTTGCCAGGGAAACATGGTCTGTTCCAGTATCCTCTGGGAGTGGACAGCCGGCCTGGGGATTCACACCCAAGGCCCTGTCCCCCTGTCAGCTCCCCACGGTCTGTGGGCTGTGCATGCCTTCACACAGGGGACCCTCCTGGGTTCTCAGACACAGAAACATACAGAGGTCTTGATGCATGCACATACATGTGGGTGGGGACATCTATGCACAAGTCCACATGAATACGCACGCATACTTGCAAACATGCATGTGTTATATGGAGATCAGCATACCAGGTGTGGGTCACATGTAAGCCCAAGGGGGCCAGCATTTGAGCCTGAGGATGTGGGGGAGAGGAGAACAAGGTGGGGCTGACCTGTCAATCACATGCTTAGATGAGTGAGCTACATAAGTGCTGTCTAATAGAAACAGAGTTCAAGCCACGTGTGTAATTTAAAATTTTCTAGCAGCCACATTTAAAGAGTAAAAAAAAAGAATTTACTTTTGCTCTTTGCTCTCTGTATTATTAACTCAGTATATCTTAAAGATGATCATTTCAACATTTAACCAATAAAAACGTATTGAGATACTTTATTCTTTTTATTTTGTACAAAGTCTTCAGAATCCAATGTGTGTTTAACACACAGCACATCTCAATGTGGATGCTAAATTCAGACAAGTATTTTTCATCGGATATATTAGATCTGCACTTGGATTTCATTAACTTTATAGCCAAAAAGGTAGGTTTACATACCCAAATTGTTCCAAACACATTTCAAAGTTTTCAGTAATTGAATTGAATATCAGTGCCACACTCCAAGTGCTCAGCAGCCCTGGAGGCCACTGGCCACCAGACTAGATGGCAAGCTTGAAGGCCCAGCAGGTTTAGGGGCAGCAGGGGCTGAGGCAGTTGGCAGGGGGCAGTGACTGTGCAAAGGAGGTCGGGAGCCCTAAAGGGAGGCCGGAGTGGCAGGAGCCGGAAGCTCACAGCTTCCTTGGAAGTGTGGGCTAGGGTCAGGGTCTGGGGCCACTGGGCCACGGAGGGTCATCACCCCTTAGGCAATAGGAAGCAGCTGGTGGTCTTTGGGCAGATGGGTGCTATGATGACAAGGACTTCAGAGGGGTGATGTGTGGGGTGGCAGGAGGGGGAGGTGTGGGCAGAGGACAGGAGGGAGGCCAGAGCAAGTGGGGGGCGGATGACGAGCTGTGCCAGAGTCGGATAGGGGAATGGAAAGGAAAAAAGGGGTGTGAGAAACCCAGAAAGCAGGAAGCTACAGGGTTTCCCAGTGGCTACTCCAGAACAGGGGATTTGGGGGTTGGGAGTAGGGGTAGGGTAAGAGGAGTAGAGTCAGAGAAGAGCCTGAGAGTGGAGATGGTATTGTTAACCTCCTGTGAGCATCTCCCAGCTCCAGGCCACAGCCTCAGGATCCCTTTTATCTCCAGGAGGAACCCTGGGGTTGCCTGGGTTCCTACCTTGGCTGGGTTCTGCCCAGCTGCTTAGCCACACGCCTTTCCATCTCAGCCCCTACCCAAAAGTTCCTCCACCCCCACTCCCACCTTGGCATCTCTAGAACCAATCTCCAGCCACTTGGGCAAGTTCTTGCTGGTTTCAGCTCCAGCTGGGCAAGTTCTGTCCCTGGAAGGTTGGCTGCCCACACCTGGATGAGCCTGGGGACTTGGGCACCGCTGGCAGAAACTGGGGAGGACCAGACATTGCCTTAAGGGTGGATTTAGAAAGGGTTCTGGTCTGGGATGTGCTGGATTTGAGGAACCTGATGGAGGTTTCCAGGAGAGCCCAGCAGATGGCTGGAGACCCTGGACCTGAGTTCTGGTTGGGAGGCAGGAACAGTTCTATCATTTCCCTGGAGGAAGTCACATAGCACCACGTACACACAGACTCACATGCATCCTCTCCCACCAGCCAGTCAACGGGGACCTTCCCCAGAGACAGGTTACCCACAACCTGCCCTTCTCCCGGTGTCTCCTAGTTCTCCCAAAGGTCCCAGGGATGGCAGTGCCAGGGTTCAGGAGGGCCATGGTGGGGGAGGCCTGGGGAGCAGAGAAGGCAGGTGCTATCTTAAAGGGGGTGGGCTGAGTCAGCAGAGACCCTTGGCACTTACACATGTCCACTTCCCCAGTTATTGTAATTCACTGATACATGTACGATACATAGCCCCAAACTTAGTAGCTTAAAAGACAATTCATTGTTACCATGTCCCACACTCTGTGGGTCAGGAATTTGGACGGGTCACAGAGGGAGCATAAGTGGAGACCGCAGCCAAACCCAGAGAAGGCTGAGACCCAGGAGGGCAGCAGTGGAGCCATTAGGGAAGATCACCAAGAGCAAAGACGTGTCATTAGAGACCCGGGCTCAGATCACCCACACCCTCGTACTCCCAGTTACTGTGGACAGATGCGAAAGTTGGACAGTAAAGAAGGCCGACAGGAAAAAACAAATTATTCATTTGAAATACGGTTCTGGAAGAGAGCTCTGCCGATACCCCAAACCACCAGAAAGATGAACAAGTAAGTCCAAGAGCAAATTAAGCTTGAAGCATCGTTGGAGGCAAAAATAACAAAACTGAAGCTGTCCTACTTCCGGCACATCGTGAGAAGGCAGGGCTCTTAGGAAAAGACAATAGTGCTGGGGAAAATAGAAGGCAGAAGGACACAAGGAAGAAAATATGAGACGAATTGACTCCATAAAAGAAGCCGTAGGCCTAAGCCTCCAGGAGCTGAGAGAGCTGATAAAGACAGGACACTGTGGACATCACTCATTCATAGGGTTGCCAGGGGCTGGAGCCAATTCAATGGCACATAACACAGAGGCCATGGCTCACCTCTGCAGCTTGGGGCTGTAGTTCAGATGACTACAGTGGCTGGGAGCAGAAACCCATTGGAGGGTGGTCTGGCACGTCTCTCTCTTTCTGCTCCTTCTCTGCACGTGGCCCTAGGGTAGTTGGCCTTACACAGCAACTCAAGGCCCCAAGTCCCTAGAGGCTCAGGAACTTCAGGATTGTTGTGATCTTGCCTTAGAAATCCCAAGCACCATTTCTGTCACATTTTACAGGTCAAGTAAATCACTAAGGAAAGCCCAGATTCAGGTGGAGGGAGGGTCAGGGTTGACCTCTCTGGGGGAGAATGGCATGCGTGCATAGAAAAGGAAGGAGTGGACAGCAGTCGTCCTGGGGACATGTTGACCCAGCTCATCACCCAGGTCCAGCAGCTGTGTGCTACGCTAGCCCTCTCATTTGTCAGCCCAACAACCTTTCCTCAGCATTGCTGCCTTCCCCACAGAGGTCACAGCACCCGTGACATGTGGAAATGCTCGTCTTACCTGCTTAGCTAGGACAAAACCCCCTTGAGAGTTGACACCATCTCTTTTATGCGTCACAGCCCCAGCCTCGACATTCTGGGTGCTTTGCTCCCCAGATCAGTGCTTCTCACCTGGCTTCATTGGCCTTCTGCTACTGGCTACCCACTTCTTCTAGAAACATCTTTATTGATATCCTGGCCCGCTGGGTTGGAAATAGGGTTCAGTGATTGATTCACCACCGCAGCTCGAGTGCTGAGACAGACGGAGAAGGAGGACAGAGACGTGGGGTGGACAGAGTGGGAGGAGAATGACCGCGGGGGCCGTGACCATGGCAGGCCTGGTCTGGAGGAGTCGTAGGTGCTGGTGGCCATCTGGCTTATGCTCTCGTTGTGGACACGAGCCATCTGTGTCTGAAAGGCCCCCACTCCCGCATGTCAGTTTGGAGTTGCCCTTGCCTGACAATGCAAACTGCGTTAGAGAACTACACTGTTCCTAGGAAGGAAAAAAAGATAAACTAAAAAGGCAGAGGAAAATAGTAGCATCTGTAGAGAAACTATCTGTCAAAATATTTCTAAATAACAATGATTAGAAGAAATCTACATTCAGGTCCTTGTGTAGAAATGCATGCACCTGTGCTGAGAAAGCCCTGTATCCCGACATGTTCTTCTGGCCCCTGGAGGAATGCACAGGCACAATGAGACTGGGCCCTGCACAGCAGAAACTGCTGATGGAAAAGATGATTTCTGCTCAGGAGGGCAGGGGCTCGCCTCTATCTGGATCTCTTTCATTGCTCCACAAAGAGCCCTTTCTTCTTCCCAGGCCACACTCAACAGTCACAACCGGGGACCTTTTCTCGCCCCATTTCTGAGCCTCTTCAAGTGTCACCTGCTTAGCAATAAAATTCATACCTGGAATAGTGTCTCTGACCTTGGGCGAGTCTACAGGTTGCCAAAGCGCCTGGTCTTTTGGTGGGATTCTGGGAGAAATAGTTCGGTTTGGAAACGAGATGCGGATTGAGGGCACCCCGAGACGTTGGCAGGCCGTGCCTCGATGTTGGGTTTTTGTGGGTTGCTTAGACTTTCCTATCAGGTGCTGTGAGATCGGGAAAGTGTGTTGTCCAGAAGGAATTGCTCAGGCTCCCCTCCCTGCATGCCCAGTGGCCACTATGGCCCCAGTTTCTCTGGTGCTCCTTGCTCCCACCGTCAGAGCTGTGCCCTGGGGTGCCGTTTTGCTTGGGTTTCTGCCTGCCTGTCTTCCCCCAGGCTGGTTTTGGTCCTCAGGGCCGTTTGGCTTGTTCTTGGTCTCTGTGTTCATCTGAGTGTGCCTGGCTGCCCTGGCCTTGACATTTTGGGTACTTTATTCTATAATTGGTTCTCCTCACCTGGTCCCATCGGCCTTTGGCCCCCCATTGCCTGAGGGATGCCATGTCTCTCGGAGTGGGTGGTGAGGAGATCCCAGCGCACTTGGGAATGGTGGCTGGATCCGAGTCCAGACTCCACCACTCACTCACTGTGGGACTCGGGCAGGGTATTTAAGAAGCTAGAACTTGTGCTTCCTCATCTCTGAAACAGGAATAAGGAAATCCTCCTTGCAAGGTTGATGTGAGGATTACAACTTTTGCAGGTCAAGGGTCTGGCCTTCCGAAAGCATTCAATAAGTGGCGGTGCCTTTTACCCCCACCCCTTCCCTGCTGACAGCGGCAGTCGGGAGTCGCTCCATGTGCCTTATCTGTGGGCTGCCTGGCTGAGGCCTTTGTAAACAAGCTCGTTTAGCTGTGCAACCCAAGGGAGCCCATCCAGAGGGGTCCACGAGAAGCTACCTAACAGTTATCGAGCTCCTACCTCATTTGGGAATTTTGCCGGGAGCTCATTGAATCCTCAGAGAGGTCTAGGAGGGAGGCACCATTATCATGTTCATTTCACAGAAGAGGAAGCAGGGACTGGAGTGGAAGGAAGGTGTAGAGCTGGAATCCAAACCCAGGCCTGGGCCTGGGCCTGGGACCAGGGTAAAGGCTGGATTCCCACAGAACCAAGAAGATAATAGGTAACTTGATGTTGAGTCTATGGACCCCTTAAATCCTCAGTCTGGGACCAGGATCAGAAGCAGAGCCTGGGGAGAAGGTGACCCTACAGGTGGAGGCTATGCAGCCCCCACTGTGGGGTGGGGGAGTGCCAGAGGGGCAGGGAGCTGGCCAGGCCTTTGGAAGCCTGTGGGGTCTATTTCGCTGTGGTTGGCACAATTCCACATGCATATCCACGTGTTGACCTGCCTGCCCTTCAGCACGGGTACCCTAAACAGGGGCATCTAGGCAGAAGGAGGGGAGGGAGTGGTGGACGCCAGTGGAAAGGGACCCTCAGCCTCTGAGGGCAACACATTCAAGCCTGTCCAGTCTTTCTCAACACCTGCTTCCTAATCCCCTTCCCTCTTCTTTCCGACTCGCAGCCACCTCCCCCATCACTCTGACTTCTCTCATCAACACTCTGTATCCTCCTCTTCTGAAATCACTCCTTCTTGGATCCTTCCACTGGGATCCAAGACCCAGAGCGGTGACTCACTGGCCTGGACACTCACGTCAAGTCCATTGCCAGGGCCTGTCCCCCAGCATCCTGAGATTCTGTTCCCTGCCCCATCGTGCTGGTCGGGCTGTGCCTCATCCTAGGGCAGGAATCAAGGACTATTCTCCCCCCGCCCACTAGAGGGGAGGTGGTACGGCCCCTTAAAATGACAATGTTTGTCCTCCCATTTATAGAGGCAAGAGTCCCATGACTGGCTTTTATAGAACCTTTCACAGCCTGTCCACTCAGGGGAATGTGCGCTATCTCCCATCTCCCCAAGCTGTGAAACCAAAATACAGAAACAAAGGCCCGTCCTCAGGGGCCCCTAATCTCTTGGCCAATCTTGGTCAAGGAGCCCTCTTTCCCTGGTCACGCATGCCAGGCTCAGGTTTAAAGCTGAGGGCACAGCAGACAAAGAGGGCAGCAGAGCAGGTGGAGACAGAGCTATTGTGTTGCCTGTTTAGTCTCAAGATCCTGGTCCGCCACCTGGGAGGGGCAGGGGGTCTATTTCACTGCAGTTGGCACAAGTCCTACACACCCAGACTTGTTCATCGGCCTGCCAATGCAGCCTGGTCTCCCGGGCCTGGGCACCCATGCTAGGGGAAGGAGCAGGAGAGAGTGGGGGTGGCGGGAGGGCAGCATAACAGAATAACAGAGGGGTAAACCTGCAGTTTTAACATCAAATGACAACTTCCTCCATATCTCTAGGTGACAGTGGAACTTGGGGATGGAGGGTGGAGGTCCTGTAGCCTCCACCTTGGCTCCACCAAAGCAGACCCCGAGCCCTGGCTCTCCCACCCCACTGCCCCATGGCCGGTCAGGTTGTTCCAGGGAGACCCCTGGGAGTTCCCGAGTGGGCACCTGGGTCTCCTGGTTTAAGATCAGGCGTTGTGCTCTGGCATTTGCTGTTGATGAGGATGTTACTCTAGGAGACCCATCCTTGGGGCTGAGTAACTCCCAGACTCGATGACAGTCCTCGATCACCTTCATTAATCAGTGGTGCCTGCTCTTACGGGGAAGAGGAGAGGGAGAGGCAAGGTTTCCAGGTCCCCTGGATGGAACAAGGTCCCATCCAGCCCTGCCATCCCTCTTGGCCAGCACCTGCTCTAAGAAAAACATGTAGGGAGACAGTATGACCAAGCGGTTAGCACTGGGCCTTGGTATTAGGTGACCTGGGGTTCAAAGCCTGGCTCTGCCACTTGCTGCAGATAATCTGACCTTTCTAAGCTGCTGTGTCTCTGTTTGTAGGGAGGTGAGGATAAGAAGAGTTTCATAGAGTTTTATGTAGATCAGATGAGGCCAAGCTGAAAACACATGACACAGGCATGTGCACGGGGCTATCAGGGGACATCGATGGGTATTTCTGGGTGGGTATTACTAAGAAGTCACATGAGGTGGAGCACAGGGAGTGTCAGACAAATGTGGGCTAGTGAGGGTGAGACACTCCGAGCCAATGGCCCTGCTTCTGACAACCAGGGCCGCCTCTCCCTCCATCACTGTCCTCGGAAATGCCCTCAGAGTGTCTCTGGAATTGCAAGGCTCCTCACCCGCCAGCCAGTGCAGAAAGGGAGCCAGGGGAGGGACTCGCTTGTGCACCCAGCAGCCCGGGCTCCCAGCAGGCCCCAGCACCCACAGTGCAATCCCCTGACGTGCCCCAGGCAGGACACATGTTCCCTCTGGGGAGCTGGCAACGGCTGGGTTCCTCTCCCAGACTCTGCAGTGACGTCTGGGGCAGATGGCAGGGGTGGGTGTTCCCAGCTCAGCTGACAGAACCTCATTTGCCTGGAAATTCCTTCCAGTTCCAGGAAATCCCTTCCAGCTGTTCTCACCCACAGCCTGCTGCACAGGAGCGGTGGGGAGGTAGAGAGCCAGAGATGGAAAGCTGAGCCAGCCTTGTATGCAGACAAAGGAAGAAGCTACCATGAGGCCAGTCCAGCAGCGGTACTGTGCTCAAACACCCGCTCACCCCGTTTATACCAATCCAGGGCTCCGCTATCAGATAACCATTCCTTCGGATAAGTCATTCCATCTCAGGGAGTTCTCTCTCAGACTTTAATTTCCCTGCGAGGGATGCCACACGAATCCTTGCCACCCATACTGTGGTCCAGCACCACCGGCATTGCTTAGATTCGCAGGCCCCACCCCAGACCTGATAAACGAGAACCTGCACTCTAACAAGATGGCGCACTAAATCACTATTGCCCCTTAATTTCTAGAATGAGCCACAGAGGGCAGGGATTCTGTTTGCTTTGTCCACTCCTGTATCATCAGTGCTGAACTAGGTCCTGGCACCGAACTCATGAAAAGCTTTTTGAATAAATGAATTACTGCTATTTAGAGTCTGGTTCCCTGTAGCTCCGAAGCAGGGAAAGGTACACAGGAGAGGTGTGTTTCGATATGGGAGGAAGGAGAGGGATTAGAAGGGACACCACAAGGGCCCATGGTGGCCGGAGGAAAGGAGGACTGGAACGGAGGGAGGAGAGGGTGTGCCGAGAGGGTGGTGGCCCCAAGACAAGCTGCACAATGACTCTCTGAACTGGAAGTGGAAACGGGACTCGGGAGGAAATGGGAGGAGCCCCTTCCCCTACAGGTCCTCCCCCTCCTCTGCCTTCACTTCCAGCCTGAGCGCTCTGGAGCGCTTGCCCACGCAGCCTCCTCCCGCAGCCGTCCCCCCACAGCCCCTGGCGCCTGGCAGGGCTCCGAGCTGGCTGCACCCAGGGCTCTGCCTCTGGCACTGGTGTGCTCTCCGTGCCGCCTTTGGGTGGCTAGCACCCAGTGCGGGGCAACATAGAGATGGGATACTTGTGGAATGGATGAGAAGCCAAGGGCCCCACTGGGCACCAAGAGAATGAAAAGGGCAAGAAAGACCGCCGTTTTTCCAACTCTTCCTTCCTGCCAGGAAGCTTGGCGCTGCGCTAAGCGTTTTACCCTGGCTACTTCTTTGAACCTTTACAGCAGCCCTAAGAGAAAGGCACTATCCCCATTTACAGACGAAGAAACTGGGGCACAGCGTGATTAAGAAATAAACCTCAATCCTACCAGAGCTGTGTTTCCACACATTTCCACCTAAAACTCTAAAGCTCTTATCCCCAGCAGGATGCCACGCTGCCCCTTTCTGGTGAACTCCTTTCTTTGAAAGAGGCCGCTGCTGCCCGGGTGACTCTGGCACAGGCTCTGAGCCAGGTGGCTTTCTAATCCACTTTGATGGCAAGCAGAGTGTGTCCCCACTGGCTCGTGGAGGAGCCTGGGACTTCAAGGAATTCTCTCTGAATCCTACTCCCCACCTGGGTCTCCCCAAGTCCCCCCATTCACTCTCAGCGGCAGCTTCTGTTTCAGTGCCAGCTCTCCGGCAGGACTCCGTGGATCCTTCCATCAAAAATTGTGCCCCACCCACCCCACCTCTCTCCACCCTCCCTCTTGTTTATTTCTCCTCCATAAAAGAAAGCATTGCCTGACATTAGTGTACAGCTGTGAGCTGTATTTGCTCTTTCCCTATCTCCCCACTAGCCTGTGAGCTTCCTGGACATGCCCCCTGTGCATTCACGTGGGGCTCCAGACTTAGAAAGAGTCTACTTTGGCTCAATGCAGTTTTAATACTTAAAAAATAGATTTTATTTATTTATTTTTAGACAGAGGGGAAGGGAGGGAGAAGGAGAGGGAGAGAAACATCAATGTGTGGTTGCCTCTCATGGAACCCCTACTGGGCACCTGGCCCTCAACCCAGGCATGTGTCCTGACTGGGAGTTGAACCTGCAACCTTTTGGTTCAAAGGCCGGCATTCAATCCATGGAGACACACCAACCAGGGCAGTTTTAATACTTTTTAAACAAGTGCCCTGCATTTTTACTTTGTATTGGGCCTCAAAAACTATGCAGCCTGTCCTGATGTTGGACAAAGGTCCTTGACTTTCATCTGAAGGGTTGGGGCGGAGCAGTGCTACCACCCATACACAGTCTCCTCTGGCAGCAGGGGCCTCAGCTTCCTTCCCTGGGATGAAGGAGACTCCACCCCCTTCTTTTCACTCCACAGACAGCGGTGTACAGTCAGCTCAGGGCAGCACTCTCATATTCTCTCTGCCCCCCTCTCTCCTGACTATGGGTGAGCCAGTGGGGCCAGACACAGTGGGGGCAGTACCCCCTCCAGGCTCAGAGGCATGACTCATCCTCACGGATGCATCCTTAGGCTTCCTCTGCTTCTTACTGATTCCACTGGACTTATGGCCGAGGGTGGACGGTGGGACAAGAAGAGTCACAAGGAACGCTTGGCAACAATATTAACATCAAGCAAAACAGACAACATGTGCAAGAGATGTGGTGAGGCACTACACAGCAGAAAAAAATGTGACCTAATTAGATCTCCCACATAAAATCTTGAGGCTTTTTTTTAAAAAGCATTTGCTGAGTGTTAGGTTAGTATGATACCAGTTATGTCAAGTGAGCCACACACATACACACCCTCACAAAATACTATATATTTCCCAAATGCCCATGCATAGGTACAAAAACATTTTTTAAGTGTGGGTAGATTACATATTCATATAATCGTTGTTATACGATTATAACAACGCCTGAAAGTGAGGTGGGTGTCAAAGGAGAGATTCCCTGTGGCTGTGTAACAGTCTAAAAGGAAAATGGCCGGTGTGGCTTTATTTTAAGCGCAGGCACTACAACTCTGGGGCCGACGAGTGAGGTCAGTCCCTCCCTCCTGGGCTTGCATCAGTGCCCACTCCCGCCTGACTGCACAGCCCTGGAGGAAAGCACTGTCACCGCCCTCATCTTAGGTGAGGCCCACAGTTACAAGAGAGGGGTAGGCAGGCGTGACTATTATCCTCACTCTGCAGATGAGGCAACACAGTCAGAGAGGTTGAGGGACCTGGCCAAGGTCACAGAGCCAGGAAGCAGCAAACCAGGGCTCTTGGGTCTTCCAAGCTGAGTCAGGTATGGTGAGGCGGACTGGCCAGGGTCCAAGCGGCCATGTATTCTCCAGAAGCTATTCAGGGTTTGCAGGGTTTGCTTATGGTGTCCTCCCAGGCAGAGGCAGCTTCTCCTAAATCTGCTCTAAGTCTCCAAGCAGACTTGGGATGTGCCTGGTATTCCCTTCCCTTGTCCCCACCCTCTCCTCCTGTTCCCAAAGGGGATGCCCTTCTAACTATCTCATGGCTCGAGGAGCTGCACCATGACACAGCAGTAACCAAAGTACGTTGGCTTCTCTTCTGAGACTTCCTTTCCTGGGAGGCCAGCCCAGCTCCCTTCGCCTCCAGCTCACCTCTTCCCTTTCCCTCACCAGATGAATCCCAGTTGGGTTGCATCTGCTTGTCTTGATTGGTCTCCTACTCTGGCCCCTCCCCTTTCTGATCACAGATTGGCTCCTGTTTCCTGACTCCTCCCACCTCCCTGGACCCTCCTATTTAACTTCCTCCAGAGGCTGCCTCAGGCTGTGTCTTTAGCAAACTTCTAGGTCCTGAGTCCCCTGATGTCAGGATGTCAGTGCTCTGCTGACCCACACAAACAACCTCCTGAGGAGCCTGTTAACCCCCCAGATGCCAGGGCCCCAAGCCGAGGTGCTGATCTGGTAGGTCGGTGGGGGGTGGGGGGGCAGAAATTGGTAGTTTGTGAAAACAAACCCCAGGTGATGTTGATATTCAGTGAAATTTGAAAATCACCTGAGTCCAAACCTTTGTGTCAAAAATCGGAAAAACCAAGGCCCTAAGGGGATAAGTTACATGTCCAAGGTCACACAGTTAAGACACGGAAAGCTGTATCTCCCCAGGCTGCAGGCACATGTGACACAGATGCACACACGTACCCCACATACCCCTCCTGCCCTAACTCTAGGTTCCCAGCCTGGGGCTGACTAAAACCTGGCCCCTTTACTTCTAGACCACAGAACCCAATGCCTGGGACAGAGTAGCCCCTGTGGAGTGGGCAAAGGACGGCTGTTTCTTGATGAAAGCTATCACCCTGCCAGGGCCGGGGCCTGGCATCATTCCGCTGCCCAGTCACAGCCCAGGTCACACACCAAGCGGTGATGAAACATGAGCTGCCCCTCCCTGTCCCAGCTGTCCCAGGAGGTTCCAGGGGCCTGGCCTCTCAGCCACCCTCCCCAAGACTCAGGTGTCACACAGCTGGGCTCCAAGCCAGGCTTCTGGTTCCCAGGCCCCCTCTCCCTCCCACAAACCTGTGAAAATCCAGGAGATTGTGGTAGTCTCTCTTGGAAATGGTTGGAAGGCTTGGGACAGCCGTGAAAGGGTGCCGAGGCAGTGGGGCCACCTCCTGGGCCCCGAGAGACCCTTCCTCACTGCCAGCAAGCCCTGAGTGAACGCGCCAGGTCTTCCAGGTCCTGCCATTGTGGACTGCTGTCCCCAGGCTCTGCACTGCCAGCCCTGTGCCCCTCCTGCCTTTGCCCTTGTCCTGACTCATCTCGCCACACTTGCTGACAGTCACCCTTTCCTAAAAACTGCCGTTCTGAAGCTTTTTGTGTCCCTCTGCTTCTCCTGAGTGTGACCACACCGCACCTCACCGGTACCCATGATGAGGGCAGCAGAGATAGAAAGGAGGGCTGTATAATCTGAGACTCGCACCAGAAAGAATGGCTAAAACAAGAACAGCAACAACCAGATGACACCGAGTGCTGGCTGAGGGAAGCAACTGGAACTCACATGCCTTGCTTGTTGGCCATGCAAAATGGTATAACCACTTTAGAGAGCAATTGGGCAGTTTCTTATGAAGTTAAACATACATTTGCCATAGGACCCAGCAGTCCTACTCATAGGTATTTACCCAGGAAAAATGAAAACTGTGCACACAGAAGAAGCTGTGTGTGAGTGTTTACTGAGATGTTATTCACAATTGCCGAAAACTTGAAACCCCCCAGATATCTTTCAACTGGTGAACAGACGAGCAAACTGCTACATCTACACAGGGGCTACTGCTCGGCAACAGGAAGAAATGAAGTGCTGACACAAGCAGTGACGCGGGTGAGTCTCAGACGTAATTTACTGAGGGAAAGAAGC
Organism: Phyllostomus discolor; assembly: GCF_004126475.2. Classification (NCBI taxonomy): domain Eukaryota; kingdom Metazoa; phylum Chordata; class Mammalia; order Chiroptera; family Phyllostomidae; genus Phyllostomus; species Phyllostomus discolor. The sequence goes on from NC_040910.2 coordinate 91,605,310, forward strand.
AAGACATCAGAAAACTATGTATCGTATAGATCTATTTATATGACTTTCTGAAAAATGCAAAACAATAGGGATGTATGCATGATTGTCTGGGCCAAAGATGACCGAGGAGCAGGTGGGAATTTTGGGGGTGGGGAGGAGTGATGGAAATGTCCTAAATCACGATTGCGGTGGTGATGACGTGACTCGTACATTCATCGAACCTCACAGACCTGCACACTGTTGAGGCTGAATTTCACTGTCTGTAACTTATACCACCGTTTTTAAAATGCCTCCCCCTTCCCTCCCTCCCCTCCCCTCCCCTTCCCCTTTCACAGTAGCTTTGGCCAGGTCCTGGAGGCCTTCCTGAGCACAAACCCGAAAAGCTAAACTGGGACTAAATGCCATCCAAGACTGGGGCCTGGAGCAGCAGAGAGGACCTTAGTGGAAATATTGGTCGAAATCAAACCAAGTCTGGAGCTTAACTATTGGTAGTGCGGCGATGTCATTTTTCAGCTGTGACGGGCATGCCGTGGCGATGAAAGACTGTAACATTAGGGAAACTGGATGGTGGAGATAAGGGAACAGTCTGCAGCTTATCCTTGAAACTTTTTTTGGGGTAAATCTGAAATTATTCCAAAATGATAAAACATTGTATATACATATTATCACTTTGGAATAATTAGTCTCAGCTTCTTTGCATAGAGAGATGAAGGCTTACGTTCACAGAGAAACCTGTACACAGATGTTCAGAGCAGCTTTTTCCCTAACAGCCCCCAGCTGTGGCCCACACAGCTGCCCTTTAGCAGGGGCACGGTTCGCTAGGCTGTGGTGGGTCCCAGCGTGAAGTACTACTTAGCAACAAGAAAGAATGAGGTATTGACACCCAACCACCTGGGTGCATCTCCAGAGAATTATGTTGAGTGAAAAAAAGCAGGTCCCCGAAGGTTACACACTGAGTCCACTTACAGAACATGCTCGAAGTGATAAAATACAGAAATGGAAAGCGGGTTAGTTGTTGCCAGCCATTAAAGAGAGGGTGGGGTCGAGCCTGAAGTAGGGGTGGTTACGAAGTGTCAACGCTGAAGGTCCTGCCGGTGACGGAACTGTCCTGCCTGTGTCTTGACCGGGACAATGTCAGTGTCCTGGGTCTGCAAGACGTCCCTTACCTACTCACCATTTGGGAGAACTGGGAAAGGGCCCGTGGGACTTCTCTGTGTTATTTCTTACAACTGCATGTGAAACTACAATTATCTGAAAATTAAAGAGTTTAAATTAATACATTGAAACACGGAGAGGGAAAAAACGGGGGAACAGCTGCTGCTTCCCCACAATGGAAGAAGAACGGCCAAGGCTGCCAGACGGGCGCCGGACTCGCCCAGAACAGACTCGGCGCCTCAGGAGGTTGGTCAGCTCCCCGGCTTGGCATGCAGTCTCCTCCTCTCCCCAGTACAGCCGCAAGGAGGCCCCTTTTCCTGCCAAAATGGGGGAAAGCTGCTAAGGCCTCTGGTGCCAAACCATAGACAGTTTTTCAGGCAGTGACAGTGAGTACCTACTTGCAAAAAGATGTGCATTTTAATGGGAATAAGCCTGGGTAAGCTAAAAAGCGAATCTCCTAGGGTGAAATTGTTGTCAAAAGAGACAGAGGAGGGAAGACATGTAAGGGAGCTGAACTCGGGAAAACCTGTCAGGCCTGTAAGCTGGGCTGCCTCGTCAGCTTGGCTGCGCCCAGCAGGCAGAAAGCACAGACCCAAGGGCCAGAGTAGGGGCCAGAGTAGGTAGCAGAACATAAATTTCAGTAGTGGCACTTTGGTATTAGATGGGAATCCTAGAGAAAACTGGGATTTGAAAAATAAAATGTGTTTATTAATTTTCCCAGAACCTTTCATCCCCCATCCCTTTCTCTGGGCAAAGCACCACTCATTCCCACTTTAATGGGGTGGGGATGAATGGGAGCAGCTAACTTGTTAAAAATGATTGGCCCAGGCATGATCAGCTGATCCAAGCCTGGCCAATGATAGACTTTTTTTTTTATCTCTGGCTAGATCTCAATAATTGGTCGGGAAGGTGACGGGGTAACCCAAGCCTAGCCAATTGAAGTCCTACCTTATTTTAGTTCGCTTGTTTGTAACTAAAATTGGAGAGAAGAGTTTTGGTCTTCAGTGGGGAGACTGGGAGTATTAAACTTTGGATCCGCAGCATGGGAGAAGCTGCCTGAGCAGAAGCAGACTCACAGAGGATCAGAGATATGAGGAGGAGGTGGGTTGCCTGGTGGCCCCCAAGGCCCTACATAGCTCCAGGCATCTCTGAGGCTGGGTGCTGTCTGGCCCAGCCAGTGGTTTGGATACTTGAGCCATTAAGTGACCTCCCTCCCACTTTCCAGAGGCTGGAGCAGAGCTGGGTCTCTACTGGGCCCGGGGTGGGGTGTGGGGTGGGAGGGTGGAGCTTGTGTGGGTTAGCTGCTTGTTCCCCATCAGAAGGTTCTGTCCCACACAATGAGCCCTGGTGAAAAAAGGCATCAGAGTCTTCACTGAAACTCTGAAACCCTGCATCCTGGAGAAGATGCTGAGAAAGCAACAGGGACAGTCATTCCGCTTACTGAGAACCCGAGCTATACCAGACACAGAGGCGGTAGTGTCAGTCCAGCTACAGAGGAGACAGCTGAGGCTCACAGAAGTACAGTGAGTCGCTCGAGGTGAAACATGAGTATGTGACAAAGCCTGGGCTGGGACTCAAGTGGTTCTGACTTGTGAGTAGTTTCTGCCTAGTTTGCTGCACTACTCTATAGGAACACAAGGATTTCTCTCTCAGCAAGTCTCATCCGCTCAGGTAGAGCTTTTTACTACCTCGGACGCTTCAGTTGCTCTGAACCCAAAGGCCATGGGGCACTGGTAACCCAATGAGCCTAGCGGTTAAGATTTGGTGTCAGGTGGGTGTGGAACAGTGTCCAGGACAGACAGGGAAACCTGGGAACGAGAGTTTACCTCCCTGAACCTCAGGGGCCCTTCTTCCATTCGAGTCCGAGTCCGTAAGGGGAACGGCCTCCCGAGGGTGCTGTGTGGGTTAGACGAGACGACGAATGGATGGCCCGAGCACACAGCAAGTCTGCGCAGGAGCTGGTGCGCAGCCCATGGTCTCTGTGAAAGGCGAGCCTGGCCAGACGTCTCCTGTCACTGTGCTGGCCGGCCGGCCAGCGTCCCCAATCTCCCAGGCTCTGACCTTCTCCCCCGTCCCAGGTTCAGCTCTGCCCAGGCTTTTCTTGTCTAAACTTTCCCAAATGTCACTCTTTGTTGTTTTTTTTTTTTTCTTTTTTCTTTTTTAGGCTCTGTGGCTTTATCTAGGTGACATTTTTCTTTCTTCCCACAGGGACTAGTATGAGAACAGGAGTGAAAATAATGACAGGGCCTCTGGTCAGGCTTCCCCCAAAAGCAGGAGGATATTTTGGCCTAGAGGCACCCGGAGGGAGTCCTCAGGGAGTAGGGGGTGGGGGGTGGGCGGCTGAGGGAGCGCTGTGTGTGTGGCCAGGTCTGAAGCTAAATCATAGGAGGCCTCCCTCTCTAGGAAAAACACCACTCATTTTTCCATCTCAAATGCGCTGAGTCAATGACATCCAGCTCTGGAATTCTTGACAGTTCTGAAGCCTCCCTCATAGAAACCTGGGGAGCAGGTTAAAACACCTTCTAGCACTTTCCGTCTGCATGTGGCTGTGCCAACTGGCTCAGTCAGACTGATCCTAAGCATCCCCCCGCCGGGTGAAGACACCAGAGCCGACAGCGGAGGGTCCCACCCCCACCGGGCTCTCCCAGGGCTCCCGGCCCCTCAGCCGAGAGTTGCTGCGGTTGGCAGACTCACTCGTCTCCACAAGGAGTGAGAGGGTTGTCTCCACAGCACCTGGTGCCCGTCCTGCATCAAACAGAGCCTCAGTGCAGGTCGAATGAGATGGCAGAGACCCCTGCTCTCTGGGAAATGAAGAATGGGACCTTTTGAGAGGGGGTGAGTCAATGGCAGAAGACGTCTTTGTTTACGAACTTGACTCCCTGAGTCTGCCCAGCTCACCACACCCTCCCCGACCCTCAGGAGGTGGCTGTCACCAGGCCTGGGCCCCAGCGTGCTCCTAGCTTGCCCCTACTCCCTACTCCTGAATTAGCTGGAGCAAAGAACACCTGACTAGAGTAGCCAGTCAGATTCTTTCTGCCAGGAATTTGAACTTCTTACCTGAGAGAATAGCAGGGGAGAGGCAAAGGTGGTGGCCCCTGTCATTTTACCCCCTGTCCACAGTGAGTCCACAGGGAGCTCGGCTTCTGGTTTTCCTCACCACGAGGCCTAGGATGACAGAACAGCTGCTCTCTGGGAAATGGCCTGTTGGTGGTCATGGCAGCAAGAAAGGGGAACACTGTCCAGAAACAGGCCCAGAAACGATGGTGCAGGTGCAAACAGCCTATCTGGGAGGTGCGAGGAACACCGTCGTGGAGTGGGAACATGCCACAGGGAAGGAAGGCAGCTGGTAACAGAGGCATGTTACACCAGCTGCCACTGTGGGTGGGTGAACTGAGCCCCATGGGAAGTCCCAGGGAACTGGTGAGGAGCATGTGCTACAGGACAAGCCCACCTGAGGGGCGAGAGAGCTGGGGTGTTAATGTCTCGACTCCCCGGTGGTTGGCCAGGGCCCACGGGAGTGACACTGTGTAATTCCCTGGCACACCCTGCCCATTGGGCAGGCAAGGCTGTCTTCTGTGGTCTGGAAATCGTGCTCGGGCCCAGAGATGCAGGCACTGCAGGCAGGAGTCGGCCCGAAAGATCCAAGGGCACGAGGAGGGGCACTGGCGGAGTCTGCCTGATGGTGGGTCACACCTGGCTCGTCAAGCTTCCCCCGGAAGTGACACTATCACTTCTATGTACACGTCATTGGCCAAAGTAAGCCTCAGGGCCATGCAGAGCTTCAACGGCATGGAAGACGCAGGCCTGCCATGTACCAGTGGGGAGGCACCAGAAAACCTGTGTGCAGCCCACAGACAGCCACAGGGGCCCTGCCTGGACTCTCACTGCTTGTGCAGAAAGCACCTGAACTGACTCTGCTGTGAGACACCAAAAATCTTGTCCACTGGCCACATCTGTGTCCTACTGGAACCACTTCCGGCTCCTTTCCTTCCCCCACCTCTCCTGTGGTCCATTGTGTGTTTTCTCTCTCCTCTTCTGTCTCTCTTCTCAGTAACAGTCATTCCCCAGTGTCCCCTCAACCTTCCCATCACAGATGCCCGAGGGGAATTTCTCAGCTATTTCCGTTTACCTCTCTGTCTAAGTACATGAGCACATGCAGTTTGCCAGTTGTGCAGGCACCCGCTGTTTCCTCTCATCCCATGGGATGGGCTCCGCCTTCGGTTCAGCAGATGAGGAAACTGAGGCACAGAGGAACAGATGACCTGCTCAAGGATACACAGTTCCTGGCAGACCCGGGACCCGAAAGTCAGGTCTCCTGGCTCCTAGCCCAGCGCTCAACCTTCCCCGACATGCAGCTTTTCTGAGGTCAGCTGCCGACTCCACCCACCATCTTGGGCCACCGATGCTGCCTCTCTCTTGCCAGCTTGGCTGGCAAGCACTCTGATGTTCTGTTACTTCACAGCTCCACGCCTTTGCATGTGCTGGTCTCTCCTTGAAAGCCCCTCCATCTCCGCCAACCAGAGGGCCCCCCAGAAGTTGCCCATCTTCACCAGGCCACAAGTACAGAGCCCCCAGGTCCCCTCCCTGCCAGCAGGGAGTGTTGGCAGGTGATTTTTTTTACCTGAGTGCAGGCACTCAGATGCCAGTTCCATGGCTCACCACTCAAAACGCACCCTAACCCTCCTCCCTTCTTCCTGTCGGTTCACTGCATTAGTTCAATTACCTGCACACTGGGGTAGCCACATGCTCCTGTCAATGCTGGCCACTGGCAGCCAGCCCAAGGAGGCAGAATCCTCACCAGAACCCCCACATCTAGCTGGCAGATGGGAAGAGAGTAGAGAGAAGCCACACCCCTCTCAACCGCCGCAGCCTGGGGTGACATATGTCACCTCTGCTCGTGGTATTCCATTGGCAAGAACCAGTGGTGTGCCCCTAACAGCCCTGCCTCACGCAGGAATGCTGCAGCCCTGAGCCTGGAACCAAGAGGAGGCTTTAAGAAATGCTCTGCCTTGGGCCTCAGTGAGGCACTTGGATTTTATTGTAGAAGTGATGAGGAGCTACCGGAGAGGCTGAAAACAGAGAAGTGAAATGACCCAAGTTGTGTTTCAAAGGTTCGCTCTGGCTGTGGGGGAGGAAGCACTAGGGGTAGGGCGGGAGCAAAGAAGCCCCCGGCCACCTGACCGGTTCAGTGCTGCAGGTGGAGTTGGAGCTCCGCCAGCATGACGCCAGAGAGCCACCGTGGGGCTGCTGCCTCCTGATGGCACCGCCGATGTCAGGCTGACCCGATGCCTGCACGCCTGCCGTGGTCGGCCTGTGCACCCCACTTCTGGCCCCTGGGAAACAGTTCAGCATGCTAGGCAGAGGGCAGGGCTCAGAGCAAGTCAGGCCTGGGGTCGCCCCCTGGCTCTGCCCTCAGAAGTTATAGAACCTCTGTTGCCTCACACAGCTTCCGCTTCCTACAAAATGGTGAAAATAATATCAAAATGGTAAAAATAATGCGAGCATTAAACGAGACACCGCGCATGAAGTGTGGGGTTGTGGCGCAGGGACTCTCTCTGCACTGGAGAATCCAGGGGAAACCCCCTCGGTGTAGTTCTAGCAGCCTTGGGGAGGGGATCCCTGATCCCTCATGTCTGGCTTTTCTTTTCCTCGAAGTCTGGAATCCTGTCTCCTGGGCTTAATTAAGGCTTTGCTTCCTACCACCAGGCAGAATCCCTAGAGAGAGGCAGCACATTTCAAAGTCCTGTCGATTCCCTCTGGGGAAGGAGCTTCAGTGACCCTTCCCAAGGAGCCTGGTTGAATGACGGTCTCAAGGTGCAGTCCATGGGGAGAGGAGTGCCAACAAGAAGAAAAATTACTCTCAGAGTAGGGCCAAAGATCCTCGTGCACTCTTGGGCAATGTTGCCTGCTCCCCCCTCCAGAATCTCTCACGTTCTCCACATGCCTTAAGTCCATTTGGAAAGGACACGTTGGCCAAATTCTGCTCCCCACCCTGCCCCCTTCTGAGCTCAGAGTTGGCAGCATGCACAGGCCAGGACCTTGCCGAGTGAGGAGCTGGGAGTGAAGGCTTGGCATTGACATTTGAATCTCTGAGGGTCAAAACTTGGAGGTTTTTCTGATGCTTAATGTTCACAGTGATTCAGAAGTGGAAAGCTCCAAAGAGATTATACAAAACTCTGACCTAAACCTGCTCCTGGCCAAGCATAGTTTGACATATTGAATAGCGATGGGTTGAAGGGCCGGCTCTGGAGGAATAAGGAGGGATTCTGACAAGTCTGTGCAGAAGATGAAGCTGGAGGCTGCAGACTGGGGGGCCGAGTGTCTGGGGTTGTGCAGTGGCCACGATAAGGGGCTGCAGCTAGGGAACCAAAGGGGAGAGCTGGGGAGGGTCCACGAGAGCTTGAAGTAAACCTGCCAGAATGTTCCCTTAAGACACGTAAAACTAACAGTGGGGATCTAGTAGACAAGTGTGTAGCTTCAGGGTGGAGAGGAGTGAACTGGGGGGGCGTGGATAAGAGAGGAAGAGGGAGAAAGGGGGGTTAAAAACATGTGAAAGGCAGTGGGATATCAGAGCCCACTGGCCATCCTGAAAACCTCTCCCACTGTGCAGCACCTGGAAATACTGGGCCAAACGCAGCAAACACTCTCTCAGTGAGCCACGGAACCCACAGGCAGGCGAGGGCAGTCCTGGGGGCCCCAGATGAAGGAAGAACAGGAAGCAATAATGCTAAGGTGGTATTGAAGGTAGCACCTTCCCTTAGGGAATTAGCTTAACTCCTTAACATAAAGCTTTGAGTTTTAAAATCTACATAAGGACCTGTCCTGGCTGGTGTAGCTCAGTGGATTGAGGATGGGCCTGTGAACCAAAGAGTTGCCAGTTCAATTCCCAGTCAGGGCACAAGCCTGGTCTGTGGGCCAGGTCCCCAAGCAAGGGGCATGCAAGAGGCAACCACACATTGTTTCTCTCTCTCTCTCTTTCTCCCTCCCTTCCCCCCTCTATAAAAATAAATACATAAAATCTTTAAAATAAAATCTACATAAGGACCCAAGCAAGATGAGAAGTTGGAATTGAGATTCAAGCATAAAACCTAGGTCCTTGAAGGGCTAGATGTGGAGTGAAAAGATGGCCGCATCAGCTAAGAGAGAGACTGAAGGAAACACATCAGTCTTGGTCTCTCCCAAGAACTTGGCATTGTAGGTTCCTCCCCTCTGCTGGCTGGGGTTCCAATGCACACAGCTTATGTGGTTTGAAAAATTCTAGACCAAGAAATCTTAAAACAGGGCCATATTCTTAGCACCTTGGGGTACGAATTACCATCAAATCCTTGGGGCTGACACTCTTAACCCAGGCCTCACAGGTGCTTTCCTTACCTGTGCACAGGTAAGCAAAGCATGGGTGAGCGTGTGCTCATCGTGTAAGGAAAGAGGAAAGGGGCTCCCACCATTGTCCTTCATTCTGACCAGCTGGGGCACGGTTGTGTGCCGGGACCTGTGTGTCGGGGCTCCATCCTGCTTATCCTAGGAGTTCTGTGCCAGCGAAGGACGGTGAGCGGTGTGGTGAGAAAGAAGGAGGGGAAGAAAGGACAAGGAAGAGGGAAGAATAGTAATAAATGGGCGGATAATGGCAAAAAGGCATAGTCCCATGAAAGGACTGTCAGAGGGGGAAAAATTAACTTTTGGGTTGACACTTTTCAGAGACCGGACCGTGTTCTTGATCCATCAAACATGATATCCCCCAGCCCATTCTCAGTAATACTAAGATTGAGTCTGAGTATGTGGGAGACTAGCTCAGGATCTCACGAACCAGCCTCCCTTGCAGCGAGGGCTGCAGTGAGACCCTGGGACTAATCTTTCACGAAGAGAACGTGAGCAAAGAGAGGGACCCATTTCCAGGACAGAGCCACGCCAGGCAGCAGGGCGCCTGGACGGAGGCCCAGCTTTGGTCCTGGGCCCCAGGGCTGCGGGTCAACAGAAACACGCCACAGAGCAGTGCGTGTGCTGAATGGTGCGGAGCTCTTCAAAACTCAGCCGTGAACCAGAAGCCCACGCAGGTGGCTGCCAGGTCTGGCAGAGATGATATAATTGAAATGTCATTGTCACCTATGTTATGCTGCAAGGCTCATGGCTTTTTTCAAAGTCAAATGGAACCTTGACTTTGGTTTCATGACGTACATTACTGATTGTATATTTTCTGACAACTCTCATGCTTCGGCCATGAATGTGTTTTTTTCTCTGAGCTGCTGAGAGGAGGGCAAATGTTCTTTCTGGGGGCTCCCCATGCTGCACCGGTGCCAGAACTGTTTGCTGTTCACCAGCCTGTCTCCCCCTGCTGGACTGTGGCCTCAGGCTGGGTCCCCGGGAGCCTCTCCAGAAGCTCATTTGCTTCCAAAGGAGAGATGCGTGTGAAGTACCTGGAGGGGGCAGTAAGCCTCAGCCCCGCTGATGTGCTGAGCAGGAGGTCCAGTGGGCTCCTCCTAGGGAGGCCTGGGAGTGTTTCATGCAAATCATGCCAACCCCTCACCCCTGTCCACAGTGGGTTGCCTGGGACACAGTATGGTGGGCCTGTAGCCCTCAGAAAATCAGAGAAGACCAGGGCTGAAGGGCCCTCAGAGACTCCTGAATCCAACCCCATCCAACTACAGATCGAGAAATGGAGACCTAGAGAAGGAGACCATTTAAGCATAAAGTTTAAGTCTCAGCTTCTCAGCAAGCACATTTTAAAGATAATCATACTAGCTCCCTACAGATTTACATTGGTGACCCTTATACTCATAGCATGTATTTTTGGGTTAACAAAGCAAACCACAAACAAACACTCCATCCACTCAGTAAATGCAGCCCCTCAAACACTGAGCCACCCCAGGCCTAGTGCAGGCAGACACCTACAGGGATGAGGATAGGACCCTGAGGGTGGGACGGTGACTGTGCGCAGCACACAGTAGGAGGCCCAGAGTAGGTGACAACCTGGCAGCTAGAAGCCAGTGACCCTGGTGCTGGTCACATAGAGAACTCTGTTTGCTGTGAGGCTGCGAGACCCTTGAGGGTCCTCTTTGTACTTCAGCATTTCGGGTGGAAAATTTCAGAGGGGGCTGGACCTGATAATGCATTGTGATTTGAATGAAGTGCCCGGGGAAGAAACTTTTCAAGGTCCTTGGGCTTGGCAACCAGGAACCTGCTCCCAGGCCAGCCCAGCCCAGGAGGGAGCAGAAAGCAGAGCCAGTGCTAGGGTAGGAAAGGGGTGAAGAGGGTCCCAGTCACCCTGGACAGGGGCTCTGAAAGTGGCTGCTGGCCAGGGCAAAAGCAGCTCACTGCACGTGGTCCGCCAGCAACGTGTGCAGGCCTGCTTGGGGCTGAGGGGGTGTTCACACAGGGACCTCTTCCGGAGTGAGAATTCCTTGGGATCAGGGTTGGTGAAGCCTTGGGCAGATAGCAAACCCTTGGGCTTGTTCTCACCCACATGCTCATTTCCTTCTCCATCCACACTTTCTTGGAATCTGACACAGTTGTGAGTGCAGCCTGAGAATGGGCTCATACAGCCCTCTCTTCTTTCCCCCGTGCCTGCCACCTCTCTCTTGGGGGCATTCCCTGCCCCCGCACTCACTGTCCCCCAGACTGCACTCCTGTCACCCTCTTCTTCAGCCTGGAGAATTGACAGCTTCTCATTAAACCGCAGCGCCTCCTCAGTGTGCTTCTGTCGTAGCCCAGGAGGCACAGCCACAGCACACGAGCGTGTGCACTCGCCTGGTCACAACAGGAAAGTCACAAGCCTATGCCAGGCTTCCTCTGGAAGGAGGGACACGTTGTCGCCAAAAGGAACATGAAACGGGGCCTGTGGGAACCAGCTGGCCCAGGAGAGGCTGACTGGAGTTTCTGGCTTTGGTTCTATTTCTGCCTGGCTTGCACTCAGCAGGGACATCTCCTCACTGAAGCCCTGGACGTGACTCAGAGGCTCGCCCCCGCTGTAGCCACCTCCGTCTTTCATCAACTCCAGGCCACCAGGACCCAGCTAGGCTCAGGCCTCCCAGCGGGCCTCCACCTCTCACCCACTGCCTCTCTTCCAGTCTCTGCAAGGAAAACTGCCTGCAGCTTTGATTTTGGCTCTTCTTCCTAAAACCTTCGTCTTACTCCTTCTTTCTTCCCCCGGAGAGCAGGGTCTGTGATCTGCGCTGCCAGGAGGACTCTGTTCTTCCTCACTCTGATATTCTCTTCCACCTCTTCTTTCCTTCCTATAATGGTGGAAAGTTGTCACGATGGGAAATTTTAACCCTCCCCACCATTCCCTTGACATTGTTTCCGTAAGCGCTGACTCGGATGAATATGCGGTTCATGGATAATCATCACATCTGTATAAGAATCCTAGAAACTAACTTCAAAAAATACAGACTCTGACCTTCAGGTATCCCAGCTCCGGGAGGTGTGCTGACCTTCAGCCGTGGAGCCAGGAAGAGGTGAAGCCGGGATGACTAAACCAGGAGGACGCACACCCGTCCACCACTTGCCTTACTGGAATGGACTGTGTTCATCTGCGTGTGGAGGACTTTTCAACCCCCTTCCCTGATCTCTCTGTTTTGTTCCTCTCTTCCTCCTTATTAAATAACCTCTGCCTCCTCTGAGATGGGGAGATGGCATTTGAGACATGAGCCCCCCATCTTCCAAGTGGCCAGCATCTGTCTGCAAAGGAGCCCTTTTCTTTTACATCAGCACCTGCCTCTCGAATATTGGCTTCTGTAGCAGGAGGCAGTGGACCTGTGTTCGGTTATACTCCTCCTCCTTCTCCCTCTTCTCTGCCTTCTTCACCTCCCGTCCCTCTGGAAAGCCCCCTTTCTTCAAGGGGGAGTGGAGGGAGAACACTCATGAGTCACCTGTAGCTGTCCAGCCCCAACCTGCCTTCTCGCCTCGGTATTGGAGCGGAGGAGACAGACAGTGTGCCCCATCCATACGCGACACCCGTGACATGGTGTCCTTTTTGAAGTTAGTCGAGCTTATTCCAAAGTTCATATAGAAAAAGAACCAAGCAAGAAGAGGCAGTGACTTAAAAAAGAATAGCAAGAGGGTCTAGAACTACTAGATATTTAAAATAGTACAAAGCTGTGCTGATTAAAAAACAGCATGAATAGACAGATCAATGGGACAGGAGAAAACCCCTCTGGAATGAAAACAAAGAGTGACAGCAATTTGATATGTGGTAATTAGCGTGTTTCAAATCACTGGTGATGAGAGGGTTCGTTTATTAAATGGTATGGAACCACTGGAAAACAAAGTTGAAGCCCTGTTTCACAGCTTCCATGAAAATAAATCTCAGGAGCATCAAAAATGAAATCATGCAAATATGATTAAAAGACTTTAAAAATTTCATTTGGAGGTAAGAAGGTCTTTTAAAATATGATACAAAACCTAGAAGCCATATAGGAAAGGTTAATAAGTTTGACTACATAAAAGTCAAGATTTCATCCTGCCTGGTGTGGCTCAGTGGTTGAGTGCCGGCCTGTGAACCAAAGGGTCCCCAGTTCAATTCCCAGTCAGGACACATGCCTGGGTTGCAGGCCAGTTCCTCAGTAGGGGGTGCAAGAGAGGCAGCCACACATTGATGTGTCTCCCCTCTCTCTCCCTCCCGCCCCTTCTCTAAAAACAAATAAATAAAATCTTAAAAAAATCAAGATTCCCTCCATGGAAAAAATACCCTAAGCAAACAACATACTGGCATCTCTTAACGGGGCAAAGGAGTTGTTTTCTTTCTTTCTTTTCTTTTAATTTTATTTTAATCGCTGTTCAAGTACAGTTTTCTGCCCTTTACTCCCATCCCAGCCCACCCACCCATCCCTCCCCAGGAGTTGTTTTCTTAATATGAAAACATTCCTCCAAATCCATAAAAAACAGGAACAATCTGGAGGCAAAACTAACAAGTAAAGAAAATGAACAGACAATTCCCGAGGCAGGGAGAACAAGTGAGTCTTAGACGCAGGAAAAAGCGCTCAACCTCAGTTATTAAAGAAATGCAAATTAGGCTACAAGGAGATAGAATTTTTTCACCTATTAAGTCAGCAAAGATTAAAAAAATGTTTGCTAACAACTTTCGTATATTGCTGGTGAGAGTGTAAATTGGTCCCATCTGTGAAGAAAGCAATTTGGCCCTATCAGGATTAAAAAACATAATGCCCTCTGATCCGAGAATTTTACTCCTAGATATTCGTCCCACAGATTAAGCAGAGAAGTGCATACTTGCGGGCCTATTGTATTGAAGCAACTCTTGGAAAACCAAAGATTGGGAAATGACCTAAATGGCTAATTGATTAACTAAATGAATTGTTCAGAAAGTGGAATGCCAACAATTGCTTAAAAAAAATGGCGTACTCTCTTTGTGCTGATATGGTAAGATCTTCAAGGAAGTAAAGTGGAAAAATCCAGGAGCAAAAGAGTGTGAGTGGTGTGTTGTCTCTTTGGGGAAAGCAGAGGTAACTTGCCCACGTGTATATTTATATTTATGGACGGACACTTCCCTGGAAAGGTCTGTGAGAAGGTGGGGCCTCGGTTGCCTGTGGCGTGGGACTGAGTGTGTGAAGTGAGGGGGCACCTTTTACAGCACACCTTTTTGTAAATTTGGGTTTTGTTCTGATTCTAACAAATACAGTCATTTTAAAAAGACAAAACTTCTTCCCACAGTCTCTGATTAGATTCTGCGTGTATGTGTGTGTGTGTGTGTGTGTGTCTGTGTGTGTGTGTCTGTGTTGGGGGAATGAAAACAGGGACCTAATCGTCAGTGTGAACCTGCCCAGCGGCGAAGGCCTCGTTCCCAGCAGAAAGCGGGGCAGGTCCCATGGGGCTTGTGGTTGGCCCAAGGCATCTCGCACATTTCCTCTGTGACCTGGAACGTCAGTCCTGCTCTATCCAGCATAACCCACGGTGAGTCTGCAGCCACCCAGCCCAGGCTGGGGTGAGGGAGGCCCCAGAGTGAGAGCACCACACGGACAGGCAGCACGTCCCTGCCTGGAGCAGCAGCCCAGGGAACTAACTGCAGGGAGCTTGGAGGGTCCCCAGGCCTGTCTGGGCATCAGCATCTTCTGGGGAAACATTTAAAAACACAGATTTCCCCCCACCCCCAAAATGTTTTTCTTAATTAAAAATAATAATACAAACACAGATTCCCTACCTGAACAGTGTGGGTCAGTTGGTTGGGCATCATCCTGCAAAGTAAGAGGTCTCTGGTTTCATTCCCGGTCAGGGCACACACCTTGGTTTTGGGTTTGGTTCCTGGTCAGGGCGCTTGTGAGAGGCAACCTTTCACTGTCTCTCTCTCTCACCGATGTCTCTCTCCCTCTCTCTCTCCCCTCTTTCTCCCTCCTTTCCCCTCTCTCTAAAATAAATAAACAAACATCTTTTAAAAAACAAAAATATAGATTCTCAAGCCCTGCCTCATCTTCTAAAGTAGGCCTTCCAGAGGGTGGAGCCAGGGATCAGTATTTTTAAATCCTTTCTACTTGGTTCTGACGCCACCCATCCAAGAGGTGCAGTGTGGGACTCCTGATCTAGGCCCTGCCGCTTGTGAGATAGCTGGGGAAACCGAGCCCCATAGAGAACAACTGATTCATCAAGGTCCCCCAGAGAGCTAGAGAGGAGCTGGGAGAGTGTCACCCACGGTGGAGCCTGGAGCCTGTGCTGCGTGAAAGCTAAAGACACCACAGCAGTGCCCAGGAACTGAAACAAAACAAAACAAAACAAGAAAACATGGCGTGGTTCTTGCTGCAGCAAAATGCTCCTCCTGCCTTGTTTTTCCCCTGCCGCCTGGTGGGATCGTATTTCCAGTCCCATCATGAAGAGAAATCATGTCACTTAGGTGAGAGCCTGGCCATATTATGAACGCCAGGTGTGGACAGGCTGACCAGCCTGGCCTTGGGTACTGCGGGCAAGTGTGAAACTGGCAGAGGCCTGAGAAATCCGGACTGTCACTCAATGCCAGGCACTAATTGCTTTAATTAAGGTGCAGGACTGTAGGTCACAGGAGCACGCGATCACGAGTGAGGTGTGTAAACAGGATCTTAAATGAATTTGCCTTTAGGTCTTCTCTGCTTTGACATCAGCTGTCAGGTCTTTAGCTTGTGACCAGTGCATCCCTGGACAAGAGCTTTGTCCTAGAGGGGGCTCCTCAGCGGAGTGGGGGCCTTGGGAAGGCTGTTTGGAGAAGATGTGACTTGCATATGGTCATGAAAAAAATCAATGGGGTAGTGGAGAAGAAAGAAAGGAGGAATTATTTTAGTTTGGAGTGACTGGGTTCATTCCCACTCAGAACTCTGGCTCTTCCCCCACGATACCCTGAGTATTTGTGCTCCCATGCTGTGGATGAGGAAACCGAGGCCAGGAGTCAGCTCTGGGTCAGGGCTGAGGTCATAGAGCTAAGTAAGCAGCAAAGACCAGAAAGAAGGCCTAGATTAGTCCAGCACTTCCCACAGGTGGCAAGTGCTTACCATTCAAGGCCTCACTTTGATACTTCCCGAAACCCAGTAGCATAAGGGTGTTTATCGCCATTTTACGGAAGAGAAAACTGAGGACCAGAGGGCTTAACTGGCTTGCTGGTAAGTGGTCTGTCTCACACTGGGACTCATGCTCTTTCTCCCCAGGTCTTCAGAGCCTCAGGCTGCAAGGAACCCATAAATCCATAGTGAATCAAACAATGATGGCATAAATACATTTTTTGTTTGTGTACTGCTTTTCAATTGTTCATCAACTGCTGCTATGTTGGATAAAATAAACATTAAAATACAGTCAATTTTAAAGGGTAATTCATAGCTGGTTTTTAAAATATTGTGTCCCTCCCCCCAACCTGGTCCTAGTCATTGGCTCCCAGCAACCCCTCAAACCTTGGAGGTCTGAGACATGGGCCGATGTTGTAAAAGGGCTTTCGTAATGAAATAAGTTAGGGGAGCTTGCTCTGCCCTCCCTGGTGGGAGCATGTCTGGGGAGAAAGCAGGAGCTCTTCAAAGGGAGTGATCTGGACAAAGGGTGGCTCAGGCTGAGGGGGCAGGAGGATGCTTCTCCAACAGGGCATGGAGGCAGAGGGGCCGGAAAGGTGTAGTCACTCTCCTGTGATGATGCTGTGTGGCAAACAACCCCAGACCTCAGTGTCTTCCCACAGTGAGCTCATGAGTCTGCAGCTGGCCACGGTGGGATTCAGCTCTGCTCCACGTGTCTCTCATCCTGGGACCGGGTTGAAGAAGGAGCAGTGGCTACATGAGGCATGCTCTTCTCAGGGTGCAAGGCTGGCGCCCTAGAGGCCAAGCCATCCACACAAGCACATTTAAGCCTCTGCCTGGATGGGCTATAAGTAATGTCCACCTCTGTTCCACTGGCAAAGCCAAGGTCAGTAAGGCAGGGCAATATTTTCGGCTGCACACCAAGGAGAGGAGAGTTCATAGTTGGTGAACAGTAACAAATGTACCACAGAGGGTGAGTCTGCCTATGGCCACCTGAGCAGAAGGCCTGGAGGACCATTTTAGGGGCACAGGTCCCAAGAAGCCAAAATTTAAAATCCACAGTAGTCTTAGGCCTGGACACACACGGCTGTTACCTAACAAGCATCAGGGAGGGAGGCCCTTCAGAGCCATTTGCTAAGCTCGATCCTGCACCCGTTCTGCCCAGGGCACATGCCCTTTGAGCTGTGGTGGCTTCAGGCTTAGAGCTTCAGGGCCATCGAGCCAGCCCCAATGCAAGGCTCTCTCCTGCCTCCCCAACCGCCCCCCGCCCATCAGGGGGTTGCTCCCCCACTAGCTTGTAAAACATTTATTTCTCCTAATTCAAATATTTTCATCCTTTAGAAGACTTGTTAATACTAAATTTTAAGAAGCATTTCAAAAAAATCATTCTCTGTCTGGCTCGAACAGTAGCTTGTAAATAATTGATTTCTGCTGGCAGGAGATGAGTAAGGATTCTCTTTCTTTTGGAACAGAAAAGATGCAGCCTTGGCTGGGATCTCAGAAGGACAGGCAAGTGGAGGGGGCGGGGGCATGTGGGAAGAGGATCTTCATCCACCCAGAAGGGAGGAAGAAACAGGACCCCTTTTTGTCTACTCCTAAATGGGGTTCCAATGCCTGGCTTTCCTCACTGTGGTTTAGGCAATGGGCCTGGCAGAGTTCCTGCTCTGCCTCCTGCCAGCTGTGTCCCCCGGGGCCAGCTGCTTGGCCTCTCTGAGTTGCGGTCTGTGTGCCTATAAATCGAGCAGTGCTGTTGAGAGGCGAAGAATAAATGAGATGATGCCTGAAGAACCACCATCCATCAGCATCTACCACGTCCTAACTGACAGACCTAGGCAGGCCTAGGAGGAATGGAAAATCCCAGGTGGGAAACTGTACTGTGGGAAACTGCCTGCCCGGGAAACTACCTGCCTACCCTCCCCAGGACAACCAGATGCTCGGCTAAGGTTGGGGTCTGGGGTTGGCCTATCCGGCATAACAGGATGCAGCTTTAACCCGAGGCTGATGAGATGCATCGAGAACAATGGTCAGCAGAAATGGCACTCAGCAACCAGCTCTAGCCAATCAGACTCTGACACCCCAACCAGTTACCCTTCGTGGGGTTTTGCGCTTAAAAACCCTGCCCTAAGAACAACTGAGCGAGTCTTAACCTCCCTTAGTTAGCTCCCCAACCTCCCTAGGTTGGCTCCACTTTTCCCTCTTATTCCCCCAAAATAAACCCTGCTCCTTGGTTTGCTGCGTCTGGCTGGTTTCTTGACCAACTGCAACCTAACACTAATAATTGTTCATCTTTCTCCTTTCTCTGCTTTCAAATTCCATCGGAATGGGGCCCCCTGAACTTGCCACCACCACATTCAGACCCTGAACTCAGCTTTGGAGTGGGTCTAGAGCAAGAAGAACTTCCAACTTGGATTTCCCTGGAGGCCCTCTCTGCTGCCTAGAGCCCCCTGCAGGGCAATCCAGCAGAGCCCTTGAGCCTGGCTTGTCCCCCAGAGGTACGAGTGATCTTGACCCGGGCGTCTCAGCCATGTCAGAGCCACCGATGATGCAGTGCTCGTTGGGAGCTGCCAATGCAATTTGCCTCCCCTGTGCCAGGCTCAGCCCCAGGAGATCTATTAGCATCTCACATTTGGGCAAGGCTTGGTAAATCAGCCTCCTTATGTGGGGTATTCTGTATGGCATTATTTACTGGAGATTCCGAGAAAGTGACATGGAGATGTGGAAAGCGGCTGCTCAGAGACCCAAGGAGCAGGGCTGGGGAGTGCACCAACTGGGAGCTTACAGAAGCCCAGTGGAGTAACCTGGGCATCTGCCTCCCTTTCCCAGCCATTGTCTGGTGTCCACATGGAAGGGAAGTGGTGACAGGGGCCATAGCAGCCCCTGACCAGCGAGGGGCATGGAGGCTGGTCACCCTATCCTGACCCAGTTTTGCCTCCTGCTGAGGGTGTGAGTCCTTAGGCACCCAGAAACCCAGAATCAGGGTGGCTGAGCCCCTGAGCAGAAGGACGTGGGGAAGGCTGGAGTTTCTCAGGACAGCGACCCAGATGGTAGATAGATCATTGATTCCTAAACATTACGTGCCAAAGCTCTGAGTTTTGTTATATGACTTAGGACAGGTGCAAGGGTTGCTGTTTGTTCTGATGAACTTTATGGAGAGGGAGGGTTACGGTTGGCGTTATCACAGTGCCAGGAGCGGTCCTGAAGTAGCCTGTCGGAGGGGCAAGCACAGGCAGTCGTGAATGGGAAAAATAGTCTGAGAGTCATTGATGCGGTCCAACCTCCGCTACGGAGTCTCTTCAAACTCAGAAGATGAAGAAGCTTGGACAAAACCAAAGAGCCAATTACAGTGAAGCCTGAACCAGGGTCCAAATCGCAATTCAATTCCTTTCCTGCTTCCACACCCTCTCCGCAGCCACTTAGCCACTGAGGGTCTCATTCTTCCCACCTTCGAAGTGGGGCTAATCACACACCCCTCCCCACCCTCAAGGTCTTCCTGGGAGCTTGTCATAGAAGCAGAGGAAAGGGGTGAGATGGAGCAGCATCACTGCTGGGCCTTTGTCTCCGGGCCCTGAAGTGCAACCGTCCCCCACTACACCCACCGCAGAAGGGCTGGGGAAAGCTCAGCCCTGACTGAGCCTCAACTCAGCCTGCTATTTGTCAGCTTAACTGGCTTCTGAACCCGAGAGCCACAGAACCCTGATAATAAACGCTTCATTCAAACTCATTCTTCCTGGATCCCCGGTCTGGGTTTTATTCAGATCACCTGTCAGGAAACATACCACGGCCATGGCCAGAGCCAGGCTGAGAAACAGGTGAAGTTGTGAGTCTCCTTCACTACCACCCCTCCCTTTCCTCGCAAGGAGGGTCCAGCCAGAGCTCTCTGCCAGCCCGTGCCCTTGGCCCATCTCTGAGGGGTCTGCGTCTTAAAAAAAGAAACCGGGAAATGCCTGTCCCCAAAGGTGCGAGAGGCCTCTGTTTGGATATCAGGTTCTTGGTTCCTACAGGGAGGAGGGGGTTCAGGTGTCCCTGTGTGTCACCCCAGCTGAGCAACCCCTTACTGACCAAAGCAGGAGGCCTCCCTGATTGCCACCGGGCACCCTGGCTTTCACTTGCTTTGTATCCCTGTGATAACTTCACAGAAAAGCCTCTTCCTTCTCATCCTTCTGTCCTGGGCAAAGAGGCAAAAGACTTGAATTCCAATCCTAACTCTGACCCTGACTATGTGATTTGGAACAAAGCATTCTTATTCTCTGGACTTTAGTTTCCTCATCTTGAAAATGGGGAGATTTGACCTGAGGGTGTTAAAACCCTTGCAGCCCTCATGGCCAATAACAGTGCAGTTCTGTGAGGGTCTCTGTGTGCCCAGCAAAGGCCTGGGGGCGGGCATTTGTGCTGTCAACCGATTGGAAAGACAAGGCACGAGAAATTCCCAAAACTAAACAGCAATATGAGCTGACCTTACAAAGTCCATCTGTCACCAGAAGGTTCACACTAAGACCAGTGGGGCTGGGAATGACCTTGAAGAGGTTTAAGAAAAAGAGGTGGCAAGGAAGTATTCTGGCAAGAGATGGAGGCAGAGCTGAGCTCAGGATGGGTGAGGTTTGAATCAATGGAGAAAAGCCAGGCAGAGAGACAGCATGGGCAGAGGTGGGCATGGGGGTTGGTAAATGAATGGACAATGAAGGTCAAGTTTAAGGTTCAGGCAGGATGACTGTGGGAATGGCACTTTTTCTTTTTCAGAATCCACCCTGGGAGCCCCAGCCTGCAAGGTGGTAATGAAAACTTGAACTTAACCCCAACCCATTTGATCTTTTCAACTGCCTTTCTAGATCAACCTTCCCTACCCAACCCCAACCTAAAGGGAGAATCCATGTACCCCCCTACCATGCACATGTGATTTGTACCCCTCAAGGGCACAGGAGCTTGGATGAGGGGTGGGCAAGTGACTGTCCCATTCATAGACAGCTTCAAAGACATCTGAAATGCTCTCTCTTGAGAATGTCACTAATACACACAGAAATGGTAGTCAGGAATGGGGACTGAAACCACAAAGCTGTGACATGGAGGAGGTGGGGGCAGCTAAGCTGGCCCTTGTACAAAGTGAGTAGGCTGCAGAGCCCTAGAAGAAGGGCTGCTCCAGCCCCTGAGGCCCCGGCACTGCCCTGAGGCCAACCCACAACACACCAGACTGTGAGGTGGGTCCCAGGTCCCTGTAACAAGCGTGCCTTAGTAGAATACAGCTCAGCCAGGGCAACTAGCCTGAGAAGTTGTGGCCACAGCAGGCCAAAGCTCCCCTGGTCCCTTGTGTCTTGAATTCACATCAGAAATGATCTCCACAGAGGCCCCAGTCCCTCCCACCCCAAATCCCTTGTTCCTCTGGACCTTTGCCAATGTTGTTCTTATACATTTAGAGCCCAGCTCAAGACCCACTCCCTCCAAGAAACCTCTACATGGACCTCACTCACCTGACCACACTGTCACACAGGTCAGCCCTGCCTTGGACCAGAGTCAGGGTGAGGAGGGCCACGAGGGGCAGCCCTTGATAATTTATGAAGACTGCCTTTGCCTTGTTTGAGTTTCACAGCTACCTAGAGGGACCCAGAGGGGCCAAATTTCCTGTTGGAGAGGGGCAAGACTGGGCCTCGAGCCCAGCTCCCCCAGGTTCCAATGAGACCTTATCCCCTTCATCCCCAGCAGAGGGTAACCCAGTGCCGATCATACCACTTGTCCTGCCAACAATCAGCCTGTCTTTGTTGTTAATTCACTAATTCAGCTAAGATTTACTGAGCACCTTCTTTATGCCAGGCGCTTTTCTAGATATAGGAGATGCTGCAGTGAATAAAACAGACAAAAACCCCTACTGCCATGAAGCCTGGGTTCTAGTGGAAGGCTGTATCCAGTAAGCAGTACATAAGTAAAAGATACAGCATGTTGGATGGTGATAAGTAACATGGAGAAAATAAAGCAGGAAAGGAGGGTAGAAACTGCTGGTGGTGAGGGAACGTTTTAAAATGGCGTGGTCAGGGAAGGCTCACTGAGAAGGTGCTATGTGAACAAAAACCTAAGGGAGGTGAGGGAACTGGCCATCCAGATATGTGGGGGAGGAGCCCCCATGTGATGGAAACAGCATGTGCAAAGGCCCTGGGGCAGGTGATTGCCAATTCTGTGTGGTTTGTGGCAGCAACCCCTGCTGCTCTTCCTTATAGAGCTTGGCCTCCTCAGACCACTTTGCCCTCTGTCTCTCCCAGGTGCTTGCCACAGAAGAAAGGCAGCAGCCCGTCGCAGAGATAACAGAACCCTCCCGATTTCCCAAACACAGAGGCCCACACAGGCCTTTGCCTGTCTGGTGACTAGGACAGAGCCTTAAGAGTCTTTCCCCATGGCAGCCTCTGCTTCAAAACTCAGGCCAGGACACTGGCCACTAGCTCCATCCCCCTCTGAGGGACATGGACCCAGTAGCTGGGGAGCCATTGACTGAAGACTCCCTGAAACTTCTATTCCCCACCCACCCTGGCTGAGATAGGCTCAAAGAACTGATATAAAATATACAGGGAAGCACAGAAAAATGCTGATGGGACAAGATCAAGAAGCAACTCCATAACACACAGGTGACCCAGAGAGACCTGGGAATGGCAGGGCCATCAGGCTAACAGGGCATCAGTGGGCACCAGCTGCCCCCGCTCCAGGGCACCTGAGTTTCCTCAGACAGGTGCAAACCCCTCACCTTCCCCCACATTGTATTCCCTCCTCTGAGTCACATTCTCTCTGTCATCCACTCCCACTCAGAGTGACTCACTCATGTCAATGGACCCAAAGTCTTTCCCTTGCCTCCTGAAGCTCCCAAGACAGACTCCTGGTCCAGATGGGGTTAGCAAGGGCAAGGAATGGTGAACTCCCGGGTTTGCTCCAGTGTGGATGCTGCTGGGGAGGGGGTGGGGGAGGGTTGACCCTGGAAGAAAAGGTGCTTGATTTCTGCTAAATGCAACGTAACACCTGAAAAGCAGGGGAGAAACTGGGGCTGGAGTCGAGAGATGAGAGATCTGTATCTATGTGGCTGGTGCAGTCCCAGATCCCATGGTCCCACGGCCTGTCCTCCATGGAGGGCCTCAAGCTCCCCTCTAGGTACTCCCGACCCCCACAATGTCTTCGCCTGTCCCCCACTATGCCCGATGTGACAGAAGTTTTAGGGATGTGTGAGGGACGCAGGATCCGCTGGGACAGCAATTGAGAATAACAAAATTGATGGGCTAAAGAGAAACAAATCCATCTCTCTTCCCCAACCCAGAATTTACCACATATTAAAGCCCCGTTCTCCTCTCTCCTGGCAGGGAAGCAATTACATAACCTGACAGCCAGTCCTTGGGGCCTGGGCTGAGTTGGAGCTAATTACTAATAAACATTGAATTAATACTCCGGACCAAAGTAAAACTAATTTGGATCAAACTATAATGACCCAAATGAATTCCATCTCTGTTGTCTCTTCCACACATATTAGCACACTCACACCAATTAATGTCAGAGCCCTAAAGTCTCCCCAAATTTGGGAGTCCCAGGACAAAAACCCAGCCCATAGAGAACCGGCATCAGGACCAACAAGCTCTTCGTTCGTGTTGAAGCAACTGCAGCCTCCAGCGTGCAAGGCCCTGGTCATCTGCCGGCCCCACAGTCCGATGTCTCACCAAACGCATCTCATACTCTCTTCACCTGCCCCCTGGAGCCCACTGAGCCCTCCTGCTCCCCGAGCACATTTGACTTGCCAATTATTGCTTCTGTCTTTACAACGCATGATTACTCCCATCTCTGCTCATTCTAACTCAATGCCTCTTCTAAAAGCTTCTCTGGAGAAAGCTTCTAGGGTAATCTCTCTCACATGCCGAATTGGGGGGTATGTCTTATCCCCACCTTCCCAGGTGCTCCAGACTTCTCTCCGTATCACACAGTCCCTTCCTGAGGCCCGGGGAGTGAAGTCTTTGTCTGGAGGAGCAAAAGTCTATTTTTTTCTTCCTTCTTTTTGTTTCTCCTCTAAGGTGGTAAGGCTTGGAGGCTGGTCACACTCCCTGTCCTTTCTTGTGCGAGTTCATGAAAATTAAAGAAGGACCTGACTAGGGAGGCTGGCTCTGGTTAAGGTCTCAGGGGAGAGGTGGGTGAAGGGTTCCTTGAGGGTCCGTGCATGTCATCTAGTCCAGCTCCATTGGCAGGAAACCAAATAAAACTGAAAGCAACTGTCTCACATGAGAAGGAAGAATGAGCCCATGGATGGAGAATTCCCAAGTGTTCGCTCTCAGGGAATTAAGACCAGGAAGCTGGGTGAATGGATGGGGTGCATGTATGCCCAAGGTAAGGGCCCAGCCAACACCTTCTGATTCAAAGGCTGTGAGGACGAACCCAGAGGAACTCCTGCTCCACCATCCAGGCAACTCCTCTTGTTTTAAAGGGGAAACAGACTAATAGACACGTGACCCGCCCCTCTTACAGCAAGTTAGTCAGGGACCCCTGTATTGGCGTTTTTTCCATTGCAACGACAGAGCTAAAGCAGTTCCTTTCCCCTGTGTGCGATGGAACTTCACAAAGATGCAGTCTGGGTGAAGGTGCCGGCCAGCTCCCCACCTCCTCCCTCTCCTGAGACCCAGTGGGGAAGATAGGCAGGCTCTCCCCAGCTACGAGGGAGCCCAAAGTTGGAGCCCTCCCCTTCTGAGGTAAGGAAGGGCACCTGCAGTGAGAGTGGAGAAGGGGAAGGGCATGGTCTGGACAGGCTCAGTCCTGAGGCTGCTGAGGGCAGAGGGGAGACGAGGAGGGTCAGCACTCCATCAGCAGTGAGCCTCTGCTCACGGGGTCAGCTGACTGGGACTGTAACAGGCAGGGGCTTAAGAGACCTGGGCCATATGGTCTGGGATAGGCACCTGGACAAAAATGACTCCCCCAATCCTTTTAAAAGACAGAACTAAAAAGCCAATCACATGCTTACTTTTCAAACAGACCATTAACATCTAAATTTTTTAAATATATTTTTATTGATTATGCTATTACAGTTGTTCCATTTCCCCCTTCACTTCCCCCTACCCTGCACACCCCCTCCCACCCACATTCCCCCACTTTAGTTCATGTCCATGTGTCATACTTATAAGTTCTTTGGCTTCTATATTTCCCATACTATTCTTACCCTCTCCCTGTCTATTTTCTACCTACCTTCTATGCTACTTATTCTCTGTACTATTCCCTCTCTCCTCCTCCCACCTCCCCTGTTGCTA
This sequence comes from Phyllostomus discolor, assembly GCF_004126475.2. Classification (NCBI taxonomy): domain Eukaryota; kingdom Metazoa; phylum Chordata; class Mammalia; order Chiroptera; family Phyllostomidae; genus Phyllostomus; species Phyllostomus discolor. The sequence continues at coordinate 91,630,154 of NC_040910.2, forward strand.
AGCCTCCATGTGATTCTCCATTCCTGTGATTCTGTTTCCTCTTCTAGTTGTTTGCTTAGTTTGTTCTTATTTTTGTTTTAGGTATGGTTGTTAATAATTGTGAGTTGCTGTCATTTACTGTACATATTTTTTATCTTCTTTTTCTTAGATAAGTCCCTTTAACATTTCGTATAATAAGGGCTTGGTGATGATGAACTCCTTTAACTTGACCTTATCTGAGAAGCACTTTGTCTGCCCTTCCATTCTAAATGAAAGCTTTGCTGGATAGAGCAATCTTGGATGTAGGTCCTTGCCGTTCATGACTTGGAATACTTCTTTCCAGCCCCTTCTTGCCTGTAAGGTCTCTTTTGAGAAATCAGCTGATATCTTATGGGCACACCTTTGTAGGTTACTGTCTCCTTTTCTCTTGCTGCTTCTAGGATTCTCTCCTTCATTTTAATCTTGGGTAATGTAATTATGATGTGCCTTGGTGTGTTCCTTCTTGGGTCCAACTTCTTTGGGACTCTCTGAGCTTCCTGGACTTCCTGGAAGTCTATTTCCATTGCCAGAATGGGGAAGTTCTCCTTTATTATTTGTTCAAATAACTTTTCCACTTGTTCCTCTTCCTCTTCTCCTTCTAGTAACCCTATAATTCAGATGTTGGGAATGTTTAAAGATGTCCTGGAGGTTCCTAAGCCTCTACTCATTTTTTTGAATTCTCATTTCTTCATTTTTTTTGAATTCTTGTTTCTTCATTTTTTCTGATTGGATGTTTCTTTCTTCCTTCTGGTCCACACTGTTGATTCGAGTCCCAGTTTCCTTCCCATCATTTTTGGTTCCCTGTACATTTTCCTTTATTTCACTTAGCATAGCCTTCATTTTTTCATCTAATTTGTGACCAAATTCAATGAATCCTGTGAGTATCCTGATCACCAGTGCTTTGAACTGTGCATCTGATAGGTTGGCTACCTCTTTGTCACTTAGTTGTTTTTTTTCTGGAGCTTTGATCTGTTCTTTCATTTGGGCCATTTTTTTTTTTTGTCTTGACAGCACCTGTTAGGTAGTGAGGGGCAGAGCCCTTAGGTGTTCACCAGGGCAGGGCAACCCACATGCTGGATTGTGACACTGTATGTGGGGAAGGGGTTGAGAGGGAACAATGGTGCTTGCTCCGCTCTCTGCCAGATTTCAGTCACTTCCCCCACTTGCCACAAGCAAAGTGGGCCCTTCAGGTGCTAATTCCCATGGCGGGGTGGGGGGTGGCTTGTGTACATTCTAGGACCCCTGTGAGTCTCTCCAGCAAACTCTCCTGTGAGGCTGGTAGTCTCTCCCAGCACCGCAACCCCCACAAGTATTTTCAATCAGTGCCTCGAGGCTCTATTTCCCTGCGCTGGGACCCTGGGTTGCATGGTCTATCTCACTCCCCAGTTTCATCTGGTTTATCTGTGTGAGAATGTGGGACCACCCGGTCCACCAGCCACCTTATGTGCTGCACCTCTCCACCATCCACCGTCTTGCTGGGTCCGCCAGCCGCTGCTTTTGTTGAGAGTCCTCTCCACATGGCTGCCTGACTCTGCCCCTCCTACCGTTCTGAATGAATGTGCCTTCTTTAACTCCTTGGTTGTCGGACTTCCATAGGGTTCCATTTTCTGTCAGTTCTGGTTGTTTTTTTGTTTTTTAAATTGTTGTCCTTCATTTGGTTGTGCGAGGGGGCACAGCATATCTACCTATGCCTCCATCTTGGCTGGAAGTCCCATAAGCTCCTAAATTTAAACAACTGCACTGCTGCAGTAGACAGACTGGTTTTATATCCAGGACTTTGAGACTTTAAATACTCTAGGGGAATGGTATGGTGACTAAAGTAAAAAAAAATCATTATAAAGTGGTTTTTTCTTTAAAGAGCATACACCCTAAAATGTGGCTTGCCTCAGGCACCCCTTTCTCAAGATAGCCAGAACCTTTCCCTGGAGCCCCAGTGGGTTTTCTGAGATCCATCATTATATGAATTGCTGGGATTATTCCTATGTGTTCCCGCATGGGTGTTTTGTCTCCAAATTGATTAAAAGACACTTTACGACAGGAACTGGGTCTCCTATGTCCTCGGTGGTCCTCATAGTACACGGCTAGCGCTGAGCCTGGAATAGAAGCTCAGCAGCTGATTAATTCGGAGATTGCTGTTCAGCACCATGGACAAGTCTCTCTTCCTATTCCTCCTCCTCCCAGGCTGTTTCCTCCTTCCCATGTCTCCTTTCTAATGTCCTTCAAGGAGAAGCCCCTGGCTGGCTCACTGAGGACTCAGATGCACTCAAATATTTCTCCCAGGGGTACTGTGCTGGGAGCCAGAAGCCACACCATGCCAGGTGGTAGAAGAGATGAAGGACCCTGGGAAGGAGGGGATCTCACAGCCTTTCTTGCTGTGCTTACACCATCTCATTCATGTGCCCCAGCCAGAACCATAGTCCCCGACTACCCTGAGAGCTGCACATACCCTTCCCAGTAATGCTGAACTTGGTCTGTGGTTAGGAGTGTTAGGCTAGCAGAGCATCGGGCCACCTGGGGCAATGCTGAGATGGAAACTGTGCTGGATGGGGCTGGGGAGACCCCTGACATGGCAGGAGGCAGATGGGAGAGACACATCTGGACTGTAAATGAGGGAAGGTTTCAAAGGCTGAGAGGGTTGGGGGTAAGACCTTCAGTGAAGTCAAGGAGAGTCTGCAAAGGCCTTGGTCCGGAGGTAGGGCAAGGGGCCAGCAGCCGAGAACTCTGGGGACAATTCAGAGAAGAATCAAAGTGGGGTGAGGTGGTGAATGTTTTGACATTGGCCGTGGGGTAGAGGTTGGTCACACTTTAAAGGTGAGGTGCTGATGGAACATGAGATAGAAATGAGATAGGATTTTTAATGGGCAATAATCCAGCACCCACTTGGGGTCAGAGTGCCACTCCAGAGCTGGAATGTGTACACTTGTGTCTCCACTACCGTGCATCTTACACGAGCTGAGATAAAAACAGGTAATGGCCCACCATAACTCATAACAATCCCATCAAATTTACCTGCCTCTCCTCCTTCCATATTCTGCCTGCCCTTCGAGGCCACTTGGTATACTGCCTTGTTCGGGACGACTTCCACCCCTGGAGTTAATCACAGGTGCCGAATGTTGGCTTGCTGAGTGTATGGATGACTCTGGAGATCATCAGATCTGTGATCCTCGGGTTTTTGTATTGCCTCACATTGGGTTACTGGGGAAATGGACTCTGAAATAAAGATTTGCATACAGAAACTTACTGAGGGTGTCTTTAGCATTGACAGCTGGGGATGAGGGCAGGGGAGGAGAGTGAAGGCAGTGGGATAGGCAGAGGGAGGACCTGAACTTGGATAACATTTCAGCAAAGGTTTCAGCCAGTCCTACAGGGAGCCCTGAGGCTGAGATGACCCTTTGAGTTGTCTTATCCTGAGGCAAAAGGGGTGGTTACTTACACCCCATGTCTGCAAGTTGGGTGGGAGCTGCCGCAGGAAGCTGATGTGACCTTGGGTTGAGAGGGCTGTTTTGGTTGAGGCCAATTCCTGGAGTGGGACTCTGCTGAGAGTTATCGTCTGCCAACACTCCCAGCAGCTGGGAAGAATGAGGACCTCAGTCCTAAAAGGAGGATCAGAGTGATGCCCCACAGCACCCACCACATATGCCCAACAGATGTGGACGACAGCGAGTGGAGGGGGACATATCAGAATCTCTGAAGGAGGCACAGTTTAAAGAGTGGTCCAGGATGGTTCTTTTATAACCTACCTGCAGACCGTTTTGATAAGGAATTATTCTTCGACTCCTGCTTGCCCTGAGACAAAGGAGAAGACTTGCCCCGGGACACAGAGAAGGCAAGTGGTGAGTATGAAAGGAGCCTGTGCTCTGTGGTGCTGCGAGCCCCAGACCCCCAGTGAGCACCAAAAAAACCAGTGCCCTTCCCTCACCTGCTTCCCTGTCCTCTGTAATGAACAAAGCTTAGCACCTGCCTGGTCCACAGAAGATGGGGGTATACTGGAGGAGGTGGAGGCTGGGGAGGAGTACGTGTGTCAATAAATGCATGCAGAATTGAATTTGGTTTTTAAAGCAGTTATCATGTATAGACATGGCCTTTGTGCTGAGTATACATGATCTAACCTGACAAGCAAATCCCCTGATTCTTAATAACCTTTTCATTTGAACCCCTTGACCAAGCAGCAAATGGAGGCTGGTACATTGGGAATGACAGCCTTACCTCCCCCGTGCCCCAGCCCGGCCAGCCACCAAGGCTGGTAATTGCCTAGGCCAAGCTGGGAACTTTGTAGAGGCTGATGAACAAATAATCTCCCGCTAATCGCTGTGATAACCACAGAGCCCAGTTCACCCCTCAGCTTTTTTCCTGATTACCTTCCCCGAAACCAGAGGGCAGGTCATAACATATTCTTCTCTCTCTCCCTCTTTTTAATAAAAAAGCGACCATTTGGACTGAGGGTCAGGAGAACTGGCACAAGGAGGAGGAGACGTTTGCCTGCAGAAGCCTCTTCCCCCAGGATAAGCCAGATGCTCCCGCCATACCCTTTAGCAGACCCGGTGAACAGCTGATATTTCGGGAACGTGCTCCTCGGTGGATGTCAAAGCAATTTAGAAGGCTGGCTCCCGTCCCACATAGTCACATGGGAGGAGGTGGGGAGGTGTCAGCAAAGTCTTTAGCCCCCAGGGCTCCCAGCTGAACTGAATAAGGAGCAGCAGAGAAGAAAGGGAGAAATCGATGGACAAAGAAAGGGAGGGGAAGAGGAGGATGGGAGAAGGATTGCAGGATAAGAAGCAAAGATTAGATACAGGATATTATGGGGGAGGTGTGGATCTGGGCGTACAGGGAAGTTCCTAACAGGGGCCTGGGGCTCTGACACATCCCCTGAGGTCGCTCATTGTTTGTGTGCCGGGACTACCTCAAAACATAATGGTAATGGTAGGATCACTTCCAGAGTGCTTACTGAGACCAGCACTGAACACTTTATGTGCGGTAAGTACCTTGAGTGATACCTCACGCAACCCTAGGAGGTAGGCATCATTCTTTCTAGTTTACAGATGAAGAAGCCAAAAAGCATAGAGAAGTTAAGAAACTTGCCCTAGGAGCACACAGCTAGTTTGAGATGGAGCCAGGCAGTCTGACTCCAGAACCCAGCCCTTAACCATTCTGCCCAATTCCTAGTCTCCCAGAGCTCTGGGTACCTTACCTTTGCGTGCTTGTATAGCAGAGAAAGCTCTGGATTTGAGTCCCAGCTCTAGCTCACCCAGCTGAACAACTGTGAGCAAGTTAACCTGCCTGTATCTCAGTTTTCTCATCTATGAAATGGGCATGCGATTAGCTGTCCTGCTTACTCACAGAACAGGGGCAAGAATCAAGTGAGATAACATTTGTGAAGGCCCCTTGTAAGTCCCAAAGACCCCCGAGAGACATGATTCCCCAGGGAGCTTGGAGATCCTGCCGCTGGAGACCTGTGGGCCCAGCATGCCCTCATGCGCCAGGCCCTGGCCGGAGTCCGCAGACCCTGCTCCCGGCAGCACTGCTCCTGAGCAGATGGGCATGAATTTTTCTGCCCTCACAATGGCCACCACCCTATGGCTTAGAAGCCTTTCTGAGCCACTGATTAAATAATCAAGCTTGATTTGATTAAAAATTCATTGGCTTTTTTTCCTGTAAAAAAAATGAATAAATAAGTGAGCAAACATCGGTGGCTGAGGCTGTAAACCGAAGTGTGAAAGCCCAAACAGGCGGAAACTGTGACAAGAAAAACCGTCAGCTCCAGCACATTTTTATTTTCCTAAACGCCGGCCTTCCAAGGGGAGGCGGTGGGGCTCCCCACTTCCACTGCTCCTGACAGCATGTCCCCCACGAGGCTCCTCAGTTACTCAGTAGATATTGAGTGGTCATGGGAATGGGGCTTCAAGTTAGACTGAGTTTTACCAGCTGTGTGTCCTTAGCTGAAGCTCTTAACCTCTCTGAGTCTCAGTTTCCTCATGTGTAAATTAAAAAATTAAGATTTACCTTATAGGATATGCACAGCACTCAGCACAGTCCCAGCCCTGAAGTGCTCATTGAATGGAAGGCCTATATTTGGTATTATTATACCGAACAGCTCTCTCTGTCCCCTCCTGCTTCTCACTCTTCTTGTGTCTCTCTTCATTGCTCCTCAGTTGCTTGCTGAACCCTGGCCTTGAAGCACTAGTCCAGCCCACCTCCAACTTGGCCCTCCCCTTTCTGGCCAAGTCGCCCAGTGTTTCCACCAAATTTTCCTCAAACAGGAGGCAACCAAAAAAAAAAATGTGGCTTTGGAAGTGAGCATGCCCTGCCTGGTTTGAATTTTGGCATCACCTCTGGCTAACCGGGCATGGTTTGGCAAGCTGCTTCACCAAAGTGGGATGAGCCTACAATGCCATACCAGTTCCCACCCACAGGATGGCTATTGTAAAAAAAGGAAGATAATAACAAGTGTTGGTGAGGACGCGGAGAACTTGGAGCCCTGCACACTCTGGTGAGAATGAAAACGGTGCAGCCCCTTGGGAAAGCAATTTGGCAATTGCTCCAAAGTGAAACACAGAGTTACCATGTGACCCAACAATCCTATCCCCAGCTACACACCCAAAGAAATAATAACACATGTGCACACAGAAAACTCATATACAGACGTTCATAGCAGCATTATTCACAGTAGCCAAAAAATGAAAATCCCAATGCCCACCGACTAGCGAACAGGAACAGGAAGTGCGGTGTGCCCGTGCAATGGGTTGTTGGGCGTAAAAACGAATGAAGTGCTGATATACGCGCTACAAAGTGGATGGGCCTTGAAAAATTATCTTAAGTGAAAGAAGCCAGCACAAAAGACCTCGTATTGTGTGATTCCATCTACATGAGACGTCCAAAGCAGGCAAGTCCATAGAGACAGACTGGATAGTGGTTGCCAGGGCTGGGAGGAGAGGGAATGGGAGTGATGCAAGTGTTCTTTTCTGGGGGCGATAAAATGTTCTAAAATTAGATAGTGGTGATGAATGCACAATGCTATGAATACACTGTAACCATTGAATTGTGCACTTCAAAGGGTGAATTGTAGGATATGTAAATTTTATGTCAATAAAGCTGGTTTTTAGAAAACGGGGTGGGCAAGGCCTCCTCACCCACTTTGAAGGGTCTTCGTGAGGGTCCGAGGAGGATGTGTGTGCCAGGGTTTTGGACACGGCCTCACACTACTTACTACAAATAGGAAGGCTGGGGCCTGGGCCCCTCCGACAGATGGAGCCATTTTCTGTCCTCCCTTTTTTTAAAAAAAGATTTTATTTTTATTTATTTATTTTTAGAAAAAGGGGAAGGGAGAGAGAAAAGGGAAGGGTGGGAGAAGAGAGAGAGAGAGAAACATTGATGTAAGGGAGAAATGTTGGTTGACTGCCTCTGGTATGCACCCGACCAGGGACTGAACCTGCATCCCGGGCATGTGCCCTGACTGGGGATCGAACCAGAGACCTTTTGCTTTGTGGGCAATGTCCAGCCCACTGAGCCACACCAGACAGGGTTGCCCTCCCTTTGTGCTCTGGCTGGGGAGCCCTCAAGGAGAATTGCTGAGGAGGGACGCTGCCATCTGGCAGGCACAAGAGGAGGTTCTGGGCCTCCAATATGTCCCCAGAGCTGAGGAAGCAAGAAGTATTTCCTCTCAGAGCTGCAGACCAGGAGGGACCGGACCTGGCAGGATTCTCCTTTGTGTCCCCACGCTGCCTCTTCCCTCACTCAGAGCCTCAGGGCCAGTCTTCCCACTGGGGGAGGGAGGGGCCAGTTAAACTTCAGATTTGGGAGTAGCTCGGTGACAGAGCGTATTGTAAAGAAAGGTGGTTTAGCCCTTCCAGACCTTCAATAAGCCTCAAGTGCTAAAATAATAATGACGACAATGATGACAACTATTTATTGAGCTTTTACTGTCTGTCAGGCGTCATGCTAAGCATTGACCATATTGACTTATTTAATCTTCACAAAGATGCTAGGAGGCAGGGACATTGCTCATCCCATTTTATAGATGAGAAGATCGAGGCACAGAGGTCTCAAGTCACTTGCCCAGAGTCACCCAGCTAGAGATGACAGAATAGGATTTGAACCTGGCAGTCAGGGTCCACTGCCTGCGTGCGTCTCTACTCTGTTAGACTGTGTGAACCCTACAGGCTGCACACAGTGGAAGACCAAGGTTGTTACTAAGACTTTTTAAGTCTCCCTCCCTGCCACTAAGGAAGTAGGTCTCAGGCTTCACCAAGCATCAGAATCATCAAGGAGGCATGTGAAAAATACAGAGTCCTGGGCTCACCCTAGGGAAACAGAGTCACCAAGCCTGGATGGCCCAGGAATCTGAATTTGTGACCAGCATCCCAGGAAGTTCAGGACATACTTGGAGACACTTGGCTTCCCTGAATCAAGACGCAATTCCTGGGCCTGGCCAGCTGTATCTGCCCCATGAGGGGACTCTCCGGCTCATCCACACCACAGTCACCTGACTCCACTGTCCTTCTCTGCGTCCCCCCATCTTTAAAGGTCCAGGTCGGGTTCTAGGTATTCTCCTACACCCTCCACAGGAATGGCAGCTCACTCTGGTTTCCCATGTCATTATGAGCTGCCTGGTTTTCCTCCATCAGTTCCCATGGCTGTGGTCCTTTTGTGATGAACTAGTTCTTCACAAATGACTTAAATGTAGAAGCTTTCTTTTCTATTGCTTATGCATGTCCCCCACAGCTCATGGCAGGTGAACACTCAATAGAGACCTGTGGATTTGGTTACAAACCTCATGTGCCAACACACTCCTGTGTCACTGATCGACTCAGCCTGTACACACGGCTGGCCAACTCAATGTCTGCTGTCCGGGAGTACTGTCCAAGTGTCTGATTCTTCCTCCCCAGAACCCAGGTGCCTTCTCTGTGCTAGGCGCCGCTCTAGCACTGAGGGTCTGGAGGATGACCCTCTCTGAGAGCAGACACACCCAGATAGCTCATTCTAATGCAGTGTCCTGGGTGCGATTTTGCCCTCCAGGGACTTTTGACAATGACTGGAGACATTTGCAGTTTCAAGCTGGGTGTGATGGGACTACGGGCAGCATCTAGTGGGCAGAGGCAAGGGATCCTGCTAAACCTCCTGCAGTGCACAGAACAGCCCCCCTCCTCAACAAAAAACACAGTACCCAGCCCCAAACTACAGCTGCAAGGGTGAGAAAGCCTGCTCTAACGGAATTTGCCAAGCCTACAGTGTAGCAACAACCTGTGACAGTGACAGTGACAGTGACAGTGATGGAAACCCGAAGGAAGGAATGACGAGCCCCAGGGAGTAGGGGCTCTTTGTTGGAAAGGATGGAATGAGAGATGCTTAATACATACTGAACTGATCGACGAATGACCAGAGGGAAGGAAGGGTTCTCCAGTGAGGCAAGGGAGGGAAGAGGAGGAGCTCCCGCACGGGATGTGAGAGTGCTTGGAGGGATCGTAGCTGTTGCTGGGTGTGTGTGGCCAGAGCGCTTGGTGCGGGGTGCTTTTCATTCATTCAACATGTCTGCTGTCATCTTGTTTTCATTATTCATTGGATCAACAAACTCTGTCACCAAGCAGAGTGTCCTGGTCTGCTCTGGCTCCGGTTGAATCATCCCCAATTCCGATTGGTGATCTGCAAAACAAATGAGGTGTACATTGAGGTTCGCAGGGGTTGAACTGATGTGATCAATTTAGCTGCACAGAGAAGTGAGGCCCCCTCCCACACACCGCGCCTTAAAGATTTCCAACGGTATCCCCTAGAAAAGCCTGTCACGCCAGGTGTGATGTCTTCCTTCCCAGAACTCCAAATCAGGGGCCTTCTGCCATGGCCAAAACGGGGCAAGTGGCTCTGAAGAATGGCTGTGCTCTCTAAGTTAGCTAGGAATGAAACACATTACAAGAGTAATTCTGAGAAAGAAGTAATTCTGGCAATGTTTGTCTCTTGAAATAAAAAACAGCCAACCTTTGATGTCCCTGTTGTTTACTTTAAATAGCTGTTTTGCCTGGATGAGCTCAGTCTTTGCTCGGCTGCTCTCATACCCTCTTTTCATGCCTCTTCCGCTCGCTCTGGCCCCTCCGGGGCTGTCTCTCTTCTCATCGAGGGTCCGCGTCTGTGTCCGTGTGTGCGGGCTTCTCTTTTAGGTCTCCTTCCCGTTTCTTTGAAGATGGGTCTGTTGCTCACATGTTCTCTCTCTCTCGTGTTTTGATTTTGTTCCTATATTCTAGCTACCTGTTTCTGACTCTGCTCTCTCCCTCCCCACTTCCCTGAGCCTCTTCCTCCCAGCTCCCACCTCCCTTACTCAACTGGCCCCAGAATGTAACCGAAGGTATGCTACTTTAAAATTACTGGTTGTTTCCCCAGAGAGAGGGTTATACACTCCCCATTCTGATTTTAAAAGCAAAAGGACTGAAACATTTTCTATTTCTCTCACCCTTCAGCTCCCTGAATAGAAGCTGCATTTTATTTTCATCTACCTCCATCGATTTATTTTTCCATGATGTGGGTCATGTCTTGAAAGAAGCAAATAGTTCTCCACCCTCATTTGACGTGTTTCAGAGAAGAGCTGGCCCAGTGGGTGTGCAGGGCGCTGTGGCGGTTGGTGCTGCCGGAGGCCACGGCGTGGCCCTGGGTTGGCTGACCCAGTGCTCTGCCATCGAGGACTTTTCTTGATTGATCTGACTTCAGCGGTGCCAACACCTGCTTTGGGTTTAACATGCAGCGCTGGTGGAATATCTAGAGAGTCCTAATTCATCACCACAGATTCCCTCGCCTTCAATGCTGTCTATAGTGGCTAGAGAGAAAAAGAAAATGATTGAAGACCATTCTCAGGGAGCAAATCTTTCACATCTTAAAAGGAGAACGATTTTCAGCCTGGTGGGAGCATTAAAGCAGATCCAGGAGCTCCTCACAGCTTTGCACTTTCCTGATTTGCTTGAGCCTTCGCTATGCAGGATGCATTTAGCTCGGTGAGCAGCTCCAGTGTCTCCATCTCTTGCTGGGCTTGACTCCCCATTTCCTGCCCTGGCCCTCATCTTGGTGCTCTTGTCCCCTGTCAGGGTCATTATAAATAGAGCCACAGGACCTGGAGTATTGGAGGTGGAAAGGGATCCGATCAACTTTGCCTCTTCTGATAGAGGAGATGAGTCTCAGAGGGTGGGAATGATTTAGCCCAGAAACACAAGGCTGCCTGTTGTGAGTGTGTCCCCAGTCCCCCTACAGGCCTTGTCTGTGCATCTGTTCAAGGTAATGAATGCTACCTGGCTGGGGTCTGGGGGCTGATCCTATCCTCTGCTGACAGCTCTAGGATCTGGGGCACAGGGCCAGCCCAGCAGCCCTCGGGGACCATCCCGAGGCACACGTGACACTCATCCTCCAGATCCCCGATGAGTCCTTGCCAGAGGGAAAGGAAAGGAGGAGCGAAAAGCCACTGAAGCAACCACACCTGTTTCTACGTTCGGTCTCATTGAGTTCAGCACCACTTACTGGCTAACTGTATAAGCCAGGACTTTGCCCTTTCAGAACAGGGGGTGTGTAGCGTGATAGTTGGGAGCCGTTAAGGTTTAATACTGAGTTATGTATAGAGTGACAGAGGGACAGAGAACCAATTTCTTCCTCACACTCAGCCTGGGGGAGGGTCCGGAAAGGCCTTCTGGAGGGAAGTGATTGTCACAAGAAATAACTACACTAATGTTCTGTTGGACTCGTCCTCAGTAAGCCCCCAGTCAGGAGCTTCTGAGGAAATACCATGAAATAAAAGGCATTTTGATACATTAGCAATTCAGATCAAAGCATTTAGTGTTTCCATCTTAGCCTCTGCGCTCACGCACCGGCTGTGTGGCTCCAGGCAAGTCACCAGACCCCGAGTCTCCCCCGAGTGTTCAGGGGCTGGGGTGAGCATCCTGCAAGATGTGGTTTGGGAATGTATTTCATACATTTTAAAGTGCTTTGATGTTGTGGCCATCTTAGGCCTCAGGGTTCCATCTGAACCCCCTGACCGTGAGCACAGCCAAACCAAAGCCATACATACTACATCCCTCGAGGGTGCAACAGGGAGCAAGGAAGTGGGGGCCTCAGACTCCATGTCCTTGGACTCTCCCCGAGCTATTCGGGCCTCAGTTTCCTTACCTGAGAAATGAGAGTGCTGGCCTGCTTCTCTAAGTTTCCTTCCGGCATGAGTGCCTCACAGGCCCTGAGACTGTTGGGACAGCAGCCAAGAGGCAGAGGCCAGGGCCCTCGAGTGGCCAGCTAGCACTCTGCCAGGGTAGGCAACCGCCTTTGCTTGGCCCAGGCAGGGGCCCGCACCCCCCTCTGACCCAGCTGCCACCTCCAGCTCAGCCTCTAGCTCTGCCAGTCTGGGGCGCCACCAGTAAAGTGGGGCCCTGATCCATATAAGAACGCAGATGCTGGAAATGAGCTCCATCCCCAAAAAGAGGGAGCTGAGGGAAAAAAAGATCTGCATCTTTCTCAAAATAAAAAAAAGCAGATGGCTGGGAGGGTTTTCTATGGTTAATTAAACATGCTTTAGTCTCTAAGTTAATTATAAAATGATTCCTGCAGGGGGAAGCTCTGCTTTGCATGGAGTGAGTTCAGGTGAATACCCCAGGGAGGCTGCAGGACCCCCTTCACGTTGCTCCCCAGCATGGATAGAGATCCTCCAGTCCTCGGCTCAGAGCGGCAAAGGCCACCCACCTAGGATGGGGGCCTGGGAGTGGAGAGGAGCCACTCACTCCCCCAGGCACCTATAAGGACAGAGGTGCCACCCAGAATATCTGAGACGCTGTAATTTCCCTTCTGAGAATTTCTCCTATGAAAATCATCAGAAAACCCAGATAGAGATTTCCTGGACAAGAATATCCACTGCAGCTTCATTATATAATCACACAAAAAATAAGAAACTGCCTAAAAAAATTCTGCTACAACCAGATAATGAAATATTATATAGTCATTAAAATGGTGTTTTGGAAGAATAACTAATGACATAGGGAAATGCTCTGGGTACAAAGTTGGGAAAAGGAAGAAGAAAAATGCATGTAAAGTCCAACTAATTTTATAAATAGTTGTGCACAGAAAGGGCACATACAATGTTAATAATAGTTACTTTCCAGAGGTAAGATTCTAGGAATTGCATTTCTTTCTATGTACTTTTCTGTATTTTTAAAATTTTTGCATGAACATAGAAAAATTTTTTAAATGCTAGAACCCCACATAATGGATTCTAGAGAAGGCCTAAACAATTTCAGTATACCTTCTAAGAAAATTAACTTGACTAAAATACGACCTTCTGGGATTAACAGAGGTAGGCGGTAGCCTACTTTCTAGGAACTCTGGAGTTCAGGCACTTACAAAGGGAAGCACAGAAGATGGTTAACTGTCCGTTCCCACTGGTGCCACGTGACACGGCATCATGCTCTGTCAGCTACGACAACTGTGCAGGACACCGGGAGGGAGGGGGTCGGCATGAGCTCCTGGGACCACCTAATCTGAGAACTTGGTGAGGCTTGAGTGCTGATGAGGAGGGCGCAGAGTCTTCCAAGGTGGGAGAAACCCTCACAGCCGGGAAGAACAGAAAAGGACGGCAAGGTCGATGGATGAAATGCCATTGTGATCAGGGCATAGAAACTGACTCTCCTTGGCCTCTGGAGCCTCCTTGAGTCCCAGAATCGTGTAGGACGGAGGCAACCAGACTGACCTCCAGGAATTTAGAAGGCATGACTGGCCTCCCACGACACATAAACTGCTACCATGGGAAGTCTGTCCCATCAGTACCAGGCCTCTCTCCTGTTTCAGTGCCAGGCATGTCGCTCAGCCATCAGACCAGGGGAATAGCAAGATTACAGAAACTCCACTTGTAAAGACAGCGAGGAAATCCAAACTCTGCCTAACCCACCCCGATTACCAAAGGAGATAAAGAAACATGGGATAAAGACAGGGAGATATTAGTGAGGGTTATCAGGCTCTAAATGCGAATACTTCTGGGAGAACGGAAAGTGGGTCGGGGTCCAGGCCACACTGGAGAGACAGCCTTTAAGTGCCGTGCCTTCTCAGAACGTCTCAAGCAGAGTTCACGGCAGGAACTCCCCACCACTGCATTTAAGAATCTCCTCCTTTCAAGCTTCTGCTGCAGGAAGGAGCAGAATGACAGGAAGTGCTCTCTTGTCTCTCTCTCCACCGTCCCAGCAAGACATGGGCTTGGCCCTACCACCAAAACTTTTCAAAGGCATTGATTTTCTTGTAGAAGACCATCTTAATTTCATAATAGAATCTGAAAAATGTTTATGACTCATGTTTTCTTGAAACATAGCCAGCTTTCTTGGAACGGATCTGCTGTCAACGTACAGGATGCCTTGTCCCAACTTCATGGTGACAAGTTGTTCTTTCAACAAGCCAGATCATGACTTGAACCCAAAAATGTGTCCCAGCCTCAATGGTCTTTGGAACCATTGCCATCTTCGTACATTGGTCTGTGACATTCTTAAATTGGTTTCCCCCACCCAATTTGGATGTGGGCATACCCACGGGTAAACACCGTTGAGATTTCCTGAGCCACCAGCCAACGGCCCCCACTCTAGGGACACTGCCGTTCCACTCGGCCTGCACCATGTGACACGGTGGCGCAGCTGTTTGAGTACGTTGTCATGCTTATTAATGGAAAAAATGAGCAAAAAACAGGAAGATGAAGGTGCAGGGATTACTAATAAGAAACGAAAGTTTTTATGAACTTAATACAATGGGAACTAAGGTGAAAATCCGTGGGATGATAGAAGCAGCAAATCTTTGGCTTCCATCAAGCGTTCATTGTCTCGAGCTGGTTGATCAGATTCACTCACGAGGGAAAGAAAACAACAAAATCTTAGAAATGAATCGTCACTGTTTGTGTCTTTAGAGACAAAATATAATTGGGGAGTCGATTATTCTCTTCGGCTCTCTGAGTCTAGAATCTGCCTTAAAGCATAAATAATCATGAACTAGTGCTTTAAAATATACTAAATCACCTAATTCACACAAGAACCCTATGAGGTTGTTACTATTCTATTCCCATTTCAAAACCTTGAGGTGCAGAGAGGTCTCTCAGTCATACACCAGGAAGCAGCAGATTTACACTCGTGCCATGCGGGTCCTTGTCCATGTCCTCGACCCATCAGGCACCCTGCCTCTTGTGGGGTGTGAGGTCATCACCCCGCTTTGGCACGTTTGATAGTTGTAGACATTTTCAGCAACTTATTACATGTAAAAATAAGGTCAGGTTTCTACTGAGACAGGGTAATCCGTGAATGAACCACCTCCTTTGCTGCTCTTATCCTTCATGAGTGGGCTCTGGGCAGCTTTCAGGCCCAAGTTAAGCAGGATTGGGGAGGCATTTAGGCAAGACCAAGACAGGAGGCATTGTCGCTGTGATCAAGGCCATCCGCACATGAACAACCCTGCTTGTACTTAGGAAGTTGAGTTCAGCTCCATTTATAGTGTACAAGATGCACACACAAAAATTCCTTTACAAGAAGTGGCCCATGCATTTAAAAATAAAAAATTTAAAAGCCTTGGGAAGGGGCTGTTGAAACACAGGATGTCTACAAGGGGCAAATGATTCTCCTGTCACTGGGGACACTCCCTGTAGCCTGGGATGTGCTGTGACCTGAGGCTGGTCCACTTTCAGGTGCAGGGACACTGAGGTTTGCCTGGGAGAAAGAAGAGGCTAGAGGATGCCCTTGCCCAGCAGGTTGGATCTCAAGCTCATTCAGAGTGAAGGGGGTGAGCAGTTCTTCAGGGTGAATCCCTTGAAGCCCTTAAATCTGGAAAACCAGCTTTTGTGGAAGTAAACATCCTCCTGAGCCCAGTTTGGATAACGGGTACCAAGTTATATCCTTTTATAAGGGTCCTAGGCCCCTTCGAGAAGCTGCAGACACTCCAGGAAAAAAGTGCACATGAACACTTGCCCATACAATCCAACATACACAATTCTTCCGAGAACACCCTCCCCAGACAAATCCATGACCCCTCCGCAGATTAAAGAGTGCCTGCAGAGTGTAGGGGCATTTGGGATGTAAGCCAGAAGGCTAAAAGAGCAGAACAACTTGGGTCACATGACTTGTCCTTTGGTTGAATGCCAGGTCCAGAAGGTTACAAAAGGTCTCATCAGTGCCCATCAGAGCCCCTTGCAAGCTGTTCTCATTCACACTCTCAGCATCTCTATGAGAGGCATGGGGCGGCGACCTCATTCCTCCCGTGGCCATTCAGGAAAGGGGAGAGCTGGAAGTCTTGTCCATCTGTCCATCCTGGGGCCTGCCCTATTTGCCTGTCCACACACCTTGCCCCTCAAGCTGTGCAGACACCCCTATTCCATCTGCCTCTATCCCTAGGGTGGGAGATGCTGCAGGGGAGTGGGGGCATCTACAAAAGGGTCTGCTGAAGGGGATAGTGCAGGCCCAGGGAAGAGTTTACAGGACTTGAGTAGCAGGAGAAGAAGGCCGAGCTTCTTATAGTGAGCACCAAGGGGTTCTTCAGGAAGAAGGCGGAGCAGGGTGAGGGTGGGGTTGCAGGGAGCTCCCTGAAGTGGCACAGTTGCCTGTGAGCAGGATCTAATGGGGGCTGTCAGGAGGAAGTGTGTGATCTGTGGAGAAGGCACTGAGGCGGGGCTGGGCTCATGGTTGGACAGAACCCACAGCTTCCACGATCAGAGAGATCTGGCTGAGGACTGTTCTATCGAATGCCTGAATGGGGCTGTGGAGGAGGGATCCTCAGGGGGCGTCTGTCCTCGCCTGCAGAAGAGGAATGGAAGAAAGAGTTCAGATGCCATAAATGATGGAAAAGAACACGGACTTCTGATTACTAAGCAGCCAACTCCTACAGATTTTTCCGGATCCTGGTTTCTGGCCCTGTGCTCTCCATGTGAATTTCCAGGAAAGCACCCTGCCCCAGGGCTGGGTTTGCCCCTCAGCCAATGCTTTCTCCATCATGTCCCTATAGGTGGTGAGGGCCTCATACCTGAGACTCTGGATGACTGCGTGGTGTCAAGATTCATCAAAATGGGCACCTGTTTCTTGAACAAGTCGCTGTTGTGTGGGTGAGATGAAGAGAAGAGGTATGCCAAGGGCAGGGGATGATGAGAACATAATTGCAAACACGCCTGTATACGTGTCTCAGTGTCTAGCTGGGGCAGCAGGGGTGGGGTGGGAGGTGTTGCTGAGGGCTGCTACAAGTTTGCACAAGGGCCTCCAAAGCCCAGTTGCCATCTGTTCATCCTTGGCTCACAGATCTTGAGCATGCAGGGACACCCTACTCCAGGGACCCTACAGAACCAAGACTATCAGGGCAGTGCTCACACATACACATCAGAGCGTTCAGGGCCAGGTTGCAGCAGGAGCAAGCTTCTCAGAGACATACAAGGGGCCTGCTCTAGTTCTGCAAAAAGCCCTCAGAAGGGGAGATGCTTGCTCAAGGTCACCAAGGTCACTGAAGCAGCATGGACAACTGGAAAAGCATGGACAAGGGCAAATAGAGTGGGCTCAAGTCCTGGCTCCACCAGCAACCTGCTCGGTAACACTGGTCAAGTGACTTGACCTACCTGAGTCCCAGATCCCTCACATGTACAACAGGGGGGAAAGCAGCATCAAGAGCAAATGAAAGGGCACACCTAGGAGAACCACCTTCATCCTGGCAAACACTGGTTCCATGTCCACCAAGTGGTGGCAGGTCTTTGGGTATCGCATCAGCCTTAGTTCTCTCACCTCCCCTCTCATGAAGGTTTCTGCTCTTGCTTTGTATATAAGTTACCCACTGCGGCACTTTAGAAAATTACCCAAAACTTAGGGAATGAAAACGACTGTGTAGGAAAAACACACTCCTATGTTTCTCCTTTACTCTCACACTACTTCTTCACTTCACTTCTGGCTACCAAATGTAAGGTTTTACCCCCGTCCCCCATATAGCAGGTGATTCTCCAACTCCAGCTGGGTGTCCTATCAATTAACTCAATTCTGACACTATCTACCTGGAGATAATGTCAGATCTCACAGGGTAAAAGCTCAGCCCCACAAGACTACCCCCTCTTTCAGGTGACAACTGGCAGTTTCAGGTTGTCACCTATACTTCTGATCAACTGGCTATAGTTGAGATTCTCACAAACCCCTTCTTGGGTTCCATAACTTTCCAGAATTGCTCCCAGAACTCAGGAAAACACTTACATTTACTAGTATGTTATGTAATACAGCATACGAAAGACACAGATGAACAGCCAGATAGAGAGATGTATAAGATGAGGTCCTGAATGAAGGGTCTGGAGCTCGGGAGCTGCTATTCCCATGGATTTGGGGAGCACCACCCTGTTGGCACGTGAATGTATTCACCTAACTGGAAGCTCCCCAAACCCCATATTTTGGGGATTTTTATGGAGTCTTTATCATGTAGGCATGGACAATCATTAAGTCGATCTTCAGCCCCTCTCCCTTTCCCAAAGGGTTGTGGGTAGAGCTGAAAGTTTCAAGCTTCTAATCAAGAAGCTTGGTCTTTCTGGTGACCGGCCCCCATCCCCAAACTACCCAGGAGCCCATCGAGAGTCACTTCATTTGAACAAAAGACATTGCCATTACTCAGGAAATCCCAACAGATTTAGACTCTGTGTCAGGAACTAGGGACAAAGAACAAATGTCAGAATAAAAGATGTTCCTAGTGTTCTTATCACTTAGGAAATTGTAAGAGTTATAGGAAACTTAGAGCTCTGTAGCAGGACCTGAGGGCAGAGATCAATACATTTTTTATATGATTTCATGACAACAAACATTTATTATCTTACAGCTTGTGCGAATTAGAAATTCAGAAGCAGCTTGGCTGGAGTTCTGGCTCAGGCTCTCTAATGGGGTTGCAGACAAAGCGTTAGCCAGGGCTGCGATCATCTGAAGGCTTGACTGGGGCTGGTGGGATCCACTTCCATGATGGCCTATTCGCATGGCTATGGGCCAAAGGCCTCCGTTCTTGGTGAGCTATTGGCAGGAGGCCTCAGTTTCTCATCGTGTGAGAGCTCCAGACCATCTCTTCACTGGGTTTCCTGTGCATCCTCAAAACCCAGCAGCTGGCTTTCCCTCACTGTCAATAATCCCAGAAAGAGAAGACAACCACAACACCTTTTATGACCTAGTCTCAGAAGTCAAGTATGATATTTCCACTTATTCCTTGCATTAGAAAGGAGTCACTAAGCAAACCCACACTCGGAGGGAGGGGAATCAGGCTCTACCTCTTCAGGATGGAGTATCAGAGAATTCACGTACATGTGTAAGACTACCACACCTGAAACAAACTCCCCTTCCAGTCCCTTTTGGCTTTCCTGCAGAGACCAGAAACAAATTGGTAAGAGGTTGCCAGCAAGTGGGAAGCTCCTCAGCACCTGGAGGGTTTGGCGGAATGGGAACAAGATATCTGTATATCTGAGGATGCTCGGGAGACCTCTGGTGGTTTTAGCAAATATCCCCTGGAAGATACAGGTGAAGGCACCAACCCTGCCACCCTGCTAGCCCCTTCCTGACTTTCTGAGTTGGGCTGGGAGGGAAATGTTGCTACATGAGCAGCCAAACCCACAAGACCCAGATGAGTTTCAGGGTCAATTGTTACAATTTGGGGCATAGCTGAGACAGAGCCAGCCAGGGTTTTGCCCCTGCTATGGGGGAGAATCCCTGCACCCTTTAGGGCCCCTACTTGCCAGTATTTCCCATCATCCCTGGTGGTGAGAATCACTTAAGTTACCTGCTTAACAGGCAGATCCCTGGGCCCTAGCTCCCACCTACAGCATCAGAGTGTTCAGAGCCGAGGGCTAGTAATCCAGACAGTTGACAAGTCACCCAGGTGACTCATATCACCAGGGACATTTGGGAAATTGTGGGGCTGACAGAAAGAGGATGATCTGATGAAGCAGCTAGCTTCAATGACTGAATCCATGCAATGGGAATAACCAGGATTCCCACAGCTGCCTAAAGGCAAGCCTGGAATGAATGGCTTCTTGGGGCTCCTTTCAGCCCAGAGCTGAAAGGAGGTGACAGAGAGATTTTAGTAACTGGAATCAGTAAACTCCTTGGAGAAAAAAGATTGTCCTTAAGGCAGATAAAACAGGCCTGCCTGTCTTTGCCTTGGGTGCTGGGACTCATGGAGCAGTTGATGTCATGGGGCCCCCTGGAGCCCCCCAGGACTGCCCACCCACTCAGCAGTTTTGGCAGGAAAAAAAACCCCAGCTCAGCTGGGTATGGCAGCTTTCCAGCACCAACCCAAGATGCCTCTGAACAGAAATAAAGTCTGCCTTCTCCCTCCAGAGGATGGGCTCTCCGGCTCCTCTGTGAGTCAGCCACACACGTGCCGACCAAGAATATGCTGGGTGGACAGATGGAGGAAAGATGAGAGGGGAACCCAAACCAGGCTGTGGGGCAAACTAAGACCCTTGGACCAGATACTGTCAATGGCCTGTTTTTGTAAATAAAGTTTTATTGAAACAGAGTCTTACCCATTCATTTGCATATTGCCTACAGCTGTTTTGTGATACAAGAGAGTTGCATAGTAAGGATAGAGACCACACGCCTGGCATAGTCTAAAATGCTCACTGTCTGGCTCATCACAGAAGAGTTCGCCAACCCCGCAGCATGGGGAAGAAAGGGAACTGGACTATACTAAAGGGGCCTGTGAAGCCACAGAAGGCAGGATCCTGGGTCCCTGAGAAACTGCCTGGAGCAGAGTTTTCTCACTGGCGTGGGGCTGTTATAAGAGAATGAAATAAATGCCAGCATTCCTTAAGCCACTGCATGTCAAGAGCTCTTGGTTATAGTAGCTCCGCTTCAGCTACATTCTAAATCCTGGCTCCAGCACTTCCTGGCTGTGAGATAACCTCTCTAAGCCTCAGTTTCCCCATCTGTAAAACATGAATAATAGCACTGACCTTTGGGTTATTGGAAGAATTAAACAAAATATAAAGCCCTGGCTCAGAGTAGGGGCTCAAGAAATCCTAGTTTTCTTACTCGCTACCCACTTCGGGTGTCCACAGTTTGAGAGAGAGCATCATTTCTGTCCTTAAGAGCTCCGTCTGCTCAGGAAAAGCAGGTCACATCCTGACATGCCAGAGGAAGTTGCTAAAACCTTTAGCTGCTTGTTTTGCTCTTAAACTCAAAAACCTGTCTCCCCGCTCCCACCCCCTGCTGCAAATGAATACAGTTTTCTTTTATTTGTAGGCTGGCACAGCTGTTCACTTGCAGAAGTGTCCTTCTCAACTCCAATGAGCCGATCTTGGAGCTACTTTAAAATAATAATCTCTCCGGGTGGGGAACCCTCTGGCTGGGTTGGAGGTTGAGGAAACCAGCTTAAGTGGCCACCCACGGCTCGGAGGGGCTGAACACAAGCACTTCATACCAAGGTCAGTAATTATAGGTTTCTACTTGGCTTCATTGAGTGCCAGCTGTGGAGTGAGGCTGCCTCTTCCCCCTACTGGCAAAGAGTAGGCTGGTTAATTCAAAAACATATTTTGATCATCCGCTGAATATTGAATTCTGTGCTAAGAAGCTGGGGAGGAAGGAAGGAAAGGGAGTGGACACAATAAGAAATGGACCAAGAAATGCCTCTAGCAGTAGCTCCCTGTAGGACCCAGCTATAAGCCTGGGAGTCACCAGGTTCTGAAGGTTCAGGGCGGCCAGGGGCCCTGCATTAAAGCCCTTGCCACAGCTGGCTGATCACCCAGTCCCCTGGACAGATGCTACATATACAGATTCTTAGCTCTGCCCCGGGCCCACTGAAGCAGATTCCCTAGGGGTGGGGACCCAGGACTCTGTATTTTCAGCATGTTCCCTGAGGGATTCTGAGGGATACATGCCTGGCACTGGTCTGAGGAGAGATTTTGAACAAACACAACTCTATGTAATAAGAGAAAGGATTGTGACACCCACAAATCTGGGTTCAAATTCTAGTCCAAAGCATAAAAAAGACAAAATGTAAAAGAAAAAAATTGATAAAGTGAACAATATAAAAATAAAAAACATCTGTTCTTCAAGAGATACTATTATGAAAATAAAGTGACAAGCCACATTCTTAGAGAAAATACTTACAAAGCATACATCTGATACTTTTTATCCGGAGTATAAAAAGAGCATTTAGAACTCAATAATAAACCAATCCAACCCAACAAACAAGGACTTTTTTAAATGGACAAAAATTCACCAAAGAAGAGATATAGGTGGCAAATGAGAAGATGTTCAATGTTAGGAAGTTGTACGTTGAAACCACAAGACACCACCAGACACTGATGAGAATGGCCTAAATCAAACCCTGGGTCTACTGAATTCTGTTTGTAAAAGCTCTAGCAAAGTGCTTGACCACCCCATGCCTTCATTCAAGACAGTTTTGAGAGAGGGGTAATGCCCCCTCTGAGGGGTTGTCAAAATTTTATGCAATAATCAAGTCTGGTTTATAATAAATGCTAAGTACATTTAGTTCCCCTCCTTCGCCCCAACTTTTCTTCTCATACAAGGGACCTGGATCATTTACTCAGTTTCTAACTCTTAATTCAGATTCAATCTAAAGCCTAATTATGTTGTTCCCTTTCAAAAGAAAAGAGGCTGCCATAGATAAGCCCATGATGGCAGAGGGAAAGGAGAGCAAAGGCAAATAAGATATACCCACTCTCTCTCACTCACTCATTCATTCATTCAACCTATTCAGCCCAGTTTCCCCAGCACCCGATGCTTTCAGGCACCCTACTTGGACCTTCGTGAAGGAGGTAATTCCAGGAGCTCAAGGAGCTTATGTTCCCGTGGCAGACACGGAAACATTCTACTAGCCAGTCCTCTCACAGGTGCAAGTAACAGAACCCCAGTTCACACCAGCCTCAAGACACTTACTTCCTGGGTTTCTGGGAAGGCTCCTGGCACCCAGAGCTGAGGAACAGCGACAGGAACCGGAACCTCAGGAGCTCACACTAGGGGATCAAATACTCAAGACTGTCCCCAGCTGTGTCTCACCTCTGCTTGTCTCCCCTTTCTTTACCAGGGCAGATCGGCATTCTCTACAGGCTGGGCTACTGGACCTGGCAACGCCTTATGCAGGACCCTCAAAGGAGAGCTTCCAGGTCTCCTCGGGGAGGATGCTGATGGGCCCAAATGAGTGAGTCACACGCCCATCTTTAAAACCAATCACTTTTGCCAAGACAGGTAGTCACGTGCTCTCTGTGCTTGGGCTCCCCAGAAAGCAAAGCCAGACACAACTTGCATGTGGGTATTAATTTGGATGGTGACTGCAGAAAGCAGGAGTGAGGAGGGGAAAGCAGGGCGATGGGAAAGCCAAGGAAGGGTGACTTACCGAGCTGGTTAGCCCTGGAAGCCATGTGAAGCACCCCACAGGAATGACCCCTGAAGGAGAGGGGCTGGAGCACTTCTCCCTCATTCTTGTCCCCCAGTGGCTGAAGATTGCCCCTTCTGTTCCCCTACCCTTCCAGGCTGCACCCATGCAGGGGCTGAGCCAGCTTCCTAGGCTTCAAGGCCTGGTGGCAGCCGCTGGAGATAGAAGGAACTGTCCAACAGGGCTGTGGCTGAATCAGAAGTGGGCCGAGGAGATGACACGTGAGGCATGGGGGCATGTGCCCCAGTGGCCAGGAGAGCAAAGTCTGATCAATGAAGAAGGTGTGGGGAGGCTTTGGGGGCAGAGTCAATCAGTTTCCCCCACAAAGTAGCACATCTCTCGACTAAGAGGTTGTATTACAATACAACAAGTAAGATAATAGTACAAAGTACCTGGGAGGGAGAGGGAGCTCAGATCTGCCCCCCACTTTTCTTACCCATGGATATGCTTACTGATTTTTGAGGGAGAAATAGGGAGAGAGACATTGATGTGAGAGAAACATCAATCAACCACCTCATATGTGCCCTGACTGGGCATCAAATCTGCAACCCAGGCCTGTACCCTGACTGGGAATTCAGCCTGCAGCCTTTCAGTTTATGGGACAATGTTCTAACCAACTGAGCCACACCAGCCAAGACTCAGAGATTGCTCTTGTGGAGATACTGCCCAGGCCAGAGTCAGCAGAACCCAGATCATGTTGAGACCCTCTTCTCAAAACACCCCACCTCCACCTGCCTCTCCTCCCACCCCTCCCACTAGAAGACTAGTGTCTTCTCACCTTCAGTTCCCCGGCTCCTAGACCTTGAGCAGTGATAACGGATTACCCACCCTGCACCTGCTCTTCCCATTCTTGTGCAGAGTAATGGAAAGGAAACATATCCTAGCTGGATATTGATTTTTTTTTTGGCTAGTGCTTCCTGGGGGGTGGGGGAGATGAGAGTCTCTGGTATCACTAAGAGAAGAGAAGCAGACACTCAGAATTGTGAAGCAGGGCCCAGGCCTGTCTTCAGCCTGACCCAAAAGTCCAGAGTAAGTTGTGTCTGTGTGGCTTGAATCCAAGCATGTAAGGATGGGCCTTAAAAGGATGGCATCTAGGTTCTGCCTTACCTGCTTTTACCTTTCCAGGCTCCAGAATATTGGCTCTCAAAGTCGGGTAGGGCCCACCTAGAAGTGTTCCTGAACTTGGACTTCATGAAAAGTACCAAGAATTAATATTTCAAATGATTGAACTCTTCCAGGCATAGGATGAGAAGTCAATATAATTAATTATGCAGAAAACACTTTTATATCATTATTGGCTAATACTTACACAGCATCTCCTGTGTTCCAGGCCCCCTTCTGAGGGCTTATTTAATCATCACATCCTTATGACACATGAAATAATTATCTCCCTTTACAGATGAGGAAATCAGGTTCCAGCGAGGTTAGGTAGGCTGCCTGAGGGTGCACCGCGAGAAAACAGCACAGCTCCCCTCTGCTGTCTCTCAAGTATAATGCGCAACCATGGCAGCTAATAAAAAACCCATGGTCAGGATTCTGATGGAAGTAGATTTTGTTCCTCATTTTGTGGGCCTTGGGCCTCCTGTTGGGGACCCATGCTGTTTTCACAGTACAGAAAGATGAGGGGTTGGCGTTGTCTCCAGTCCTTTGTTGCTATTTGCAGGTTAGCTCATCCTCTGTCTGCAGCTGCTCAGAGTTCACCAGAGCACAGGTCCCTTAGCGACAACATTCCAGAGAGGCTGGTGCCAACTGGGTGCCCCACAGTCTGCAGAAAGCCAGCTCCTGATGCATGTGGGCCAGGAGCATCCTTCTTGGTGCATCACTCAGCTCTTTGACCTGGGTTCCCCGTGGTGGTGCTACCCACATGAAACCACATACCCACCCTCCCTTCAGCAGTAAGTGAGCATGGGAGGGGGCTGATCTTCTTCTTTGGACAGCAAGAAAAACTTTTTGATCAAAATAGATCCTCCACTAGACAGAAATGTAAATGTCTCAACTCTGTCTGATCGGCACCATTAATCATTCCCCAGCGTCGACAGCTCAGGAGTGTTCATGTTTAACCTCCTGCCTTAACCAAGACCTGGTGGGGAGTGTCATCAGTCAGAAGGGTGAGGAGGGGTGAGTGAATCAGAAGACCTCTGGACTCTCCATAATTGCATGAGCAGCAGACAGTTGGGAGGGGTCCTAGGGGCTGAGTGAGGGAAGCAGGCCAGGTAAGTGGGTTGTACTATGGAGGAACAGTTCAGAACCACCACCTCCAGGACCTCCCTGTGAGTCAGGTCCCATGAAGAGTAGGGAAGGAGGGAAGAAGATAGAGGGGGGAACTTGAACCTCAGTAGTAACAGCAACTTGTCCTTCTCATCCAAGGGGCCAAAGTACTCCAGAACTACTGAGCCTGTCCAGAGAGGGTTTTAAGGTTTGATTATGTCCCCACTGTGAGCACCTTCTGTGTCTGCATCTTGTTCCAAGACAGAATCTGGCTGGGATGTGCACACCTCCATCCCCCATCTGAACACACTCCCCACCCACCACCTGCTTGTCAAAGTCCTGCCCGCCCATCAAGACTAGCTCAAGCAGCACTGCTCCTTGGAGCATCCTCACCCACCAAAACTGTACCTGGCAACCCTGGTTGATGTCCAGGGCAAGGACAAAGGTCACCTTGGTAGTGCCAGATATGGCTATAGGTGTGGGAAGCAAAGGATAATGAAGCATTCACCTGGAAATTTCCTATCTTAAGTAATTATTCTTCCTATCAGGTGTCTTACTGAGTAGGAGGCATGTCCTGTCATCAGGTAAACGTAGCAACATTTTTTCTGTTATGAAATCTAAAAACATCCCCTCACAATATCACACCCTTTATAATTGGCTGATCTGAAGCAAAGCTCTTGTTGTTTGAGTTCCAGCTCTGCCAATCACTGCCGATCAGGAGACGAGGGTTTCCCATGCGCTTCGAGGCCCCTGTGCATTCTGCCATGAGCACAAGCACCCCGTGTTTAGTCTCGAGCTTCCCCCCACCCCAGGGCAGCCAGCTTCCCGAGGGCAGGGGGTGTCATCTCCGGATCTCCAGGACATAGCGCAAGGTCTAGCACAAGGCTGGAGCAGTGACTGAGCTGACCAGATGTGCTGGGGGGGGGCGTAATGTCAAAGAGACCACCGGCTCAGACAGAGGATGAGCCAAGAAGTGACCAAGACATGGTCAGTTGCCACTCATGGAGGAGGGGGCTGGAGGCCACATAGGAGTCAGCCGGAGAGAAGAGAAGGTGACAGGCCTCTAGATGGCCGTCTTGATTCAGGGCAAAGCCACGTGTCTCTAGGAGTTCAAGGGGCCCTGAGCCCCACTCACATCCAGCAGGCAGGTTCTAGATCCAGGCCCTGTCTGCTCAGATGAGAATCTCCTCACAGCATGCCAACAGATGCCTCACCGAGGAGACAAACTGCAGAAAAATTACAACCCCTTGTTGGGATTTCTCCCACGGCACTAAAAACAGCACATCAGTCCCACGCTCTCTGTATCCAGATGGACTCCACATCCTCTCCACCCCACGGGGGCCTGGGGGTAGAGCAGACACTAGCTTGGGAGAGAGTCCCTGGCGGAGGACAAGCCTTGCAGCTGGGGAATGAGGGGAGCCTCCAGCCTGGGTTACAGCCCTGGAGGAAAATCGGAGTGTGCTCTCTGTGCCACCCCCACAACACCCCAATCCCAGGGAGAGCCAGGGGACAGGGGCTTCTGCCCCTTTATGCTGATGTGATGCGTCAGGCATGGGTAGATTAGGGCGCATACGCACCAGCTAAGAAGCCAACACTTTTCCCCCTGGCAGCCCACCTAGGAAAAGCTGTCTGAACCTTAAGAAAGTAAGTAGAGAGGCTAAGAGCATGGCTTGAGAAGCCAAACTGAGATAAATCACAGGAAAGCACTTTGTCAACACTACCACGCTGTGTTATTACAGATGCAAAGGGTGGCATCAGGATTCTGAATGAAGTTATAACACCCATGACCTAGATCAGGGACCCCAACTTGATCTCTTGACCCCCTGGCTCCCCTATCGCTGAGTCCAACATGCAAGGACACAGAGGAGCCCTTGCCTCTCCCTAGCCTGTCTCCTCCTCCTCACCTCCTCCCTGGGCCGTGGGCAGGCTGCCCAGCCTCTGTCAGGCAGAGTGGCTGCCACGCTGTCAGGCACCTTGGGTCCAGGGCTGACAGTAAGGGAGAGGATGGAGCACAAGCTCTGGGGGATATGCTGCTGCATGCGAGACCCACGTGGAAGGGTGACAGGGACGGGCAGGGAAGCACTGCCCACAGCTCCAGCCACACTGAAACACGTCTTCTCCCAGAGCGACTGGCCTCAGGGCCGAGGAGCACAGGCTCCCCAGGAATCCCTGGGAGGCTCTTGTTCACAAGTCCCAGCTGGGCCAACCACAGCTTCATTTTCCCCACTAAATTAAATGGAAGCTTCTTAGCCTTCCTGCCATGCCCCCCACCCCTTCTCTTCAATGTTTATTAGAAGTCACTTTCTTTTCAGCACGACTGGCAGTACCTATTGCACCCAGGGTCTTATGCACCCAATGCTCAGGTCCCATCACCAGAAAGTCTGATAAAATTGGCCTGGGGTGGAGCCCCGCCATGGGTATTGTTGGGAAACTTAACCAGTGATTTTTAGTATGTAGTCATGGTTAAAAACCACTGGTTTCTGAGGCCCTTCCCAGTTCTGTGCTTCTCCAGGAGTCTACCCCAAGCTGGCCTCTTTTTACAAATAAAGTTTTATTAGAACACAGCCACACACATTATTTACATATTATCTGTGGCTGCTTTCAGGCTACACTAGCAGAGCTGAGGAGCTAATATAGACACCTGAGAGCCCTCAAGCCTAAAATATTTCCTATCTGACCCTTTACAGTTGCAATAACAATGCTAGTTCTCATTTCCCAGCAGGAATAGGAGGCCCAGGATCTGCTCTCCATGAAAGCCAGGTCTTTTTTACTGCTGTTTCCTCAGTGCCTGGTACAGTGTCCCATACACAGGAGATACACGAATGATCTGTTGGATGAATGGGTGGGTGGTTGGGTAGATGATGGGTGGATGGATGGGTGCGTGGGTGGACAAATGAACTCAGACCAACCTTACCTGGAACATCACACCTGCACAACCATCCTAGTCATGCCTCTACCTCAGAGAAACAGCACGGATGGCTGAGTTGAAGCAAGACTGGGCTCCCCTGGTGAGACCCAGGACCTAGAAATGTGCTTCAGCCTGAAGACCCTCCTCCCTCCAGCCCCCAGCATCCCTCACGACCAGCAGCCCTATCTGCAAATCATGAAAATGTGAGCAGTCCTCTCAGCCAGGCAATTTCCCTCAGCCACCTCGACAATCTTGGCACTGCACTGCAGGCTGCGTGCTTCTCCCTCCCCCAGGCACTCCCTTCCCGGGAGCAATCCTGTCGCACCCCTCCCTTCCTCCTTCCTCCCCTTGAGTCTTTCCACAATTTATGGCACATCACAGGAGATGCTCCCAACTCATAATACATTTCAGCCCGAGAAGCTTCTAGTCATGGCTTCAGGGTCTGTAGATCATTTAGAGCAATGATTTTTCAACCGGTATACCACAAGAGTCTGCAAAACATGCAGTACCTGACTAATTTATTCAGGGGCACTGACCTCTTTTCCCTTATATTGGCAAATACAAAGAAAACAGCCAGCATAATAATAGACATCTAGCGTGAATGAATCAAAATCATACCTATTTTTGTTCACATCGGCAAAAATATATATTTTTTTAGCGTGCCACAGAATTTTAGTAATTGCTTTATCTGTGCCGTGAGAGGGAAAAGGTTGGAAACTGCTGACTTAGAGACCTACCTCTCCCTCCCTGTACAGCCAGAACCCCATGCGTCACAGTTCCTGGGAGAGGATCCCTGCACCTGAGCCCGACCACAGATCGCCCTCGTCAACCCACTGCAGCCCCCCCATTTAATCATCGGTACCCACAAATGTTTAAATTGCTGCATTATCAAATAAAGAATTGCCGAGTCATTGAACCCACACGCTGCTGGACCATCAAAAGCGAGTCTCTCCAAGCCACAGCACAGAAGCGCTGCTGAGTCGACACAAAGTCTTCTCCCAGGCCATGTCTCCGCTCACGCTGCCCTTGCTGCTCCTGGACCTTCCCCAAAGCCAAATCCCACCTTCATGTCCAGTCCACGGGTGTGCTGTGTGAACCTGGTCTTGTCTGACTCTCCCCACACTCTACGAATAGTTATCATCATATTGTACTGAAGTGGAAATGGAGGTTCCCAGGGGTCCCATAGCCTGACTCGCACCCCAGTGTTTTTGACCCAAAGGCTCATACCACCTCCCTCCGGATGGCCTTCCAACCTCTGGAATGAGCTAACCTCTTCTCCCTCAGTGCAGTCTAGACCTTTCTTCTACCTTCCTTTCAGAGGACTCCCCCGGGCATCTAATCCCCTAGACTAGAGGTCCCACATAGGCCGATCAAAACTGTGTCTAGTCTTCCTCATGTCCCCCACACCCAGCACAGTGTCAGGCTCATTGTAGGTGCCAAATGGGGGCTCTGAGTGGGCCCATCCACAGAAGGCTCTTGCTACTTGCCAGAGAGCATGACTATCGCAGGGGCCGTCCTCATAAAAGCAAGTGCATTCTGAGGTCCAAGTTTCCATTTCCCTTTGGGTACCCACCTCACTCTAAAGATGGGAGTGGCCCACATTGCCCACCCTGCCAGTGGTCCCGCTGCAATCATGTGCTGCCCACCTTATCCTGCCCCCACCCTGGTCCAGAGCAAGGATTTTTGTTCCGGGCCCTGAACCCATCAGAGAATCACGCAAAAACTCGGACCCCTTTTCCCAGAAATAATTGGAAGCCCAGACACATGAAGTTTTTTCACACACATGAAATTTTGCATTTATCAGTGAATTTGGTTATCTCCCAAAGTCCATCAATAAAGTGCCTGAAGGCATTTAGACCTCAAATTAGAGAATGGTCTGAGAAGTTTGGGAAGGAACTAGTGTAAATAGCAGAGGGCAGGGCACTGGGGTTTCTGGGTAGAAATGGGCCATAGGGAACCCCAGAGGGAAGTCCGAGCCAGCCCCCGCCCAGACCTTCTCTGGCCACCCTTTCTCCCTCGGCCCAACTTCTCTGGCCAAGAAAG
The DNA here is from genome assembly GCF_004126475.2 of Phyllostomus discolor. Lineage (NCBI taxonomy): Eukaryota > Metazoa > Chordata > Mammalia > Chiroptera > Phyllostomidae > Phyllostomus > Phyllostomus discolor. Next base: position 91,660,686 of record NC_040910.2, read on the forward strand.
CCTCCGTCCTCCCTGCCAAATGCTCTCTGCCAAGGAGGTTTATCTAACGTGAGTTGTTTTGCATTTGCTTCATTAGAAAGCCTTTTAAAATTCATTTTCAGGTCTGTGTGTTCAGTACAGTGTGTCTCCGTGTAAAAATTTTCAAGTAAATAACTTTAAGGAGGTTGATTATTTTTCCCTTCCGCCCAGGCTTGCCTCCCCCAGTCAGTGCAAACTGCATGAGCGCATCATAAACCACGAAGCCAGTTCAGGGCTTCCAAGACCCCAGACCTGCCTAATTCTCTCCGTTGCACTTAAGTGGTTGGGACCCCTGGTTAGCACCTGCGAAGCTCAACTGAAGACATCAGCGTCCAACCTCACCCCCAGACCCACCCCATGCTGACCTTGACCACAGTGACAAAAATCGCCCTGCACAGGGGTTATTGTCTCAACTTTACAGATGGGGAAAAAGAAGCCTGGAGAGATGAAGGTGTCCTGCAAAGTCACCTGGCAAATCTGGGGCCTGGTCTTGTGACTAGATGAGAGGGGCCTCAGGAACCTCTGCAGGTTTGTGGTTTTCTGCTGCTTAAAAATTCTAGGAGAAAAGAAAACTGTCGGAGGTGGTATGCAGAACCTAGCCTTGGTCTGGATTTTTCCAGACACTGCAGTTCTGTCAGCTCCAAAAGGCCCAGACAGTGCTGGGGACAACTGTGGGGACAGGGCTGACAGCTGGGCTCCAGACCAAGTGTTCAAGTGCAAGCTGCTGACTCTGCACAGTGACGGTCGACCTCAGCCCCATGAGAGGAGTGATGTGTCTGAGAGAAGAGCCGCGGCAAACAGCCGAGCCTTCTGTTGCACAGCAGGCTTCTGAGGTCTCTGTGTGGCTCTGCAGGAAGATTTCCTTTTGAAGCAAGACAGAGAGCCACACAGATTTCTCCTCTGATCACGGGGGTCTGAGGTCCACAGATGACCACCTATGTCTTCAGGTCACACACGGCCCCAGTCTCCCATCTGGCTTTCTGTGCCCATTCTCCGTCTCCTTTGCCCTGAGGCTGCCTGTGCAGGCTCGGGAGCTCCTGGTCAGGATCAGTGCTCCCTGGGCTGGTACCCAACTTAGCCTCTGAGAGGCTGGTAATGAAGGGCCCCGCCCTGTGCCTTGCACATGATAACCAATCAACAACTTTTTGATGAGTTAAAGAGAAGGAAAAACTCATGAGGGTGATCTAGAATCTGGATAAGCAAGTCTGTTGGGGAAGATGCTTTGGAACTTACTGGTTCCAAAGGCTCAATGGGCCCGCCCTGGCCAGAGGAGGAAGCTGATGAGTTCATGATTGAGGTTCTCCACTTACAAGGCCCCTTTCAAGTCCGGACCTACTTTTGTGTCCATAATTTGGAATTATTTTTCTTACAGAAGGTACCCGATGTAGTACAAGCTTCAGGCTACACAAAATCTGGATCCACCCCTGGTCCTGGCCCTCTAGCTTGGCAAACGCTGAGCCCTGAGTATTGGAGAGTAGAATCCCAGAGTCTACTCTAAGTAGATTCTCAAAGATGGGATCACAAAGAGGATCCGGTTCATCCCTCAAGCAGGTAGATCCATCAATTCCCGGGACTGTTTTCTGAGGGATCTGCAAGGGCAGTTGTTACCTCTGAATTGTCTGTTCGTGTGTTTGACTTCTTCAAAGTCAAGAAATTCCTTTTTATGTACAACTGCTGTTTCCTACGTTAGCAGAACATTATTTCCTCTTGGCCAGGCATTGTGCATGTGGAGACCATATTGTTTCTCCCCTGAGAATATTGCCATCTCCCTCAGAAAGCCTGGTAGACAGATGGCTGAGACAATGCAGAATCCTTACCACACTGTATCCTTCTTCAGACCTCACAGGAAGACCGCATTTCCCATCCTACCTTACAGGTAATTTGAGACCACATGATCGAGTTCTGGCCAATGGGTGTGGGTAGAAGTTATATAAACCATTTCCCATCTTGGCCTTAGATCTTGCATGATCTTCCATTTCTCTCTCCCCTTTGGCAGAACCTTGGAAAGTCTTGTGTTTCAGACAGATTAGCCTAGGAGATAGATGTAGCTTGGGTGCTGTGGCTACCTCTTGGAGGGATCTACCAAGCAACAGTAAGATGATGTAGTGAGGGAAGAAAGAAACGTGGCTGTGTTAAGACACTGACATGTCAGCGTTTGTTACTGCAGCACAGCCCGACCCACCCTGATGAATACAGTCTTAGTCTCTCCCCTCCTCCTCTCTCAAGGTTCAGATGCCTCTTCTGTGGCAACTTAGAAGTTCATACCCACACAAAATAGGACAGTGGGGGATACATCTGTACAAAAATCACTCTAAAGAAAATTAATTCGAATGCATAACTAAACCATCCCTGAGCTTCCTCTCCCAGTTAAACAGCATCAGCACCTTCACATTTTTCCCTGGATCCAAGGTCCATCTCTTTGATCATTTCAGGCTCCTTTCTCAGGATTTCCTTCGGCTTCCCACATCTCTTTTAAGAAGCAGTGACCCAGATTAGAGGAGCTATCTGATAAGAAAAGAACCCATAACATATTCAGTAGAGAATACAGGAGAATTCCTTTGGTTCCTCCTTGAGTCTATAGCTGCAAAAACACAATATAGCTTGAAAAGTCACATTTCAGGTTAAATCTGGCAAACTGAGAACACGGATTTCTCATTGTAAAAATTTTATTTTTCAATTACAGTTTACATTCAGTATTATTTTATATTAGTTTCAGGTGTATACATAGTGGTTGGACAATCATATACTTTACACAGTGTTGCACCCTGATGTTTGTTTCCAGTACCCACCTTGGCACCACACGTAGTTATTACAGTATTACTGTAATAACTGTATTCCCTTTGCTGTACTTTACATCCCCGGGACTATTCTGTAACTACCAATCTGTGCTTCTCAGTCCCTTCACCTTTTTCACGCAGTCCCCCAACCTTTCTCCCCTCTGGCAACCAGCAGTCTGTTCTCTGTGTCTGAGTCTGTTTCTGTTTCTCTTTTGTTTGTTTGTGTATACTGTTCTTTAGATTCCACATATCAGTGAAATCATATCATTGCCTTTTTTCTGAAATTCCACTAAAATGTGAGTTAAGGAATTAAAAAAAAGTATAAGCCCACAAGAATGAAAAGAAGGAGAAAAAAAAACAGCATAAGACAAAAAGTGTCAACAGACTTTTGGAAGACGGAAAGCAGGTGGAGGCACGATCGGAGCTGAGAGATCTGAACACTGTGTGCCTACACAGGGGGATGCTAATGAGAACAGAGGCAACCCAGCTGCCGAATCGCAGCCAGACACCGGAACTACAGGCACTGGGGACCGCAAAGACAAGGATGACTTGTAGAACTGGAAACTGGGCAGCTGCTGCCCAACCGGGAACTGGGGGCGGTCTGTAGAAAATTGCTCCAAGTTCCTGCCCCTGTTCAGTACAGTCCAATGAACACCATTCCCCTACCCTAGCAAGGCATTTATTCAGTGGAGAAACTGAGGGTCTAAGCCCAGATCAACAGGAACAGTGGAAGAGAGAGGAAGCAGATGGAGAATTAAATGAAAGTCTATCTACACACAGTCATACCCTTAGGCCCCTGTGCTATACATCTACCTCCAAGGTTCTTAGCAATCAGGTCTGCACTACCCACCCCACTCATCCATCCCACCCCTGAGAGGAGGTTGGTGGATTCTTCTCTGGAGAAGTTGAATGGCCCCTAGAATAGACCCCATGCTTCTGACATTTGGGGAACCCCAAAGAAATGGACCTCATGTAACTCCTATGAGGAGCTTATTGATTGACAAATGGTACCTATGCACATAGAGTATCCAGAAGATGGATTCTTAATAATATTTTACTCTTAAATAATTGTGGAGTGCAAAGGAAAACCAAGAACTTTTGTATCTCTGATACAAAAGACAGGAACAATCCAGCTGACCAACAACCAAAGAGAGGACTTTGGAGGAAAGAAAACATCAAAGAAATGGTCATTAATATCTGTGGGACATAAGGGAAGATACTGTATTTCACCCATGAAGCTAAGACAAAGGGCTATACAAGAAGGAGCAGACCAAACTGGATTGTGACAATGGTTGCACATCTCTGGAAATTTACTACAAATCATCGAATCACACACTTAAAGTGGATAAATTTTACAGTATTTAAATTGTGTCTGGAAAATTGTTTTTTAAAAAAGAGAATAATCCAAAAACAGGAGTAAGCCCTATGATATTGAAACTATCCTAGCAGAAATAAAATAGTCAGTAGAAGAGTTTGAAAGATAAGGTCAAGGAAATCTCTCAGAAAGGGGAAAACATAAAGATGTAGAAAACATGAGAGGGGAAAAAATAGAGAAAGTAGAAAACCCACCGTGGAGATCCAACAAAAGGAAAGTGAAAGGGAGTCCATTATCAAAGACGCAACACAAAAAGATTTTTCAGAGCTGAAGGGCCTGCACTTCCAGATTTTAAAAGCCTATTGAGCACCCAACGCCATGAATGAACAAAAGCCCACACTAATTTCATGGTGATGTGTGTAAAAAACAAAGATCATAAAAGTTTATAGAGGGGGTAAAAAACAGATTGTAAAAAAAAAAAAAGGAATCATCAATGCCAAGAATGCCCTCAGACTTCTCACCGACTCTCGTTCTAGAATCAGAACACCACCGAGAAGCGAGTGAAACGTTGCCCCTTTAAACTGGGGAAAACAACAGGTAAACAAAACCAAGTCTTTGATGAGACCAAAAAGTGTGTGTTTCTACATTCATCTCTTCCATCTTTCTCAGAGACCACCCCCCCTTTCTCTCATGTAATTATCTATGCATCCTGCTTTCCTTCCTTCCCCTTCCCGCTGCCTGTTCTCTCCGCCCGGTTGTCTCTCCTTCTTCACTGACCATCCCAGAGAACAAAAAGAACTTTTTCCCTAATTACTTCCTTCATTTGTTAAATTGTTTTTGTGTTCTCTGTTCTTCATTTCGGAAGGAAACGTGTGGAACACTTCATGTTCCTGCATTACAGAATCAAATTTAAACTACTTTTTTGTTTTTTTCCTTCTGCAGTCTGGGAGGCCTCTCCCTGGATTTCTCTCTGCCTGGGAAGCCCTGCCCCACTGCCTCACTGCCTTGCCGCCACCTCCGGTGGGCTCAGTTCACACGCTACAGCTCACCTCAGACGGGGAGAGGGGGCCTAACTAGTTCCGAGCTGAAACTCATCAGGTACATGTAGAGACAATTCAAACTGCTCTCTTCTAGTTCTTTAGGGAAAAAGAGCTTCAATTTGTCCTTAATAGGAAAAGGCCTCCTCATTCTAGATCCTTCTAAACCCTTGCCTCCCATGGAAGCAGGTCTGTTGCTCCAGGCCAGGCATCATCAGGGAGTGGATCCTGCTGGGTGCCAAGGCTTGTGTGCAGGTGGATGGCAACAGCAGATGGCCCATTCTCCAGCACACGTTAGCTGAGTGTCAACCACGTGTTCGGCCCTCGGTCTAAACAAAAACGTATCCTTCACTGTGTCCCCTGTGGTAACAAATGTGCAAACACGGCCTCCGAGCAGTGTGGGGAAAGCGGTGGGGAATTCCTCCCATCAGGAGGAGGTGACCTGGGAGGTGAGTCTTGAAGGACACATGAGACACTGTCAGATGAAGAAGGCCTGAGGGAGAGGAGGGCAGGCTCTGCAGAAGGGACGACCTGTGCGAAGGCACCAAGGTGTGTAAGAACGTTCCTGGGTGACTCTGATGGATGGGAGATGATGGGGGTGAGGGTATCTCAACTGTTCTCTCAGAGCTCCCCAGGCCCCCATGACATCTGTCACCCTGTCTGGGGCGAGACAGCAAGTGTCTGATTCTGCACGATTCCATGATGAGTGACAGCTCTGTTATTAGCAGGGCGGAGGCACGCTGTCCCTGAATGAGGAGCTTCTGGATTGGAGAGCGGTGCTGTCAGCCACCAGCACCACTCACTCCCAGACAGACTCTTGCCTTCGCTGCCTCTCCCTCCCCAGAATCACCAGCTCTCTCTCCCTCTGGAGTCTGAGGGCAATGGCGGCCCTGTCTTTTGTGGGGGCTGGGCTGAATCAGTCTTCAGGGGCGGGGAGGCCAGCCCCATCATAGCCACAGTAAAGCAGCAGTGTGACTAGATCCCAGCACTGACAAGCTGTGGAGCCTTGGAGAGTTCCTTGCAGGGCTCACTATATACTCCATCTCTGTGACCTCAATACCCTTGCCACCTCCCTGGGGCCTGACATATGGCAGGCACGTCATGCAGGTTTGTTGAATGAATTCTGTGCTTAAGAAAAGAAAAGGGAAAGTAAGAGAAAGAGACAGAGAGATTGACTGATTTTTCAAAGGGAGAGAAAGGCATGAGACGATGGGGCACCAGGCACACGGCAGTAGCAGATCACACCCTTGGAGCGCATGGTAAATGCCAAGTCCTCACATGCAAGCACCTTACACGCATTAGCTCGATGAGCCCTTACCAGAACTCCATGTGGCAGTTGTGGAAAGTGGGGCTCAGTAGCTTGCCCATGGTCATATCTGGGAGCTGGGTGTGAACCCAGGAAGTCTGGCCTCAGAAGCTACACCATGGAGTGAGATAAACACCACAGCTGTGGCAGGGAAGGGTCTTCAGAGGACACCGAAGAGATATGGGACCACAGATGAGGAGAGAGACAGTCCCAGTCCCCTCGTTTGCTCAGTGCAGGCTCTGGCCCTCAGGCCTCTGCACTGGCTTCCTGGAGACCGGATCCTGCACTAGCCGGCTACTGCAGATGCTGGCCTGAAGGCTGCCAGTCGGGAGCATGGCAGTCCCCAGTGTGGTCTCCAGGGGGCCTCCGCCTCCACTGCCAGTTGCAGGTCAAAGGAGCTTGGCTCTCAGAGCCTCTGACACCATCTATTTTTTAAATTTTATTTATTTATTTTTAGAGAGAGGGGAAGGGAGGGAGAAAGAAAGGGAAACATCAATGTGAGAGAGAAATATGGGTAGGTTGCCTCTCACATGCACCCAGGCCAAGGACTGAACCCGCAACCCAGGCATGTGCCCTGACCGGGAATCGAACCCATGACCTCTTACTTTGTGAGACGATGCCCAACCAACTGAGCCACACCAGTCAGGGCTGACACCCTCTATTTTTGTTGTAAAACAGCTGGCCAGATGGTTGGCTCACCTTGCCCCGTGCCCAGATTCCTGCCAGCACAGCTGCCCACGGTGGTGGCAGAGTAAGGGTGGGTTCCCACAGGGCTTTCAAGAGTCACCAAGGAGCCCTCCTCTCCAGAGCCCTCCATCACTCCCCTCCCACGGGCCTCCCTCACTGGCTGTCCTAGTCTTCTCCTGGGTCGGATACCCACCACCCCACTTCAATATCACCGTCTGCCAGGCACTCCGCCAAGCTGCAGCGTGACGCATTTCAGTCAGTCTTCAATGCTGCGCCCTGGAGGGCAGGTGTCCTTCTCTTCTTGTCGGGACCTCTCTTCACTCCCTCGTCCCCCACCCCACTTGTCACGAAAGTGCTGGAGGTGGGGCTGGGATTTGAGCTGGCTGTGCTGGAGCCGAAATCTGCCTGTCAGCCCGGGCCTTTATCTTCTGAGCGCCACGAGGGGATCCTGGGGCCTACTGTCTTTTAGCAATGGCTTAGGTCCTCTCTCAGTGCCTAGTTTCATTCTGGAAGGGAAACAAAGCTAGAACAAGGACGGCCTCTGGCCTCCCTTCTGTCACAGGTGGATGTGCTAAGATGCTCCCAAGGAGGTGTGTCTGAAGGGGTTGCACACACATATCTCCTGCTGCAGTGGTTCCTAGAAGTCAGAGGTCACGGCCAGGCAAGGGAGGCCTGGGCAGGAGGCCAGTGAGCCCACTCCTCTATCCACTGGAGAGGGCAGAAAAGGAGAAATAGAGGATCACTGATTCAGCAGGTAACTGGCCCTATGAGAAACCAAATGTGACAGTGGGGACCTTTGGGGGGGGCAGACAACCAGGACATACTGGAAGTGGAAACCCAGGTTAGACTCACCTATCGCAAACTCTCAGGTTCAATCCCCTCCCCCCCACCTCCCACTCCCCCACCCCGCAGGTTAGTCTCTAGGAGCATTCTGTGGACCACAGCGCCACCTGCAGGGAAGCCATGCAACAACATGGAGGGTACTAGAGCTGGTCCTAAAAGCTATTTTGTATTTGATCAAGAGCATTCCCAGTAGGGTTGTGGGTGACAAAACTGGCACCCATGCAGTTGTTTAACGTGCAGAGCACTCATGCAGGCACCCCTTTCCATCAGCCTTCTAACTGACTCGGGTCGATAGGATTGTTCCCATTTTGTAGAAGGAGAGAGGGGCCTCAGAAAGTTAGTCTCCTAACCAGTTGTTGGTAGAGCCAGGCAGGATTCCAGCTCAGGGTCTTTGACACACAAACAAACAAACAAACGAACAAATAAACAAACAACCCTCTGTGCTCTGTAGCTCCACGGCTGTCCCTCCTTTAGCAGAAGAAGATGCAAGGATGCTGGGAGATGAAGCAAGAATCTGCAGGCTGGAGGGGTCACAGATGCAGGGTTTGTGTCTTAGCTCTGCCACCCCCAGATGGCTGGTCCTCTCAGGTGTGTCAACAGTACACTGAGCAGCTTAAAGGGGATTACCAAGGGGGTAAGGCAGGTTTTCATGCATCTCAGTAACTAGCAAGGTAACTAAGAACATTTTTCTCCCTCTAGTGCCCATCCCAGCAGCAAGCCCTTCTCAGCCAGAACCAGGAGGCTGAGGCAGTCCACCCTACTGAGGAGATGCTCAAGTTGTCTAAATTCATCAATTTTTCTGAAATTTGGAATCTATAATCCTCTGTTAGTTGGCCTCCAAATTCTTGAGCCTGTGTTTAAAGGAATGAATGCATGCAAGATACTTAGCAGTGCCTAGGACACGCAGGTATCTAATAAATATTAGTTGGTATTATTATTATTATTATTATTATTGAATCCAAGAATGTCAAGGGCTTATAATAAAGTATAAATATAACAAAAGAAGGCTTGAAAGTCTGGACGTTTTCAGAGCAAGAACACCAGAGCAGATACAGACCCACTGATTAAGGCACATGACATAATGTTAATAAAAGACTGAAATCAGTTAAAGCCTTTTTTTGCCTAGTCTTCTTCCATTTCTTTTGTTAAAGAGAATGATCTTCAACCCGGGATGGTTAACCAACGCGATTGTGAGGTAACTGGGACCTGGGATAGACGAAGCAGAGCTGGGGGTTGGGGGGGGAGCCCTGCTGCTGCTGCACAGGAGCTCAGCTCTCCAGATTCCAACCAAGTTCCTCCGAGACCTTTCCCGTGTGATCGCAGACCCGTCTGTTAAATATCCTGAGATACCAAGAAGCTGAGTTGGGGGGGGGCGCAGGGCAGAGGGGAATTGGGTATAGGAGACGTTGTCCTGGTTTGAGAAATTACACGTTGGTGTGTCTGGTGCTGATCCGTGGTCAGATGGATTTTCAGCACAGAGCCCGAGGCAGCAGTTTGCTCTGGAAGGATCCGGGCCCAGGTACTCAGACCTGCATTTGAATCTGTGGTCGTGGCCATGTGGCCTCCAGCAAGTCACTTTACCTTCTTGAAACTTGTTCCCTACTTTGCAAAGTAGGTGTAATGCATGCGTGTGAAGATTAGAGATGACGTGTGCGAAGTGCCTAGAATGGTGCTCAGTATGCTCGGTAAATAGTAGCAATTACTGCTTTACGGCTATGGTTATTGCTGCCTGTATTGTTACTGGCACTCTCCAGTCCTCTGCTTTGGGTGCCTATTTTGCCTTTCTCTTCCAGGTCTATCGTTGGCTGTAGTCCCTGTTTCCTGAGTCACTCTTGGTGTCCAGGCAAAAGCGGATGGATTCGCCTATACTTAGGAACCCCCCATGGCCCACCACAGCCGGGCCTGCGCATAAGTCAGTGGCATGGAGCAGCAGCACCACCCAGTGGCAAGCTAGTTAGTGGCCTCCAGAGTAGCTGGTCTGAGACTGGACACCTTGGAGGCCACCTGGTTCAGTGGTCCACCCAAATGCGTGCGTGTGCCACAGCATCCCCCTAAGGCTTTCCCGTAACATGCATTTGAGTAAAAGAAAAGTGAAAATCAAAATAGGGGAAAAATTCTACCATGCTGACCCTCAGAGACCACAAGGTGACACAAAAGCAAAGTTTAAAAAGCGTCCCACCAAATCCACGGAGCCAGAGAGGAGATCAGAGGTTAGTGGTTGCCTAGGATGGGAGAGTACGAGAGAAACTGGGGAGTGACTTCCACAGGGCACAGGGTTTCTTTCTGGGGTGATGAGAATGTTCTAAAAATTAATCACAGTGACAGTTGCACAAGTCTGTGAGTATGCTAGAAACCACTGACCCGTGCATTTTGAAATGGGTGGGCTATATGGTAGGTGAGTTATACCCCAATGAGCTGCCACCAAAAAAGGTGAAAAGAATATCAAATTGTCAAAGGAAAAAGCCTCTCCACAGACTGTAGTTGGAGGTGTTGTGCAAGTACTGGTGAGGAGTACCGCCAAAGGCCTAGGGCTGGGATAGTGCCCCTATGGTTGTCTTTTGTACCAGCGTCCTGTGAGTTTTCAACAGGGAGTCAGCTAAGATAGAAAAGGAAAGGGATTTAACGTAGTTCAAGACATCCAGAAAAACATGGCTGCCTTCTCTTCCTTCTGAAGCAAGTTCTTTATTGTTCAACCTATGAGCAAGAGTTCAGTGAAGCCTAAGGCTGTATTAGGTACACTGTCATAAACATAAGTACAAAAGTATAAGACACACTCCCAGCCCATTTAAGCACAGAACCTAAGTATTTCTTGGAAATTACTCCATGGGTAACCATGCAAGTCTGGACTGACTTGCCTGTATTGCAATGAACATTCCTTAAAGTCAATGTTTTAGAGAAAAACACTACATCCCACATTTATCATGGCGTGCAAGTTCTTCCCAGTAGTGTCAACTTCATTGTTATCAATAAACAAGATGTACTTTTGTGGCAACTCACCTTTGTTAAAATTCACCTCTGTAATTTCAACAGACTTTTTAAAGGAATTTTAAAAGGCAAAGTAGTAGAAACCCATACAAATTTGGCAATGGCTGTCCAAGCAAAAGGACTTGAGATTACTGAGAGAAACTAGCTCATCTCCAGGCCATTTTTTAGTGGAAATGAGATAGCAAGTTTATTTATTTATTTTTAAATCATTTAAAAAGTGTCATTCATTACAGTTGTCTCAATTTTTCCCCTTTGCCCTCTTCCACCCATCTCACCCCCACCCCCACAGTCAATCCCCACACTGCTGTCCATGTCTGAGGGTCATTCATACATGTTCTCTGCCGGTCCCTTCCCTTTCTGTCCACCACTATTCCCTCCCTCCTCCCCTCTGGTCTCTTTCAGTCTGTTGCGTTTCCACACCTGACATTTTGACGCCATAAGCATGTTTCCAGGTAGGACATTATTGTCATCCAGAGGGTGTCAGCACCATGGACAGAGGTCCAGACTGGCCATCACAGTACAATTTTGCACCAACTCAGGGACAGTATCGTGGGGGTGGGGGTGGGGGTTGCTGGGAATTTTGTACCCCAAATTAACCCCTTGACTCTCTCACAAACTCTCAGAACTCAGGGGAGTGTAGTTCTGAACAGAAACTAACCAAACCATAAGTTGGACTAGGATGCTCCAGTAACACAGTATCACAGTGTCACAGTAACAATTCCATCCCAGGAGCAAACCTCCTGCTTGGAGCGGAACACTCAGCACAGAGCAGAGAGGCAGGAGCAGCAGGCTCAGGAGCCTGAAACCAGAGGTGGTGACGCAAGGACACAAGCATGACTGTCACCTTGCTTCCTTTACCAGACCCTTCGATCAACCAGTGGCCCCAGTAAAGAGCTTCAGCCTCATGCTGGGTTACTATCCCAAATGGTCTCCATTCTGGCAAATAAGAGGCAAATGAATGAAGGAACTAGCACAGAGGATGGACTGCATAATTTTCTAGTGTCCATGGAGTCTGGACACTCTAATGGTAAAAGATCATGGATTCCTTGAAATGAAGCATGTTAAACCAGGAACACTGGGCTAGAATATAACTTAAGGGAAAAGTTCAAATCTGAACTTCAAACTTGCAGGGAGCAACTGTCTTTTCTCCCTTGATGATCATTTGCTTTAAAGCACTGAGAAGTGAGCTGCTAGCTCTGGCAGTGATGGGAAAGAATGACAGCTCCTACTCACAGACACTACAGTCTAACGGGACCCCAGGTATGCAGACATCAGATCCAGGGCTGCACAGTGGAACTCGGTCCCCACGCCAGCTCTCCTCTTTTCCACCATGGAGATCACTCCGGCTATCGTGCACCCAGTAAACCCTGAGGATTCCTCCATCAACCTTAGGAATGATCATCGAAGCTATTAAAATCAGAGGAAGTGTTAAAGGTAACACTGTTTTTTTGTAAAATGTAAGGCTGGGTTTCTATGTCATGTATAAGGCATGGTGTGAGAAAGCTGCTCCCACCTTTAGCCACACATGCACACTTGGCTCCTCATGCACACGCACACACGTGCACACAGAAGGGGCCAGCTGATTTTGCAACGATGCACAGGGACTGCTGAACTTCTCCCAATCACTTCTGGGTTTCAAGCTGGTTGGGAGCCAGCCCAGGCTTTCGTGAAGCCCAGCTCCACTGATGGCACAAGTAGCCAGGATGTACCCGCGGCGGTGGGAATGTGAGCCAAGCTTGCCTGTTATCTCTGCTGTGTTCATAGCACTGGGAACATCCTTGAAAGAGAATATTCAAGAGTCAGTTTATAATGTTATGTTTGTGTAATGAAATATTACGCTCTTCTCTCAAAACCTGCCCCAATCCACAGTCTTATCTCAGCTGGCGGCAACTCCGGCCTTGCAGCTGCTCAGGCTCCAAACCTTGAAATCATCCTTAATTTCTCTCTCTCGCTCTCTCACTCTCTCTCCCTCAACTCTGCATTAGGAAATCCTACAGGCTCTACCATCTAGTCTCAGAATCTGACCTCTCCTCGCCGCCTTCACAGCTACACCCTAATCCCACCACCATCGTCTCTCACTGGGGTTACTGACATAACTTCCTAACCAGTCTCCCTGCTTCTGCTCTTGCTCCCCTAAAGTCTATTCCCAACCTTGCAGTCAATCAAGGAAATCAGATCAAGTTGTTCTTCTGTCAGAATCTTGTGCAACAGCTCTGTCTCTCTGGGGATCGGAATCGGAGTCCTTATGATGGGCTGTAAGGCCTTTGTGACCTGAGCTCCTGTGACTTCTCCAAATTGTCCTGCTTGATCTTTTTAAATACAGCGCTCAGCACACGTTACTGTGTTATAACATCTACTTATTTAGTATGTTTTTTATTATTCATCTCCCTTAATTAGAATGCAAACTTCGCAAGGGCAGGAATCTCTATCATGTTCTCTGATGTATCCCAAGTGCCTAGGACTGTGCCTGGCACTTAGTCAGCTCACACTAAGTTTGAATAAACTAGCATTAAAGAACAAGGTAGATATGGAAGGACCACCAAAGATACGCTAAGTGAAAAGGCAGGCTGCAAAACAGAATGCAGAATATGATCTCCACAATTTAAATGTGAGTATAATCATGTCACTGCTTAAAAAGGCAGAGAAAGTTGTACCTCTGCAAAGAGGCAAGAAATTTAACAATGTTTTATCCTGACGAGTGTGGTTAAATATTTCCCTTCGCTTGACATCCTGCACTGTGTGCGTATTTATAGCATGAACATATTCTGCTTTTATAATTTTAAAAATCTGTTACTTTCTTTTTTTGAAAGTCTGCTATGTTCACTAGTGAAAATCTAGACTGACATCAAACTTAACAACAGGGTGATGGTTGAGTAAATGATGAATCCATTTGCCCTTTAAAATCAGGTTTACAAAGAGATGGATGAAAAGAGAAAATGCTTTTGATGAATCTGAAGTGACCAAACAGTTTGATCTCAGTTGTATCATGAATTTATTCGTGGAGGAGAGTAGAAGGAAACATCGAAACATAACCAGAGTTGTCTCAGGCTGGTGCGTCCCTCACCATTCTACCTGCTCTTCCAACTGAGGGTGGTTCTGCACTTGGCCCTCCTCCCCCTCTTTTACTGCTGACGTTGCATTTCTTCCTCAGTGACAGGCCTCTTTGATCCAAGCACTTGCCCCTCACTGACTCTCAACTCTGTTTCGGTGCCGCTTGTTGTCCCCAGGACTGCGTGGCTCCCTTCTGGCTGGACTTCCGGTCTCTGCTCAGATGGCATCTCATCAGAGAGGCATCCCGGCCCTTCCCCACCTCCGTTCTGCCCCCTTCTCTGCTTTGCCTTCCTCCACAGCACTTCCACCAGACACATCACATATTCTTAATGGACTGACTGTCCTCCAACAAGGATGTAAACTCCACAAACACGGGGACTTTTATCTGTCTTGTTCACTGATAAATCACCAATACCTAAAACAATGCCTGGAACTTAGATATTCAATGGATATTTGTTGACTGGATGAATGAATGAATACAGGACGTATGCCAACAAGGAGGTGGAGGGAGAGGTTATGGTAGGGACTGGAGAGAGAGAAGTAGACATTTAACTTAAATGCCTACTATTTTTAAGTGACCATCTAGCAGTAAATTTCAGTCCCAGTATTCAGAAAGCCGACAACATACCTCTTTATTTGCAAATACGAAGAAAAAACTGCATCTATGAGCTCACAGTCCATTAACACTATATTTAGTCCTCAAGCCTCACTGATCCATTCTCTGTCATTAACTGTCAACCACAAAAATCACACCTGGAAAGCAATCACTAGCATGTTAGTAACCTGAACCTGAAAGCGGCAGCTATTTAAATGTCCTTACAGCTTTTCCCTGTCACATGTGTGGTTTCACAGAAAGCAATCATGTGGTGAAGGCCAGGCGAGGGGGTGGGGCCTGGGCAGAGGTTGGCAAAGGCGGGACATGGGGGACATCTATAATAGTGTCAATAATTTTTCTAAAAGCAATCACATGGAAGGATATATAATCCCAAGAGTTAGGAAGCCTAGTGTACACTCAACTAACCCATCTTTTTCAGAAGTATCATACATAGCCCTTCCCCTATATTATGTAAAATATACAGAGAAATGGCTTTTAATCACTCATTTTTAATTACTTCATTTCTACATCATGCCTGCATAATAATAAGGTTCCAAGAAAAACTCTGGACATCCCCTGGCCAGGCAGCTCGTTTGGTTTGCTCTCAGGCCAGGACACACACAAGCAACAACCAATGAATGCATAAACCAGTGGAACAACAACTCTACTTTTATATGGATCCTTATCTGAGAAGCAAAAGAACCTAGCATCAGACTGACTACATTTTTGAACTAAAAGAACCAAGGCAGGGTAAACTGACAAATGAATAGTGTACTGTGATTTGTTTATGAAAGGGGGGAGGAATATATATCTATACCTGCTTGTTTTGCATGAAATATCTTTGGGAAGATATACAAGAAATAAAAGTTGCTGCCTATAGGAGGAGAGCTGTTTACTATATACTTTTCTTGTAAAATTTTGAACCATGTAAGTATATTGCCATTTTACAAATTAAAATAACCTGAAAGCAAAGAACAATCTTTCCATGTGAGAACTAATGGGCCATTTTATGGATTCTAAGTGATATAAACAACTAAGAAGTCACATAATAGTTCAAATTCTAGTCTACACAGGTGAAACCTATACACAGTTAAGTGCCTTAATACAAAGCTAAGAACTTTCCTTAAGTCATATTTACCATGCTAATGAAGAAGGAAATTTACATTTAAAAAGACAGCCTGACCTTTGGTAAATCAGCAGAAAAAGTGGGGACAGCATCCAAGACTACTCCTGGCTGAGACATCTGGACCCACCACAGACAGCACGTCCATTCTTCAAACAGGCCCCGTTTGCTAATTTTGTAAAGAGTCTAAGTAACCCACCCCACGGTCCTAGAATTGCCAGTTCCCTACAACCAAAGCAATAGTTGCTGAAATTCAGTAAAATTGGACTTGTTATAAATAGAAGATTGATTGAAAACAAAAAGGCATTTCTACTTGGTGATTTAATGTGCCGAATATGCATAGGGTAGGCAAAGGGAGTCCTGCCAGGAAATGAAAACCTCTCACAGTCTAGACCCTGTGAAGGTTAATTTTCTGTGCCAACTTGCCTGGACCACTGGGTGCCAGATGTTTGGTTGAACATTACTCTGGGTGTGTCTGTGAAGGTGTTTCTGGATGACACTCACTTTTGAGTTAGTGGACTGAGTAGAGCGGATTGCCCTCCCCAAGGAGGGTGGGCCCCATCCAACCCACTGCAGGCCTGGAGAGAGCAAACAGGAGGAACAAGAGAGAACTCGCTCCAGAACCGACTGTTTTGGAGCTGGGACCGTGGTCTCCTGTCTTTGAAACGGAGCTTACGCCGTCGGCTCTCCTGAGTCTCCAGCTTGCCAACTGCAGATCCTGTGGCTACTCAGACTCCACAACCATGAGAGCCCATTTCTTATAATAAATAGGTACTGAAGGACTGGGTACCAAATATGACAGAATCATTAATTTTGGAGGTGTGTTAATGGCATGGAGACTATGTTTAAAAAACACAAAATGCCATGTGAGTCAGGAACAAACCCGGGAGAATGTCTGCATCAAAATCTTCGTGTCCGGGGTTTGCTAGAACATACTCTGGGCCAAACGTCAATCAACAGCTGTTGAAGTTGGGTGATGGGTACACCGGGGGGTTTTATTTATCCTTTCTCTCCTATTTGTTTTACACTTTCCACTAACAAAAGTCAAAAAAGATAAATGCACTATTTGAGGAAAGACATTCTAAGATCTTTGAGCTGAGAAAATAACTACAACTAAGTGCTAAAGCTAATAGCTAATATAATGACTTACCATACAGCTGACTTGGGTATTGGGTCTGAAAAGACCAAAAATATGTCTTTACTATGAAACACGTGCAATGATAGCACCACCAGTAATAGAAACTTAGAAATTAAACGACTCCACTTAGATTCTAAAGAGTAATTTGTAGATGCCATATGGTCTTGATTGTACATGAGAATCAGGGTGTAAAAAAAATATGTGAATAGTTCACAAATAGCTTGACAGGCAATATTCTGTGAGGTATCCTTTATCCAAAATATGATCAATGAAAAAAAATTCAAATGGGTTGATAAGGTGTGGTGGCGATGGAAAGAGAGACACATTAAAACCCCATCTTTAAGAAACCAATGATAAGGAAATACAGTAACAATCTGGCATGTTCATGCCTATTCATGTACTTGCAGAATAATAGAACAGCAGGGAGGGACTGTGACCACACAGGATGCTGGAATGTGGGATCTGAGGTTGCCGCAGCCATCTCTGTTCATCTCTTGCTTTCCAGAGGCATGATTTTTAGACATTCTCAATAGGTTTAAAAGAATTTACTGAATTCAAAATCTTCAAAAGCTGGCACCGCATTTAAGGCACACATACCTCTCAACCAAATAGTGACATTCATCAGGATAACCATTTTCCAACCATTTCTGGATTGAGAGGGGTTTCCTATGTAGGACATTAAAGCCCCAGGTCTCTGCATTTCTAGAAATGCAGGGACCGTTTCCCAAAGAGAAACCTCCCCAGTAGGTGTAAGTGGGCCATCAGACGAGAAGGACTGGCTGACAGTCTAAATAAAGCAGAGCACCACCAGGTTTTGCTTCAAGCACCCATCTTTAGATGCATATAATATAAACAATTCCTTACCTTCAGTGTCCTTTGTGGAAACAATGTCTCCACAAAGGTCTAATTTTGTAATGGCTACTGACATCCCGAATTGTGAGGCTGAAATTTTTATATTCCACCGTCTCTGCATTAAAACCTACACTGGGAAAATGTGTGATGATGACTGTTGCCAGTTGAACAATTCAAAATAATTTCAGCTAACATTTGGCCAGCTTTAACATTTGGACTTTTTATTTCCAAAGCAGCTTGCTAGTCAACGATTTGTAACTTCCAAACAGAACGTGTTAGTCAGCTTGCTCTCCCACTCACCGTGACAGGTGTTTCGAACCTTCCCTACCCTCTCCAACCTCCCAACTCACAGCTCCCCTGCTTCTCTCCGCAGAAGATCTTGCAGTGTGTTTCAGGGCAAAAAGAAGCCAGTGATGGGGCTGACTTCCACTTCCCACCACACAATATAGAAACTTCCTACATCTTTTCTCTTGGAACAGAAGGGGGCAACTATTCTGATGCTAATTCCACCCACCTACCTGCTGGAATCACTCCACGCACATTGTTTGGAACCTATCACTGTTGTTTTCTCCCCCACTGTCCTACTATCTCCAACCTGTTCTTCTCTGCGTGCTTAAGTCTTTTACATCTTTCCAAGAAAAAGAACCCTTTCTTCACCCCATATTGTCCTTCACCTTCTACCACCCTCTATTTTTCCCTTTTCAGTCAAACTCCTTTAAGATGTTTAGCTACATTCACTGGTCTTGCTTTGTCACCCCTCACCCAATAGCACCGTAATTCTGCTTCGTCGTGTTCCACAGCTGGTCTCACCAAGGTCAGCAGTGATCACCACGTCAATAAATCCAACAAGTGTTCTCAGTTCTTTTGTAATTTGATTTTATATCTGACACTACTGCTCACTCCCACCTTGAAACTTCCTTGGCTGTTCATTTTCTTTCTATTTCCATGCACGCACCTTGTCAGTCTCCTGGTGAGATCAGCACATTTAACTGACTCTTAAATGATGGAGTTCCCGTGACTCTGCCCTGCCCCAAACATTTCCCTCTCTCCACATCCCCCATTCATTGGTATTCAATTCATTCACCAAACATTGGTATGTGCTGGGCATTTACAATGAGCCAGGCATTTGCTAGGCACTGGGGACAGGTGTGAGCAAGACAGACATGATTTCTTCTCCTATTTACACTGTTGGGAGGAAGAGAGGCAGTGAGCAAATGATAAAAAATGTGCTCAGAGTTACTTAAAAGTTCTGGTTGCTATTGAAATTTGTAACAGGGAAAATGAGTCCGAGGGAGTAGGAAAGGTGTCCCTGAGCAATAATGTTTAAATTGAGACCAAAAGAATGAGCTGGCATTAGCTTAACAAAGGGGAGGGAACTAAGGAAGGAGGCAGGGAAGCATTTCACAGAAAGGAAATGCATAAAAAGAGGTCCAAACATTTTGTCTAATGCAAAGTAAGTTGTGTTATGGATGTGATTTTACAAAGGTATTCACCAAAATCTTAATAGCAGAGTGTTTTCAAAACTTGTTTATATTTTTCTACATGTATGAAATTATGGATGCATGAAGTATTTTTGCAACTGGAGAAGACCAAGCAATGGTGCTATTTGCACTTGAACTAATAACATTTAAAAAATTGTGTTAACGATTTCTCCATCTGGTTTCCTCCTTCTTCAGATGTTGCAATCACTGAAGCTCCTGCCCAAATTGGAAGTTGATCATTTGGTTCTTGTATCTAATCCAACATTCAGAATACTCTGACATTCTGTGCCATCCTGTGGAGCCTGTTCTCACTCAGGAATTTGGATCTAGAGGCAGTTCTTAAAGCAAAGATTACGTTCTGTCAAAACTGCCTTTTGCAAAACCCTTAAGTAGCCCACAAAACACAGCTGTTTCGTAGGAAGACTGGTCTATATAGCATTGGAACAAATCAGATTCTTCATTTGGATACCAGTGCAAGTAGTTAGCTTGAACAAGAGTGAAGAAAAGAAAATCACACTGCGTTTTTAAACACTAAGAGCATACTTGGCATTGAGAGGTGCTTCCACTTAGAAAGGCCAGTGGAACAAAGAATGATTGAGCGGGTAACAACAGATTCCCAGCTTCCAGCTTAGGCCGGGACACATGCTAACTGAGAGGAAAGGAGGGCACGCCTGCCCTCGCTGTTTTAATCATTATCATTTTTATCTTTTTTTGCCAAGCAGCTAGGGTTAAATCTGCTTAACTAAACTGTGCTCACATGACTCCCCTGCAAACCTAGGAATGTGCTAGAGATGTTGGGGAACAGTTAGCTAAGTGTATACTGCTTGGTTTTTGTCCTCAAAAAGTTTACACTCTCGGGGCGAACACAATTTTTGGAAAGAGACATTAAGTACCATATACAGCATGTAAGAGTATAACAAGCTGAATCGTCAATTGGTTTTGCCCCAAGTCGTTAACACACCTATTGAAGGGGTGGGAGTCATGGTCTCTCCCAGCTTAAACTTATACGAGACGGTGATTTTTCCTACTCCATCCAAACTCCATGTGAGAATGCACATCTCCTTTTTCCCAAGAGACTTTTGAACAGTTTTTCAAAAACATTCCCCATTGTAATTGAATTCAGTTACCTGAATGAAAAGAAAGCCAAGTCAAATCATTGTTCTTTGCAGAGATCTGCAAACAACATATATAAAATACAAGTCTCTATCAGAAGTGGCTCCTAGTAAAATTTTTAATCACTTTTTATTTTTCAGTTACAGTTGACATACAATATTGTATTAGTTTGAAGTGTACACCCCAGTGATTAGACATTACATAACTTACTAAGTGATCATCCTGATAAATCTTGCACCCATCTGACACCATGCATAGTTGTTACATTAATTGACTATATTCTCTGTGCTATAATTTACATTTTCATGACTATTTATTAACTGCCAATTTGCACTTCTTAATCCCTTCACCTTTCTCACCCATCCCTCCATCCCCCCTCCCATCTGGCAACTGTCAAAATGTTCTCTGTATCTATGAGTCTGTTTCTGTTCTGCTTGTTCATTTATTTTGCTTTTTAGATTCAATTTAAGCAATCTTAAGTACAATTTAGCCAATAAGGAGTTGTAAGCTCTTTTTCCCCCAAAGGAAAACTCAGCTAAGCCTTTTGATGCCTTACCGGAAAGTTTTCTTCCCTACTGCAGCATCTAAGTGGGGTAGGGAGACGCCCAGTCTCAATGCTACCGCTGCAGTGGAAAGCTTTAGTCACCTTAAGTATGGAAGCAGTGCCACATTAAGTACATCTAAACTCTCTTGAAATGAGAGCTTATGAAGCAGAGAACCAGTTTGTTTTATACGTGTGAAGCAAAGTCCTTCAGTAGTTGCCTTTGGCTAGCAGACAATATCAATACCCAGAAAAGAACCTAAAAAACATTTTAAAAAGATTTATTTATTTATTTATTTTTAGACAGAGGGGAAGGGAGGGAAGAAAGAGTGGGAGAGAAACATCAATGTGTGGTTGCCTCTGGCGCCCCCTACTGGGGACCTGGCTTGAAACCCAGGCATATGCCCTGACTGGGAATCAAACCAGCAACCCTTTGGTCAGCAGGTTAGCACTCAATCCACTGAGCCACACCAGCCAGGGCAGAACCTAACATTTTTCAGAGGTGTGGAAATACAGCACTCAGGAACTGCACTGCCAACAGAGAAATCAACTAGGCAAGAGTTGAGGCCATACCATAGCATCCAGTGTTGACCATCACCTTACTCTCAACCAGCTTAAAACCAGTTTGTTGAAATACAATTTACATACAGATATAAACATATATGATAACTGTACAGTTTAATACAATGTCATGAACCAGATCAAAAAGATGACTACCGGTGACCCAGATCTCTTTGTACCCCTTCTCAGTCATTACCCTCCATCACTGTATTGATTTCTAAAAGCAAAATTAGTGCAGGATAGATTCTACAAAGGAAAGCAGAATGAAGAAAGACTAGCTTTGCAGAAATTTACAGTCTTTTAACAGATCAGCCTATTTGTAGTGTGAACTTGATATTCTAATTAAAGGCTTAAAACTAGTACTGTGTTCACACCTCTAACCAAGCTCCTGGAAGGCTACAAAGATTCTTCAAAAAGAAAGAAACAAACATCCTTGCTCCAACTACTATGATTTTCCTAACCAAAGGAAAGCTTTATTCCTGGGCAGAGCAGGGGGAAGAGGCAACAGGGACAGCCAATCTGCCATTTATCCCACCCCAGTGACCTCAGAGGGGTGCTTCCCCAATTCCAGAGGTCCTACTTCTGAAAGCAAAGGTTTTCTACAGTAGTTCAACCTCATGGATGAGGTCCAGGCACAGGTCATTCTATTCCACGACCAGAGAAAAGGGACACAGCACTTACAACGTATATAAATGAGGTATAGATAAACTGCTACAGCCAAAGAATGATGCATGCTTTGATAGTTCACAGAAGGTCCATATAGAAAGTATATTAAAATCCATGGCATTGCAGCACTCAAAATCTTGTTGGGCGACAAAACTAGAGATTGCTTGTCTTTGATCCTGACAAGAAGACGAATCTCACAGACAATAAAAACCGTAAGGAGCATGCTGTGAGAAGGAGGGCACTTCCCACTTAAATGCCCTGAGAGGCAACTGCTAGTGCTGGATTCCCCCTCCCAACCACACATAGTACGCCTCCTAGGTTCTCTCCCTCCTGCTTCTCTTTTTCTCTTCCTACTCATCTTCGAGAGGCGCCCAGACCCCGCCACGCGGAAAGAGAACCTCGGGAGGAAGACGCTGCCCACCCCGGCGCCCCGTTGGCACGTTCAAACCCCACGCACTAACTGTCCGACAGGGAGAAACAGCGGCGAGACCTCCAGGGCACCAGGTGCGCGCCGGGTCCCCAGGGAAGGCCTTCCAATGCCCTTTCTGCCCTGCTACCAAGCAGCTCCCTCTCAACCCGACCACCAACGGGAGAGCGGAGGGCCCCGGGAAGACGCGCCAAGCCTCTCTCGGGGGCCCCGCAGCCCCCTCGCTACAGAGGACGCCAAAGGGACAGGGAGCCCACGTCCTTTCCGCAGGCTACACGTTGCTCTCTAGTTACCCTGCCGCAGACGGTGCAGAAATACAACGAGGCCTTGAGTACTGCGGGCCCTACTCCCTGCCTGAGCCTCAGTCGTGGTCACTGATCGCTGCTACCTTCCCTGGAGCCCTTAGGATTTCCGCTCCACTCTGCTAAGTGGTGGATGAATGGAGCGTGGGCGTCCACAGCAACCAGCACACCACTTGGAGCTTTCGCACCAATGAGCTCGAAGTTTCGTGAGTGACGACATGTCTGGCCAATGCACAGGACAATGAGAGGCTGGCGGAAGGAGGCCCGCCCCTCGCGACCTAAGCGACCACGTGAAGATCTGGAAAAGCCGGATTCACCTTCCAGTGACAGCTCCTCGCAACCCTGTGAGGAAGGCGCAGGTGCCCCGCCCCAATGCTGTGTCAGACCAATCAGAAAAGTAAAAGCATTTCCTGTTTGTTCTGTCATTCAACTCGAAAAATCTTAAGGATAGAACTAACCCTTGGAGCATTCCGACCAACCGCATGGGAACATGCGGGCGATACCAAGTTCTTAATGCTATTTAAAGAACTTTGCTATGGTGCAGCTGAAAGTCGAAGCTAGTTTGGGATGATGTTTTGTGCAGGAAACACCCAGACTCTGACACCGAAGTTAGGCATAAGGAAGGCTCCCTACTCAATCTGAAGCTACACTGCAGCCCTGCGTCTAAACAGATTTCAACAGTTGGGGGGAAATACAATACTAGCCACCTGCACCTTCCTTCACATGTTGCGCAACCACAGTCCTCACTTCCTGAGAAATGCTCTCAATAACTGATCCCTTAAACACCAACTTGGTTAGCTAAAAAGGTTACAAACTCCTGTAAATGGCACACGTGAATGGAAAAGGGGCCACACGCTAAACTTGACAAGCTGCGGGGGCAGGGAGAGGGGCAGGAAGTGCATGGCATGCCTTACAAACTGAGAGGCCAAAACCAACCACAGAGGATAGTGTGAATATAAAAACTGTTGACTAAAAGCAGATTATGGTGGTCAGTTGCCTATAGCTTCCTTGACAAAGGTTAATCTTCACCTTAAGTGAGACTGTTTATTGTCTTTGTGCATTTAGGATTACATACCTTTGCAATGTCAGGGTAATTGTATTTTCCAGAATTCTACTGCTCCAGAGCATCAGACCACAGCAAGCTTCATTGTTGTCTTGTTGCCCCATGCCATCTCTGGGTACTGTAGATGTTAATTATTAACTATCCTGTACCCATCAATGTGGAAGTTTGTCTCTTTATTTTAATTTTTATCCAGTCCTAGAGATTTCCCTGCTTGGATTTCTCCTGCCTCATTAATGTACCGCCCATAGATTTTATGTAACTCCTCTATGTCTCTTCCTTTGACTCTAAGGCATAAAATAAGCTGCAAAACTGCCATTCTCTGGAGCATTTTCTCAATTCGTTGTGATTTTTCTCCTAGGTATGACCTCAAAATTTGGCTCAGATAAACTCTTACTGGAATTTTCTGTTGGCTGGACATTCTTTCACTGACATACAAAACTGAGACAATCAGAAAAATTAACATCTATTGAATGCATAATCCTCATATGTGCCAGTGACTCTGTCAAGGTGTTTATGGCATAATCATAATGGCTTGTGACTCAGAAACTATCATTCCATTTTAAATGAGGAAAATAAATAGCCAGACCCAGAGATTCAAACTTTGGTCTGACATCTTAATTTTTAAAGTTTATTTTTAGAGAGGGGAAGGGAGAGAGAAAGAGAGGGAAAGAATCATGTTTGGTTGCCTCTTGTGCACCCCTATTGGGGACCTGGCCTGCAGCCCAGTCCCTAGACTGGGATTTGAACCAGCAACCCTTTGGTTCTCAGGTTGGCACTCAATCCACACCAGCCAGGGCTGACACCTTAATTTTTTTAACCAAATACTTTCTTTTCTGGTCACAGTGATTGTGTATATGAGGGTAAATGTAAGTACATCTGAGACGTTTTCTACATAGTTCTTTAAAAATTAAAGTATTTTTTTCTGACTACAAAAAATTAAACAAAGTCATTTTTTTGCTCTTATGATCAAAAAAGGAGATTACAAAGTCCTTTGGACTTTTCAGTTGTAACAAGCTGTGTCTCTGAGGCCCCTGCTGCTGAACTACAGTACCCAGAATTCAGTGAGACACTGGAGTACTTGAGTGGACCCGAGTCTCACTGCACTCATCTTGCTTCTGTACGTGCATTCTATCTGTGATCAGACTTCCCTCTATTCTCACATACATGTTGCATGTGAATGTGCAACAAGTATTTTCTTCATGATATACAGCTTCCAGCTCTTTTCCATTTACAGTAACTAAAGAATGAAATATATCAATAATGATTTGGTCTTTCTTATATCTGATAAGGTGGTCCAATTTTCCCTTGTCTGTACAAAATAAATCCTCTTGACTCTGCATAGGCTGATTCTTTTTGTCCAAACCTAGCTTTAACTCTGGCCCAGAGAGGACTTGATGGCTCATTCGTCACGGAAAAGATATTACAGTAATGATGAGAGGTGCTGCAGGTGTCAGTCCCTATAGCTTCCCCATAAGTCTTCACCTGTACAGTAAAAACAGGCATCCACGGCAAGATTGGTACTGCCAAAACAGGACAGTATTCAAGTTATAGGCCTCAATTGTAACATTGGTTGGTATGGGCATCAAGGACAGCTCCGGATCCGCTGGTGCTCCTCTTAGCCTGCGCGATGAGGAGAATCAACCTGCTCTGGATGGACTTGGGGTGTGCCCTGAGTGGCTGCAAGTGTCTCCCAGTGTGGCCATCTGGCTTCAGCCACAGGTCATTTTTTTTTGATACATGAAGAAAAGGCAGAGAGAGAGAGAGGAGGAGGAGCAGGGAGGACAACAGAAAAAAATTACTCATTACACTATCATCCAAGGGCAATCACTGTTACAATTTGGTTTATTTCTCTGAAGTCATTTTTCTATACAATTTTTACATAGTTCAGGTTCTGAACAATTTGGGGTGTTTTTTCTAGTTAATACTTTAATTTGAGCCTTTCCACAGTACTTAACATTTTTCTTCAGTATTTTTGATAGCTGTGTGATATTCCATCATATGGATATACCTTAATATATTTAACCATTTTCATGTAATTCAACATTTACATTATTTTAAGTTTTTCTATTATGAATAATGTTGTAGTGGGGATCTTCCTTTTTTTCTTCCTGCATTCCTTGCTATCTTTTTTTTTATGAATAAATTTCTAAAGTGGAATCACTGGGTCAAAACATGAAGATGTTGAAGGTCCTTGACACATATTACATTGCCGGAGTGTATTCTGAATAGATTATAAAATCTACATTCCCATCAACCAAGTGGAAGCCATGCTTCCCATTTGGTAAACTCTTTAAAAAGAGGGTTATTAGTGTTTGTTTGCTAAATTGGTAACCAAAAGAAAAAGTATCTCATGTTTAATCTTTATTTCTTTCTTTATTTTTTCCAAATGTTTCCTAGTATTTTTATTTCTTTCAGTACAAATGATTTATTCATGCTTTCCTGCTAACTTCCAAGGCAAAAATGTAAAGTTGTTTCACCAGCAACTACGAAGGCTGTTTGAATGGATTCATCCTGACCTGAAAAAAAGGAGAAATAGCAAAGCTAAGATTTTTATCTACCGTTGTTTGTACCTACAGAGGGAATACTGAAGCTGATAATAATGAGGCTTTATCCTTCCACCCTTCACAACCTGAGAATATGCGTTACTTTCCCAAGACATGCATTTTGCCTACAAATAAAACAAAGCCCCTGGATTAAAACCAATAGACACACACACGTTTCATATACATATATATTTTTATACATACATATATTTCATATTTTAAATAATAATATGCATGAAGAATATGGGGGAAGGCTATAAGAAAATAAAGCTAATTTATTAGTGATCGTATTCAGGAGGTGGGGTTGTAATTTCTTTTAAGAGAAAATGTTGTACTAGTTTTATAATGCAAAAGCCAACTTACTTTTTTAAAAATACAAAATTCTGCCCATTAGGAAGGAAGTTTAACTGAAATTATAACAGCTACTCGGGGACGTTTATAAAGCTCAACTGTGGTAACTCATAAAGGTAAATTGCTCATGATGATATTGATTCAGGAAAGTTTTTCTCTTAATAGAAAACACTTCTGGTCAATATAACATTATTTGTCTAGCGTGGAAAGTACAAAGTGCTCCTAGGAGAAGCAGTGAGATCATTTCACACTGAGAAATGCCTTATTTGGTGATAGCTCCCCATCTCTAAGTTAGAATTTAAAACTGGCTAATAGTGTTATCAGTATTAGTTACACAGTTCTTGGCCGTGGCAATCAGTATTTGCTGTGTAACTGCTGAGTCAGGTGTTGAATGTATTAGCTACTATGTGATAATTATCATATCCAATTCTCATGTGAAAACATTGAAGTTTAGAGAATTTAAATGTCACACAGTATACCCAGGCCATCTTCACCCAAGTATCACTTAGCTTATCCACCTATTCTGGTCACACTTTAGGAAGCCTTGCTGTACATATTCCTCAAGCTAGAAACGGCCCTCCAGTCAACTTACCCTTAGGAGAAACCTGAAGACACGCCTTCACTTTTTCTCAGGGGCCTCCAGAGAACTGTCACAAGTAGCCAACGCAGCCATCCCAACCAGCTATGGTTTGTGAGCCTCTCAGTGTTTTAAAGTTCTAGGAAATGCAGCCCCTCCCGGGAGAACTCTGACTTCCTTTTCTCAACATGCATAATGGTTTCATCAGACCAATATCTGAATAATCCCTTGTCGAAGAGACGCAGGAAGCTCTCTGGATCCACAATGTTAAGAGGCAAGGTTAGGCAGCCTGGCAAGTGCATTGGGGCTCACCCTAAAGGATGGTCTGGTTTCCATAGCAACATTCATTCCCTTCCATGGAGAATTCTATCATCTCTCCTGCCCACTCAGACTTTCTAGAATGAATTGATTTTCATAACTATAGGTGTTTGTTCTTTATCTTCCAAAGAGAAAAGACATAGTCATCTGAAGAAAAAAAAAAAAGAAACAACAAGCAAAGACACCTGACTGCAGCTAGAATACCGCATTGCATCAGCTGGTCTTCCTTTCTTTTAAAATTCCATAGCTTTTCTCCATTTTGCTCTGTTCTCTAGCCTTATCCATCATTTTTGGGAAACAGGTTTTCTCTGACAGAAAACAAACAGATGGCAAACTCTGTCTTCCTAAAACTGGCTATGACGGGGCTGTAAAATGAAGTTTTCATTAAGGCTCTCTGAAAGCCTGGGCTCAGGCTCGGGGCAACTAACCTCTGGGTAATGATGGCAGGGGCAAGAATAAGGACTGCTGTCCACATACAGCTCCCCACATAGAAGTCACAGGCTCTGATGTTTTGCTATGAGAGGTTTGTTTCCTTAGATTAGGCATTGCTCTTCCAGGCAGCATTCCTTCAACTGCATAAACTCCTGTGAAGAGTAATTATTAGGTTACTAATGCTGAAAGAACTTAAAGAGAGGAGGCGGTGCAGGGGGTATGAAGGGGGCTCTGAAGACCACCTTTGTCTGTGTCACAGTGATATTTCCAAGAGGGGCAGTGCAGGTCCTTGCCTGGGTTCTTGCTCCTTCCTGGGCCAGGGTACCTTGTCTGACGACACATTGAAGCCTGTATGAACTAGGGGAGTTGTGACCAGAAAAAGGGGACAGCAAAAACATTTGTTGTTTATCAGCTATCTCTGCAAGGATTGCTTAGAAGGTGATACCAGGTCAGCTCCACTCTGAGATGACCTTGAATATCAGAGTGCAGCACAGATGGGATGCATAGACATGTGACAACCTGGAGCAATTTCTTCAAACCTTCCCCCCCAGCTTGTTGCTAAGCATTTTAAGCACCAGAGCTCATGTCTGCCTACAATTTCTTTGGTAGACCCCGCAGGGCTATGCACATCATTTAATCTTATTGCATGTGTACAACTTGTGGGAGGATACAAAAGGCCCTTTACTGTGGGTAGATATGCTCATAAATTGATACACTGGAACCTCTCTTGCAGACCTATTTTTCCTAGGTGATAAATATTCCTCCTGGTTGGAGATATTAAAGACATTTTCCCTTGTAATATAGCTTGCCTATTAAACTCTGATCCACCTGTGATTTAGTTAATATCTGATTTCTCCAATGAAGCACTGTGGTTCTGAGGTACAGCATGAGAGTTTATGAAACGGGCCTGAACTTTTCTCTTGTCCCTAGCCTATCTTCGGGTCACTTTTTGATTTTATTAGTACTTAATTTTAAATCACTAAGCATGCCCAAGTCTTCTAATTTTTTTTCTTTCCTTCCACGTGTTGGAAAAACAATTTTTTTCTAATTAACTGTGAGATAACAAATCTATCATTTCTTATTGTCTTTTATAAATATAAGATAATAGAGGCAATAAAAGCATCCGAGATCCTGTTTGGCAGAATCAATTTTCTTGCAGGGCCCCGTTATTATTATTATCTATTCTGAGGAGGAGGAGGATGTACTCTGAGATTCCAGTGAGGAAATGGAACTGTAGAAAGGAAACAACATTGAAGTTTTAAAAAAAGGATGGAAAAAAGGATGGAATGCACATATTATTGTGCATTCAAATTCCACCATACAGACTGTCTAAAACAAAGCAACACTGGGGAATGATGAAGGTTGTCAAAAACACAAATCCCTTTATAAAAAATAATTATTTTTAGAGAGGGGGAAGAAAGAGAGGGAGGGAAACATCATGTGACAAATATTGATCGGTTGCCTCCCACAGAAGCCGGGACCAGAGGAACTCGCAACCTAGGCATGGGCCCTGACACGGAATCCAACAGGGGACCTATCACTTTGCAGGACGATGTTCCTTCAACCAACTGAGCCTTGCCAGTTAGGGCACAAATTACTTTTATAAATAAAAACAAATATAAAATATTTAATAAAATAATATATTAAAATATGGAGATAATCAATTCATTTTTAAATTAGAAGAAAGTATTAACTTTAGTTTTCCAGGCTACCCATTAGCTAAATATAAATGCCAACTTCAGGGCGCTAGGAAAACAAGTCTGGTTACAGAGAAAAGCCTGAATTCACGCAGAACTTGAGTTCAGAGCCAACCAGTCATTAGTGATCTTTTGGTAGGACTAGAACCCATGCTGGGAGCTCATATACATTTTCACACTTCAGTGGGTCTGGAAGTATCAAGCTAAAGGCCATTAAAAGGCAAAGTGCAGCTGCTAAAACGATAGGCACGGGCTCGGTGACGGAAGCCTCAAAAACCTTGCTGCAAAGTTCGGTGCAAACGGCCAGCTGTGATGAGATTCTTATGAGAAGCCCTGCAGACACTC
Organism: Phyllostomus discolor; assembly: GCF_004126475.2. Lineage (NCBI taxonomy): Eukaryota > Metazoa > Chordata > Mammalia > Chiroptera > Phyllostomidae > Phyllostomus > Phyllostomus discolor. Next base: position 91,690,830 of record NC_040910.2, read on the forward strand.
GCTGGCCGACACGTACGCCCTAGGAATACAGTCAACAGACCCTTCACCACTCCCAGAGAACCTGAAGTTCAAAATGGCGCCCGCGTCCCGCCCTCCCACTGTAGTCGACGAGCCCGCGTGCACCCTGAGGGGTGGGAACTCCGGGGGCGCCGGGGACGCGCCCGGGCTCGTGCACGGTCTCGCGGTGGCTGCGTGCCTGCGTGAGGGCGGGCGGGAGGCAGGCGAGCGCGCGTGCGGCGGGGGCGGGCTCTGCTAAGCGCCTGGAGGATCCTAAGAGCTGGACGTGTCCGCGAAGATGGCGGGCCGGGTGAGTGCCGGCCCGGGAACCGCGGCTGAAGGCGGGGGCGCTGGGGTTGCCGGCACTCCAATGTCCGGACGGCTCAGGGGAGGGGAAATGGGCCTGAATAAATGGGGCATTGGAGGGGGCAGCAGGCCAGAGCAGGGCTTGAGAGTGAGAAGGGGGAGCGGTGGCACGGGAATAGCCCTCCTCAGACTCCATCCCCCTAAGAAAGCTCGAGGGGAAGTGAGCCCCTGGCCACTGAGATTTCCTGCATCTCCTTTAATTCCCCTTCTCCATACTTTGGGGCTGTACCCCTCGCCCCTCAAGGCAGCCGCAGGGTTGTGGCCGTCCCATCCCCGTCTGATGGACTCTGGGGGGTTCTCCGCATCCCCTTGCGAGGGCTTATTAGGTGCCGCCTCTGGAGTAACTGCGGAGGATCCGTCTGCTGCATTGGGACGAGAGCTGTGGGAAGGGTCATTAGGAACCCATTTCTGGTTCTTCATAATGAAAGGTCTTGGGAAAGGAGGAAGGAGTGCAAATGTCCCCCCGGCTATGTGGGGGACCTGTCACTGCCGGATCATGCAGTGTCTTTAGCATGAACGTCTTTAGCTTGGTCTGGGGGTTTGGGGTATCGCATTTTGCTTTTATGACTGGTAGTCGCGTCGAATGCAGCGGAATGTGTTGTAGTTTCAGGGTTTTAAATTTTACTTCCTCCTCTAACCTCTAAGATCGCAGTGTAGTATGGGGTTGGCGAGGCGAGATAGGGCTGGTTCTGTGCTGTATTGCAGAGTGCGTTGAGCTATAAGCTCTCTGAGGGATGGATCCTGCCCAGAGATTACACTGATCATAAACCTGGGGACATTAACTGCGTCATTAGGGGATAAGGATGTGCTGTCCCCTGATTATTTTTGCTAGAATATTTGAATGTTTGCATAGACTTATGAATACATACAAATGTCCTATCTTAAATTGTCATGGAATTGTCATGACCGTAAAGGTCATTTAATTCGCTCTTTCTCTTCCTTTTCCCCATAGACTCTCCTTTTTATCTGTGGTTGCTCTGTCCACCTATGTTTCAGATTCTGTCTTTCCCACCTCAGGAACCCCATTTTAACACACTCAAGCTCTCCCATCTCAAAACAAACCCTCTCTCCACCTCCACACCTGTCACCTTTTCTCTTTCCACCTTACAGCCAGAAATCTTGAGTAGAATTGTCAACATTTTTTATTGTCTCCCATTTTTTATCACCCGCTTACCCCTCAGCCCACTGCAGTCAGATTCTAGCTGTGTCATTCCACTGAAATGTGTCCCTAAAATTGTCATTTTTCATTCCTCGTCTTGCTTCATGTCTCAAAAGCATGTGGCATTGGTGATTGACCATTGCCTCCTTCATGGAGAATGCTCTTCTTGTGGCTTCTGTGAAACCTTGCTTCTGTTTTTACTCATACCCTTCTTCTGCAGACTCACCATCCTCTGCCCTGTTATTCAGTGCGTATATTCCTCAAGGCTGTCTTCTCACTCTCTATTTTCTCTTTGGGCAGTTTCTTCTAAGCTGACAGCTTCAAATTTTATCTATGTGTCCGTGACTTTCAGTATTTTACTCCCAGTCCAGACCTATCTTTTAAGTTCCAGAACAATATGTCAAACTAGCTATTCGAAACTAGGCACCTCCAGTTTAACTTGTTGAAATGTAAACCCACCATCCTAGCCCACCTAGTTCGTACTTTTCCTGTGTTTCCTATTTCAGGGAGTGGCACTACCACACACGCATTTATATAGGCTAAAAACCTGGGGTGGGGGTATGGATGTCGTCCTTTATACCTCTTCTCTTTCACCACATCCTTCAAACTGACAGTTCTATCTGCCCTTCCCCCCAAAATGTATCAGGATCAAAGAATGTGGCTTGGGGCATTGCTGCTTTAAACTATGCCCAAATCACCCACTGGACTGGTCACATGGGTTCTGTCATTTTAACATCCTAAAAGTCTCTTCAATCTGTCCACCTCTCTCACATCTTCAATTTTCACCTCCTTTTCCCAAACTACTGTCATTTCTGGTCTGAACTATTGCAGCAAGCTCCGAGGTAGTCTGCTCATGCCATTCTCCACACTGATTGTTTCCTCCTGTGCCCATTCAATACCGCCCTTGATGGCATCTCCTTACTTTTAGGAAAAGGCCAAGTCTGTAACCAGGCCTGTGAAGTCTTTTGTGGTTCTGCTCCTGCCTCTCTCCACTACCCTCCTCACTCCGTATGCTCAGGTTATGTAAGCCTATCAGTCCTCTGAGCCTACAGTGGTTTCTCTCACCACAAGGTCTTTGCAGGTGCTGTTCCCTTTCTTCCGCACATTGTGTTCCCAGCCATTTCCCTCCCACTCAGACCGCTCAGCCACTCAAAGGAAGCCGGTTCCAACCCACACTTCCGGTCATGATCCTTTGCTGTATGCTCTTGAGGAATTGTATTCCTTTCCTTGGAGATTTATCTGTTATTTTAAATTTATCAGTGTGATTGTTTGCCTCTCCCATTAGACTTTACCTTCCATTAGACCATATTGGGTTTTTACTTACTATCATCTGTGCTTTGTACACTGTCTGGGACCTAGGTGCTCAATACATATTTTTAAAAATACGAACCTAATTTCTCAGTGAATATACTAGGGATAAAGGGTGTGTCACCTAAAAGCTAGCCCATTTTACTGACATGTTAAAAAGATCTTTCTTTATATGGAGTTCCATGTAAATGATATACATAGATACTACTTCTGCTGCTTAGAGCGTCATAGAACTAAACAGTTTTTTTCATATGATAGTTCCTCAGATATTTGAAGACAGTTTACATGTTTCCTCAGATTTTTTCTTTTGCAAGTAAAACAGCCCCAATTCCTCCAATATCCTATATTCCAAACCCTTCATGTTTTAGGTTACCTTCCTTCGGAAGCACTCTGTCGCGTTACTGTTTCTTCTTAAATGTGCTACATGCAACATAGTGATCAGTGAAGAATACACTTGAACTATGTATGTTCTCGAGCTGGACAGTACTATTATTAATACAGGGTAAAATTGTATTTGCTTTTTTTCTCCAATAAATCACAACTTTTGGCTCATACTGAGCTTAGAGTCCACTAAAACGCTAATATTTTTTAAAAATCAGCACCCCCTCCCCCATCTAGGAATTGTACAGTTGTTTGGTTGAACCAAAATGTAAGGCCTTACATTTATCCCCTTTACAATTCATTGTTTTAGGTCAGGGCATATCTGCTACTTGTTGAAGGTCTTCTTGGGTTTTACTTCTTCCATGTTATGAGACATAGTAGCTCTCTCTTCAATGTAATAGTAGTGATTCCCATGTCTACGTTCAAGTCCTTGAAATAGCCCTTGACCATGCTGTTAGGGACCCTCTTGTAGGTTGGCACACGTCAGTGCACTTTCGGTAATTTACTTTACCTAGAACTTTTTGGAGATTGCTGTCAAAGCTTAATTTTCAAAAACCACCATCTTTGGAAAATCTGAACACCTTTGGTCCATCTCCGATTGTCTTATTTCTTCTGATAGCTATAATTTTCTAGTAACGGCCTGTCAATGTTTAGCAAATAGAGAGTTAGCCTTGTGATACTCTTAAAATGGGTTCTGTATTTCTTTTTTGTGGGAGAAAAAGGTATTTTGAATTATTGCTTTTGCTTAATTTAGTTAATTTCGGCATCCCAGGATCATCTTGTAAGTGGCATTTATATTCACTGTGTCATCGAACTTCTGTGTGTGTGTTGTATATCGCTGGAACACTGTATCGCTGGGTTTTGCTGTTGACAGCATTACTTACCTGTAGCATATCTTGTCCTTTGCTTTTTCTGGCTGAAAAAGAAAGCATCATATTTAGTTCATATGGGAAATGGGCTGCAGAATAAAAGTGTGATGATACAGTATTGAGGGCACCAGAACTTGATTAATCTCTAAAATATCTTGAAGTCCCTAATCTGAAAAAAGAACCTAAAAGAAAATAATTTTTGTCATTATTGTTCTAGTGTATTTATTATATAAGAAACATGTGGAATGACAAGTTGGATACATTTTATAATAAAATGGTCAGTTGACTTAAATTTATCTGGTTCCCTTTAGCCTTTCAAAAATGTTCAATTAATAAGTTTTCTCAGCTATTTAAAATGTTTGCTACTAATAACGCAGATTCTAAAGGTATAATTATTACTACTTACATCGAACATGGACACTTTAAGAAGAGCTTCACATTCAGATAATTACCACTGCCCCAGGCCTCCACACCATCTTTTAGAATTCTCATGCTACACTGCTCCGGAATCATGGAATCAGAAGTAAAGAAAGACTCTGAAATGCAGCCTTAATAGCTTAGGAGAGCTGACTCTAGGTAAGGCGAGGCTCCTTAGGAAAACTACTCTATGTGGTATTGCTTTCTAGGCCTCTTATATTACCACCACCACCACCCACTACTGAAGAAAAAACAAGAGAAGAAAGGCTTTTCACATTGCCTGAGCTTCTTTGTAATCGTCTGTTCAAATTGCCAGGAATCTCACTTACTGGAGATCCAGCAGTTCCTTTCTAAAAATATATATACATCAATGCAAATAAGCCAGTGGATCACTTTCTTCCTTACCTAGTTGAGGTGATTTGTTGTGAAGAAATAGAATATGATGAACATTAAATAGGCATCTAAGGGAGAGAACTCTCTTAGGAGTTGAAAGGAGTGTAGAAAGATGCTAGAGGTAAAATTTACCTAATCCAACATTTTGACTACACAGGTTAGTATATTAGTATCAGTTAGTATTTTGAAGAAGTTTTTGTAGCCTAGTTCAGAAACCTACCCGCTTACACTTTATGGGTGAATGATATCTTTACCAAATAACCAACCTTTAGGTGAAGTTTTGGAGCACAAGTTATAAGTTGGAAATAGCTCATGTGCAGTACCACAAGTCAAAACAAATAATATAAAATGTTTCATAGTTCCATTCTCTAAATCATTGTTTTGCTATCCAAAGCATATCAACTTTCTACAATTTTATGTGCAGTAGTTAATTACTTTTATACAGGGTCCGGCACAAATAATGCCCCCCTTTTTATGAGCTGGTAATCTGTACTAAATCTTTTATTACGAAATCATAAGCATGTAACTCTGTAACATAACAATATCATACTCAACACGCCATATGACGTTTTAGGTGACATGTTCAGATTGCTGTCCATCTCGTGTGAGACATGTACCCTACCAGCCGCACTCAGTGGAGTCACTTCTGCTGGACCCTGTATATTACTTTAGTGGAGATTTTTAAAAGTATCTTCAAGTACTATACATTTTAGAAAAAAAGTTGAATTCTTACTATTAAATAGCTGCTTCTTTCTGAAACCCAGAGGACTTTGTGCTTAAGATGGATGTGTTTTTTTTTTCCCAAATATTTAAATCAAGGTACAAAAGTATAAGTTGAAGATATATTTATTGTTCTACTTTTGAAAATTCCTGAATTGGCAGAACAGTAACCTTTGCAAACATCTGTATTGACAATACCCTAGATACTTGCAATAATGCTGTTCTTAAGGGTCCACACTCCAGGCACGGTATTTTAGACAATAGTCTCTTAACAGGATCCCTTTTTGTACTCTAGTGTTAATGTCCTTGAATGGGCTCTGAGGCCTATCTTACACTGCCTTCAATTTTCTTTTTCTTTTTTTTTTTTAATATTTTATTTATTTTTAGAGGGGAAGGGAGGGAGATAGAGAGAGAGAGAGAAACATCAATGTGCGGTTGCTGGGGGTTATGGCCTGCAACCCAGGCATGTACCCTGGCTGGGAATCGAACCTGGGACACTTTGGTTCCCAGTCCACGCTCAATCCACTGAGCTATGCCAGCCAGGGCTCAATTTTCTAGTGATTTAATCTCTAGTGTCTAACCTACTTTTTTATGATGAAAACTAAATATTCCTCATGTGACTGTAACTATTTCTATAAGCTCTGTGCATTTTAGAGAAATATACGTTATATACATTTTAAGAGATTTCAAGTATGAGGATTCATGTCATTTTCCATACTTCAAGCTGAGAAGTATGGAAAATGACATGACATATATATCCTTGTGCTCGCTAACCAGATTCAAGTGTTAACATACTCTGATATTTGCTTTAAATTTCTGCATTTTTCAAGATTAAACATTATAGTTCCAACTAAATCTCCTTTGTGTCCCTTCTTTTTTTTTCTTCCTTTTAGAACCTGTTATTTTCTGGATTTAATTTGATTCTTTCATCAAATAAATAATATGAAATATACTTTAAATTCATATCAGTCAGCTGGGAAGAAATCTGAAATGTTTACTATGTTTGATTCCTCCCTCCCTCCCTTCCTGTAGACCCTGTGCATCCCTTCTCATTCCACTAACCTTTCCCAGAAATGGCTACTATCCTAAAGTCGGTATAGATCTGTCTTCTTAATGTCTACATACGTGTGTGCCCATAAAATATATTGTGTGTGTATATAAAATGTATATAATGGTGTTATACTCTGTATTTCCTTCTGCAACCTGCATCTTTTCATTTAAAAGGACACTTGAGACTTAGTCATGTTGATATAGAGAGAGCCAGTTAGTTCTGTTTAACTGCTGTGTCGTATTCTATTCTGGGAATATACCACAATTATCTGTTCTCTCAGCAGAGGAAAATTTAGGTGGTTTCAGAGTTTATTTTTCTAGAGTGGACATTCTTATACATGTCTCTTACCATGTATATGTACAAGTTTCTTTAGGATATATGCCTAGAGACATATACATATGCATTCTTACCAGCAGTGCAGGAGTGTCTGTTACTTATGTCCTCCCAGCACTTAATATTATAGACATGTTTTTTTAGGATTTTACTTATTATTTATTTTTAGAGAGAGGGAAACATCGTTGTGTGGTTGCCTCTCACACATCCCCAGCTGGGGACCTGGCCCACAACCCAGGCATATGCCCTGACTGGGAATCAAATCAGTGACCCCTTGGTTCTCAGGCCGGTGCTCAGTCCACTGAGCCACACCAGCCAGGGCAACATCTTAATTTACACAGCATGGTAGGTGTAAAACAATCCTGTAAATTTGCATTTTCTCTGGTTACTAGTGAAATTGAGCATTTTTCATATTGATCTTTGGGATTTCCTCTTCTGTAAATTACCTTTGTATGTCCTTTGCCCATTTGAGCTGTTAGCATTTTTAAAAAACTGATTTGTAGAGTTTTCCATTTTGAGGGGTGTAAGTTTGCTTGGATTCTCATCCTTTGTTAGTTGCAAATAGCTTTTCTCAGACAGCAGTGATTATTCATGTTTATAGTTTTAGATTTAAATTTTATTATAGTTACAATTACCTATTTTTTTCCTTCTATGATTAGTATGTTTTTAAAGAACTTTTTTCTCATGTTGAAGTCAGAAAGATTTTTTTCTAAAAGGTTTAAAAGTTTGCTTTTCACATTTTGGTGTTTAATTCACCTGGAATTTATTTTTGTGTTTGGTGTGAATTAGGAGCTAATTTTATCTTTTCTGTATGTAGACTCGTTTGTCCCAATATCACTTACTGAATCTGTCCTTTCCCCCACTGATTTGTATGCTGGCTCTGTTTCATATCCAGTCTGTCTGGACTCTGTTCTGTTCCATTCTTCTGTTCATCCATATGTGCACCAAACCGCTGCTTTAATTACCATAGCTTTAAAAAATATTTTTCAGTTACAGTTTACATTCAGTATTATTTTGTATTAGTTTTAGGTGTACAGCATAGTGGTTGGACAATCATATACTTTACAAAGTGGTCCCCCGATATTTCCAGTACCCACCTGGCACCACACATAGTTATTAGAGTCTTCTTGTCTGTATTTCCAATGTTGTGCAATCACCATAGATTTAAAATTGTTCTTGCTGTCTAGTAGGGTGAGCTCCCTTCTTATTTTTCTTCATTTGGCGTTTCTTGACCCTTTTTCATAAGAATTTTAGGAGCAGCTTACTCCCTCCTCTTTTTAAAAAATTATCTTTAAATTTAATTTAGCTTTATCTATTGTTGATTTTGGCCTACTTTTTTTTTACATTAAGCCAAAAAGTGCTAATAATTTATCACAGTTTTGTGCTCTATAGATTTAAAACCAAATGCATTTGCATCAGCTGTTTATGAGTAATGCAGGGTATTTTGGTCCTTTGCTAAATTCAGAATGAAGTGCTAAGTTCTGATGTATTTTGCACTCACCATATAGATCTTTGGTAATGGATAAAATGGGGAAATTATTAATTTAAGGTAAGAAATAACCTGTCGTTTTTTAAATCCAACATTTACTTATTTTTAAAATCACTAAATAATAGAGAGTAGAGTTTCACTGTTGGATTTTCTTTAATTGTAAGATGTTTTTAGTGTGACGTGCATGTAACAAACATTTTCTTGGTTTGACATGCAATGAAAATAGTAATTACCACTAATTCTTGGTCTTCCAAAGAAAATCTATGTTAGAGGATTTAAAGTTTGCAGTTATCCTAGTTACTTTTCTCCTAGAGAACAATATTAACAGAATTCTGTGAGAAGAGAGCAGACTTAATTCCCACTGTTTGAACAGAACCTATCGTGGAAGTATTAATGATTTTTGAATTCATGGATGAACATGTATTTCTGAATACCTTAATAAATAGTCATTTGGACAATGTCTGTAATTTGAATTTTAATGTTATATTCTCTGCCAAGATATTGAATGCTCCACTGGTGTTTATTCTGTTATGTAAATCATTAATAGGATAGCGTAGATAAAACTTTAAACAGCTACTGGACTCCGATGCAGTCTTTCCTTCACCTGCAGACAGAGTCTGATAACTATTTTTTGTATATATAGCCTTCTAATCAATTTACTACTTATCAAGCATCAAAATAAACTTAATTATATTTACCAAGTTAAATGATGAAATCGACCCAAGAGCATTGCTGAAGCCTCTTTTCTACATATTTTCTCTCTATTATAGAAGGAAATGAACCTGTATTTCTGTTTTTATGAAGTTTATTCCTCCTTACTTAGTACAATGATTTCTCAAAGTGGAGGCTGCAGACCAGCCAGTCAGTATCACCTGAGAACGTGTTCAAAATGCAGATTCTCAGGCTCCACCCCAGGCTGGTTAAATGGGAAGCTCTGGAGGGGCGGGGCCCTGCAATCTCTTTTAAGAGTTCTCCAGGTGGTTCTGGTGTGTGCTGAAGTTGACATGGTGCAGTATTTTGAACTCTCCCATTTAGTTCCTTATAAATTGTTGGAGATATTTTTTCCAGATTTCTTTCCAAATGTATACTCCAACTTGTTACTTCTATATTTCCAGTCATTGTCTTTTCTTCCCTTCAATACCTTCTATATCCAATTTTCAAACATTTAAGAAAGCTTAGTTATTTCTTGTTGTATAGTAGATGTTGTACCCTTCCTGACCTTCCCATAGAAACAATTTAAAATGCTAACTATAGTTAATAATGTATACTTGAAATTTGCTGATAGGTCTTAAGTGTTCTTACCACATACCCACACACAGAATGGTAACTCTGTAACTTGATTATAGTAATCATTATATAACATATGCTTATATCACAACACCACATTGTATGCCTTAGGCAAAACTCCCTAAAGCTGAACATATGGCATGTATGTTTATGCCCCCACAATTCTACTGGAGGCTGGGTGGGGTGAGGTGGGAATATATTCAAGAGAAATACATATATATATATTATTCAAAAGACATGTACACACATGTTAATAACAACCGTATTCATAATTAAAAACTAGAAGAAACTTAAATGAATAAATAATGGTGGTATACTCATATAATTATGTATTATAGGAAGCAATGAAAATGAATGAACTTTTGCCACATGTAACAACCTGGATAAGTATCATAATATTGAGGGGCAGAAGTCAGACACAAAATGATACATGGTGTATGATTCCATTTGCGTAAAGTTTTCAAAAACTGGCAAAATGAATCCATGGTTTCTCTCTGGTGATAGAAGCGACAGTGCTTATCTGTGGTTGGGGGTGAGGGTCTAGTGAGCGGGGGGCAGAAGGGAATGCTGGCAGTGTTTTTCTTGTAGTGGGTGCTGGTTACCTTGGGTGTGTTCACTTCGTAGAAATTCATTGAGCCAAACGCTTACAATGTATGTACTTTTCTGAATGTATGTTTTTCTTCAATAAAAAGTTGATTTAAAGAAATGGTAATGTTCTTTTTCTTAAACTGGGTGGTAGCTACATGGTGTTTGTTTCATGGTGTTTTGTATCTTTTATACACGTTTAATAAATATTTTATTTAGTATTCAGAACTTATAAAAAGTGGCTACTGCTTCATTGTTAATGTATGTCTGTAATGCCCCAAGCACTCTACTTCAAGCATATGCGCGGAGCACAGTGCCTGGGACATTATAGATACATGTTAAATGTGCATTCTGCTGAGTAGAAGTAGGCTAGTAATTTCCTTTTTGCCTTCTAGCAACCAACTTTGACTCAGTTATTGGTACATAATTATTTGTAGCTAGTAACATTATAAATAATGCCATTATATTGTGCTTATTTTTAGTATTATCAAGCTGAATTTGTTAAATTATTGAGAAACTTCTCAATATTATGGCATGAGCACTAGCCATCATGAATTATTAGTATATTGTTTTTAATTGTGACTCAGATGAACATAAGCAATTTAGATAAGTATAGTGCAGACTTATAGATGTAAGTCAATAGATTTTGTAGCTTTGAAGATGTGAAGTTTATTCGACCTAATTTTCAGGTGTCTTCTTTTTTTATTTGCTTCTGAACAACTAAAGTTGCAGCTAACTTTTCCATTAAATCTTGTGTTCTTTCCTCTGTACTGTGCTGCCTCTTGCTTCTCGCCTGTCTTATATCTTCACTTTCTGCTTTCCCGACATGCAGTGCCCTGCATCTTGCTAAGGAAAGAGTCCTGAGGTGTGAGACTTAGGGGCTGGGACTGGGGAGAGGCTCTAGACTTTGGATCTTAGTTCTGACTCCTTCTCCAAAGGTCCTTCTCTTCCTCTTCACCCTTCAAAAGAACAGTGTGGCAAATTTTCATCAGGATGTTGGGAATTTAAGGAAAAAAGCTTCATAAACATTGTTTTAATTTCTTTAACAACATTTGGAGTAAACTTTCCTGAGTAAGAGCACTAAGTTACTAAATAAGAATATTTGAAATTGAATGGTATTTCACAGTTTTGAAAACACCTTCACAGATCTTTTCTCATTAGATTCTCAGAGCAACCTTATGAGTTGTTCAAAAAATTTAGTTCAACTAACAGAAAAATCCACAGCTAACATCTTACTTATTGGTGAACACTGAAAATTTTCTCTTGAAGATCAAGGATAAGATGAAGCTGTCTGCTCTCACCACTTCAGCTCAGCACTCTATTGGAGGTTCTTGGTAGGGCAGTTAAGCAAGAAAAAGAAGAGAAAAAGGCATTCAGATTGAAAAGAAATAAAATTGTGGATGACGTGACCTTGTATATAGAAAATTCTAAAGAATTTACCGAAAAGAACTGTTAGAGCTAATAAATGTATCCAGCAAAGTTGTAGGATAGGAGTCCCATATACAAAAATAAGTACATTTCTGTACTCTAGCAATGAACATCTGAAAATGAAATTAAGAAAACAGTTTAATTTACAATAGCATCAAAAGAATAAAATAGAAATAAATTTAACCAAAGAAGTGTAAGACTTATACACTGAAACCTGTAAAGCATGCTGAAGAAGTTAAAGATCTAAATAAATGGAAACGTATGTTCATGAATTGTAAGACAATATTGTTAATTGTCTTACTCCCCAACTTGATCAATAAATTCAATACAGTGCCTATGAAAATTCCAGCTGTTTTTTCCAGGAATGGACAAGCTGATTCTAAACTTCAGATGGAACTGCAAAGCCATTTTAGCCACAGCAATCTTGCAAAAGAAGAACAAAGTTGAAAGACACACTTTCTAATTACAAAACTTACTACAAAGCTGGAGTAACCAAGATGTTGTGGTGGCATGAGAACAGTCATATAAACCAGTGGAATAGAATTGAAAGTTCACAGATAAACCTGTACACTTATGATCTACCGATCTTCAACAAGGGTGCCAAGATTGTTCCGTGGGGGGAAAAGTATTTCTAACAAATGATGCTGGGACAACTGGATATCTACATGCAAAAGAATGAATTCAGACCTCTGTCTTATACCATATACAAAAATTAACTCAGAATGGCTCAAAGATCTAAATCTATAAAATTCTTAGAAGGAAATATAGATGAAAATCTGCACAACCTTGGATTAAACAGTGATTTTTTTTAGTTACACAAAATATAAGCAATCCAAGAACAAATAGATAAATCAGGCTTCATCAGAATTTAACACTTTCATGTATCAAAGGATCCTATCAAGAAAGTGAAAAGACAGCCCACAAAATGAAAGAAAATATTTGCAAATCATATGTGTCTGATAAGGTCTAGTGTCCAGAATACGTAAAGAACCCTTACAACTCAACAATAAAAAGACAACCCGATTTTAAAGTGGACAAAGGATTTGAATAGACATTTTTCCATAAAAGCTGGGCAGTTAACAAGCACTTGAAAAGATGCTAAACATTATAGTCATTAGGGAAGTGCACATCAAAACCACAGTGAGACACAGCATGACTCCCAGTGGTGCGCTGCAGCTAAGGAAGTGCTGGTGACAATGCAGAGCGACGGGAGCCCTCCTTCACTGCTGCTGGGAATGTAAAATGGTGCAGCCATTGTGGGAAACAGTTTGGCAGTTCTTCAAACACTTAAACAGAATGACCCAACAATTCTACTCATAGGTATATAACCAAGGGAGTTGAAAATACATGTTCATACATAAACTTGTACATGGATATATTTTTTTAAATATATTTTATTGATTATGCTATTACAGTTGTCCCATTTCCCCCTTCACTCCCCTCCACCCTGTACCCCCTCTCCCACCCACGTTCCCCCCCTTTAGTTCATGTCCATGTGTCATACTTGTGAGTTCTTTAGCTTCTACATTTCCTGTACTATTCTTGCCCTCCCCCTGTCTATTTTCAACCTACATTCTATGCTACTTATTCTCTATACCTTTTCCCCCTCTCTCCTCCTCCCACCCCGCTACTGCTAGCCCTCCATGTGCCCTCCATTTCTGTGGTTCTGTTCCTGTTCGAGTTGTTTACTTAGTTTCTTTTGGTTTTGCTTTAGGTGTGGTTGTTAATAATTGTGAGTTTGCTGTCCTTTTACTATACATGTCTTTTCTTTTATCTTCTTTTCTTAGATAAGTCCCTTTAGCATTTCATAAAATAAGGGCTTGGTGATGATGAACTCCTTTAATTTGACCTTATCTGAAAAGCACTTTATCTTCCCTTCCATTCTAAATGAGAGCTTTGCTGGATAGAGCAATCTGGGATGTAGGTCCTTGTCTTTCATGACTTGGAATATTTCTTTCCAGCCCCTTCTTGCCTGTAAGGTCTCTTTGGAGAAATCAGCTGACAGTCTGATGGGAACTCCTTTGTAGGTGACTGTCCCCTTATCTCTTGCTGCTTCTAGGATTCTCTCCTTTGTTTTTACCTTGGCTAATGTAATTATGATGTGCCTTGGTGTGTTTCTTCTTGGGTCCAACTTCTTTGGGGCTCTCTGCGCTTCTTGGATTTCTTGGAAGACTGTTTCCTTTGCCAGATTGGGGAAGTTCTCCTTTATTATTTGTTCAAATAACTTTTCCACTTGTTGGTCCTCCCCTTCTGGTACCCCTATAATTCGGATGTTGGAACGTTTAAAGGTGTCCTCGATGGTCTTAAGCTTTTCCTCGATTTTTTGAATTCTTATTTCATCATGCTTTCCTGCTTCGTTGATTCTATCTTCCTTCTGGTCCACTGTATTGTTTTGAGACTCAGATTCCTTCCTTTCACTATTGGCTCTCCTCCGTGTATCTTCCTGCATCTCTTTTATGGTAACCTGCATCCTTTCATCTAAATCGCACCCAAAGTCAACCAATTCCGTGAGCTTTCTGATCACCAGTGTTTTGAACTGCGCATCTGATAGATTGGCTATTTCTTGGTTGCTCAAAAGGATGAGTCCTGGGGGACTGATCTGTTCTGCTGAAAACATGTCTTATGTCTTTCCCTGTCTCTCCTATTATTTTTTTTTTTTTTCCTTTTCCGGTCTGGTCGCTCTTGTTACGGTGGGTGGCGGAGCCTTAGGTGTTCACCGGGGCTGGGCACCCCAGTCGCTAGATTGTGACGTTATATGTGGGGGAGGGGGTGGGAGCGGGGACAGGAGGGAGCAATGGCGACAGTTCCATTCTCCTGGACTCAGACACTTCCTTGCTTGGGATCCTGGGCCGCAAGCTCTGCCCTGGTCCACAATCGCTGCCCCACTGGCTCCCCCAACCTCAGCTTGCGGACTCAGGGATCACCACTGCGTTCTTCTGCCCCAGATGGCTGTCGCGCCGATTTTGAGCCAAATTTCCCCCGACCTCCGTGCACCGCCCACCCGCGCCCACCCAGCTTGTCGTCCCCTACCAGTCTGGATGTACGGGTCTATTTCAACTTCTCGGCTGTCCGACTTCCATTCAGATAAATCCTCTGACAGTTCTGAGTGAAATTATGCCTGTAAATTATTGTTTTTCTATTCTTGGTTGTTCGAGGAGGTACGGTGCGTCCACCTATTCCTCCATCTTGCCGGAAGTCCGGAAGCTGTCTAAACTTGTACATGGATATTCATAGCATCATTATTGATAGTAATCAAAGAGTGGGGCTAACCCAGTGTCCATCAGCTGGTGAATGAACAGATATGATACATCCATGCAATGCAATGTGATCCAGCCATGAAAAGGAATGAAGTACTGTCACATGCCACAACTTGATGCTACGTGAAAGAAGCCGGTCAGAAAGAGAACAGATTGTAAGATTGTATTTATATGAAATGCCCAGAATAGGCAAATCCAGAGAGACAGAAAGTAGATTAGTGGTTGCCAGGGCATGAAAGGAGTCAGGAATTGGGACTAGCCGCTGATAGGTCCAGGGTTTCATTTTGGAGTGCTGGACATGTTCTGGAATTTGTGGTGATGATTGTGTTACATAGTGAATATATGGAAAAGCCCTGGAGTGTACACTTTAAAATAATGAATTGTATGCTATACAGGGTGGGGGAAAAGTCGGTTTACAGTTCGTATGGAAAAAGACCTGCAAGTTATGATTATTACAATACTTTATTAACTCAGTCTTGTATACTCACACTGTAAACCTGCTTTTGCCCCACCCTGTATTAATACATAAAATTACGTTGTCTCAGTCTGTTTGGGCTGCTACAACAAAATGCCTGAGACTAGGTTGCTTATACACAACAGAATTTATTTTTCATGGTTCTGGAGGCTGGAAGTCTTCTGAGGATGCCGGCATGGTTGAGTGAAGGCCCTCTTCTGGATCACAGACTTCTCACTGTGTCCTCTCTTGATGGAAGGGGTAAGCTAGCTCTCTAGGTAAGGGGTAAGCTAGCTCTCTTTGACAAGGGTACTAATCCCATTCATAAAGGTTCTGCCTTTATGGCCTAATCACCTCCCAAAGGCCTCGCCTCTTATAATGTTACTACTTGGGCATTAGGTTTTCAACATGAATTTTGGGAAGACACAGACTATAGCAGAACTATATTTCCTATAACAGAACTATATTTCTTTTTTTTAAGATTTTATTTATTTATTTTTAGAGAGGGAAGGGGAGAGAGAGAGAGAGAGAGAAATATCAATGTGCAGTTACTGGGGGTCATGGACTGCAACCCAGGCATGTACCCTGACTGGGAATTGAACCTGCGACACTTTGGTTCTCAGCCGGAGCTCAATCCATTAAGCTACACCAGCCAGGACTTAGAACTATATTTCAAAAAAGGCTAATAACAAGTTCAACTGCTCTGGCTGGGTAGCTCAGTTGGTTAGAGCATCGTCCCCATATGCTAAGGTTGCAGGTTTGATCCCCAGTCAGGCCACATACAAGAATCAACCAGTGAATACATAAATATGGGGAACAACAAATCAATGTTTCTCTCTCTCCATCTCTCCCTTCCTCTCTCTAAAAACAACAACAAAAAGTTCAGCTAATATGTATTGTGTGTTCATTGGGTGGACAGGCATGCCAGAGCTTAGAATTATGATATTTAACTACATAGTGTAAAATAGATAGTGATAAACAGTGAGAAAACTGTTGAGGAAGCACAAATAAAGGAAATATAGGAGATATTAGATCTTACTCAGAACCAGGGAGTTTCATACATGAC
The DNA here is from genome assembly GCF_004126475.2 of Phyllostomus discolor. Taxonomy (NCBI): domain Eukaryota; kingdom Metazoa; phylum Chordata; class Mammalia; order Chiroptera; family Phyllostomidae; genus Phyllostomus; species Phyllostomus discolor. The sequence goes on from NC_040910.2 coordinate 91,707,390, forward strand.
TTTGCAAGATGGGTAAGATGGAAGGGGTTTGGAATAGGGAATTGAAGCAAAAAGAGCAGTGTGAACAAAGGCACGGAGTCTGGAATATGAAGTACATAGGGTGGGGCACTGAGGTGGATGATGCAGAAAAACAAGGGTAGATCCTGCTAAGGAGTTTTGGTTTTATTTAGAAGCTGCATTTTTAATTTTAGGTCTTGTCTGGTGGCAGGGGGAAGACTGAATTGGAGAAAAGAAATTAGAGTCAGGGAAACCAATTAGGTTATTTTGGGGGTGGGGGGTTGTTTGTGTTTTAAACTTTTTATTTATTATTTATTTCTTAGGAGAGAGGTAATACAGGCTGAACTGGACCAGCAGTCCTGAAGATGGAAGGGGGGACTCAAATGCCTGTGACAGTGTAGAAGGAGATCTCTAGGTCCCGCCCCCACTGTGGAGCGAGAGGTTAGGTGGTAAAGGAAAAGAATGACCCTGAAGTTGTGAGTTTGAGTGACTTGACAGGATAACGATGGTATTGACAGAGAGCCGGAGGACAGTGAGAGGAACAAGAGAGCGGATAGTGCGGAGAGGGAGACGCCACTGAACTTGGCAACTAAGAAGTCATTGGTGGCTTGGAAGACAGAGCAACTGAGGAGTTGTTGCTGGACAAAATTTCTAATGGTAGTTGGGGAAGATTGCTGTATGAGGAGAAAATGGGAGGCAAAAGGGAGACTTGGGCGAAGCTTGGTTGTGAAGTGAAGAGAAAAAGGGTTGATAATTTGAGGTAACAGGTGAGTTAAGGGATTTTTGCTTGTTAAGTCACTATGAGAGGTGTAGACATGCCTCTGTGAGGAGAGAGGCTTGCTGGCAGTGACCCCAGATGCACAGGAGAAAAGGCTGGTGGGTTGGGACCAAACCTACAGGTGAAGGGTTTGTCTCCTCTGTATTTGCATCTGTCTTGTGTTGTTCAGCATTATTTGGTTTTACCCATGTTGTGTGCATAGGTAGCTAGTTTCTTTTTAATTGCTGGATACTAGTCCTTTGTATGGACTCTACCACAGTTTGTTTGTTTATCCATTCACCTTTTGGTAGGCATTTGTGTTATTTCCAACTTGGGGTTCTTATGAATAAAGCTGTTACGAAATTTGTGTGCCGCTGTGGCTCTGTGCTTGCATTTCTTCTGACTGACCGTGTCATATCTTTGCCAATATTTTAATGTTGTCAGCCTTTTACAGTTCTCTTCTCTTTTCTTTTCCTTCCCAAAAGACCAGCATGGGAAGTTGCTTTTATCTTTAAGTTTATAAAGGAATTTTAAGGCCCTAGGGGTGTGAGGAGGTTCATCTCTGTGAATGGTCGGATAATGGTCTGAGGTGGATGATGTGAAGGGTATCTCTAGAGGCTCTTTGAGAGAGAACTGTGGGACATAAAAAGTTTAACTTATTTCTACCCCATCATGTCTAGTCCCTCATGACTTCTAAATTTTAACAGAAATCATCATTACAGGGGTTTATAGCACAGAGTGGTGACTCCACAGGCCTGAAGACAGGTGTTACTGGCGCCCTCCGCCTCTTGTTCTGCACTGGCACCCTCCAGCAAACCCTGATGCAGCGACAGCTGCTAGCCACATGCGGCGCGCTTGAAATGTGCACCGCACATTTGCAACTGAGGAATTTTTAATTTTAATTAATTTTAATTTTGTCATATGTGTCTGTTGGTCACTTTATTGAACAGTGCAGTTCTAAAGTGTTGTTTTCCGGGAAAGATGGTCCAACAAGGAATGTACTCATTGAGTGGCACTCGTCAGCTGAGCTGGCTCTGGGGCAAGTTCGTGTTTTCCCTCCCACGTCCCTTTCCTTTGGGGAACTTGTGCATCTGTGGAGAGCCGTCCCCAAGGCCTGCAGCCCCCCAGAACCAGTGGGCTCAGGAGTGCCACAGTGTGGGCAGGGGCAAATTAGTTGGTAACCAGCTCTCCCAGTGAGGTACTGTGTTTTTTTCCTGCCAAACTTGCCCCACTAAATTCTTTAGTGAACGGGAAAGCATATACTTTATCTGATTTTTAAAGTGAATCTTTGGACAAAATTACATTACTTAAACTCAAAAGCTGTATAATGTCACCCAGAGGAGTCCTGGTTAAATCCCCAATTTTTCAAGAAAGAGAAACAAATTCTCTTTCTGTCTTTTAAAGGCTCTCAAATAAATAGTGATATCATTACTTCCACTAAAGTTTCATTCTTTTGATTGGCAATGAATTAGTAATTTTTTACGTTTCAAATTGTTAATGAAAACATTTTACAGCCTTCAGACAGTTAAATGTTCTAGTCTGTCAGAGATTACTCAACTTATATAAAATTGCTCATCAGTTTTGTATTTTCATTTCTTAATATCTGCATGGGTCTAGTGGCTGGACTCTTATTATTCTTTCCTGGAGGCAAGGTCAGTGTTAGGAAAACTGAGGAATTTTCCCTTGGCATTGCTGTGGTAAGTAAACAGCTGCTATTTTGGGGACGTACATTGTGATAAGAAAATGAGATACCCTGCTTGGCTTACCATAGAAACACAGATGCTTCTGGGTTCCAGCAGAGAGGCCTTTTGCTCACAGCATCTGTGTGTGTTGGCCAGACAGAGGACTTCTAAAGATTTTTTCACTGTTTTTTGAAGGACACCACCTCTTTGACAAGTAAACAAGTTTAAAAATGAAAAGGTTAACTTAGCATTTTATAATTTTTTGTATTACTTCAGCTATATCAGTTCTGTGTCATTTTGGGCTACTTACTAGATAATTAAGTTATATCACTTCCTAAATAATCTTGAAATGTCCTTTGTATGCATTATTCTTTGAATTGTTTATTTCACAGTTGAGATCGCTTTGTGTTGGTCCATAAGTTCATTCATTCACACGTGTTTGATGAGCACTCACTGTGTGCCAGGCCCTGTACTGCCCCGGGAACCAAAAACTGGAGCAGAACCCAGTCTTAGTTCTTGAGAAGCACACTGTCCTTTATGGAATGCAAATGTGTAAACAGACAGTCAAGTAAAAATGCAGATAGGTGCTTCCACTGGAAGTGTATTCTGTCAGTTGTGTGGGGAAGGTAAGATGGGTCAGAGTGGATGCCCGAAACTGCAAATAGTACCAAACCCTACACATACAGTGTTTTTCCTATACAAACACACCCATGATAAAGTTTAATTTATAAAGTAGGCGCAGTAAGAGATTAACAGTAACTAATAATAAGACAAACAATTACACCCATAGACTGTAATAAAAGCGATGTGAATGCGGTCTCTGTGAGTTGAACTGAGACAGCTCCAGGGTGCCTGATGAGCAAGCAGCAAGGGTGGTGTGGGTACACTGGGTAGCAGAACTGTCCTGTCCTGGGCAGGCCGGAGGGGGCAGCACAAGAGCCCATCACGCCGCTCAGAGCGGCACCCAATTTAAAACCTATCAGCTGTTTTTTCCTGGAATTTTCCATTTCATAGTTTTGGACTGCCGTCGACTGTGGTGACTGAACCTGCTGCAGGCAGCACCGTGGGTGAGGGAGGACTGCTGTAAAGGAAAGAACCTTCTAGGTGAAAGAGTCCCCGGGGCGGGGGAGCAGTTAAAAAGCTGGGCAGGTTTTTGCCAGGTGGCTGGCCAAATTGCGACCACGGGCAGGAATACTGTCTCGTTCAGAAAGCAAGCTTATGGCCTAGCCTTTATTCATCGTCTGTTCTAAGTTAGCGATTTCCAAACAGTCTACCATGCATCTCCTAAGTAAGAAAACGTATTGGTCATGGTATCACACGTGTATATATATTTATAGCTTATGTACTAATAGTTTATATATATAGTAAATATAAATATTTCATAGTAAAACATACACCAAATGAAATAAAAAGGGTGAGCCAAGATGAAAAATATATTCTTATTTTTTCTTTTATTTATTAATAATAAGGAAAGCAAAGTGATGCTTCATTATTCTCGGTTTAGTATTTTGTGATACACCTATTCAGTGGTCAGTTTCTGAATTCAGTTTATTTTGACACTTGAGTGATCTTGCAAATCCTTCAGCTGCACATAATCCCACTTCAGAGACCACTGCTCTAGACACCTGGGATAACTGGATCAAAATTAGCCCTTAGTTCAGGGGTGTCAAAGTCGTTGTCACCAGAGGCCACATCAGCCTTGCAGTTGCCTTCAAAGGGCCGAATGTAATTCTAGGACTGTATAAATGTAGCTGCTCCTTAACAGTTAAGTGAGAGCTCGACGCTGCCCCCGGGTAGAGACAAGGTGCCGGGCCAGATAAAACAAGGTGGAGGGCCACCGGATTCAACCCGAGGGCCTTGCGTTTGCCACCTGTGCCTTAGTTAAAAGCGAGGCAAAAATGTAATTTATTTTCCTCTATAAATTTGTGCTTGAAAAGCCAATTTTAGATGCTGTGAGCAAAGAATCAGCTTTGGCTTGAGGTTGGAAGAATGGGCACTTCAGTCATGAACTGACTACGGGTGTCAGTCATATTTTACTAACTAGGAAACCTTAGGGAATGGTGGAGGCATATTGGTTAAATACAGTACATGGAGGAATGTTTTGCTAGTTAGTGTCTGTTGATCAAAAATTGTTATTTGCTGTTTTTAAAAAATATACCCTGTAATTGTCTTTGTTGAGAGATATTTGGAAGATGGTTTTCTCAGTCTGCAGGAGATATGGTTCATAGCCACTTGGAATCTCTTATAAAAAGATAGTTTTTAATAGCCAAGTGCTGGAAACAGCGTAAGTGCCCATCAGTAAGTGAGTGGATCAAAACACTGTGGTACATTTACACAATGGAATATTATGCAGCAGAAAGGAAGAAGGAGCTCCTACCCTACGTGACAGCGTGGGTGGAACTGGAGGGCATTACGCTAAGTGAAATGGGCCAGGCAGTGAAAGACAAATACCATATGGTCTCACCTATAAGTGGAACCTAATCAGCAAAACAAACAAGCAAAATATAATCAGAGACATGGAAATAACAAAATGACAGTGACCAGAGGGGAATAGGGAGGGGGATAACAGGGCGAAGAAGGGGAAGGGTCATCAAGGAACATGTATAAAGGACCTATGGACAAAGACAATGTGGGATGGAGGGGATTGAATGTGCGGGGGGGCGGGGGATAGGGCAAGGGAAAGTAATGGGGGAAAATGGGGACAACTGGAATTGCCCAACAACTGAAAAAAAAGACGAAAGAAAAAAAAGATAGTTTTCATGATACACTCTATCAAACTTCTTAATTCATTGTGTTTGAATCAGTCAAAATTCTTCTCTTTGAAGAGATGGAAAGCCAACTCAAATAAGCTTGAGCAAAAAAGAGAGTTTCTTGGTTTAGAACCAATGTTCAGGACTCAAGACCTTTAACTTGGTTGTCAGGTCTGTGCCGCAGAGGGTGTGTCTGTGTCTGTGTTACCTTTGCTTTCTCTGCGATAGTTTTATCCTCTCTCAGAGCGGGAAGTCTTCCTCCACGTGGTGGTGAGGCGAGGGAGAATGCCTCTCCCCATCAGCGGTCCCCATGCCATCCCCCGGGTGCAGTGAGATGGCCATGTGCGCTGTGACGGCACACCCACAGAGCATGTGGAGTGAGGAAGGAACCGTCTTCCAAAGAAAGGGTTTGCTACTGCCTTACGACGGAGTGCTGGGAGTCAGAGACAGTAGTTTACAACAGGTGGTGTGGAACAGAGGATAAGAAGGCTTAAACTATTCTCGTTCACAAAAGATCATTTTACTTTCCTAACCCTTGATTTTTACAGAGTATGCAAGCTGCGAGATGTCCTACAGATGAATTGTCTTTAACCAACTGTGCGGTTGTGCACGAAAAAGATTTCCAGTCTGGCCAGTGAGTATTTAACCTTGTTTTTCTGCTAACCTGTTAGGTGGTATTTTAGAAAGTTTTAGAGAGCCCTTATTATTTAGTAAACTTAAGAATAATTTTGTATTCCTCTTGCTTACTTAGAAAATGGAGATGAGAGTTATGTATTTCAGTCTTTACCGTGTTAAACTTTCATAACTATAATGGTTTTAAAATCATGCATTGCTTTTTACAACATTTATTTTTTATTGATTTTCTTAGCAGAACTAGACATACTGCTTATATGAATAGCATGGTCATTAGGTTTTCGGCTCTGGAGTCGGTTGTCTGAGTTTGGGTTCTGGCTCTGCCAGTTATGAGCTCGATGACTGTGGATGAGTTACCGTCTCTGCGTGCTCACCTGTGACATGGGGATGAGGGTAATACCTTCCTCGGCATGTTTGTGAAGAGTGAGTTGTGCAGATACAGCACTCAGAGCAGTGCCTTGCACGTTAATGAGTCCGCGGGACATATTTGCTACTTAGATCATTGCTGCTAACATACTGTAAGAGACGTGAAAATTGGGAGACGAACAACAAATGCAGGATCTTTACAAGCGCTTTCCGTTGTCATTTATTTTAACTGACTCATGTCACCCACTGCCAGAACTTCTGAAGGCCTGCTCTTGCATGCCCTCCGCATACTTCGGAGGCCCGGAGAGGTCAGGAGGTAAAGGGGCAATACCAGAAGGCAGACTAGGGAGATAAGGAACAATGAAGCAGGATTTTAACTGAGCCTTTCTTTGTGTATTTTTTTAAGCTTTCTATGAAATACGTGAGTTTCACAGAGTTAGAATTGGTAGTGATCTGTGGTTTTCAGCTTTAGAGTAAGGGGCTGTACTGTATGATTGTACTGATACTGTTTTCAATTCCAAAGCTTCTGTGATGCGGAGTTGAACTCGGCCCTCTCCACACACAAACTGCAGTGTAGACAGTCTGTGTGACAATTTGTGTGTGGGATTCTCCCATGTGTGTCAGGTGTCCCCTGTGCTCATGGTGGGGCTGCTTGCAGTGCGGCAGCTATCGGGGACTCGTGCAGGCAAACTGGTGTGTATAGAAACATCAACCATCGATATTAAACATTATAGCATCCTAAAAGATCATTTAAAAAAGAAAGTGTGTAACAGTTTGGAGCTTCTGTCTCACACCCAGTTCTTGGTAGTTTCTTAGTGTAAGAGAACATTATGAAATGACTAGATTTTATCTGTTTATGGGTAATTTCTGAGCAGGATGAATTAGCACAGAATGTTTTGAAATAGTAAATATTTCAAATATTAAATATCAAATAATATTTTAAATTTGATATTTAAATTTCAAATAAATATCTATATGAAAGATATGTTCTGTGAAAGATATTTTTGCCATCTTTTTAGTTTTACAGGTCGTTACTGTTTCAGCCTATTGTGCAAGTCTGCAAAGAGATTTAAATACTTGTCCTAAAAACTAACTTTTTGCTTTGACTGTTGTATCCTGCTTCTTCTGTCTTTGATTCTCCCCCCTTTATTCTATTTCTGAGGTGAAATAATTTTCAGGAGAAAAAAATTCTTCTAGTTTTTAATTAATACTAAGGACTCTAAATCACTGTCATCAGTTTCATGTAAAGTGAAAACATGATGAAGTTTATGTGTTGGATGGCATGTACTCTCTTGAACCTAGTCCTTGTTCTGCTTGACGTGTGTTTGGCCCAAGGTGCTCCTTATGCCTGGAAAGCATTTTGAATTGCTGAAATTTTTGGAAATGAAATCCGTGGTCCTGGTCTGTCAGGACTCCCCTATAAGGCTGTGTTTCTGCCGGGTGCTCACCGAGTCTTGGTTGTTAGACACACGCACACTTGGAAATGGTGTTCTTCACCTCCTCTGACACGGAGGACTGACTGTGTTTCTGTCCCTCAGGCACGTGGTTGTGAGGACCTCTCCCAACCACAGGTACACGTTTACACTGAGGACCCATCCGTCAGTGGTTCCAGGGAGCATTGCGTTCAGCTTACCTCAGGTAACTCAGATGTTGATTTACTCTCTCCCATCCTTGAAAGTCACAGAAGAATCTGTTCATTCAAAGCAAGCATCAGTCACCCTGTAACTGTACTGATGCGCATTGCAGAAAAAGACCTAGGTAATAACATGGAATTTAAAGACATATCCTTTATTGCCAATTTTACTGTGTCTGCCTTTTATTGCCTTGATTTTTTCCTAATTAAAAAAAAATTCTGAAGTGTAATATCAGCTATCAAATAAGGTGTCAAGTTACTTTAATGTTAACTCCCGGGGTAAGAGAGAGGATATAAAAATAACATTTAGTGTAAAATTGGCATAAATAAAGTCATGTCAAACTAAACAATATGATACGAGTAATTGTTCTCTCAAATTACAACCTCACTTGCTGGACTCCGGTAATGGCTAGCTGGGTGATGATCACATTTGTAACTGTTGGTGGATTCTTCAGAGGGAAATTGCCTAGCGCTGCCCCAGGCACGGAGTACATAACCCAGGAGTACCACAAGTACTGGTCTGTGTCCTTCTCTCCCTTATCTTGCTGTTGCTGCTATTCCCACGGTCGTAAGCATTGTAAATACGCTTACCCTGGCTTCTTGTAGTGTGCTAATAAGCACTGATTTACTCCTGTGGAGGTTTAGGGAAAGAGATCAAACACTCATTTGGGGAACTATTAAGTATCTCCTGAAGCTCTCAGAAATTAATTAATGGAAAATCTTCACTCACTGTTCCCCTTTGCCCTGTTTGGGTACATTTCCATTATCAGGATTACTTTTCACATTTGTTTCTACAGATCAAAGGTTTGGGATATTCCAGGGTTTGTCAGCTTTCACATAGCTCCATTTGGGAATATGCTGGTTAGAAGCAGGGTTTCTGACTGTTTCTCCTTGTCTTTCTGCTATTAGAAAAAAATTTTCCAAAATTTACTATAGGCCAAGTATGAGTCCAAGTACTTGTGCATTATTCACTCATTTAACTTTCAAAACAAGCTCATTCCAAGATCCTGTTATTATCATCCTTGGACTATCTTTGGAATTGAAGTACAGAAGTTAAATGTGGTTTCTTTGTGACCCCAAGTCCGGGCTTACCCAGCATGCTGCTGCATTTCAGGTTGGCCGTGGGTGGGGTGGGATGTTACAGAAGAGGGGTGTGAAGGGCAGGGAGAAGGGAGATGTGACCTGTGGTGAGAAACCTGGAAGGCAGAGAACTTAACGTTGCACGAAGTTAAAATTCAGCATCCTCTTCACTATTCACCGCAAAACCCGCAGTGCTCAGACGAGTAGACAAACTGTTGACTTTCAGCAAAAAATCATTTTTCTAACTGTTCCTTGCAGTGTTATCAGTGATTACTAATTTTGAACATATTCCAAGCCAGTCCCAAATGCCTGCCTAAACACAGTCTGGACTGCCTCCGTGCATTATTGCTGTCACAGCCAGTCACAGCCCGGGAAGAAGCTGACGCCTGGCTGCAAAGGCCTGAAAACCCTTTGGCTAGTGCACGAAGACTAGTTGTCACCACCTGATTATTTGGATCCCTGCTTGGGTTTCAGTATATATTGTCTGACCAGTTTTAATTTGATGTATGAACTAATCTTTTTCTCTTTGTGACACTGTAATAAACAGTGTAACTAACCATAGTACATTTAGAACACTGAAATATTATCTAATAGTACAAAGACCTTCAGGAGTATTAAATTATCCAGTGGTGCCGGCTTCACTGTAAAAAGGCAAGCTTTGTATGTTTGGGGTTGGATGTTCAGATACAAACTGTAGTGCCTAAGTTTCCTAGACTGCTGTAACAGCGCACCACAGACCAGGGGCTTACAGTGAAAGAAGTTTATTCTCACCATGCTGGAGGCTGGAAGTCTGAAATTGAGGTGTCAGCAGGGCTACGCTGTCTCTGAAGGCCCTGGGGAAAAATCTGTTCCTTGCTTAGCTTCTGGTGTTTCCGACAGTCCTTGATGTCCTTCGACTGGTAGATGCATCACTGCAGTCTCTTACAAGGGTGCCAGTCATATTGGCTTAGGACCCACCTTAATTCGATATGACCGCCTCTTAATTTGATTCCATGTGCAAAGACCCTTTTTCCAAATACAGTCACATTCACAGTGCCAGGGCGAAGTCTTCGACGTGTCTTTGTGTGGGATGCAATTCAACATATAAGAGATACTGTGTTTTGTGCTTTGAATGTGTTCCTGAAATTCAGAGAAATTCCTCTTTTCTTCATTTATCTAATTCTGACGGATTTAACTTTGTCTTTTTTTCTCTTTTATTTTACAGCGCAAATGGGCTGGACTTTCTATTGGGCAAGAAATAGAAGGTAGGTAAATAGTTTAGCCTCCTGAGGAAGATTTTCTTTACGATATTCTCATAGTTATGGAGATCTGTGCACCTTCCTGGGAATGGTGGTTTGGTCCTTACACACTTGTCACAGTCCTGTCACTGGTTAGGTCTCGGAGGCGGGACAGTAAATAGCTGTGGTGCCTGTACCCTGACCTCTTTATCTGCCTGCTGTTCTGCCTGGAAGTTACAGTCTAACAGGGGAAAGAATACCCACATATGCATAACTCGCAGAATCTGTACAAGGTGAATACGTGCCCAAGCGTTACCATTAGGAGCTCATGTAGAAGTGCCAAGATAGAATGGGAGAGGATGAATCGACTGAACACTGGAAATTGAGCCAGAGAAACCATTCGAGGCACTGGTGTTTGAGCATAGCTGTTTTCTTACGTGTTGGTGACATTTTTGAGGAGTCCATTTGTAAAGTAAGGAGTTGTTGGATAAAGGTTCAAAGTGTCAGTTGCACAGGATGAACAAGTTACTGTGACTACAGCTAAGGGTGCTATATTGTTTACTTGAAATGTAAACAGGAGGCACAGGTGAGGCATAAGATTTACCCTAAGGATTTTTCTGTCTGTAAAGTCTGGTATCCTCATTAGGATCTTTTTTGGAGTTGGTCACTCTGTGTCCATGACCCGGGTGCACAGTGGGGTTTTATAGTATGAGGGTGTAAGTTTTCTTTTACTTCCACAAAGTTTTTTTAGATTATGATTTCAAGTATTAGTTCCAAACTGATTGTTTTGATTTTCCTCTCAGGGGCTCCAATTACATCTATGTTGAACCTTCTTTGCCTGCCTTCCATTGTAACCACTTTCTCTCTGTTCTTTTAAAATTGTTCTTCATCTTATTTTTTGTCATCTTGGTTATTTTTCTGTCATTCTTTACTGCCTCTTATTAAATATTAAATATATTCTCTTGGGCACTTTTTAATTATTCTTCACTGCTGAAATAGTTTTGTCTTTTTCTTTAGTTTCTTTCATGAGTTTAACAAACCACATTTCTTGTGTTTTTCTATTTGTTTTTAGTTTCTAATATTCTGATTTTAGGTGTTTTTATTATATAGCTAAGTACTTGTTTGAGGATTTTTTTGAGTTAGAGGGAACTTAAATACTGGGGTTATCTTTAGCTGGTTTTGTCTTTTTCTTTGTGGAAGTAGTATGAGAGCTAAAACTTTCTGGTTGGGGATGAAAATAAAAGAAATTACTTCAGATACGGGAAGCTGGTGAAGAGGGTTATATAATTGGGGCTTTCTGAATTTGCCTGAAAGAAACATTCGGGGAGTGTGTTTTTAAGAGACTCCTGGGCCTCTCCCTGGGGTGGGGAGGGTGGAGTCTGAGTCCTGGATCTGTGTTTTTAACAATCTCCCGTCAGTGGTTCTTATGAGCCGTCAGTGGTTCTTATGAGCCGCATTTTGGGAAAAACTGACATAAGTAATTCCCTCAATCCCCGCCCCCTCATCTGCAGCAGGGTGAGCAGCTGAGGCCCTGGGGGAGAGCACCTGAGGCTGTGGGGGAGGCCAGCACCAAAGCCATGGTGCACAAAGCAGGGATTCTCTATTCACAGGCATTAGCAGAAACAAAAATGAACCCTTGTTAAACCTAATGAGAAAGTAGGTGGGTACATGGCTGAGGTTTCTAATTTCCTTAAACTTCTTTTTCTAAATACAGGGTTAAGAGTGAGCTTAAATTTAACTTTCAGTGTACATAAATTTTTGTTTTGAAATGGTGTGAACATTCAAGGTTATACATCTTGATGAACTGAGAATGTGTTTGGTGGCTTCGGCTATTTTTAAGGCGTTCTTCTGCTACCAGCAATGCTTATCTTGATTGTAAAGTCAGCTCTTTAAAAGGTGAGTCAGACAGACTTCAGGGGAAGAATTGTAAAACTGAGGAACTGGGTGGGACTAAGCTAGAGTAGGTTTGAGACGAGAAAGGGCGTGGGGGCCTGAGGCGTGTGGACGGTGCGGCCCTGAAGGTGGCAGGCTGGTTCCGTGACAGGAAGACTGGCCTAGACAGGTTGGGAGTAGGGAGGGAGGGGAGGGCGAACCCCGAGACTCCAGAGCCACAGCTCTGTCTGCAGGGGGAGGATTTCTTAGTCAAGTCAGTGGTTTTACTCTCAGGAATCTTCTGGGGAATCATTTCGTCTTCTCTTCATCTGGAAATGCCATATTTTAAGTGTTACAGGCTGATGTTCCATTAACACGTTTGGCCATTATAGTATACGTATCACTGTGATATCTAAGTTTATTCAAAGCATTGATATAATTGTTTTTACATATAAAAATATGTTCATTAGTCTTTGACATTAAATTGCTAATAGCCATAAAATAAGAAAACATTTTCAACCTTCCAACCCTTTTGTGGCACCTGCCCTTGGGGGCTGATGGTGGTGCTGCCAGTGGTGCCACCCGAGATACTGTCCCTGGTGCTGCCCACAGCACGCACAACTGCTGTCAACAGCCTGGTCCTTTCTGTTGAGGACATTGACCTAGATCAAATGCACTTGAAAACTGTAGTCAGTAATGATGACATTTTAATATGCTTATTCAAAGTCCTTGCTATCAAGATGATACACACATGTATTCATATGTGTATACACACATATTATATATGCAGTGTGTCATTATAGAATTGCTTTGAAGTCTTTAATGCACAGAATGGTATCATACAAATCTTTTTGCAGTATACTTTTTTATTCAATGATATGCTTTAATGGGCCATTCATCTATATTAAATATACATCATTTTTAATTGCTGTGTAGTATTTCATATTTGTCATATTTTATTCATCATTTTCCTACTGATGAGCATTTTTTCCGTGTTTGAATATTGCAAATAGTGCTTTGATACAACTCTCTATTGATCTGTTTTTAAGCAAATGTTCAAGAGTCTTCTTGGGACAGGCACCTGGAAGTGGAATTGCGGAGTGAACTGATTCATATTCACATTAATATTACATCCTGAGCATACTTCACTGTGCGGGAAACAGCTGAGCTCTCTTGCTTATGAGTGTTTACTTAGCATATAACCTGCACTTTCTGGGACATGTTGGGGAAAGAGCAAAACATCCAGAAGTGGAGGAGGCAGGAGAGTATTCTAAAACTTCTGCTGAGATTTGAGGTGTGATCTTCAGTACATAGTCCATCCCTTAGCCTGGTTTCTTGTTAATTTGCTTTTGACGATGTTATCTTTAAATGTGTGTATCTTCCTTTATGATAGAAAATCAAAACATAAAAATGTGATTACACAAGCAGTCCTATTCAAAGAATTTACAGAAAATCCTTGTACATAACTTGAGTAGCTAGACTATAAGAAATAAGTTTAGAACATAATTTGGAGGATAAAATCATGAGGATTTATCCAATCCAGTCTTCTTATCTTATAGATGTGACAGATCAAGGCACAAAGAGCTAAATGACTCTTCTAGTTACTAACAGACTCTACTGTTATGAAACAGACTCCAAAGTTTGTCTTTCCTCCTTTGTTATTAGCATGGAGACTATGGTAGGTTTTCTTGTTTGTGTGTTTGGTGTTTTGCTATTGTTTCATTTAAACAGTTCATGAATATATGAAGCATCCTACATACACTGTTACGTGCTGTTAATACAAAGATGAGTTAAAAACATGTACAGCATGTGTAGAACTTACTGCAGTTCCTTGGACATAGTAGGTGCTCAGTAAGTATTTTTATAGTATTAAAAAAAGAAATGTCAAACTCTAAGCTGCTTTGACGCAAACCCCTGTAGTAAGCAGTAAAGCAGTATTTCTCAAGCCATTTATTTATTTATTTATTTATCTATCTATCTATCTATCTATCTTATCTTGGTCCTGCATCCTACTTCGTTAGGGCAAAAGAGTTCACACACCTCTCACCTTAGCTCTTTCTTGTGTCAAAGAAAAATCTGTGTAGAAACAGCATTCTATGTTAGTGTCACTGGTACATCAGATACTGTCATTTTGGAAGGGGCAGGGGTCTTTAAGGGGCAGCAGTGGGCTGTGAGGTCCCAGTAGGAGTGGGGTGAGGAATAAAAGTAGAGGCATGTTGTTCTCTGTGTTCTAATTGCTTCAGATGGGGAAGGAACTCCCAGGTGTTATAGTAATAACACCTATAGTAATGTTTTGAAATCTGTGCCAGTGCCCCCCAATGAAGGCCATGCGTAAAGCCACCTTTTGGGCAGGTTCTGTTATGATTCATTTAGGCGATACTTTTGGTTACTTGAAATACAGCAAGTATTTGGTGTCCCTGTGATTTAAAAAACATGCTTCTTTTCCCCTCCTAGTGTCCTCTGTATACGTTTGACAAGGCCAAACAATGTATTGGCACAATGACCATTGAGATCGATTTCCTGCAGAAAAAAAGCATCGACTCCAACCCTTATGATACTGACAAGATGGCAGCAGAATTCATCCAACAGTTCAACAACCCAGGCGTTCTCCGTGGGACACAGGTGGGTTGAGATTTTCCTTCATTCCTTTCACCTTACAGGCATTCTCATCCCCGAAGCTGTCCACAGTCATTCTCCTTTTAAAACTCTGGGAGGAGCTTTGGTGTATCTAAGATGAGTGGTAACAAGTGAGGGAAATGTTCCCCAAAATTCTAAAGTCTCTTTAGGCTACACAGTGTCATACATAATCGCAGCAGCTTTTCATCTGTGAATTTGGGAACACTGCAAATTTCTTACTTTGTCTCAATTTTTTTTGAAGATTTTGTTTATTTATTTTTAGAGGGGAAGGGAGGGAGAGAAATATTAATGTGTGGTTGCTTTCTCATGCACCCCAAGTGGGGAGCTGGCCTGCAACCCAGGCATATGCCCTGACTGAGAATGGAACTAGTGACCCTTTGGTTTGCAGGCCAGCACTCATTCCATTGAGCCACACCAGCCAGGGCTGTCTCAAATTTCTTATTTTGCTTAGTGTAGGACAAATAAGCCCTACAAATTTCTTATTTGTTTGTCTTTGGGTGTCTTCTCTTTTACTGATACATTTCTGTAGAAAAGTAGTTCTTAACTTTTTTTTGGCTATGAACCTCCTTGAGAATCATGAATCTATCTATTTTTTCAGGGTTTTTTTTTAATAGAACCTCTGAAGCCCTGCTTTGCTCTCTAAAATGATATTGTTGATGTCAGCCCTGTGTTTTGACTTCAGTTGACAGCATATTGTTAACCTCCTAGGAAGAAATTCTATCCTTTTAAAATTCTACTCATAAACAATGTGTGAGTTCATAAATTGCTGTTTGTTCATACACTTAAATACATAAATAACCATTGTTCTTTTGCCCTTGTGTTACATTTATTTCCTTTTTGTGACTTTTCTTAGTCACTCCTGATTCACCCTCCCACCATAGCTCCAAGGCAGTGGTCCTCAAAGTGCGGTCCTAAGGCCCCCGGGGTCCCTGAGGCCCTTTCAAGGCTCTGCAAAGTCAAAACTACTCTCATGTTAATACCAAGATGGACGTGTCTTCCTCTTACCCTCGTATGAGCAGACGGAGCTTGCAGATGCGTGCTAGTGCAGCACGTCCACTGCTGAAGCCGCCGTGGGTGCTGCTCGCTTCGTTAAGAGGTTTATGAAAATGTGACCATGCCACTCTTCCAACTTGTGGTTTTTTATCTTGGAAAATAGAGCATATTTTATAAGTTAAAAATATTCATGATGGATTTATGAGTTATATTTAGATTGATAAGTAAATTTTAGATTTTCTAATTTCTAATATGGTAAATGTCAATTGATATAACCTATGTAAACAAAGGCTTTTCGGGGTCTTCAAAAATTTTTGGCTTATAAAGTGGTCCTCAGATGAAAATACTGGAGAATCCTTGCTTGGAGCATGCTGATACCAGCGACTTCCTGGACCACACTTGCAGTCCCTCACATGGGAAGGTGGGTGAGGTGGGGAGTGAGAGAAGTGGCAGAAGGAAGGAGTCGTCGGAGTGCAGGTGATCTCTTTTCCTTCTCCTGCGCAGTGCCACAGATCTGGGACAAGACCAAGAATTGATAGGCCACACATTATAATGCCAGACCTTTGCAAGTAGAAGCTGAATTACTGATAGACAGGAAAAGGATATTGTGCATTTATTATTACTGTATTTTGCCATGTATAATGTGCACATTTGAGAGGAAAATAAGGATGCGCATTATACGTGGGTAGTACCTGAAATACCTTGATTCTGTTCTTGTGTTTTGTAAATATTTGTTGCATACAGTTTTTTGTACCATAATATGTTCAAAAATAAATGCTAAAATTCCTTTATAACACAAAAACCAAGTATCTAAATATAAATAAATAAAAAGTTGTATTAAAAAATTAAAATGGCCATGGCTGGTATAGCTCAGTGAATAGAGCATGGGTCTGCAAACTGAAGAGTCACTGGTTCAGTTCCCAGTCAGGGCACATGCCTGGGTTGTGGGCCAGGTTCCCAGTGGGGGGTGCTCAAGAGGCAACCACACAGTAATGTTTCTCTCCCTCATTTCTCCCATCCTCCCCCTCTGTCTAAAAATAAATAAATAAAATCTTAAGAAACTTAAATGAAAGATTTTTTTCCCTGAAAGTTTGGGTCAAAAACGTGGGTGTGTATTATACACAGGAGTGCATTATACATGGCAAAATATGGTATTTTTTAAGAATACTAGAATTGGAATGAGCCTCAAAATTTATCTTGTCTAACCTCATTTTGCAAATTTAGAAATTTTAGGTCCAGGGAAGGTAGATGACATGCCCCTGATAACACATCCAAGGGTGTAACTGAGACAAGAACCCACTAGTCAACTGACCAATTAATTAAACAAGTATTTATTGAATACCTGGTATGTTCCAGCCACGATATTAGGCACTGCAGATACAACAGTGAACAAAATATGCATAATCCCTACTCTCATAGAGCTTACTTTCTAGTTTGGGGAGATAGGCAATAAAAAAGCAATGCCATGAACCTGTGACGCACTTTGATGTCAGTGAAATGGGACGATGCACGAGGGAGCTGCTGTGGTGCTAGTGGGGATTGACTGGCCCTAGACGGCTCCCCACAAGGACATGCAGCTGATAATTTGTTGACCGCCTGTCCGTTGCATTTTGGGTTATGCTGGATTCCTCTGGATTTCTACACTTTTGGACTGATAGCTGGGCTTAAATCACCTGAGTAACTTCTTGTTTTTACCTTCCCCTTTAGCTTTTCTATTTTAGTAGAAAATGTTTTGGTATTTTTAATTATTTTAAGCCTAATAAATGCAGACGTCTATAAAACCCATTGAAAGGAAATCCTCCATAATACAGAAAAGAAATAAATATTTTACTCCAAATCACTGTGCTTCATATTTATTCCCTTTTGTAGTAGGTAGTAATGGCAAAATGGACAGCCAACTTTGCCTGTGACACCTACTGCTGTCGCCCAGCACGTAGAGGAGGGTCTAGCTCATGGAAGGCACTCAATGAACCCTTGGCAGACAGCTGCACCAGATGCCGTAGTGGTTACAGAAAAGCTTAGGCATCTGGTCACAGACCAGGCTGAGTCGTGGCACTGCCATCCACTGTGACTCTGGGTCCCATGGCTTAGCCCCCATCGGGATCTCAGCTTCCCCACTAGTTAAACTGAGGAATAATTTCTGCTTCCAAGAGAGTTTGTAAGTACTAATTATCTAACCTTCTGTGGTAGTTGTCAGCAAAGAGCTCAGTAAGTGTTAGCTCCCTTTCCCCCTCAGTGGTTAGGTGGGTAGTTTGCCTGTGGAGCAGATTCAGGAGGAATACACAGGACAGACTTGCTTTTCTGCATTTGGAAAACATTGGTGATGAGGTGCAAGTCAAGCCATTTTAACATAAAGCGATTTTTTCCGCCCTTATGTCTTTTCTGTATAGCTTGTGTTCAGCTTCAATGAAAAGCTTTTTGGCTTACTAGTGAAGGACATTGAAGCCATGGATCCAGCATCCTGAAGGGAGAGCCTGCGACAGGTAAAAGACAGAAGGTATGTTTTATTTCTAATAATTGTATTAGATAATCTTCATGATGTGAATTCATGATGCAGATTAATATAATTTTATTACCCATTCTCTTGCTCAGTGATTTCTTTCATACTGTGTGTTCTTTCTTTTACGATAGTAGGGAGAGAAAATTGCTTTAGAGTGAGCATTATTAAAATACAGGGTAAAATACACTTATTTGCAGATCTAATAGTAATTTGGAATCTGCAATCCTAGTTGAATGAAGATGATATGTATTATAAGTAAATAGCAATATGACACCACATTATGAAAAGATATATGCGTTGAAATAAAGAAAATAGGAATAACTGGAAGGTAGTTATGACAAAAGTAAATGTAACTTAGGTGAGAGTTTACAGATTTGCTCTGCACGAGAGGCCTCATTTCCCTTTGCTCTGGCTTTGCTTTGAGAAGTCCAGAAGTCTGCTGCTAGACTACTATACTAATTATTGTCTTTCTGCACAGATTGAAGTGGGGCTGGTTGTTGGAAACAGTCAAGTTGCATTTGAAAAAGCAGAAAATTCATCCCTCATCTTATTGGTAAGACTTACAGTTCTCAGGAGGTTCTGAATGAAGTGGGGTCATCTCTGTTATTATATGGGACCCAGTTACTGTGATTTTCAAGTGGAAAGGAGAACAGGGAACACCTCCCTTGAGAAAGCGTTTCACAAAACCACAATGTGCTAATGAAGAAAAAGTTTAAAACCTTTACTAGACCAGCATTGTCCCCATAGAAATGTAATGTGAGCCATCTATGTAACTTTTAATGTCCTGGAACCACACTGTAAATAAGGGAAAAAAACAGATAAAATTAATTTTAAAGTTTTTATATTAAGATAAGTTTAGGCTTACAGAAGATTTGCAAAAGTAGCTCTGAGAGTTCCTGTACACCCTTCACCAGCTCCCCATGATGTTACATCTTAAATAACTATAGTAACAGTCACCGCAACTAATTGTCATGGTGACATTGCTACTCACTCAACTACAGACTTTGATCAGATTTCACCAGTGTTTTTCGCTGTGCCCTATTTCTGTTTCAGGATCCCACATTGCTTTTAGTTGTGCAGCCTGCATAGTCCTCTGCAGTCTCTGACAGCTCCTCAGACCTTCATGGTCTCCCATGACCTTGAGATGTGGTCAGTTATTTGTGGAGTGCCTCTCGTCTGGTGGTGTGTTCAGTGCAATACTGGCGTCACTTCTGTCAGTGATCAAGTTAAATGATGAATGTGCAGGTGAAGAAAGTCTTTCCAACGGATTCACAGTTCAGTCATACCCTTTTACATTAGCCCTACTCTTATTATATTAAAAAATGCGGATTTGGCTTTAAGGAGAGTAACTCACCAGTAACTCAAGCTGATGTCTACTCCAGTAGAAAGTGGAGAACTTCCATTGTTTGCACATTATCATATCCATGGTTACTTAACTTTCTTAGAATGTGTGGCCTTTTCTCTTGATTCATAGATTATTATTGCTTCTTATTGTTATTTTCTTAATTATAAAGTAAAATATTTACTTTATAAAATATGGATAGACACCCAAAGACAGCCCATGCAACTCTAAAGTTTTTTAATTTAATTTTATTTTAATACTGTTTTATAATTTGTTCTTTCTGCTTAACATATTTCAAGCATCTTAATAAATACACCTTTCAACATAATTTTTAATGACTGTACATGCCATTTTATGGATGTAGGATATATCAAAATCTATTATTGATCCATTTCATTTTTACAGTAATTTCTGTGTATTTTGTGTTTTGTACGCCTTTTGTTAAGGTATCTTGTCCCAAGGGAGTTGTGTGGCTTTCATACAATGTGGATATTTCTTCTTTTTAAATAGTTGTATGTCATTTATTTAATACTCCATTTTTAAGATATTTCCTCACACCTTATGTACAGAGGATTAGATGTATAGTAAGTTATCAAGTTTCAAATGTCAATATAGCAAGTGCAGACAAGACAGTGTAATGAGATACAAAACAAACTAATAGGTAGATAGATACAAGAAATTTTTTTATAGAATATACTAGGACATAGAAATGGGCTTACCTATATTATGCATTAATGCTTCTTTTTTTATTGTTGTTCAGTTACAGTTGTCCCAGCCCCCCCCCCCCCAGTTGCTCTCCCCTGCCCCCCCTCCCCGGTCCCTCAGTCAGTCCCCACCCTGTTGCTCATTAACGTGGGTCCTTTATACATTTTCCTTCAATGTGGGTATCTCTAAATAATTCATGCAAAGGTGTGGTTGACAGGTTTTTCCCATTGAAAAATAAAATTGGGTCGTGATTTAGCATGCAGTAAGTTTGGCCACAAGAGGGCAGTAGAGTGTAAGAAAACTATTTTCTGTAGCTTTGTAAAGGAAATGTTAAGTCCACAAAACTCTAACCATAAAACTGCCATTTAAGATAAACTTTTTCTAATGCAACCTTCTCTTCCATAATTAAAAAACTATAATATTACTGTCTTTTTTGTTTATAGCAAAGTGTACTAAGGAGCTTTTACTCTTTGTGTTTGTGATCATCAACGTGATTCTCTCAAGTTACTTTAGATGGCACTAGTGACATTTGAGTTACATAATTTTTTGTCTGAAAGAATTTGAAAACAGATTTTGAAATCATTAAAGACTTTAGGATGATTTTAGACTTTTGTGTACAAGCGAAGAAAGAGCAAATAAGACATTAATCTTGCTCAGGCTGAGGGGTTATATACTCAATTATAAACTTAATCTAGATAAATATAGTGTGTATTTTTAAGTACACTTGTTTTAGGAGCCTTGAAACCGCTAGGTTTCAGTTGCACTTCTGGCACCTAGTATTATCTTCATCAGATATGCACATGGTGTTTCTTCTAATCAACTAAATTAGTTAACGTGATTAGGATTGAAGGTTGAGGAGACCAAGCTCCATGGGTTGATTACAAACGGACCACAGTGTGAGTTTAGCGAGTCGTTGTGAGAGCGTTTTACTGACCCTGCACAGGGACCAGACGAAACAGTCAACACAGCAAAACATCCTCATTAGAAAATAGCTAAGGCCGTGGTGTGCATCTTCGTATAAGGCTAGTTCTCTTTGTTCATGGAAGACGCCCCGTGAGCTCCATAGTTTTATACTTTCTGATGAAGTTCTCGTTTCACACGTGATTATCTCTGTTTGACACAGGCAAAGCCAAAACCAAGGAGAACCGCCAGTCCATCATCAACCCTGACTGGAACTTCGAGAAAATGGGGATAGGTGGTCTGGACAAGGAATTCTCAGATATTTTTCGACGAGCATTTGCTTCCCGAGTGTTTCCGCCAGAGATTGTGGAGCAGATGGGTGAGTTTAAAAAGGAAAACTTGATAAAACTTGCATTGTTAAAAAGAAATAAGTACAATGAAATCTCTTTTCAGTAATATTTTGAAATCATTCTCAGACCTGCCAAAGTATTTTTTTAACTTCTTTTAAATAAAAGTTTTCTAAAAAATTCTTGAAGGGTTAGATTTTTGTGAAATTACATTTTAAATTTATGAGGAAATCATGGAAATATTTGTAGGGTTGCTCCATTTTGTTTATTCAAGTATGTTTTTCTATTGGACATATTTAGAAATTTTATTTATTTATGAATGTTTTTACATAGGGAATATTTAGAAATTTCACCTAACTCTAAAGACCCACTGTGGGTGGGCTTTACCCTGCTGAGTCATCGTCTGTTAGACTGGGGGCATTTTCTGATATTAGCTGCTGCGCCTTTGTGGTGCACTGTTATATTACTCGATTAGTACATCTCCATACCTAGTAAATGGATACTTGGTTTTTAAATTACGTAAGTTTGATCCAATAAGACAAATGCAGGGTATACATAGGAGTTTCCATATGGCACACAAATAAATGCACTATTCATTTATCATTTTCTTCTTGAAGGTTTATTTAATTTATCTGTATGAAGTGGCGTTATTTGCCCTAGTGGAAGTGCTGTTGTGACTGTTTTGCTATTGATATTACAGTTTGGATTGGAATGTGAGCCACAGAATATCTCAGAAAGGAATTTATAACAACAGCCTCTGGCAGATGTAGTATAAAAACAGTCTCCAAAAAAAAACCCTGAAGGAATATGAATATATTACTTCTCTCACCCCCATCATGCTTTATCTTTAAATTGCTACTGGGAGATAAACGTATATTCACAATGGTGGGGATAAGAACTGCTTTCTAGGCACTAAGTGCTTGGCCCTCTCAGCCTTCTATTGTTGGTGGCTTTTCTGCCTGGCCGCTCACTCTGGTAAATTACAGGCACAGCACACACCTGTTCCCTGGGTAAAGGTCGAGTTTGGAATTGGATTAAGAGAAAATGACAGAGACCCTCATCACCTGAGTTTTATACACCTTGAAATGGCAATGACATACTTTTTTATCTGAAAGATCCAAAGGCCAAGTCCATAAAAAACAATTTTAATCTGGAAAATAGTAAAAAGCATGATAGTTCACTGTCTTGGCAATGTATATTTGGAGGTACAATAAATCCATAAAATTTATTTGATGAGGACATGGAAATATCATTTGAGCACATTGTGGGTGTATAGGCAGACATAAGAGGATGATCCCAAATGTTGTTGTAAGTCATTCCTGTAGAATGTTTTTCCTGGGCTTCAAGAGCGAGCTCTGGTACAAAAAGTCTAATGATTCTGTTTCTTTGAACATTATACTATCCAGCCAACAAGTAGAAGAACCACTTCTGTAAAGCCATATCTTTTAATATTATAAATATTTTCTCACAGTTGGAAGCTACGGAGGATTCAGTTACTCAGACACTAGATTTGTGTCTGGGCGTTATCTAAACCCTGCTTGTTACAGCCTCTGTCTGAGGCTGGGCAGATAATTCAGGAAGAGTAAAACTCATATTGGTTGATTTGTGATTTCACCAGGTGTCAGAGAGTTTGAAAGTAAACCAAAATAGATATGAAATTTCTCAGTGAATTTTCCAGTAGTCTCTGTTTCTGCAGTCCATATTGAAATCACTTGAATTATAATAGTTTGCTTTTGTTTTTATTAACATGCTTTTTGACTAAGGACCATGGATTGAATTTTGTTTGTGAGTGCTACCATTCAGGACCCTTTTTACGTATTTATTTTTCTAATATCTTTATACTGACTTAAGTAGACAAAAAGAATTCTGTCCTTTAAAAAAACTTTTTTATTTATTGATTTGAGAGAGAGACGGGGAGAGAAACATTGATTTATTGTTCCAGTTACTTATGCATTCATTGGTTGATTCTTGTGTGTGCCCTGGCTGGGGAGTGACACTCTAACAACTGAGCTACCTCAACGGGGTGACTTCTGTCCTTTTTTTAAAGTAATATATTTTTCTCATCATGGCATTTTGCCATCAAGGAGCTCATGCTATCAATTTGATTTAAGGAAAATTAAGTATAAAGCTACCTTGGCTTTTGAGCTGGATTGAGCTTTATTCTGAATGAAGATTCTCAGTGTCCTAAAGCGACTTTTTAAATGGTAAAAGGGCTGTGAATCAGTAATTCTCTTGCTATGCATGTGTCATTCCCTGTTTTCTAATAGAGGCTTCTTTTTTCCTTTGACTTTTGAGGAAATTCCATTGTAGAATACTTACTGTACTCCAAGTACAGTGTGGTTATAAAGTTCCTATCAGGCTTTGGCAAAGATATATAGAAGTACAAATTGCTACTTTTGAATAGAATATAGAATATAAAACAACGCTACACAAGTCCTTTTTATATATACCCTGTGATCTTCTACCCTGCCAGGGGGAAACAAATTGGCTGATTATTTTCCTCACTCTTTGTTGATTAAATAAACTTCTGTGGTTGTGGGATTCATTTGGACACTGGATACAATTGGCTAAATTAATTCAAATAAAAAAAATAGTGATTAGGAAAGAATAATTATGAGGCTTTTTTAAAAATTTAAGTAGAGAACTTTTTTACTTTTGGCTTGAGACCAAATCACTGTCTTTACCATGAAGTCTAGAGTTATGTCTGCTTTGTACACAGGAATCTTAACTAAAAGAATCTTTTCACCTATTGCATCAAAGTTGGAAGTGCACAACAAGATAAATTTAGAATTCTCTTTTGTCATGCTTATGAGACTGATAATTGTGTACCTAGGTAATATAGTTCTTCCTTTTTGCTTCTAAAACTTCAGCTGCTTTTCAAAATTGAAAGCACAGCTTAGATGCAGAATGTTGCTGACGAGACGCAGGAAGACTAAGGGACTAATCAGAGGCTCACAGTTGAGAAGTAAAATTGGGGATCAGGTGAGGTAATATACATGGAATAAGTGGTCCTGTGCCGGGAGGGGCAAAAGTAGATTCACAGTCGTGACATGCAAAACAATTTATCCTTGTATTACTGTTTATTAATTATTATATTATTTCCACATGAATAACTGTGAATCTACTTTTGCCCAACGCTGGATGTTAGTTTCTGATGTTAGTTTTCTCTCTTGAAATACTTTCATTATGTGGTAGATTCCTTCCTGTTCTAGTTATAATATTGTTATGAACTAAAATCAAGGAAAGCCTTAAAGAGAGAAAAGTAGTTGTGTGCAGTCCTATAGACGGAGGAAGAAAGGCTTGTGTAGAAATGGGAAGAAGGGCATATTAGGGGGATATCAGTTTAGAACTTTTGCTTTTGTTTTGTTATTTTCATCAGTGTAGCTATTTTTTTTTTCCTTGTGTGTAGCAGGTGGACTCCGCCCAAACCCCTCGTGGGGCAGCTCCTCCTTGAAAGTGTCTCAAGCACTGGCAAAGGAAACGAGACCGATGCCTTGCATGTAGTGGATACCAGAGAGGTCTTTAGTCAGAATGTCCTCCAGCCCCTGTAATGATCGATGTTTAGTTATGAATGACCTTAGATCTTTACTTTGTGGGGTAACAGAGGCGCCTTTGGAGTGCCGGGTGGAAGTGTGTGCATGGAGAAGCAGAGTCGGGAAGCACTGGTAAACAGCTGATTGCTGTCCTGGAGCACACGCAGATGTCAGCTGAGTCTGTCCTGTTCAGAGACGTGCACACCTCGCCTTTTGCATGCAGTTTTGGAGAGTGCTCGGGGTCAACAATTGATTACCCTCAGTTCTCACTGTAGCTCTTTTGTTGGCAAAGATAGAATTTCTGCAAAGGAACTTCATTTTTCAGCACCCCTGGCAATTACTTCTAAACCGTAAATGTCAGAGCAAAAAACACACAAACCCTTTTCAAAGAACAGTGGAATAATTGTTAAAGAATTAGCGTCCCTTAGTGTAATTTAGGACTCAGTTCACATATATCTAAGAAAGAGGCTTTGTAGAAGTTACCCTTTTAGAACGGGAAGGAAAAGGGTGTAGAGACTTGCGTCTCAAGCCTCACACTGCCCTTTGGTGGATCTGGACCGTGGAGACACCCGGGGCCACCTGAGGGAGGAGAGCCACTGGTCCTGGTCTCCTGCCCCGTTCTTTCAAACTGACCGTGTGTTCTCTTTGGTCCCCTTTCCTCTGTGCTGCCCTCTCTAAGCCCATTATCAATCTGTATTTTTAAGGTTTCTTTCGAAATTCTAGAGGGAAGCAGCTCTTTTCTGGTATCATGAGTGAGATTGCAGTTACTCTATGAGTAGAGCTGCCGAGAGATAAGGAGCCTTTCAATCACACGCAGACATCTTTCAGATGCTAAGAACAGTACAAATAAAATAGAGTGGAAGAAAGGGCGCTAAGGTTTTGAACATGCCATATTTGGGAGAGAGGGAGTTCTTGCTAAGATTAACATAAACACTGACACTCTTATAATGCATTTTCACACCCCCACTCATGAGCTGAGATTGCAATTTAAATGGGGGTTAAGACATCTAGCCGAACTCCAGGGCTCTGTAAAAGGAACCCTAAGGCTAAAGAGCTTATCTGAAATTTGAAAAAAAGAAGAAAAAAATGAAGCTTTCTGACATTCATCTTTTCCCCTTGTATTAGTCATAACTTGCTTTTCAGCTATATTTTAGGTTTTGAATGCCAACCTGACATCTGTTCAAGTCTGCCTGTAATTTATTAGGAAAGGAAAAGAAAGCAATTGCTCACTGGTTAGAGATGCAAAACTTCCCCCTTCTGGTTTTCCACAAAGTGCTCGTAGATGATAGTTAGACCTGAGGAATGTAACAGTTTAATAATTTACTAATTCCAACTTCAGGTTGGAAAATTTATATATATATTTTTAGTTGGAAGAAGAAAATGGCTTATGACCATGTGATTTCCAAAATCTCTGAAGCAGAATTAGAATCAAGCACTCACCCTAAAAAAACAAACTACTATGGTGCCTTTCTGTAAATTGAAACTTTTAACCTCAAATTAATTTTCCATTGGTTTGATTTTTAAAGCTGAATTTTCTTATATTTGAGTAGAAAATAATGTGACTATGCTTATATCTCAGAGTCAAATTATATGCAAATTCAGTTGGCATTTAAAAATTATAGACAGACTTTTAGAAAAAAATCTTTGGGGGGATGCAGTGTTGTCTATTGAGTTAGCAATAGATTAGACCTGCTGGCTGCTGCAGTCGGGTTACATATAGATCAACAGCTGGGTCACAGCGAGGTTGAAGTTGAAGTCCACGTGTAGTACGGACGTGATTAGACAGACTCTGCCGCACTCTCCCCTCCTCGGGACACAGCGGGGCGAGTCTCGAAGTGACCCAGCTCTACGTGTACAAATGTTGATGTCCTTGTTTTAATGAGAGACCTTTAAAAAGAAAAGTAAATGCATTGCAAAAGCCTCTACAGACACACATTGAATTGAAAAAAAAATTGTTTACCTCCTTTGAAAGAGAAGTTAGGATGGGAAATACAGGGAGATTTTTGGGCTTTTACCTATGCGTACCTCCATGTCTGAGTGTTTTACTGTGTATTAGACTTCTGCTTGAGTAATTGAAAAAAGAAACAAAAAGATAATATCACAGGCTAGTTCTCTTTCATAGTAGTTCCACTGTCAGCACTGCGAAGGAGCAGGGGCATCAAGTTTTTTGGAGAAGGGCTCAGGGGTAAAGGCCTGGATTCCCAGGGTATTGATGACAGTTCCTTACAGATGCAGAAATTATGGCCCAAGGTCACTAAGCAAGTCACAGGCAGAACTGGACTAGAACTTGGTGCTAGCTCAGGAACTCTGAAGCCGGGAAGGAAATGACCTACTGGGTTGTATACAAATAGTAAGAGGCAGAGCTGGGATTGGAAACCAGAATGTCTGGTTCTGGAGTCTGTATTCTGAACCACCTTTCCAGACACTGAGAGACGAAGCTAAGAAGTAGACAGGAAAGCCTTGAATTTTGTGTCAAAGAATATCCTGTGATGAGTGAATAAGTTCCACTTTTGACCCCCCCACCTCAGTTAATTCTAAAAGAAATTTACAAAACTCTTCATCTATTAAGGTTCTGAGAACTTAGACATAATAGGTTTGGGGGATGAAAAGGAAGAGAGGAGTTACTAAAACATTGAAGGTCTGTAGGTCTGGCCTCACCCCCTACCATTTGCTGTATGCATTTATAAATGCCAGCCTTAGCATTCAGAAATTATCCAGTACTTCAGGAATTTGCTAAAATTCTACAAAGTGAGTTATAAAGAGGTAGTTATGAACTACAGAAATCCGATCTTTGTGTTTAGATACCAGACATGACAACTGTGTAGCTTTCCTCTGCTGAACAGTTAAACACAAACCCTCCTTCTTCATCCCTTTATCATCCTCCTCTTCCTCTTCCTTCCTCCCTTCCTTTCCTTTCTTCCCCTTCTTTTTTTTTAAGATTAGAGCCATTTTCCAAAACCTCAGTTTTTGTCAAGGCGATGAATGCATTGACTGAAAGTGTGAAGATATCTATATTCGTTCAGATTTTTAAAATTTGAGTAGAGAAACTGTCTCAATTGCAATTTCTTATTTTCTTATTTCTAGCAGATTGTGTAGAACTTGAATGAGGCAAAAATCAGTGTCTTGGCCTTGAATAAGAAGCATAAGTGCTCAATATATGAGAGTGAATGAATTCTCTAAGACATTAAGGTTTATAAATAAGCTACTTCTCTAGTAACCTGATGTATTCAGATTGTCATGAGCTCAAGAGCTATGACAGTTGGTGGTAGGAGTGTAACGTCCAGTAACTCCAGTCCCTCTCTTCGTGTGTTTCTTGGCACCTATTGTAGCACAATACAGGAAGGAGGTAGTTGCTGGAAGTACTGTTTTAAGTGAACTATCAACTTTGAGGTGGAACATAAATGTCAAAATAAAATAATCATTTAGGAGTTACCTAAGAAGTGATATCAAAAGCCAGTATATGCTAAAATGCCAAAGAAGTGGTATAGATGATAAGTCATATAGGAATTTTAAGGGAAAATCACAGAGGACTTCATTGCGGAGGCAGAGGTTGGGTGAAGACTTAATGTTAAATGGTTTGGATAGGGGAGGGGAAGGGTGAGTTGTCTACATCCTAGGAAGAGTGACAGATGAAGCAAAGTGCAGAATTCCTGACTTAGACCAGTCTGGCAGAGCATTGTTGGGAAGCAGCAGGAAATCAGATTTAAAATTCGGTTGGGCCCTAACTGGGGTGGTTCAGTGGACTGGGCGGTGTCTTGCAAACCGAGAGGCCGCAGGTTTGATTCCCAGTCGAGCACACGCCTGATTGCTGGTCGGGGCAACTGATTGATATTTCACAGATCGATGTTTTTCTCCCCCTCTCTTTCTCACTTTCCCTCTTGCTAAAAAAAAAATCAAAAAAATCTTTTTTAAAATAAAATAAAATTAGATTGGGGTTGATTGTAGAAAGCCATGAATCAGAAGTGAGGACTTTGTTTTGTAAGGATTGTTTAACCTTGCAGACAGACTCAGATGCTTCTCCTGTGCCTGTCCTGTGCCTTGTCTGTGCTTCGACTCGAGCCGTGTGTGTGTGTGTGTGTGTGTGTGTGTGTGTTTACTTTTTTACTGAAGTTACTGGGCTGACATTGGTTGACAAAATTATATAGGTTTCAGGTGTACAGTTCTGTAATATCTCATCTGTCTCTAGCTATGTTCTTAATATATTATAAATATTCATTTGCATGGCACTCATAAGGCAGTTTCTCAGCTTTAGCATTTTTGACATTTTGGTCTGGGAAGTTCTTTGTTTGGGCTGGGGAACTGTCCTATTCACTGTAAGATGTCTAGCAGCATCTCTGGTCTATCTCCACTCCATGCCAGTAGTGCCCTCTGCCCCCCAGTAAGAAGTTTACTCCCATGGATGGCAGAGTCATCCTGCATTGAGACCACTGTTCTGAGGCCTTCCTCTTATCCACGTGCTGTCGACGTCGGGGCTGTTCAGAATGTGTACCACAGACCAGCGATTTTCACCCTTTTTCATCTCATGGCACACCTAAACTAATTACTAAAATTCTGCAGCACACCAAAAAAAATTTTTTTGCCACTCTGACAAAAAATAGGTATAATTTGATGCATTCACATCAGATGGCATTTTTTTAATTTGACAGTCTGAGGGAAGAGGTCGGGGCCCCTGACTAAAACAGTCAGGTATTGCACATTTTAAAGTTTCTTGTGGCGCACCTGGTGGAATTGCCACCATGGACCATTGCTGGACCGGGAACCGTTGTTACCAGCCCATGGTAAGATGAGTATTGAAGCTGAGAGTAAGAATTTAGAAAAGAAATTCTTTAAAAACTATTTATCATTACTACAATGTTTGTTATATTTTACAAAAACATTGGTCTACAATTGATTGAAAACTGAAAAGAAAAAAATAAAACTGGACCATCACAAAGTCTGAGAGGACCCTACATGAATGTTTGCTAAGTGAATGCAGTTTTTGAATAAGTGATTATCGTGGGAAGTCACTGGGGAATTGTCAGCAGTGGAATAAAGAGTTCAGGTCACTGTTCTCGGATAATTAATGTGGTTATACTGCGTGAGGAGGGCTGCTCCAGAGACGAGGCCGAGGACTGAGTGGTCCGGGAGAGCAGTCGGTTCCAGCTGTTTGGTTGCGTGGTGCTCCACGAGCCTGGTTTAGGGTGGTAGCAAAGGGAAGGGAAGACAGGGAAAAGATGAAAAAGGCAAAACTCACAGAATGTGGTGGTTAGTTCTTGTGGTAGACAAAACTGGGTGTGAGACTCAGGTCTCAGTAAGAAAGTGTTAGAAGTAAAAACAGGAGGGCCTAGTCTGGGGCATGGGGAATGTTATCGCACATATTTTCACCGCCACGAACAGGAGCTGAGCCGGAATCAGAGATAATAAGAATTACTAGTGTTTTCATTTACCGATGTGTAGCTTCCATCAGTCCACACACTTTTAAGAAGTACACTGTCGACCACTCTTTGTGGAAGTACCCCCTCAGTCTCTGTCACCCCAACGGTTTCAGATTCCCTTACCTCCCTGGCTGTCCCTGTCCAGGCTCCTTCTGTGTCCCTTCGCGTCAGCGGTGCTCAGGGGTCTCTCCAGCACCTGCTCTTTTCCTCACCCAGGGATTTTCATCGCCCCGGAACTGATCACATCTGTCTGTAGCTTCAGTTAGTATCTTTATGCCTTTCACCCTCAGACATGCACACCCTGCCTCAGTCTCCGTTTTGAGCTTTGGGCTTTTAGCAACATAACCCGTTGGCAATTTCACGATCACCCCAAGTGAGTTCAAAATTAAACTCATTCAACTGCCCCCTCCATCCTCCCTAAACATGCTCCTACTTCTGTGTTTTCTGTCTCAGACAGTGCTCTAGCGGAAAATCTGGACCCTTTCTAGAACTCCTGTCTTTTCCCTCACCTCCCCTTTCCAGCCAGCTGCCGAACAGACTGTCTGTGCTGTGGTCTCCTCCGAGTCTCAGACCTGCCCCGTCCTCTCATCTCCCCACCACCACCACCTTCCTCCAGGACACCATTATCTCTTGCCTGAATTGCTCCCTAAAGCCTTCAGCCTTGCCCTTCTCTAATCCATTCTCCACACTGTAACTGGAGCAATTTTTATAAAAAGGCAAGTCTGATCCTGTCACTCCACTGGTTCAAACTCTTTAGTAGCTCTCCTTAACTCCTTCCATGGCTTACAAGGCCTATGTGGTCTGGCCCCTGCCAAACGTTCCCGCCTGTCAGCTTGTGCCCCACCCCCACGCTCTGGGGTCCAGCCAGCCTGTGCTGTTTTCACGTCCTCTAATTTGCCATGCTACTGTCTCTCACCTGCTTCTGTACCCAAGTTTGTTTGTTCACCATCTTTTTATCCAACTCCTCCCATGAGGCCCCAGCTTTTATCTCAGTTTTTCCAGAGTGTTTTTGGCTTTCGTGTCCCTCCTCTATATTCCAATAATTCCGTATATTCTTTTATGCATTATTACACTGTAATATAATTACATATTACATGTCTGTATTACAGTCCCCTCTCCCCTATGTCTGCACCCCCAGAGCATAATGTAAATGCAGTCAGGAAGAGACCTTGCTCCTTGTCATTAGTGTATTTTCTGCTCCTGGCATGGCGCCTCGCTCATCATGTGAGTTCTCAAGAAATGAATAAAGGCCAAGATTATCTCAGTTGTAGAACACTCAGTTAGGGACCCAAGTCCAAGTCCGGCCCTCAGTATGCCTACACTGTATTTAGGAACAACACGGTATTTGCACATCCTAGAGCACTATTGTACAAAGCATAAGGCACACTGTGAACCAAAGTTGCAAAGTAGACAATACAGTATGGGGAAGCAGCAGATGCATCGAAGGAGTAAGACCTGAGCTGTGTCCTTTAGAAGTCAGAGCAAATATGATCGTTACAGTTCATTAGTAAATCTATGCAGCTCCGTTTAGAGTCCTTCATAATCTAGGAAAGACCTCTTGTATTGATTTGAAATGGAGCTAGATGCCAAAATAAGGGGAAAAGTATTTTTGCTTAGGTTCTTGTCACCTGCTATCTGCTTCGAGGGGAAACGTCATTCTTATGTGCAGCTGCTATAAAAACTGTTCAGATGTGAAGGCATCAGGTCAGTATAGTATGTAGTGTGTGTGTATACACATGCGTGTGTACGTGTTTTCTTTTACATTAAGATTTTATTTATTTTTAAAAAGAGGGGAAGGAAAAGAGAAAGAGAGGGAGGAAAACATCAATGTCAGAGAGAAACATTAATTGGTTGCCTCTCCTATGCGCCCTGAACTGGAGACTGAACCTGTAGTCCGGGCATGTGTCCTGACAGGGAATCGAACTGTTGACCTTTCAGTTAGCAGGACGACGCCCAACGAACTGAGCCATACTGGTTAGGGCTGTGTGCTTTTTCTATTTTATAAATTATAAGAGTAACACATCCTCATAAAACAACACAGATATGCGGCAAAAAGTTGTATCTCCCTTCATTTTGCCCACTCCAGTTTTACTCTCCTCGCAATGTAGCCACCAGAGAAAGATCAATGTGAATCTGTTCAGACCTCTTCCTAAGTGTTTATAAACATACGTGTTTTTGCGTGAACTCTAGAATGAATAGATTTATTTTTCTATTTAAATATGATCACACAAGTCAGTGTTCTGTGACTTCTTAATGTATCTTGGGCTTTCTTTCCACGAAAGAACATGTTGGTAACATTTTATTTTTCAAAAGGATAAATAGAAGTAGCAAAATTCTATCTAAATAAGCCATATAATGGTAAATTAGCATCTCTTCCTCAGCAGTAAGAGGACTCTTGGGCCCACTAAGCACAGCTGGCTCTGAGTTGAGCATTATCACCTCTGGGGCCTTGGTCCTCTTAATGCTGTGGGGCCTTGGCCCTGAACTCTGTGAGCCTGGGCACCCTCGCCTGCAAAGTATTTACACTATAGGTTTATTGTCAGGGTAGTATTAATATGTATAAATTTTCTAACACTGTACATGGCTCGCTATAAAACACTCTCTAGAGGTATGTGGTTGGTATTATTATATTGCCCAAAGGTACTTTTATAGTTCTGTAAAAGGCAAAAATCTTTAATCCATTCCCTTTAATCAAATGTTTAGATATGTTTTCTTATCTTAAACTTTTGTTGCTATTGAAAACAGTTAACACGCCTTAGATTATCCTCTTATGCTGTTTTGTAATTACCCATCTTAAACAGTGTTTGTTGATAAGGTAGTCAAGGGGACACTTGGAAATATTTTTTCTTTATTTGTGAGCTCATACCTTGGCTGATTTATATTTACTTTTTATCACATTCCATCAGTGAGGAGCTGATAAATGTTCTAGCACTTCTATAAATCTTGTCAGTTTCTTGCATGTGATACTCTGACTTGGAAAAACAACTGTCTGGACAGACACAATAGAGAACAGGGTGTTGGCGGAAGGGAAGGGGAAGAAACAATGAGCGATGATGTTAGCGAAGGGCAGCCCAGAACCTGACTGAGTCTTGCTCAGGAGAGGACTTCCCCCATGGCTCGAACTAGGCTTTTCTTGGAGTTCCATGCAATTGGTTCCTTGGAGCAATCTACCTTTGATAATATGTCCATAATTAAAAAAAAAAATACCCTGCAAGAATCTTGGATTTTGTTTTCCAATAATTAACATTCTTTCAAGTTTTTCAAAGTTAGAGAATACAGTAGTGAATCCCTTCCACACCATTTTCCTAATAATGTGAATTACAGATTGAAAGTTGTTTTAGATAATGTATCCAGTACTCAAAGATTTATATGTGACTTCGTGTTCTTCACTAATACCTCTGACTCTAACACAGGATCTTTTCTCTGGGTAAGTAATAGTTTTGAGTCCTATTCATATTCCAGAGTGACTGAAAACTGATAAATAAAGATACAGGCATCTGTAGCTTGAACTTCTGTACTGTGTATACATGTATTTACTCGAATTTATCCACAATGATATAATTTTTTAGAAGTGCTTTGATTTTAAAAAATCTATCTAGAATCCTGTCATGAGGGAGAAAACTTAGCAAGACTTAAGAGTCTTTTGATAATGAATGGTTACTGTAGGATAAACCTATAATTAGTATGCTGCTAATCCACACATCAGATAGACTCAGTCAAATCTCACATATGCATAGGAGAATTATCCAAATTGCAGATTATTAGTGCATTCCAGGGACATTTCCATGGTGATCCACAATCACTTTCTTGCCTGCCACTTTTTCTGTGTCACTGGACTTCTCTTTCCAAAGAGCTTCTCGTTATTGGTTCTTGCTTTTCTGTCCTACCTGATTCCTTCAGCTTCCTCTGTAACTCTTCATTTATGGCCTAAAGTTTAGGCAGCCAGCTGTGGCTGTGATGAGCTGAGAAAAAGAGAGGGAAGACTCACTTTACTGAGTTACAGTTTTCTATAGTATGACTTTTCTTATCTGACTGTAGAAAACTGACCATATGTGATGCTAAAAGGCATAGAACTCAGCTATTCAAAATTCAGATTTGTCTTATAAGTGGAAATGGCTCCAGGTAGGATACTGTGTCAACATTATGAAAGATGATAGTTTTTTTTTTAAACATTGTATTTATGTATTTATGTACGTATGTATGTATTTTTAATATATTTTATTGATTATGCTAGTACAGTTGTCCCATTTCCCCCCTTCTCTCCCCTCCACCCTGTACCCCCTCTCCCACCCACGTTCCCCCCCTTTAGTTCATGTCCATGTGTCATACTTGTGAGTTCTTTAGCTTCTACATTTCCCGTACTATTCTTGCCCTCCCCCTATCTATTTTCAACCTACATTCTATGCTACTTATTCTCTGTACCTTTTCCCCTCTCTCCTCCTCCCACCCTCATGCTGCTAGCCCTCCATGTGCCCTCCATTTCTGTGGTTTTGTTCCTGTTCTAGTTGTTTACTTAGTTTCTTTTGGTTTTGCTTTAGGTGTGGTTGTTAATAATTGTGAGTTTGCTGTCCTTTTACTATACATGTCTTTTCTTTATCTTCTTTTCTTAGATAAGTCCCTTTAGCATTTCATAAAATAAGGGCTTGGTGATGATGAACTCCTTTAACTTGACCTTATCTGAAAAGCACTTTATCTTCCCTTCCATTCTAAATGAGAGCTTTGCTGGATAGAGCAATCTGGGATGTAGGTCCTTGTCTTTCATGACTTGGAATACTTCTTTCCAGCCCCTTCTTGCCTATAAGGTCTCTTTTGAGAAGTCAGCTGACAGTCTGATGGGAACTCCTTTGTAGGTTACTGTCCCCTTATCTCTTGCTGCTTCTAGGATTCCCTCCTTCGTTTTTACCTTGGCTAATGTAATTATGATGTGCCTTGGTTTGTTCCTCCTTGGGTCCAACTTCTTTGGGGCTCTCTGAGCTTCTTGGATTTCTTGGAAGACTGTTCCCCTTGCCAGATTGGGGAAGTTCTCCTTTATTATTTGTTCAAATAACTTTTCCACTTGTTGGTCCTCCCCTTCTGGTACCCCTATAATTCGGATGTTGGAACATTTAAAGGTGTCCTGGATGCTCTTAAGCTTTTCCTCGATTTTTTAAATTCTTATTTCATCATGCTTTCCTGCTTGGTTGATTCTGTCTTCCTTCTGGTCCACTGTATTGTTTTGAGACTCAGATTCCTTCCTTTCACTATTGGCTCTCCTCTGCATATCTTTCTGCATCTCTTTTATGGTAACCTGCATCCTTTCATCTAAATTGTGCCCAAAGTCAACCAATTCCGTGAGCTTTCTGATCACCAGTGTTTTGAACTGTGCATCTGATAGATTGGCTATTTCTTGGTCGCTCAAAAGGATGAGTCCTGGGGGACTGATCTGTTCTGCTGGAAACATGTCTTATGTCTTTCCCTATCTCTCCTATTATTATTATTATTAGTATTTTTTTTGGTCTGGTCGCTCTTGTTACGGTGGGGGTCGGAGCCGTAGGTGTTCACCGGGGCTGGGCACCCCAGTCGCTAGATTGTGACATTATATGTGGGGGCGGGGGCGGCAGGGAACAATGGCAGTAGTTCCATTCTCCTGGGCTCAGACCCTTCTTTGGGATCCTGGGCTGCGAGCTCTGCCCTGGTCCACAATCGCTGCCTCACTGGGTCCCCCAGCCGCAGCTTGCATACTCAGGGATCACCGCTGCGTTCTTGCGCCCAGGATGGCTGTGGCGCCGATTTTGGTCCAAATTTTCCCCGACCTCCGCGCGCCGCCAGCCCACGCCAGCCCCATGCCCACCCGGCTCGTCGTCCCCTACCAGTCTGGATGTACGGATCTACTTCAACTTCTTGGCTGTCCGACTTCCATTCAGATAAATCCTCTATCAGTTCTGAGTGATATTCTGTCTGTAAATTATTGTTGTTCTATTCTTGGTTGTGCAAGGAGGTATGGTGCGTCCACCTATTCCTCCATCTTGCCAGAAGTCTCATAAATAAATCTGTATGTATGTATTTTTTAGAGAGAGGGCAAGGGAGGGAGAGAAACATCAGTCAGTTGCCTCTCACATACCCCCAACCCAGGCGTGTGCCCCAGTGGGGAATTGAACCAGTGACCCTTTGGTCGCAGATCAGTGCTCAGTCCACTGAGCCACACCAGCCAAAGTGAAAGATGATAGTTTATTGCCACAGTCCAAAGATTGAATATTTTTCTCCACATTATCTAAAAAGGAATTTTTTTAAAATTAAGTGGGTTGAACTTGTAGTAGAGTAATTCTATTGTTAGCAACTCATAAGATTTTGAAGGAAAAGGTAATTTAGAAAGACAGGAACAGAGTGAAAGACGATGCCAATCCTTTCTCAGGCACTATTTTTGCTCCTTTTGCTAGTAGACCCTTTGCTTTCTGCTCTCAATGGCTGTTGTCAAGGTATGAAATTTTCTCAAAAGGATTGCCACCAATTTTGCATTATCTAGTAACTATTTCTATGAGAGAATCAAAAGTAAACAGTATATATGTAGATAAAGCAGATTTAAATGCATTAAGATAGTTATATATTTGAATCAGAATTAGACTGTGTTAGGGTGGGAGACAGAAATTACTTTGTCTAACATTTGCCAAATTTACTTAAACTTACTTAAACATACTTGCAAAGAGATGCACCTACTGGTATTCCAAGGGACACTAGTTGGATAGACACTGATCTTGTCCATGTCATTCTTGTTCTATAGGTGAAGACACTGGGGCCCCAGGAAGGTGAACCACTTACTTAAGCTGAAGTCACAAGAGAGGCTAGAATCCAGGTTGCCTTGCTCCCAGTCTGGTATCCTTTAGGGTTCTTGATTCAACCACTAAAAAATGATTTGATTTACTATTATTATGATTATTATTAATTCCAGATTTCCCAACTTGGATGTGAAGCTGTATTTCCCTTTCCCTAAGTAAACTTCACTATTCTCTGGAGTCTTGGTCCTTTAGTTCAGCACTGAGTGGCAATCTTTAGATGTCATTTGCTGTCTGCAATATAACTATGTCCCCAGATGCTTCCACCATCTCCCGTTAGATTTCTCGCTGAAATGAATTCCTGAAATGTTCTAAACTTTGTTACATTTGTTAAACATTTTTCCCATCCCACAATAGTTATCTCTTGCCAGTTACCTTTATTTTTTAGGTTTTTGAAGTCATGTTTTCTCCCCTTTTGCTTTGCATGTGTTTTTAAAAATTAAGACTTCATTTTTTTTAAGAGCCACTTTTTCAGCTGTTTTAGATTCATAGCAAAATTGAGGGGAAGATGCAGAGAGTTTCCATATATTCCCTGTCCCTACACACGCACGGCCTCCCCATCAGCATCCCTCACTGGAGCGGTAACCTTTGTCACAGCTGATGAACCCACATGACACATCAGAGTCACCCGAAGTCCATGGTTTACCTTATAGTTTACTTTTGGTGGTGCACTTCTGTCAGTCTGGACAAATGTTTAATGACATATTTGTCATAATGGTATCATACTGAGTATTTTCACTGCCCTAAAAATCCTCTGTTTTCCCCCCACCCCGGCCCCACCCATCACTGGCAACCACTAGTCTTTTTACTTTCTCAATAGTTTTGCCTTTTCCAGAATGTTGTATAGTTGAAATATTGTAGTATGTAGGCTTTACAGATTGGCTTCTTTCACATAATAATATGTATTTAAGGTTCTTCCATGTCTTTTCATGGCTTGATAGCTTACATCTTTTTAGTGCTAAGTAGTATTCCATTTTCTGGATGTACCACAGTTTATTCATTTATCTACTGAAGGACATCTTGATTGCTTCTACATTTTGGCAATTATGAATAATTATGAATAAAGCACCTGTAAACATCCATGTGCAGGTTTTAGTATAGATACAAGTTTTCAACTCCTTTGGGTAAATACCAGGGAGTGCCATTGCAGGATTATATAGAAAGAGTATGTTTAGTTCTGTAAGAAGATGCTAAACTGTCTTCCAAAGTGGCTGTATCATTCTGCATTCCCACCAGCAATGAATGAGAGTTCCCGTGTTCTATAGTCTCACCGGCACTGGTGTCAATCTCCTTGTTTTTCTAGTAGGTGTGCGGTGGTGTCTCAGGTTTGTTTTAATTTGCATTTCCCTGTGCTCTGTAGAGCATCTTCTCCATAAGCTTACTTGCCCTCTGCACGTCTTATTTGGTGAAGTGTCTGTTAAGGTCTTTGACCCATTTTTTAATTGAGTTGTTTGTTTTCTTGTTGTTGAGTTTTAAGAGTTCTTTGTATATTTTTCATAACAGTGCTTTAGCAGATGTTTCTTTTGTAAAGAAATTTTCTACCAGTTTGTGACTTGTCTTCTCATTCTGTTGATATTTTTTGTCTCAGAGCAGAGGTTTTTAATTTTAATGAAGTCCACCTTATCAAGTATTTCTTTTATGGATCATGCTTTTGGGGTTGTATCTAAAAAGCTGTCACCAATCTCAAGGTTTTTTCCTGTGTTATCTTCTATGAGTTATATGGTTTTGTGTTTTGCATTTAGGTCTGTATCTATTTTGCGTTAATTTTTGTGAAGGGTGGTAATATTGTGATTTATAAGAAATATGTATTTGGTCACTCAGATGACCAAAATACATTTCTCACATATATTTGGTTTTCATCCATAGGCCCTAGTTCACAGCTCCAAAAACACAGGGAATTTCCTAAGTCTTCAGAGTGATAATGGTGCCTTTCGTTATGTTAATAATGTCTATCAGAAAGCACCTAAGAATGGGGGCTGGTTGCCAGTGGAGCCAGCCCTGTGATTAGAGGGTTACAATTTTTAGTCCCACCCCCTGACCTCTGGGGAAGGGAAAGGGGCTGGAGATTGACTTAACCACCTATGGCCATGATTTAATCAGTCATGCTTGTGTATTGAAGCCTCCATAAAAATCCAAAAAGGACTGAGTTCAGAGAGCTTCCATGTTGGTAAAGACGTGGGGAGAGAGGTGCCTGGAGAGGGCACGGAAGCTCCACACCCTTCCCATACCTTGTCCTGTGCATCTCTTCCATGTAGCTGTTCCTGGCTATATCCTTTTACGATAAACCAGTGCTCTAGTAAGTGAAATGGTTCTCTGAGTTCTTTGAGCCAATTTAGCAAATCAGTGGGAACCTCTGATTTATATCGCAAGTTGGTCAGAAGTACAGGTAACAACCTGGACGCAAATGACATCCAAATTGAATTGCCAAGGAGGTGGTCATTGGAACCTCCGATCCATAGCCAGTCAACAAGAGCACAGGTAATAAATAGCCTGACCTCTGACTTAGCGGGTTGGCGGGGGTGGGGTGGGGGGCGTGGAGGGTGGATCTGATGCTCTCTCCAGGTAGAGATATCAGAATGAGTTGAATTATCAGACACCCAGCTGGTGACCCAAGAATTGCCTGTTGGAGCAATTTGAGAATTCTCAATTCTCAAGAATTGCTTGTGGGAGAGTTGCTAATTGGAACACTAAATTAATGACGTAAGTTCTGTTTCTAAATTAATTTTTCTTTTGCATGTGGGTGTCCAGTTGTTGAAAAGGCTATTTTTGCTTCACTGTATTGCCTTTGCTCCTTTGTCAAAGATGAGTTGACTATATTTATGTGTGCAGGCAGTTTTCAAATGCAGTCTTGAATACTCCTAATTTTTTTTCTGCATTGCTTTTTGGACCATTCCTTTTTCCTTGTTCATAGCTTCAGTAAATTACACTTAAACTATAGCAATAGCTTCATTATCCTCCTGGCCTTCAATCTCCTTCCTTCCATCCTGGAATATTTCAAAGCTCATTCTGCAAAACTACCTGTGTTGATCAGAGACTTACAGAATCTCAGCATTGGAAGGAATCATAAGTCATTTAGTTCACATCATTGTCTTTTGTTTGAATTTGCTCTTCATAAATGCCAAATAACTTCCGCCAAGTTTATTAGGCTAAGCTTGAATTCCTCCAGTGACAGGAAACTCATTCTCTTTGAATGCTGCAGTCCATTCTTTGGGCAACTGTAAGTTTAAGTTCCTTATGTTAAGGTAGGATATGTGTACTTGCAGCTTCTCCTACATGTACCAGTTTTCCCCCTAGAACCATACAAGCAAGAATGACCCTACTCCATATCAAAGCCCTTTAGAATGCTCTTCTGTCCAGAATAAACTCTCCATAAGATTCATCTTATCTCTTAGCTAAATCTCCCCATGTGGTTGGTTGCTCCAGCCAATCCTTTTGTAACTTGATGTGTAGCCCGTTACTATTCTGTTCACATTTCTCTGAGTTTTTAAATTTGTTTATATTCACCTTAAGTTGTGAAACCCAGAAACCAATGGAATACTGTAAGTGTGGTTCCTGTAATAAAATAGACCAGAACTACCCGTCCTTTGTTCAAAACATCCTTCCTTCTTTAAATGCAGGCTGAAATTGCATTAACAATTTGACATCCATGTTCTGTCTGGACTCATGTTGAATTAGCTGTGGACTAACACCTGCAAGTCATCTCTTATAAAACCGTATCACTCCAGTTGTATTCAAGTACAGGAATCTTGCATTTATTCTTGATAACTTTTATCTTGTTAGAATAGCTCTTTGCTGTTCTACAACTACAGCTTATCGAGAAACAAAAAAATGCATTCTTAACAGATTATGATTTAATTGAGACTATAAAACACATACACTAACTAGAATGAAAACCTAAGAACTCTTAGAAGGCAATTTAATATAGTGTCATTGTGACTATGAATACTGTTTTTCTGAGTGTCCTCTGGCCTGCATTAGAATCACCTGGGGGGCCTGGATAACTATTCAGCTTCCCAAGCTCCTTCCTTAGCTCCATTCTAGGCTGAATGAATTCAGATTTCTAGGAATGGAGCCTGGAAATCTGCATTTTAACAAGCTCTATAGGATGTTGGTGCTCATTAAAGTTTGACAACTACCATAAGTGTTGAAGACTAGAACCCAAAGATGTGATCAGAGCGAGGTGGCAGTAACAGATGTGATCAGAATTAGGTGCCGTTAATTAAGGAGGTGATTTCAGAAGAACAGAAGGACGTGAACTGATAGTGCGAGTAGAGAGGTTCCAGGTATTAGGAGAGAATAATAAGTTGTCTGCTAGAAAAGATGAGTTATTGGTTAGTCTGAAGCAGAGGCCTTATAGAACAGCAAGTAAAGCGAGCTTAAAGCTAAGGGATAGAGGGAAAAAGGAACAGTTGTAAAATTCTGAAACCAGTGAGAATAACGCTGCCAGGTGGCAGCAAGGCAAGACCTGCTATAGAAGCATGATCTTTGTCATCAAGAATTCACGAAATACCTGTCCACACCCTACGAGGGAGTGTAAAAGGGTGGGGGTGTCAGCAAAGATTAGTTTGGAGAGTTGCTACACGTACCCCATCTTTGGTGCTAGACTATCTAATGAGAAGATCTCTATTAATAATCTCCGTTGACTAATTTGGGTATAGACCAGTCAGGTGGTAGACATGTTGCCCAGTTGCTTGGGGCTCGGGGCTCGGGGCACAGGCCTTTTCCACTCCATTGTAACACTACTGAGAGCACTCTCGGTACTTTTCAAAGTGGTGGGGCAACCACAAGTCTGTACTAGACAAAATGATGCCCAGAGAATGGGTCATCAAAGACCTCACTGCTCAGATGGGGTCAGAAGTTGTGTTTTTAGTTAAGTATTTCCTTCTCTTAAAGATTTGGTAAGTGCACAGCTATGCAGATGTTAACAATAAAATGTGTATAATAACCTGTTTTAGATGATGATTGACAGTCTTTGAAACAAACAAACAAACAACCAAGCAAACAAAAGGCTCCCCTGTATTACGAGTTGAGGGAAGCTGTGCTCCAAGCCTTTATTGCATGGCTGGAAAATTCACAACTGTTTCTTAAATAATATCATGCTAGTAAAATGGTAAGTTGAATGGTAACTAAGAAAATACTCATGATTCTAGGAGAAATTGGAATTAGGCAAACTTTAAAATGAAAGATTAAATATTAATATTAATTTGTACTTGTATTTTCTATAAGTGCATGCGCTACTTAAAAATAGGCATTCAAATCTGATTTGCATAACTGCAGAGAAGCTTGCAAGACTTGAGAATACGTCCTGACTTGCCTATCGATAGCCTTGCTCTTTGGCAGACACGGTGAATCTGTCTGCATTTGAACTGGAAGCTGTTTGGGATTCCCCTTTACACATTGATTATTGGTCAGAACCCACTTCACATTTCTGTCCCTCTTTGTAGGTCTCGTTGCCTACACAATGAAATTAGGCACTCCTCATCCTGATGCTAATTTGAGATCACTTGTGATTTATTATCATTCTGCTCACTCTTGTATGAAATTGGTGCTTGGTGTCATTTTTTTTTCCACTTTGGATACCTAAAAGTTGACTGACAATTTTTCTTCAGTGTATCTTGCCTCTGATAAAATCTCAGGCAAACAGAGAATTTCACTGCTTTTTAAGGTGGACCTTAGCAAAATACAAATTTGTCAGTTTGGGGGTAGTGTTTGAAAGATTATGAATAATGAAGATTACTGCTTATTCATTTTATTACAGAACTAAGGCTATATATAATATTTTTCATTGAGCTATTTTAAGAAAAGAGGTTACAATTAGTGTACTAGATAACATAAATGTTTTAATGTATCACTTTCATCAGAGGGACTGGACAAACCTTATTATATTTGGATAAGGTCTTATTCTGTTTAGACTTTTAGATCGGAAATCATTTCAAGCTATTTGGAGCACTCACCTTAAAATCTCTTAAAGTTCTCCCCACCAAAATTTGTATGATTATAATCACTAGATAGCAACACCTGAGACTCAAAACAGTATTCCATATTTTGTACATTGTTGGGAGAATTGCTGATTCAAGTGAGACAGTGATTGCTAGACAGTACGATAAGAAGGCGTGCTATACTGATCTGTCTCAAGCTAAGAGGCAAGGATGGGCTCTGGTTATCTAGCATTGCAAATACCCTTTTGGGTGACGAACGTACCCAGGAATAGCCCCAGTTTATCCCAGTAGAACCAAGCCATCCCAGGGGAGTGCCAGCAGAGCAGGGTGTGTGCTCCCTAAGGGGAGTGGCAGCTTTCTAATACCTAATACCTGGCAGTTAGGGACTCTGAGACTGATTGCAATT
This sequence comes from Phyllostomus discolor, assembly GCF_004126475.2. NCBI lineage: Eukaryota > Metazoa > Chordata > Mammalia > Chiroptera > Phyllostomidae > Phyllostomus > Phyllostomus discolor. The sequence goes on from NC_040910.2 coordinate 91,750,902, forward strand.
GGAGATAGGGAGAACTTGGGAAAAGAAGCCTACATATTGCAATAGAACAGGCAGGGGCAAAGATGATGGAAGGACAGTACATGTGTCACTGATCGTCATGGCAGCTTGGTTTTTATGGATGAGCTACATATTGACCCTAAATGAGCTTTGAAAGCTTGAGAAATAAATACGGATTGAATGCCTAAGGCACGAGAGCGGCAGGCAGAATTGAGTCTGATAGGAATCCACTGGGAGGAGAGAGGGTAAAGCCATGGAGAATTTCAGCTTACCGAGCAAAGTCTTTGTGAAAATGAGGTGGTCCATCTTTTCTACTAATTTAATTTGAAGCTAGAGGTTCATCAGTGGAATGAGTATAGTTGGCAATATTTAAGTGACAAAAGAATTAGATAAAGTATTAGATGGCCACAACAGTCACTCTCAGAAAAATTCTGTAAGCAAAATAGTATTTATTTTCAAGGTTTACAGTCACTTAATAGTTCTGATTTTCATATAACGGTTGGGAGTCTGGCTCCATTTCATCACTCCTCTACAGCAAGATGATAAAAAAATAAGCTACTGTTACTTAAGAGCCAGTATATATTAGCTTGTACCAGATGCCAGGAAGAATGCTGAGTGCTTTATGTGCATAATGTTTAGATTTGATTTTTAAAAATGTTTTTAAATTTATTTTTAGACAGGGGAAAGAAAGAGAGGGAGAGAAACATCGTGTGGTTGCCTTTCACATGCCCCTGGCACTGGGGGCCTGGCCCGCAACCCAGGCATGTGCCCTGACTGGGAATTGAACCGGCAACCTTTTGGCCTGCAGGCCAGTGCTCAATCCACTGAGCCACACCAGCCAGGGCTAGATTTGATTTTTGTTGTTGTTGTTTATTTAAGAAATCTTTACCTTGCAAAATAAAAACTGAGCAACTCAGTGACAGCACTTCTACCTAGGTTGCATTTGTTTTTTTTGTTTTGTAAGTTCTTTTGCTAGTTTGTGATATCCAATCTGAGAACCACTGGTCAGAAAAGTGAGGCTATTAGTAATTTTTAATGTCCTCTAGAGATTTTTTACTTGATTTATTTCCTAATGCATTTAATCCAGTCAATCCTCCCCCTCTGGCACCTGACCACAAATGGTACTTTCATCCTTTTGACACAAATATCTATTGTGAACCATAATTAAAATGCAGCTTTGTGGTTCCTATCTGAGGGAATTGTTAAATATGCTTTATGACAGGAGTCCAGAATACAGATACAGGCCTTATTTTAAATTCTTATAGAATGTAGTCTTATTGTGAGATTCCAGTGTCTCATTAACTTAAATCTTTAGTAAATAATGGCATTACCATTTGCATATTTCTTTGGCATTTTACATTATTTTTACCTTTAGTGATAGCTACTACTTTTGGATATATTAGTAAACATTAATACTTTTCATTGTCAGTAACATTTGGAGAACAAAATGAGAGAGAACAAGAGGAGCTCTGCTAGAGAGGGAGGAACAACAGAGCCGGATAAGAAGCTGTCTGGCTTACTTGCTTTTCCTAACTGTTATCTCCCCTGTGTGATATATTTATCTGTATGTTGTTGGCAACTTTGGTGTCCTTGTTGGTAATTTGTTCAATAATCCACATTTACAGTTACTGACTTCATTTCCTTCACTCCTTCTCAGCCACCCACCATTCGGTCATATGCAGCCTTTGCCATTACTAATAACCACTTCTGGGATCTCAGTTGTAAGCATCCTGCTCTCTAGCCACCTCCCATTTGCCCCTTGCTTACATCCAGCCTTCCTCCATGCAAGCTCTAGCAAGTTTGATCCCATTGGACCCTCCAGTTAGTTTACTCTGCTACTTCCCTGCCTCGTTGTCCTCTTTCCTCTTCACCCAGCTGAGGTTCCATGGCGTATCGTGTTTATATTCCTTACCTACACCTTTAATGGCCTTGGCCCTCATCTTCTATGTGTGTCAAAGCCCCACGTGTTTCTCAGCTACTTGCCTACTCTGTATCTGTACCCAGATTATTAAATACTGCTTAAGAAAAACACAAAATCATGCTGTCTGATCTCACTTTAAATTTAAGAACCAAACCTCAAGAGGCCTTCAGTATGTCTTGGAAGCAGTAGTTCCTGGTGTTTCTTCTATATTTCCCTAGTCTAGCCCATTTACTCTCCTACTCTCGAGATGACTGCTTCTCCAATTCTCTTCAAACTCTGACACCGCCTCTTCCCTTCTTCCATCTTCACCAGCAGCCAATAGCCTAGAATGTTTACTTCACTAAGAAAATAGAAGCATCCCTGGCCAGCGTGGCTCAGTGGTTTGAGTGCCAACCTGCGAATTAAAGGATGGCCAGTTCTATTCCCAGTCAGGCACATACCTGGGTTGTGAGCCAGGTCCCCAGTAGGGGGTGTGCAAGAGGCAACCACACATTGATGTTTCTCTCCCTCTCTTTCTCCCTCCTCTCCCTTCTGTCTAAAAATAAATAAGTAAAAACTTTTAAAAAATGAAAAAAAATTTTAAAAGAAAATAGAAGCAATCATCTTCCCACCACTGAATATAGCAATTGTTGAATGAATGAAGTAATATGGTACTCTGGAACTTCATTTACTCCTATATTCAAATATGATTAGCAACTCAAGTTCCAAAACTGTATATATATATATCTGTTTTTGGTCATTTTAAATTATGCTTTTCACTACCATCTTCCTTTTTTTTTTAAGATTTTATTTATTTTTAGAGGGGAAGAGAGGGACAGAAACATCAGTTGGTATTCACCCCAACCAGGGCCCAAACCCATAACCTAGGCATGTACCCTGTTTGGGAATCAAACCAGCAACCCTTGGCTTTGGGGGCCAAACCCACCCCACTGAGCCACACCAGTCAGGGCCACCTTCCTTTATGTTGTTATAACCAAGAGTTGTTAATATGTTTGTACCTCATTCAAATAAAATTAGGTATTTTTAAGAAGATGGTTAACAGGAGCAGTAGTAAAACAAGCAAATAAGTAATTGAACACAGGAAATTAAAGAAGAAATACATTGTAACTATTTTTTATTATACTATTAGCCCATAATGGTTTCTACTTACCTAAACTATAGAGGAAGGAGAAAAGATGCAAATGACTTAGAAATGAAGGTGAAAGCCCCAAACTTTGTGGGAAATGGAGGAAAAATTCTGGGAACAAATCATGTGATAGTGATGACCTCACACTTTGAACGAGATAATTAGATAATAGAATTGAGCGCTAAAAATGGTGATTTCAAATTAAATTAATATTGTTGTTTTACCTCATGTCGCTAAACTTTAAGATTCAGCTTTGAGAAAAGGAGATGAGATGGTTAAAACCAAAAAAGTCAAGATTCTTAGGCCAGCTTTGATGAAATACGTATTTGTAGAGCTGAGTAGGAATCCATACCTCACCTAACAGTGCAGGTTGCTTCTATAATTACAACAAAGAGGAGAGTCCCTCAGTGACCTGAATGCACTTCATGTGCGAGTTCACTTACCCAACGGCACCTGGCTGCTCAGGCACATGTCCTTACACAGCCTCCCCGTTCCCCACGTCCTTTCCAAACCTTCTCCGTGTTTCCTGGTATCATCTTCTCATCCCTCATTTCACGGATGACCTAAGTCCCTACTTCACATAGTAAACAGAACCCCACAGACATAACCTCAGCTTACTTCTTCTTCTCCAGTTTACGCAGCTTGTCTCAGAAGAGATTTCCTCGTACTCTGTCTCCCTGAGTCCCTGCTCTCGTTTGCCGGAGTTCCTGAAAGTGTGGTCTCTGTTCCTGTGTGTGCTACTTGGCTTCTTTCTCATACCTCCTCCTGAAATGACCTGACCCCACCTGAGGCCCTGTGGCCCAGATTAGCATGAACTTCCTGATGTTTAAATGTAGTGTACGTTTTCCAGGCCACATCCTCTGTCTCCGCAGCGTGTGTCCCTGTTGTCACATTCCTCTGCTTAACACGTTTCGTGCCTTTTCATGAGCGCAGAGTAGGCATTCAAAAGTATTGAGCCAGTAGTTCTAATATCTTTTCTGAGTTTTCATCTTGTATTTTTAATGGACAATACTGCCTGAATCTCAAATTCCTTATAGCAAAAAATAAATCTGTTATTTCCTTTGCCCTCCTCTTGCTACCTTCTTGGTGCTCTTCTGAGGTTACCCTCATTTCACTCAGGTGCCCCGACTACATGCCACAAGGTCGTCTCAGACTCCTCTTTCTCTCATTCTCGTTAGGTGTCTCAGTTCTGAGGCGTATCTCGCACACCTTCCTTTCTTTTCCGACTGCTATTGCCTATGACTCTTGCGTCTTTCCATTCCTAGTCTCTTGTCTGAATTATTTCGTTAGTACATTTAAGAGTTTTTAATTAGGATTCCATGAATAGACCTCAGGGGACCTAAGAATCCCCTCAAAATTGTGTGCATATTTTTTGTACCTGTGCACTTTTCTGGGGAGGTACTATAGATAATTCCATGGGAAAGAAGGTGAGAGATAGAATGAGAGAATATGAAAATTTAAACAAGCCAGTTTCACTGATTTCTCCTTTTGCTTTGCCTGCTCTTTACTATTTAGTTCCCTAGCCCAGGGAACTGATCTCTAAGTAGCTGAGGGGGCATGCAAGACCTAAAGGGGAGGAAAAAGTAATAGCAATCAGTACAGCTTGGTAATCGGGCAGTCCAGCAGCCAGGGATCAGAGGCTCCACAACATCAGAGCCGCACTTGAATGTTCTGGAGAAGCTCAGGAGAAAGCTGGGGCATCAGCAGGGGCATCAGTATGGGGGTGTCATCCTGAGCCCTTTGGTCCCATTTGTTCATGTTTCCAAAGGACTTGGAGGAATATGAAAAGCTTAATTGGTGAAAATCCAGAGCCAGCCAGTGGGGCAGTGTCCCCAGAAATAGGTTTAGAACGTTTCTTCAACTGGACTCTTGTTTGCTAGTCCTTCCTCTACCCTACAACCAGACTTAGTGTGTTTGTTTTAAGTATATTGTATTGATTATGCTGTTACAGTTGTCCCAATTATTTTTTCCCTTTGCCCTCTTAGGCCTGGTACCCGCCTTTTCTGCAGCAGCCCCCCCTTTAGTTCATGCCCATGGGTCGTGCGTGTACGTTCCTTGGCTTCTCCCTTTCATATACTATTCTTAACATTATGCTATTTTGTTCCTCCCAATTATGCTTCTTGATTCCTGCACCATTTCTCTCTTTCTCCCCCTTCCCCCTCCCAACTGATAACCCATAGGTATGATTCCATTCCTTTTCTGGTGGTTTGGTTTGGTTTTTATTTTTTAGATTTAGTTGTTGATAGTTGTAAGTTTGTTGTCATTTTGATGTTCATAGTTTTGACCTTCTTTTTCTTAAATAAGTCCCTTTAACATTTCATGTAGTAATGGCTTGGTGATAATAAATTCTTTTAGGTTTATCTTGTCTGAGAAGCACTTTATCTGCCCTTCCATTCTAAATGATAGCTTTGCTAGATAGAGTAATCTTTGTTGTAGGTCCTTGCTTTTCATCATTTTGAATTATTTCTTGCTGGTCCCTTCTTGCCTGCAAAGTTTCTTTTGAGAAATCCACTGACAGTCTTATGGGAACTCCTTTGTAGGTAACTCTGCTTTTCTCTTGCTGCTTGTAAGATTCTCTCTTTATCTTTAACCCTTGGCATTTTAATTATTGATGTGTCTTGGTGTGGTCCTCTTTGGGTCCATCTTGTTTGGGACTCTCTGTGCTTCCTGGACTTGTGTGTCTGTTTCCTTCACCAAATTAGGGAATTTGGTTTTCTTTCATTATTTTTTCCAAATAGATTTCCAGTGTCTTGCTCTTTCTCTTCTTCTGGCATCCCTATGATGCAAATGTTGGACCTCTTGAGGTTGTCCCAGAGGCTGCTTATACTTCTCTTCATTTTTTGCATTCTTTTTTCTTCTTGTTGTTCTGCATGGTTGGTTTTTGGTTCCTTGTGTTCCAAATCATTGATTTGATTCTCAGTTTGATCCACTATACTGTTTCCCTGGGCATTGTTCTTTATTTCAATTAGTGAATCATTCATTTCTGACTGAATCTTTTATATGCTGTTGAGGTCCTCACGAAGTTCCTCAGACATCCTTTTAACCAATATTTTAACTCTGCATTTGATAGATTGCTTATCTCAATATCATTTAGCTCTTTTTCTGGAGTTTTGATCTGTTCTTTCGTTTGGGCCATGTTTCTTTATCTCCTCATTTTGATAGCCTCCCTGTGTTTGTTTCTATGTATTAGGTACAGATACTTTGACTCTGTGTCTTGGTAGTGTGACCTAATGTAGTAGATGTCCTGTAGGGTCCAGTGGCATAGCCTCCCCTACCACCCAAGCTGGGTATTTGAGGTGAATCCTTCCTGTGGGCTGAGTACACCTCCTCCTGTAGTTGAGCCTTGGTTGCTGTTGGCAGGTCAACGAGAAGGATTTACCCAGGCCAGTCAGCTGCAAGGAGTGGCTGTGACTGCTTACCACCACCCTCCACCCTCCATGGAGGATCAGCTGTGTGGGGGCAGGATGGATGTGGCTTCCTTTAATTCCATAGTTGTCAGACTTCCATTCAATTCAATTTCTGATGTTTTCAAGTGATAGTTGTTCTATATTTTAGTTGTAATTTTGATGTGGTCATGTAAAGAGGCGTGTCTGCCTATGCTGCCATCTTGATAGGCCGCTTAAAAATCCAGACTTGATTTTTAAACACATATCTTATTGTGCACTTCCTTGATTAAAAACCTCAGGGTTTTTACAAAACTTATTAAAAACCCCTGGGCATAGTGTCAAGGTCTTTCGTAGTTGGAAACCTGTCGGACTCATCTCCAGGCACTCCCCTGTCCTCACCTCCAAGGCTGAGCCACAACAGGTTACTGCTGGCTGTTTTGAGAGGACAGCTTCCTACATCCATACCTCTGTGCATTTGATCATTCCAATCTCTGCAGGGTTCCATCTCTTCTCCATTGCCCAACCATGAACCTCCTACTACCCTTCAAGGCCCAGGCTGAATGTTTCCTCTTCCCCTATGTCCATCCCTAATTTTCTGCCATCACCTTGACAGAATCAAGTCTCTCTTGGCTAGGTTCCAGAAACTTTTCAGCCATATCTCTGATAATGTCATATTATATTGTAGATAACCTATTTTTATTTCTGTCTTTCCTACAAACCAGGAATGCCCTGCAGGTAGGGATGGCCTTTTTCATGTTTGTATCCCTAACACCTAGTTTCATGCTTAGCCCAAACAGGAGCTTAATACACTTTTGTTGAATGGAATCACTTATGAGAAGTTTTTATGACTCACTTAAAATTAGAGACCAATGCTTATTTAATAAGTCAGAATAGGCTATAATAATAAGTAATAACAAAGTCTCATTTCCACTGCTTATTCAAGTAACTGCTTCCTTTGTGGAAGTGGATTTTGAAAATCTTTACATGTCAGTGTATATTTTTGATGTGCTTTCTTAAAATCCTAAAAGTATTATAGTTCTAATGCACACTAGAGCTTCTGCGGTATTTCTACTGATGTTACACTGAATAGATTCTGTCATTTGAGAGATCTCTTTATTATATAGTAAGTTCCATGGAAATGCATTTTATCTCTCAAGCTTAAAGATAATATTTTGTGAATTGTTGAGTTATTTTACAAGACCTAAGTCAATTTAATCGAGCATTTTCCACATATAAAAACAGAGTGAAGAGTCTAGTATTTATATGTTATGTGGTTTGCTTGGCTAAATTTGCCAAGTCCCATTCACTGCAAATGTGTTTTTTAGGTATTTAAATTAGTTTGGCTATGAAAGTAAAAACCGTTCTATAAATTAAGAGCTTTAAATAAAATTTTAAAAATGGTCTTCTCTTCCTTATTTTTCTTTGAGCTTTTTAGGAAAGGAATCCACAATTTATTTATTCAGCCATTTATTGAGTATATATGAAATGCTAGGCATTATGCTACATAGTTGCAATTTAGGATTGAGGAGACAGTAACTGCCCTTGAATAGTTCACAGTCTAATGGAGAAGAAGAAGGCCTGTACATAAAAGATTGCAATTTAAACCTTGGAGAAGAGGAAGGAAACTCGTCCTTTGAGAACCAGTGTTGTTGTTGAGAATGGATGTGTCTGCAGATAAATTTGTAGATACAGAATCAGGGAGCTAAAGTAAGACCATAGTATTTATTTAAAAATTGTGAAGTAGGAATGTAGGTCATCTTTAAGAATAGGACTTGAGAAGAACAGTGAATACCTGGATAATTACTAAGGGGAATGGGAGATAACTAACAGAAATAAATAAAGGATAGCATACGGTATTGAGGAAGCAGTGAGAGTAGAACTGACTGTGGACTGCATGAAACTGTGAGGACTACAGCACAGTGGTGTAGTTTTCTCTGGCTGTGTTCTGTGACCAGTGCGTAGGTACAATAAAGCCATATTGTATACAGGGTTTATGGGATGGGTACTCCAGGAATATGAAATTGCCAATGAGTTGAGAGTCCTCGAAAGAAAGTATGGCTTAATGTAGAAGGAACTGTGGTTAGGAAGAAGTTAATAAACTTGGAGAAAGTTAAACTGGAGAGGAGACTAAGGCCTGGTAGTTTATAGGTACTCAGCAAATCATTTTCTTCTTTCTGGCTCCCCTCTCCTTGTACCTGTTTCATAACCATCATCACCTACCTCTGCAGGTGGTTTATATATAGGAATAGTTTCAAATCATGATGGTAGCTGTTGGCTTGGAGGGGAAGATTAGCAGGCAGGTTCCAAGGTCCTCATCAATGTACCCCAGTGACTCGGATGTTGGCAGCACTTGGGATAGACCTCTAGAGAGTTCAAGGCTTTTCCCTTCGTCTCCCTATCACTCATGCTCGAAGGGTGGGCCAGGGGCAAAGACATTTTATTGTACCATGGTTCTTAGCACAGCAATTTGCTGTGAAGGGTTAAGACTGAGCCTTCAAGGGTTTCCACTAAGTTCCCCTAGTCTCTACAAGGTTTACCGTAAGCACAGGTCTCATTGCTTTCAGTGATTTAAAACGGAGTTCTTTTTGACATGATGATGGAAGCAATACCCTTACTGGCAACCCAAAGAGTCTTCCTCCTCAGAATCTAAAATTTCTAGTAGAGTTGGTTGTATCTTGTGATTTCTTTTACGTGAGTTTTTAAATGTATTGTTATAATTTTTTCTTAAAGATGTAACTTTTAAGGCTTTCATTCCAAGTGAGAACACACTGTTTTTTTATGAAAACATACAATTTATATTCCATTTCCAGAGATTTCTTTTTCACTTGTAGTTTTGAGTATAACACTGAAATCTAATAATTCATTATTTCACAGTGTGGTGTTTTTTGGTATAGGAGAAATAAAAAAGTCGTTAAAAAAGTCATGCATCTGCATTGTGAAACTAAGAAAAGTGGGAATTCCTAGAGTGAGTAAACAGAAACCACAGGTCATCCTAATCTTAAGAAATGGAGAAAATGCTCGTATAGAGTTGGCTAAAGAATTCCTGGGACATCTAGATCATTAGTCTTGCTACTTTGCTATTAATGATATCTTTAAGGCATTAAGCAATCTTGTCTAGAAAAGAAGTTTCTTCTGGAACTTCATCTGGGTGGCTCTGAGGAAGCGTGTGTCTCACTTGGCGTTAGTCACATGGAGTAGGACATTTAACTTTATCCACAGGTTGTAATATCCATCTGGATCCTGTGGATTGCTCTATACCGTCCAACTGTCTTTCATTAAATGTTTGTGTGATGGGTAGGCCTGTGATTCTCATGACTAAGATAGAGTTTCCATAGCCTACTGAGTACTGAGTCATAATAGATTTGTCTTAGGTTAAATTTACCAAAAAACAGAACTCTTTTTCTCCTCTGACTTTAAAAGTAAAGAATAATGAAAAATAAGTAATAGTTCCTAATTAGGTATTTAGTTCAAAGAGACAGAGTTAAAAGTATTTTTTCTAAATGGTAGTTCAAATATACTTTTCCAAAGACCTTTAATCAGCAGCTTTTGCTCTCAAATATTGGTACTGGTGTGGGAATTGTTTCTGAATTTTTTTTAAAAAAGAGCTTCACTTGTTCATTCTTGTTCTATTCATGACACCTGGATATTAATGTAAGTTAATGGAATCACTGTATTTATCATAATGTGCATACGAAGAAGAAAGAAAACTTTCCTTTAGATGTCTTACTTGGATTTTAGTTAGTTGATATAAGACTGTTTCCTTTTCCGTTTTAGGTTGCAAACATGTTAAAGGCATCCTGTTATACGGCCCTCCGGGTTGTGGTAAGACTCTCTTGGCTCGGCAAATCGGCAAGATGCTGAATGCGAGAGAGCCCAAGGTGGTCAACGGGCCAGAGATTCTCAACAAATACGTGGGCGAATCAGAGGCTAACATTCGCAAACTCTTTGCTGATGCTGAAGAGGAGCAAAGGAGGGTAATGTTAATCTAAGTATAGTTTGGTAAAAGTTTGTTATGAATGAGATGCAGAGTTATGGTAGAAAACTTGTTAGTACAATCTATGTTTTGAGAAACTTGAGGGTAAAATTTATTTTGTCCCAAGTTATGTCCCTCAGCCAGGACTATGGGGGATTCACATGCTGCGAGCAGATATCGTTGCCCACGTGTTCATAATACAAAGACAGAGGACTGTGTAAGCCAGACGTTTTGCAGAAACAGATGGTGAATATGTTTGCAGGTGACAGTTTTCTTCCGCAGTACTTCCAGAGATTTGAACTCATCCTTTGGAAGAGGGAGAAATTAAATCCATAAAGGGACTTGTAGAATTATGTGTATGTTAGGTCCATGTGCAGAAAGCTAACTTATTTACCACAGAGCTCAGTTGTGGAGTGACAGGTATGAGGTGTTAGGTTTCAAAGGCAAACTTGATTTGGGTCTTAGAAAAAAATGAGATTAATTAAAAATAAAACCAGAGTTTACTCATTGTGATGTTTAATTTTATGTGTCAATTTGACTAGGCCTCAGGGTGCCCAGACATTTGGTTAAACATTATTCTGAGTGTGTTTGTGGGGGATATTTCTGGATGAGATTACCATCTAAATCAGTAGACTGAGTAAAGCAGTTGCCCTGCCTAATGTGTGTGGGCTCCATCTAATCAGTTGAAGACTCAAACAGAACAGAAAAATCTGCAGATCTTGAGACTTGTCAGCCACCGTAATTGTGTTAGCCAGTTCCTTATAATTAATCTCTCTATAGCTAGCTAGGTAGGTTGGTAAATAGACATCTACATCTGTATCTCTATCTAGATATATAGATCTACATGTATACCTGTATATTTTTAGGCGACTAAGGATGTATCTTTGTTTGTTACACTGGAAAACCCAAAGTAATTTACTAATATTACATACTTGTTTCATTGACAGAGGGTTTAAAAATAGTGCCATGGGATTTTTGTTTCTGGCAATACAGTAGATTAGGCAACTTAAAAGCCTTCCTCCTCCAAACCCCTTCACATGCTGGGAAAATATAACAAATCATTTTAAATGCATCATTGGGCTCTCAGAAAAGAAAAGGATATCTCCAGAAATTAAAAGAAAACTCTGAAAATTAGAATGATAAAGATATGAGCTGAAGCTTTGGTTTTGGTAATGTGTGAGTTTGGGTTTTAGCACCCACTGAGGACAGAAAATGAGTCCTTAAGGTATGGACTAGGCTCTGGAACCTTCAAAGAGGTTGTGTCCTCAATGAAAAGACTGGACTAGAAAATATCTGCCTATCAGCACAGAGAAATTACAAGAACGTTAGCTATCTACCTGGGTTCTGAATTGGGAGCTGAGGAATCTCTCGTGGCAATTCTAAACCATGGATCATGCTTAGGATTTTTTTAAATACACACATCCCATCCATGATCTGGGGCCCACAAGCTGAGAAAATAATTTAAAAATGAATTCTGTACTAATGATACCAAAGGAGCACCCCAGGGAGTGCCCCAGCAGCCCAGGCCATGAGAAGTTCTCATAGGGAAAGATAACATAGCTTCAATAAATGGAAACTGTTATCAGCAAAATTTAAAGCTCAACAACCAGATTAAACATATGCCAATAGTGTTAGTTTAAGAGAGAAGTGATAAACAGAAGAATAGATCTAAATAAATCACGCAGAGTGTAGCACAGAGAAAGAGATGGAAAATAGGAAAGATAAGTTGAGATAACAGTTAAATGAGAAGTCCAAATACAAAGAATAGTGTACAAGCAATATTCAAATATGGAATGGCTGAGGATTTTCTAGAATTGATAACGCACATAAATACTCATATTCATTAGCACCATGAGCCCAAATAGGATAAATAAGTTATTTTTAGACCCATTGTAGTGAAACTGGAACACTTAAAAAACAGAGAGAAACATCTTAATATCAGCAAAAAAGACATGATGATGACATCCAAAGGGAGATCCATTATGTTGGCAGCAAACTTTTTAATGCTAGCAGGAGAGATCAGAAAATAGTGGAATGGGATCTTCATGGAGCCAAGTGAAAATAACTGTCACCTGAGAGTTTTATACCCAGTTCAACTCTCATTCAGGAATAAAGGTGAAATAAAGGAGTTTGTTTGTTTGTTTGTTTGTTTGTTTCAAGCAAAGACTAATAAAGTTAGTCACAGAAGTGTGTGGGAAGAGTATGAAGGAGAATGTACAATACTTGAGATGGAAGGAAATTGAACCCAGAAGGAAACAGTGGATGCAAGCAACAATGATGAGCAATGAAATTGGTGAAAATACAGATAAAATCTGGAATTTCTACTTCTGGCAGTGGCAGATTAGGTAACTTGAATCATGCCTACCACTGGAGACTACCAGAAAGCTCAACAAAATATTTAATTATTTTTTTGCTTGAATGCATCAGAGAACTTACAAGATCTAGAAGAACTGAGGCCCAGAGAAAAAGGCCCCAGTATATGGAGGCTAAGGGGAAAAAGGGTCACTGATTTTCTGGAGATGTTAGCCAGTGCTGGAGTTAGCTGCTGAACAGCAATACAGCCCTTTTTGATAAGGTAGGGGGAATAACAGAGGCAGAGGGTAGAGCCTTTGGCCCACATAAAGGGAACCCCTGGTGAGCATGTCTCATGTTGAGTTGGGACCCTGAAGGGCTACACCATAGGAGCCAAGGGTTAACTAGAAGTGGACATGCTGTCAAAGAGGCTGTGGGTCAGCTTTGAATCATGACATTCTCTAAAATTGGATTGAGGCTTCCTATATCACTAGTGCCTCCAGGCATCTGGCAGAGTTGTAAATACTTCCTGGAGGAAGGTAGTACCATGCAAGGCCTCAAGTTATTTTTGTAGTTTGCAAATGAAATTAAATGTCTGGTGTGTAATTCAAAGTAGTCAGACACAACAAGAAAAAGAAACAAAAGATGATAGAAATTGGGCCTCTGGATATTGGAATTCTCAAATAAAGATTTTTAAAATAACCATTCTTATCACATTCAAAGAGAAGCAAGATTGAGAATTTGGCAGAGCGCTGGAAACTAAGAAGGAGTCAAATGGAAAGTATGGGAATGAGAAATTCAGTAATTGAAATTAATTCAGGTAGATTGGTTTAAATAGAGTAGACACACCTGAAGAGAGAATTAGTGCGCTGAAAGACGTTAGGCAAGAATAACCAGACACAAAGGGTGAAAGGAATGAAGAAAGATAGAAAACACCATAAGAATATCTAAAAAGTTCCAGAAGGTCAGGAGAAAGACAGTGGAGCAAAGCAGCACTGGAAGAGAAAGTGCTTTACGACTTTCTAAAACTGATGAAGACCTTTCTCAGTCCATACATTCCAAAGTGATATGAACCTCAAGCAAGAGAAATACCAAAGAAGTTTACGTCTGTAGTTAATCATCAGTAAACTTCTGAAAACAAAATAAAACAAACAAACAAAACAGAGAAAAACCTTAAAGGCAACTAGAGAATAAAGAAAGATTATCTTCAAATAAGCAACAATTAGCTGGCAGCTATCTGCTCAACAGAAGTGATGGAAACCAGGTCACTTGAATGTCATTTTTAAGGAGCTAAAAGAGAATAAGCTGTCAACTTAGAATTTTACATTCAGTAAATGGATAACTTGTCCTGTATATATGCAATGAAAGTATTACACAGTTTTGAATCTCACAAATAAATGTTGAACAAAAGAAACTAAACAAGAAGGAATACTTACTGGATGATTCCATTTATATAAAGTTCAAAGTATAGTGTTTAGCAATGCGTGCTTAGGTAATAAGAGTATAAAGGAAACTGAGAAATAACTACCGTAAAAATCAGATTGTCTCTCCTACAAGAAATGGTGGAGGGCTCTTGTTATGGTTATGTGGGTGCTCATTTTGTGACAGTTCAATGAGGCATACATTCACGTTTTGTGAACTTTCTACACCATACTTCATGATAGAAAAGTTTAAAAGAGGTAAGTGTAAGAAGCATTCACTATATAAAAGAACAATAACAATGATCAGTATGGTTTCTTAAGAACTGAAGTATGGAATAAAACATATGAGAAGTGAAATAAATTTGTGTAAGATTCTTGTATTATTAGGGAAGAAGATAGTAATGTTAATTAACATACAACTTTAGATCAGATGTGTATGTGAAAATTGTGTATAGCTCTCAAACTTTTCCAAAGTATGAGGAGAAGGTGGGGAAGGAATAAAGAAAATTCAGATTATTTAGGAAACAAGAAGGTAATAACAAGACAAAGAAAATGTCAAGATATTGAGAATGTAACTTTAATAAAAATTTTACAGCAGTAACAAAGATAAGGTACCTAGGATTAAGCCTCAGAGGGAAACTAAAGGGAAAAATTAGAAACATTTTTGAAAATCTTTTTTTTTAAAGCTGCCTTGACATGTGTAGCCCAGTGGGTTGGACACTGTCTTGCAAACTGAAAGGTCACCAGTTCAGTTCCTGGCTAGAGCACATGCCTGAGTTGCAGGTTCGTTCCCCGGTTGGGGCACATATAAGAGGCAACAAATTGATGTTTCTCTCTAGCATCGATGTTTCCCTCCCTCTCTTTCCCTCTCTCTAAAAAATAAACAAATAAATAAATAAATAAATTTTTAAAGGAGCTAATAAATGGTAAAATAGAACATGTTTACATGTAGGAATACTGACAACATCATAAAAATGACAGCACTGCCGGTATTACTCTGTAAATTCAGTGCTTTTTCAATCAAGTCTAAGAGGAAGTTTTTGGAACCTGACAACTTGGTCTTTTGTTTTTGTTTTGTTTTGATGCTTTGAAAACCATGAAAATTTCAAAGCTATGAAAATTTTGGAGAGTAATGAAGACTTTTGTCATCAGATACCCAGATTTACTGGAAAGTTCTAATAATCGAGTCAGTGTAATATATTTATGCAAAAACAGACCAAGGAAACAAAATAAAACTCAGGAAGAGCTTATTATACGAAGAGTGAAAATATTATACAAATCAGAGGGGAAAGAATAGATGATTCCATGAATACTGAGATCAGTGGTTCTCTGTAAAAAAATAAAATAAAATGCTGTCCTGGCTGGTGTGGCTCAGTGGACTGAGTGCCAGCCTATGAACCAAAGGGTCATTGGTTCATTTCCCAGCCAGGGCACACGCCTGGGTTGTGGGCCAGGTCCCCAGTGGGGGGTACATGAGAGGCAACCACACATAAGATGTTTCTCTCCCTTTCTTCCTCCCTTCCTCTCTCTACAAAAATAAATAAATAAAATATTTTTTAAAAATAAAAAATAAAATTCTATCCCAATTTCACAACATCGATTTGCAAAAACAAAACTTAGAAAATATTATTAAAAGAAAATAGGCAGAAAGCTTTAAGAATTGAGGCTAGGGAAGAATTTCATTTTTAAGATACAGAAATCAGATCCATAAAAGAAAAAATGTTAATTTGGCTACATTAATATGAAGAAAAATCTGTCTGACAGATTACACCAAATACACATATCTCAAACTGGAGAAGATATTTACAATGAATATAATCCTCAAAGAATTGGCATCTTCTATAATAAATTCTCTGTAAAGTTCCTGTATAATAAATAAGGCAACTTGAGATGATGAACACACAATACAATATACAGATGATGTATTATATATTGTACACCTGAAACCTATATAATTTTATTAACCAATGTCACCCCAATAAATTCAATTAAAAGGTAATGGATAAATAAGAAAAAGACAAATACCACAATTTTAAAAAACTGGCAAAAAATATGAACAGGCAATTCTCAGAGGAGAAAAACAACTGAAGATAAGCAAATTAAAAGGTGCTCAGGAAAATGCATAATAAAAGAAATATTATTCCTGGCTAGTGTGGCTTGGAAGTCTACAACCGAAAGGTTGCAGGTTTAATTCCCGGTCAGGGCACGTACCTAGGTTGCAGGTTTGATCCCCAGTTCGAGTACTGATCCCTGGTCCTGGCCCACATGGGAGGTAACCAGTTGATGCTTCTCTCTTGCATCAGTGTTTCTCTCCCTTCCTCTCTCTCTCTCAAAGCAATGAAAACAAAAATGTCCTCAGGTGAGGATTAAAAAAAGAGAC
This sequence comes from Phyllostomus discolor, assembly GCF_004126475.2. NCBI lineage: Eukaryota > Metazoa > Chordata > Mammalia > Chiroptera > Phyllostomidae > Phyllostomus > Phyllostomus discolor. The sequence goes on from NC_040910.2 coordinate 91,767,398, forward strand.
ATTATTTTACACACAGCCTGGTGGAATTTGCAAGGACTACTGCACCAAAAGTTTGTGAGGTTGTAGAGAAACAGGGACTGATATATTACTAGTCATAGTAAAATCTAGAGTGCACCAAGTGGGTAATATCATGCAGATTAATTTGACAACATCTTACAAAAATGAAGATGCATAAGCCCCATGACCCTATTTCAAGACAGCCATCTCAGAAACACTCTTGAACTTGTGCACAAAAGGACATGTATCAAGATGTTGATTGCTGCCCTACTTGTAATGGGAGAGAAAGCAGAAACATAACCTAGCATCTAATATTTTCTCTTAAATCTAGTAAGATTTACTAAATCTAATTTACTATAGTTCCTCCTTTTTCTGATTTTTGTTGATAGTAAAAATAAATTTTAAATACTGTCTTTATAGCAACCCTTTAATGTTTCAAGTCTGCTTGTTGAGCACTGAATTATTTCCATTTTACACTAGAGAGTTTTTTCCCTTGTTTCTCTGTGTCCCATTAAGTTCTTAGTCAAGTTCAGGTCTCCTGCCGTTTCTGCCCCTTTGGTTCTAACAGGCACGGATCCTGGTGGATGGTGCAAGTTAAGTAACTGATCTAAACTCTTCAGACAGTCCGGGAACCAATTCAGTTATACAGTTGATCCCTAGTTCTACTATATTTCTGCTTCAAATGTCTTTTTAACACTCAGTATACTAAGAAAAATAGTCACTACCATTTACTATCTGGATTGAAAGAACTTTTTAAAAATTAAAGTTACTTTACAAATAGTTTACAAATGCAAGATTAAAGAGAAGTGGAAGTCTATTAAAATATTTTTTAATTTTTTATTTTAATTTGTATCTATTACTTTCTATTTTTTAAGATTTTTAATTTATTTTTAGACAGGGAAGGGAGGGAGAAAGAAAGGAAGAGAAACATCAATGTGTGGTTACCTCTTGTGCGCCCCCATCACATGCTCCATAATTGCAAAACATTTCTGTTTTTAGATTTGTATACACCTTTTAGAATGGTCAGTCCAGTTTTTTTATGTGTATGTCATCTCTTTCTTCTGGTCATCTCTCCTAGTGCCTGCCTTCAGCATTTGTCTACTTAGAAACCATAACAAGGAAATTTTGATGCACAACTGAAATAAAAGGTGGCAAAATAATACCATGTGTCCTTTTAGAAAAAGGAGATGGCCTAGTTTCTTGTCACAATAAAGCACACTGGAGACTTCTTGTGAATACATAACTGGATGAAAATGTCATATTTTCTTCTTTTTGGTCTTAGAAATATATTCTTCACTCATTCTTCAGTTTGAGAAAACTTATGTAGAATACCATCATCTGAAGGCACATTCCTTTTAGTGATCAGTTTCACCATCTTCATTAGAGTCTCAGGTGCTGCTGTCTCACTCTGCATTTAACCTCAGATCCATGTAATTGTGAAATACCTTTCTCTATCGATTTTCTTTGTCTTGTTTTTGCCATTATGGCCAGGGAATTTAAAACATCTGCATTCTCAACTGTGTTCAGCTAAAACTAAAATCAGACAACAAGGCTGGTGGGTGGTGTTTCCACCAAAGATGATGTGGTACTTTGGACAGCACTAAGAAAACAGGGATGATGTCATAGTGATATTTATTTCACTATTGCATCGTTCTCAACAGTTTCATCGCTTCTCTTCTCCTCAGTCTTTTTTTAGCATAGTTGAGAATTGATGAATACTGATGACATAATTTCTAGGGTGTTGAAATAACATAATATAGCTTAAGGTTTATAAAAAGACCCAGTGGATCTGTATGGTAATTGTCAGATAAAATGAGTATTATTTTTACTTTATTTTAATATATTTTTCTTTTTGGTCTGTGGTAGACTTGTAGGAAAAAAAAGTCATGCCCTGACTGGTGTGGCTCAGTGGATTGGGTGCTGACCTGTGAAAGGAAAGGTTGTCAGTTCGATTCCCAGTCAGGGCACATGCAGAGTTGCAGGTCATGTCCCCAGTTGGGGGTGTGCGAGAGGCAACTGATGTTTCCCTCACACACTGATGTTTCTCTCCCTCCCTTCCACTCTCTGAAAATAAGTAAGTAAAATCTAAAGGAAAAAAGTCATAAGATATTAATCATTATAAATAAACTTGCAGACAGTTTAAATATGACACTATTAATAATAAAGCTGAATTGGAAAGAATTTCTAGGTAGGTGTTAATCGTAGCCAGATTTTTCAGTTATACCTTTCCCAATTCTTACATCCAGAAAATGCTTGGTGTACTCAGCTAATGACCCCATGGAGGGTGTATGTGTGTTACATAATGAAGAAAAGCATCACCTCTGTGATTCTGGCCCGTCCAGGCTGACAGAGACGAGCACTTGCATATAGGTCAGACTGGTTAAATATAGAACAGGGGTTTTCGAAGGCTGTTGCCAGGAGCTCAGCTCTGTTTCTATGGGGGCAGACTTCTCAGATGGTAAGGACAGAGCTAGAAGCCAGCGGATTGAAGAGGATTGCATTGTGGAAATTTAAACTCTTTGGTAAGGGGTTTATTGATGATTCAGCTATATTAATCTGTGAACATTAATTCTGACATTACCTGATTCCTAACTTATTGCAGTGAGAACCTGGCTTTATTTAAGTAGCACACCTGTAAAAATTGATGTTATTCTGCTGACCAAGTTGGGGGAAGGGACCTGATGACAGGTCACAAGATTAGTAAGGCTCTGAAAAGGTCAGAATTGTACTGAATTATGTTTGGGACAGATCGCTTCTGTGATCATTTAGTCAAACACAGTGTTCCTATTGTCTCTGGCTTCCCTTCCACATAGGTGATTTTTGAGGTTGGCCTGAGAAGGAAGTCACGATTCCAGCGGCAACATAAGGCACATAGACAGCAACGTGCTTTTTTCATCTCATGCTCTATTGGCAGACAACCTTGAATAAAAATGTTTATAAAAATAATGTAGAGTCCCACAATTTTTTAGTCACATGCAGGTGTCTGCTTGTTTTGAACCGAAGACCCTACTGTGTAGAAATGTTACCCTACTATGTAGAAGTGTTTGGCAAAGCTAAGGTTGTAATTCCAGTTCCTCATTCTGTCTTGAATAGTTTTTAGTGTTGAATTTTTTTTAATGGCAAGCTATCATTTATCATCAGAAATCTGTTCAATAACCATGATGATATTGAGAAATTAATTTTTTCAGATTTGAATTTAGTTTTTAAAACACTTGTGGAAGGACAACAATTTTGTAGGTAATGTTCAGGAAAAAAATGATAATACCTAGTTAAATTTTGGAAACCTTAATGAGCACATGACTATCAATTACCTTGCATAGTGGTGCCTTGAAGAATGAATAATATTCCACATATGAATAATAGAATATATTATAAGATATTTTTCTATGTTTCTGTTCATTATTATGACGTAAAATTGACTTCTTCTGGTGTACAGTTTTATGAATTTTAGCAGGTGTTAGAGTTTTATGTAACCATTGCTAAAATCTAGATTCAGAACATTTGCATCTCCCCCCCAAACCCCCTCATGCTGTCTGTGGTCAGTCCCCCTTTGCCTGCAGTCTCTGGTAACTGCTGATCTCTTCTCCATCCTGTGGGTTTTTCTTTTTGAGAATGCCATAACCTTTTAAGACTTACCTCCTTCACTTGGTATAGTTCCTTTGAGACTCATCCAAGTTGTTGCATGTATCAAACATTCCTTTTTACTGTTGAGTAGTATTCCTTCATACAAATGTACTGTAGTTTGTTGATCCATTCTCCCATGAAAGGGTATTTGGGTTGTTTCCAGTTTGGGGCACTTAGGAGTAGAGTTGCTGTAAACTAAGGAGTGGAATTGCTGGATCAAACAGTGTTTTATCTGGTTTTGATTAAAAAAACAGACAACTCTGTATATTTGTATTTGTTTTAGACCCAGTCTAATTTTCTTCAGGTCATTTTTGGAACTGTTTCTCTTCCTACTTCTGAGACAACATTTATCTATCACCTTATGTTTTCTTGGTCCCCCTTTTCCTCAGGTTGCCTTGTTTGTAGGCATCTAACAAGTTGTCTTCAGGAAGTTCATTGCAGCAGCGTACATAATACTGAAAACTTAGACATTGTTAAATATCTGTACTAAGGAATTAATGTGGAATAGGAGAGTTAAACTATAAAACCAGTCATACAATGAAATATGGAACCATTAAAAATCACACTGTGTAGTTGTGTTTACAGGCATGGGAAAGAGCTTAAGGTAATGTCTAGACTGAAGAAAAGCAGGGTACAAATTATTTACATAGCGTCAAATTAATAATCTTAGTTATTCCTAGCTCGTTGAATTTTAGGCAATTGTGATTTCTTTACTGTTTTGGTATTCCAAATTTTTATAATATCATCTGTTTTGCAGTTAGAAACAAAAATAACCATTTAAAATTGTTTTCAAAGAATAGTTAACATTCAAGAGAATACTAGATACATTGAGTTCCCAATATTGTAATTAAAATACATTTAAAATATAGAAATAAATTTGCAGAATGTTAATAGCAGATATCTTTAGGTGATATAGTATAATTTATTTTTAACTTAGCTGTACAACTTTTGGTCAGCTAACTTCTAATACTTTTATAATAAGTTTTTAAAAAATCTATGTAAAAAAAAGATTCTATCCTTGCCAGAGGTTTAATGAATACCAACCATATCTAATCCTTAATCTCATTAGGCCCATCTTATATTATCCATAGGTTGTCATATTTATTTAGGTTATGTTTGTTTATAGCTGTTATGTTAAGTCCTAATGTTTTTGTTTTAAATTTTTTTTCTTGGTTTCTAATAAGAGACTTAATTATTTAAATATAAATTGTTATAGCATCCATTTAACTTAACCTAATCAATCATTGGCATTTAAAAATATTTGCCTCTATTAGAGTTTTTAAATATATAAACTAATTTATTTTGACAGTGACTCTATATATAATAAACTAAAACAGAAATAAATCACTATGCAGATAAACAGCACCCCCCTGATGATGTTCTTTTTATAAACTGTCTCTGTTCTCACTTGACTGTTAGGAGAAAATAATCTGTTTTCTTGTGATATAAGTGAATATGAATCATGCTCAATTCCTGTCCCCACTTCCCCAGTCCCTAGTGGACCTCTGGGTGGAGCTACCATTTAAGTACAAAAGCTGACAAACACATGAACGTTAACCCCACTGTTTCTGGGACAATCCCCTCACCCCTCACCAAAAGTCAGGGAAAATGGGAGTGAGTTGCCATTCACTAACTTAAGAATAGCATCTAATAAGTATAAGAATTCTTTCAACATAAGAAAAGAGTGTAAAGGAACAGTTAATTGTATGTTGGACTGTTTACTTTCATCATGTATCATATGATTTTTTTTTTGTTTTATGGCTATTGAATAAGAGGTTCTGGGATGCGTTTGCAGTTCGCAGAATTCCAAGAATGCGGTTCCAATACCTTGGAGAGGGCAGCAAACATGACTAGACTTCTATATTTATTAGTCAACATGAAATGAAGTTCATCTACAGGAAGCTTTGCTTTGCTTTTGTGACTAGTTCGTTTAATAATACATTCGAAGTATTTGAATTATATGACCTTTAATATAATAGAATCAGAACTCTTCAATATAATTTCTTTCCTTGCTAGCTCGGTGCTAACAGTGGTTTGCACATCATCATCTTTGATGAAATCGATGCCATCTGCAAGCAGAGAGGGAGCATGGCTGGTAGCACGGGGGTCCATGACACTGTCGTCAACCAGCTGCTGTCCAAAATTGATGGCGTGGAGCAGCTGAACAACATCTTAGTCATTGGTATGTTTGCTCTAAAAAAAAAAGTACTGTGATTTCAAAAACATTAGATACATAGGTTCGGAATTAAGATCTGTGTAGGTTGTAATTATACTACTTTGCCAGTGTTTCCAAATTAGGATCAAGTGATATAGAAGAATTTGACTATTTTAATGTGTAGCCTTAATAGGACAAATGAAAGATGGGTTTCAGTGACTCATGGGTTTAGGCATGCAGCTCGCCGGAGAGTGCGGTGTGATGCAGTGGTTTTCAGATTGGGTCCTGCAGGCCTCCAGGGGTCCTCAGAGGGGCTCCAGGGGTCCTCAGAGGGGCTCCAGGGTCTGTGAGGGCCAGGGAGAGAGCTGCAGATCATGCATCCTATTATAACTTCATCTTTTAACTGTTAATGTGCTGAGGTTCTTCTTAAGATGACATTGGGGGGGAGGGCGTCTACTATTTATAAAGGTTGAAAACCATTAGCATACAAAAAGGGAAGGGACTTCAGGGTCAGACAGATGAGGTTCACGTGGCCCCTCTCCCACTTTGACCCTCTCTGAACTGTACTGTTCCTTTTTCAGTATTTGAAGATTTCATTGTATTTATATTCCTTTGACTTGTACAGTAGTGGAATGTTAAAGCAAAGTCTCCAGGTATTTTCATTAGAGCAGATCAAGAACAAATGATATTTTTGTTAGAGAATAATTTGGTTTTCTGTTTGACTTTTATAAAGTGCCCTCTTAGCTAAGATAAATTACTGTTCTTACATCTACTTAAGGGACATTTTATCTTGTTTTTGAACTGCGATCATTTGTATGTTATTTTAACACCTGTGCTCAGGAATGACCAACAGGCCGGATCTGATAGATGAGGCCCTCCTCCGACCTGGAAGACTGGAAGTGAAAATGGAAATAGGTGAGAAGACCTGTCACTGATGGCCTGGGGGTGGGGGGCATATTTAGAGTTCATTAACAGGAGCAAAGTCACATAACCCACTAGCTTGATGTTTGTTAGAAGAGTTATATATCATGAGAAGCAGATGTTTACATGCTTGAATAGCTCTAAGAAAATGCTAGGAATAAAGTAATCTCTATTTTCCATTTTATCAGGCTTACCAGATGAGAAAGGTCGACTGCAGATCCTTCACATCCACACAGCAAGGATGAGAGGGCACCAGCTACTCTCTGCTGACGTGGACATTAAAGAGCTGGCCGTGGAGACCAAGAACTTCAGCGGTGCTGAGCTGGAGGGCCTGGTGCGAGCGGCACAGTCCACTGCCATGAACAGACACATAAAGGTCGGTCCGGTCAACCAACAGAGTAGGAGCCTGCAGGCCCGCACATACTCCCCGCACATACACCTGCCAGTGTTCTCCCTCTTTCCTTTCAAGTGCGCCAAGGGCTAGGCTGATGCCGACTTTTGATAGAATAGATTCACGGTAAAAGGAATAGGAGTTGACTACCGACTGCTGGATCTTCAGAGCAACAGGAAAAGTCACGGTGGCATCTGTCACACGGTGACCACTGACCCATCTGCCTGAGGTTTACCTCCATCTGATACATGTGAAGATGAAGATTTTGAAGAACTTTTTAAATCTTTGTGCTATGTTGAATTGTAACATATTGTAGGAAGTTGGATTTTTTTCCTACATTCTAGAATTACAGGGGCTGCTTCATTCAGTAAATAGATGGCATAATTGCTGTTTTTGAGGTATTAAGCTGGAAACATGAAGACAGTAAACCAGGGCCTCTCCCCTCAGGGAATTCAGAGTCGGAGAAATGGACATGTTTGCCAATTAGGACAATCATATATTGATACTCTGGTAGAAATTTGAGCATACTTTTATTTTGATAAAGTTTGAACAAGTACATTTGATCCTTTAGCATCCCTTCTCTTCAGGTTTTAGTTATCACCTCTAGATACATGGCTTCCAGATTTATGTCTTATCTCTTGAAAGTATGTCACACACTTTCAATTTATACTAAATAACTCTACCTGGGTTTTTTTATCAGGTTTCATTTAATGTTTCAAAAACAAATTTGCTGTCTGTTTTTAAAAAAGATTTATTTATTTATTTTTAGAGAGAGAAAGTGAGGGAGAAAGAGCAGGAGGGAAACATCGATGTGTGAGAGACACATCGATCAATCAGTTGCCTCTCACATGCCCCTAAATGGGGACCTGGCCCACAACCCAGGCATGTGCCCTGACTGGGAATCAAACCAGTGACCTTTCAGTGCACAAGCCGGCACGCAATCCGCTGAGCCACAGCAGCCAGGGCAACTTGTTTTTTTTTTTTAACCTACTTTTCTTTTTGGTCCTCTTTTGCTGATATCTCAATTTCCCAGGCTTAAAACTTCAGGGTTTTATTTTTGATTCCTGTCACTGTGCTGTGTCCAACATCAAGTCATTTGCCAAATTTTGTCAGTTCCATCTTGGCAGTATCTTTCAGTTCCCATTGTCACTGTCTACTTTCCCTTTGATGAATCTTCTTATTTCGTATCATTCTGCTCTTCAGAGACTCTCAGTGAGTTACCTTTGTCTCCAGAACAAAGTACAGACTTCTTAGCCTTTGTCTTTAAGGTCCTCTAGACCTCAGGTCCTAAGCTCGCTTGCCTTTCCAGATGTGTTCCCAGTTATTCCCCATACATCTCCATCAAACTGAAATACTCACTGATCATCAGACTTTAATTTACTACTATTTTTACTATTCTACTTTCTACTGTTTTTTTCTTCACTGAGAGTCTTTACCCTCTCTGTTTACTTCTCTTTTCAATACCTGGTCCATATGCCACCACTTTCTTAACCTTTTCTGATTCTCTCTTTCAAGAATGATGTATTATCTTCCTGAAATAGTAGTGTATCATTTATGGTACCTTTGGTTCAAAACAGATCTATTCGGCACCTACTATATGCCAGACACTATGCTAGGGGTTAATACTACAACTGCAAAGAAGTAAATCTACTACCGTTGAGCAGCTCACAGTCTGTCCTGCTCATAGAAAGTCCATGGCAGTGAGGAAGTGAAAGGTGTCAGCTGTGGTCAGTTGATGGGGAGAGAAGAACCTTCACAGAGGAGGTCCTGTGTGGATGTGTCCCTTGGTGGGGTAGGGCATTTTAGGTAGATGGAACAATATATGCAAGGGAACAGAGACGCAAAATAGCATGATGTGTTAAGGTAATTCAGCATTGCTTCAGCGTAAAAGGGAGGGAGGGGAGGTAGAGATTGCGAGGAGACTAAAGTCAGAGGCTAAAGCAGGGGATGGAGCACAAAGCCTTTTATACTGTGCTAAGAAGTATGGACTTTTTTCTGTGAGTACTGCTAAGCCATTGAAGAGTTTTAAGAATAGAAGTGACATAGTGTTAAAACAGAAGATCACTCTGGAAGCTGTGTCGAGTGGAGTGTTTAGGGGAGTGGAGTTGGCGACACAGACAAGAGAGGAGAACTTTTATAACAGTTCTTGCAGGAACTAATGAAAGCCTGAGCAATTAGATTGAGTATATTCTCATTATTTGGGTACATTCTAGCAATGATTCCAAACCAAATGGGGTTGGCAAACTGGCCCATGGGCCATGTTTGGCCAGCCACCAGTTTTTATAAATAAAGTTTTTTTGAACACAACCACACCCATTCACTTACATAGTGTCTGTGGCTGCTTCCATACTGTAGTGGCAGAGATGAGTATTTGCAACGGAGACAGCCTGGCCCGCAAAGCCTAAAACACGTACTGCCTGGCTCTTTACAGAAAACGCTTGTCAGCTTCCAGCCCATATCCTATTCCTCTCTGAAGTTCCCACAGTATCACAAATAGGTTTAAATACTGAAAACATTGTAGGTATTTAGCAAATATTTTTAAAGTTAGTAAACTTATATGTGTATTCTGAATCAAACTCTATCTATAAGCCATAATTTCCCTACATAATAGCAATGACTTTGTTCTAGCTCAGGAATGCCATACTTGAGAAAGTAACTTTAGACAGATAAGAAAAACCTCTTTTAAAATACTGGAGACCCAGGACAAGGAGAATACTAGTACTACTACCTTTTTTTAAAAAAAATGCCAAAGGTCTGGATAGTGGGGGAATACTATATTGGGTCCTTTCTGTATAAAGCAAATTTTTCCTTCCTTTCTTTTTCTTTTTTCTTTTCTTTTCTCTCCTTGCCATTAGAAAAGTCTTGGTAAGAAGTGGTGGTGACTTTAAGAAAAATTTTGTAAATGATGTGAAAATTGTTCCCCACCTTACTGATCCTTCACCTCAGACCAAATCAGTGCTTCTTGATAAAGTCCACAGTAACTAGATTGTTAGTTATCAGATTTTTCATATGCATTAGCCTCCAGATTTTTCTTTTATTTAGTTATTTGCCATTTGAACCACAACAATCTTATCCCAAAACGTCTCTAAGCCATCGTCCCACTAAGAAACATGCTTTATTTAAGCATGTATTAGTTGTACACACGAAGCAGTGAGATGTGGTGGAAAGATCACATATTCCATAGTCCTGAGGCGTGGTTTAGCATTACACTTGTTTCCCTTTTTTGTTTCTGCTCCATCAAAGGGCGATAACTACCTGTTTCTGGACTTCTGTGGAAATGAAATCAAATACTGTATGTGGAAGTGCCTTAACCAGGGGTGTCCAACCTGCGGCCCGCAGGCCACGTGCGGCTCAGGATGGCTATAAATTCAGCTCAACACAAAATCGCAAATTTCCTTAAAACATTATGAGATTTTATTGTGATTATGTGTCACGATGAATTTAATGTGTGGCCCAAGACAACAACTCTTCTTCCAGTGTGGCCCGGAGACACTAAAATTTTGAACAGCCCTATAAGTCGTTCTTTACATTTTTGTCATTGGAGGATTTGAGAGGATACCATACATCCTTTTCAATGTCTGAGTTTCTTTGTTTTGTTGACTGTTTTTCTAAGTGTGAAACTAACATGTTAGTTACCAGTATATGGAATATATTACTGTTCAGATTTGCAGGTAAGAAGTGGTGCAAATAGTGGACATTATTTCCCTCACTCTTTCCATGTGATGGAATTATCTTTAATTTAAACATCAGGTGATGCATATTGACCTGTGGTCATCACCTTTTTGTACTAAAGAGCTTTTAATTTTTTTTATAGTATCTACAATACCTAATACAAGGGACTGTTAGGTGCTTCAGAGAAGGAAAGGATATGTAAGACACTAACTCCACCCCACAAGAAATAGTATACTAACATTTCTTTCTTTTTCTGCATTTTAAAAAATCTGTATTGTCAAAAGTTCTTTAAACAGTTTCCCTAGTAAGACTCCTCCTCGGCTGAGCAAAAGACATACAGCTTTAGTCATCTTTACTAGTAGTGACGGATGAACAAGTAATTTGAAACTTGTGATTTAAAGTTGGTGTAGAACTTATACACAACATTCAACTATTTGTCATGATGTTCTTTGTATTATAAAAAGCCGTTACTAGTGTGTTTCGCTTCCTTTTCAAGCGATTTAGGCTTAAACAAAGTCAGGTGGCCTGAACTAAACAGGTCCTCCCTGTTAAACGGTTCTGTCCAGCGTTCTAAAACAAGCAGCAAATCCAATCATGAACACCTGGTGGTCACGTCATTTACACTTGCACCCATGTATGTGATCAAGTATAATTCATGTGACACTTGGTGGTTTTATCTTGAAAGGAATTTCTGCTCCAGGTAGAGAAGATTCATAACCTAAATTTCTTCTGCTGTAATCTGTCGTGAGGAAACGGATCGAGAACACACACGCGCATGCACTCGCGCGCGTGCACACACACACACACACACACACTCTTCACAACTGAATCAAAGCTCCGATTTATGTTTGCAGAACTTTAATAAAATTATTTATTTTCTGTAGAATTTTGATTGATTGAGGTCATTCTACCCTTAATTTAACAGGAATGATAAGAACTTTCAAAGGTCAGATTTAAAAGGTTATGAAATTTAAGGGTGACCACTTGATATTTGCTAGTGTTGAAATACAAGTTTATTAGTTTCTGCAGGTATAAGCTGAAAGATGTTGCCTCTTCTGTATTGATTAGCTGTTATAAATTAAATGCAGGGGAAAATTGCACTAATTCAGACAAATGAAAAAAGGTTTTCTAAGTGAGTAAAAATTCAGAATTGCGGAATTTTAAAAAAAGAAGGTTTTACTAATTTGATAAAATAATTTTAAAAATAGCTAAGAGAAAGCCTTAGAAAACTTCATGGTCAGGCATAATTTACAGTGGTCGTCCTGTTGATTGTTTATAATTAGATAACTTCTACAATTCTTGAAGTATGTAAAAACAGCTTGTTCTAAAGTAACTCTAATCCTTCCATCTTAATTCATTTTTAATTCATTGGGTGAGTCCTTTCTTAGTAGTAAAAAGACAAGTTGCACACCAATTTCAGTCCTGAAATCTATCATATTTTTTGGCAAACGTTGAAAGGCAAATAAGATTTTTCCCTCCATATCACTATATGTTTATGTCATTTCAGTTTCACTGTAAGAGGAAATCAAAAATACAAAACATCATCATAGTAAAAACTTGGGACTGTTTAAAATGAGTCTTGTAGCTTCATTGGGATTTTAATGTCAGAACTGGCTTCTTCGTTTTTACCTTAAACTTTACACCTTGTAGAATTCATTTATTTCTTTTTTTGTTTTTTAAAGATTTTATTTATTTACCTTCTGAGAGAGGGGAACAAAGGGAGAAAGAGAGAGAAAGAAATGTCATTGTGGGAGAGATACATGAATCAGTTGCCTCTTGTTCACCCCCAACTAGGGACCCGACCTGCAACCCAGGCATGTGCCCTGACTGGGAACTGAACCGGCGACCTCTTTGTTCACAGGCTAGCACTCAATCCACTGAGCCACACCAGCCAGGGCTAGAATTCTTTTAGACGTCAAAAAGTCTTACTCAGCAAGAATTTCAAGACGTGCAATAGCCGTCTATTTAGTCAGGGGCAGTGACCTCCTTTCCCTTAGATTGTCAAATTAAACAATGATAGCAGCCAACACAATAGCCATCTGGTGTGAATGACTCAAAATTGTACCTATTTTTTCTGTCAGATCGGCAAAAATATATTTTGGTGTGCTACAGAATTTTAGTAATTTGTTTATGTATGCCATGAGATGAAAAAAGTCGAAAATTGCTGCTTTAGTGGCTAGAACTGTACATAGTACTGTTATAAAAAAGCTTGCCTGTATCTTCCTATGTACATGGAAATTACTTTTAGGGTAGAGAGACACATGTATTTTGAAAATGTGGTACTCTGTCTTCTAGTTTCTCATGTTGCTAGGTTCTTTCACAGGTAACCTGTTTTTGTCTCTCAAAAAGGTTCTAGGACTTTCTCTTCACCTCTGGTGCTCCAATACTTCACAGCACAGTCTAGACAGATGCGGGTTTCTTTTCCTTTACCCTGATCAGCATTCATGGAACCCTGTAAACTGAAAAGACACAGCTTTCTTCAGCTGTAGAAAGTTTTCTTCTCTTCCATCTTTGTCCTCTTCTCTCCCTCTCAGAGTTAAAAATTCTGGATTTATCTTCTAGGCTTCTTCACCTGCTTCTCTAACTTTCTGTCATTTCCTGGGATTTGGGGCAGGAAGGGAGATAAATAAATTTATCCTGATTCAGTTTCCTGACAGTTCTTTTTATCTCATAAAAATGACTTTAAAAAAAAAGTCTGTCATTTTATTTGTCTCAGCAGTCTGTTCCTAAAGGAACATGACTCATATTTTATAATAATCAATGGAAAATTGATGTTGCTTAACATACTTTTGTTTTATAATCAGATATTTTTTAAAGATAATTTTTTGTATAACCATAGTACCATTTTAAATATTAGACAGGCTTGCCCTGTGCAATTGGGAGTGAGCCCAGTCGCATTAAAAAATGTGCTGGTATCTCAATCACTCATCAGGCCCAGGCAGCTCCAAGTGCTGATAAAGGCCTGGGTGCTTCTCCAGATGTCTGCTCTAGGTGTCAGCTCCAGGTGCAGGAAGCGGAATATTTGGAGCTGGCACGTAGACTCTCAGGCACAAAGTATGAGTGCAAATGAAAGCTGTAGGGCCTTGGTCTCCTAAAAAAATGTTTACAGGCCTGGTTGAGCATCAGGCACTTTATAAAAATATAAATGCCTGAACCCTCTTAACTCAGAATCCTGAAGGGGGTGGGACTGGGTATCTGCATTTCTAATGACTCTAGAGGCTATGCTGATACAAGGATGGCAGCCACTGTTCTTAAAGACTCTGTGTGTGTGTTTTTTCCTCTCCATGCCCCATTCACAAAGAAATGGCTATCCAGAGTTCTTCAGTACAGATGCATCATAATGACTTAACTGGTACCCACTTGGTGGACATTTGATTTGCTTCTAGTCTTCTTCTATTATAAACCACTATAGTAATATAACTTTGTACACATTTGTGAATATATTTATGGGATAAATTCCTAGAAGTGGAATTGTTCAGGCAAAGGTATATGTGTTTATGAACTTGAGAGAGATGTGAAAATATGCTTTTAAAAATCTTCAGGTGTTACATTCTTAGGCCGAAAAATGTTCTTAAACCTTAGAAGTCCTTACATTTTGTTTTTATTTCTAACTAGGCCAGCACTAAAGTCGAAGTAGACATGGAAAAAGCAGAGAGCCTGCAGGTGACAAGGGGAGACTTCCTTGCTTCCTTGGAGAACGATATCAAACCAGTGAGTATGAATGTTGAGTGATGCATAAGCCAAAAAAAAATTTTTTTTTTTTTTCAGAAGAAAAATAGCTGCCATTTTACCCAGTATTGTAGAAGGTTATAGCATACGTACTTTTTAAATTCAGAAAATCTCAGAATTAGGAGGGTCTAGTACCAGAAACATTCGAACAGTAACCCTGATGGCTGGTGATTGGCTGATGATGGCTGGTGACACTGATTCACCTCAGGGTCTCTCGAGGCAGGGAGTTCGCCATCTTACGCACAGACCATCCCGTTTCGAGTCTCTCTGATTATGAGTTACTTTATATTGAGCTAGAGTTAGTTTTCTCATGGGTTCTTAAGCAACTGGAAGCTACTGAAACAAAAATTCTTCCTAATTCATCCATCCTCCATATGTTAGTTATATATCTTGTAAAAATTATATGTCATATTTAAAATTAACTCATTCTTCTGTCTCTACCTTTCTGCAACCTCCTTCAAGGCATGCCTTTTTCTTGCCTAATACTTTTAGGTCCTTTAACTGCTATAGTTTCTAAGGTCTCTTAACTGTTCTAAGTTCCCTTTTTTAAAAAAAGGTATCATTTTTTTTAAATGCACTCAAAACTCAACCATCATAGTTGGAGCTTTAGAATACAGTATGTCATCAACTCACTTTTCTATAAAATAACCACTAATGTTTGGTTACTCTTCCTTGAGTAGCCATTGTTTGGAGTTTTATATCAGCACAACAACAAAGTACAGGTAGGCCTCTTAAAAGGTGTGTGTGTTTGGTTTTCTTCTCCAAATGGACCTTAAAAGCAGAAAATTGAATTAGTCTTAGCCTTCAGTTTATGACACGCTAGTGTCATCGGTCTACAATCATGGTGTGTAGAGTAAAGTGCAGCACATGCAATTTGGGGGGCTTGCTATTTTATTACATATTTTATTAGCAAGAATCATCCATGTGGTTTTCTGTAGCTATCCACCACTTATTTTCATTGCTGGATAGCATTCCACTGTGTGGCTACCACAATTTCTCCTGTAAGTGGGCATTTGGGACATTACCGTTTCTTCATACTACAAGCAAGTGCTGCTATAAGCATTCTTGAATGAGTTTCTCTTAGATATATGTTTAGCAATAAAATTGCTGGTTTCCTGGATATATGAATGTCTGTCTTCAAACTGAAAAATTTCAAACTTTCCCCAGTGGTTGAGTCAATAAGCACTTCCCCCAGTAATGTAAGACAGATCCTGTTACTGTGCATCCTCTACCGCACTTGGTGTTGTCAGACTTAGTTTTTGCCATTCGGTTGGATGTAAAATGGGATTTCATTGTGGTCTTGATTTGCATTTCGTGGATTACTCATAAAGGTAAGTAAGCATTTCTTCATATGTTCATTGGGCATATGAGTGTCTTTCATGAAATGCTGTTCATGTATTTGCCTATTTTTCTGTTGTATTGTGTATTCATTATTTTTATTTAATCTAAATAAGTTTTTAGAAATTCTTCACAATAACTATTTGTTGCAAGTGTCCCCTTTAAAGACAAAAATCAATTCGTTTTAGTTCTGTCTACTTTTTTATTACTATTATGAATTTTAACTATAAAATCACTTTCAAAAGTTACTGAGCAATGGAAATGGTTAATCTTTTGCTGTTGTCATTTGTAATACTTACCAGAAATATTAGAGCCAGCCTAACTGATCTATTCCAAGATTTTTTTAATGACAAATAATTTGGATACAAGAAAGGGGAAACTAAGATAACAAAGTTAAGTAAGTAGTAAGTTTCTTTTATTTATTCCAAGAGTCTGGAGGATAAAACAAAAATGAACTGACAGGATAAGTAAGAAGACTGTGTAACCTGGGAGGGTCCCTGGTTCCTGGTTCAGGAATCTGAAGGCTGCTGCTGTGAGACTGAGAATGTGTCCTTGGAATAATTAAAGACGAAAGTCAGCCTGTCTATGTATTTCCTACAGCAGTGTTTATTAGGCTCTTCCTTTATAACTTTTTACAGGGCCACTGAATGCAACAGATCCAGACCAGGGAATGAGGACCTTCCTTTGTACTCAGCCATCAAATGACTAGTGTGTGTGCAGGGACCAAAGAGACGTCTGAGAAATGATTTGGTGGCAAAGTAATAGAGTAATGAGATCATTGTATACTGTTTAGAGACAGTATTACAAAGAATGATTTTCTATGAAGTATGAGTGCTGAAGAAGCATTAAAATTATGCCATATGTCGGGCAGTAAAATAATTAACTTTTAAAAAATATGTTTATTGATTTGAGAAAGAGAGAGAGAGAAAAGGAGGGAGGAAGAGAGAGAAGCATGAGGGTAATGGAGGAACACAGACCGGCTGCTTCCCATGTGTGCCCTGACCAGGGATCAAACCCCCTACCTAGGTATCTGCCCTGACCAGGAATTGAACCGCAACCTTTTGTTGCATGAAACGACACTCCAAGTAACTGGCCCACCTGGCCAGGAAGAAAAATTAACTGTTTGAAGGATGTAATAACTTTAAAATTTGAAATTCTCAAGACATGTAGCCTTTACATTACACTGAGTGATGTTATATTTTCCTACTCATTTCTTTTCCCGTTAACCTTATGAGAATTCAATTAAGTAAATAATTACTAAGTTACTGACTACTTTTGGCAGCTGATTTGGTGGGAGTTCCAATTTGAGATTAGGAGTTGAAAATGAAGAGGGATGTGATTTAAACTCCAAAGTGTAGTGAGCACAATTAAAACTTTTCATATAGCCCTGACGGGTTTGGTTGCACATCATCCCGCACAGTGAAAGGTCACCAGCTTGATTCCAAGGTCAAGGCACATGCCAGGGTTGCTGTTTCCGTCTCGGGTCTAGGCACGTACGAGGCAACCGATTGATGTTTGTCTCTCACGTCAATGTTTCTCTCCCTTTCTTTCTCTCTCCCCTCCTCTCTCAGTAAAGTAAAAAATAATTATTACATATAGTAATTGCTTTTATTTTCTTCTCCTAACCCTTCAGTCTTTTGTTACAACTGCTCCTTTCTACCTCACTTGAAATCTTATACTCACACACATATACTTACCTTGGTTCCATTTAACTTCTGTCCCCTACCACCACGCTGATGCGCACAGGCCCTCCTTATTACCATTTCACGCTCCCATTTCAGTCCATGACACCTGCAGTGATGGTTAGGGTAGTGTCTTTGTCTGCCTCGCCAACTGCTTCTAATTTCTAAGTCCATAATCATTTTTTTCTTTTTCCGTTCTTAACAGAAGGCAACAACCCATGTATTCCTTATAGAAATAAGCACATTAGAATGTATCCTTTCTTGTGCATTATGACAGTTTGGGCTCTGGTAGAATCTGAGCCTAGAATCTATTGTGTTATTCCATTAAGTCACACAAAGCAGCTTCCCCCCTCCCAACTGGGTAACAAGTTAAATGCAAAATTATAAAACAGAGGGTTTGGTTTGGTTTTGCTTTTCATGCTTTTTACATTAATATGGGATATTGCTCAACACTTTTTAGTGTGTAGGAATTATTACTCATCTTTTATACCTTTAAATATTTAAGTTTTAATATAATGCTCAAAATGCTTTAAAGTATCCTTTTCTTCCATAGGCATTTGGCACAAACCAAGAAGATTATGCAAGTTACATTATGAATGGCATCATCAAGTGGGGTGATCCAGTTACTCGCGTTCTGGAAGATGGGGAGCTGCTGGTCCAGCAGACCAAAAACAGTGACCGCACTCCGCTGGTTAGCGTCCTTTTGGAAGGTGAGAAGGACTGACGAGATGGCATTAAAAGTAAAACAAACAAACAGAAGCAGCATTTTTATAAAGCTGTTTAGCACATTCCAGAAAAATGAATTATTTGTATTTCTAAAACTATTCATCATCTGAAACTAGTAAGCCAGTATATATATTCCAATATTGTGCACAAGTTAAAGTCCCATTGGGGATAGAATGTTACTGATGAATGACAGCAACTAGTTTTCTTATAGGATTCTATATAAATTTCTATGTTACTTAATAGACCGTGCAGTACTCCTGGTACTCAATTCAATTAAATAAATAGTCACTGAGTACTTGATTAGTTGATTTGTATCTTAAAGCTGCTGCTGTGAGACAAAGTGTACACTCAAAGTCTCAGAGCAGCAGCTTTAGGATACAGAGGCATCTACAGACTTGAGCCTGGTCATGAAAAAAACATGTAAACAAATTCCTGACTACAGTGTATATGTGTAAAGCATGAGAATGCAAGTCATTTTGCCCATCAGTAGTCAAGGTAATTTCATTTAGTGTTTAATTTAGGTGGTATTTAGAGGTGGCGTTTAATTTAGACTTTGGAGGATCGGTTAGGACTTTACCAAGCAGACAAATAGGAAAGGGCATTTTGTTCGCCAGTTGTTCATTTACAGTTATGATCAGGACAACAGAAAAGTTCAGTGAGGCCACAGGACAAGGGGATCTGACCCTTCCCAGGGGCCTGGGGATGGGGCACTGCAGGGCACATATGAATCAAGACCTGAAGGATATGGAGAAGCTGGCCAGGCAGAGTGATCAGGGGAGAGGATCTGTGTGGAGGGACCAGCATGGGAACAAGCCCTGGGCAGGGAGGAGGTTGCAGCGGAAAGGGAGACTGGCCATTCATGAGGGTGAAGAAGTAGACGGAGGGGCCAGTTCACGCAAAGACTCGTAGACCCTGTTAAAGATTTAAACTCTATCCGAGGGGCAGTGGGAAGTCCTTTGTTGGGTTTTAAGCAATGAACTGACATGACCAGATTTGTATTTTCAAAACATCACAACTGCTTTGTGATAGAGAATGTATTGGAAGGGCAAAAGAAGATACAGGAGAGGCCACTGGTTAGAATCAGTTGCATTAGTCTTCACAAGAGCTGATTGTAGTCTGAAGTAACAGTGGTTGTGGAGATGGAGGTAAGTAGATCATTTTGAGAAATATTTAGGAGGTAGAGTAAAAGATACTTCATATTATTATAATTATTATTAACTGTTAATCATAATTAAGCTATCATTCTCTGAATTCTTACTATTTGCCAGTCACTCTACTAGCACTCACACATATTATCTCATTTAAACCCCGCTTGAGTTCTGAGGATAGAAGTTGCTGTGATCCTTATTCTGTGGAAAGGGAAGCTGAAGCTTAGAAATACGAAGTAACTAGATGGAGTATGGGAGAGGCATCAAACACGATCCTCAGGTGTCTAGTATACATGGCCTGTTTACTCAGATTGGGAGCACTAGTGGAGAGGCAGATTTGGGAAGAAAGGTCATGAACTCCATTTTGGACACGTTGAGTTTGAGGTTCCTATTGGATAAGTGAATTGGAAATGTCGAGTGGCCCATCGGATGCGTAGGTCTGGGGCTCCAAAGAGAGGTCTGGCTGCGGTGTACATCCATGAGCTGTCAGCACGTGGATGGTTGAATCCATGCGAGGGGATGGAATCGCTTACAGAAGGGGATAGGTTAAGAAGAAAAGGGGGCCTAGAACTGATCTCTGAGGTGCATCAACATTTAAGGACTAAGCAACGAAGGAAGAGTTCACAAAAGAGGTAAGGCAGGGGAGAGAATGTGCTATCACGGAAGCAAAGAAAAATATTTAAGGAAAGAAGAGAGTTATCAATTGTATCAAATATTCTTAAGAGGCCAACAGTTAAAGTGTCTGTTGGATTTGGAAACATGGAGGCCATTGGTGACCCTGATGGTCCCATTTCACCGGGGGCCACATCAGCCTTGTGGTTGCCTTCAAAGGGCTGAATATAATTTCAACTCCTTAATGGTTAAGGAGTAGTTACATTTATACAGCCCTAAAATTATTTTGGCTCTTTGAAGGCAACCGGGAGGCTGATGTAGTCCCCAGTAAAAATGAGTTTGACACCCTTGCTGTAAGGGAATGGAAGCCATGGGGCTTGTTGGAGAAAGGATGGAGAGTGAAGGATGAAGGCAGCTGGGGTAGGCATTCAGGGAAGTTCCCTTTTGGAGGCAGAAGAAGAAGTGTTGAGGGGTGTGAAGAGAGAGAGATGGAACATACAGGAGAGGGGTACTCAGCAATGCCAGGTTCCTGAAAAGGGAGGGAGGCACTGATTGGTTGGTGGTGGAAGAGGGACACACCCTCCTGTGCGCAGAGGAAAAGGGGGCTTTGTAAACACAGGTGCGTGTGTAGGTTCGGTTGCCCCTGTAAGGGGGTCTGAGTCTTTAGAATTCTAGCTTTTTAAGTCACATTTGCTTCTAATAAGGCAGTTTTTCCCTGCCCCCACAGTCATCTCCTAAGATTATATTTATTTTGTTAGACAATTTGGTAGAACTAAATATAGATACTGATATGCATTTGAATGCACTCTTTTTTCAAAGAAGCAAAATCTTTGTATTTTATATATTTAGCCAGAACTGTGAAAGATTAAGGCCATGTGAGAGAGAAAGAAGGAATGTATTTCATCATAATTTTGAGAAATGCTAATCAGTTCATTAAGTTTAGTTGCTAATAAATAAGGGAAAACATGTCTGCCATGAAATTGTGTCAGAAAATGTTAATGAGCGACTAGTTGAGACCTCGGTATCTTGTGGATAAAAGTTTAAACTTGTTTTGTTCCCCTTTGCTTAGCTTGGCTTTTTTCCCCTGACTTGCCCGTGTCTCTGCGCAGGCCCTCCTCACAGCGGGAAGACTGCGCTAGCTGCGAAGATTGCAGAGGAGTCCAATTTCCCCTTCATCAAGATCTGTTCTCCTGATAAGATGATTGGCTTTTCTGAGACAGCCAAGTGTCAGGCCATGAAGAAGGTATCAAGATTTTTACTTTCATTTTAATTTCATCTCTGTCAGATGTGTGTGTGCATGTACAGATACACCTGTGTGTCTCTGTGTGTGTGCACCATAGCAACTGTGTTCTTCCCAAGTGGGGCTACATTGTCAGCAGAATTTAGGAAGAAACAGCTATTTTAGACACGTTTAACTTTGTAGTGAATTTTTACTAGAGTACTTTTATCATCCAAATTATGTTTTGTTTTATATGTATTATGATTAATTTTTATTTCTTAAGTTCATATTGGTTGAAAGACAGATCCTAGTTGAGAGTGCTTGAGTAGAGTGGGACAGATTTATTTAGGATCTGTTTTTAAGTTCCTGCATGTACAAAGTCAAACTGTTTGAGGTCAGTTAAGTTGACTGCATACAGAAGTATATCATTGCAAAGATATTTCCAAAAACCTCTACAGAAACAATGTGGCATATAGATAATAATCAGCCTGCTTGACAACTTAATGCAGTCCCTCATCCTTCTTCCTTCCTCCGTGTGCCCTGTGTCACCTTTTCAACATGGCTGCTTGGAGCTGTCAGTGAGTTAGAACAACATAGAACAGACTCCCAGAGCTGGCAGGACTCGAACACCATCTGGTCCACCTCAGGTGTTCAAGTGAGTGCCACGTAAGGCATCTGGGAGAGCACGTGGCTGCTCCTCAAACACAATGAAAAGCAATGATGAAAATTCTTAATGGCTCTTCCATCTCCCTTGGCAGCCAGTGTTTCCATTGACGTTCTGATTTTATATATTCCCAGGCAGTGAAGAAATTTTATTTTGTATCTAGTTGAAGTAGTTCTTTACTTAAATCATTTTTTTTTCATGCTTGATCTTTTATAGATAAGAGCTGACTCTATGTTAAAGAGATGTGGAAAAATCAGACTCAGGGAAAGTAAGCTTCAGAATTGGAGTGCCGCTTAGTGAAGACAGCTCAGGTGTTCTTTCACCGTGCCCAGGGGCCCTCCAGGATGGAGTCACTTCAGTTTTTCTTTAGGGAAGAGACTGAAGAAGAAAACCACATTTAAGAGGAAGCTGACTCCAAAACAATATGTTTGAAAAGGTAGTCTCTTGTTTATGCAGGTGGCAGAAAATTATTTCTGTAGGGGGCTTGAAATGGGTGGAGGAGGCAGAGCTTGGAGTAGGGGTCCAGCTCTGCACACTGAAATGGGAAGAGAAATGTTCCATACAAGGATCTTTGGAACTGAGTATGAAAGAGAGGGAAATGTTTCTAGACACAAAAAGAACTTAAATATCACAGTTTATTCTGTGTCTGAGGTGAAACCAGCAGTATCCACTTGTGATTCTGGACAGAATAAAGAGGACCAGTAATTTCCCTGATGTAGGCAGGGGTTCATTTTCTTCGTTTTTTGTTGTTTTTTTCCCTTCCTCTAAAGCAAACCGTTAAGCCACTTCCTCTGGTGAAAATTTACATAGTTTTAGAATCGTAAATTCAATGCCTTTGGAATTTGTGGTCATTGAATTTATCTTTTAATTAACAGCTAATTCTATTGGCACGTCTCTAACTCTGTCTATTCCTTATACTTGTCAAAAGTAGTCATCCTCTGTGCAGATGGTAAGTTATTCCATTGCTTCGCACCAGCTGCCAGCGTCTGCCTTAGATGTACTCCACGATGTGGGCGGATGGTCCTAGTTTTTCTATAAAAGTTTTTAAAAAGTACTTTAGACTCCTGCAGATCAAAGCTGCTTTGTAAGTGTGAGATATTATCATTTTTATTATTTTAATCTCTTGCAAATTGACTTGAGGGGGGAAGGTATATGCTGATTTCAGAGGCTTAAATGGTTAAATTAATGGCGTAATAACTTATGATTTAATCTTTAAATTGTTGAAGCCTTTCAAGGCAGAGTTTTAAATGAGTAGAAGGCTAAGGAATATGAAAATAAGTGTCTACACAAGCTTATTCAAAATTGTCTCAATTCATGATTCACTGTCTGGATCATCCATGCATTTTTCAAGTTACAAAATTATTTCTGCTTCAGCAGTAGAAGAAATACATATTCAATTTTTTGGTTTTCTTGGGGAAAATAATATTATTCCCTGAAACTAAAGTACAGAACAGAGAAGGAATGAAGCATAGGCTTCTAATATAGAACTATATTAGAAATATTGCAGAATCTTTCCCTGCAAATAACTTTAACATTGTTGCCCAGTCGCAGGCTGACAAAAGCTGGAGGGCACGCACCAGCCTGGAGGTGCTGAGTCTTCCAGGTTGCTCTTGAAAACGGGATGTGAATGCCATTCGTTAGCAGTTCTGATCTGCCTCCCCCACTGTCTCGTCTTCCCTTCGCTTGTAGTGTGCTGATGGGAAGAAGATGTTTTAATGCTTTTTTTTCAGAGCACAAATAATTTATAATTTTTTTATTATTCTGGAGAGGACAGTTCTTTCTCTTTCTCTGTAAGTGCTCCCCCCACCCCCAAATGTAGTTTTTTATTGCAAAAATAATTAGAAAATGTAGAAAAAGATGTAAGAGAAAATAAAAACAAGTCCATGTTTGCGCTCCAGCCTTCTCTACGCAGATACACACACGTTATGTGTCGGGGATCGAATTGGCCATGTTGTTTTAAGCCTGCTTTTTTCACTTAATATGTTACAAACTTTTTTCAGTGTCATTAAAATTTACCTCAATATTACACTAAGCTAATAGCCATGTAGTATCCATTTAAACATCCCCTTTTTATTGAACATTTAGGTTGTTTCCAGGGCTTTTTCACAATTATAAATAATTGTGCTATAGAACTACCAAACTATGGAAATTACTGCCCCCATCTTCTTCTTAGAGTTTTCTTAGCATATTTTACTGGCTGAGAAGCTGGGCTTAGGTTTCAGGTAGATCCGAGTTTGAACCCCATCTCTGCCACATTTACCAGCTCTTGACTGTAAGCCTCTGTTTTCTCAGCTAGAAAATTGATATCATAGTCATAATAGCTGCCTCTTAGAGTTGTGAGAATGAAGTGAAATGGTAATCCATGTGACGTGTCACACAGTGCCTTGGGACATAGGATGTGCCTGATAAAGCAGAGTGGCTGTTTTCACTTGTCATCACCATTGTGCATGCTCTGTTGGTTAGTTCCTAGGATAAATCCTCAGAATTGGTACTGCTGAGGTAAAAGTAGGAATAATTTAAAGGTTTTTATAGTATTGCTATCGATACTCATATGTCAAAATAGTAATGATTTATAGGAGCCCACTTCTTTTCAGAAAGTTGAGCTAATTTACACTATCGGCCCCATCGTCTGAGAGTGTCAGTTTCCTTGGACTCTCAAGCACACTTGATGTTATGAAGATATTTTTTGCTAATTTCATAGGTAAACGATGGTATTTAATTATTTCTTTGGCTACATTTTTATGACTAAATGCTCAATTTTTAAAGAGTTTTCAAAATGTTTTGCAATGGCAGTAGTTTGTGAAACTCAGAAATATTATAACATGAATTTTTGTTAAAGAGGGATGGTCTGAATGGTTAATTCATAGAATATCTTTATATGCCATTTTATTACTTAAAGTAAAAGAGTTTTTGTTAGTAGAGAGGGTCATTTAGACTTGCTTTAATGAATATCTTTCACTGATATTCATTATAGACAGTGAAAATGAATATCCATTTTCACTGTAATTAAGCAACTGATTTTTGTTCACATATGGATGGCATTAAAATGTATGAAAGTAGTTTATCCTCAATTAATTTAAAATTCACCTTATGCTGCCCTTAATTTGATTAAGTTCCTTCTCCACAGAGCAACTTCTCAGCACCGCCACAGCTGTGTGCAGTGTTACCCTCACATGGTGGGCAGAGGGCCAGCGAGATATGCTCCATTCAGGTGCTTGAAGTCTTCACAGGCCTTCTTTCCCCTATTTATGTTTGTTTTCCCAGCGTCATTTTATCTCAATATTTTAATTCCATTATTTACTTTTGCCTCTATACTTTTAAAAAAATTTGTTGTGCTGGTTCTATTAGTGGCATTAAATGAACAAAAGAGCAAAGCAATAGAATTTTATTTTAACTGATTACCTACTCTTGATGCTTTTCGAGTTCACAATTAGCACTGAGAAGAAATAAAACAATCTGATGTAACTAAATTATTTGAATAAAATTAGGTAAAAATATTAGTGATTTATAAAACTATGCCCATTAATAACATAATATAGTCTTGCTTTTAAAGGAATGAAAATTAATGGAAGGCATTTTCCTTCCCACTAGCTTTGCAAGAAAGAAGTAATCTTCTCTGAACATCCTCCCCCTGTAAATCCCACTGCAGACTGTAGTCTGCTCCGAACAGAACCGTGGGGCCTAATCCCCCCTTTTCATGGTTCAGGCCATACAAAGAGGAGAGCTGGAAACTGGATCTTTTGACAGCAGTTACTAAGCAACAGAATTTGGATGTTTTCAGTTAACATCCTAATATATCATGTTGCTCATTCGTGGAAGTTTGTGCAGGTACTGACTGGGAGGAGAGAACACCTCGGAAGCGACTGCAGGTCCCTGCTGGGCTGGGGGCAGGGGCCTGCTGTTTCATTTGATGCCCTTTGTCCTTTGGCATTCGTGACACGAAAAGGAAGGTGGTGCAGATCTGTAACGGAACCTTCAGAACTTGTGACTTTTTATATTATTAAGGATACCTCACTCTGTGGCTCGAGTTATATGAAAATGTAAGGATTTTTCCTGAAAAGCAGGGAGAACAAATAAAGGATTTTAAGGTCATTCCAGGAATCTTTAGTGCTTTGCCAAAAGTTCAGGTCCACTTCCTGAGGCAGTTTTCGTCGGAAGACAGCTAATGTGTGCTCGGTCTGCTCCTAAGGTATTTTTAGAAACTAGAGATTATTGCTGATAGCACTGATTTGAATTTGCTCATTTACGTTTTTATGTGCTACCAAATATGATTAGAGTGTGCTCTCAACTAATTGTTGACAGATTTACTGCATTAGGGATTTTCTAAATCATCAGATTCGCACTGACTAGGTACTTCACTCCAAGCACTTCAGAACTGAGATGAACTCTTTCAGCCCCCAAAGAAGCAGGGAATTTGGCTTCACTTACCTTAGAGCACTAAAGGGGTTGGATAGAAAATGGAGGACAGAACCCACTTGGAACACGCTTTGCTGTGGTTTGTAATTCTGAAAAGCCAGGATTAACATGGAGCTAATGCTTGGCGTGTTCCCATTTGTATTCTTGTAGACTTTGGGGTCTGCAGCCCTCCCCTTGCACACAGGTGGCTCCCAGCGTGTCGGAAGATTCCAGGAGTGAGCTGTGTGCCTTGAGAGCTTGCCGTGTCCTTGAGGACTGTATTCAGACCTGCCCCCCACCCCTGTGTATCAGGGACCCCACATCCCCTTTTCTTCAGTGCCCAGAGTGCTTCCAGCCTGCTTTTGCCTTGAACCCAGGCTCCCCACATTCTGGATTGTCTCTTAGGACCACTACCTGCCTTTGCACACAAGAGAGGCAGCACCAAAGAGTGTCATGGTGGCCTCGTTATGTCCACAGCCAGGACACTGGGATCCTGTTTTCCAGAGGTGTTGTTCATCTTCTAGGATAGTCCTCATTGTTTCCGTGTTCACTGATGCCACTCCTTTTCACACTTTTTCTTCACTTCTTCCAATTTTTTTTTAGCTTTCTCTTTCAGACTTCTCACCTGACTTTAAGACTATATATGTAAACATGTATGCATATTTATATCCACACACTGATCATTTTACCTGCTCTACAGGAAACTCCCCAATAAAAGTAGGATGATCATACACCCCAATTTGCTTTGAGCAATCCTGGTTTTTACCTGTTGTTCCAGTGTGATTACTAACAGCTCTCCCCTTTCAAGTGTCCTGGTTTGCATGACAACTTAGATGATCCCCTAGCGATAACCTCTCCAGCAAGAAAAGGCTTGAGCATTATACTTTCATCTTCATAAATAAGAGGATCAGAATTTAAATGAATTTTGTGAAAGAGTCCGTAAGATACAGCCATTAGCCAGTTCAGCCCACCTGGGGAACTGTTGCACTGGCATCATCTGACCTGGAGCAGGCGCTGCCTTGTGTGCGGTCACTGCTGCGAAGGTGGGCACTCCTGTTGTGTGTTATATTCTAGCCGGGGCAGTTTGTGTAAGCTTACCTTTTGCATCTTTTCTTCTAGTTCTTTTCGGATTTATCTACCTAAAGTTGTGGTAGAACGTTGGGAGTAAAATGTGAGTGTCTCATGTATATTTTAGTCTGGCAGCTCATCCCATATACTTGCCAGTTGGATCTGAGTATCTTCTCAGTGAACACTCTGCTGGGGCCTGGGCCAGGAAGTGCAGATGGAAGCGGCTGAGATTAAGCAGAAAACAGGAATCCCAGGGAAGTCTGCATGACCGTCTACTGCACTGTTGACTAGATAAGGAAAGCCGTGTGTGAGAAGTGCAAGGGGTGTGTGTATTTAAATAAGAGTGCGTTGCTATCCAAAGGAGTTTCAGTTGACTGGTCAACTGAAACTGGTCAAGTCACAACTGGAATTGCACTGCCTTTGTCATGGTTAGTATGCTGTTAAGAGTTACCTGTGAGTGTCCTCTCCCTGTGATACTAATTAGTACATTAAGAGCTGTCTGTAAAAAAAACTCCTTTACATTGAATGACTGCTGTAGGTACTTTTCTCTGAACGTGTTGTAGCCCATGCAGCTAGCTGTGAGGTGATTTGCAATGCTTCATGAATCACGGCATCTGAGATAAGTTGGTGAGGCTACACAGCAATATTTAGAGCCAAGCAATGTTCTTAGTAAGGTCCCTGTTGCCATGCAAATTCGACATTGTTTTTTGAGGAAGGAGAAGGGCTGATTTGGGGAAGCTGCAGAAATGTATTGTCCTTGAGCCCCCATGGCTCTAATCCACGATATTATAGCTTGACAGAATTATATTCTTGCATCAGAGCCTTTGGAAAAATTCTGAAAAATACTTTAAAGAACAAAGCATTATTTTCAGTGACTTCTTGAAATCACCTGAGTTTAGAAGATACCATATTGGCTGCTATATTGATTCAGTCTTCAAAAAACAGCAGAGAGCCACCGGGGAACAGCTTTAAACTTTTCCTTTGTCTCTCTCATTTCTCTCCTGCTTCGTCTCTTGCCCACCACCTGTGCCCACACCACGCCAACCCTTCACTTTATGCGTCGTCTCTGTGTCAGTCCCTGCCGCGCTCCCCGACTTTCTCACCACTGTACCTCCCACCTTCAGTGCACTCTGCCAGAACACTTTCTCCCCTGTTGTCCACTGGTAGTCCATCCTTCGAGTCTCCACTTAAACGTCATTTCCTAAATTTAGGAGCACAGCGCCAACTCCATAATCCTCATATCGGTCAGAATAAGCCAAGTTGTGCTACAATGATGAACAACCCCAAAATTTTAGTAGCCTCACTCAAGAGAGTTTATTTCTTGCTCATGGTTCATGCCCATCATAGCAGAGGCCCCATCTCACATGTGATTCCGTGAGAGCCAAGGCAGGAGAAAGGGAGTATGGGGAAATCAGTCAGTGACTCTCAAACCTCCTTCCAGAAAACGATAGATTTCCACCCACATTTCATTAACCAGAGCAAGCCCATAATCATTCTTGAGAGAGGGTAACGAAGTACAGCCCAACCACGTGCCAGAAGGAGAACCAGGATGTATATGGGCACCGCCACGACCACCACCTCTCCCTCGCTCTGTACCACTGTGTCATCTCGAATTTAAGTCCTCTCGCATTATAATGTCATGCTCATCATAGATACATGTGATCTGCTTCCCCTGCTCTAAGTTTTGTGAAGGTGGGATCCTGTTGTCTGACTCATTACTTTCTGTATTACCTTCATTAATGTTGGACACATAAAAAATATTTGTTAGATGAATAAACACTCCAAGATTCAGCCCTTACTCATCCCTTGAAGAGCTCATCCTTTCTCATGGCTTCAGCAGTCAGTGCCCCGAGGATGCTGTCCTGCCCTGACTTCACGTGTGCCTTCCAGCTACGTACTTGACATTCCTACTTAAATCCAAATTGCCTAAATTTATTCTGTCAGTAAATATTTGTTGATTATTTTCTGGTGAGGTATTGTATTGTATGAGGTATCTGGTGAGGCCACCCGAGATGTACAATCTAGTATGATGCAGGGAAAGGTACAGTGAACCCATAATATATACACTATATGTACACAAAATGCTACCAGAAGAGAAGAGAGACAAGTGACTTCTGGCAAGATGGATTCAGAACTTGTGTTGTTTTGGCCACTGATGTCATTGAGCCAGTATCATTAGTAAGTCTTGTTCTGTGCCAGATATTGGAGAATCAAGCAGTGACTCTTCAAGCTCCTTCCAGAAAATGATACGTTCTGTCGTTTTTATCTCCCTTGTGGTGGGGAGGCAGACAGCTGAGGACCGAAGGGCGGATGGGGCTGTGACTCCGGGAGAGGGAGAGGGACGAAGGCGGAGGGAGTGGTGCGGAGGGGAGCCACGGAGCCCTTCCATCAGGCGTGCTTCTGTTCCCGGGAGGGGTTTGCCGTCAGATTGTCAACGGGAGTTTGGTTTTTTGCTTTTTGGGTTTTTTGTATCTCTGGAGGTGACTTTTGAGTATAGAAAAGACCATATAGCTAATTTAAAGTCTAAAATATTAAAATTCAACATATCAAAATTATTTAAGACTTAGTTTTGAAAGCAAAAGTAAACTAACTTTAAAAAAGTCTACTTACATCTCTTTCTCTGTAAGTCTAGAAAAATTTAGCAATTACTTAAAAGGTGACTTTTACAGTTTAATATAATTTTTTAAAATATCTTAAACCCTATTTCCACATTTAAAATATTTTCTCTTTGAAGTACATCAGTTTTTTTGTCTAACAAAAATCATTCTAATTTCAAAGTATATAATTATATTTAATACTAAATTAAATTAATACATAATATGGTTAATCTTAGATTATCTTTACCATTTGCAAGGCTACTAAAATTATCTTTTACCTTCCAATGTAAAGTTAATTATTCAATTGCATATTTTAAATTGAACTAACAAGGCTAATCTAGTAGTCTAATATGGTAAATTTTCTTAATTGTTACAAATACTTTAAAGACCAAGTATACACAGGTTGTCTTTAAACTTAATATGAAAAATATTAATATTGTAGGTTGATTTAATTTATTTCTATACCTAATTTTTTATCTTTTATAGTTAAAAGATACCTACTAAGGAATATTATATCTCCCCAAGCAAAATTGTGGGGAGCAGGTTAGTCCTCCTTTGTGCTCTGAGGTTATTTAACAACCAGAGAGATTGGGCCAGGATGCAGGAATTAATTCTGACAGAGGACACCCACGGGATGCACTGAGTCTCAGTTATAGTTGCTGGAAAAGGAACCCCCAGGGTTACAAAAAGGCCGGTCTAAGGCCTTGGGTGCTCCTCAGAGAATTGTCTTCACAGTGTCTTGGTCTGTTTCTAAAGATAGAACCAGATCTGCCAGGTCCTTTATACTCAGCTCTAATGCGTTTGTAAACGCTTTGGCCATTATCGTCTGGTTTGAGCTGACAAGCTCCTGTTCTTCCAGTGTTATTCCTGCCTGATAGGGCCACAGTTCTCACAGGTAGTAAAATGGCACCCAGCTTTATTTACATATCCCTTGTGGCTTCAGCATGCTCCTGAAGTAGGAGAAACCTTTATGGCAGACTTGACGGAATTTGTCTGTTCTCAGCATCCCAGCCATGACGTAGCTCTGACCACCTTGTGTCATCTTGGGCAAGTCATTTCACTGCCTTGTACCCCAGTTTTTTTCATTCTTCAATGGCAAGAACTATTTTCATTCTAAAATCCTATTATCTCTTAAATTCTAATTTAGTATAGTCTGAAATACTGGTGTTTTACTGTGCATTGTTTAGGCATTGCCCAAGAGTTAACTAAATTTTATCTTCTTGGAAGTTGCCATAATTACAGAGAACAGTGAGATAATAAATGGTTTTGCTTTCTTCCAGATCTTTGACGACGCGTACAAATCCCAGCTCAGTTGCGTAGTTGTGGATGACATCGAGAGACTGCTTGGTGAGTCCTAACGTTTGCCGTTGTACGGTCTCTGCCACATTATAGCCAGTGTTGCACAAATCATAAGAGAAAAAGAACAGGTATTTATAAACTATAAGGCAACACAAATACCCTTCTTTGTCTGGTAAGGAAATGTAACATTATCTCTTCCCTCTCTAGTCAGTGATGGTGTCCACATTAAGTATGCCTATGACTGTAACTTCACTGTGAACTGCTTTCCTGTAAGGACTCCTGCCTCATACTATTTTGTACCTTTTGCAGAGTTCCCTGCCCATAATAATTGATCGGTAATTTTTGTTGGTGGATATATTTATTGCCTATGGCTCAGAGGCTCCACTTAGGAACTGGGACAGAACTAGTGAAAGTAGGGCGTACAACTGCCACGAGGTACCACTTGGGGCAGAAGCCGCAAGCTCTGCATTCTGCTCACGTAAAGCAGAGACTGCATCCCTTTCCTTACTTTTTTCATAGAATAATTATGAAGACTAAAATGGGGTAATAATGTGGAAGACATTGTGAAAGTTAAAAGTGCTCTATAGTAATTTAAAAAATATATTTATTAAATATCGCCTGTGTTTAAGTGCACTGCTGCGGAGTACAGAGATGAATGAGACAGTCCCTGCACTGAGTGCATAAGGGTTGATTACAAATAAAGTCCAGGAAAGTATTACTCTTACATTTTAAAGATTTTATTTATTTGCTTAGAGAGAGGGGAAGGGAGGGAAAAAGAGAGGGAGAGAAACATCAATGTGAGAGCAATACATCTGTCGGTTGTCTCTCGCACGCCCTGACTGGAGGCCTAGCCCATGACCCAGGCATGTGCCCCAACTGGGAATTGAACTACCGACCTTCTGGTTGCAGGCCAGCACTCAATCTGCTGAACCGCACCAGCCAGCACTTACATTTTGTTCCATTGCAAAAATTAGATAATCTGGAATAAACTTACTATTATAACAATGGCTCAGGATGTTGTAATAAACTCTGTTGAAATTGAACCATCCTGGTGACTTAATAAACCTCTGAAAATACTATCTAACACCTGATTAATCCCTTCTTCCTTAAACTATCCGTAATGGTGTAGTTTAACAATCTCAAGTTAACTGTCTGACTATGTTTTCCCCACGATTTTCAGACTTGCTTTAGGTAGGTCCTGTTATTTATTTTCTTGTTTTCTAAGGCAATATTTGTTATAAAGCAAAGCAGGTGTATCTGTGAGTTCTTTTTAAGCTGATAGTTTTATCTAGTGACCTGGGATTTTGGTCTGATATTTTTGATACATTTCAGCCCAGTTTATAGGATTATTTCTTTAAAAGCTTTTAGGCACATACTCATAGCTCTGTGTAAATTCCTTTATCTAAACACAATTGAGATGTGTGGTCATAGCAACACTACTGTGTCAGGAATGTGTGCCCTCTGAGTATATTTTCACTCGTATGAAGTTATCATCCGCACTTGTTTGTTCATTTATTCAACAAGCATTTGCTGAGCCCTTACTGTGCTAGAATTACTAGGTCTCAGAAAAATAAGATGCTACCTGTCGTTATAACATATATTGGCAAAATTAATGCAATGTAGAATGTGCCATTGTTCTGGATAGTCAGAAAAAGGAAGGATCACTTTTGACTTCAGAGGGCTGATGCCTGAAGGAAGCTGTGAGCACAGGGCAGGCTGCATCTGCAATATGCAGAGAGAGTTAAGGAGATGGCATTTGTGCAAAATCTGAAAGGATTGCTAGAAATTTAACAGGTGGGAAGTTCTTTCAGAAAGTTCTTTGTTCTTCACCATCTGAGGACAAATCTCAGTGGCTCTTACCTCTTTTTAGTTATACTGCAGTACCTTTCTTACATTACTATTACTTGACATTTTGCCTTCTAGCCATTTTCTAGTGTGGTGTTTTGTTGCCTGTGTACTTAGGGAAATGTATTGCCATGGTTTGTAGTAATGTCTGGAAATGTTTAGTAAATACATCTAGGTTTTTTTCTTCTTTAAAAAAATTGTCTCTGAATATGTCTACATGAACCCAAAATGTATATTTAAAAGCTTTTTTTTTTAAATTTGCAGGTAAGAGTTCTTATATAATTTTATGCATTGAAGTTATTAAAGATTTTTTCTTATTATCGTTAGTTGCATGACTGTTTTTAGAACTATGTTTGCTCTTGTAGAATAATCTGAATGTTTGGAATATGTGCATTTCTGTATCAAATCCCTAAACATGGTGTTTCTCTTCCAGATTATGTCCCTATTGGCCCTCGATTTTCTAATCTGGTGTTACAGGCTCTTCTTGTGTTACTGAAAAAGGCTCCTCCTCAGGTAAAAATAACACAAAGAACATCTTCATAGGTTTCCTCCAGTAAATCGCTTATAACGGTGCAGTCTCTCTAAATAAGACAGTTATCATAAATGTATAAAATTCTGTTGAGGAATTTTGAAAGGTCATCTGGTCTGGCCTTCTGTCTCAAGGTAAATGATTTTAACCATCAGAGATTTTCATTCCTTTTCTGAAGATTTCAAAATCCCTTGGTTTCAACTAGTATTCTCTTTTGTTTTTTAAGTTCCTCCATCATATTACACATCTTCACCACCCCCTTCATCTCCTCTGAGAGATTATGATATTAATGTGCAAAGGATTCACTGGTTTCGTTTATTGTTTTATTGGTTTTTTTAAGAATTTTTATTTGGGGAATTGTATTTCCTATAAGCAGATTTTTTTTTTTAATTTTCTAGATGAATTTGAGTTATTTCTCCTCTGACATGTGGCATATTTACGGAGCAAGTTTATAGCCAGGGTCTTGGCTTACGTGGTTGCATCTTTACTGATGTGGCTGTTGGAGACTGGTGGTTTTGATTGCCTAACACATTTAAAACTAACCTATGAGGGTTGGTTAAATATGTTACTTATGTAGAGGCTACCAGAGTGTATTTGGCTATGACAAAAGACATGAATTCTCTTGTTTGATTCTATGTGCTATAACCTCGAAGAAATGCTAATCAAAGGCAGATACAAAGGGGTTACTAATTTGAGAAACATCTTAATGCCTGTGTGGAAATCTCATATTTGAAGATTAAAAATTAAAGTGTAGGGAAAACAATATTAAGCTGGCAAATTTGATTTTAATTTAACAGTAAAATTGTGTGTGTTACACATAAAGGAAAGGGCTTGTCTTGATGTTTTAGGGTTTTAAAAGAATTTCTAGAATAGTGAAAAGAAGCATAACCTACAACAACCTTGAAATTTTACTACATAGTTGCATTGCAAAAGGATTTTTTAAAATCATCTTTCTATAAACTATATCATTTCCAGTAATTAGAGTTTATGCTTCTAAGGCTGAAGTTAGAGAAGTGAAAATATCTTTCCCTTCTCTGATTTCTTATATATACCCAGCCTTGCCAGGACAAAACAAATAACTTCAGTATCTAAATATATCATATGCCAAAAAATTATTTTTTATGAAATCAGTACTTTTTAAAAAAATTATGGGATTGGGAGACTTTTTCCAGGTATTTAAATTTATTTCTTATAATATTTAGTTTTTTACCTAAAAAGAATTTGTACTGAAAGTTACTGGGGAGAGGGAAGAATAATTTTTCAATGGTATTTTTCAAACTGCCTGTCCTTTACATTGTTAAATACTAAACACCAAGCTTAGAATTATTTGTAATCCAAAATAAATACTAATAGAAATAAACAGGACAGGAGGGAGGTATAAGGGGGATAACTGGTAATGACAAAAATATAATTTAAAAAATTTTTTAAAGAAATAAACAGGACCTATTAACAAATGACCTGCAACATTTTAATTAAACATTTAGGAATAACTGTTTCTGTTTTATAAAAATTATTGTAAGATTCTTGAGGAAGAACATTATCCTATGCTATTCAAAAATATATATAGTTTAGTGTCTCCTTATTGTGGTGGGATTAACTATTTTACTGTTGCTGTAGTTTATATTTGGCAAGGCATGATCAAAGTGAAAAGGTTAAAAAAATAAGTAAAGTTCAAAGACCAATAAGAGCATGAAAAGATACTCAACATCATTAGCCATCAGGAAAATGCAAATCAAAGCCACAATGAGATACCACTCCATGCCCATTAGGGTGGCTGTAATTAAAAAGTCAGATAATAAGGGTCAAGATGGAGGCATAGGTAAACATGGCTCACCTTTTCGCACAACCACAGCAAAGATTACAACTAGACTACCAAACAGCTGTCACCCAGGATCGTCACAAAATCAAGCTGTATGGAAGTCCAACTACCAAGGCATTAAAGAAGTCACATTCATGCAGACAGGTAGGAGGGGCAGAGACGAGAGACACACAGAGAGACACAGAGATGAGGAAAAGCGGTCCCATACCCATGGATGGTGAATGAAAATTAGGAGGGATACCTCAGGAACAAGAGGTCCCATCCCTACACCAGACCACCCAGTCCAGGATTCCAGTGCCAGGAAGATAAGTCCCCATAACTTCTGGCCTTACAAACCAGTGGGGGTTGGAACAGCAGAAGGATCTATGGGATTCTCAGGAGTCTCCTCTTAAATGGCTCACAGCAAACTTAGGACTTACACGGACTCACTCACTCTGGGCTCCAGCAATGGGGGTAGCAGCTGGAAAGGCACCAGTGGCAAAGGGGAAGAAATTGAAGTGTCTGACATCAGGATAAGCGCCTGAGGACAGCTTCCTTCCAGACGAAACTCCAGCGGCCAAGCAGCAGCATTGTCCCCTTTCTGAGCCCACTCCCACAGAAAGCCGCAGAGCAGTGACACCATATCAGAGACTCCATCTACCTGGTTCACACAGGTTGCCCTGCCCAGGTGATTACCTAAGGCTCCTCATCCAACTTATTGGCACACTTTCCTGCAATAGGCCACACTACTAAGATAGGGAATCAAAGCAGCTCTGCCTCATACATAGAAACAAACACAGGGAGGCCACCAAAATGAGGAGACAAAGAAATATGGCCCAAATGAAAGAAAGAACAAAACTCCAGAAACTGAATAAAACAAAATGGAGACAAGCCATCTAACAGATGCAGAGTTCAAAATATTGGTTATTAAGAAGCTCAAGGAACTCATTGGGTACTTCAACAGCATACAAAAGACCCAGGTAGAAATGAAGATTACACTAAGTGAAATAAAGAAAAAGTTACAGGGAACCAACAGTGGAATGGATGAAGCCGAGAACCAAATCAATGATTTGGAACATAAAGAAGAAAAAAAATAAAAAAAAACAAGGATAGTTTAAGGAACCTGTGGGACATCTTCAAATGTACCAACATTTGAATCATAGGGGTGCCAGAAGAAGAGAGGAAGCAAGAAATTGAAAACTTATTTGAAAAAAATAATGAAAGAAAACTTCCCTAACTTGGTGAAGGAAATAGACATACAAGTCCAGGAAGCACAGAGAGCCCCAAACAAGACTGATGCAGAGAGGACCACACCAACACACATCATAATTAAAATGCCAAAGGTTAAAGATAGAGAATCTTAAAAGCAGCAAAAGAAAAGGAGATAGTTACCTACAAAGGAGTTCTGTCATAAGACTGCCATAAGACTGTCAGCTGACTTCTCATAAGAAACTTTGCAGGCAAGAAGGGACTGTCAAGAAGTATTCAAAGCGATGAAAAGCAAGGACCTGCAACCTAGATTACTCTATCCAGCAAAGCTGTCATTTAGAATGGAAGGGCAGATAAAGTGCTTCCCAGACAAGTAAAGCTAAAGGAGTTCATCATCACCAAGCCATTATTATATGAAATATTAAAGGGACTTATGTAAGAAAAAGAAGATCAAGACTATGAACGTTAAATGGCAATAAATTTATAACTATCAACAATTGAATAAAAAACAAACAAAGCAAATAAACAGAATAGAAACAGGATCATAGATTTGGAGATCATTTGGAGGGTTATCAGTTGGGAGGGGGAAGGGGGAGAATGGGGGGAAAGGTGCAGGGATTAAGAAGTACAAATTGGTAGATACAGAATAGACAGGAGGATGTTAAGAACAGTATAGGAAATGGAGTAGCTAAAGTACTTATATGCACCAGCCTTCGAACCAAAGAGTCACTGGTTGGATTCCCAGTCAGGGCACATTCCCCAGTAGGGGGTGCAGAAGAGGCAACCAGACATTGATGTTTCTTTCTCCCTTCTCCTCTCTCAAATAAATAAATAAATAAAATCTTTTTTTTTTAAGAACTTATATGCATGAGTCATGGACATGAACTAAGGGGGGATTGCTGAAGGGAATGGGGGTGCGAGGTGCAGGGGAGCAAAGGGGAAAATTGGGACACCTGTAATAAAATAATCAAAATATATTTTTTTAAAAGTCAGATAATAAGTGCATAGAGAAACTGGAACCCTTTACTGCTGGTGGGAATATAAATCGTGCAGTCTTTGGAAACTGTTTAGCAGTTTCTCAGAAGGTTAAACATAGTTACCATATGACCCAGCAATTCTGCTTCTAAATATATACCCAAAATAAATGAAAATATATGCCCACCCCAAAGCTTGTATAGGAATGTTCATGGCAGAATTGTTCATAACAGCCAAAAAATGAAAACAACCCAAATATTCATCAAATAAAATAAAGTGTGCTACATACAATACGTACAATGGAATATTATTCGACAAGACAGAGAAATGAGTGCTGACATATGCTATAGTGTGGATGAGCCTTGAAAACATGCTAAGTGAAAGAAGCCAGTCACAAAAGACTACATATCATGATTTCATTTATACAAAATGTTCAGAATTGGCAAATCTATAGACAGAAGGTAGATTTGTTAGTGGTTGCCTAGGACTTGGTGAGGTGGATGGGAGAATGGGAGGTGACTGCTAATTGGTACAAGCATTCTTTCTGTGTGATGGAAATGTTCTAAAATTGACTAGAACATGTGCTGATGATTTCACTTATCTGTGCATATACTAAAAAACCATTGAATTGTACACTTTAAATCACTGAATTGCATATTATGTAAAATATATGTCAATAACATGGTTACCAAAAAAAAAAAAAAAACAGAGGTGGTTTCAGAAGCTACTTAAATGATGAAAGGAGAGTTATATAAAAAGCTAGAAGTAAGGAGTATGTACCCAAGGCACCTGGCCCAGCTTGGGAGAAATCTTAGAAACAGGAATTGGATCATTAAAAAGGGATGTGGAAATCTGTTACTCTTAGGAATGAAGAGAAAGACTGTAGGAATACGTAAAAGTAAGAGGTAGATCTGGTAGCTTTAGTGATTGGAAATGGCAGGGATTCTCATTTAAGGGCATACCAGCCTGTCATTAATCGGAATTTGGTGGCTCTGATCTGGACTGCTAAGTGACCTCCAGTATAAGTGAATCAGTGGCAAAAGAAATTAATGTTTGAAGTATTTCTTGTTGGCAGATATTTTAACAAAATAAAAATAGGCTTTCTCTGAATCACCTTGCTTTTTAAACTTAGTTTGTATTCTCTCAGAAAAATAGGGAAAATTTTCAGGCTAATCAGTGCCAAGACTATTTGTCATTCTAGAATAGGAACACTTAGGTTTTTTAGATATTTTCAATCAAATAGTAAAAGTATATGAATATGTAGAAATGCATAGATGGTAGAAAGCTATTGTTTTATCGCTATCAAGAAACAGAAAAGTTGCAGGCATTTTGCTTTGAAAAAAGGAACCGTACATATATACAATAGGGTAATCATATCAGTCACAGAATCCTTAATTCTGCATTTGTTGTAATTCCAGCTTTCACACAGAAAAATTGTGAGCATGTGTGCACATGCTCAAATAAAGGGATCCCTTCAGGGGCACTATGTTGTTATGTATCAAGATATTCTCTTTTCTACTTCTCCCCCTCCCCCACTCCCCTCTCTCGTTGTAAATTGGCTTATTAAAACTGGTTCACAAGCCTTCCTTTTTTCCCTTTGTGATTGCTTGGGTCTTGGATTTTCAGTGTGGGACTAAAAATTCAAGTCAGATTTCAGTTACTAGGATAATTTTCTTTGAATTTTAAATTTTTCTGAGTAAATGCATAGATTTTTAATGAATCTGGTATTCAGTGGATTTGCTTTAAATGTAGCTGGAGAGTTAATTTCATGA
This sequence comes from Phyllostomus discolor, assembly GCF_004126475.2. Classification (NCBI taxonomy): domain Eukaryota; kingdom Metazoa; phylum Chordata; class Mammalia; order Chiroptera; family Phyllostomidae; genus Phyllostomus; species Phyllostomus discolor. The sequence continues at coordinate 91,806,763 of NC_040910.2, forward strand.
TTGATTTATTAGCCCTTTGAAAGTATAAAAAGTGGTATCTGTAGTTCATGAAGACTGAAAAACATCATCACATTTTGTTTAGCATCTTTTTAAAACCAATTAAAAGCTTTTCTAAAATGGATTGAACAGGAGAAAATAAAACATGTTCCCTAGGTCTTTATTCCAATCAAGTTTCCCTGTGTTCTGCAGGAGAAGAGATCGAGGGGGGATAGAGAAATTGAAAAGGGCTGTCCCAGCAGGGAGCCACGCCGGAGAAAAGGGCTGCTCTGAGAACTCAGCAGCAGCAGCTCAGAAAGCTCCCAGCCTGCTTCATCTACATGCAGAGTCACACAAGGCATGGGGGTGCTCACCGTCACCACAGAGGTTTCACATGTGCTTCCCTGCTGATTCCTGTGAAAAGCTAACAATTGGCTTGGAGGGTAAAAGACCACTGCGGCTCGCCCGCCCCGAGCTGGACGTACAATTTGCCCAGTGTTAGGAAATGTCCGGCTTAACGGTGAGAGGCTGGAAGACACCCCTCCTTCCAGCGAGAGTCCTAAAGCCGGCTCTTTTACTTGATGACACTGGGGCTCTTTTCAGGTCTCACAGATTTATGGAAGTTGAGGGGAATGTGCTTTTCACCATCAGGAGGATGAAAGCCCTGGTCTTAATGTCAAGGAAGCTGCAGTGGAGAAGCGGCAAGGCCAGGTAAAGCGTCCCGCAGCCTGCCGCGGCAGCGACTGTATTATTTTCCTCATAGAGTGCTTCTGGGGCCTTCTTTTTTGGGTGGGGCTGGGGAGACACAGGGTAAAGTGCCTGAAAAGGAACTCCTTGGGTAAAATGACGTGACTTCCCAGTTTCCTCAGCAAGTGTGAGAGTAGTTAAGCCCATTGACCCGACTGCTTTAATGCTGGGTTCCGTTGACACTGGGAGTCACGCTGGAAGACCACGTCCGTAGGTGCCAGAGCAGTCCTGTAATTTACAGAGAGCCATATGCCTCGTTCGCCTCAGTGCTCCCAGCCTGTCTCAGATCGTGGCATACAGAAGACGAGCACGTTCCGTGTGGCCCTCGGGTGGTGGGGCGAGGCCGCTCGCAACTGCCAGAGACGCAGCCAGCCCAGCCTTCCCAGCCTTCCCAAGGGCAGACGAGAGTTGATAACTTAGTCCACCTGAGACTCATATGCAGCATACCAGTTGTAAAACTCTTTGGAAAATGTACACTTTTACAAAAGATCACTCCAAATTCACAACAATATTGCTAATGTAGAACTAAAGTAAAGTAACTATGTAGAGCTAAAGTATAAAGTTGTTGAAAAAAATAACTCCTCACTGCCCTGGCACCTAGGAATGTCATTGAATAAGAAAAGTCAACTTCAGGGTGCAGCGTCTGAGCCAGAGAGAAACCGTTCGGAAACTCCTGCTGGGAATCCAGCAGACATGCTTGTTTCTCCGCGGTTTCACTTTAACACAACCAGTTTCTAGATAAGATTGCTTTTTATGTAATCCTCGTATGCCATCCTCACACGCTCTCACTTCAGAGATGTTATTAGGAAGTCTTGGTAATATTAAGCAACTGTTCAAGCTTAGGGTTGCTTTAGCCAAATAAACAGATAATAGAAGAGACTCCAGATGGAGCAGGCCTAAACATGAGTATCTTCCCGTCTATCTGTTCAAAATTAACCCTGGCTAATGACTACAATATGACTCAATAAGATATACAACTACTTTAGGAAAGAGGTTTTAGTCACTTGGCCAGACACACTCATCGTAATCACTGGTGTAGTGGTGACTTTCCCATTGGACTTCTCTGTTGTGAAAAAGCTATAGGATGTTTGACCATTTAATGGCCCAATTTATCCATTTATTCAGTAACATGAGATAGCTACTATATCATATAAAATTTTCTGTAAATATATTTTGCTTAATAGTAGCTTGTCTTATAAAGCTCTGTGTAAATCGAATTTACACATAACACGTATACAGCCATGCACTGCCCGACAGCTTTTTGGCCTGCGACGGGCCACACACACCGCAGCAGTCCCATGAGACTGCCGTGGAGATGGAAAGTTCCTGTTGCCTAGGACGTTAACATTCGCCGTGTGGTAGCATGATGCACTCCTCGAGTGTTTGTAGCAGTGCTGGTACAAACGAACCTACTGCGCTCCTCGCTGTGTAAAAGTATAGCACATATGGTGGTGATTGTAGCTCCGCCGTCTGGGTGTGTGTGAGTGTGCTCTGTGCTGTGCGTGCAGTGACAGACCCCTGACAACACACTTCTCAGAACATGCTCCCGTCACTCAGTGGCACGTGACTGTATATGTAGAACAACTTCAAACACATTAAAAAGCAGCAAAAGAAATTTGGTGAGTCCTTTTATAAAAACATAGCTACAGATATTTGCTGAACAATACCATGCTTTCAAAATAGGGTGTTTTGGTAGAACATGTCTATAATAGGTATCAATGAATACAAGAAAATTATAAGACATATATATCACTTTCAGATAACTCAAAATTAAATATCTCAATTTTAATCATCTGAGAAATGCTATGGCTCTGAGACCAAATATTCTCTCGCTGCCAGAATGTCTTTATCTAGCCCCATTGCCTTAAATGTATTACCATGATGCAGCATCAGTGGTAGAAAGTGTTGACTATGGTGTCATGGTCATCCATGGGGCCATGGATCCAGTTATGAGTGCCGTCTCTGCAGAACTTACTCTTTGTGTTGGACTTGGGGTCAGAAAACCCGAAACTGAGTCTCAGCTCAGCTGTCTTCTGGCTATATAACTTTTGCCCTTTGTGTCTGTTTCTTCATCTATAAAATGGGGTACTTCATCCTGCCTGAGCTACCCCAGTGAGGGCCTTTCTTCCCTTCCTTTAACCTACTGAGGCTGTATAGATGATAACATTTGTTGAGCGGACATTCCAAAAATGGTGATTCTTAGCTACATATAGAATGGGCATTGGCAGCATAACTAGCACAGGAGTTAGAATTCAGAGACTCGACTATGAATCCAGTCTCTTAACTTCTGAACCTCACCTTTCTCATTTGTAAAGCAGAAGCAACAGGAATATTTAGGTTGGGAGAATTAAATAGGATAAATCTTCATTGTAGTTCTTTGTAAACTACGAAGCACAGCTCGGTTATTAGTTCATCATTCACTTCAAAGAAAACTCTGTCTTCCCTTACACACACATACACACACACACACACACACACATCTAAAACTAGCAAAGTGACCAGCCCTTATCAAAGGAGCTCATCTCCACGGGCTACTGCTAAAGAAACCAGCCCTGGAAATATTGGCAAGGAGAGCGCAACAGCTCGCTTTTTCCCTCGCGCTGCCAGCCATCTTGCCCCTGCCGATGCTGCCTTCGTCAGCCCTGGGGCAAGCGGAAGAAGGGGCCAGTTTCTGGAAGAAGAGGGGTGATAATGGGAAGGGAGGACAGGGAGAAATACCAAGTGACAGCAGTCAGATGAAAAGCCCTGGCCACCCAGCTAGTGACCTGTTATCTATATAAACTGGGCCTATGTCAACAACTGCCTGCATAACTATCAAATCACCTTGCACTTGATCCTCAGTTGTTCTTGTAGTGTGATTTCAGTGGTAGAGAAGGAAGGACTGGAGCAAGTGTGCCAGAAGTGTTTATTTGATTGCCTTTATGTGAATGGACTCCAAACTTGGAACACATATCCCTACTAGTAAAAAATATTTTAACTCATCCTCCCAATAGTTTAATACAGCTATTATTTTATAAGATAATGTTCATTTTAAAACGCATACACAGAAGGAAATTTTTTAAAGAATGAAATTAAAAATAAAAGTGAAAAGCAAATCTAGTCTTTCTCAGCCTTAAAGGACAACTGCTATGACTGAGCCCTGGCTGGTGTGGCTCAGTGGACTGAGCGCCAGCCTGCAGACCGAAAGGTTACCGCTTCGATTCCCAGTCAGGACACATTGCCTGGGTTGCTGGCCAGGTCCCCGGTTGGGGGCATATGAGAGGCAACCACACATTGATGTTTCCCTTTTTCCTTTTCTTCCCCTCTCTCTAAAAATAAATAAATAAATAAAATATTTTTTTTAAAAGACAACTGCTATGACTTAGATGGTAGGATTATAGGTGATTTTTTTCTACTTTAGTATTTCCTGTGTTTTATAAATTTTCTTTAATAAGAATTTATTACTTTATGGTCAGGAAAAATAAAACCAATGGGTATACTATTATTTTCATTTTTATCTTAGCATACCTGTCAAAATTCTTTTATTCTAACCCTTCTAATTAATTTTCTGTGACTAACAGTTAAGGGAACCTACCTTTATCTCTAAGCTTGTCCATGTATAATGTTGTTTTTATCTTATTTATTCTTTTGGGGCCGATTTAACGTGAGACGCCCTGTGGTCCCGAAAGTATAGGGTGCCATGCCTCCTGCCCGCACAGTTGTCCTTGGAAACCCACCGGGCACTCGGCTCAGGCTGGGCTTCCAGTCGGGCTTATGGCCGCTGAACGCCAATGTGACCGAAGTTGACAAAGACAGATGGTGACAGTTGTATTAAGTTTCATGGGAGGGAGATGGGAAGCTTCTTTTCCTCCCAAAAATATTCCTTTTGACAGGCAAGTCTGCAGTATTACTTTAAGGAATACGTGCTCTTACCAGGATGTGCATTTGTTCCCCACGCTAGAAATACGAAGATGAATAAGACGCTATCCCTGCCCTCAAAAGAGCTCAGAATCCAGGACCATGTGTCCACTTGTGCAGTTTGTGCCCCAGATCGAGTGGCAAGGCGGGGTGGACATCCAGCCCGCACCCTGCGCACCAAGCCGTCCACTCTGGTGTGCAGCTGAATCTGCCCTGGGTAGGGTTGCCAGACTTAGTAAACTGAATATAGGTAAACATTTCACATTTCAGAAGGACATCAAGTAATTTTCTAATGTGAGCTTAGCCCATTCAGTGTTTGGGGCATACACCAGCTTTACCTGGCAACCCTGTGCCTCAGGAAGAGGGGAAGAGGCACCTTTTTACTCATACATGGTGCTGGGCCTGTGTGGGCTGGGGGCAAGGGTCGTTACATGCACCCAGACAACTGCTTTTTCTAATTCATTCGCCGAGGAGGGTGTTTTTTCTCTAATCCATACCGAGGCCGACTGGTGACCCTGATGTGTAAGTGTGATGTGTGTAGTTAGGTTTCATAAGTTAGGTGGGGTTCCAGTGGAATGTAAAGGAAAGCATGGCCCACTTTACCTGAGAAAATCTGCAAATGTTTCCTAAGCAGTAGTTCTTGATCTTGGTCTTGAAAGACGAGGGAAAGGGAGATCTCCCAGGGCCGCTATGCCATGCTACGGAGTTCTAGCTCAGCAGCAGTAGGGAGAGACAGTGAAGGGTGTGCTACGCCAGAGTCAGCAGATGTATTATTTACATACTAACTGATACTTGGGACTTTAAGGATATGTTTCATGTACAGTTACTTATCTTAGGTTTCATGTGGCGTATTCAGTGTCACTGGAGGGAAGAATAGGAATGCATAAGAACTCAAAGGCTTCTCCAAATGACTGAATCTTAACCTCTTTAAATATTAATTATCATACTTTGGCCTTTATTTGATTTTTTGTTGAATTTATTGGGGTAACATTGCTTAATAAAATTCTGTGTCAGGTTACATCATCTGTGTATCACATTGTGCGTTCACCACCACTTGAGCCCTTTGTAAAAGGAAAACTGGCACCCTGGCCAGGTGGTGGCGCACTGTCCCACATGCCAACGGGTCGAAAGTTCCATCCCCCATCAGGGCACATACAGGAGGCAACTGATCGATGTTTCGCTCTCACATGGATGTCTCTCTCTCTCTCTCAAATCAATAAACGTATCCTTGGATGTGGATTTTTTTTTTTTAAAAGGAAATAATTGCTACATATATTTTGGTATCTGAAGCTAAGTATCACACACCCTATGTTAATGAATACGGATTGTCATCCCAACCATAATTGCCTGGGTCAACACCACCACCAGTAACAGTAAGAGCTATCAGAATGCACCGGCCTGCCGTGGTGGTCAGTCAGTGGGCCCAGTGTGCCGTTCTTGTCTTGTTTTTGAATTTTTGGGCCTCTTGTTTTTAATGGTTTTGTTATGAGTTGTATGAGTTCCTGCCTCTGACAGTTCCCCCTCCTGACTTGCTGCTTCTGGCCGTCTGTGAAGGAGAAAGGCCACCACCAGGGCCCAGGAGTCGTTTGTGCAGGGAGAGGAGGTGGCCTGTGCAGAGAGCTGTCCTGTCAGCGCGGCCACATTACGACTGATGTGGGCCCCTTCGCCCATTAAATAAAAGAAGTCAAAGTGTTATTTTTCAACTATTTGTATTTAAAACACTTTGTTTAACCTGAAAGGTCTTTTTTTTTCTGGTTTTAAAGGAAAGAATATTTTTGTGGGCCTCCCAAAGTTTTACGGGCCCTCGTTACCGATGGGTGAGTCGGCACGCCCAGGTTCAGCCTCCTGAACCTCACTTTATTTCGTGTTTTGCTTTCAGTCCCAGAAGTTCGAGGATTTGTGCATATTCCTTGTGTTTTGACTGTGTTCTGGATAGTCGAAATCGTTCAGCAAAGTGGCCTCCAGAGAAGAGGTGTGGTCACCGTGTCCTGAGAGGTCAGGGCCTGAAGCAGTGGGCTGCGTCGTTCAGGGATGAAGGAGGGCCGAGTGTGGGGAGCGGGCAAGTTCTGAAATACCTGGAGGACAAGAGATGATTGCAAATGGGTAGGGACTCTGGAAAGCATTTTAATAAAGAGGAATACCATGGATAAAAAGCATAGAGGTAGAAACTAAATTAAAAATAAGAAAATTGACCTGACAGCAGAGGGGCCATCTCAGGGCACAGCCAGCCAGAAGCTGAGAGACGTGGGGAAGGAGCGCTGCGGGCGCCGGCCGAGGGCTCGGGCCCCACCGCGGGTCGGCCGGCCTCCGTTTCCGGTGCGAGAACACGCCTGCAGAACTACTCCTCTGGCACTGAGCATCCCAAGGGTACAACTTTTATTTTCTTAATTTCTTTGACCTTTTCTCCTAACAGCTCAGGGATCATAATTTCTAGGTAACGTATCTCACCTAACTCATAATTAAGGATCAGCGGTTGCTGATGTGAGTTAAAACTACACAAGTAAGATCAGTGGGCAGCAAAGTTCAGTGGGAATTTCAGTGAGGCCTGAACTCAGCTGCCTCTCCCTCCCGGATAGAAAAGCTTCAGACAGATGGCTTCACCTCTCACCCCAGGTTTCTCAGCTGCAAAATAACCAACGAGGGAGAAGGCAAGGACCAAGTAACCTTTAAGAGCTGCTCCAAGTGTAAAAATCTGATGACTTGGTGTCTTTTTCATAAATTGCTACTAAAATATTCTTTAATATTACAAAGTGGGCTGCCCACCTATAGTAATTATTTACAGTTCTTTGGGGTGAAGTGTCTCATTTTGCACCCAGTGTGCATCATGGTTCCCCTCCTTATTGTCCGCTGCCCTACTTGCGATGGTTACAAAGACGGTAGACTAAGAATTTGCTTCAGGGGAAAAAATCTAATGGAGAGGTTAAGTGTAGTTGCCTGCCTAGTTGTAGCATGATTTATTTGAAACATCCTTCCTTTGGTATTCAACTTAAACATTTAACTACCCCCCGCCCCCCCAAAAAAAGTTGCAGACACCTGAGCACGAGAAATCAGAAATGCAGGCAGGATGTTCAGAAAGGCCCCATGCCTGTCCTCGCCCTCACCAGACTCCGGGTGGTTTTTAATGGGAGTCCGTTTTTTCCCTTGGTTGGGGGAAACTGAGACTTGTAGGAGATGCTTAATAATACTTGTTATCTCACTAGCTTAAATTAATGGCTTCCAATGAATCTTATCTTTCCTCTGTTAGGGAAGTCTGCATTATCTAATTGGTAGCTTAACTGTTTATTGATCAGTTCATTAGCTAAGAGAAAGAGCTATAACAGCCTTTGCATCTACTCACATTGTAAGCAAAGCATACATGCTATTCATTTTAGATTATTTTCTTTAAAAGTTGTTGCTATCGAAGCATTCAACACTTGAAGCTCAGAGTACATTTTCCTGTTGAACACTTGGCATAGTGTGCATTTTCCCAGGGCCAGACGAGAGGATGTAACAAAGAACTGATCTGCTACCCTTGAAGCCTATGCTGAGAACACCATTCATTCATTCAACACAAATTCGTTAACTTCTACCACGTGCCAGGCTAGCCCTGAATACATCGATAAAACCAAACGGATGTCCTGCCCTTACGAAGGAGAACTAGTAATAAACACAATAAATAAGTAGAGGCAGTTAATGAGTGAACTGTTTAGTGCATTAAAAGGTGATTTGTACTGTGGGGGCAACATCAGGATGAAGGAAGGTGAGGAAGGGGGCATCACAGTTTTAAATGGGGCTGTGGGAGGCTGTGTAGGCCTTGTGGAGAAGGGGATGTTCGAGCAACGCCTCGACTGGGAGGGAAAGGACATCCAGGCAGAGGGAACAGGGGAGTCCTGCACACCAGGCATGCGGGGCTAGGAACTGCCAGGGCATGGGTGAGTAAAACGTGGCTCCTGTCCCCAGGGGCTTGGTGGGCTAGAAACAAGAGTCAGACTTGCAGATAAATGCAGCAATAAATTGTTACGTAGAATTGTTTAAAACGCCTCTATTGAATCATGCAGACTAAGTAAAAAATATGAGAAATTATTCCCCTTTCAAGAATGAAGCTAGGGTGAGTGACGGACTGAACCACCTCTTACCCAGAGTGTTTCCCAGGCCCCCTGCCCAGAACTGACTGTTCCCCTCAACATCGCTGCTGCCCACGGAGGGGCCGCACCCTCACCGCTGCCGCAGCTTCTCCTGGGGGGTGTTTGATCTTTAGCTCCGGCCTGCCCGGGCCTCCCTGCAACCCTCTTTAAGCTGAAGACGGGTGTTCTCATCTTCCCCTAACACGGTGAATCTGGGCCCTCTGGGGGAATGTGCTCTCTCAGAGTCTCTTGCTGCTAGTGCCCCATGTCGCTGGGAAGAGAGGAATTCTCAGGTGCCCCACTGCTCGCCCACGGACTTAACGTCATGCATTCTTGACATCCTAAGCAGAGGACGACTTTTCAGGTTCCCCTCAAGACCCATTTGTTCAAGCCCTCACTTCCTTTCATTCTTGCTTTCGGTGACAATAATGGCCAAGACCTCCTCCCCCAAGCATTCTTCACCTAATGCTCTGCTCTGATAGGTATGTGCAATTTTTAATCCCATTTTTATAGTTGAGGTCCTGAGAAGTTCAGTAATCTAACCAGAATCACACAGCTGTGGGCGATGCTGCCTGTCCTTTTCCTGCTGCACCGAGTCACCTGTCTACCCATAAGGGGACATGCAGACGGCTTGTCCCTTGCTTTCCGCCAGCCCTGGGCTTGCCTTAAAAAGGATGCCATCTCTGAGAAGTGCTGGGGAAGGGTGCGGACCCTCCTAGCGTGCTTCCTCTTAGAACCGGCATGTAACCCATGCGGCAGCTTCCTCCCTGGCCACCAGACCACCCTACGTGCAGCTGCCAGGATCAGCTTTCTCTTCAGCACAGTTCTTCCTCCTCAAGAACCTTCCCTAGTTTCCTGTTGCTTTTTTTACTAAATCTCCTTCCTTAGTGTAGCATTCTGAGTCTTCCTTTTATTGCTGCCCATTCCCCGTCTCTCTAAAAAGGACTCCATTACCAGCCCTCAGTGCTCTGGTTCAGCTGCCTCCACCACCCACACAGGACTTAGCAGCGTCAGAGCCCTGTCCCTTCTCCTCCAGTGGCCTCTTTGTCAGCGTCTCTGCACTTCTCCAGGAATCTTCCCAGATGACCCCACTCCAATGAAACTGTCCCCACATGCTGTGTCCCTGCAGCCATTGTGAGTTTGCACTTACTGGTGGGTTACTTGGTAGTGGTCCCTGAATATTTATGTGCTCTTCCCAGCTAAATTGTAATCACTTCGAAAGCACAAACCAAATCCCATCATTCCGTAAGTACCTGAATGTAAGAAATCCCTGTTCATGGTCTGATCAACTAATCTATTTTATCTTTTAGTTACTGGGTTTATAAACTTTTAAGATTCTGAAGTTTTTCACAGTTCTAGCAGTCATAAAATAAAGAGTAAGGCCTCCAGCACACAGCAGTTTGGGATTGCACTTTTAAACTCCTTAATCCATTTCAGGATCTCCGATTGTTCGCAGTTAATTCTTCTTACCAAGGGTGTATTACATTTGCTCCGCATTGAATGATACGGAAAGAATGGCCTTTCTTTCCTGCATAGCTGACTTTACTTTTGTTCACAGGTTAAAATCAGCCCTTCCATTTCACTGCAGTGTTATATTGGTGGCATTTTTATTTAAGAAGAAAAAAAGCTTTCTTCCATATGAACTTTTGTTACAAATCAGTTTATTAGGGCCAGTCAATGGGCAGGACCTATGAAAGGGTGTGGATTATCTGGTTAGTCCTTTGTGCGGCAAAAGGCTTAGACACTGCTTAGTACTCGGCCCATTCTTCCTCATGTAAAGAAGTGTTGTTTTTTGTTGTTTTTTTTTTTTTGAAGGATCAACACCTGACTGAGCCCTGCCTTTTTCATGGTAATGTTTTCACCTGAGTTGCTTCTTATGGCACCAAGAATTAGTTAACTAATACTTATTTAACCTTGGAACAATGCTCATCATAATCCGATTGGCAGATAGTCATTTTATGTAGGCCCTTTCTTTATTGCAGCAGGGCCAACAAATCTCAGTAAAGAGGATGCTGGGAACATTTTTCCCCCCAAATGTTCTCGCTCTACTTCTTTTCTTTCCATCAAGGGGCACGTTTTGGTCTACCAGACTTAAGACTGGTAGCCACACAATAACAAGTTGGATTTACTCTCTTGGGTTGAGCTCTAAACCTTGTATTTTTAAAGCTGGCCTTCCTGTTTTATGCTGCTGGCAGCTTATAATGGGGTTTATTATGGCAGCGCACTCACAGCTGCTTTTTTGTGATAAAGCTTCCTCATGAGCATCATCACTCCACTAATTAATATACAAAATGACCTAGCATAATTTAATCATTTCGTAATGTTTTTTGGTGTTTTCTTAAAGATGATGCTTTACAAGTCAAGGCCTGAACTTGCCTGGGTCGTGACCTCTCTGCAGTGTTTTGCAGTCTTGTTAAACAAAAAGAAAAGCAAAACATAAATTAGCATCTCTATTATAAGTTGCACTACATTTCCCAGTCTTTCAACACTCTGAAGAGCGAGTCACTGTTAGCTAGGAGAAAGGTTCACAGGGAAAATGGCCGTATGGCCGTTCCAGCTTTATGGAAGCAGTGGGAAGCTTCCTCCTTGATGCCACCCTCCAGGGCCCTCTGTGCTACAGGAGCAAGGTGTAGGGGCTGTGGAACCTTCAAACCCTAAGGGAGAAAGGAGAAGTACCACTTTCCTTTAAATGTAGGGAGGATGTTCCAGCCTGTGTGGCCTTTGGCATCTATTAGCCTTCAGGAATATGTTTCTAAATTTACTCCTAGAATTCAGGGTTGAAAAATACTTAAGAGTGTAGGGTAAAAGTACCACTTCTTTGTTACAGTAGATATTTACTGTAACAAAGTTTTGTTACTGTAACAGTTTTGTATGTCTGTAATTACCCTTACACCCCAGGTTCTTTTTTTTTTTTTAAGGTTTTATTTATTTATTTTTTAGAAAGAGGGGAAAAGAGAGAGAACAAGAGAAACATTGATGTGTAAGAGAAACGGTGATTGTTTGCCTCTCACACACCCCCAAACGGGGGGACCTGGCCTTCAACCCAGGCATGTGCCCTGATTGGGAATCAAACCAGTGACCTTTCGGTCTGCAGGCTGGCGCTCAGTCCACTGAGCCACACCAGCCAGGGCAACACCCCAGTTTTGTTATTTTGCCTTTAGACTTAGGTATTTCTGCACCTTCTGGCTTGGAATATCCTTCACCTTCATTGTCCTAATCAACCTCCTCATTCCTTAAGACTCAGCTCAGGAGTTACCTCCTCCAGAGAAAAGACGTTTCTGTTTCATGTTTCTTCCCTCTTCCGAGACATCCTGTGATAACACCCCTGCCTTTCCATATTGTACTGTAATGTTCTCTTTTGCATCTGTCCATAGATACAAGGTCTGTTCCATATTCATCTAGGACACAGGTGGAAAACACAAGGCCCACAGGCCGAATCCAGTCCTGCACCTTGTGTTATCTGGCCTGGCGCCTTGTTTTTACCCAGGGGCAGCGCCAAGCTCTCGCTTAACTGTTAAGGAGTAGTTACATTTACACAGTCCTAAAGTTACATTTGGCCCTTTGAAGACACCCATGAGGCTGATGGGCCCCCGGTGAAAATGAGTCTGACACTGCTGCTCTAGGCGCTTGGGAAAGCCCCGTTGATCATGTGTTTGATTTGTAGCTGCTTGAATTCTTCACTCGCAGTAATGATTTCCCTTCCATCTGTATACATCACAGGTACACATCTACCCCATAGGCTTTGCACAGTCACCCGATATGCCGATCATTAATTATACCAGAGGGTCTCAGCTTTGTTTCTTTGGCACGTCCTTGTTGGGGCGTTACCCACTGGGCACAGTACGACCGGCAGAAACAAGGAGGAAGACTGAGATGGGCTAGCACGCCTCACTAACGGGGCCAGTGTGATGTTCACAAAACCCAAACTGAAATTGTTTTGGCATCTTTTCTTTAATTTTATAAAACATTTTCCTACATTTATTTTAATTTCCACATAATTATTTCCACATTTATTTTAACAGCCTGAATTTCTAAGATCTGTGAATAGATTTAATGATTGTACTAAAAGCTTATCTATGGAATGAGTGTGTATAAATCTAGTGACATGAGTTTAAGATTTATTCTTCTATTTTCCAAGTAAATATTTTTTTTCATGTGTTTTTCTTCATGAAGAAAAGCAGCATACCCTGTTGGATTCTGGATCTGGTTTCCATTCCTGGCTCCATCTTTTATTAGTTGACCTTGAAAAAATTACTTATTTCTGTGAGATAAAACTTCCTTCATCAGTAAAATAGAGATAATGCTAATACTGAATTCTCAGGATTATAATGAACACTAAATGAGAGATTGCAAATAGGAGCAAATGAAAGTCTCCATGTTGGACTGTGAGGTACTCAGACCATCTGCTTCCAGTACGCGGGAAACTAGGCTTCATAGTCCTCGGGCAGGGGACTGTGGGTTGGAAGGTTCGTCTCTGGGAAAAAATTTATGCATCCTGACCTTTGAGGGACCCCCAATAATCAGCCAAGTCTTATCTGATCATCCTTATCCTGTAGTGAAGCCCTCAGACTCAGAGCTCCCACTTATTAGTTTAACTCTTAAATGTGATTAGTCATCAAATAAAGATACATTCTTAAGGAAAGCCTCCAATGAACAAATAGGAAAAAACAAACTCAGAGGAAACAGAGAGAAAGCTGAGAACAGAAGAAAACATTTTTAAAATCTGTAGTATTCACAGAAATCTAAAATTAGGTATTGTATCCACGAAATATAATAGGATGAAATAAAAAAATTCAAGAAATAACAAAGGGCTCTTAGAAATAAAAAATGTGATAGAAAGAGATTGATATAAGGTTGGAAGATAAAGCTGATGCTAACCTAAAAAGTATTAAAGAAAGAAATAAAAACCAAGAACAAAAGAAAAGGAAAGTAAGAAAATTAGAAGATTACAAGTAGACTAGTATCCAACTAATGGAGGTTCTGGGGCAGAGGGTGGGAGCGCAGGGGAAAGAAAATGAATGGGAGGAAATAAATTTCTTAGAACTGAATTGGTGTTTACAGTTTAGAACGGACCCATCTAATGCCAGCAGAATGAGTAAAGAAAAACTTATCTCAAGATATGTAATTTTGAAATTACAGAATCTAGGGATAAAGAAAAGTTCCCTTTAAAATTATATTTAGAAACAAAGAGTCAGAAAATCAGAATGGCATAAGTCTTCCAGCCAATAACACTGAAAATTAAGACGATGGGACGATGGAGCAGTGCCTTCAAAATTCTGAGGGGAAAGGACCTCTAACCTGGCTCCCCACACCTAGCCACACTATCAAGTATGAACAGCGTGTACAATCTTAAGGGTGGAATAAAGTCATTTCCAGATATTCAAGGAAATGTTTGAATTTTTACCTCTATTATATCAAATTTCTGAGGAAGCCTTTGAAGTAGATATACCACAGAAAGAGAGAATTAATAAAGAGAAAGGAAGGCTAGGAAATGGGATGAGGACAGAAGAGAGAGGAAGGTTCCAGAACTGCGGCTGTAGAACAGGCCCGGAGAGCAGAGCGCTCCACGAGGGAACCGTCCCGAGTTCCCTGACGTGTCTGAGTGTGCGGAGAGGGCGCTCGTGGTTGTGTGTGTTTGGGGATGGACTTGGGATGGGCGCCTGGTAAACTAAGCAAAGTCGGGAAGTGACAATTAGTGACTCTAATGTAAGCACAATGTTTCCCAAGAAAGGAAATTAATACTAAACTACATGGCTTAGCTGTAAATCACATGTATATAATCATAATAAATATTGAACATAGATTTAACCAAAAACTGGAATAACTATGTTAGAAGGATGAGAAGGATATATTGGGGTGGGGGGAGAGTAAGGACAGAATTAATATTAAATAACCATCTTCCATAATAGGAAGTTAATAAATAATATTGAAAGATGGAAACAAAACTCTTAAAATAATAGTGTAACCTTGTTATTTGAAGACAAGGAAGGAAGTGCCAGGAAGAAAGCTAAGAGAATGGCCTCTGGACAGAGGAGGTGCGGAATGGTGGCCCAAACCTGGTGTAGTTTGTAAGCATCTTTCGGTATATTTTGGGATGGAAGATGAAAATTAAATTTAAAAATATTAAATAAGACAATTACGTAAAGCACTTAACACCATGCCTTTCACAATTAAATGTTATAGAACATGTAAAATATTATTATTACACTACTCCTAAAAATCATAGCAAAGCTCTGCCAAGTGGGTAAACTTGAACACCGACTTTTCATTCATTCATTTCATTTTCCCAGTTCCCGTGATATACATGCCATGTTGGCAGTGGAAAACGAATTACAAACATGTACTGAAGTGTCTCGGCTTGTATGTCTCCTGGACTTACTAAGCCATTATTTTATAGACTTGAGTGAGAAGAAAGCTGTTGCCTCTTTCTAAATCAGGTTCCAAAGAAGTGTTGCTTTTTCTGAATCATGCTGATTCTTCTGATTTCAGGAGGACAGTTCTGAATATTTTCCTCTCTTGCCTAATCATTTACACTTCTGCGATTAAATAAGTGGGTATTGTTCAGGCCTACCCTATCAAGTGTTCTAATCAGCTTTGTCCTGTGCATTTTCACATGCTTTCTCTCCGCAATCAGGGCCGCAAGCTTCTCATCATTGGGACCACCAGCCGCAAAGACGTCCTCCAGGAGATGGAAATGCTCACCGCTTTCAGCACCACCATCCACGTGCCCAACATCGCCACAGGAGAGCAGCTGTTGGAGGCTTTGGAGGTGAGAATGAGTCAGTGGATTGCTCACTGTTTATAAGACAGGACTTGAGGCTGGAAATAATGCGAAGGGCTGCCAGACATCACACCTGGTGTTTAGTTTCTGTGTTACCCTA
This sequence comes from Phyllostomus discolor, assembly GCF_004126475.2. NCBI lineage: Eukaryota > Metazoa > Chordata > Mammalia > Chiroptera > Phyllostomidae > Phyllostomus > Phyllostomus discolor. Next base: position 91,822,367 of record NC_040910.2, read on the forward strand.
GAACATGGGACCTGGGCTACTACACCTTCGGGTGCTTTTAGGAACTAGAGGAAGGAGAGATGACTATCAGTGAGAGTGTGTTTCCCACTCCTCGGCATGGGCAGCACTCAGGCTGCTAGGAATGGGCGACTCTGCCCGGCATGAGCGATGCACACAGGCGACAGGGACCAGAAATGTGGGGTGGTGGAGGGGGCGGTAACGTGCTCAATATGGAAAAATCAGTTATTCGGAGTAGCTTCCAACCCCTCACTTATATTTATTTGATAAATTAGAACAATGATTAAAACCTTTAGAAACTTCCAAAGAGCTACAGAAATAAAAGGAACTGATTCATGAACAAGTTTATAATACAGAAATGTTTTAATACAGAAAAGTATTATTTTCTTCAATACTTTTAAGGATAACAAAGTCTTTAAAAAACTAATTCATTAAAATTTTGATTGATATCAGTATATACAAGTGACTTGATAAGATGTGTTAGAAAATTTTATCTAGTGACTTCTTCAACGGTGGTGAAGGCTTCTTAAAATCCTCAAGACCCATAAAATTGGGGCTACTCCCAACAAAATGGAAATTATTTATATGCTGAATGTCTGTAGGTTACCTGCTCGCGCAGCTTTTGTGCCGGCGTTGGGGAGAGGATTATATTTAGCCTGCTCTGACGCATACAGGTTTGTTCCTAGAAAGGAATGTTAAAAATTTTAACTGATATTTATTATGGATTGGAGCTATTTTCCCCCCAGCAAATATACCTCTAAAATTATATTGGAGGCCTACAGGAAAGCGGAATTTAGAGTACCAATTTTCACTTTCATAACTACACCTAATGGGTTAGGAAGGTCAGGGTAGATTTTAAAATAGGAGGGAATCCTGTCAACCTGAACCAGTCAACTAGTCTTTGTCATTGTTCTTTTAAGGAAAAGTGTGAAAATTAACTAATGTTGTTGGTTCACTCACTATAGCAGTGCTTTCATTACTTTTATTGTTTTTGTAGCTTTTGGGCAACTTCAAGGATAAGGAACGTACCACAATTGCACAGCAAGTAAAAGGGAAACAGGTCTGGATAGGAATCAAGAAGCTGCTAATGTTGATCGAGATGTCCCTACAGGTAAGGTGCTTCCTTCTCTGTGTGAGTCAGACACAGAAGCTTTATGCTATGTCTACAGGTCTTATATTTCCTTTTGCTGAAATTCTAATTTGTTATAATTTTTTAAAGATTTTATTTATTTATTTTTAGACAGAGGGGAAGGAGAAAGAGGGGGAGAAACATCAGTATATGGTTGCCTCTCGTGAACCCCCTACTGGGAACCTGGCCCGAAACCCAGGCATGTGCCCAGACTGGGACTTGAACTGGCAATCTCTTGTTTCACAGGCCAGTGCTCCATCCACTGAGCCACACCAGCCAGGGCTAATTTTCTTACATTATTTCCAAACTGAAGTTGATATTAGTAGCCTGAGAGCAAACAGTAACTTACTGGTACTTTTCTTTCCCACTGAAAATTCAAAAATAGAAGAAAAGATTATAAAATTATTTTTAAGTTTTAACTTTGGGAGTCTCCTGATCGTGGAACTAGAAAGGACTTCAAAGAGCAGTTGTTCCACTGCTCCTCATCTCAGCAATGAGGGTGCATGTCCCACAGGTTGTCAGTGAGTTATCCGAGGTCCCAGCCAGCTGATGGAGGAGGGATGAAGTTACCATCAGAGGTCAGGAAGCTACCACACATACACCAAAAGGGGTCTGGGAGACTGTTTTAGGGGACAAAGTAATCGAGCTGTGCAGAGGAGACTTGGGCACTATGTATGTTCCCCTGGCCTGGGCTCCTAGAAACTTCACACCAACTACTGTAGGGTTCAGCATCCATAGAAAACTGAGCCCCAGGCTGCTGCCTGGGCAGACAGATGAAGCTACTTGGGGACTTTCTCAAGTCTGCTGGCAACTTACCTTTCCTCATTTTGGAACTCCACCCTTCCATGTGCCCATCCTGTGTCTTCTTATGTTTATCAAGTTAGATAATAAATGTGTCCTCACTGAGCTCTCTGAGTTCAGCGCCATTGGCTGACACTGTGGAATCCACAGCCTCTGGAACAGAGCTGGACACAGAGTAGGTGCTCGGTACACTTTCTTTCACTCAGTGAGTCTTTCCCAGGTCCGAGGCTGCCTTCTGAGCATATGCATCGCCACACAGAGTATAAGCAGTGGGTGGCAGAGGTGAAGTTCCAGTTACCCCCACAATAGGCTCTTGACCACTAACAATTGGAAACACAAAGTGAATGCTTTTTCATCTTTGCTGGTGAATTTATTTCAAAATAAGATTGTGGTTTTCAGAAACCTAAAGTTCAATCTGTTGAACTTCCAGCTGGACTGTTTTTAAGCCAGTTTCTTTATTTCCCATTTCGAACAGTGAATTAAAGTTACAGACTAATCATTCTGCATAGGGTTTTTCTTGGTAAAGGTGCCTATGCAGCTGTATTGGCCCTTTCCTTGGAAAAAGATAAACCTGTCAGATAGGCAGCTCAACCCTTCATTTTTTTAGTTTCAGCACAATTTTTTTTCGAGTAATTGCATAGAAGAAACTATGTGGGTTTTTCTCCCGAATCCCTACCCCTTCCTCTTCCTTTCATGCCTGCAAGTCAGTGATCAAGCTAATGCCGCTTATGTATGTGGGCTGGGAAGTGAAAGCGGGCAGTCGGGCCTCATCTCCAGCGACTGACACTTCATAGGCCTCTGAGCTGGAACCCCTTCATGTCAGATGGATTTCGTGCAGCTGAGTGAATTCCCTTTAGATCTGCCTTAGAGAGCCCGAGCCCGAGCGAAGAGGCATGTAGTTTAGCAGAGTATAAGTCATGTTACCTCTCTGCTCACCATACACGATTCTGTTAAAACTTGCACGGTGCTGAGGATCTGCTCTGACTGGATGTCACCTGAGGGAATAAAGTCATTTATCTAGATTACTTTTTTCCTCCCTTTCTCTTGACTTTTAATTCCATTGCTACAGGCAAGTCAGTAAGTCGTTGCTCACACATATTAAATATATTTAATGGGCAAAGACCTGCAAGTACTGACTGCAACTGAGCTCCAGCCAGTTCCATTTTTTTTAAAGAAGCTGACAATTGATTCATATGTAATTCTATTCCCAAAGAAGAAAAATGTTTCTTTTGTTAGCTGTTCACACTTCTTCTTAGTCCTTTGTAGTCTGACCTCTTAACTTTGATACATTTGAAACTTCTGCTCGATGTTTTTCTGTGATAGAAGAGATCTTTAAACAAAAAAAAAAGTGGTTAGAGGGGAGCCCAGTTGCGCGTTCACCCACAGCTGCGCGAGCATCTGAAAGCCGCTCCCGGAGGGCAGGGAGTTCCCTCTTGGGAAACTGACTCCTGCCCAGGAACATTTTTTAAAGTTAGGCGTGTTTCTTACAATAAAAATTCAACTTAAGGAATTGAAGATGTTTTTAATGACAATTTTTTAGATACTTTTACATCTCCGGTGAGTGGACCAATGAAAATAAAGTCTAAGCAAATTAGTATAAATATCGATTTAAGGTGAAAATTGACAGTGACTCATGACGCCCTGAACCAGAACACCTCCATCGCTCCTTAGGCTCAGGGCACTGTGCTCGTCCGCAGGGACCCGATTATCCAGAGGCCGCACTGGGGGAGGGAGCCCCACACTTCGTTTTTTTAGTTTCAGCACAGTGGTTTTCATTAACTGCAAAGAAGCAGCTACGGAAGGGAGACCAAGGCCAAGAAAAGCTAGATTATTGATCATAAAGACTGAATAAGCTATTTCTCTAGTTGTTTAGTCAACATTGATTCTTCAAGTTGGGTCTCATGTTTATGCCTTAGATGAGTCCCGTGACTTGGTTGCCGTTTGAGCACCCGTGACTGGCCGCCGTCCGGTCTCACACTAGTGCTTGCAGGCGCGCTGTCTCCTCACGCAGGACCCGCTAAGGGAGCACGTGCAGGGGTGCCTGGGAATGATGCGCTGGGTCATTTGGCACCTCAAATATAGCAGTTCTCCATGACGGGAAATCCCATTCACTTCTCCTAAATGACGCAGCCTGCTTTCCTGTGTATCAGAATACTGGTCAAGGAACAGGCAGCACAATTCTGTGACTCAGCAAAAAGGCAGGGAGGAAGGATGAAGCTTGCATTTCCTTGGCATGAGTAAGTGCAGTTATTAGAAGGCACCATTAACTCTTCGTCTTTATTTCTTCTGATGTGTTTAGATGGATCCTGAATACCGTGTGCGGAAATTCTTGGCTCTCTTAAGGGAAGAAGGAGCGTAAGTATGTACAGCACTTAAGACTGTCACCCAGACTCACCACTGTCTTAAATCCCAGTGCCTGTTCTAAGCATTGATCTATAGTGCTTGTAAATTTAAAATCTCAGACTTTTCTTGGACAACTTTGTTTTCATTTATAGAATGTTTCACTGTGTTGTAGGGCTGAGAGACCAAGCAAGGAAGTTGGTTGTACTGTTGGTTTGCGCTCCCTGTCCTGCTTCACAAAACTTCCTTGTCACAGTGCAGGAAAAAACCCACTGGTACATATTTGCCAGAACCTGCTTTTAGATGCATGGAGCTGTGGCCGTTTTCTTTTGTGACTTGCTCATTTAATGACAGATGCATAGTGAGAAACTTAGAAAAGCCATTAAGAAGCTCCTAATGATTTTGTGATGAATGGCTTTTTTGCAGACCCTCATCTGTTGTTTGTGTTTTGGGCATTTCTTTTTCAGTAGCCCCCTTGACTTTGAAAACGAACTATTTGCAAACACACAGTGACCGAGGGAAGTGACCAAGGGAAGTGACCAATGTAAAGAGGCCTGGGATCGTCACTGGATTTACCCAAGATCCTGAATGAAGTGAAATGTTCCCTACCTTCAACACGTGCTCGCTGCGCATGATTAGTGCAATAAAATCCCTTCCTTGTACTTACCAGGATATTCTGCCACTTTGTGAAAGGTACAAACTTGCTTTAGAAGGCTCTGCTTACCTTTCCCTGCCAGCTAAGATGCTTCCTTCTTCCTCAGTCTTTAAGTGTGGGAAATATACTGTACTTGTGAACACTACACATTCTAAGCTCTCTACTACCCCACCCCACCCAAAAACCCTCAATAAATGTAATGATTTTGCAAGACGACGGTTGGCCTGTCAGAAGGAAGCCTGTAGACAGGTAAACTGGGAACAGTGAAGCATAGAGGAAAGGGCTCAAAGGGATGATCTTACAGCTTCTGTGTGCTGACGCTAAAGGTACGCGGGTATTTGGTTCAAGTCCTCCCAGAAAGCTGGTGGTTATCTTTGCCTGAAGAAACAGGCCTTTGGCTTTCTAAGATGCTGCTCTCTATTTTCGGAGATGTTTCCAAGCTGTAATCAGGAGATCTTTCTCAGTAGAAAGTCAGATTATCACTGTGTTGGCTGTGACATCCCCTTAATGTAACTGATTTCCTCTGTGGAAAGAGGTATGCGAGTCATTTCTGCCTGGTAGTTGTTAAAAACTTGTGAAAGATTTTGTGTACACCCCTAAAAAGAAAGGAGTTGTTAAAGAAAGTAATTAATAAACCTCTCAGTACTATTTAGTGTCCAACTCTAAGTGGGTCAGTTCCTTAGTATAATATTAAAGGCTTATTAATACCAGTTTTCTTTTTTCCTAAAGTTAATGATTTACTTAGAACGTATCCTTCATTTTAAATTATCTGTACTACCCAGCATCTAAAACAATTAAGTAAACCGCTTTCTAGTGCTCTCCCCTCAGTCCCTACTGGCCATTCCAATCTACGTAACACACTTCCTTTACCCTCTAACGCGTCTTCCAAAGGTTTTGTCTTATAACTGAGTTAGAAGGAATTTAAATAGGGCATCGTATTTGGTCATGAGACCTATGGAGCATGCCACTCTGTCCCCATAGCTGCTTGGAATGTGAGGACAAGCCATCAGAAGCCATCTGAATGTGCTTGACGCCACCCGGGGGGCCTGTTGCCACAGTGGCACTGAGCGTGGCTCTGTCATCTGTCCCTGTGGTAGAGGGCACGTTATTTCCAGCTGCTGCTACCTGCCTGTCTGTGGTGGGCTTGTATGTCACACCTGCTTTGTTTCAGCTTTCATCGCTAGCTCGTTTTGTGGCTTTTCGAAAAGTGGGTTCTATTGTGAAATTCTGTGATTCCTGGTGACCGGCGCCCTGGATTTCCTTGTCTGGTTTAGATCTCCTCGCCTCTTTTCTCTTCCTGTGAAAGCGGCACACATTGTATTAACTTATGTCTCCTATTCAGTGAGGTTAATGTCTTTGTGTTTCGTCCAAAACTATATTGAAAAATATAAATATTATATTGTTTAATGCAAATGAAGGAATGCAATAAAGAGTATCTATACTTGAAAACGTTCCGTAGACCACTGTTTTATACAAAACAATGTGTATAACTAATACGAACGTATAAAGGAAGGGCCCGGGCAAGGCCCTCTGGAAGTTGTGTTGTAATTGACCTAAGGAGGTGGATGCTCTTTCTTTAAAAGTCTCTGATTTTAACTTTTTTGAGTATAGTTATTTAAAAAGAAAAACAGATCAGTAACATTTTGAAAGGTTAATGCACAAGAATCTTTATACTTATTTTACTCATTTTACCTAATAAAAACTGAAGTGTACCAAAGCCATTATTGGGTTAAACCAGAAAGGAAAATTGTTTCTCAAGCAGAATCACTTCTTCCTCTGAATGCACAAACCAGGGGCTCAGACACTCTCAGTGAGATTTCTTCACTCGGTTTGTTTGGGTATCCTTCATCCTTTTTGGCATGTTTCTGTGCTACCAGAACTCTTAGCCTAAACTCTGAGCCTTCGGGTTGGCCCCGGTTAGGACTAAAGGCAGCCCGGAAAGTCAGCAAGGGTCTGTGGGGAGAGGCGAACTGCAGAGACTCCCGGAGAGCAGGGTCGGCCCCCAGGAGCTGCCCACACCCTCCTGGGAGGAGGACTGAGGCCACCCTGGTCCCTGCACAGCCTTGAAAAGGTGCAGGGCTCTCTGAGTGCTCTCAGAGTCCATGCTGGGCAGAGCACGTGCAAGGTTACAGCCTGGCCCCACTGACAGCGCAAGGAGGCTCCTGCCAGCTGCTGCCTTTACTTCCCTTCATCTATGGATGGCCTGTTAACAGGCTATTTTTTCCTATTTAAAAAAATTAGCAATGTTTTAAGAAAGAAACATTGGTTTGTTGTATCACTTAATTTATGCATTCATTGGTTGATTCTTGTATAGGCCCTGACTGGGGATCAAACCCCTAACCTTGGCATATCGGGACCACGCTCTAATCAACTGAGCTACCTGGCTGACAGGCTTTTTTTTTTTTAATTATATGTGTTGATTTTACAGAGACAGAGAGGAAGGGAGGGAGAAAGAGAAATGACGATTTGTTTTTCCACTTATTTGTGCATTCATTGTTGCTTCCTATACATGCCCTGACCGGGGATCAAACCTGCAATCTTGGTGTATCAGGACAAGGTTCCCACAAACTGACCTAGCCGGCCAGGGCTTAATTTTTTTTTCCAGAAGATATCATTAAAGTCTCAAAAAAAGAAGTTTTTAACTTTATACTTTTTAAATCTGTACATCTTCACTGAAACTTTTTAAACTGTAACATAAAAAACTGCGTAAGGGCAGTTTAAATCTGAGATGTGTTTCCCTATTTAAGGCTGTTTTTCCATATCCTAAAAATTACAGTGAACAGCCTCCCCTTGAAATCTCAGCGGCAAGTCATGCAGTAGTTCCAAGTGTGTATCATAATCAAACCCTGGTAAACAGACTCGAGGGGGCATGGAGTCAGCTGTGACCAGCCACCCCAGCCCAGACACAGAAGGGGAAGGCAAGATTTCCTTCTCCTTGCCTGGCAGCTCAGTCCATGTGCCTTTTCAGAGAAGGGACGGAGAAGAGTGTGTAACAGGGTTCAAAAAAGCATGTGATTTCAGAAGTCCCTGCACGATGATGCCCTAAAGTTTCTCATCAGCCAGCAAGTAGTGCTGAGGCCCGGGCTGGCGCGAGCCCACGGGGCGTGTGTGTGGGCGCCGGGGCGCTGAGATGCGGACGGAGGTGGCGCTGTGATCTGCACATCCCCAAGTGGGGAAGACAGAAGTTGCAAGGGCTCACATTTGAAATTTCCCAGGACAGCCTCCACACAATTGCCTTTGTCTCACTGCTTTGGGAGTTTAAAACCAATGGGTAGATCATTCTGTGCCTTCTAGAAAGTTCTCTGTTAAGCCAGGAGAAACGATGGCAGTATGGTGGCTATCGTTGTGCTGAAAGAACTTCTTCACTTGGGTGCGTGTGCATCAGCCGTGCACGTACATGTCCACGGACCAAGGCCTGCACGGGTGCCCCGCCGGCTCACTGGAAATCACCCCGGAGACACCTAGGATAGCCCCCTCCCTCACCTCTTCCCTTGCTTCTCCCCGCTTTCTCCTGACCCTTCATTCTGCCTTTATTCGCACCCCAGCCTCTCACCCTTGAACACTCTCCCCCACACACCCCCTTCTCTCCTGAAATAATACTGGTTTGGTTAGTATCTTCTTATCATAGTGTCTCTTTTCTTCCTTTTGGATTTTTTTAAACTTCCTCATGTTTTTAGATGTTTATTAGTATTTATGCTTACCGAGAGCGAAATGTTCAAGCACTGCTATAAACTGTACTCTCTTTAATCATAGAATGTGATTACTCAGGGAGAGGATCATAAATGGCCTTGGTAAGTATGAGTAGGGACTGTTTGAATGCTTGGCAGTCTCATAGGGTAAAAAAAGGAAGCACCCAGAGCGCTGGGGTGGACGCGCGTTAGTCTGACATAAAAGCCAGACTCACACACAGCACTGCAGGCAGGATGTGCAGCCGAGTCGCGTCCTCTCCGTGTCTGACTCCCGGCACAGCCGACAGAGCCATTTCTGTGGTTTAAGCTCTTTGGGGACTAACTAAAGACACGCTGTGGGCAGAGTGAAGTTGGTGACTTTCTAGGATCCTTTCCCAGTCTGAGGTCAGGGGTCTGCAGGGAGCGCTGGCAGCCCGTCTCCACCGCACCAGGCAGACCGCGTTATTGCTCTGTTACCTTCTTTTTGTGAAATGAAAGAAGTAAGATTTGTCCCTAATAAAGGGAAATCAAGGGAAGGGAAGAAAAACATTTTTACCGTGCCACGTAAACTGAAAATGGCATTGTATGGGTAGGTCTGAAGACATCTTATATCTCTCGTCATAAAACCAAGTTGCAGCATCTCATTGTTGAGAAAGCATTACCTGTGAGCTTCAGGTGAGTCCCTTTGAAACTGCAGTCCGAGGAGAGCATGCTTTTTTCTAGAATCTAGAGCATGCCCACTCGTGGGTCCTTCCTGCCCAGAGCTCTGGGTGCACCGCCTCTCCTGACCCGCCTACCCTTCTGTACTTAGCTCCCAAGCAGAGCTAGTCAGGGAGAGCCACTGCAGTCAGGTTTGTTTTTAGTAGAGTGAATCCTGTGTTCCCAGTACACAGAGTTGAAAACAAGGGTAGGAAGGGACTAAGTCAGTGGCCAACACTGTGGTCTGCTGGCCTTGAGCCACGTCTCTGAGTGTCTGTGACGTTAATTTGTGCACTGGGAATGCTGGAGTCTGTGAAATCAGTTACTGCCCAAATTGCTTATTTTTAAAACTAGAAATGCTTTGTTAGAAGTTGTTTTAGAAAAAAGTAAGCCTGTAAGAAAGTCCTGGAGTAGATCAGACCTATGGCCATGATGTCTCAGATGATCTTGCTTAGCGAACAGAGGAAATGAACTGAGTTTGGGCCACTAATTGAAGCGTGAAAGTTGAAGCTACCACATTCAGATCCTGATATTCTTGGCCTCCTGCGCGTTAATCCGGAAACTCCACACACTGTACAATGTATCCGTTTTTTAAGTTTTTTACCTTCTCTTTAATGACTTAACAGAAAAAAACTGCATGATGAAATATAGTTTCTCCAAATATATATATATTTATATAATATATAATCTTAGTTAACTCAAAGGTATATACATTGTATAATAAATAATATTTATAAAAAGAGACTTTTTGGATATAAAATCAAAAAGATCAACAACTTCTACAACTTTTTACAAAACTTTGGATACAGCAGGTTGGTAGGAAATTTCCATTGGATGCTATTCCCTGACTACGGCGAGAATAATTACAACGCACTCGATGTACTGTTATTAAATAATTACTTGTCAGCTACTTGAATACGCCCCAAAACATGACTTTATCACTTTTAATATAGAATACAGAGATATGAAAAGACTTTTTGGAAATTTGTATCCATTCTGCTGAAATAATTCTCACATAAAGCAAGCATTATCTGGTTGACATGATTTAAAACTTTCCAGTCTAAGGTGAGATGAGGGGTGCATTTCAGACTCCGGGGAGGGGAGGGGAGAGGAGGGGACGTGTATCTCTAGCAGGGCTCACCCCCAGCAGACTCGAGAGTGCAGGCATGGCTTCTAGACGGGTGTCTCGGCAAACCCGCCTGAGCGAGCAGGAAGAGCGCCTGGCCCAGTATCTCAGGCCGGTGTTCGGTAGACCGAAGAAAGAAGGGAGGAAAGGAAGAGAAGACTGTGTTCTGTGCTCCACCCTGCTGCATCTCTCTCTGATGCTCCTTGGACAGAGCTGAGCTCAGCCCATCCTGTCAGATTCGTTCGCCCGTGTTGCCAGCTTCCTCTAGGACACTCTAGAGAACCACTCGCTGTGGACCAAGAACTCGGCTGTGAGGCGCTCTTTCCCCGGGAGCAGGTGACTGCTCGCTCCGCTTTAAACACCTGACCCTGATCCTCGGTAGCTGCACGGGGGGATGCTACTTATCAGCATGCAGGTGAGGCCGGAAGACCCACGTTACAGAACCCTGTGTTTCTGTTCCCTCACACAGGCCAGAGGGAGGAGAGGAAGCAGGGAGACGTGTCCTTACTGGAGGGGAAATGGAAGGATCATTTTTACCCTCCCCATCTACAACACTAGTCTCGAAACTGGAACTTCAGGAATAGATTGCTACCCTCTCACTGGCCCTTTGTCTAACTCACCCTGAGGCGACCTAGAGTCCAGCTGTGCCCCTGGTGTTGTTCTGATGGAGGTTCTGCAGGTGAGCAGGGCTGGGAGGGACGGTGCGGCCCCTCCAGAGACACCACTCCTTTCTTTCGGAAGCCACAGGCTGGAGAGGCCTTGCTGCCCTCCCCCTTACACAACCTATTTACAAAGTCGACTAGACACACACATGAGTACTGCATTAATGGTGGAAACTGCAGAAGAGGGTAGAAAAGGGTTTTGAGATCTGACTGCAGTTCACAAGAGCCCCTCGTGCAGAACAGGGTTACAGAGAAAATGAGGCTGAGAACACACAGCCGCTCTTCAAACAGCTTACCAGGACAGCTAGAACTCCTAGTTCTTCAAAACTGCAAACCCTACTCTGACAATCGCCTTGGGCCTCCCTACCTCTTTATCCTAGCTCAACCTATGGCTTTTATCAGATCGTGGAAGTGTATCAGATTGGAGTGGGAGTAGACAGAGAAAAGGAGACTGCAGGGGTGTCCTGCCTCAGAACTCCCGCCGCGCAGGCGCCCTGGGACACGCCCGTGGGAGCCGTTCTATCAGAACCGGGGTCTTGCCGGGGCTGATACCTTGACCACCAGGCACAGCTCACGTCAGCCCAGCCTGTTGTGTTGGAGTAGAAATTTTTTTCCATTTTTATTTTCTTTCACATGTGCAAAGATAAGCCTCAGGTCTGCTCCTATCAGACCCTAGAGAAGTAAAAAGAAAGCCCCTTCTTTGAAAACCACACACCATCCAGAGTAGGGTGAGAAACTGAAGAGGAGGGAGGGAGGGAGGCCTCCCGGTCGGCAGGCGGGTTGGGTCCAGGTTATTTACCACACGTGCATCTGGCAACAGTCCGGGTTCCTTGCTGTCCGATGCCGAGGGCCGAGGCCCGCTGAGGTCCTGCTCCCGGCGGGACTCAGTGAATCTGCCCAGCCACACTTCACCGCGCCCAGCACCCTTTGGAGAGTAAAGAAGAATTAAAAACATAATTGCTTTCCCAGGAACACCACCCATAAGGGTCACAGGCTGCCGAGAGGAGATCTCAACGTCTGTCTTGTACTCAGAGGTAACAGGACCTTCAGTGGCTTTTCCCCGATCCCTCCTGTACTTGGGGTCCACCGGTGAGGAAGGGAGTGTGGGCGACAGAAACAGTAGGGCTTTAGCATCCACTAGAGACTGGCCCCCAAACCCTGCCCCCCTCACCTTCTAGCTGGGGGCCAGGAGGAAGCTCCCCCGTGCAGGACTCTGTCTTCTACAGAGACCAGGCCAGTGCAGGGCCCAGCTGCCGACTCAGAGCAGACTCCTGGGCGCTGGGTTTTTTGTTCACACCAGATAGTTTCAGGACGAACTGTCCAAACAGGAGGAAGTCTATTTAATTAAAAAATTATGAATAACTCCTGCTCATGGGCGCACTGATGTGTACATTTTATTCCTTTGTGTATTTGCATCTCACTGAGGGTTGGCGGCCCAGAGAGCTCTCCCGGCTTTCCCGATCGAGTCGATGCCCTCGGGGGCCCAGAGGACTGGGGTGAGGCAGGCCGTTCTGCAGTGGCAGAGACAGACTCTGCAAGGTTCAGGGGACGTGCCCAAGGTCTCACCACAGTTTTATGACAGATCCAGCCCCAGGGGGCCACCAGGCCACCTGGCTGTTGTCCAAAGCCCTCCCCACTCGCCGTGCTCACAACATTTGAACGACAAGGAATAAATCTGGTATTTGCCATGTCAGAGACCAATGGCTAGCCAGAGACATTGGACAGAAGCGGCCGGCGGTGGGAAAGGTGTTTTCCCCTCATGGGAGTCTGGCCTTCCTGTGGCACAGAGCCATTTTGACTAAGTCCCCCCCCCACCCCAGTGTGTGGAGGGCCCTGTGGCTCCCTTCTGTCTCCCGCCTGCACTGCTGAGATGGACAGGACGCCTGAGAGAAAAGCGAGAGGCCCCGTCCCATACAACCCCTGCCAGCCTGTTTCCAAAGTTCCCATTTTGCCTGCAGAGTCCGTGTGGATGAAAGGACAGGAGGAGGTAAGGGGGTCCCAGCCTACAGCTCCAGACCAAGCATCAGGCCTGGGGGCAGCTGCTCCCAGAGGTCAGCCCTGCCCGGGAGCCTCTACTGCGTCCTCGGGAGCACCTGGACCCTGTGCCGGGGCCCCTGGTGGCTCGGCCTCTAGTCCACACAACAACCCTGCAATGCGGACATAGTTCTTATCCTCAGTTCCCACGAGAGGAAGCCTGGGCTCAGAGAGGCCAAGCCACTCACCCAGAGTCACCCCACAAAGGGAGCAAATCCCCTGCTTGTCCCAGACCGAGGCCTCCGGAGTGTCCACACAGGATGGGCCTGGAGGCCACGATCTATCTACCTGGACATGGTGTCTTAAACCATGTCTAGCACTTTCCGTAAAACTGGAAAAACACCACTGTATTTCAGTGGGGAGACGGGGCAGGAGGAGAGCACTGGTTCTTAGGATCAGTGTTAGTCCAGGGGTGCAGGCGAGGGGCTTTCCAGGCACGGAGGGCCAACCCAGCACCTCCTTCCGCACTTGGCAGACGGTTTATCTCAGCTGCCCCACCAGGGGAGGGGGCCTGCTGGGACAGAGTTCCAAAGGCCTGAATACGTGGCACCCCAGAGCCCCTGGAGGAGCCTGGGGATACTGCTGTGACCGCCGCAGGACCCCACATGGGGCTTTTTCTGGAGGCAGAGTCCTGGGCTCATTGTCCCCGTCTGTGCAATGAGCAGGCTAGACGTCTGTGCAGGGTCGTCCTTCCACGGTCCCCTCTCAGAATCACCAGAGCTGTCCTAATGGGTAGTGGGGACACTTGCTTCTGGCCACAGTGCGCATCAGAGGAGTGTGGCCACTATGCTTTCAAACATTCCTTCCCCCCCTGACAGGCCACAGTGTGCCTGCAGGTTGTCTCTCATTGGCTGGCTCTCCTGTCCTTCTCAACAAACCTGCCCAAGTGATGACAACTCCACTTCACTGCATGTTGACCTCCGTCATGTCACAGCTCCCTGACAGCGTTTGTCACACTTTCTGTTAGTACTGGAGTCAGATAAGCAGGCACAGCTCTGGCCCCCTTGAGCCTCACAGACCTGCTGCGAGGCCCCCACAATCGCCCCTCTGTGCGGATGAGGAGCTGGGCTGCAAGGCCCCACCGCTGGTAAGCCATGGGGCGGGAACCACCTTTCTAGACTGTGCCTGACCCTCAACCAGCGCTCTCCCCGCCATGCCAGGCTCCTCCCCCAGCACAAGCGTGCACCCCAGCTCCCAGGCACTCTGTGTGGAACCGCATGAGACAGTGGGGTGCTCTCCCTGCCCCAGCCAACAACGACCAAGGCAGGCAAGCACTTTGCCACGAACCAGCCACCGTTCCTAGTGGTCTTTGTTCCTCACAGCACCTCTGGGGAGGGTGACAGACGAGGAGACAGGTATGCAAAGACGACTACCTTGTCTGGGTCCCACAGCTGGCGAGTGCTGGGCGCTGGACCAGAGTTGACGCCTCTGTATATTAGGCTCCTTCTCAAGGCAGAGAAGGGGGAGAAAGGGCCCACAGGTCTCAAAACCTTCCACCTCCAAGACTCCAGGACCACCCTTCATTAATCTTGACCTACCCTGGGGACCTATGGATCTGAGAGCCAGGCACACTGTCTCCCACGCTAGGCCACCTCTGGGAAGCTTCGCAACATAATCCACCCGCCTTTGATCCCTCGATTACTCACCACCGTCACTCTGAACTTGGCTCCTTCCTCCTCCCCATCGCCATCCATAAACTCAGTGAGAGTGCACCCCACTCCACCCAAGCTTCAGATCTGTCGGGATATGGGCTTATCCACAGCTTTCCCCCACCCACCTCCTTGAGGTTGGTAGGATTTATGCTTGTGCGAAAACTCGCCCTCTAAGTTCACGGTGGGTGCAAAATGACTCTGCCCCAGGGTTTGCAGAAGAGACTTTTCGGCCTACTGTTTCAAGTAGTTGAACCTCCTTCTTTTACAGTAAGAAAACTGAGATCCAGAGAAGTGAAGAAACAGGAAGTTAGGGGCAAAGCTGGCACCCGAGGTCAGGTCTCCCCGCTTCCAACTGCATGGTGTTCCTTCTCTGTACCCACAGATGCTCAATAATGAGAGCCAGTGGCCGTGCAAAAATCTGACCTGGCTCGTAATTGACCACCATGGGTAAGAATTTTAATCAATTGTTTGCAGCCTCTTGGAAACTTGTGTCCCGGGTAGCTGAGAACTAGAACAGGGTCATCAGGAAGAAGAGATGGGCAAACCGGGGCCCCCCGGCCTCCCCACCCTGCCGCCCTACCTGGCTCCCTACTTGCAGGTGTGCACATCGTAGATGCGGACGCACTCCTGGCAGCTCACGTAGCAGCACCAGTGGAAGATGCAGTGGCACTTCTCCTTCCGCTTCTCCGTCCTCGTGTTGTGGCCGCGGCCGCAGCACAGCAAGTCGCAGCCATCGATGCCGTGGGAGGTGACATTGCAAGTCCGGTCCCTGGTACCGAAGGAGCCCGTCTCGGGGTTGGGCTCGCAAAAGTTGGGGGAATTCTCGTAGTAGACCAGGTCCCTCTCCGTAGGCGGCTTGAAGAGCGCGTACTTGGCCCGCAGCGTCTCCACCCAGCCGCGGGACTCTCGGTGCTTCTCCACCACCATCTCCGAGGCGCTGTCGTACTTGTCCTTGAGGAAGTCACCGATGGCGCGGAAGTCGGGCTGGGCCCACCAGCAGGTCTTCACCTCGCAGCTGCCCGACAGCCCATGGCATTTGCACTTGAGGTGCATGTGGTCCAGGATGGTCTGGGAAAGAGGAACAGCAGCTGGCCCCCAGACAGACCCCACCTGGGAGCACACCTAGACCCTCCTGCTCTGCCTGGCCCAGCCTGGCCCAGCCCGGCCTCTGCAGCCTTCTCCCTTCCCACCCAGTGCCAGGATGAGAACTGACTGAGGGCGGAGGCACGACCGTAGAATGGTGACTGCTGTTTCCCTCCCCTTCACACCCCCATTATCAGCAGAAATCACATCCAGTTCTCAAAGCCATCATAGGGTTTGTTATCCACATTTAACAGATAGGGAAACTGAGGCTGGGAACTTCAATGTCTCATGCTAAGTGAAACGGCCGTAGGAAGGGGTGGAAATGAGGTCAAAGCCAGGCCCATGGGCCCACACGGGCAGCGTGAACACACAGGATGGGCTGCCGGTACCTGCTGTATGGGGCCCCCATGCTCCCCACTGAGGCATCCCCGGGAGGGTGGAGACCCAGAACAGTCCAAGGATAAAGGAGGGTGAGCAGAAGGGGTGACTGTGGGGTGTTGGGGGGGCCAAGCTTGGCCAAAGGGAAAGAGGCAGAGCAGGGAGCCCTGAACACACAAGGGCCCCTGGAAGGGGTTGAGGCAGTAGGGGCACAGACTGGGTCAGGAGCGGTCCCAGAAAGGGCAGCTGGAGCTCACCGTGCGGCCCGCCTCGTTGTTGTGCTTGTTCATGGCTGAGCGTGCATCTGGCCTGTTTTCACGCGCATCCGCGAACTCTCGGGACACTAGCACCCCGAAGTCGGCGTCCTCGCTGCAGCCGCCCCACTTCCAGCCCTCGCCGGGCGGTCCCTTATGATGGGAGTCGCAGCCGCAGATCGTGGAGGTGCCCTCCGCGCAGGAGCGGGTGACTGCGAAGGCCACGCCAGCAGAGGCGATGGCGTGCACAAAGGCCGACTCGCGGGTGGCTGCACGGAGGGAGTTGGGAAGCTTTGCTCAGGCCCGGTCCTGGGATGTGGCTGAGCAGCCTCCACCTCCCCAGACGGGAAGGAGAGCTCGCCAGCCAGGAGGGAAGAGGAAGGAACCTGGTAGGTGTCCCCACTTTACTGGATGAGCAAACTGAGGCCAGGGCCACTAACTGATTAAACAGCTGGCAGACCAGAGTCACTTAAAAACGGGTAAAAATGATAGCCCTGGCAGGTTGCTGAAGAGATTAGGGGCCCTGCTCTCTGTCCTAGCCCCAGGCCCTGCTGCCCTCCCCCTTTCCAAAAACTCCAGAGACTCCAGCACGGGCCTGAGCCCTCGAAGTCCTGAGAGCCTACCATCTGAGGTGGGGGAAGGCCTGGGAACCCACAGCTTAAACCCACCCAAGTCCACCTGGCCCCACTTGGATGCGCCAGGGCAGACCCTTTCCCTTTCTGACCCTCCGAGACCCTCTGCACAGAGTGGGAACCACTGCCTTCTGCCACCAGTGCTCCTGACCAGGGCTGGTGCCTCAGTCTCATCTCCCTTCCCTTTCTCCACCCAGACAACGCCAAGATTTGGGGCTGAGAAGGCCGAGTCCCTCCTGGGAGGAGGGGGACATGAGGGCAGTTCTCCTGGTTCTGCCCCCACGGTCCAGGGAAGAAAAAGAAAAGATTCTCAGGGATGCCCCCCCCTTTATTGTAATGACTGCCTTTGGGTGCTGTTAGGCACCAGATTCTGCCCTCCAGGTGCTAAATCCTAGTTAATCCTTTTAACCCCGTGAGGCGGGAAGTCACATAGACCCATTCTACAAAAGCGGACTAACGATTAGACAGGCAAAGGCCTGAAAGTCAGACAATGTAACAATCTCGCCTTGCTGGAGAAAGACCCAGAACTGGGTCGGAACCTGTCCGAGGCCGAGCAGGTTGCAAGACTCGGGGCTGGCCTAGAAGCCGGGTGTCCCGCGCTTAGTGCTGCGGAAGACCGTAGGTCGGCAGACAAGGGAGCCTAGCATGCCCCCGTAGCCACTGCTGCCTCTTTAGAGGCCCCAGCGCCCTCGTCGGCCACCTGCAGAGGAAGGGCCCCTCTGCCCGCCGGAGCAGGTGGGGGGAGCGCGGTGGCGCCCGCGCTGCAAGGGCGGACTGCGGACCGGCGGCTGCGGAGGCCTGTGGCGCTGCGCCCTCTGCTCCCCCCCGCCCCCCCCCCCCGGTCCCCACGCCGCCCCAGTTCCAGCCCCCTCCCGCCGGCCGGCGCCCGGGGGCGAGGGGCGCCAAGGGCCAGGGCCTCGCTTCCGGCCCGACTCGCGGCTTCTCGCGGCGGCGGCGGCGCCCAGACCCCGGGCCGCGCTCGGTTCCCAGCCCCGGGGACGCGGGGGCGGCGGGGGCGGGGCGGGGATTAGCCTGGGAGCGGCGCTGACAGCCCCGCTGTGCCGGTCCCCGTCCGGCGGGGCCCGCTGGGCCACTCAATCCGCCTTTGTTCGCGCGGTGTCACACCGCATTACCCGCATAATGCGGCCGCCGGGCCCGGGCCGCCGGGCCGGCCGCCACCGCGTAGCAACGGGCGGCTCCCGCGGCCGGGCCGCGCCCCCGGCCCCGGCGCCGGCCCGCGAAATCCCCATTGAAGCGGCGCCCCCCGCCCGCGCGCCGCGCCGAACGGCCAGAGGGCGTGTGAATGGCGCGGCGGCCGCAGCGGGCGCGGGGCCGGGCCGCGCGGTGGGGGGCGACGCTCCGGCCCTTTTCAAGCCGCCTGAACCCCCCGCCCCCCCGGGCGCCCGCCTTCGGCCCCGCCGCCGCGTCCTCAGCCTTCCGGCCGGCGGCCCCCGCGCCCCGCCCCAGGTCCCCACCCTGGGGCAGCCCCGCGCCGGGGCGTCGGTCCCCGGCCTCCGCGGAAGATGCGCGCCCCCGGGCGCGTGCGGGGACCCTCTTCCCGGGGACTGAGCTTTCACCAAACTCCGGGCCTCTGGCTTCCACCCCCCGCCCCCCAACACACAACCGCCCGCTTGCAATTTAGCGATGAAGCCATGTTCTAGAATCTAGGTCTTACAATGATTGATTTAAACTGTGAAACGCAAACGTGAGTGGGTGGTAAGCTCAAAGACCCGATTTCCACTGGCCAATGTCGCGGGTGGGGAAGGGCAGTCCGAAGGCGAGTCTCGCTTTTAGGGAGCGCGTCTAGACGCCAGGCCGTTTGATTCAGCGCTACCTGGCCCGAGGTGGGGCGCCGGAAGGCGGTGAGACCGACACGCCAGCAAGATCGGGTTTGAAATGCAAACCGCCGCCACTTGGCCCCAATTAGAGGCCAAACCTTTTATGTAAACAAGGAATAATTAGCTTTGGTAACAGAAGCGTAAACAGAATCATCATCCATTGATTCGCTAATTGCCCTTCGGTCCCACGACAATAGCCTGTAGGTCGGACTTACTCTGTGAACCTGAGGCGCAGGTTAGGGGGGCTGCACTCTAAGGGGGGATGGGGAGTCAACTTCCCCCGACGCGTTCCCTGCCAATCCCCACCCCCAGGACCCCCCTGGCTTCCACATCTTTTCTTTCTGCCTGTAAATGCGGCTCTTCTAACAGGAGGGCGGGCGGGCTCGCGGGTTTGAGTGGCAAAGCAGTGTCGGTGGAGGGAAGGTTCAAGTTGCTGTGGGAAAGGAGCCGTGGGTCCCGGGGGCCTGCTGGGACCCCTAAACTCCCGGACACCGTAGCTGCTCAGAGAGTTGCCCAATGCAGCCCAGGACTCACCAGCCCCTAAGTCCCCTTCTAGGGAGCAGTTGCCCCCTCATCCCTCTCGCCAGGTGCCTTCAGGTTTGAAGTCCAGCTGTGTGACCCCCTTCATTTGAAGTGCAGTGGGTTAGGCTCCCAGGTTGCGAGATGGCTGGGAACTTACCCCCAGGCCAGCACTCCCTCTAGTCCCCACCACGTGCTTGGGCACGGGCACCGCGGAAAGTTCTCACGGGAGCACTTGGGAGCAGTGTAGTGCCACCAGCACCAAGCAGCTGTCTCAGCTCCAGGATTTTCTATATAGGAGGGATATAGGGGTGACAATGCCCCCACACCACACCACAACTACATTTGCATAACACTTAACAACACGGCATTGGGGAAATGTCACAAATGTGCACATCAAAGCCTGGGGCCACCGCTGCGCCAGCTGAGCAGGGAGGAAGCCTGCAGCCCCCTAGGCTGCCCTGGGTCCCGGCATCCTCTGGCATCTTAAGGATGCCCAGCCCCAGCAGCACCTGGGAAGGCGTGGCAGCCATGATGACAGCCTGGGTGGGTCCAGAGAAGGACCTGACCCACTTCTCTGGAGGCCCTAGGTCATGACCAGCTTTATTACCCTCCCCTGAGGACCCTGGGCTCAGAGCTGAGGCGCTCTGAGAACAGTCACTTCATCCCGACAGTCCCCCCGCCCCCCACCCACCTCCTGCCGGGCCCAGAGGCAGTACCTTTGTCAAGGACGGGCCCGAAGATGGCCAGGCTGTCGTCTATGGTGGTGCAGTTCCAGCGGCGGCCCCGGAACTGGTGCTGGCACTCCTGGATGCCCAGCTTCACACCCTCGGCCACACTGGGCATAATTTCGATGTAATTGCGACAGAAGCGCAGTTGCTTGGGGACCAGGCCTGGGATGGAGCCGCAGAGCAGAGGCTGAGAGCCCAGGGACGTGTACTGCTGGCCCAGGGCCAGGGACCTGCGGGCACACAGAAGACAGTGGCACGGCAAGCCCAAAGCACATAGCCCGTTGAGGGCACCATTTCTTCCTCACTGGCCCTCCTGGGTGGGCACAGCCACGGAGGGCCCGAGTCTGAACCCATGCCCCGAGGAACCTGGCCCCTGGTGCTGCCCTCGAAGGGCAGGGCTCTGATCCAGGCAAAGTCAGCCCTGCGACATGGACACATCAGCTTGCAAGGGCATGGGGACCAGCACCAGTTGGGCACCCTTGGGGACCACCGCAACACCGTGAAAGGAAGCCAGGACTGGGCAGATGGTACTGGGTGCCCAGGTCAAGTCCCTCCCACGCTCGGGGCCGGTTTCCCTGATGGGCACTGAAGAGTTTGGTCTGGGCAACCTCCCAGGGAGTCCAGGTTTGGGGGGCCAAGTGAGACTTCAGTGACCCATGGGAAGGTGTTTTTAGGGCCCACAGCCCCACCTCAGAAGGAGAGAAGTCACAGGCCCCACAGGGAGCTTGCACACAGTGGTTAGGTTCCCCTTTCCAAATCCGCAGATGCCTTAGGAAGAGGGTCCAGAGACCCCAGGACAGGTCAGACACACCACACAGATGCTTTCTGGACTAGACACAGGGGTGAACCAGACGCCTGCCGTTCAACAGCTCTCACCACGTACTCCTGATGGGCACCAGCGAGGGGCGTGGTGCCCACCGGCCTGGGGCTGGCTCTGGGCTCGGTTGCCAGAAGGATGAGGTGGGCACCCCATATTTTTATTTGTTAATTCATTCCAGAGGCAGGGATCGGGAAACCAGCTCTGAGAGTGTGGATGGTAACACTTACGAAACATTTCCAAATCTTGAGCGTCAAGCCCTTTTAAAGAGCAGGGAGGGCCACCTGCAGGCCTGGCCTACCACTGAGAATGGCTATTCCTGAACTCCTCTGTGCTGGGCACTGGGCCGAGTCTTTTCCTTGGCTTTGCCTGACCTAACCCTTCTAACTGCTCTGTGACATAGGATGTGTTCAGACGGCTTAGCCTTGCCGGTCAAGAAACCAGCCCAGACCACAGAACTGCTAAGGAGTTGCTCATGGGACCCCGTGCCTTTGGACTAGCACTCCTGGGGCGGGGGGCAAACCAGTGTGCTCCCGTCCTCTGGGCCCGGGTGCTGGGAGTGGGCGTGCCCGCAAGCCTGGCCTGTCCGCACCCCAGGCCTCAACACCGAGCCCACCCAGGCCTAGGTGGGATGGAGCGGGTTGGCCCAGAGGCCCTGCTGGGCACAGGGCACACAGCCCTTGACAGGGCGCGGCAGGCTGCCCTCTCCTGCCCTGCCCTGTTTACAGTTACAAACAGGTTAGTTAGCGTGCTCATCTTGATAATCAAATCCCTGTTGCTTCTTATGTGCTGGGCTGGTTCTGACTGCTCGCTCCCTGTAATCCTCACAGCAAGTCTGTGATGGGAACTTCACTATCACTGGCATCATCCCATTTTATGGATGAGGACACTGAGGCCAGGGAGCTAAGTGACCTGCCCACCTACAGGACTGCAAACTCAGAGCTGAGCCTCCCTCCCCACTCAGGCTGCCTCTCTGTGCGCTCTTAAGCAGCAGGTGCAGCCCTGTCCCAGCAGCTCTGTAGCCACTGGGGAGGGACACAGCCAGGGTTCAGTGCAGTTGGCTCGGCCTTGTGCCATTCTGGGAGGGGGGCTCAGGAGCAAGACCCCCACCTCTGGGAAGAAGCCCAGGCCTTTCCAGCTCCCTCCTCTGACATTTAGGGTCCAAAGCCCTATATGGGGACAGCTGGAGAGGAGAGCTGAGGCAGGACAGAGGACACTGGCCACAGCGGTGTGTGGTCATGAGTGTGCAGCCACGAGGGACTCTGAAGGAGTATGACAGCGATTGCCTGCCCCCTCCCCACACCCTGGCCCAGGCCCCAACTATCCCAGAGCAGCATGGGAAGACCTGGCACCCACTTCCCAGCCTCAGTGCCCCTCCCCTTGGCTCAGAGTACCACCCAGCCTCCCCATCACAAGTGCCTCTGTCCCTGCCTGTGTCTGGAGGGGTGGGCCGGCCCTGCGCTGCGGTGCCCACGCTCTCCACTAGCCTGGCCCTCCCTTCTCCTCTGCACACCCTGATCTGGGCAGGCCTGTCCCAGGATCACCTCTGGCACCAGGTGTGCTTGCCCCATGTCACTCCCCATTCACCGGTCTGCTCACCAGCCAAGCCGAGTTCTCCAAGCTCCAGCCTCCCTTTGCCCAGAGAGACGAACATGGGGCCCGAGGGGCACTCAGGGATCCTTCCTTGCCTCCCCCCCCCATTTACTTTTCTTTCTCCCTCTCCTCCCAGCCTTTTCCCTGCATCCCTTGTCACCCCTGCAGGCCTGGATACCCTCAAGCTAAGTGGGAGGCTGAGCCCTGGGTCAGAATCAGAACCTGTGGGAAGAGCCCTAAGGGAGTGCAAAGCAGAGACACCCCCCCCCAAGAAAAGTGACTTGCC
Organism: Phyllostomus discolor; assembly: GCF_004126475.2. Classification (NCBI taxonomy): domain Eukaryota; kingdom Metazoa; phylum Chordata; class Mammalia; order Chiroptera; family Phyllostomidae; genus Phyllostomus; species Phyllostomus discolor. Next base: position 91,845,261 of record NC_040910.2, read on the forward strand.
CAAGGCCACACCACCAGCTGTCCAGAGCCTCCCTGGCTGGCTACCACTGCGTGGAGCTGGGGGAGGGGAGCACCAAGGCATGTCCCTGCTGGCGCTTCACTTCCTCTGGGTGAGACTGCTCCTCATCCCAACCTTCCAAGGGGCTCCCTGCTTCCTAATTTCACCAGCTCCCTCCCACAGAGTCCCAGGCAGCCAGCCCAGCCCAGCAGAGGCCCGGGAACTGGGCACTGGCTGGCATGGCTTGGTCAGCCGCAAAGGCTCGAGTTACTCCCAAAACATCTCCCAGCAGGGAGATGCCATGGTCCCCTCCCCTCCCCTGAGAGTCACAAGCCCCTGCTGGCTCAGTCCTCCCTACAGCCAAAGGGGATTTTCTCTCGTCCTCTGCAGTCACATTCAACCCTGGCAACACTGACAGCAACCATTTACCTAGCACTTACAAGCCGGGCACTTCACACATATTATCTCATTTAATTCTCACGGTAGTTCTGTGAGGTGGTGCTGTATCATCCCACTGTACAGATGAGGAAACTAAGGCACAGAGAAGTTGGGGAACGTATAGGAGGAAGTTATCAGAATTCTGACCCTGGGTTTGTCCGACTCCCAGTGCAATGTCCTCTGAGGATGATGCCCAGCCTCGGAGACGAGGACTTCATTTCCCTCCTCTCCCCAAACTCTGTCCCCTTCAGGCTCCCCAGATCCAACCAATTGTGTGGCCGGGAGACAGGCTGCCTTGGTTCGAATCCAGCTCTGCCACTTCCTAGCTGTTGATCTCTAGCAATTTGCTTAACCTTTCTGTGCCTCAGTTTCTTCATTTGTAAAATAGACATAAAGGGAAGTATAAATAATATAAACCACTTGGCACACAGTAAGCACTCAGTAAGTGGGGTTCCTTGTAGTGACCATGTGTTTAGGCCCGTCCCCAGCACTTTGTCCCCTGCCTGTCATCAACCTCATTCCCCTCGGCCTCCCATCCCTGACTTAATAGAACGCATCACATTGTAAGAGCCAATTCCAACCCATCACTGGGAAGGATGCCTTGGAACAGAGCAAAGCTGCCCCCTGCCCGGCACTTCAGTCCTAATTGGGGTGACAAAATAGACACACAATCTGGCTGACTGTTAAGGTGACCCAAAGGGCAAAGGCAAGGTCACAAAGGTGTTTCCTTGATGCTCCCTCCATTCAAGGGTTTTAGCTCAGATCTGGACATCCTGCCGGTAATTAGCAAGGGCCTCTGCGGATGCAGGTCTAGCTCCCCGGGCTGGTGCTGGGGCTAATGTAGCTGTGGCCACGGGACTGATTTCTGCAGGACAGCTGCCCTCCCGCAAATGTGCCCTGCCACCCCTGACCATGAGCCAACCACCCACACACTGCGCACGCCCGAAAATCTACCGCCCCAGAGTCACGTGAATGCAACTCACAGCCCCTCAGCCCGGTCACTGAGGTGCTCAGTCCCCTGGGGGAGGTCACGCAGCGAGCCTCACTCTGCCCGGTTCTTCATAAAGAGTAGCTTTCGTGAGATTTGCTCAGGCTGCTGAGTGGCTTGCAGCCGGGCTCCTTCCTACCTCTGCACCCCTCTCACGTGCTGAGCCCCCCTCCTGGAGTGCCTCTCTGCTGCCCGAGTCCCCGCAAGCACCCTACCCACCCTTCAACCTCCAATTCCGGGGTTGCCTCCATTCCAAAGTCCTCTGTGAGCTCCACACAAAAGCAACCTCTCTGGCCTCTGGATTTTGCCTCTGCCTTATTCAAACCTTCTCGTCTCAAAGTGCTGAACTGACTTGTTTCCAGTTCCATCTGGCCGTGCAAGTTCAGCTTCCTGAGGCTAGAGTTGTGTCTCCTTCCAATCGCCCTCAACACTCCTCCATGACACACACACACACCCCACACATGCACACACACAAACACACAGAGAAACATGAGCACATTTGGGTTACCAACAGGCCAGGCACATGACAGATGCATGCTGGTTCTCAAGGGAAAGAAGGAAGGGACAGTCCTGGCCGGTGTGGCTCAGGTGGTTGGGTGTCATCCCGTGAAGAGGAAGCCTCCCCAGCCCCAGTTTGAGTCTCAGTCACGGGCACGTGCCTGGGTTGTGGGTTCAGTCCCTGGTCGGGGCAAGTACAAGAGGCAACTGATGGATGTTTCTCTCTCACGTTGATGTTTCTCTCCCTCTCTTTCTCCCTCTCTTCTCCTCTCTTTAAATAAATATCTTTTTAAAAGAACGACGGAACAAGTCCTTCTCCGGAAGCCCAGTCTGCTCCCTACCGTCTTGCAGCCCCTCATCCAGCCTACCCCCCAGGCCTCAAGGCATCCGGAGGTTCCGCCTACTCACAGAACAAGACTCCTGTTCCGCTGAGGAAGTTCCTACACTTAGGACCTGAGATGATGGCTAGGCTCCCAAGGTGGACAGGGGCCCGCCTGGCACTGGCAGCTGCTGAGGGGGAGGGGGGAGGGCATTGCCAGGCCTTCCCAGCTGGGCAGGGGCTATTTATACCCAGGTCCTGGCCCTGCCCTGCCCGAGGGCCCTGCCACCTTCCCCTAAAGGCAGCTCATCTCCACCCCAACCACCCACCATGCAGCTGGGCTGAGGACACACAGGCGGTCGGGCAGATGGGCAGCAGGTGCCAGCAGCCAACAGGCTGCTTGTGAGACCTCCATGTTGACCTTTCAGGGCCAAATCTCCTCTCCATACGGTCTGGGCTTAAACACTGCGCACAGCCTCTTCAGACCCAGGCCCCACACAAGGTTACTGACCTCTGTGCAGCAGCACCTCCTCCTCCCTGAGGGCAGAAGGTGGGCCTTCTTGGTGCGGACACTGCGGAGATAAACCTTTTTACCCACCAGCCTGTGTGCTGAAGCGAGGCACACAGGGTGTGCGGTGAGACACCAACAAGTGCCCCAGGCAGTGTGTCCTGTCCAGATATGCTGAGCTGCTGATTCTGCCGTCCCACCCCCCAAGCAGTGCGACCTGTCCTCTGCTGGCTGACGGAAGGCTGTCGGCCACAGGGACAGGGGGTGCACACTCTGCTGTCCCCACCATATTTCCCTCAAGGAACCATTTGGGTTGGAGTCCTGCAACCAGTCCGGTAGCCTTTCCTGCATCCGAATGTGTCTATATTTTCTACTTCAGACCCTGCCAACGTTACAGGATTTTAGAGATTGGAGGGGCTCAGGACTCGTCTAGGTTAGGATGTCTCTTAACTGTTAGCCATTTATTCCAATTACACCACTTCCTCCCTTCTCTCCTACACAGAAAACATGAAAAGAGGGGCTTTAAAAAGCTACACACGGAATTACCTTATGGCCCAGGAGTTCCCCTAAGTCAAGACCCAAGAGAACGGAAAGCAGGGGCTCAGATGCTTGCAGGGCAGTGCGCACGGAAGCATTATTCACAGCGGCCGAAAGGTAAAGACCGTGCGCGCGTCCACCAACAGGGAAATAAACGGTGGGCGCGGTCTGTCCGCGCAGCGGAGCACTACTCGGCTGTGAAAAGAACAGAGTTCTGACGCATGCGTCAACATGAATTAGCCTTGACAACATTGTGCTAAGTGAAACAAGCCAGTCCCGAAAAGACAAGTATTGCATGATTCCACTTATATGAGGTGCCTAGAATAGGCAAATTCATAATGACAGAGAATAGATTAGAGGTAACCAGAAGCTGGGGAAGGGGCGGGGAGTTATTAATTAATGAGTATAGAATTTCTGTTGGGATGATGAAAACTCCTAGAAATAGGTAGTGGTGATGATTGCACAACACTGCAAATGTACTTAATGCCACTGAATCGTGCACTTAAATATGGTTAAATTGGGAGTGAAGGGCCTAGAGCCCCCCATCCCTCAACCTTACCCTTACCCTCATCTATGGCCCCTCTGCAGGATGCGATCCGAGAGCCACGGGTCTGACCCCCTCTCTAGACGCGAAGACTGAGGCCCAGAGAGGATGCGCCGCCCCGCCCCTCCGCGCGCACACACCACCAGCTTGGAACGCCTCCTTCCGGCTCCAGGGCCACGCCTCCTCCAGTCCCGCCTTTCGTGGAGTCTCAGTTCGCGTGTCCTCACCTATCCCCATAACCAGTCCTGATCGTCTCTGCTGGTCCCAGACGGTGCACCTGAAAATTCTGACCCAAAGAACTAGTGTCTCTTAAAGTGAGCAACATGGGGGCTGGGAAAGAAGAGTGGAGGGAGGGACAAAGGGAGAGAACTGGAAAGAGGGAAGGAAACTGAAACGACCTCCTCTTTGGTTATTCGTCTCTGTCTTCTAGAGAGACCATGATGTTTTGGGAAATCTTACAATGGCCCAGGGCTCCGTGCTCTGCCTGCTGCCCCTGGGCAGCACTGGACCGATGTCCCTCCCACTGGGTTCAGAAGGGCCCCACCTTGGACTGGGGTGAGATGGCAACTTACAAAAGGGGAAGGAAAGGCTTCAAATTGGGCAGGCAGCAAAGAGCCAAGCATTGTCCTTGGAGTTTAAGGCTACTACCTTTCCACTTAGGTCAAGCGGCCACTCAGGGCTGCTGGAAGTCATGTGGGGAACCTGACAAGTTCAGGAGCACATGACCAGTGGGGGCAGCCACGGGTAGCTTCCAAAGAGCCAAAACCCACAGTGTTTCAGCAGTCACTGCTCCTGACAAGGGAAGCCACCTGTCCTGACCTGGGGCCACTCACCCTGGTGTCTCAGCAGGGTGTTTATGATGAAGCAAGAGAGGAGGGGCCTAAGTCAAGATTGACAAGCCACCATCTTTCCTTGCCGGCCCACTGGTCCTCCCTGGAGCACACGTGGGCCCCATGGTGCGAAGCACAGCTCCCTGACTTCCCAATCCAGCCCTCCTGCGCCCCTCTCAGTATGGGCCAAGGGCAGGGAGTTGCCTCTGAGTCCAGAGGAGCTCATGTGGTCCCGCTGTCCATTGAGCAGGTCTAGATACCCCGGAAGATGCCTTTCATCAAAGAAGCGGAGAGATCTCTATGGACCTGTCTCATCAGCCACCAGTTCATTCACTCAGTGGGCATGGATGTGCCACCTGGTTCTCACATGTCTGCAGCTGGGCTAGAGGCACCCCTGTCTGTGTAAGGGAAGGGAAGGGAAGGGAAGGGAAGGGAGGGGAGGGGAGGGGAGGGGAGGGGAGGGGAGGACGAGGTGCAAAGGGTCCCCATGTTGAACTGGAACCCAGGGTCCAGACAGGAGTCAATGAAGAAGCAACTGTAAGAGCTTATGAACGCAGTGGGGCCCAGGCCCTTCTGCTGGACTTCCCGTCTTGACTCAGTCGCAGCCATGCAAACTGGGGCCCCTCAAGGGCAATAATTTTGTGGAGTGACTGAAGGTGCCTCCTGCCCTTGGGAGAGCAGGTTAAAATCTTTCTTTCGTAAACAAATTCATTCCTTGCCTCTTCACTCCAGTCCCACATTTGAGTGATGGCTGAATTGGGCAGAGTGCCAGGCCCGGGTGCACAGGGATGCATTAAGCCACGCCCTCAGAGTGCCCAGATCAGGGGGCCTCTGTCCATAACAGACCAACAGGCGCTTTTCCAGCACCTGCTAGGTCTGGGCGCCACGAGGGCCATGAATGACTGATGGAGGTCCCTTGTGACTTAAAACCAAAGTAAGCACCATGCCAGAAACACAAGGTAAAAGTAAGGATGTCCCAGACGAGGGCGGCCAGAGGGTCTCAGCCAGTGGTGACTAAGAAGGTGCCTCAGCTGAGCAGGTGAAAGATGGCTGGGAGGCATCTGGGGTCGCCTCGGGGAGCAGCTGGAGTGGCAGGGGACAGCCCCAGGCAAGAGCCAGGACAGGCGCCAGCAGCCAGGCCACCCACCTGGAATCCAGGGACCGTACAAAGGGACAGGGAAGGGAACAGGGAAGGGAACAGTGAGAGCCAAGCTTTATTCCAGCCACTCGGGCAGCCATGAAAGTTCCCTAAGCTGGGTTTTAGAACATCAATTTGTTAGACAAAATCTAACTGCAAAATGGGGCCAGAAGTGCACACTGGAGACCAAAGGCTGGGAAAGCAGCCGGAGGGCCCATGTGGGGTTCAGGCTGAGGAGGCTCAGGCCTGGCTGCACACTGCAGCTCCCCAAGGCACAGGCTTCGCTGGTGGGGGAGGGGGGCGGGGGCACGAGGGCAGGAGCCTGTCAGGCAGTGGGGACTGAGCACCACCCAGCCAGGTCTCAGGACAGTGGCCTCGGGAGCAGAGAGGAGGAAGTGAGTAAGCACGAGAAGCTATTAGTCACCTGGGAAACACAAGGAAGGAGGAGGGGATGAGCAAGGGTGGCCAGGGAGATGGAGATGATGTCAACCAAGAAAGGGAACGTAAGAGGTGATGCAGGCTTGGGAACAAAGAGAAGGAGTGTTGTGGGGTCCGTGTGACCTTCATGTTCAAACGGTGCCAGAGGTGCTGAGCGGGAGCCCAAGAGAGAGACAGAGGCCAGACATTCAGATGTGGGGATCTTTGTCCTGGAGCTCACGGTAGAATGACACCTCCTGGGCACACAGGAGAGTGAGGCAGTCAGGAGCCTCATACGGATGCCGCGGGCCCAGGAAGGGACCCCAGGGGTGGCTGGGGCAACCCGGGGCTCCTCTGGGAGGGAGGGCACCAGGAGGGGCCAAGGCCTCACACCCACAGGCTGGAACTTCAGGCTCAGAGGCGGGGAGGGCTCTCCGGAACCCCTGCAGGACGCAGGTTGGTTGGGCCTGGTTCTGCCAACGCTGGCATTAAGCGCCCAGCGTTGGCTTCTGCTTCCACACGTTCCTGATCGGGTCGCAGAGGCGTGCGGCCGACATACTGGGACGGAGTGAGTCGCCTCTCTCTTCCTTTCCCTGGCTCCACTTTTGTCCTCGCCCTCCCCCACCCCGCCTCCAGCACCCTGCACCTTCGGTCCACAGCTGTGTCCTCCTGAGGCCAGGGGGGACCTCCCAGCCCGGCAGTCTCTCCCCGCCCAGGGTCAGCAAAGCCACTCCGATCCCTCGCCCTGGACCCAGGGTCTGGGTCTCTCCCTGAGGTTGGCGTGGCTGAAATCTGGGCCTTTGGACTTAAGTTGCCCCTTCCTGGCTTTGTCACCTATGCTGTGTGACCGAGATCACCATGAGCGTGGCAGGAAAGGGAAGGTGGGGTTGAATGTGAGGGACAGAGGGTCATTACAGGCCAGGGGTCTACAGTGCCATGGGTGAAGACACCCTCACACCCGGGAAAAAAAGAAACCCAAGTGAAAAACCATTCCGTCCCACTGGGCAGCAGCCCCTGAGAACGGGCTGTGGGTGGGGGTGGGGTAGTCCCATCTTCCTCTCCCTCCCTCACCTCTCCTGCACAACTCGCTGGCCCTCTGGCCACGTGGCTGCTTCCGAAGACCCCACTCTGCCCCTGCTCCCCTGACTCCTAGGGGTCACCTTTCAGGAAACTTGTGGGGCCCTCAGAGAAGGTGGATGAAGACCACCTGAGAGCCAGGAGGGCCCCAAGAGAAGGGTACGGGCAGAGTCTCAAAGCTGAAGGGGTCCTCAGAGGCTGAGCTCCCAGCCCAGGAGGCGGTGGGGGCGCTGGCCCTGCGCTCCATCCCGGGAGCCCTGTGGGATGTTTCTCTGGGGTGAAGAAGGAAGGGAGGGGACGGGAGGGGAGGGCGGGGCAGAGCCGCGGCTGGAATGTTACAGCTTCTGTTCTCCAAAGCAGCTCCCAGAGCGCCTGGCCTGCGGCTCCCGGCTGATCTGATAAGATGTGACAAGGCGGCCTGAAAAATGTTGAAACCTGTAAAATGTTTAAACCTGTTTTTGTTGTGTTGGGAGCATGAGGGATTTTCGCCCCCCCTTCAATTTCATAGGAAAGTGGAGTTGATCAGAGCGGAGCAGGGGAAGGGGTGGGAGAGCCGGATTGTTCCCTTCAGCCAAATTGGGGGGCAGGGGGCGGGGTGCAAAGCAGGATGGTCAGACCTGGGGTGGAGGAAAGGAGGATGAGAACTGGAAGGAAGAAGGGGGTGTGGGGGCGGGGGGGCAGGGGAGACCTGAGAGAAGGGTGGCAATGGCGCAGGGAGGGTGGGGTGGGGGGGTTCTGCAGCTCTGGCCTGTCAGCAGTTCCAGCTAGGGTCCTCCTCGGGGCTGCGCGCCCCCCTTGGCACCCCAGAAGACACAATGAGCCGTGGCTGTCTTCCTTCAAACAGGCACTGGCCCAGAAGAGTCACCGGGGGCCACAGAAGGGCCTGAGCCCTGGCGGGTGACAGGAAGTCAAAAAGTGGCGGGCCCTGCCTGGGACCTCACTCCTGAGACCCCCTCCAAGGGGCTCCTGAGAGGCACCGAGACCACAGACTGGACAGACGGTTACCGGCAGAGACAACTCCCAAGCGCACTTGCCGTGCAGAGGCGTTTGGAAGTCACCGGTGAGCCCCAAAGGTCTCACCATTGCTCGGCCGAGCCCTCCACGCTGGAGCTAGAAGCTACAGTGCAGCCTCTGCCCCAGACGCAGGAGGGTTGCCCACTCTCTGCTCCACCTGTGAGGCCGCCGAGGCCCAAAGGCAGTCGATGACTGGCTTGAGGTCACCATCGGTTTTGGGCAACGTTACCAAAATTCCCTCCAGTGGGTCCAGTCTTTCCAACTGAGACATACTGAGCATTCTAGAAACCACGATGGGACCAGGTACATCTGGAGCGTCCTCTGTGTACAAGGCAGACGCTTTAAAAAGTCCTGTTGGATGAAAGTCTCTGCCCGAGAAGCTGGTCTTGCTGGTCTCCTGCTAGACGGAGGAGGCAGGGGGTGGGGGCGGGGCCGAGAAAGAGTGCCTTCAAAGGGCTCGCCGGGGTGTCCAGCCTGCGGCCAGAGGCCCACATGCAGCCCAGAATGGCTGTGACCGGGGTCCAACACAAAATCGTAAATTTACTTAAAACGTTATGAGGTATTTTTGTGATTACGTGTCGCAATGTATTTAACGTGTGGCCCAAGACAGCTTCTTCCAGTGTGGCCCAGAAATGTCAAAAGGTTGGACGCCCTTAAAGCGTTCTGTAAACCGCCACACACATTGCTTATTCTATCACCATACCATGCCGCAGAACACCGAAGCTGGGTGGAAACCTGGGCATCATCCAGTCTAGCTCCTTGGGGCAAACGGAAGCCCAGAGGGACGATGACGTGACTTGCCCAGACCTCTGACCCCCCAGCCAGAGTGCTGAGTGCCCCTTACACCATGCCTCCCTCCTCCGGAGCCTGCGGTCCGAGGGCTGGGGCTTCCTCCAGGACACGTGTATGGGGGGAACCTAGTACACCTGAGACACAGCCTCGGCCCACCTCAGGCCCCGCCCTCATGCAGGAGAGACGCTCCCACAGGTGACCACTCTCGGTGGCAGAGTGTGAGAAATCCCATCTGGGGTGTAAACCGCGAGGAAGGGACTGCTGAGGGAGAGGGACTGGCAACAGCAGGGAAGACGTGTGTGCGGTGACACTGGGGCTGGGCCTTGAAGTTGAGATCGGCCTGGACACCTTTCACCCTGGAGCTCTGCCATGTGTCTCCGCTTCCCAGTCTCCCAGTCACATTCTAGTCTGCACGTTTCCTAGAGCGTGTTTGCATCCTTAGCTCATCTCAGCCTTATAACACTCCTCCCGCCCCAGCACCCCCTGCCCCTGAGTTCTATAAGGCAGGGACTAGTCTCCCATTTTACAGACGCAGAAATGAGGTCTTCACAGGGTTCGCCTGCTTGTCCTGAGGAGCCAAGGCTGCTGGGTTCCTGCGCTACTTTGCCCCTCAAGCCCAGTTCTGGTAAAAGATAAGACGTAGCTTGCCTGGCATTCTTGTTCACTTTGGACTCCAGCTCCTCCATCGGGGTCCCATCTTAAAATCCCCTCTCACTGTGTCCAGTTTAACCTGCACTCCCAGCGCTTACACATGCCGCGGCAGCGACCTTAAACACATTCAGTGGAATTGTCCATTTACTCTCTCTCCACTAAACTTGAGTTTTTTTGGAGAAGAAGGACTTTCTGCAGGCCGAGCAGAGTACCTGGTTCACCTGTGGAACCAGCATTCTTGCTCCTCTTGTCACACTGGACAGCTCCACCTGTCACCCCAGGCATTCTCCTATCTGTCCCCCACCCCGCCCCCGAGATCACACAGGCTGCCCCCAGGGCAAACTAAGGGCAGGTGCTGGCCCTACTAGTTCCCTGGGCCTTGGTTCCCAGCTGCTGCGTCCACAGTCTGAGGGGCCTTTGTCTGACTCTCAGGGAGAAGCCCAGGAGGGCTGCTTTACTGGGAGCACGCTCTCTGAAACGTCAGAGTCAAGTGAGCGTCTTCACCGAACAAATGTGTGCGCTGGGCCAGGCCCTGTGCTGGGTGCCGGGGGCACAGACGCGCACATGGGGCACTCCTGGTCTTGCAAGAACACCCAGCTCAGCCTGTAGGCTGCCCCCAGAGAGCCCATCCTCCCCCACTCCTGGGCACAGATGCCCACCCACCCTGCCTCACAGCAGCCAGTCAGCACTGACCACCCCCTGGTGAGGGCCGGGACTCCAGGACTTCACCTGTCTCAACTGTCCCACCCACCTCCTTGCACCATGCCTTTTGGAGGACCGAGGTCACGCGTTTATCAGCTGCTGCTAGGGTCAAGGACGCAGGCTGTGGTGTTAAGGCACGCAGATCCCTTGGGCTGGTTTTGAAACATACAGGCATCTGGTCTCCAAAGTCAGCCTTGCTGAAGCAGGCTCTGGAGAGGAGACCAAGAAACTGGATCATTAAAAACCTCCTCCAGGGTGTGACGGTAGCACAGTATAAGATGATGCCACACAAAGTACCCAGCATCTTTAGAAATTCTCTGGCCAAAGCTGTTTCAGCTGAATCTCACCAAGCTTTTAGAAGTAACTCCTGGGTGTCAGGAGAACCCAAGGGATAGAAGAACAACCCCGACGGCACTATGGGGAGGGGGCAACCAGACAGATTCAGGACGTGAGTGGGCCCACAAGGCCGCAGGCCTGACTCCCCAAAAACACCAGTGGCATTTTTTTAAGTGTGTGTGTGTGTTGGGGGGACGGGAGGGGAGCGAGCGGAGGAATACTGTAAAATGCTAAAACAGCTGAACCAGGAGAAGGGTATACTGTATGTACAGTTGTGCTTCTTTTTGTTTTTCTGATTGATGATTTTCATAAAACTTTGTAGGAACAGTAACAACCCAAACTCTAACCAAGTCGTGGGGACCTCTGGAAGACAGAGACACAGCCGGACGGTGGCGGAGGCTCTGGGCCTGCCCAGTGGCAGGGGCGCTGGGGCACAGGGTCGCTCTTGGCAACGTGCGCGCACCCACTCCCCAGGTGGGTATTTCCCCGCATTCCCGGAGCGCTTCCTTGCGCCGTGTCCCCCCACGGCGCTGAGCACGCGCAGGTGAGCGCAGCCCTGCCAGGCACCTGGACTTCCCCCGCTCGGCTTAGGAAGGCTCCCCACAAGTTCAAAGCGGCGGCTGCCTCTCCGGGTCCCCTCCCCATCCGCGGGCGAGGCGGCCGAGCGAGCCTCAACATCTTCCTTTGCGCCCCTCCAAATGCATCAGGCCCGAGTCCTGCCTGCTGCCAGTTCCTCCTCTGCAGGGTCTCTGCAGTCACTCCCCCGTCCTTTCTTCTCCAGGGCTCGTTACCAGAGGCGCCTGGGTTTCGCAAGCATTTGCTCAGTACCTATTAGGAGCCGTATTCCGGGTCCACGCAGGACCTCAGTAAATGTTCCAGCACTCAGAGGGACAGGTCACTGGTGCTCAGCCCTGGCTGCACGACAAATGACCCCCCCCCCCCCTGCTTGTGGGGGGACTTAAAACTACGGGTGCCTGGGCCCCAACCTCAGAGAAGCAGATTTCATTGGTCTGGGAGCTCCCTCCTCTACGTGGCACCCTCCTTTCGCCATTTGAAGAGAAGGCAAGGTGGCGAAGCCCTGTCCTAGGTCACAGACGAAGCTCACAACCTGCCCAGGGTCGGAGGCGGTGACACAGGGACAGCAGTGCTTCCTCAGCCCCCTGTCGTCCTCTTCGGAGAAGGTGCGGGCGCCTTCTCATGCTCAGCATCGGCGCATCCTTTCCAACCCAGGCGTGGTCCACCTCCCCGCGAGAGGTAGCCCGCTCCTTCGTCCTGTCTCTCCTGGCCTAGTCTCCATCTTTACAGCGACCGAGGCGGAGCGTTTATGACCCCGTCGAGTGTGTGGGCGTGCCCCTCCACCGCACACGGTGAGGTCTGAACCGTGCGCCCGCCAGCCCCCGCACGCCTGTTTCACGTGCGTTACAAAACACACGCTAACATCCATTGGAGAAGACAAGATAAAAAAAATCTTTCAAAAGAAATAATTTCCTGCTGACCCCCTGCCCCTACCTTAACACTCACACCCCCTGGTTTTACTGTCCTGATTTCCCTCCTGCCTGATGTCCAGCTCACGGTGCTGAGCCAGGCCAGTGTGTCTGGAAATTCACTCCTGGGGCTCCAGGTACCAAGGCCTGTCTCCCACTGGAGCTGCCCATCTTTCTCGGTTCTGGCCCACAACTGCTTTTTGTTTTTGGTCTAGGACTCCGAGTTCCCCACTCCTCTCTCACTGGAAGTGCTTCTGCTCCCACACGTCCCTAGTGGAGCCCTCCCTCGGCTCACCGCGCCTCGGTCTGCCTTCCCTCCCGGCCGCTGCCCCGCCCCGCTGCGCACAGCGCCCCGCCTCCCCACCCCACCAGGCTGGGGGCCCCCCCGCCAGTGCCACAGGGAATGTCTCCGTTTTCAACCCCGTGTTCTAGTCCCGTCCGTTACAGAAGTAGAAAGGAATTTCTTCCAGGGGGAACACACTTTGAACAGAAAGTGTAAAGTCATCACACACACACACACACACACACACACACACACACAAATAGCAAACATTTCAAGTAAAGAGAATTTTAATGACCGACTTCTCTACGAAAAGGAGGTACATGCAACAGGAGAGGCAACGTACCCGAGCGGACGAGCGCCAGGTGAGGTTCCCTCAGGAGTCGCCAGGCCTAAGAGAAGGCCAGGCCACCAGGGAGAGGAGGAGGTGCCCACAGACACCAGGCCGGTGAGGTAATGGGGACACTCAGAGCCGTAAATGAAGTACAGGGGAGCGCACACCCCGTGGTGAATAACGCAGTGTGGGGCGTATTTATTTGGGCAGAGAGTGGTTAGTAAGGTTATGAGGAAATAATTCCTGAACTTGGCTGGAAGTAAGGTGGTGCGGGAACCAGTTTACTGGGGCAGTCAGAAAGCTTATTAGTGATAATAGTAATAGCTAACATTTACTGAGCCCTGACTAGTGCCAGGAGCCATGTAAAGCCCTTTACAGAGAATATACCTTTTAATTTGCCACAGAACCCTGTGAGGTACCATTATCCCCATTTGACGGGTGATGCCATGGGCTCAGAGAGGCTAAGTAACTTGTCTGGGGTCACACAGCTCGGCAGTGGCAGTGCCACCAGGGCTAACAGAGCAACAGGGGGGTCAGTGGGGAGCGCCCAGGAAGGAGCACGCTGACGAAGGGCTGAGTGGGGAGGAGAGGAGGCGCTCGGGCCTGTCCTGCTCCCCAGGCCGCTCTCTGCATCTATAGTCCCGTAAACTCCAACATGAGGGCCCCTGCCTACTGATCTTTTTCCTTTTGAATGTTGTCATGGGTCGTCCACGCCTGAGGTTTATGTCACTGTGTCTCAGATAAGGCTGGACCTGCACTCAAGGCGTCCCCACAGGGTGGTAGCGGGACGACACCTCTGTCTGAGGCCCGGAGGGATTTGCGTGTGACACAGGACTTCAGTTTCAGGATCTCTTCCAAGAAGCCAAACCCAACAGGTGTGGACAGATGTGAGCATGGGTTCCTGAGAGAGGTCAGGGTCCATGACTCGTGTTCTAGCACCTTCCAGCATGCAAAACATTTCCCCACATAGCATCTCAGCTGACCCTCTCCACAGGCCCAAGAGGTAGTATTGGCTCTTCCCCCCTGAGGAAACGGAGGCTCCCACAGAGGACTGCAGCCAGTAGGTGGGGGTGCAGCTTGACCCCTGCTCCCAAATCCCTAGTGCTGTTATTTTGTTCTCTGCCTAGATCCCACCCTCCGGTGCCAACCAGCAGATTGCGCTTATCAAGCGCCCACTGCGTACTCTGCACTGAGTGCACACCTGCTGGGGCGTACGATGTAATGGGCAGGCCGTGGGCACAGGGACAGAGGACGAGAGCGAGGAGACCAGCCAGCTCACAAGCCGTCCTGGCGGCAACAGGGAGACCAAGAGAAGGAGGACATAGAGTGGGGCGGGGACAGATCATGGGTAAGACATCCGTGGTAGACTTTTGTGCCCTGGGAGAAAAGGGAGAGGCCGGGTGCTCTGAGGACATCCGCATGACACAGCTGAAATTCCAGGAGCAAAGTGGCGGGGAAGCCAGGGCCCAAGGTCCCAGCTGACCAGTTTAAATCCCACATGCAGTGAAGTGGGGGCCACCCTTGGCCTGAAAGGTGCCCAGGTCCTGCGCAGGGCTGGCCCCCCCGGGCAGGAGCCCGTCAGAGCAGAAGGAACACTGGGGTCATCTGGCCCCAAATAAAGGCCCGCAGGAGGCCATAGGACCCAAGGCTCACACCCACTGGCTCTGTCCGTAGCCCCAGTTTGGGAGTGCAGTTGGGGCCTGGTAGGGCTGAGGAGCCCAAGGCCTCGGCCAGCTGTGGAAGGGGTTCTGCCAAGTCTTTATGGAATTCAGATCCTCCTTTGTTCACGGAACGCACTGTGCCGCCGTGGAGGAGATAAAAATCTAAAATTCAGCACCTTACCAGAGTCTCACACTAGTCGAGCTTTCAATAGACCGGCCTGTACCTTCCTGGGGACTCTCTCCTCTTCCCCTCCCCTCCTGCCACTCCCCGTGCCAGGCCCACCCGCTGCCCCATGCCGGGGCGCGTCGCCTGTGACATCTGGTGAGAGAAATCTCACCTGCCTGCCTACTCTGTCCCTCTGAGCCACCACTTTGACTCGTGTCTGTCCCCAGGTGCTGAGGGAGTAGCTGCTCCTGTGCCCAGAACGAAGTCCCCCAACCTCCCCTGCTCCCCGAGAAACAGCCTCCTCCCTGCACGGCACCACGTGCAGCCCCTCTCCCAAGACTCCACGTCTCTGCCATGTGGCCAGACCGGGGTGGTGCTAGAATAAAGCCCCAGCCAGAATGGAAGGAAGAGAACACTGGACCGACCCTGTGACTTCTGGGGTTCTCCTCCCAAGTGGGGGAGAATGGGGTCAGTCTACGGGGTCCGAGAAGGCTGGCTGGCCCACTGAGAAGGGATTCCAGCATGCTCCCCTCAGAAGTCAGGCAGGGCCCCCCAGTCCTGAGGCCATTATGACCACCCCTAACCTGTGGCTGCAGACCCCCTGCAAGTGTTCTGTCTTCCGCCCGAATAACCTGCCTGGGTAGAAGCGCCGCAGGCGTCCTGCCTGCGAACACCGCCCAGGCACACACGGGAGGGCCTGGGCGAGGTGCTGCGGGCGATGATCCCACGCTGAACACCAGGGTCTCTCGGCCCGTCCTGCAGTGGGGCAGACTCACCGGGTACCCTAAAGGGTGTCCCGCCTCACCTAGCGCATCAGGCCTATGAAGAAGGTTCTGGCAACCCTTGGCCTCTCAAATAATTTGTTCTCACCTGCTGATACACTCTCTCATGCACACACACGTACGTACAACGCAGTCACACAGTGCCATGGAGTGCCAACAATCGGCACTCAGCAGGGCAATGGCAGGTAAAGAGAAGTGGAGGGGCCACCCCGTCCCCGAGAGGTAAGCAGCACCCTCAACGCTTCCAGGCCAGGACCGGCTGCTCCGGCCTGACCTGGGTCCCGGCCCCCTTGCTACCACCCGCTACCTCATCCCTTTGGGAGGCCTCAGCTTCCTAACAGGAAATGGAAACATCGCCTGCTTCAGAGAGGCTGGGGAGGAGTCCTTGCAGTAACAATGCAGGTGAAGCTCTCATCACAGTGGTGCTGTCACTGAAGTGCTAACACAGGCCCAGGCCATTCTCCGGCCAGGCACTGTTTAGTGTGCTTTCCACCTATGAACTCATTCATTCCTCCAACGACCCTGTAAGGGAGAGGCCGTTATCACCGCCACCTTTTCCCAGGAAAGTGAAGTGGGAGATTCAGTAACTGGCCTGAGGTTACTCTGATAGTAGAGACACATCCTGTCTGGCTCCCGAGCCTGCGGGCTTTGCCACGGGGCTCGGCCCTCCTCTGGAGGGAGCTGGAGGAGCGATCCATCATTCAGCAGCTGCGGACTGGGAGGGGGGTGTGACGTGGTCCCTGCCCTGCAGGGGCTCCGGTCTCACAGGGAGACAGATTGCCCAAAAAGAAAATTCCAGGAGGCCTACTGTGGAAGTGATTCATTCTACCAGAGGTGATGGGGGTGTGCCTGGTGGAAATGCCATGGACAGCGTCTGACCCTGGCCAGATAGACCTGTGTCCCCAGAGTACGAAGACCGGCTATGCCTGGTTCCTGACTGCCTGACAGCAGAGGGTTCAGCTGGGTGGCGGCTCATTGGCTGATTGGTCTCCTTCCTTCCTTCCTTCCCTCCTTCTTTCCCTCCTTCCTCCCTCCCTTCCTTCCATCCTTCCTTCCTTCCTTCC
Source organism: Phyllostomus discolor (assembly GCF_004126475.2). Classification (NCBI taxonomy): domain Eukaryota; kingdom Metazoa; phylum Chordata; class Mammalia; order Chiroptera; family Phyllostomidae; genus Phyllostomus; species Phyllostomus discolor. The sequence goes on from NC_040910.2 coordinate 91,861,818, forward strand.
TTCCTTCCACCCATCGTTCATTCAGCTCAAGCTCCTCTGGAATGGGTGCTGTGGGCTGAACTAGTCCACACAGGACAATTTCAAAGCCAGAGGAATCACAGCCAGATTGCTGAGAACCAGACCACAGGACAAACTGACATAGGAGAGGGGTAGGAGAATCTTCTAGTTCACATTTTCCAAATGGATGATAGTTGCCAGCTGTGGGGGAAATGGGCTTCGAGGTTAATTACTTTTGGAAAACAGCTTAAATCAATGAAAACAAGGGTCATCCCTGCAGGGCTTCTCTGTTGCTAACATGCTAATGAGATGCAAATATACTCATGAGCACCATCAGCACCAAGAGGTTTGAAGTAGCAGGTGGCACTTCTCAAACCTATGGGACCCCAGAAGCCCTTCTCATCAGGATTCCGTGGGGCCAGTGTAAGTGGCCCAGGACGTGTCGTCCACCTCTGGCCCGAAAAGTGTAGGGAAGGGCCGGGAGGGGGAAGTCAGGCAGACTCCCAGGAAGGTGGCAGCTCTGAGCTGGATTTGGAAAAATCCTGGCAGGGCCATGGGCAGGTGGAGGGTGATGGGAAGGAGTTTTCCCTTAGGGAAAACTATTTTATATACCGGAGGCCCAGGGAAGTGGAGTTCTGCCCCAGGGCAGGGCGGGAGGACCAGCACAGAGACCCAGCAGGACCTGGCTGCCACGTCCGTCCGCTTTCTGCTGTGTGCTGAGGAGCTCTGCGCTCTTCCCCCAGAGGGAAGGAGTCCGGCGTTTGGATAAAGGTTTAAAGTAAGGATTCCCCTTCCAGTCTCCCCTGAAGAGGCACCTGAGAGATGTTATTCTGGAACTCAGGCAGAGTGGCCCCCTGGGACGCAGGGCAGGGACACGCGCCCTGGCTCTGGTGGGATGGGCCCTCCCAGAAGGAGTGGGTCATTTCTGGACAGTGGGCAGGGCGCTCACGGCCCACGGGGGTGCACCTGAGGGGCAGAAAGGGAAGGGGAGGTGACGGCGGAGAGGTGAGGCAGGGGAGACAAGTCCGGAGCTCCGTTAGCTAGTTTTGCCCGTCGCCGAATGGCCGGTGATACCCGCTGGCCCTCAGGCAGACAATACGAGGAGCTGAGGGACTGGAAGCTGAAGTCGGGGAGGGTTCCCCGCAGACCCACCACCACGGGCCTCGTGTTCTTCCCAGCGCATGTGCTGACACAACACTGGGTCCCGGCCCTGCCTCTGCTGCTCTCGGCCCTAAGACCCAAAAGCAGCTCCACCTCGGCCAGCAAAGACCTCGGGTCACAGGTGATAGCTGCCAGACGGACAGAAACAAAGTCACTAGACCCCAAGTGTCAGAGCAAAGGTGAGAGTGCCAGCCGGCAGAGCCTCTTTGGAAAACAGTTGGGCATCCACTTGCAACACAGAAGAGTCACACACCCTGCAAACCAAAGTTCCGTTCCTGGTAGGTCCCCCTGGAGTACCCCCCTCATGGGCATCTCCAGACACCCGTTCACCGACAGGAGATGCAATAGACCAATGGTGGTATGGTCAGATGGTGGGCTATTATACAGCTGTGAAAAGGGACTCCAGTAATACCCAGTAACATAGCCTGAAATTGAGAAACATATGTGAAGGGAGAAAAGAAAGTATAGAAGACTACGTATAGCATACACCAATTTTATAATGCTTAAAAAATAAGCTAAATGAAACCTATACTGGGTAGGTATTCTTAGCTGGGAAAACCTGTTATCTTAAAGTAATGGCGGCAAACCAGGCCAAACTCAGCATGTGCTCATGTCTGGAGGGAGATGCGGGATGGGGTGGAGGAGCCACAGGTTGCGGTCATGTGACCTTGGTCACACTCTGGTTCTTCAGGGGTGCGGTGTGGCCCGGGTTATCACCCTTCCATTATACCCCGCGTATCACATGGTACATTTCTCTCTGTGTGTGTCCAGTATCACACAACAAAAAAATTGATTAGCAAATTTGCACGTCAAAAATATTTTTAAGAACAACATGTACTACGTGGCCTCTCTGCACCTCAGTTCCTCCTTCCTGTGGCTCAGCAGGCCCTCTCACGGGAAGGCTGGAAGAGCTCGGTGACCGCCGTCCTGCCTCCGGCCACCCCCAGCCAGGCCTCCCGGCGCCCGGGGAGAACGCGCTGCGCTGAGCGGGCTGTTACACGGCCAGTGTCTAAGCCATGAACCGAACCGAGGCCATAGTAAGGCCACACAGACCAGTCCTTGGAACCGCAGTAAATGCTCCAGCAGGCGCCGCATATGATCTACAGCAGTGCCCCCTTATTCACAGGGGACACGTCCCAGCACCCTAGTTGGGCGCCTGGAACTGCAGAGAAGAACCAAACCCCATGCATACGATGCTTTTTTGCTACACACACCCCTGTGATAAGTTTAATTTATAACTAGGCACAGTAAAGAGAGTAACGACAATACGAATAATAACATAGAACCATAACACTATACCGTAACATGTTATAAAAATGAGTCTCTCTCGTGCAATTTCAAATATCTCAAAACCTTGTGAATTGTTTATTTCTTGAAATTCTTCATTGAATATGTTCAGACCGTGACTGGCGCCGGATAAGCGAGAGCATGGGAAGCAACCTGCAGTGCGGGGGGAGCACCGTGCCCACCCCCCCTTCCTGAGAACCACAGGTCCCTGCAGGCTGAGCAGACGCCAGGACACAAGGTCCAGGCCGGAGCCCACGTCTCTGTGGTCCACGTGAGTCGCAGAGTCCTGCCACACACCCACCCCTCACTTCTCTCTTCACACAGGCTAGTTGGATGGGACAGACCAAGATAATGCATGTGGTTTTTTCCTGAACGTGGCCTCTTCTGTTCTAGAAGGAACTCAAGACCTTTAATGCACCACAGAAGCCTGGCCTGGGACAGAACATTTTTAGAGCCCTCGCTACATTAGAATGCCCTCAGAATCCTCGATTCATTCCGTACTTACTCAACTTTAATCTCAGGTCCTGTGCACTATTTCATTCAACCTCACATTTCAGCTGCCCTGAGATTAGGATTTTACCCCTATGGTACAGATACACATACTGAATTTTTAGAGAAACCACCCGAAGTCCCACAGCTAGAAAGTAGCACAGCTGAGTTTTACACCAGGGCCAGTTCAGGCCCAAGAGCCTACCCTCTTCTCAAACACCAGGCTGCCTCCAGCTCAGAGGCTAGAAGCTCAAATCTGGACCCTCCGGGGCATTGGAGACAAAGGAAAGAAAACACTGTCCCAGGGACGGGAACCAGCGGAGCCTGCACAGGAGCTTGTTTGGAAGAAGCCGGGTTCATTGGCCAACAACCAACAGAAACTACCAGGTGCACGCCTGCAGAATTCAGGCTCACTGGGGATACGAAGACATACAAAGCGGAATCCTGCCCTCAGGGGGTGGACACGCTGGTTGGGAAGACAAGACTGATGCACATGAAGAGGTAAGTAGTGAGCGGAGCCAGCAGGTCCTCCTGGAAGGGCCCTCCTTGAGGCACGGAATCCAGCTGGGGTTGGACGTCTGGGCCTGTGGCTGGCAGATGACTCACCTGAAAGGGCCTACTGGTGTGGTGCTGCTATGGCTTGTGATGTGGGTGCAAAGAAAACGGGACCTGGTCCTGCCCACAGGGGTCTTCAGAGTCTGGTCAGTAAAACAGATACGCCCCGAATGTGGCTGCACTGGGGCTGGAGCCGAGGGCAAGCTGCAATATTCAGGCTCGCTGGAGCACACGGGGTCTGACCGTCCTTGGAGGAATGAATGGTACTTCCCAAGGTCATTCCGAGAGAAGGCAGGCAAACGCAAGTCCGGAGGTGGAAGGTACTGTTAACACCCACACAGATAATTACATCTAGGTTAACAGTGGCAAACTGTATGGACCCCCAGACCCGAAGGCTTGTCTTACAGCACCCTCACTTTCCGGAGAGAAAACTGAAGCTCAGCAACGTTCAGGTCACCCGGATACTACAGAAAGAACCAGCTAGAGCCAGGGGCGGAATGCCCCCTAAAGCCCTGGGTTTTACCCAGACAAGGGAAGGCAGGTGGGAGGGTGAAGGAGGGGGGGGGTGGGAGATGAGTTAGGGTGGAGAGTTTGCAGGGGGGCTGGCTCGTGCAGGCCCCACAGGCCATGCTAGGAATGCGGAGCAACCCAGTCAGAGGCTCCTGCCTGAATGCTCTTCCCACCCCGGCCATTTAACCCACCAAACATGAAGGAAGAACCTCTGAGGCTGAGATGAAGTAAGGGAAAGGTCCTGTTTACAAAGAGACTTGAAGTTAAGAGGTGAACAACAGACTCTAAAGGAGCTTAAGTGTATGGTTAAGGTAAAGGCAGTCCAGCCTCTTCTAGATCCCGTGCTGGTCGGACCTGGAGGGCCCGTTTCCCACCCAGCCCCCGCACCCCTCCTAGACCACTCATGGCCCGGCAAGAATGCTAGTGAAGGCTGACCCGCCAGTTGCCCAGTGTGGCAACAGCCTCCTGTCAGGTCAACAAACTGCAAATACCACACATTGCATCCAACCCGGGAACTACACACATAATTTATGTGCCTTCCTGTACACAGACTTCAATGAGTAAAAAATAAATCCTATCACCTCATCTTCGTCAAATGCCATATTTTACCGTGTATAATGTGCACCCATGTTTTGGACCAAACTTCAGGGGAAAAAAAAATCTTCCATTTTAATTTTTTAATTCAATTTTTCATTTATATTTAGAAACAAAACTGACTATTGTATCACGGGGTATTGTTTTGCATACAGATACCATTATTACTTTCTAGAGTCACACTTTCAACGCATAAAAATAAATAAAATAATTATGTCCTGGCTGGTGTGGGTCAGTGGATTGAGTGCCAGCCTGCAAACCAAAAGGTCTCCAGTTCGATTCCCAGTCAGGGCACATGCCTGGGTTGCTGGCCCAGTCCCCAGTAGGGGGTGCATGAGAGGCAACCATACATTGATGTTTCTCTCCCTCTCTTTCTTCCTTGCTTCCCCTCTCTCTAAAAATAAATGTTAAAATGTTTTTAGAAAATAAAATAAAATAAAATAATTTAAAACATTTATGTAGATACGGAATTAGTACTACCCATGTATAACGTGCATCCTTATTTTTCCCTAAAAAATTGGGCAAAGAAGTGTGCAGTATACACGGCAAAATACAGCACTTTATTCACCGCCTGGAAGGGCTGGTTCTCCAGGGAAGGCTGTGCTGGGAAAGTGATCGGGAGAGCCACCCCCAGCCTTTTGTCTGCTCCCCAGTCCATCCCAGGCTGGACACTCCCCAGACCTCCACAGATGCTGAAAACAGCCTCCCCTGGACCACCTCTCAGTCCTAGGGTATATGGCTTGTCCTGGCGGGAGGAACCCCAGGCAGAGGTTTGCACAGCCCAGAGGTTGGCTCACCACCATTTGGGTAAGACACTTAAGGGACCTGAGTATGTGGAGCATGGTGGGGGTGGAGGGTGGGCTCTCGGCAGGCACAAAATCGTGGGACCCCAGACTCCTTGTCCTGTGGGGAGGGGCTAAATCGAAAGGGCCTGGGGCAGGGCCCCCTTTGCCCTGTTCTAAAAGCAGTCCTGTGGGCTTTAGCACTTGCAAAGAGATATAGAGAAGCTGGCAGAGATCAAAAGGGAAGAACAACCCCTCTCCTTCTTTCGGTTCAAGGTGTGCAGGAGGCTGAGTTCCAAAGGAGGGATCATTCTGGAAAAGGGAAGGCTCAGTGAGAAATGCGCCTTCAGCCTTGAGTGCAAGCTGAATGTCTACAGTGATGCACACGTCCACAGGAGACCAAATCAGAGAATTCGGGCTCTGGCTAAGTCAGGGAAGACCGCAGACAGGCCTGAGGAGGAGCTTCCTAACTGTTGGGATGTGGCAAGCCTGGCTTCAGCAGCTGGTGTCGTGGTTGGAGCCCTGGGGGCAGTGCAGACTTGGACAATAAAGTGTCTCTCCTGAGGCCTCAGTTTCCTCCTCTGTAGGGAGGGTGACAAGAGTATCTGCCTCCGGAGGCCTTTGGGAGGATGAGTTGGGGAGTGGGCTACATTTCCTCAGCATGCAGCATGCATGGGCCGTTAAATCCTGCCTCCTAGCTCCTTACTTGGGCTCTGTGAGCCTCGATTTTCCTCACAGATAAAACGGGGATGAAGATGCCAACCTTGTGGGGTCTATTTTAGCCTCCAGGACAGGGCCAGGGCCACTGACTCCATCCTTACTGGTAGCTGAGGAAGACTCAGAATCTCTCCTGCAGAAGTTTCAGTTAAGAGAGAGAGCCACTGGGCCTGTGGTCAGGCCTGCTCCTTCCTGAAGTTCAAGGGCAGAAGCCAAGAGGAGGTGAGAAGCTACTTAGAGAAGAGAGGGCACCAGGCAGCCTTGCTGGCCACTCTCTTCTGCTCCTCTTCTGAGGTTCCATTGGCAGAACCCTTCTACAGTTTGCTGATGGGGAGGGCCTGGCTGGCACTGAGGACCCTGGTGCTCATCCAGTGTGACCTTGGGCCTGGCCTCCTACCTTGCCCTCTATGCCCTACAGTGACAGCGGTTCCCACGAGGGCTGCTGAGGTGGGAGGGGAGGTGGGGGGAGCAGCCCAGAAGGAGAGTCCCCAGGGTTGATGCTACCAGGGCTTTCTGTCACCTGCAGAATGGCAGCAATAGTGCTGGCTGGCTTCCGGGGCAAGGGCCTGTGGGAGAAACCAGATGTGAAGGGAGCCCAGGAAGAGGGAGGCACGATCACTGGCCAGAAGCCAGAGAGCTTCCCAAGAGGGAAATGATATACCAACTGCAAGTGCAGAATGAAGCAGAGCATGGGGAAGAGAAAAGATGGTGATCTCCCTAAGACAAGGCTTTTGCAGACTTGGAGGGAAAGCTGACGAGAAAGAGACAGAAAGAAACTGACCAGAATTCTTACAACCCAAAACTACCCAGTCAGGGCCAACTCCCCAGTACAGCAAGAGGTTTTGTGTTGTTTGTTGTTGTTGTTTGTTTTAATTTATGTGTAGCTTGCTTTTTCCAGATAGAATCTGAAGTGGCTGAAGGCAAATATTCAGGCCAAAGGTAACAAATATTTATTGAGCATCTACTATGTACCTTCCAGGCACAGAGAACACAGCAGTGTACAAGACAGAGCCTGCCCTCAAGGAGCTTATATAAAATTCACGGAATTAAATAATAAAATGAAACACAAACTCAGGGACAAGGTGAAGAAGGCAAATGTGCCAAGTCAAGGTCAATACAGGTGCAAGTATTGACCTTCAAGCTTGATTCTGGGTTTCCTAACAGCCAGGAACTTTATCCGAAAGGACAAGCCATGCTAGTTCCTCAGGGAGAAATAAAGCTAAAGATTGAATTGCAAAAACTCATCTCTATCCACAATACTGACACAAGAACTGATTTGGGCCAGAAAGAGGATTCTGTCCGGTCAATTTCTGGTATGTGTATGATGGAAACCGGATGCCCAGAAGCAAAAATCACGAACCAGAATGATAAAGCTTATAGCTGGAAGCAACACGAGGGGTCAGTTGCCCGACATCCCCGTTTCACAGGTGAGAAAGCGGAGGCCCAGGAAGCAGCGACTTGCCCGATGCCCTGCCCTCCCCCGCAACAAAGCGGTCACCTGGCCTCTCCTGCCAGCCTCACACAGCCCCAGCTGGAGGACCTGCGGAGGGCTTGCCAGTGATTTGCACATGTTGCCAACGAAGGGCCCTCCCAGATGTTTAGCAAGAGTACCAATAAACTCAAGGCAGCAGCTCTCAAGTTGAAAGTCAAATGTAATCTTGCCTCAAAGCCGTCCTTTGAGAAACAAGGTGGAATGAGTAAATTCTCGCCCCAGATAAGAAGTGCACTGTAGAGCCTGATGGTGGTGGAGGGAGAGAGCTCAAGGCCCAGCAGGACACGGATCCGGAGAACGGGCTGCAGGACCGGAGTCCTCATCTGAGAAATGGGCACTTGGCTCCAGGTCACGACGTGTGAACAGGGACCTGCCCAGAGACCCCGTCAACAAGCACACTGACCTATTCCTGCGTGGAGAAACAAGTCTTGCCAAGTGCGATTTTTAAACTAAAGACTTGGACAGACACCTGAGCGGAGCATGAGCTGGCCAGCGCAGGGGCAGAAAGAGTACACAGACGGGACATTTGTAATGGAGCTAGGGTGGAGAAACTGAGGCCTTGGAGACAAGGGGAACTGAGACTGTGGAGCCAAGGCTCATCTCGGCCTCCGGGACGGCAGCCTCCAGGTCGGCGGCCTCCTGCACACTGTCCACAGCTCCGGCTGTTAGCCGGCGTGGCTGAGCCGGGGCCCTGAGCCCAGCAGAGGGGCATGGGCTGTGCTCTGAGCTTTGGGTCACAGCTGGGGATGGGGTCTTCATTCATTCTGCTCATTCAATCTGTTCACAACACCATCCTGATTCACATGTGCAACTGACACGCTCAAAACCCCCTTTTGTCCATGTGCCTTGACAGGGCGTATGACAGGCCCAGAGTTGTGCTCTTGCTTACTGACCCTGCTGAATGCTGGGGACCGGTCGGCGGGGACCCTGGGGTGCAGACCACAGCTCCGGTTCTCCCTGGTGGGGGGGCTTCTTGTAATCTAGCGGAGAAAACTAAGACCCTCAAAGCCCATGGGAGAAGGCAGTGGGCACAGATGACACATCTGTCCCGTGGTGGGGGTGGCAGGAAGGAGGGACTGGCAACACCTTCCCTGCGAGGACAGTGGTTTGGGAATCTGGGTGGGCTTCCCGAAGGAAGAGCGTTTCGATCTAGGTCTGGAAGGCGAAAGTAGAATTTCAGCAGCTCAGTGTGGGGAGGGCAGGAAGGGGCAGTGAGATATTTCAATGCCCAGGCACAGAGGGATTCTGGGGGACTCGTGGGGAGGGGGTATGAAATGTACACCTGACAGGTGGGCAGGAGCCAATCCTAGAGAACCTTGGTGCCAGACAAGTGGGGAGCCAGGGAGGTTTTAGAGCAGGGGACAGAGACCCTGAGAACGCCCAGTGTGGAGGACAGGCGGCGAGGAGCTGGGTGGGCGGGTGCTGGGCCACCGCAGCCGCTGTCTGCATTCCTCGAGGGCCCCGAGGAGATTGGTTTTCCGCGCTGGCCCGGCTGGCTCGGGCAGATAAGTGGAACTCTGTGCCCAGGGGCAGGTTTCGAAGAAGGCCCCGACAGGCCTGGGGACGGAGCTGGGTGCTGGGTCCCGTCGATCCCGTCCCTCCCACCCCCATCCCCACACACATGCTCTGCCCGCCTGTTTTTCCAGCCCAGCTCAAGTGAACCGTCTCCCAGTCTGAGGCCTTATCCAGGTGATGCAGGTTTCCTGGTGACCACGGGCCTCAGAAGAGCCCTTCTGGCTCCTGGCCCTTTCCCTTCAGCCCTCCTCACCTCCGCCCACGCCCCCCACCATTGTGTCCCTGCTCAGAAACCCTCCTCTGTGTCGGGCTGAGCCCAGGTCAGGCCTGTGGTCTCTGTATGAGGGCGGGAGGGCCCCCAAGCCCGGTGCCCTGAGCTGTGACCCTGGGTGCGCCCTGTGACCTCTGTTCCCTCCCGTGCGCACTCCCCACTGTGCCTCAGGACCCCCAGGAAGGAGCTGAGAATTCTCCTGTCTGCAACCCATTCCTTCCTCCTTTTCTGGAAACACCAGCTCCACAAGAGAGCCCAGATGGGTCTGTTCTGAGCACCCTCTGACCAGCAGCTGGCTGTTAGTGCTCTTTTCTGGTAGGAGCAGCCCTGATGGGAACTGCTCTAGGAAAAACTCGATGCTTCTCAAAGGGTTTTCATGAGGATTATTCCCCCTGCGGCTCTTAAAAGCTCCGCAGGCAGGCAGCACCAGTGGTTGTTACTCTCATCGCCCATTTTGCAGATGAGAAAAGAGAGGCCTGGGGAAGGGAGAGACTCACCCATGATCTCACAGCTGTCCCAGTGTGAGGGTTGGTCCTGAGCTCTCCCACCCTGTCCCGAGGCAGCTCTCAGGGATTCCCTCCTACCTCCCGCAGGCACAGATGATCCTAACAGCTGGGTGACCACAAGCCAGGATGGAGATCTCAGAGCTGGAAGTGCAAGGCCATTGGCGTGACCAACTGCCCTGTTTATTGAGGCTCAGAACAGTGAAGGGTCTCGGCCTGATGTTGTTACATTATAACTAGTGGCAGGGCAGGGTCTCAGGTCCCCTAACTCCCTGCTCAGAGACCTCCCCCCACCCCACACCGCCCCCTCTCATCTCTGAGCGTACTTTCACAGCTCCGTCCTTCCCCTGGATGTATGGGTGTGCCTGACATTTCTGGAATTCACTCCACACACGTAATGAGGCCATTTTGAGAAGGCCTGCCTCAGGGGGAACCGGGGAGCTGTCTGGTGTCCCCATCCTGACCCCTGCCAACTCTTCCTGGCCATACACGCCAAGCTGCAACCAAATAAATAGGCCGGGGCTTCCCTGGCCCCTGACCCCAACACACCTTCCTAGCCTCAGGAACTGGAGGCGGAGTTTTAGACTTTCAGAGCTGCCGTGGAGGCTGCCTGGGAGCTCAGAAGCAGTGGAGAGGTGTCAGGCTGCTTGCCACATGGGTCAGAGGGGCCCAGATGGCACTGCAGCAGGTGACTGAACAGAAGGGGGCTGCTTGTCGACAGCACCGCAGTTCCATCGAGGTAACTCCCTGAGATGTTAGTTTAAGAGGAAGATAGGGAAGTTTCTCTCCCTCGGATACAAGTCTGACCCTGCCTGGGGAACCCTTGGGGATCTAAGGCGGCCATGTGCCCACGTACCACAGGCTGCCTGACAACAAAGAAGTCACTTTCAGCCTCTTAGCACAGAGCTTGGTCCCCAGCACCCAGCCTGTAGCCCACTGAACACGGAACAGCAGAAATCAGCACGCCTGAAGGAAGGACCCAGAAGCCCCAGCTGGATAGGCACTGGAGAGAAAGTGTAGGGTTGCCACCCTCAGGAAGATTCTAGAAACCCTCTGCCAGGTGAGTTAGCTATTCACCTCCCCAGAAGCAGGAGTGATCTCTCCCAGGCAGCCCTGTGTCCCGGCACCCTCTGTGACCTGGACTGCCCCAGGGGGTCCCAAGAGACAGGACTCTGGTCTGCCCTCTTCCCTTTTGCCCCACCCTTGGAAACCGTTCCGCTCTCCCAAAGACGCAGTGTCTGCTTGAGAACAGGGCACTTCCACTCCACCAGCAGGGGAAAGGGGGACCCTGCTTGGCGCTGGGGCAGCTACAGGGAGGGACAGGGCCTGCAGGGGGAGGGTGTCGAGGTGGGTCCCCTGCTGCCGCCCCACTCATACATCCACCTCCCAAAGAATGTAATTAAGCAGCAGGCCTCTGCCAGGAGCCAAGCTTTCTGCCTTCCGTCTATAAATCACCTTCTGAATCATCTCTCAGCTCCTGGAGGAGCAACTTCTGCTCAGGCTGCTCCAGGCGGCCCCAGTGCCACTCCCCCTCCGCGAGCCTGCCTTCGCTGCCCCTCCCCCACCCAGGCCGAGGTGGCTCCAGGTCCCAGCTGGAAATGGCAGTGGCTGCAAGTCTGGCAAACGGTGCAGTGGGAGGAGAGTTAGGGGAAACTCCTGTGCCCTCCTTCCCTTCCTTCCCTTTCCCCTTTTTAGGCAGGCAAAGAGCTGAGTTCAGGGTATCCTGGCCTAGCTCCCTCAAGTTAAGACTAAAGCTACAGGCTTATATAGTCACCAGTACTGAGTATAATGGGGCAAGCTGGCTCTGCAGATAAGGAGAAAACTAACACAGGTGGGGCCAATCTGGGAGGGCTTCTTGGAAGAGGTATATTTATTTAGATCCATGACTTAAAGTCGTCAAAATAGTTTGCATACAGGGGTAAAAGTAACATTACATAGTCCTTCCTGTATACCAGGCAATATTCTAAGAGCTTTGCATGTATTCACTCATTTAATCTCCACAACCACCCTTTGAGGTAGAAGCAGTCATTATTCTCATTTTCCAGATGGGGCTCCGAGAGGCTGACCTGCCCTAGGTTACCCAGGGGGTACATGAAAAGCCAGATGTGAATCTGGGAAGGCTGCAGAGGAATGTGAGCATTTGGGGAAAGTGAGTCTGGGCGTGCAAGCAGGCCAGCTTGGCAGCCTAGGAGCAGCTTTGGGACTGAGAGTGGATGGGGCGACAGACGTAAAGGTCTGGGTGCCCAGGCCAGGCCCTGAGTGTCTGAATGGGCCTGGGGTGGGTCGGGCAGGCAGGCTCACTGAGAGAGTGGCACTGGGGCCACACGGAGCTTCATGCTTCACAGCAATGAGTCGTGTCCCTGTCATAGTCCTGCAGACTCCCAGAGCCAGGAGTGACCCCTCGGTGTGGTCAAGGGAAAGGAAGCCCAGAGGAAGACAGGGACTTGAAGTGCAGAGAAGGAAAGAGGCTCGCCCTAGGCCAGCTGGCGCTAAGCTCAGAGCTCAGACACAGGTCTCCCCACTCCCAGCTCCAAGCACTTCCTAGCACAGGAGACGCACGAGCATGTCCATGCAATATCTGGATGGCCCCAACCTTTGAAGGAGGTATACTTCCTCCCCCACCTAGGGGCAGGGGGTAGAGAGTGTCTTTCCCTCCTTGGGGGCTTTAGAAAGATCCTGTGGCTCACAGCAGGGTGGGTAGAAAAGCCTAGAAGACCAGTTCCTCCTCAATGCCTGGGCTCACCCCACTCTGAGGTCAGAAAGGTCCTCCTTTTTCCCACTCTTCCCAGAAGGATCTGCCAGCTGCATTCTCCTCTGAAGAGAGCCACCTCTCCTTCCTCAAACCCAAGCTGCTTGCCCCTTGCCCAGACTAAGGAGAGACCCATTCGAAGTCTAGAGAAAGCCCAAGGGTCATAGCTCTCCTCGCCCACGTTGTATCCATATCACCTTTTCAATCCTGCATCTGCCCAAGTACCACGCAGGTTTATTGGCATTAAGTTCTGCAGAGAGCAGGAGGGAGACACTTGCTTGGCTGAGTCTGTTCACTGGGGAGTTCCACTTAGAGCCCTCCCTGTGTTCATCAGTGACTGAGTAGGCACCAGATGCCAGAGAGCGCGGGTGCTGGTCCCAGTGGGACCGGGCCGGGTTTGCCGCCAGGAAAGCTGCAGGAAGGGAAGAGAGAGTGCGAGAGAAAGGACTGGACACCACTGTCTAGCTCCTGCCTCTTTCGACCTTCCCCACAAAGGTCTTCCCACTGGGCAGCCACCCTCACCGGAGGTCCTCCAGGCCAGACCCCACCCATGGCTCACCTCTGAGCCCCAGAGCTGATGACAAATGCTGTGAAATTCTAGGAGAACTTTCTCTGACAGCAGCCCCTTCCCCCTTGCCTTCCCTGCACATTAAAGCAGGTTCTTCCAAGAACATCACTCAGCCCCAGGCTCCTGGTATTATTAAAACATTTGACCTGTTTCTGTTTTAAGCAAAAAGGGTCCTATCAGAAGAATACAAACAAATAAGCCACAACTTTTGCTCCCTTTCTACACCAAGCTCCACCCACAATAGGTGTGGGGTGGTCAGAAGGGCTGTGAATTCACTTCCAAGAGACCTGGATTGATTCCCCTGCAACAGCCCCCCAGGGAAAGGCCTGCCCTGGAAGGGAGACCACCCGCTTAAAGCCTGGCCATCTGATCTGGTATCTGCCCATCTGTCTGTCTGTCTGTCTGTTGGATCAACAGCCTCCAGCCAGCTCAGCTCCTCACCAGCCCCAGCCCCAGCCAGCTGTAATTCCTGCCTGTTACAAGTGTTAACACCTGGCCCGGGGCCTTCCTCCCCCGCAGTCTCCAGGTGCCTCCCTGGGCCCAGCCCACTGACCCCCACGGGGTTTGACTGAACATGTTCACAAGCCTCTGAAAGGCAGAGGTGGGAGTGGGTGGGGGAGGCAACGGGACACCTGACAGATGGGGAAACTGAGGCAGGGCTTAGGGCAAGCACTTGAGTGGGGGAATGGATCTGAGGAGGGTGGGGGGAGAATTCAGGTGTATATCCCAGCTCACTGCCCTTGACTTCTGCAGAACATTTTCTCTCCTAGCCCCAGCGGTGAGGCAGGGCAGGCTGGTGAGCTCCAGGTGAAAGGGGGGAAAACAGAGGCCCAGGTAGGTGCGTCACACAGAAGTGGGGTGCGCTCCCGACCCCCAGCATAGGCCCCTCCAATCAGGGCCCCTGCCTCTGGAATGTAGTAAGCACTAGGCTGGGCCCTAATAAGCCAGTTCGTTTCCCCCCCAAGAAGGAGAAGAAAGACAAGTTCCTCCACCAGGCTCTAACTGTGACTGACAAGAAGAATTACAGAAATCAGCGCTTGCTGTCACCTCTTCCTGTCCCAGCTCTGCCACTACTTGGCTGCAGGGCCCTGGAGCGCGTCTTCCGTGAGCCTCTCTGTCTGAGGCCCCTCACACTCCACCTTCTGGTCTATCTCCTCCTGGGGCCGGGGGGCGCACTACAGGACGTGGAGATGGGGGTGCGTCCCTGAGGGGCGTCACAGATAGAACCCCCAGATAAATGATTTTCCCTCTAAATCCCTCCTGGGGAATGTGTTGAACTGTGTGGGCCAAAGTGGGCAGTGGTGATGGGCTCAGCCTGCCCGGGGACAGAGCGGGAACAGGAATCCGAGGCTCATCCACTCCACTGTCCCTGTTCCAGCCCAGACCCTGCCCGGCCCCAGCCCTGAGAAAGTGACCCACCATCTACCCCAGCTCCAAGACCGAAGACAATAGGCCTAAGAGGGGGGGCTGCTGACCACAGTGCTCAGGAGGACAGGATAAGCTTGTGCCAACGAAGGCTCTGCACCCCTCATAGCCCAGCCCAGGTCCCGGGTCTGCTGTGCCCCTTGTGGCCTCCTCGTTAGACTTTTGCCTCCTGCCGAACCAGGACCAGGAATGCCCACGGAGCACCCAATCTCAGGACGTCACTCACGCCCATAGATCATGTATGTGCATACATACACCCACAGGCCCAGCCACGGTCGCTGGCACTGGAAGACGGGGTCATAGGCAGACCCAGACACAATGCTCACATTCGTACTTACATACATATGACACAAGTCATGTGTACAATCAGGTCATGGCCGTGAGCACCGGTACCCATGCACAAAGACATCTGTGGGGCTTTCCCCTTATAGTCACAAAGGCATGTGCACACACATGTATACATAGCACTCACATGCCCAGTCATGAACACAGTCATGTGGTATCATAAGCAGACACAGGTGCTGACCTTGACATAGGCATAGATACTTTTAGACTTCCTCTCTCACTCTCTCTCTGCACCCCCAAGAATCAGCCACTTGCTGACACTTTTATGCAGACACAGCAATAACCCCTGTCATGGGCTGTGGATTCCCCAGGCATATCTTGCATGAAGTTCACATCCACGGTCACCCAGTTGCAGACACAAACACTCCTATACATAGAAACTCACTAGTGTACAGATGCCACCCCATAGGGTCATAGACCTAGAGAGCTCGCACACACAGGTCTCTGCTCAGACAAAGCAGCATCTCTGTCCTTCCAACCCACAAACAATCCATGTGGCCAGCGTCACATTAGGGCCAATGCTCTGGCCTTCCGGGTTTTTCTATTGGGTGGTTCCTATCTAGCTGTGCCCCCATACACCATTATACACCGACCCCCACCCT
This sequence comes from Phyllostomus discolor, assembly GCF_004126475.2. Taxonomy (NCBI): domain Eukaryota; kingdom Metazoa; phylum Chordata; class Mammalia; order Chiroptera; family Phyllostomidae; genus Phyllostomus; species Phyllostomus discolor. Next base: position 91,877,380 of record NC_040910.2, read on the forward strand.
CCCCACAGGCACTGCCCGGGGAAGTGCCTCTTCCGGTTTGCGGAGTGGGGGAACCTGGTCATCCAGCTGGCCCCTGCAGCCTGTGGGGCTCTGCACCTTCTTTCCCTACCCTCCCCCTGGCCAGGGCCCCTGTGAAGGCAAAGAACATGGGCCCAGTAGGGGGATCAGAAGAGGGTCAGGCAGTGCCACAGAGGCAGGACTGGCTTCCACAGTGGCCTTCCCTGCAACAGGCAAAGCCCCCGGCCTGGAATCCCCGGATGCCCAGGCCACCTCCACTGACTTCTTTATGTACAAGAGGCCTCAGGCCAGCCCAGTGCCAAGGGAAGGGTGGCCTGGACAGAAGAAAGACTTCCCCTTGGATGTCTGTCCTGGGAGCACCTCCAGGCACCTTCCAAACAGAGACCCTCGTCCATGCCCCGCTCCCGCCCCCATCCTAGCCCCCAACGCCCAGAAACAAGTGCTGCCACCCCTAAACAACCGGAGGCAGACTCAGGGTGTGGCCCCCCAACCTCCTGGCTCTGCTCCCCTATCCCGGGCTGGAGAGGGGGTGGCAAGCCAGGGAAAGGGGGACATGTGGGTGGCACCACACCCTGGTGGCTCTCCTCTCCGACTTTCACCCCGGGGGCCACAGCCCCTCTTTTTACTCACAGATCCTGAATTCTTCTTACTCACCTCCCACCCCCCAGGCCCAGGCTGTCCTATGTCCAGGAGGGGAAGATTCTCTAATTAAAGTTTTCCGGAATGCAGGGGGCTGGAGGCTGAGGAGAGGCGGGTGTAATTTAGAGCACTGGTTTCAGTGTGCCTTTCGCCTCTGGCCTCTGGGACCTGCCGGGGGTGACGGGGCTGCTTGGAAAACAAGGGGACTCCCTGGAACTGGGTCCCCTAAAGGGCTGTTTATTCCTTGGTCGGATCCCCCATAAACGCATCCCCTCCCCAAAACACCGCGCCTCGTTTCCCAGCCTTATTTACTAAAAATGTCTTTTGTATCTGCATTTCCCGGGGATGGAATTCTCCTTTCCCTGTCTCCCTTTCTCCTCGGTCCTCGGTTTTCCAAAAGGAACGAATTTAACATGGAGAATTGGGGTTTTGGTCAAAGAACAAACCCACCCCCTTCCGAACAACTACATTTTCAAGGAGCCCCCCTTTCGCCAGGGTGGACAAGCGAGAAATGAATAAAACCCGAATTCAATGGCATCTCGGATCAGCAAATACCACACTCACTTCTGAGGCTCAAGATTAATCTAGAGCAGAGTGGGGAGAGTCTGACGAAATCCCCCCCCAGTCCCCTGCCCCTGGGATCCCTGAAGCCATTGGAGTCTGCAAAAGGGGGTTATTGTGGGGAAATCTCTTGATGGAGGCGCCGGCAGAGGTGGGGGTGGCAAGGAACAGGATGATTTTGCCCATGAAGACCCCAAAATGGAGAAGAGGAGTGGCTGGGCCCCAGGGACAGCGCTGGCTTTCCAGAGACCCAACTGCAAGCAAATGGAGGGTCTCCGGGCCCCCAGATCGGGGTGAGTGGAAGGCTATTAGGATCTAAGAACAAGAGACCTTCTGAGACGGGGAAAGTCCTCCAGCCTCTGCAGCGAGTAGCAGGGAAAATGGTGATTATCAGAGAAGCCAGGAGTTGGATTCTGAAGGCGACACCAGCAGAAAATCCAGGAGGGGTGGGCGGGTGGGGGGCTGGAAGGAAGCAAGGAGAAAGGAGCCCCAGCCCTGCCGGAGCCCACCCCCAGCCGACGCCCCCCCCCCACCTCCGCGAGACTCGGCGAAGAAATCGGGCCGCGGGCAGACAAGAGGCGAGTCTTACCACCAAATTGGGTAGCCGGCGAGGACCCCGGTGCCACAGAGCAGGAGGCCGAGGAGCAGCCCGAGCAGGTGGGGCTCCATTAGAAGCGGCGCCGAGGAGGAAGTTTGCCCCCGACCATGAAGAGGGGGAGCGACGCCCCCAATAGTTGGAACAAAGTCCACTTGAGATTGGAAATGACTTTCGGGCTTGTCAGAAGCGCACCTCCACCCGCAGCCGCCCCCTCCGAGCCCAGCGCGGAGCAGCCGGGTTTGAGGATGTCAGCGAGCAGCCAATCAGCGCCCGCGGCCTAAGGTAAGAGATGAGTCTGTAGTTCAGCCTGTCAATCACGCGCCCCTCCCGCCCGGCCCACGAGTCGGGCTCGGGGAAGGGCATCGCCCAGCAAACTTGGGCAAAGCCCGCGCCCCGAAGTCAGGGAGAACTTGGGGGGTGGCTACGGCACGTTGGACCCTCTTGCTGGCCTGGGGCCGCCGCGACACCCCGCCAGCCAGGTTTAGGGAGATGGAGGTTTGACCGGGGCGTTCACGTGGTGCCGGGTCGGCGTGGGCACGGATGGGTGGCTCCTTTTCTCTCGGGCGACCGTGACCCCTTGGGGCTTGGGCCTTTGAGGAATCGACAGTAGAAAACACGGAGATGTTTCCAGAAACCTTACTCCTGCAGGACTGGATCCGAGGGTCGCAGAGAAGGTTAGGAAATGCACCCCCTCTCAGCCTTCCCGAGCCCGCGAGCCACCAGTCACTCGACCCGGACGCAGGAGGTCGCTTCCCGGGTGTCCGAGAGGCGCGCAGGAAGGTCCGCGGAGGCTCGAAGGTCTGGCTGCGGGCGGCGCCGGGGGACAGAGCCGAGTGTCATTTGAGTCTTTTGTCAGGGATCAGATCGGTATCGGGACCTCCTGCTGCCTTTGCATTTCCTGCAACTGACACCAGAAGCCAGTAGCATTTCCTGCTCCAGAGCCGGGTCACTTTCTCCTCCTCGAGGGGTTCAGGCCCGGCCTCCAGCTGGGTCAGAAGCAGGACCCGCAGTCCCATCTGGGTCTTGTGGATGCACTGTTTGGGGTGGGTGAAAGGCGGGAAGTACCCCGGGTCCTCGGAAGACCCTTCTGCCCCCCAGGCACACACAATCACCCCAACTTTCCTGTCTGAAGCCCTTGGCTCCAACCTGGGGTTTGGTGGTAATGTCCCTTTCCCCCGTGTGGACACCAAATGCACCCAAATACCCCATCCCTCACCATAGGTTTAAAAAAAAAAAGTCCTTCCAAGCCTCCTGGGTTCTTTCCGTCCTCTCCCTCTCCAGAGTCAAGGAATTAGGTCTCATCCCTGAGTGGTGCTGAGATGGAGGGCAGATCTTGGGTGAACTAGGGCCCCCTGTCACCTGGGCAGTCTGCCTCCCAAATCCCCACCCTGGACACCCAAGGCCGCCCCCCCACCGAAGCACTCGGGACCCTGGAGCGGCTCTGGGCCTGGGGCGAAGAAAGCTAAGCCAGTGAGAGCCGGGCAAAGACCGCTGCTCAAGGAACCTCAGCAGAAGGGGCAGCCCCAAGTCCTGCCGAGGCCTGGCAGGCGGGCTTTTCACCAGGTGGGGGACACGGCTGGAGGAAGTTCATGTCAGGGGGCCAGACATTTCTGGCCTTTGATCTGGGCCACCCATGCCCACAGCTCCAACCCGCTGGCCTTGCGCATCCTGACAGCCCTCTCCGCACCCGGCTGCTTCGGGCGAGGGGAGCTCGGGGAACTGGCCCCGGGGGAACCAAGGGTCGGGAGAGCCGCCTGGGCTTGTCACGGCTTCTGCCGCGTTCCTAGCCCGACTGGAGGGGGTGGGGTCCAGGGAGAGATGAAAGAGAGGAGGGAAGGGAAGGAAAGGGAGAGAGAGTGCAGGAGAGAGAGTGAGAGAGCTCCGGAGATGCTAGCAGAGGGAGCCCAAGGAGAAAGAAGGGGAAAGGGGGGAAGGGGAGAGGCTGAGAAGGGGAAGGATGAGCAAAAGAAAAAGCCCTAACCTGCCCAGGGACAGCGGATGGGATGGAGCCGGTGGAGATGCCCTCGTGGTGGGCTGACTCTAGGTTCCTTGTTTCTGATTCACCTGGAAAGGGGGTCACAATGGATCTGCCATTGTCCTAACTGCGCAGCCCCAGGGCCTCGGCTCTAGAGGTAGAGAGCGCCACACACACATCCCCAATGGCCTGCTAGTTCCCACCCGGATTTCTGTCCTACCCAGCAGGGGCTCTCAGCTGATTTTCTGATCAGAGGTGCCTGCCGGACCTCAAATCCTGCCTGACAGCGTGGCGGGCTCCAGAGCCCCACAATCATCTTTCTGAGAGCTGAGGAGGGCTCCCTTCCCTGGCCATCGCGACACCACCATGGATCCAGTGTGGCTGGGGGATGGGAGCTAGACTAGATGACCTCTTGGAGTTATTTCTGGGCCCCAAGATTCCACAGGTGCCAGCCCTGGACAGTGGGGGCAAAATATTTCTGAGGCTGCAGGTGGGGTATTGGTTGACTGAGTGGTGCCCAGCCCTGGGCCATGTAGGTTAAGACTGGTCATTCCCCGATGACCAGTACCCGGTGCCTCTTCCAGGCAGCCTGGCGGCACGGGGAGACCCAGGTCCTGAGCACCGGGAAAGGAATGGAAAGGAGGCCGGGAAGCAAGTGGGAGCAAGGGGGAATGCAGACTTGTGCCGGCCGCACAGCCTGAGGAAGGAGAGGGTGAGGCAGGCGGCGCGGGAACTTCTGTGTGGCCCCACATGGCCCCTGGAGAATGGAGGCATGTGTGGGGATTTCCCCCCACTTGAAAGCTACCCAGAGGAGGGGATTCCTGATCCCTTTCTCCTCCCCTGCCAGGTGTCCTTCCTTCAACACAAGCTTAATTTCCTTCCTCCTGCCTGCCCAGCGCTGCGGGTTGGAACAGGGGAATGGTCCCTGCGGGGAGGGGGAGCCACCCCCGGCCACGTGTCACAGACGAAACACCTAACAGGCACCCTGGACCCGCAGGGTGGGCTGCACTGGATGTGGAAAGAGTTAAATTTACTCTAAGGCCAGCTAGAGTGGGGAGGTGGAGGCTTCCGCACGATGCCCCCCCCCCAGGTGGACCCTGAATGGGAGAGTGGCTCTTGAAAGAGGGCAAATAAGGCCGCGAGGGCCGGGGGCCTGGGGGCTGCCACGTGGGAAGCATTTTTTGTTTTGTGTGCGAATATTGGGGACCTCCGACCTGCTATCCCCGTCCCACCCCCACCTCCCGAGCTGCCTCCCTTTTGATGTGCACTCCCCAGGGGCAAGCCGTGGGCCGCTGTGGATTCGGAGCCGCTCCACCGCGCCCCCTGCGGAGGCGCTGTCCAGACAAAGAACCCAACCGCCTGGCCCCCTCCCGCCCGCAGGGGGCTACCCGTCTGTCGCGCCGGGGGGGGGGGGGGGGGGGGGAGGAAATCTCCGATCAAACCTTGTGTCATTCAGTTTTGCTGGGAACATGCCGATGGCTGCTGGGTGCTGCGGCGCCCAGACTAGCCTGGGGATGAAGAGAGAGGGGAAGCTGCTGCAGGCGGGGAAGCAGCAAGTGCGAAAGGCCAGAGGCCTCATACAACACGGGGAGCCGCGCGAGGCAGAACCAGGGCTCCACTCTCTGACCCACAGAAAGGGGTTTTGAAGTTTATGCTAAGAGTTAGAACAGCCGCAGACTGTTTCAAACGAGTTCCTTGAAGGCCACTAGAAAGCTGGGCAACTTGGAGGCGGGAGGGTCATAGCGTGGGGTGGTGAGCGCAGGAATTAATCGAACAAGAATTATTTGAACTGCCCAGCGTAGAGGTAGCGTCCTGGTAATGCCGATAGCTTGCACAGGGTAGGCACTTTGGTGAGCAGCAAATGTCAGTGGAACTCACCAAAGCGACCGGAGCCTGTCAGTCTCTCTGTCTCCTGGCCCGGGCGCGCCCCCTGGCGGTGGTGCTGATAATAAGCTAAGGAGTCTGCCGGCAAGGATGGGAGACCCTGCCCCGCCCCTCACCCCCGGGCCCGGAGCCCACGCCTCTGTTGGTGTGCAGCCCGGATCTTTGGGGATCCAGGTTAAGTAGGCGTCCTCATGAGTGAATGCCCTTAATCTACTTCACAATCCCTGAGCTTAGTTGGGGATAAAGTGTGCGTGGCTCCCCTCTCCTCCCCACCCAGGTGGCTCTCTTGGGAGGCGGCCCAGATGCAGGATGAGGGAGGCCAGAGGAGAGGTGAGGCTCTAGCGGCAGGTTTGCACTCCTGGGCACCGCCAGGCAGGGACCCTGAAGCTGCAGCAGCCTTGTCCCGATGAAGATGAATGAAGGAGCAAATGGTGACGGCAGGGTGATGTCACCGAGTCCTTTCTGGCCTGGCCCACAGGCACCCCAAGATCACAGATGCCACCTGTGGGAACGTGAGGGGTTTTCCCTGTCACAGTAGTCACTTCTCAGTCTTAGTCATCTCCAATTCCCCAAGGGCACTTGGGAAAGTGATTTGGGGTCAAAGTCTTTTAAAATGAAGGGAGCAACAGACAGCATGGGGGTGGCAGGCACCACTGGCCAGCTGCCAGTTATCTGGAGCCTCCTCCATTCCGGGCGAGGAGGAGATAACACTGTATATCTCATAGGGAGTTGTCAGCGTTAAATGAGAATGGCGCTGACAGAATGCCAGACCGCGGATGGTGAATAATAAATGTTGGGTTTCTTTCTTCTCTCTTAGGGGCTGAGGAACGAGCAGCTCTCTTGAGTGGCTCCTTCTGCCCCGTCAGCCTAAGCTAAGCAAGGCATGCAACCTCAGGTGCCCAAGAGCCTCCTCCAGAAGTATTTACCCACTGGAGACCCACCCCAAAGTCTCCTCTTCAGAGAGGCTCGTGTACCACTTGCTGCTCCCCAATCCTGTCCCCCTGGACCTCTGATTCCAATTTATTTTTCTGCAAAGCCCTTAAATCTGACTTTATCTTACTACATGACACATTAAATATATCTGTTAGGTTGCTCACTTAATGTTGTCTATTTCCTACTCTAAAATCTAAACTCTGTGGACTGCTGAAACCCCAAAGCCCAGAGAAGGGTCTGGCACATAGTAGGCCCTTTATAAACATTGTTGATGACTGGCAGAGGGAGGGAGCAGGGGCTGAGGCTTCAGAGGGGAGGACTGCTGCCTCGTGTCTGGGTGCCTTATGGCCCTCTGGGGTCCTCACTTCCCCATCGTCAGCAGCTCTGGGCCATAGAGCCCCCTGCACACCTAGCGTCCCGGCTCTGCTTTTTGGCTCCCGAGTCCCTCCCAGATGACACCTGTACCGCTCCAAGTGGGCGAGATCCGGGGCTGGCAGCCTGGCTGGAGGCCGCTGCTGCACAGGGCACCTGGGGTTGGATGGGCTGCATGTTCCCCCTCTGCCCCTCTTTTCCTCCGTCTCTTCCTCCTTTGCCACCTTCCTCCATCACTCTTTATTCTGCCTTTGCCTTGGGCCCCGAGCCCACCCCCAGCTGTGGTGGGCCTGCCAGAGGCCTTCGGGGCTCCAACCCAAGGTCAGTTCCTGCCAGGGAAGTGCTCCTTCCCTGAGAACCTGGGAAAGTAGAGGCAGGCCTCTGTGTGTGTGTGTGTGTGTGTGTGTGTGTGTGTGGCTGACAAAGTGGTTTCTCTTGGTGAGGACTAGGCTCCTGGTTTTCCTTCCACTCCCTGATGGGTGGGATATAACCAATCATAGGAGAGGAGGGAAGCCCCAGATGCAGCTCAAGAGCCATCCCTGGTTTCTTCTGTCTCCAACCTCAGCCAAGCTGAGCCACCTCTCCCCCCTCACTTCACCTGGCTCCTAGGGCAGGGAAGGGTTTCTGCCAGTCCCATCATCCGCAAATGCCCCCTTGGTACCTGCCGTGGTGAAGCCTGGGGCTGAGCTCTGGGGAGGATGGTTCATCCTCAAGAAGTCAGCCTTTCTCATTAATAATCCACCCATCCAACACCCCCCTCACATGCTGCACACAGTCGGTGTTCTGTGTGTGCAAGGGATGGTTCATTCATTCACCATTCACTCCTTCATTCATCTTTATTGACGCAAGGTGAGCACTTGTGACCTTGTGATGCTAGAGAGAGGCAGATGACCAAACACATGTTTCCTTAAAAAACAAGAGCTATAAAGATTCTTTCTATCTCAGGAGTCTTGGAGGAAAGACTTCAATGGTGGCACATTAGGGAGATGGGATAGAATGAGCCTAGTACCTTTGGAGATGGCGCAGAAATTTCTGGTCAAATCCTGGTTTGCACCATCCAGAGCTCTGCCAGCTAACCGCCCCCCCAACACACACACACACAGATGAGTGCAGCCTTGGGTCCTGGGAGCCCAGACACAGGGACGGGGGCCCAGGGGGTGGGCATGGAGATCAGAGCTGCCTTACCAGCAGGGGTCCAGGAACAGGTGGCTGTGGCTGAGATGGGTACAGGCAGGTCCTTGGGCAGAGCAAGGGTACCTGTCTGGCATCGCCCACACCTGGCAGGGCCCATCTCCTTTGCTCCTTTACTTGGGCTTCCAGGTGAGGCCTGAATGGGGTTCTGTATGTTCAGCTGGGGAGGTCCCCTGCCTGAGTGGTTCTTAGAGCCCAGATATCGTGCACCCACCATTACCCCAATGAATCTCAGCTCTTGCTGTGTGATACTGGAAACATTATCTAACCTCTCGGAGCCTGTTTCCACACCTGACAAAAAATGGGTATAATAACACCTGCCTGCAAGGGCTGTTGCCTATTGGGTAGAGTGATGTCTGCAGTGTTTAAATGGCACCGGAGACATTTGAAGTGATAGGTGGATGCCCCTTCTGTTCCTTTATGGAAGTCAGCTACTGTTTCTCGAGCCTCTCAAGGGTAAAGTCTTCTACTTGGGTTTAGCATAGCTCCCACTGTTGGTGGCCCCTTCTTCCAGGCTGGCGGAGACCCGGTTTGTTTTGGTACCTACCCCTCCCCAACCTAACCAATTGTGAAGACCCACTCCCCTTGCCAGGGATTGGTTTAGGGGTAGGCATGTGACCCGGTTTTGGCCAATGAGACACGAAGGAAGGTCTGTTGGAAGGTACACAAGGACTTCTGGGAAAAGATTTTTTGGGGACTCTTAAAATGAGACTCAGAAACCCCCTTTCCCTGCTTTTAGACACCGTCGCATCTGGGTGGGACGCTGGAGCTGCAGCAGCCGTCCTGTGACCGGGAGGAGAGCTGCCCGAGGAGGAGGCTAACGGTGGAGGAAGAACATGAAAGAGAAAGAAGCTGGGTCTGTGACACCATGGCTGACACTGACATGTTAGCTGACCCCGGCACCCCGCCTTGGAGCCTCTTCTCATGTGAAATAACACACTGTCCTGGTTGTTCAGACGTTTCTAGGTGTTACTTGCACCCCAGGTGCTCCTAACTGGAACCCGTGTCCTCCTGCCCATGCATCTGCTGTGGGGCAGCTAGAGGGCGTGCCGCTGATTGACTGTTGTGCTGAGGTGCTTTAATTTAAGGCTGGTCAGGCTTCTCTTTTTTGGCTCGGGGGTTCAGTTTGGGTGGGGTAAGGTTGTCATTGGAACCTGGAGCTGAAGACCCGCTCTGAGACAGCTTTGGGGTAGATGGGTGGAGGGGGAAGGAAACAACAAAAGACACGGTGGAGGCTGGAGGCGGGGTTTTAAATGAACCCAGAATATAGTTCCATCTGGTGCTGCCTCTTCCTTAGCAAACAGCAGTGTCTTTTGGGGGTGATGAAAATGTTGGAATTAGATAGTGGTGATGGGTGAACAACTTATTGAATATACTAAAAGCCACTGAATGGGACACTTTAATATGATGAACTTAATGATGTGTGAATTATATCTCTATTTTTTAAAAAAAGCTTCAGCAGCTCAACTGCCCTCCTTTCTCATAGGCCCCCCACCCCCTGATCTCAACCCTCCCTTCCCCAGCCTGGGGAGAAGCAGCCCTCACACGTACACACTCAGTGGCGCCTCACACGTACATGCTCAGTGCCACCTCACACGTACATGCTCAGTGCCACCTGAAGTTGCTTCTGGGGGCAGAGGACAGAGAGCTGTGTTCTGCCTGCCGCCCACACTTTCAGGCCCCTGTGCATGAGCCTCACTCACCCTCTGACCTGAGGGGCCAGGGTTTTCTAGGCCTGTCCCCACCCGGCAAAGAGCCCCAGGTTGCAGGGAGGGAGTCAGAGTGATGCTATGGGGGGAGCGTGGGCTCTGTGATTGGACAGAACAATTTCAAATCCTGGCTCCACTGCTTAGCTGTGAGTTTTGGGCAAGTGATTTAGACTTCTGTGTGCCTGTCTTCTCATCTGGCAAATGGGAATACGAATTCCACAGCTCACAGGGTCAGCTGGCATAATTTACCCAAAGAACTTGGAAGCATATAATAGACAACAAATGCTGGTACCTTTAGACTAGGGGTGTCACTCTCATTTTCACTGGGGACCACGTCAGCCTCACAGTTGCCTTCGAAGGGCCAAATATAATTTTAGGACTGTATAAAAATGTAACTACTAACAGTTAAGCAAGAGCTCAGTGCTGCTGCCGGGTAGAAACAAGGTGGAGGGCCGGATTCAGTCTGCGGGCCTTCTGTTTGCCACCTGTGCTTTAGACTTATTAACCTGTGACCAACCACATGGCAGAATCTGGACCGGCCTGTCTAGTGATCAAGGGACCCAGGGACCGTGGTGAGAGTGATGACGTTCGCAGCTCTTCTGATTTCCTTCCCTTCGTCCTCCTCCCCACCCCCACCCCCGCCTGGACCCTCCCCAGGCCCCTCAGTCCTTCTCTCTGCTCACCAGGGGGTGGGGGTGGTGCTAAGATGAGAAATCGTTTTCTGATTCCCAAATCAGAGAATATGGCATAACCAAAACATTTTTTTTTCTGCTCCAGAATTGAAGGCAGCCTGAAATGTGGCCTGGCTGAGGTGGGGAACATGGCGCGTGCTCCCCCCGACTAAGGACGGTGCTTCCCAGAGGCCAGCGAGGACAGTGGCTGCCCCTCGAGATGAAGCGCGGTGTTAAGTAACTTTAAACACAGCGAGAAAACTCATTTATTCATATTCCCTGTCCCATTCTCCTTCACTCCTTCTGAGCACGGTCAAGGAGAAAGACTGTTTGGTGCTCATGCAACTCTTGCTATGATCCCTGTCCAGTAAAAAGAGAAGGTCATTCAGAGCCTTTGACTGGGAGTGGGAGTGGGGTAGGGGGTGAGGGGACAACAGTCTCTGGTTAAAATGAAATCACATTGTTGAAAATCATAGTAATCTAAAGTTTCCTTTTTAGTTGAAGTTATTGAGAACCGATTTAAGAAAAGCGATAAGAAAATAGCAGATCAGCGTGCACGCAGCTGTGGCGTGAATGTGGCATGGAAACGCCCAGAGTCTGGGAGACACGGGATCGTGGGGACAGCCAAGCTGAGTGCCCTGCAAGTGCCAGCCCGTGTGGTCAGGGCGTCTTCTTGGTGGCTGCACCTGCTGGTGGGCTGGTGGGCTGGGGGTCCTGGGGGCGAGCTGGGCCGTAGCTGGCAGAGCTGGAGGGCACTGGAGCTGGATCTGGAAGCTACCCCGGCCACGAGCTGAGAATCACCCAGAACCATCCCTGCTTTGATGTGTCAGCTTGGAGACTTGGAGCCACCCATCTAGCCTTATGGATCTGTTGGCTGACAGGGTGGCCCCGCACCAGGCGTCTGTGACCCAGATACTTGTGGCGGTGGTGGGAGGTGGAGGAGGAAGCTAGAATGTCTCCCAGCTGTCTGGAGGGGCTGGGCAGGTACTGGGTCACGCCCCAGTGCAGGCCTGATGGAGGCTTTCTGACAGAAGGCGAGGAGGACCTTAGGTGGCCTGGTCAAGCTCAGACATCCCTTGGACTGCACTAGAGGTTGGCAGGTCGGGGCCCAGAAGGTCAGGCATTGGCTCAGAGAGCCACCTGTCCCCCTCCAGGAAGGGGTATAGAGAGCCACAGAGGAGGGAGACCAGAAACCAGGGTGCTAGCCCAGCTCTCCCTATCTGGCTGTGTGTCCCCGTGCAAGACACTTATAATGAGTGTATAATGAGACTCCCTGGGTCTCAGCGTCCCTCTAGATGGAGGGGGTCGGATGAGGAGTCCTTGTGGTCCAGACTCTCATGGATCTGGTGGTCTCTGTGGCCTGTCACCCTTTGTGTCTCTATCCCTTTCAGGCCAGACCAGGACACTGGGCCAGAGCTGGCTGCAGGCCTTTGGCTGGGACTGTTGCAGCCTGCAGTCCCAGGCTTGTCCTTCTAGGTGAGGGGTTGCTCGTGAGGGCTGGGCAGTGCCCAGCGGCACTACTGGCATTAACAGAAGAGGCAGGCCCGGAGGGAGGGGAGGAAAGGGGAGAAGGAAGAGGTGCCCAGGGCGGGGGACGCGGTTCTAGTGGCTGCCCCTCCCGGACGTGCGGAAGGTTGCCAAATTGAGTTTAAGCCTTGGTTCCAGGACACAAAGCCTGTCTCTGGGGGCTTGACCTCTCAGAGCCCCCACCCCCGGGGCCGGCTGGCTGAGCTGCCCCAAAGGAACTGGCCCCAGAAGGGCCTGGTTGTTGGCTGCAAAGTGGCTGGGAGGGAAGTTTTAATGATACACAACACAAGACACAGGGGGGAAAAGAAAAAGGGGGGGTGGTGGAGGAGAGAAGGGAGGTGGGGGGGAGAAAGAAAGACCTCCTGCCAGGCCTGTTGCCAGGAGACGACTAGGCAGCCAGAATCAGCCCTGCTCTTTTCACAGTTGCCTTTAAGCACCGAGAGAAAGCCCTGGCCATAAAGGGGGACATGTGTCGCTGGGTGTGTAAGGCTAGCCTCTGCAGTTAGGGGAGCCCCGGCCCCCGCCCCCGCCACTGCCTAGAGGGAGCCCCTCTCACCCCCAGCCCTGCCCCCGCTCCCAGGGGTTATGGATGAAGGAGATTGGGCTACAAAGCAACGGAAAAGGACTCGGGGAAGGCGCTGGCCCTGGCCACCAAAATGCCGCTGCCATCTCTGGGCTGAAACTCATTAGCCAGGGGCCCCAGGAAGCTGGCAGGGGCTGGCGGACACAGGGAAGCCAGGGAAATCCAACATGGCATGTCCATGGAAAGTAGTCTGCTGGCTCAGGGTGGGTGGCTGGCACTGGGGGTGTCTAGGAATCCTTAACAGGGGACTTAGAAGAGTGGGCTGGGGAGCTCACAAGTCCCCAACCTGCACCCTGTCTCCTTGGTCCTTATCACACATTCCAGAGTGGGAACAGGCTGCTCTAGACTGTGCCTTGGCACTTGGGGACCGTGTCCTTGTAGCCTAGCAGGTGACCACATCTGTTTCCATGAGGGGTCTGCCACACGCTCACGTGAGAGGAAACACAGGGTGAGGGCTGTTGGGAACTGAAGCGTCCCAGGCCCTGGCTGTCAGTCAAGAACCATCCACTGCGGGGCTGGTGCACAGCACTTGGCTGGGGGCTAGCAGTAGATAAGTCTCCGTGTGCTCGGACGCTGGGCTGGAGTCCCCAGCAACTGTACTTCATTCGACTCGGAGTGAGGGCTCCCCGGGGTAAGGGCTCCTTCCATGTGGTGTTCTTGTGCCCGCTGAAAACGGCTGCAATTTCTGCTGCTTCATGTGGCAGTTAAGTTGGAGAACGAACAGTTCCTTCTGATCCGGACACTGCTGAGCGTAATCAACCAGCGAACAGAAGCCTGCTTGCTTCCTTCCTCGTTAAGAATTAGCTGACCATCTACATAACACCCCGGTGTGCCGCTAGGGCCCGAGTTCTAGTTCTGGGATCAAAACCAGCCCCCTCTGAAGCATCAGGGTTAGGTTAGGAAGAACCGGACAGCAATCCACGCACCGAGACTCTCCAGCTGGTGGTCTGGCGGCTGGGTGGACCTCGGGGCACTGCCGGAGGGAGCCCATCTGAGCTGGACCGCCTGCTGCCTGCTCAGGGAGGGAGGTGGCCCTCGGGGTGAAGGAGGGAGAGTGCGGGAAGTGGCTGGGGAGAGGCCAGTGCTGGACAAAATAGAGAAATGGCTGTGTCTTCAAAGAAACCTCTTACTCCGCACACACTGTGCACTGAGCTGTTTTCCACACGAGCCAGCTCTGAAGAAAGGAGTAGGGCGAGACTGCCCCCGAGGAACTCTGTCTTTTTGAGACTGCTGTTGGGGAGGGCCGCTTTTCTTCCAACTTCCTTTGCATCTTCTTCCCGCTGAAGCCTATGTTCTTACCAGTCCTCAAGTCTTTCCTCTTCCCACCTGGGGCCAGGACCCGCCCCAGGTGTCAAGACTTGCTCCCAGAAGGGCCAAATCTCCATGAGGTGCAACCAAAAGGGCAAATTTGCCAACTCGAGAGGGGCTAGTATGGGGAGGACGGGATGGGGGAGGGGCCATGGCGTCCGGGGCTGTGGCCGGAGGGGTGGTTGATGACCGGTACAGACTGCGTGAGGACCTCTGGGTGACGGCGGTCTGGCGGGGACATGGGGGGGCAGCAGGGATGTGTGAGGGGAGGAGAGAGGGGCCAGAGGGGGAACTGGGAAGCCCTGCAGGGCCCTCTGAGGGCTGCCGGGGCTTTACAGCAGGAGGTGCTGAGTGCCTTCCGTGAAAAAGCCCAGCTCCCTGGCTTGTCACTGACTTCTCATCCCGAGAAAGGCCAAGAGCTCAAGGAAGCAAACACCGCTGCTCCGGCTCAGCCCTGTTCGTAAGGCTGGGCACAGGTTTGGTCCTTACTCCTGGCCTCCTCCCTGTCCCCTCTGCTGTCACACCTCTCCCCTGCTGTCACACCTCTCCCCCGTCCATCCGCATGACCCAATTAACCTGGGAGGACGGTCTCCCTCTCTCCTATCTCAACTCTGCATCCTGTTATTCCCTCATAAACCCTTACAGGCTCCTCTCAAGGCCCCTCCCCGCCCCCACTCCCACTCTGTGGTTTCTGCATCTCTGGCTGTGGGGAGAGAGTTCCCGTAAGCCCAACCCAACCGCAGAAACATCCCCTGAAATGGCCATTGATGAACTCACCTGCCAGCGTCCCTTTCCCAGACAGTAAGTACTGAACCCCCAAGGTTGGTTCCTCATCACTCTTGTTTTTCAGATGAGACAGGACCATGAATTAATCTCTTAGGTCCACACTCACCTCCTCCAGGAAGCCTCCCTGACTTACAACCCCCTTTGTGCCTTCTGGCTTCTCATCAGTGTAGTGATTCCTGACCCCTAGTGGCCCTCAGCAGTCACCAAGATTGTCTCCAAAGCTTAAATCTGGTGGTCAGGGGGGTTGAGGGAGTGTGTGTGTGTGGGGGGGGGGGGGCGGGGGGGGCACACTCTCTTAATGCAATGGAAGAAGAGACCTGGCAGCTTGGAGGGAAAGGAAGAGGGCCTAGATCCCCTCTTCCCGCTTCACTTTCCACCCTCTGTACCCCCTGCCCTTGACCACGAGGTTGAAACTTCACTGAACCACAGTTCTTCCCCAAGGGGGAGATAGTGAGGCAGAGAGAGGACCCTTCTCTCTGGGACAGGCCCTCTCTGTGGGATTCCTTAGGGCTGAGGTCCCACCTCTGGGAGTCCCCAGACCTCAAAGGTCTGTGTACAAGCCCAAAACAGGGGCCCGTGGAGATGGTCAGGGTCGCAGTGACACCTGCTGGAGCTTCTAGGAACAGCAGCTGGAGAGATGCGGCCAAGTGTTGGGGAGCTGGGAGGGCAATTAAAAACACCTCACTGCAGGTCTTGGAATTCTCAGAGAGTAAACCCTCCTCTGCTTTCCGGAGGGGAAGCACATAAAGATGCAGAGGGAACGGAGGCATTGGAATTCCAGCCTCGGCTCCCAGGGAAAGCCGGGGTCCCAGGGGCAGGAACTGTGTATCGGAATTGCCTGCCAAACTTTATTCACAGAGTCTGGTTTCTGGGGATGTACCCAGAGGGAAGTCTGAGGTTATTCTTTGCATGTCTGTGTGAAATGGAGTTTTAAGGGCAGACACTCTGTAAATCTTTGTGCTGTGTTGCATCGACAAGGGGAAGAAAAGTAGGTAACACTGCAAATGTCAATGTCTAAAAGCAGTCCAGGTGGCCATGGTTATGTCTGTTTCTGAGGAAACTGGGATGAATGAATGAGATACAGAATGAAGCAGCACAGTTCCTGACATCTGGTGGTACTCGGGACGCTGGGACAGTTCTCTGACAGAATGAGATCTGTGGCGGAGGGAGCTGTCGGCCTCTCTGGCGAGCCAGCCTGGGGGTGAGCAGAGTTGCCCAGGGCCACCGCGTGATGCCTCGGCTGGAAGCCATCAGCTGACCTGTGTTCTAGCGCACAGGTGTGCCGCTCAGTAACTCCCTGGAATAAATAAAAAGCCAGCTGTGCAAAAAAAGAAATGCAGCGATAACAATGCCAGACCATGAAGTAACCCCTCATTTCAGGAAGAACAAAGTGTAGGAGTCTTGCAAGTATTTCATGTATCATTTGTTTTACCCTCATGCCCCTTTACCTGACTAACCCACCGCTATCTGCCACAATGGGCAAGGGAAGTTACCGGCCCCTGTAGCCAAATGCTTACGTTCCTTCTTCACGTTGAGTGTGGGTATAAATGGGAGAACACTTAGGGAGGGGCGCAGATGGCGGGGACTCAGCCGGCACCAGGCCCTGGTCCTGGTGCAGGAATACATTTCCACGTAACCCTCACTAAGGCCCCACGTGAGAGCTGACACAACTCTCACTTCACAAACTCGGGACTTGTGGCCAAGGGAGGCCATGAAACCGAGCTGAGGTCACAGTCCTAGTAAGTGCTGGCACTGGGATGTGAACCCAGACCTACCTCCCTCAGAAGCCAAGGGCGAGAAGTGACTCCAAAGGGCTGAGGCTGGGGACACAGGAAGGGGGTGGCGTCCCTGCTGGGAGGTGCATGGGGAAGATTCTGAGGGACAGTTCATGGTCAGCGAGACTCAGTTTCCCACTGCCAGCACAGGGAGGACCGACCTCGTGAACGTCTTTAGGACTGACATGCGCAGCTGTGCAGGGGTGCCCTGAGTTAGCGTACCCCACCTGCGGGTGCACCTTTCACATTTGCAGTGACCTTTTTCTGATGGTTGGAAGTGAAGTGCTTGGAGGAGGAGCTTTCTGTTTCTAGATCACTTAGAGGGGCTGTGCGGGTGGGCAGTACCCTGCCAGCCCTTTCCATTCATACATCCGTCTTCCCCTGGACCATCATCCAAGGGAGTGAGCAGGTATTGGGGCAACTCTGGGACACAGCCTGTGAGGGGAGGAATCGTGCACACTTTCTGCCCCATGCTATTTCATCAGGGGCAACAGGGAGCAAAAGCTTTTACTGTACCAGTGATCCTGCTGGTTCCTCTCAGGGATAATCTGGCTCAAGATTCAGACTTCTGGTCTTCCTGCTGGAGAAGAACCTTATCATTGGAGATGAGGGAGGGGAGGGAAGGAAAGAGAGGACAGGAAGAGTCAGAAGCCCGGTGGGCGAGTGGAAGATGCAGAACAGGGGTTGGCATTTTTTTTTTCCTTTTTTTTTCTACATATCAGGTCCATTTTTTAAAATGACATTATATTGAATAGATCTTTTGGAGAAAGGGGGAAGCCCTTCTCCCAATACCACCAGTAGAGTCTGGGGACCTGAGATTATTTCCTAGAGCACTATTTGTTGTAACAAGCATGTGAGTATATCAAGCTGCAATGCAATTTATGAAAACCTGGATTTACAAAACAGATAAATTGGCATGGAGCTCTGTGCAGGGAGGATTGATTATTCACCATATATAATAGTTCACAAGGGTTGTTTCCTTTTATGATGAATTTCAAGTGCATTTCCACAAGTCTCAAATATTATATTTATAACTGTTTATCGAATGCTTATTCTATGAGACATGCGAATACCTTTGTCACCCTTCCTCACAGCACATACTCTGTCCCCATGACCACAGCCAACTGGACCAGGTGTGGATACCTGACCCTCAGGCAGCTGGTCTACAGCTGGCCAGCAGTCTTTGATGCAGATGACACTGGGCCCCATGGCTGAATGGCCATGGCATGGCCAGGGTGTCAGGGCAGCCATGGCAAGCCACATGCAGGCTGTAAGTTCTAAGGAGCAGATACTAGGAGTTAATGGAAACAGAAGCAGATAGACATACTCAGAAAGAGTGCAGGGTGAGGAAGCCAGCCCAAAGCAAGCAAGAGAGGCAGACCAGGTACCTGGCTCACGTTGGGGGTGATTGGTGGTAGTGTGGCCTGATCTACCTGTTGCTCTGCCTTTTCTGTCCACTAAGGGCACCCTCCTTTCCTATGATCCTTACATAGTCACTGTGTGGCCCCTCCTTGATGCTATTCACAATAGGAGGCAGCGGATGAGGAGGCCTAAGGCTGGAAGGGCCACATCTAGGAAAGAGGGCACCAAATAGGAGATGGATGAGACCAGGGAGACCAGCCCGAGGCTCCCCGGAAGTAAGGCTAATCAACCTTGCCAATTATTGAGTACCTGCTATGTTCCGGGCACATTTTACACATGCTCTCATTTAATTCTCACAACAAGCCCCAAGTGTAGCTTCATCCCTATTTTATGGCTGGGGAAACAGAGGCTCTGAGAGATTTTAAGCGACTTGCCCAAGGTCACCAGTCAGGATGGAAAGCCCCAAAGCCAGCAGAGGCATCCTGGCTGTCCAGGACCACAACACTCTGCTGAACTGCTCTGCAGGGAGCAGATGAAAAACTCATTCATCCACAGTCATCACCAGTGAGTGTTCACCCTGATCCAGGCACATCTGGGGTGGGGAGTGGGAAAGCAAAAAGAAAGAGTACCCTCTATGGTCCCCAAGGTCCTGCCAACAGGCCAGCAAAGCCCTGTCCTGGAAATGGAAGCCATTTAGACACATGGCTCCTGGAGGCAATAGGGCTTCATACATGAAAGAATTCAGGGGCTGCATGCAGTGCGGGCGGGCTCCTGGAGGAGATGGGCTTGTGAGGCTGTAGGGACTGAAGAGCAGAGGAGGAATGGGGTCTTGGCGGGCGCAGGGTGGGGAGAAAAGGGCCCTCTGGGCTCAGGAATGCGGGGTAGGAGGAGAAGGGAAGGTTGATGCAGGGCTTTGCCGTGAGCAGCAGCGCGACAGGGACACCTGCATCCCGCTGGCTCGCTAAGACCCCTAGAGCAAGCCAATCCCTCCCCTGAGCTCCACGTTTGCGGAGCAAAGTGAAAGAGCTGGGGCGATCTTTCTGGGCTCCTCCTGCTCTTCTTTGGGGTGTCTCCGGTCTCACAGAGAACAGCCCGTCTAGCACTGAGCATCCTCTTCCACCCGCGGCTGCTGCTCGCAGCGGCCAGCAGGGGGCGCTCCTGCAGAAGGCTGGCTCCCACGGCCTCCCTCAGCATCTTCTGCCAGGTCAGGGTGTCAGGACAGGAAGGTCCTCCCTTCTCTGTCCCTCCCAGGCTGCTCCGGTCACTTGCCTTCCCACACTGCCCCTCCCCAACCCACGTTCTGAGATTGGCTGTCTGGAAGGTTCCTGGAATCCAGGTTCTTGGGCAGGCCACTTCAGTTTTTGTGCCTCCGTTTCCCCATGGGCAATCTGGATTGTGTAAGGTGGACACAAACAATTGGGGTGAGGGGTGCTGGGAGGGGGAGACTTCCAGCCACAGGCTGAAGTAGGTGTCCTGCCGCTTCACACCCCATTATCTTTCTCAGGGCAGGAGATGCTGCTTCCCTGGCCCACTGGGGAGACCCAGAGCCCCCTCTCCTCACCCCCTACCCCGTTACAGTTTGCTTCCAACTGTTATTCAAAGTCCTTTTTATGCAAAGGTAGGAGTAATTTCTGGGTTGCACCTGGCACCTGGCACGGTGAGTGATGCTCAGAAGATAGTTATGAAATAAATGGTTGGGGTTTTTTAAATCACCTGGACTTTTCTGAATCACACTGGAAGGTTTCCACATCCGTCCTCTCGTTTCTCACAAATCGACAGTGCTATATCCATTTTATAGATGAGGAAACTGAGGTCCCAGAGGAAGTCAGGAACAAGATTAAATTAGGACCCAGGGTTCTCACTCCATTTAACTACATATATCCCATTCATTGTAGTCAGCGTCCCCTATTGGAGGAGTGTGGTATTGCAGCCAGTTCATAGTAGACACTGAATGCCTGTCAGGAAGAGAAGGTAGGAACATCCTGGATGCTAAATCGAGAGAGGGGGTGACTTGGGTAGACGCTGACATTGGAACTGGGGGGTGAAAATGAGATTCCAGAGCCAAAAACACACAGTGGCAAAGTTCAGCAAATCTCAAAGACATTTCCTGCTCTAAAGTCCCCAACGCCTCTTTCAAATTACTTCTCACTCCAAAGTCGAACCGAATATAGCAAAGGAATGCTCTGTAGGGTCATCCCTTAGAATTGTAATGGCAACCACTGGGAAAACTTGATTCCTTATCATACATTTATGTGGCAAATTAGCATGGACTGTGTCATTTGGTGATGTGAAGAAAGACTGAAAAAAATGATTAAGATCCAGCTCAAATATCACTGCCTGGTGGAATTGGGCTAGACACACCTTCCCTGGAACAATGAATAAACTGTCCTCTCGCCCGAATTCCCATCTCATGCTATACTTTCTTCTCTTCGCTGCAGCGCAGTGATGAACACGCACGCCTCTGGGTCCAGCGCCCCGGGGTCTGGTCGCGGCCCCAAGCTGACTAGCTGTGCCTGAGTTTCTTCATCTGCAAATGTTGTGAGGGTTGAGTTAATATTCCTCCAGGGCTCCAGACAATGCTTGGCACCTTGGAAGTACTCAATAGCTAGCTTATGCTTCTACAGAAATATCAACATGCTATATGTATTTATTTGCATACAAAATAAATTTTCCAACAAACTGTGGGCTTCTCAAGGACAGGACCTGGCTTAATCGTCTCTTACTCCCAGGGTCTAGCACCAGCCGCTCAATCAAAGTTTGTTAAATTGAATGTTACGTAATCATCCTTTACACCAAATGTGAATTTGGCAGTGAAATGGAGTTAGTAGCCTTTCTTTTTTGAGAAGTTAAACCTGAGTTTACTGTTTTACTATTTCCCAGAAACAAAGCAAGGTGTGAGCCCCACCCCAGTCTAAAGAAGGACCTCCGGCTGGGCCAGCAGAGCTCCGCGCTGGCTGTAGGGGAACATGCTGTGGTCCACCCGTCTACCAGCCGAGACTCCCTTCACGAGCACCTGCTGCAAATGTACTTGTACCTGCGGTCGTGAAAGTGCGACCTGGAGGAAGTGGTCTGCGATGGCCACCTCTCCAGGGAACCGCATTCCTCTGGGCGCCAGTGGCCTGTTGCTTTTCAAGTTGGGTCCCTTTCCACTCAGCCTTCCGTTTCAGAGAGCAAGAAGCTCCTCCAATGAAAACAAACTGAAATGATGTTGGCCATGCCTCTCTTCAGAGGCAACTCTTTAGGATGCTATTTATAGTAAATTCTGGATTATTTTTCATTTCTATTTCCTAAGGAAGTTGGGAGGGGGGTTGCTCTCTTTCTTGCCTCCCTCCCTTCATTTTTCTTTCTTTCTTTGGAGCCATGCTGGTAGCTGTGCCTTGTGCGGAGCACCTCTCTGTTGCAAAAGCCTCAAGTACGGCAGAGTTTCATGGGTGCGTAGCCGGTGGGAAGGCGCTGCAGGGGATTCACAATAGTCAAAATCACAGGAATGCTGCCCAGTGCTGCCTGCTCTGTCATCTCCTTATGTTCTAATGCTCCTGGAAGTGGGAACCCGGGGGTAGGCATGTCCATATGTGGGCAAAACACACATACACATACCCCCTGGCATTTGGGAGTTGTCATTTGAAGACAATGGAGTAGCTATTCAAATTGGGATTGTCCATCCAGATTGCTACCTACTTACCTACTTACCTGTCTATGATTACTAAACAGAACTCCTTCTAGTTCCAACTGTGCTAGAATAGAGGGCTCAACATCTTGTTTCTCATGAAGATTATAAAACCGAGGGCAGGGTTTATAGTCAGGTCTGACCTATCCACAGGTCAGTGTTCATTCATTCATTCATTCATTCAAATCTTTAATTACTTTACTCTGCACTAAAGCTCAATACCTCTTTGGGGGAAAGGCGTGGGTATAAAAGAAATAGAGAACAGGTTTTGGTCCTTGAGAAAGCTGCAAATCTACACATAGCAGGGGTGCCTAACACCCCCAAACTCAAGGACAGTGTACATTACTGTATCACTAGCTCAAAATTAAGCTGTGCTGATAAAGTCTCTAGGGCCAAGGTGATGAGTGAGCAGAACCAGGAGTAACCAGGTAAGGCAGGCTTCCAGGAGGAGGTGGTGCACCACAGCAGGTAACCTGCTGTCCTTGGCAATGGAAGCATGGCTGGGTGGGAGTGGATGCTAAAGGGTACCCCTCTGCTTTTAGCCTTCCTTGGCTAAGCTCAAAGACACTGCTGTATCAAGGGCTGGAGAAGAACCCCAGGTAGGCAAGGGGCAAGGAAGGGTCATACCACCCTCCACACAACACAGGCTCACTCAGAGTATAGTTCTGGAGTGAGGAAGATGAGGAGCGAAGGCGAGAAGTCCTCAAATTAGAATTGCCACAGGTGGGGTGAGCTTGGCCATCTCAGGAGCAAGCCCCCCAAGGGAGGGCAGGGGCCCTTCCCACAGAACACGGATGGACGGACGGATGCTGTAGCAGGGCGTCTAGGAATACTCCTCCCACCTGCCTCCAAATGGCTTTTCTGCCAGTGCTTACATTTCTGTCATTCAAGATTTATTCTGGAGTACGTGTCCTTACCCCCTTTTAAGGAATTATTTTCCACTATAAATGGTAAGTATGCTTCTAATAGGAACTTTGGAAAATGCAAAGAGGACAAAAACATTTTTTACCCACACCCTAAACCCCCACAGCACCCACTCATTTTTTTAACATTTCGGTGTCTTTCTCTGCTGTCTTTTTCACTGTTGTCTTCAGGCCTAGCCATGAGCCTCCTACATGTGGGGTTCTGTGGTCCACTTTCCCTACTCAGCTTCAGTCCCATTTCAGCCTGATGTTCCAGAGACATCAAGTCCCCATTCGCCAGGTGCCAATGAGTTCCATGACCTCAAGGAAGTTACCTTTCCGGCCTCTAATGTCCTGCCTGTTCAGTGGGGACAGAGATGCCCACCATGCTACCTCACAGGGCCCAGGGCCAGATAATGCAGGTGGGAGTCTGAGAGTCAAGGCCAGCTCACATGTGCAGGGGTAGGGTGGGTGGAAGTGGTCAGACAGAACGAGTCATAATGAGGTCACAGCAAAGGAGATGGGATGAGGTAGTAGTGGGTGGTGGGAAGGACGGGCCAAAGGACAGGTGAGCACACCCACCGGAGTCCTGTGGGTCTTTCCCCGGACCAGCTCTCCTGAGCAGCCGTGCCTCGGGCCTGGCGGGGTGCTGCTCCTGCACCACTTGCTGTTGGGCTGAGTCCATTTTCAGTGCAGCCTGAGGTGATTGGAAGGAGATGTCCAGCCTGGAATTCCTCATTTCTGCTGCTCAGGGCTTGGTGGTGAGCTGTGGGGATTGTGTGGTTGCTGGACTCTGCCACGGGCCTGGGCATGGCTGGGGTTTGGAGTCTTGTGGGACCTGACAAATGGATGGTTCTTGAGGGTTTGCTTCAGGCAGGGTGTCTGGGCCTGGGGGCAGAACGGCAGGGAGGAGGGGGAGGTCTGGAGGCACTTCGGAGCTAGACTTGATGCAGCCATTGCTCGCCTTTCAGCCACATGTCTGTAACTTCCAAGGTGTGCGTGTGTGTGCATGTGTGTGTGTGTGTGTGTGTACACAGGGGGAGGGGAGGGCTCTCTCCCTGAGAGTGGCTGCCTTGGGCTGGGTAATGGAGACAGGTAGCTGCATGTGGATGTCTAAGAATGCCTTTCCTGCATGCCTGTGTGGACGTGCGGGTCCAGGAGCAGCTGTGGGTCTGCCTAGGAATTTAGGCATCCATGGGGGAGGTGCAGGGGAGCCTGTGTGCCACTGAATGCCTGGGCTTGTGTTGTAGAGTGTCAACGCATGTGTGTGTGTGTGTGTGTGTGTGTGCACGTGTGTGTGATGAAGCACACCTCTGAGCCTGGGAGGGGTGGTTCTGCAGGCGTGCCTTGTGTCAGTGTGATTCCTTCTATCCCTGAAGCCCCATAAAAAGGTCACAGGCCAAGGTTATAACCTGGCAACAACACATATTTCCTGAGCACCTACTATGTGCTAGGCCCTCAGTCAGCCTCTGGAGATAAGAGAAATAAAACTCAGGCCCTCCCTTGAGAAGCTCAAAGGGCAGAGGGGAAGGTGAGAGTCACAAACCATTTGTAGCCCAAGATAGTAAGTCCTGAGGGCCACCTCTTAGGCCCTTCCTCAGGGTCCCACAACACCACAATTGTGGAGATGATCTGTTTTCACCACCATCTCCCCCTGCAGAATAGAGACCCTTGAGGGTCAGCACTTAGGAGGTACATGATGCTCTGTAAGGATGAATTATGCAAAGGCCTCTGTGAGTCGAGCTGTGCCTGGGTGACTCCCAGCCAACCACAGCCAATCATGAGCCACAGCCAGTGTGACAGTCCCGCCGGAGCTGGGCTCACATCCTGCTACTTGCTCCAGCTACTTAAACTCTCAGAGCCTCAGTTTCCTCATCTGTGCAATAGGAATAACAATTGGCCTAATCTCACAGTGGGCAGGAGGTTTCAGTGAGACTGTGCTGAGAGCTGCATACACACACCATGCTCAGTACCTGGTGGCAACAAAAGCTGCCACCTGGGCAGTTCCACGAAGCCCTGTTGACCAGGAAGGCAGAAGCAGAACTCTGACTTCTCCATGGGCGAGTCGGGGGTCTCTCCAGCAGGCAGAGAGCAGCAGCACTCTAGCATCAGGAGGAAGGCCCCCAAAGGTGGGGTCATGCCATTGGCTGGTGGGGGCTGAACATCCATCTGGACATCTTCTAAGCACATATTTCACTGGCCAAACACTGATGTCTCTGTTCACTCATTGGTGCTTCCTCCAAATTCTTTGCATCACAGCCTTAACCGTCAGATGTCAACACATAACTTTTCTGAAGTGTTGAAAATGTGTCACTTTGAGAGACTGTGCTCCCCCTCATCCCCCACATTATCCAGACACGTGCATGCTTGGGCATGCTTGTGTGCATGGCATGTGCTCATGGGCGTGAGGACAGGATGCGCAGCTGGGGCAGGACAAGCTGAACCTGCTCCCCCCTTTCCTGCCAGGACTCAGTGCCCAGTGGGCGTGGCAGGGGCCTTCTGTCTGACTCCCACTGGTCCAGCTTGGCCTCCCCTCCTCAGCCTCATTGAGCCTGGTTCAAGGTCTTCCCGGTGCTGAGCTGGAGCTGACTCAGACTGGCTTGTAGAGCCGACCCTGCTCATCCCTTTCTAACTCCACAGATCAGGGATGACACCACCTTGGTAGCATGAGATATGTCCAGCACAGAAATCAGCAAATGATACAAATAAGACACCCGCCCCCCCGCCGAAAGCATGTAAATGCCAGCACATCACTGGCACTGCTGCATTGTAACAATAACCTGATACCGACTAGTGGCACCTGTTAGGCATTTGGCATCATTCTTATGTGCACAAAAGTCCTGTGAGATGTTTGTCCCCATTTCATACCTGGTGTTCACATTTACACGATCTGACTTCAGGCCTCTGCCCGTCACATTGCATTGCGTGCCTCAGTAAACAGAACCCTGAGATTTGATCCCGCGGGCACTCACCATCTCATCAATCACTCCGCTCATTCGACAGGGAAACTGAGCTCAGAGAGCCTCTCTATTGAGGGTTTGGTGGGGGGCCTTCCCCTGCTAACACCGCCTCACGCTTAGCTAACGTCACAGCTGCCATCTTCCACCTGTCTCCCCACCTGCAATCACGCCCATGTCCGCCGCAAAGCCACGGTTGCTGTCATCTGATGTTCTACATGCATGGCTGATTTTTTGGAAACTTCACATGCAGACCTTGACATTCAGTGCAAGCTGTATTTTGTTTTGCTCCGTTTGACCCAGTATTCAAGACTCAGAAACATTTCAAATTCTGCTCAGGTCATTTGTTGTCTGTCTTGTCTCCTCCTACACCCGTACCATCTGCTGTCTTGGTCACTGCACCTTCGGTGCAGGGATTGGGGTTAAACTTTAAAAAAGAATAAGCAAGACCGAGCTCTGTGGCCCAACCCTGGAGGTGCCCATCCTGTCTGTCAGAGGTTCTGGCACCTACACAATTTGGAAAGCAGGTCCCTCCCGGTCTCCCACCACCACCCCGGCTCGGCCTGCCCCACTGACTAGAGAACTGGCTTTTCGTCCTTGGAACATCAGCAGCACTTTGTCAAACGCCCACTGAGGCCCATGCTGTGCACCTCATCCTTGACAGGCAGTCTCCCGTTTAGAAAGAGCTCCCCTTCCCCTGCCCCTCTCTAAGAGACCCTCCAGGACGCCCTTTGCCGGGCAAGAGGGTCCTCCCAGCGATTACACGTGGGTCTCCGGCTCCTGGAGAGCAGTTCTGCGCCAGGACCGGACCCCGCCCTCAGAGTCCTGGAGCTGGGGCAGACGGCCGGGCAAAAGAAGGGGCTGACACCGCTCCTCTGCAGACTCCAGGCTCCTCCTCCTACGCCGGCACCCCCGTACCTCGGGGGCGAGAATCCTGCGCGTCCTACCACCCTGCCCGGAAAAGAGAAGCACAAACTCCCTGATCCCTCCCCAGTCCTCCCATCCCTAGGCCCGGGGGTGCTTCACGTTCCGCCGTCGCGTTCCGGGGCGGACTAGGCGTCAGGTGAGCTCTCACCTAGCGCGGGTGGAAGGGGTAGATAGGGGCGGGGCCGGGGCGGGCCTGAGGTGGCGACCCCACCCGCGACGGGGCGGGGCGCATCCTGCAGGCCAATGGGGCGGGGGGCTCGCCGCCGGGTGGGGGTGGCCGCCAGCGCCTCTCCCTCTCCCCGCCCCCCGCTCCGCCCCTCCCGGGTTTAAAGCCCCGCGGGCGGCTTGTGGCAGCGCCGCGAGCGCCGAGTGGCGCTAGTAGACGAGACAGGGCGCCGCCGGCACCATGCGCCCCCCGTCTGCGCTGGCCCTGGCCGCGCTCTGCCTGCTGGCGCTGCCCGCCGCCGCCGCCGCCGCCTACTTCGGGTCAGTGCCCGCCGCGCCCCGGCCCATGCCCCCTGCCCACCTGCCTACCCTTCCTCCGGCTACGCAGGGCCAACTTTTCCATCCCTCTGGCTCTGGCCCCGCCGGATCTCGAACTCAGACCTTAGCTCCAGCCGCACCCAGCCGCACCTCGCGGTCGGAGTTCGCACAGCGAGCTCGTCTCTGGCTTGCGGGGCTCAGGTCCCCATCGCACCTTCTGGCGTCCGACTCTCTGCTCCCCTTCGCAGACAATCTTTTCACCCTTCCCTGTCCGAGACCTCATCCCGCTCACTCTGCGCGATCTCGGACCCTGCGCCAAGGTCCCGGACTCTGCACGAGTCTCGAGCCCTTGCCCCGGCCGCTCTCGCGCGCCCTGTCTCAGCCTGTCCAGGTGTCCCTCCCGCGCTCTCATGCCCTCTCCGACCCTCACCCGGCGCCCCGTCTGCCCCCATCACGGGATCTGTCTAGCCACAGTCTTTGCCTGGGGCTCCCTCCTCACGCTCTGTCTTCGCCCCACGGAGCAGAGACCCGGAGCTCTGGGTGGATGGGAGGGGATGGGTTGTTCCGGAGGCCGGAGAAGGGGATCACGCAGATCCAGAAAGAATGGAGGAGCCGTGGGGAGTGTCAGCTGGAGACGCGGAGGAAGGGGGTGTGGAACGTCAGTTGGGGAAATCCGACCAAATCTCAGACCCGGCGCCGGGCCAGTTCTCAGGAGAATAAGGAGGAGCAGGAGAGGAGAGGTGGTGTACCGGATTGGAGAGGGAGGGTCGGGGTTGGGCTGACACCTGGGGAGAGCGTGGGGAGGGAGCTGGGAGTGGGTAGAGCGCAAGTTACAGGACAATTGATTGTACCTGCTTCTCTGACCCTGAATCGCAGGGACTGGGGTTGGGAGATGGGGTCGTGGGTGTGAAGGCACTTTCCTGACCTCCACCCAAAGCGCACTCCAACTATGTACAATCTGTTACTTTGAATCATGCCATTTTTTGTGATCTTCACTCCAAATCAGGGTGAGGTTTACAGTCTGACCACAGAAAAGACAAGAAAACACCAGCAAGGGACCCCCGAGAGACTGCTGTTAAGGACCTACCAGGGAGGCTGGAGCAAGGGTCTGAGGTGTCCCCCACAGGACAGGCTGGAATAAGGGCTGTGGGCTAATTTCCAGGTCATGACCTCTGGTTAAAACGTGCCTGGGCTGTGGGCGATGGCTTCTCTTGAACTGTGTGGAAGGGGCAAGCTCAACCCCTAGCTCTGGGCTCGGCCGCAGGTGACTTGGGAAGGCCACTTGGCCTCTGGGCTGCAGTGACCCCTTTTGCAAAGAAGGGTGTGAACCTGACATGACTGAGCCTCTGGATTCTCTTCAAGAACAGTGAATGAACATGCTTCCCAATGATTTCAGGTTTGAAGGCACTGTTATTGCCTCAGTAGGCAGGATATAATGGCACAAATTCTGGGTTTAGTTCTCAACTCTGCCACTTGTTAGCTGTGTGCTCCTGGTCAAATTACTTAACCTCTCTGTGCCTTGGTTTATCATCTGTAAAATGAGGGTAATAGTGCCTATTTCATATGAAGATTATCTGAGATAGTACATGTAAAGCCATTAGGACAACATCTAGCGCCTAGTGAATGCTCAACTAATGCCAGCGGTGATGATGATGATTTTTAAAAAAATTTTTAAATTTTACTGTTTACAGAGAGGGGAAGGGATGGAGCAAGAAAGGGAGGGATACATCAATTGTCCCCAACCAGGGACCTGGCCCACAACCCAGGCACATGCCCTGACCCGGAATCAAACTGGTGACCCTTGGGTTCGCAGGCTGGTGCTCAGTCCAGGGAGCCACACCAGCCAGGGCATGACGATGATGATTTTTAAGGAGGCCAGGCACAGCCTCTTGATATTCCAGCCCTGACAAGGATTTCTGAGCTGAATGGAGAGGGTGAGGACAAGTGGTGCCTGCTTCCTCTTGGACACCAGCTCCCTTCCACAATTGTTTGTCTGGGTTGGGGGTTAGGGATGGGACAAGGGCCACGTGAGGTGGAAGGAAAGGGGCTCCCGGAAGCCTGGACTACCCTGGTCGGTGTGGTTGGAAGGGTGAGGAGTTTGAAGCAGTGCCAGGGGCTAGAATTTGAGGACTGAGCACAGGGGCAGCCTTGGAAATGAGAGGGGAGATGATGAGTTCGGCCTGAGTTAGGACTGAGAGGGGCCATGTGAGTACTGGAGCCACCTGTTCCAGGTCGTGAGCCTGATTGGGCAGAGCTGGCAAAGCACACTCAGGCCACCATCTTCACAGTCTGGGGAGCAGGACAAATACTAAGGGGATAAGCTGAAATTGGAGCCTCATGCTGTTATGTGTTTAATCTCATAGAGCCTGGGTTCTCACTGGGAAAGCCTTGTTGCTTCCCAGCCAGGCCAAGGTTCCCAGCTTCCTATGAGATTTTGCTCTCTGGAAGAACTCTGTATCAGTCATCCACACTGTAGTGAGAACGTGAGGCAATGTTCCCCTCCCTTCTCCAGGTCATTTGCTTTTATAAGATGAAGTGTTTTGTCATCTTGATAAAAGAAAATTCCAACAGCAGGAGAGCAGGTGAGGTCAATCTTATTGGGGTCTTCAAAAATCATAGAATCATAGACTTAAGTGTTAGAAGTGACCCCCAAAGGATGTCTGTTCCAGCCCCCTGCTTCGAGCCAGTCATGTATTATTTATTCCCGTTTTTTGAGATGGAACAACCATCATTCCCAAACCACCGTGAGCTGGCAGCTGCTTCTATTCTACTGCTTTGCGTGAGTCTAGAGCCCAATCCCGTTGAATGGCATGATCACCAGTATTGTAACTTACAAATAACTTCCTCAGACAGCTCTTCTCACAGCTGATCCTCAGAGCCATTCCTGGGGAGTACTGGATGGGTATAAATAGCACCCAAAAGGAAACCAAGGGTCAGAAAGTTTCAACAACTCACCCAATGTCATACAGCGGATTCGTGGGAGAGACAGGATAGAAACCAGTCTGGCTCTTTGCCCTGCAGCCTCCAGAGCTAATACTGTGTGGTCACGCAGGGAAGCAGCGGCCACAAGGCCAGGTGACCCCCTTCCCTGCTCAGTCAACTCTGTCAGGCCCTCTTGGCGGTGGTGGGGTGGGTGAGGCCACAGCATTCTCCTCTGTCCTCAGCAGTGAGACAGGTGCACTGAGCCCTGCGGGGTGTCAGGTGGGCTCCAACATTACGATGGTGGGATGGGAGGTAGACCAGAAGTCAGGGGCTCAGGTTTGTCCTGGCTCCAGACCACTCTCTGCATCATCTGACCCTGGAGGTCACTTGCCTCCAGGGTCTGTAGCACCTGGAGGTCTTAAGGTGCCCTAACAGGCTGGTCCTGGCCTACAAGTCTGGGATTAGCCAAGGGGTCATGTTTTGGTTCATTTGGCTTGGGGATTCTGCAAATGCTAATTTATGTGATGTTTTATCCATGAGCATACATTGTCTTATGTGACGAGCTGGACACATGACAGGCCTGGCCATCCAGTACAGTCCTTGAGTCATACCAACGGCTTTGTAACTAGAAATAGCTCCTGGGGAAGCAGTTTTCAAATCATAGTTGACTTCCATGTTGGTTTGTTTTTTTCCAAACATGTCACTCTGTGCTCTTGCTGGGTTTCTTTCCTCTCTGGAGATGGTACAGAGACATTTATGAAAGCACAGGCCTTTGAGTCAGCTAGACCTGAGTCTGAGTCCTGATCATGCCTCTTGCTAACTGTGTGACTCTGAGCAGATGGCTCAGCCTTGCTGAGTTTGGGTGATGAAAACACCCATCGTACAGGCTGGTGGGAGGTTGATGGAGACCATGAATGAAAAGGCCCAACAGGTGGCCAGGCACATACTAAGTGCTCGCAGTACAGTGCTTAGCACTCTCGGTGGGTGCTGGGGTTCTAGCCAGCGTCTGGGGTTGTGGAGATGTTGTCATGGTAAAGAAACAAAACACAGCCTTAACTCTTTTCCCAAATCAACATTACATTCAATGAAATGCACTGTTCCAAGAGCACACTGTAGCTTTGAACAACTGTCTACCCCCGGGTAACTGCTGCCACAGTTACTGTACGGGACCCAACCTTCACTCCAGAGGACCCCGGGCTCCTTTGCAGCCGGCCCTCCGCCCGCCCCGGCTCCAAGCCACCACTTCTGTGCTTTCTGTCATTACAGATTAGTCTTGCCCATTGTAGGAGCTCATGTAAATGGAGTCACAGGGTATATAGCCTTTGCTGTATGAATTCCTTTGCTCCAAATCGTGTTTTGAGGTTCATCCACGTTGTTGCTTCCATCAGCAGCACGTTCCTTTTTGGCTGAGTAGTGTGGACATATTCTGTTTGTTTATTCGTTCACCAGTTGACGGACATTTGGGTTTTTTTCCAGTTTGGGGCTATTCCAAATAAAGTGGCTACATACATGTCTTTTTGTGGACGTATGTCTTTATTTCTTTTGGATAAATATCTAAGGCCAACTTGTTAGATCATATGGTATGTATACGTTTAACTGTATGAGAAGTAGTCAAATAGTATTCCAGAGTGGCTGTACCACTTCACACAGTAATGTGTGAGAGTGTCAAGTACTCCGTGTTCTTTAGGCCATTTTAGTGGGTGTGCATCGGTGTCTCACCGTGGTTTTAATTTGCATTTTTCCATTGATGAACGGTGTGTTAAATGTTTTTTTATGGGACTCTTGGTCACCTGAATATCTTTTTAACCGGGTGACCCTGTCGTTGTTTTCTCATTGTTGAGTTGTAAGAGTTCTCTACTATCTTGGATCCAAGTCTTTTGTCAGAAAGTTTTGGCAATATTTTATCCCTGTTTGTGGCTTGCCCTTTCATTCTCTTACTGGTATCTTATGAAGAACAGAAGTTTTTGATTCTGATGAGGTACCCTTTTCAACATGTTCTTACGTGGTTTTTGTGTGTCCTATCCAAGAAATCTCCACCAGAGGTTGTGAAGGTTTCCGCCTATGTTTTCTTCCAGAAGCTTCGTAGGTTTAGCTTTTACACTTAGGTCTATGATTCTTTTTGAGTTAACGTGTGTGTGTACGGTGTGAGGGAAGGGTCAAAGTGTATTGTTTTTCATGTGGATACCCACCTGTTCCAGCACCATTTGTTGAAAAGGTAGTTATTTCTCCACTGTCATCTCTGTTGCAAATTAACTGAGCCAATATATGGGGCCCATTTCTGGACTCTCTCTGTGCTTGTCTTCATGCCAGGACCGCGCAGTCTTGATTGCCGGGGCTGCTGAGTAATTCTTCTCTCTGAGTGGTTTTGGCCATTCTAGCTCCTTTGTATTTCCACCCACATTTTTGTATTGACTCATCAATATCTACAGGGCAGCCTGCTGGGATTTTGAGTGGGAGTGCACCAGATCTATACATCAAGTTATAAAAGATTGGCATTCGAATAATATCGCGCCTACCAATTTATTAGCAGGCAATCTCTCTATTTAGGGCTTTTAAAATTTCTTTCAGCAGTTTTTGTAATTTTCAGTGTGCAGGTCTTATAAATATTTTTAATCATTCTTAAGTGTTTTTTTATAGTTGGATGGCATTTTTTTATTAAAAAACCACATTTTTAGGAATTAATTGGATCCTGAGAAAAACAGGGTTGGAGGGAAGAAAGGGTAAAATAAATTTTACTGCTTCGGGTTGGTGGATTGTAAGCCAAACATCGCTGATAAGAATCTCTGTGTTTGGGGAAAGAATTCAGGCTGCTTGGCCCTGGCTGGGCTGTAGCTGCCCCCCACCCAAGAGCTGGGCTCTGAAGTCGGGTTTAGGGTCAAACCAGCCTCCTCAGTGGATGGTGGTGGAGTTTCTGAGGCTGTGGGGTGGAAAAAGGAGGAGAGAGGAGCAGGTCATGGGTCTCCTGGACTGGAATCTCCTGAGCAAGAGAGGGCCTGGTGCCCTCAGGGTTAGGTGCTCAGGGAGAAGTTGGACTCAAGAGGAGGTGAGCCAGGTACTGTGAGGGGCCACCACCCAGGCATCGGCCTGAGTAGGACTGGAGGCAGCCCAAGGCCCTGGACCTGGAGTCACACAAACTGAGTTTAAATCCTTCACCCAACCATGTATCGTGACCCAGGGCAAGTCAGTTAGATGCTCTGACCTCAGTTTTCCCATCTGTAAAAGTAGGTTAATCTTAACCTCATAGGGTTGTTGTGAGGGTTAAATAAATGTATATAAAAGTGCTGAGCGTTATCTCTGTATAGGAGTCTAAGAAAGTTCATGGTCCGTCATAGAGTATCCAAGTTAAGGAGCATCTTTAATGACATCTGTTCCTTCCTCTCTTCATTTTTAGCCCATTCATTGTATAATTTGAGTCCTTCCTGTGCTCTGCACTTTATGTGCATCATCTCACTTAATCACTGGGACAGCCTAGGAGTATGTACAGGTGGGTGACAGAAAAGCTCAGAGAGGCCAATTGCCTTGCCCAAAGTCACACAGCCAGTGGCTGGCAGCACCAAGATTTGAATTCTAGTCTGTCACAGTCCAGAGCCAACCTACTCATCCCTGCCTCCTGCACCCGTGGAGCCCCAGCTGAGGCCTGCCTCCACCTGGGCAGCTCAGACCCTCTCAGACCTCCACTCTGTCACCCACCCACACCTTTCCCTTGGCCTATATTGCAGGCATCTCTTGTACTTTACGTCTTAAACTCTTAGTTTGTTTCTCAGTTCTTCATGCGCTCATGTCTCCGTGCATAGCTCCTTTGAGGCAGAGGTCTCGGGGCCCTGTTGTCTGAGTCCCCCCCCAAAACAAACCCCAGACCTGACCATTGCTTCCTAGTCTGCAGTGAATGTCTGGGCAGCAGTGCCCTCTCCCTTTCGTCGCCTCCCTCTCTGACTCATCACATCTGCTCGCACTTGGCCCTCTCCAGCACCAGTTGCTTTGCCATGATCTGACCTCTGTGTGGATAGGAGCTAGAAGCAAAGCTGAGAGCAAAGACTTGCCCCCATAAGACTCCAGAAGTGAGCCACACCTGGCCTTCCATGGGAATCGGGTGGCAGCTGAGATGAGCTTGGGGGGCAGGGCTGCTACCCCAAGGCCAGACCCCCTCACTGGAGAGAAGAGACTAAGGGGTGGGGGTGGGGAGGTAAAGAGTCTCAAAAGAGCCAGGAGGGACTTAGACCCCATGTTGAGTCAGTACTGGAATTTCCAAAAAGCTGGTTTTAGGACAAGAGCAAAGAAGGTCTGCTTCCCTGATGATTACAATCCCTCTGAGGCCAAATGCAACTCAGAATTCAAGAATTTTCAGATTTTAGAACGGTAACATAATGCATATATCACCTATAACATCACATCCCTAGCAAGGTCTAGGGCAGCACCCTACAATTAGACGCCTTATTTTTGCAGAAAATCATGTACATGTTGGGATAAATCAAAACCAGAAATATTCTCACTTTGGTTCAGGTCGTCTCTGCCATAAGAGTTAATCACCACTTACAAAAACTTTGTGGTTTTCTGTGCTTTCTGGAGTTGGGAATTGTGGATAAAGGTTTGTGAACCCGCAGCAAACTTTCAGCACTGAGAGGCTGTACAAGCTGAGTTTTAAAGAAAGACTTACTCCAAGCTCTTGGCTGGTCCTTGCTTGGTACCAAAGGGAGGCTCAGGCTGCCCTGAGCACAGCTGGTCCCCAGAGACTGAGGTTCAGAAGAAACCCACCTGGCTCTCCCAGGCCCCACAGGGGCTGAGAGGGCTGGAGGACGCAGGGTGCCTCTGACCACAGCCAGGCGGCCCTGAGATCTGGCCATGGGGAGAGCAAGCGCAGTGATCACCTAAGGGCCAGAGACGGGGTGGCCACAGGCATGCTCCCTCAGAGCCAAGGCCTCCCAGAGCCTGCACAGCCAAGCTTGGGAGCCCAAGAGCAGGAAGGCCAGTAGGTAGGGCTGGGGGAAGCTGAGAGAGAGCCTAGAGCTACGCTCTGCCTGGTGTTGGACATCTAAGGGATTTATGCAGCCGGCAGGTGTCTGAGGAGCACTTGCTGGGGGTGGAAGGTCTGGGCTGGGGCCAAGAGGACCTCAGGGGATAGAAACCATGATCTCTGCCAAGGAGCTTACAGGCTACGTGCAGAGATTGTCTGTACAGCCCTAGGAGGGAGAAAAAAGTGTGAACCACACAAAGGTAGTGGTACTATATCTGCAAAAGTAGTAGAAGAAGACAAGAAAGAGGACAGTTAAAGTGGGATGGGGCTGGCAAGTAAGGCAGGCTTCCTGGAGGAGACAACCATCATACCATGTCTCCTGGAGGAGACAAACATAGCATATTTATCTCCCATGCTATGGGAGACAAACCCATAGCATGGGTGGGCCCTCTGGGTCTCGTTTCCCATTCTCTGTATTGTTGAAAAAAGGCCATAAAAAAGTACAGGGGCTCCATGAGGGGTTTGGGGATGGGGAAAGGCATCCCAGGTAGGGGTTAGAGATTGGAGAAAGGCGTGGAGGTTGGCCTGAGAGCCATGGCTAGAGGACAAAGCGGAGACTGGCCTGGCCTGAGGAGAGGGGCCCTCCGCCACAGCCCTGGCTCACTGTGAGTCCCAGGTGGTCCGAGGTGGGAGTTGTTTGGTCCTGCTCCGGAGGACCCTGCTCTGTTCCCGAGGGAGCATCCTGGGGCTGTCCTGGACCACTCTGGCCCTCCCTGGGCATATTCAGGCAGTTACCCTTTGACAAGGTGAGGAACTTCCTGCTCTTTCTGGGGCTGAGAGGAGGGGTGTGGGCCATCCCTGGGACCTGCCGGAGGACATATGGAATCTGTAGCATGGGACATCTCTACGCAGGGCATCCTTGAACAATGGAACTGTCCTCGTCACAGAGTGATCACACTTGAGACATTCCCTAGGGGCCTGGCTCTTCCAGGACCCACAGCCCAGCCTGTCCTGCTGTCCATTGGGAAGGGGGCGGCCACTCAGGACCACACCAAACCAGTTAGCTATCTGGCCAACTGGCCATGGTTAATAGTGGGCCGAAGTTACCCAGTCCAGGGGCCTGCATCCCGTGAGTGGAGCAGAGCTGGAAGGGGGTGTTGTTTGCCACCCGGAGATAGAACCTCCACAACTGCTTGCCTTTCCCTGCAGTCCTCACCCCATGCTTCCTACACTGCTCCTCCCCTAGGTCAGGGTTGGGCCTGTGAACCAAAGAAGCTGAGGAAGCTTGTCTTTAGGGCTCCTGGCCCCCCTTTTCTCTACTCTTCCCACTCCTTTCTCCAGGCTTTTCCTTTCTTCATAATCCCAGTGCTCTTTTTTTGACATTTTTTTAATCTAGCAAAGTATGCTCTCAGACACTGGTATTATATCAGACTCTCACACTTTAGTATAAATAAGCAGGCTGTTTCTCTAAAGTCAGAAGCTTGATTTCTGACATATGGCTGAAAAAAGACTGAATTTTAGACCAAGGAAAAGTAGTCTTTTCAACGAAGAGTCCTTCTCTCCCTTTGGTGGCTCAGGGGACCAGAGGAGTTTTGACTGGGCTTCCTTCTTTTCAAAACTACCTGTCTTGTGTTCCTATCTCCCTAGACATTTCCTATGGTGATGGCTGGTTTTGCTTCTTTGAAGCCATTGAAATGAAAATCAGAAACCACCAGATGGCTTGATAGCAACAGCTAGAAGACCTGGGGCACAGTCCCAGCCCTGCCACTCACTCAGTGGGTCACCTTGGACATCAATCTTACATGAACTCTCAAGGCACCGGGCAGGTCAAAGCAGAGACACATGGCAGACCTCTTGGCCTCTCCCCTGCCCCCAGAAGCCTCTGGGACACCTCCCAGGAGCCATCAGGGGAAAAAACCCCTGGGCTGGGTGATCTTGAAGGGTTTATGCAGCCCTACAATGTAATAATTCAAATGGTATACATTTGGATCCAACCGGGACCTGGGGGAGATGTAGAGGTGAGGGATTCCTTTGCACAGGGGTGAAGTTGGGACCCTCCATGCCACCTGATCCATGCATTTGAGGGATGAAGGCTTTCTGTCCTCAGCCTGAGTGGAGAAGGAGAGAGACAGGAAGGAGGAAGGGGGAAGCATTTCCTTCCCAGATGTTGCACTAGTTACGCTTTTAATACCGAGGCTGTTGAGATGCAAAGCATGCTGCCCACTTAGCTCGTGAGCACACGTGTCCCACTGCCATCCTCAGCAGCAGCCCCGCCTGTGGAAGCAGGAAGTGGGGCTGTTCTTGGAGAGACAAAGCCCACAGCTGGGGCCAGGCTCTGCCTCTGAGCCAGGGATGCGGTGGGGGATGAGGCAAGATTCAGTCCTCAAGGTGGGTTCTGGGGTTACGAGTTGGGCAGCAAAGAAAGGCTGGGCCAGGAGGGGCTGGGGGACACAGACAGGAAAGTAGTGGGTCCTTGTTTATTTCAGCCGTCTGTGGGTAGACCTGCCATGAAGCTGATGCTCAATAAAATCCTGTATATTAATGTTAAATGAGTGAGTGAGTGAGTGAGTGAGTGAAAGGTGGGGCTGGAGGGAGTTGGAGTGAAGGTAGGAAACAGATTTGCCAGGCTGCTCACTAAGGGCACCTTCCTGGAGGAGGTGGGAGGTGACGCTGAATTCAGGAGAGGAGGCGGGAGCCTGACAGACAGAGGGAAGGGCGTGCGGCTGGTACACAGATGACAGCAGGAGGGGAGGGAAGCCCGGGTGGGTGCTGAGGGCCTCCCCTCCCTGCAGAAGGGCTGTTAGCGTGGAGCCATGCATCCTGTTTTCGAGGGCCAGTCACTGCCCTCACTAACTCCCTCCTGCTGGGAAGAGGTGGGTAGTGGAGAGCATGGGTTGGGGGTAACTAATGTGAGTGAGTGAGTGTGTGTGTGTGTGTGTGTGTGTGTGTGTGTGTGTGTAGGGGGTTCAGTGAGGCCTGGGAGAGGTGGGCTGAGATGTTTGAGATGAAAGCACAAAAGGAGCATTTACCATGTAAATGGCCCTGCAACGGAAGCCTGTTATCGGAGCATCTAATGGGGTTTTGTAGGGCCAAGGCCAATGCTCCGGGCAGAGCAAGGTTTTCCTGGTTCCCAGGCAGCTGCCTGCAGTTGGCATGGGCCCTGGTGCCAGGCACAGCTCCTGGCCCCTCTAGCTAAGTGTCCAGACATGCTGGCATGACCCAGTGCCCTG
Organism: Phyllostomus discolor; assembly: GCF_004126475.2. NCBI lineage: Eukaryota > Metazoa > Chordata > Mammalia > Chiroptera > Phyllostomidae > Phyllostomus > Phyllostomus discolor. Next base: position 91,915,311 of record NC_040910.2, read on the forward strand.
GAAACCACCAGTCTTGTCCCGCACCCCCCACCCCTGGCTGCCACTTACCCACCACATCCTGGGGGTGGCCTCCTCTGGGCCCATCGGACCCTCTCAAGCAGAAACAAGAGTGTGTGGCAGGGAAACAGAGCCTGGGGCACCCCCCGGTGATGGAAAGTGCTCTCCACCTGCCAGGTCTGGGAGCTTCCTCCTGCCTCCTCCCCACCCCCAGACCTCCCACCACAGCAGGACTGACTGGAGGAGGTCGGCTTCTCACCCAGGTGGGGCTGGGAGTTCTGGTCTGGGTCCCTGAGAAGCTACTGACTGTTCCTCGGGAAGCTGGGCTGGTTCAAAACGTCCTTCTCCTTTCCCTCCCTCTGGGGCCTCCGGAGAGTCTGGGGCACTCTCGGATCCAGCCAGGTTCCCTCCACACTGTGAGCTCCTTGAGAGCAGGAGCGGGACCCAGCACCCAGCACAGTGCCCAGCACAGAGTAGGTGCTTAAGAATGCTGCTTATCTGGAACTTATAATGTGCCAGGCACTGTTTTAAGAGCTTTACAAATGAGAATTCACTTCATCTTCAGGACCGCGCTGAGAAGTAGGTACTGTGATTACCTGCATTTTTAGGACGAGACGCAGAGAGGCAGAGTCCCTTGCCTGAGGTGGCACAAGTAGTGAGAGGTAGAGGGGGGTCTGAACCCAGACCGTCCGACTGCAGTCATGCGCTCGCACTAGCCAACGTGTACTTGTTAGGTGGAATGAGCTCAGGGGGTGAGTGGGCATCCTCGAGGTCACCAGTGGGTGAGGGCAGACCTGGGACCCAGCTTCCCGGGTCAGGACAGTCTTGGGGACCTGAGGTCCTTGGGTCCCCACATGCCAGCGGGTGATGGGTGATTGCTCCAAGATGAGCCCCATTTCTTCTCAGGGGGTTGATGGTTTCTGGGGGTCCTGCTGATGATAAACTGAAGTGGTCTCCTGAGAAGCTTTCCCCACAGCCTGGAGAACCTTCTTTTGCTTACTTCAAGGTCATCCCAGATGGGGCTGCAGACAGGGTGAGCACTGGGGAACGTGAGAGGAGGCAGGGGCGGGAAGGGCCGGGAGTGGCCAGAAGAGAGCTGGGGGTGGGGGTGCATGTGAGATGAAGTCCTGAGGGGTGCCCACCCACTCAAGGGGGAGATAAGGTGGCCAGGAAGTGGCTGAGGATGGTCTGGGGTCAACGCCAGACACTTCTCATTGTGTGGGAATGGGGGCTTCCTGTCTCACTATTAACCTAAGGGTCACAGGCCAAGGGTGCAAGGGGCAGGAGGTAGAAGCTGGGGGAAAAGAAGGGAGGAGAATAGAGCTGGTTATGTGGGGTTGTTGCTTTCTTAATGGGAAAAGAGAGTCTAGAAATCAGCCTGGGGGAGCAGGACAGGAAGCAGGAGTGGGGGAGACCAGCTGGGCTAAAGCCGGTGCAGCCAATGAGGGGGGGCGATCCCAGGCAGAGAAACCTGAGGAGCTGGTCCCCCAGCCTGGAAGAGCAATTAGCAGGTATGCAAATTATTCGCCCTCTGTTCTTCAGTTCAGAACACTGGTCACTTGTTTGGCTGATAGCTCTGACCTCACCATGGAGCGAGCAGTGTCTTTTATTAAAACTCAGTTTGTCTGGATTCATTAGATTAATGAAGCCTACTTGATCTTCTCTGGTTTATCCCCCGGGGTCTCTGCTAACATGTGGGCAGTTGAGATTGTTGCAGAGGGGCCTGGTGGGTTCTTGGGCCTGGGGTGCCGGAGAGTGTCGTGTGTTCAAGGGGAGGGGCTCATGTCCACTGACCCCTGAACAGCCTGGAAGCTGCACCAGCGAGAACGCTCCTGAGGTCCAGGAAGAAGCCTTCCCCGGTAGCTGCCCTGGGATGGGCATGTGGGGGAGTTCCCAAGCACCGTTTAAGGAAATGGCTTGAGGTGTTTTCTAAATTTGATGTCATGACCCTATTTCTTCAAAGGAAGTATGATCCTAAACTGCAACATAGAAGACAAATAAGAGGGAAACTGGGTCCTGGAAGGGCTCCCGCTGCCTTCCCAGGGCCCTGCGGGGCAGTGCCAGGCAGCCTCCTTTGGGAGCAGCCCTGGGCAGACCGAGGCCCGGTGTGGCCTGAGGCCCCCGTGCGGTTGGCTGCCTTTCCTGACCATTAATCGCTACTAAGTGTCATTACCGCTAATAAAATTAACCGACTTTATACTGGACTCCTGGGGCCATCAATCACAGGGTCTATTACACGAAATTAAAAAAACAAAAAAACAAAACATGAGCCCGTGGATGGGGAAAGGGTGCCGAGCCTGGCTCCCAAGTGCAGCCTAAGGGCACGCTGGGACTGTACAGCTGTCATAAGGTCATGGTCAGGGGTGGCAGGCACCCTTAGTTAGACAAACCTGCTCCAGGCCTTGACACTGCTCTCCAGGCAGGAGTGTGTCAGGCAGGAGCGCAGCCGAGCTCAGGAAGACTCAGGGACCCAGGGCTGAAGAGGGTCCCACGTTCTCTGTCCCACTCTCATCTCTGCTTCTCTTGATGCTTTTGGTTCTTTCTCTCTTTAGACCACTTTCTTTTTTAATCACCCGAGTTACTGGCCCAGTCACCCAAAAGGAAAGAGAGGAAGCAACTGTATGCTCACTTAATTCAAATTTCAAATTCCCAGAGACAGGACTGATAGGCCCAGCTTGGGTTATGTGATCCTCAGTGGTCCAATCAGCAGGCTAGAGCAGCAAGGTCAAGTGGTATAAAATGATCTACAAGGACCACAAGCTAACCATGTAGACAGAAGGCGGTCAACCCAGCAGGTGTCCACATAGTAATTTAAAGGCCTGAGTAATAAGCATTCAAAATGGTAGATATATCATATCATATCATATCATATCATATCATATCATATCATATCATATCATATCATACCATATCATATCACACAATATAGCTATGATGATGTAACAATAGTTATTCTTTTTAAAAAAGATTTCATTTATTTATTTTTAGAGAGGGGAAGGGAGGGAGAAAGAGAGGAAGAGAAACATCAATGTGTGGTTGCCACGTGCACACCCCCTACTGGAGACCCAGCCCACAACCCAGGCATGTGCCCTGACTGGGAATCAAACTGGCGGCGACCCTTTGGTTAGCAGTCCAGTGCTCAATCCACTGAGCTACACCAGCCAGGACAATAGCTATTATTCTTGTGAGGCTCAGTTGGTTGGGCATTGTCCCACAAAGCAAAAAGTCACAGGTTCAATTCCTGGTCAGGGCACATGCCTGTTTTGCAGGCCAGGTCCCCGGTTGGGGCACATGCAAGAGGCAACTGATCAATGTTTCTCTCCCTCTCTTTCTCTCTACCTTCCCCTCTCTAAATTAATAAATAAAATCTTTTTTTAAGTGGCATTTGAGACAGGTCTTCAAGGGTGTGTGGCCCTACTGTTCAAAATTCCCATCATTCCTTGCTTGTTCTTTCACCTGTCAATCAGCTGCTACAAGGAAGGTCCCAATTTCTGAAACACAGGAAATGTGTCAGCAAAAACCGACCCTCACACCAGCCCCTGAAGGGGGAGGACATTTGAAGGGCCACGTGGCAGCTGCCCCTTTGCTCCCCACAGCTCCCGAGTGGCCCTCCACACTGGGAGGCAGGCAGGGTGGGGCCCCCTCCGCTGGACTTGACATCAGGCTCTGCTGTGGACCTGCCAAGGGTCAAGCTCTAAGGGTTTCCTGCCAGGCCGCAGGGAGGGGTTTGGGTGTAGACCTGGTGGACTGGAAATTTACCCATTTGCCCCCAGATTAATGATTAACGGGTCCCTGCCCTCACCCTGTCTGGGAGGGGAACCCAGGGCCAGGCCGGGCCAAGAGGGGCCTGATAGCATCTGTCTGTGCTCAGAGGTTTCAGAGATACGCTCCATACTGGGTTGGCTACACCTGATGGGTTTGGAATCCACGGTCACTTTCTGGGGGCACCTGGGACCTGGCCAGGACCCATACCCACCCAGACAGGGAGGGTGTGGCATCTAGCCGGATGTCCTGGCTGGAGCAGGTGGCTCCGAACAGGAGACTGTGCCCTTGTGTCCATGGGACATGGCCTTTCTGACCCCTCAGGGCTTGGCCAGGGCTTGCCGGTGGCACATGAGCAGGAATGACAAGTGCCACATTCAAGCAAGAGCTTTAAGAGCCATTTTGTGGCTCTACCTTTGCTCTTTTACCTTGGCCACGAGGCCAGAATCTTCCAAAAAGGAGCTGCTTCCACCCACACAGAGGGCCACCAGGGTGCATGACAGCGAAGCTCCTGAACCCGTAGAACCGTTTCCCTGAGAGCTCCTGGGGAGAGGCCAGGCGAGCTCTGATTCTAGCCCCCACCTGCTGCTGCTCTGCCGGGTGACTCAGGCCAGTGGCCGCCTCTTCCTAAAACCCTTGCTTCCTTGTCTGGACAAAGGGAAGACTCTGCCTCAGTTAAAGAGTAAAGCATCTTGCAGGAGAAAAGAACTTTGAGAAACCCAGCCAGCAGGAAAGTGAACAAACATGTCCCAGGCACGGTGGCTGGTGTTTTTCATGCCGTCCTCCCAGCGGCCCCAGGAGGTAGCGCGGACCACTGTTTCCACTCACCAGGGGAGAAAACCAAGGCTTCAAGGGCATACAGCTAGGAAGTCAGGATGAGAATCCGGCAGCCGATTCCAGAGCCCATGAACTTCGGGTATGGTAGCACAAGCAGTCTGGGGCTCACGGCCTGATGGAAATTCAGCTCCTTCACCTTCATTCACCCACCTGTCAGCCTGTCCATCCACTCACCTACCCACCCTTCCTTCCCTCTTTCCTTCCATCCATCCATCCTTCCACCCCTGTGGGTATTCCCCAGACATCTCTGTGTAACAGGCCCTGAGTGGCCAGGTGGTTGAAGATCTATCTGGGAATTACGGAAATCAGGCCGGCGTGGGACTCCTCGGGCAGTGACACGAGAAGGGAGAGCGGGCCACCAGGGAGGGGGGTATCTGCTCACCGTCCACAGCGTCTGCTCTGCCTGCCCCTCTCAGGAACGTGGCCTTCCCTCCCGGCAGCCCCCAATGTTACATGAAGTATTTCCCAAACTTCCCTGATCACTGGAAGCTGCCCGGGTTTGTGTTAAATATACAGATTACCCAGACCCCGTTCCGGACCCACAGAAGCAGAATTGCCATGTGGATCCTGGGAATCTGTATGTTTAATAAGCATCCCGGATGATTGTTGTGACTGGGCAAACGTGGTTAAGAGTGTGGGTGAGAAGACCGGAGACTGCGGCATCTGGAAGATGGGCTTGGGGTCCTGCACTGGCCCTTGTGTGAGCACCTTTGCTTCCTGCTCTACAAAATGGGAACATAACTCTGTGGGCCTGGCCTCCCCCCAGAAATAATGAACCCCCCCCCCCAGCAGGCCCCCTTTCCCTCACCTGCCCACATCCTCGGGGATTGTCATCCTTCTTTTTGTTACCCTCCCTGCCCTGTTACGACCCCTAAGGGTCACAGGTCTCTCTTCTCTTGCCCTCTCCAGCCTGACCGGGCGGGAGGTCCTGACTCCCTTCCCAGGGCTGGGCACTGCGGCGGCCCCAGCGCAGAGCGGGGCCCACCTGAAGCAGTGTGACCTGCTGAAGCTGTCCCGCCGGCAGAAGCAGCTCTGCCGGCGGGAGCCCGGCCTGGCGGAGACCCTGCAGGACGCTGCCCATCTCAGCCTGCTCGAGTGCCAGTTCCAGTTCCGGCACGAGCGCTGGAACTGCAGCCTGGAGGGGAGGACAGGCCTGCTCAAGAGAGGTAGGGGGAGGGCCGGGGGAGGGCTAGAGGGAGGGGAGGGTTGGGAGGGAGGAGGGCTGGGGGTTGTCTGGGCTTCCCATACCCCTGGCCCCTGCCCTCTGGCCACACTGCCCTTGTGAACCCAGCACAGTCCTGAGTGAGAAGAGTCCTGGGAAGTAACGAGGCCCAGCCTTCCGCTCGTTTGGGTGGGTGGGTGGGGGCAAAGGAGCAAGGAGGACACAGGAGGAGGCACCGCCCACCCTGGAGAGTGCACAAATGAGATGAGTGGCCCCCAGCCCCATCCCCGAGCCTGCTCTGCATACACACACACCCAAACTAGGTGCAAGAACATACAAGGGTGGAAGACAGTTAATAGCTGGCCAAATACCATGAGACAGGCCGAATTTGTTTATTTACTCATTCATTCCCGTGTTTCTTTGTTCACCACATCCACTGATTCGTCTTTCCCTCCCTCTACCCCCCACCCCCCTGCTCCCCCACATCTCTCCATGTCTCCACTGGCCATCTGTTCACTCAGCACCTGGTGAGGCTCATAGTCAGCCAGGCACTGTGCTGGATGCTGGAGGCACAGGGCTGGTCAGGACCCTGGCAACCCTCAGAAAGCATGCAGCCTAAGAGGGAAAACAGGTCATTATGTGACTCCATCACCCAGGGGCAGGGGCTACAACAGGGCTTTTACGAAAAGGCAGCCATGGCTGCCTTTGTCTGGCCCCCTGTGGGCCAGCTGCTCCTCGAGGCTGGGGCGAGCCTGGGCCAGAGCTGATCTCACCCCCGGTGTCATCAGCACCCCAGTACGCTGGAGAGCAGGCAGGAGGCAGTGGGCTCCTGAGGGAGGCCAGCTTTGGAGCACACCCTAGCAGTGCAAGAGTCGCAGTGGTCCCAGAAGTGGGTGGATGGTCAGTCTAGTGAGAGATCCAAAGTCACTCTGTCGTCGGGTGCTCTCCACAGTAGGCAACAGAGAATGACATCTGAAGATTACCATGAAGTACAGGGGGCCCACAGGGCGTATTTCAGGGGATCTGGGGCTTCCGAAGTGATTCGGTCCACCTCATTCACGCATGGACTTGGAGGCAGTACCAGTGGTTTGGCGCCAGCTTCGTGCCTCACCAGGTGCCTAAGTCGCCTCTGTTTGCATCTCAGCGTCTCATGGGCTCCCGACCTGCCGCCTGGCGAATCTGGGCATATGCTCTGCAGTGAATTAAAGTCCCACTGTAAACAGCAACTTGCAGCCTGCGTTTAAGGGGCAGGTGGCAGGGCAGTGGCCCCGAGCTGCGTCCTCAGGTTCACAAACCCCTCATCCTGCTTACCTGGGCAGCCTGTAAGCCCACTCTCCTCCTCCCCCCACCCCGAATCTCCCCGGTGCCTGGCCCAGGTTTCAAGGAGACGGCCTTCCTGTACTCGGTGTCCTCGGCGGCCCTCACCCACACGCTGGCCCGGGCCTGCAGCGCCGGGCGCATGGAGCGCTGCACCTGCGACGACTCTCCAGGCCTGGAAAGCCGGCAGGCCTGGCAGTGGGGCGTGTGTGGCGACAACCTCAAGTACAGCACCAAGTTTCTGAGCAACTTCCTGGGGCCCAAGAGAGGAAGCAAAGACCTGCGGGCACGGGCAGACGCCCACAACACCCACGTGGGCATCAAGGTGAGCCATTCCCGAGTGGCCCAAGGCCCTTCCAGCCAGGGGCTAGGTCTGTAGGAGGTCCTCCCATGCCCTGCTCCCCAGCACACGCACACAGCTATCCCAGGATGAACCCCATTCCTTCAACCAACATTCCCTGGGCATCTGCTCTAGGCCATGACCGGGAAGCAGGGAAGGGTCCTGGGTGTCACCGGCGCTGGGCAGCAGGCGGAAGTCAGGCTTGGGACCAGGCCATGGTGAGGCAGGAACATGTTTGGAGAGGGGTCTCCATTCCAAGGGCTAGCCTTCCTGGAGGTCCCAGAAGCCAACATAGTTTGAAAACTTACAAATGAGAAGAGGAGGCGGCCCAGAGAAGGGAAGGGAGTTAGCAGAGGTCACAGAGCAGAGAGAGGACAGGGTTAAAAAGTATCCAGGTCTGTCGGATGAGGAGGGTGGGACAGGCTGGAGCTCAGTTCTTTAGGAAACCAAGTTCTGTATTCTGCGCCTGCATCACTGAGCTGGTGTGAACCACAGCTGCTGTATTCACACGCGCAAGTTATCTGCTGCCCGAGGACTCTGGCCACGGGAAGGGGCTGGGTCTGCGAGCCTGCCCACACTGCTCTCCTGGAAGCATGCGTGCTGGCATCGGACTGCCTCCGCCCAGCGGAAGAGAAGCCTTGGGCTAGCTTGCACAAAGGTGCCACATGGCTAGCCATCCGGTCTGCTGGCCACTTCCCTGCCAGGCTTGGCACCCTAGGGGCAGGCTCAGGCGGTGGTCCCTGGGCCTCTGACCGTACCTCCATTCTGCCTCTCCTCGCAGGCTGTGAAGAGTGGTCTCAGGACCACTTGTAAATGCCATGGCGTGTCGGGCTCCTGCGCCGTGCGCACCTGCTGGAAGCAGCTCTCCCCATTCCGAGAGACGGGCCAGATGCTGAAGCTGCGCTATGACTCAGCTGTCAAGGTGTCCAGTGCCACCAACGAGGCCTTGGGCCGCCTGGAGCTGTGGGCACCTGCTAGGCCAGGCAGCACGACCAAGGGCCTGGCCCCCCGGCCCGGGGACCTGGTCTACATGGAGGACTCACCCAGCTTCTGCCGGCCCAGCAAGTACTCCCCTGGCACAGCAGGCCGAGTGTGCTCCCGGGAAGCCAGCTGCAGCAGCCTGTGCTGCGGGCGGGGCTACGACACCCAGAGCCGCCTGGTGGCCTTCTCCTGCCACTGCCAGGTGCAGTGGTGCTGCTACGTGGAGTGCCAGCAGTGCGTGCAGGAGGAGCTCGTGTACACCTGTAAGCACTAGGTCTGTTGCCCAATGTGCCAGCGGGGCACTGCCAGGACCCCTCTCGGTGCCCAGCACCTTGAAGCCACCCAGCTGTTCAGCTGGCCCCTCCAGGCAGGTACACCCGCATGCATGCACTCATCGATGTATGTGCCAGAGCACGCACACTCCTCTCTCCATCGGGCTGGCTGTCTTCCCCTCCCTTGACTCTCAGAATGAGAGGTACAGGCCCTACCCCTGAAGCCGGGGTCTCCAGCCTTTTTGAGGACTTGGAAGAAGAAGGCAGAATGGGAAAGATGTGGAAGGAAATAAGGAAGACCAGGAAGAGGGCAAAACTGAAGTTTAGAGGGGAGAGGGGGAATCTCCCACCATCTCAATTCCTGGGATAAGTGGTCTTGAGCTGGAAAGGGGCAGGAAGTTGAGCTTCTGGGTTAAGCTGGCACAGGAGGCAGTGTCAGCTGGAAGCCGAGGCTGGAGTCTGGCCGGGATGGGACGGTCCCTCCCATTGGCCCTGCTCAGGTTGCAGTGAGCCTGGGGACCACACGCCATCACCACCCGAATAGCTTTGCTGTACTAGAGATGAGGGGAAAGGCCAGGTGATGGGAGCTGTTGGTTTGGAGGAAAAAAAGCTTTTTGGGCATGAGTGGACCCAAGTCAGGTACATGCCTGGAACTCTGTGTCCTTGACTTTGTTTTTAAAATATGCCTGCGCTGAGGCCTCATTCTCACCCTGAGAGCTGTAATCCACACCCACCCAGCCCTGCTCAGTCAGAGCACCAGCGGATGTGAGACCAATAGGGAGAGCCAGCCCCCAGAATGGGGCTCCAGGATGGGGCTCAGGTGGGGCACCGAGGTGGCACAGGGACACCTGGATGCAGAACCTTTAGTTCCAGCCCAGGAGAGGGTCACCACCCCCTGGCACCAGGCAGGGATGAGGCAAGCTCAGTGTCCCGACCTCCCTTGGAGCCCGCTCTAGCCAACCGCCTGGTGGCTGGGGTTCCCTCCATGCTGTGAGGCTCCTACATGGTTGGCACTTGTGATGCAGGAGAGTTGACATATGCCTTCCGATTCTGGTCACACTTCTACTCTTACAGCTACTCGTCTAATTAAGGTTTCCCTGGCTAGAGGTATAGGGACATGAAAAGTCTTTGCCACACCTGGTTTCTTGGGGGCCCCTTCATTTGCTATTGGGCCTACACTCTGGTTCTACCTGAGGAACAGAAGTGACTTTGGTAGTTTCCTCCAGTCCTGTGGACATTTTCAGTGCTACCTACCAGCCCTGTGTGGGGGCAGGAGAGAGAGGCCGATACATGCACTCGCGCACCCACACACCCCTCGGACCTGCCAGGCTGAGGGTTCCCGTCCAGCAGCACACAGCGCTCTGGTTCAGGACTGCGAGGAACAGGACAGGGCCTTGCAGGGATCACTTTTCTGGAGGCTGTGTGCTTCCCCAGAGCAGGGCTCAATGCCAGCTGGGAGGAAGTGACCTCCTCCGGGATGCCCTTGGCCACTCTGCTGTCCCTGCCACACCCTCTGTCAGCTTCCTTTCTCCCTGAACTCAGAGTTGCTGACCCTCGGCTGAAACAGGAAATGTCAGAATCAGCTGAATGCTCCAAAACTGTCCACACAAGCCCCAGGAAGAAGCCCTGGGGGGCCCCTGAGACCCGCAAGGGTGAGAAGGAGCTACCCTCTCCTCAGTGGACCGGGGCAGCCTGCAGGATGCTGGAAGGATCTTTGGCTGCAGCGGCTCCGATGAGACCCCTTTCTAGGTTGACTGCTGACTCAAGCGGCTGGCCCACATCTTGGCAGAAAGAGCGAAACGGAGACAGGGCTGGTTTGCTCGTTTCTTTCCCACACTCATCGCATGGAGACGTCCTCTCGGTTGGCCGATTCATCCTGCTCCTCTGAGACCCAACACAGCCTCCACCCTGGCACAGCCCGAGGTTCAGAAAGAGGGGTCCTGACCCACCAACACGCCATCTGCGCCCCAGCTCCACGGCCGTCAGTGTCAGGGCTGCAGGAGGATACAGGGCCAACTCCGAGGGGCCAACACCATGGCTGGCCACCGATGCTCACAACCCAGGCCGAGGGCACGGGTGCAGGCTCTGAGGGCCCCTTGGCCTATAGGGTCATCCCTCTCCAACCCTCTCTTCTCTTCTCCGCCCTTGCTCCCTCTCTTCCTCTTCCAGTTGCCCTCAAAGTTCCACCTCAGCCCTGCTGGGACCCTGGGGACCAGTTACCACTGACCTCTCATCCTGTATAGCTTTAAGGGAAGCACTCACAGGGTATTTGTTGTCTACCTCACGTAAAGAGAATAATTTATATAGCTAAGATATATGAGAAAATATTTATGTTATTTATATAGTTTCTGTATTCTATGGGCAGCACCTGTGATACCCCCCCCCCACACCCCTCTCTTCTGCGTGAGCCCTAGGGGCCTGCATCCCCACCCTCCTCGTGAAACTTGTAACTTGCCTGCTCTCCCGGGCCCAGGCCCCCTCTCTCCCTCTGGCAGAACTGTCTTGCTCCTAATAATGACAATGACAACAAGGATGACCATGCCTTGCCTTTGTAAAGCACTTTCACCCCTTTCCTCTCCCTTGCTTTCCCCACTATCCCTGCCAGTGGCTGGGGCCACACGCTGGGCCCGTTTCACAGCTGTGGCCCAGGGACGCAGGGCTGTGCTCAAGGTCACACAGAAGAGGTCCCTTCAGTGACTATTTCCTAGGCTTCTCCATAGGCCAGGCACTAAGGGAGCTGACCTAGCCTGAGCCCAGGAGCCCCAAAGCCTGGATACGTCCCAAGCCCAAGGACCCAAGGAAGTGGCTGCTTCCCTGACCGTGTGCGACATGGGCCACCTGGGTCAGGACAGCACTTTGACATTTTTCTAAGTGGAGTCCTGTGTCTCACGGGCTAGGACTGCCTGAGGAGTCTAGAGAGGCCGGGATGCCGTAGAGGCCATTCCAGGGGCTCTGCCACCGGCCCGCCTCCTTCCGCCTAGGCTGCCCGAGCTGGTGGGCGACATCACAGGGCTCCTCCCAGCCACTGAGGGGCTTGTTTGCTCTTACGTGTGTTTTTCTTTTTTAAATGGGTTATTTGCCATTGGCTTTCTGGCTTTTCTTGTAAAATCAGCTGCATTGGCAGAATGGACCTGCATCCCCACCTGGCCACAGTCTGCTAGAAGGGGGGCCCCAAGACACAGGAGGCACGGGCTCCCCATTTGCCAAGTACCACCCACCTCAGCCCACATGGCTCTGGATCATCCTCGTGGCTCCCGTGGGCACGTCATGTGCATCCCCTGGTGCAGATAAACCCGGCCTCCCCGGTGTCCTCTACTGCCCGGAAGACAGTTGGACAGACCGATGCCAACCCTGAAGACTTTCTTGCTTCCCAGAGTTTTCTTTCTCAACAAACATGAACTTCAAATGCTTTTGGTCTTAGTGCATTTGAGAAACACAATGGGAACTATCATATATTGAGTACCTGTTCTGTCCATCCATGCTATCGACAATTGTTTAGGGAGCTCCTACTGAGCGCCAGGCACCACCCGTGGGGCTGGGGTGCAGCGGTGAGCAGCGACCGTGTCCCTGCCTCTTGGGGCCGAGGCTCTAGTCGGGGAGAGAGACAATAAACCAATAAACGACATGCCAGCTGTCTGTGCCCTTTTTGTTTCAAGTGGTTGTGACCACCTGACTCATCGGACACAACCGCCCCCACCTGAAGGTTAAGGAGATGGCGTCGTGAGGTGGGAAGGCTCCTGGCAGCACTAGCCAGCACTGGTGTCAGGACTGGAGCACAGAGCTGCTGGCCTCCAAAGCATGTGTTCCCTCCTCTCTCACTGCCGCCTCCCCTCAGATGTGGGTATTTCAGGGGCGGGTCACTCCCTTTTATGGATTCTGGGTAAACTGAGGCCTAGAGGAAGGAAGTAGCCCCTCCAAGGTTACGTGCCAAGTCAGACCATGCTAGAGCCTGGGTCCCCTCCCACAGAGGATAAGTATTTCCAGAGTCCTCATTTCACAGCCAGCAGCGCAGATTAGGGTGGGGGCAAGATGAAGCAAAGCCAACACCTCCAGGACTTAAGATCCGTTAGGAGAAAAGAGAGGCATGGGCATGCAATGGTTTGGGTCACTTACATGGCCGCCCAAGAGTCCCTCCTCTGGCCACACTGCCTTCCCGGCATGCTTTGGGAAATGCATGTCCTCAACCAGCCACACTCCTGAGGGTCTGATGGGGCAGGAGGCCCCCCTCTGAGCACAGGGAAGCAGAGAGGGCTTGTCCCTGCCCCGCCCCCACTCCCCAGCCCTGCTGGGATCCACGAGGGTCCCAGGGAGGGAGGCAGAGGGAGGTCCACAGTCCAACCCTGAGGGCTCCGACGGTTCCACCTGCATTCCTGTCCTAACGTGCTCTTCCTGCAGCGTCCTGGCCTGCAGCTGGGACGGAGCGCCCACACGCACCTTTCTTGCTTGTCTGCTCACTTGAGCCTCCCAAGGAGGGCATCCTTCTTCCCTTTTTACAGACAGGGAAACTGAGGCACAAAACGGTTAAGTGACCCACTGAAGGCCTCGTAGCTAGGAAGTCAACCTGGGTCTTTGCCTCCAAATCCATGTTCTTTGCCTCCGATGTTACCCTCAACCTGCCCCACCCCCACCGAGCCTCTCCCTGCTCCTGTCTGTAACCGGGAACAAGCCCTCTGGCCTCTTTACCCTTAGCAGCTCAGGGCTCCACTCTTCCTGGAAATCAGTGCTTTCCGAGGTGATCACTAGGTGGGTACTTTACCCATGGCGCAACCCCCTTAAAAACATTTAACCACATTTGCTCACTCTGTGTGTGTGTGTGTAGTTATTTTAATGAGCCATTTGTGAGAGCATTGCAGACTCTGAGATGCTTAAATATGTTCTCATATATCTCCTAAGAACAAGAATTCTCCAGCCCTGGCTGGTGCGGCTCAGTGGATTGAGGGCCAGCCTGCAAACCAAGGGGTTGTTGATTCGATTCCCAGTCAGGGCACATGCCTGGGTTGCGGGCCAGGTCCCCAGATGGGGGCGTGTGAGAGGCAGCTGATCGATGTTCCTCTCACACATTGATGTTTCTCTCCTTCCCTTCCATCTCTCTCTAAAATAAGTAAGTAAGTAAGTAAGTAAAACCTTAAAAAAAACATTCTCCAAAAGAACCACAAGGCCATCAGCACACCCAAGAAATTTGACACTGACTCAATACTACCTACTGCACAGTCCACGGCGAGACTTCCCCAGTTGTCCCTCAAAATGTCCTTTATAAGTTTTTCCTGATTCAGGATCCACCCAAGAATAGGGCAGTGACTGCATTGTGTTGTCACGTCTCTCCAGCCCCCTGTAGCCGCGAAGAGTCCCCCTACCTTCTGCGCTCTCATGACATTGATGTTTGAATCATTCGGACCAGGTGTCTTGCAGAATGGTTCTCAGTGGGGAGTTGTCGATTGGCTCCTTATGAGTGGAGTCCGGTTCCTGTTAGATTAGCCCTCAGCAGGCAGTCTACTTGGGTGCCGTGTGTCCTCTGTGCATGCTGTCAGGAGCCACGGGATGTCAGTTCGTCAGCCTTACCGGGAATGCTGGATTTCATCACCTGGTTAATGTGGTTTCCGCCAGACGTCTCCGATGTGAAGTCGCCTTTCTCCCTTTGTGGTTCGTGTGATTGATGACTCATCCATGGGGCAATGCTCTGAGACTGTGGGAATATCCTGTGGCCCAACATCTTACCCAATAGTTTCAGCCTCCATTGGGAATCCTTGCCCAATCCATTGCAAGTGGTGATTCCCTGATTCCGTCATTCCTATTCTTATTTGGCCATAAAGAAGAGATTTCCCTTCTCCCTTACCCCCACGGCATTCCTTTTCATCTTCACAATCGCACTGCCGGGTAAGAGCTCTTACTCCATTTCACAGATGGGGAAACAGGCTCGGGAGCTGGAATCATTTGCCAAGTGAGTGGCAGAGCTGAGTCCCAAGCTCAGGCCTTCCTCGTGCCCGAGCTCACACCCACTGCCTTCCGGAATCTTCTCCAACCCCGGGTTTCTTCTCTGGTGGCAACTCTGAGCAGGGACTGCACAGCGGAGCTGTCTTCCAGCAGAACTGCTGCAGCGGTTGTGGGAGACATTCAGACCAGCGGCGAGGGCGAGGGGAAGGAGGTGCCTCTCTTCAAACCCTGAGGCGGCCTTGCTGCTGTCTCCCTAGACCACCTCCGTCCAACCCTGGAGGCTCAGCAGGGCCTCAGCCTCCCTCTTTGCTACCCCTGATGACCCCCTATCCCCACCGGCCCTGCTCTGGCCCTTGCTGGATTCCCAGCTCTGCAGAGCGTGACTGCAGAGGCCCCAACCCCTGGAGCTCCCGAGATGGGCCCAAGGTCAATTATTCTACCTCTGCCAACACCTACAGACACATGGAATGATCCCATGTGTCCAGTTTTCCACAGGGGGAACATGGTCACCATCTAGGTATCCAGCACAGCCTGCCAAGCCTCGGTCCAGAAGGAAGTCTGTCAAAGACCAGAGGGATGATCTGTGATCGGTGTGGGGACATTCTGGAGAGAGAGCCACGGGGCAGGGTCCTCTGCTTACCCCCCACCCTTTCCTGTCACTTCTCACATTTCTCACCTGGTGTGCCTTCTTGTAACGGATCACTCAGCAAACTAAGTGCCCACCTAGAGTGTGCCAGGCATGTGCCAGAGTGCCGTGGTGACAAGATGTAGGCTGGGCCTTCAGGGAAGTCACAGACGAGGAAAAGGGATCACTAGGTGATGAGCCCTGTGAGGGGCACCTCACTGCACAGGAACTCTGGCGTCATTTCCCCAGATCACCTCGGTTAACCACTGTGACCACCCTAGGGCTACGTAAAACCACGAACCCATTTAATTGGTAAGAAAACTGAAGCTCAGAGAGGTTACCTTGGCATGCCCAAGGTCCCACAATAAGCAACAGGGCTCGCTGGAAATTAAACAGCCCCTTTGTGCCTCTGGCCCCACTGTGGAGAGCACGGCTTGTGCAAAGGCCTGAGGACCAGGGAGGAGGCGGCATCAGGGAATGGCAAGGATTCGGTGTGGCTGGTGGTGCTTCCTCCTTTTCACTCTGTCCTCCTCCTTCTTGCTTTCCTCTCCCTCCCTCTCCCTTTCTCTCCTCCCTGCATACCTGCAGTGCTGAAGCTGGCAGCCCCTTGGGTTCTTATCCCCTTTACTCCCATCTCTCCTTGAGTCCCCGGGGCCTGTGGGGCCCACATTCCTCCCTGGCTCTCTCTCTCTCGAGCCCATTAGTGTGTTTACGCGCTGGAGCCCTGGAGGAGTCCCCGACTCTCCCTGCCCCACCTCCACCACAGACAGTGGACAGTGAGAGGTGGAAACTGGTCGGAGCCACATGAGAACCTGACCCAGCATCCGAATTCCTGCCCCCCTGTCCAAACAAGTCCAGGGCGGCCACCAGTAGCCCCCCGGGTGCCTGCACCCCTTCCCGCACAGCCCCTCCTGTGGCTGACAGGCCCTAATCTCAGCTGTCTTCATGCAGCCAGCCCTCCGAGCCTGAGGTCACCTGATGCCGACACATTTTAATTCAGAAGCTGATTTCTGCTTGTTGGCAACATGTCATTTCTGAAATTGCTTTCTCTGCCCAGAGGCAGGAGATGTCAGAGCCGTGCAGGTGTTACAGCAGGGCTGCCCCCCCTCTCCAAGTTCAGGAAGGATTAAGGGGCTTGGGGGGGCACACATTAGATCCTCAAGCTCAGCTTCTCATGTTTCCACAAGGGCCGGGGGCCAGGGATGGGGGATGCTGGGAAGAGCCTCAGCTTTCCTCCCCTGACCAAAGACAGAGGCCCAGAGTAGGGTAAATGGTAAATGAAGTTGCTGCTGCTCCCAGTCCTGACGATCTCCATGCTAGGTTGTTTGGAGAGCATCCTATACAGGTGCCAGG
This sequence comes from Phyllostomus discolor, assembly GCF_004126475.2. NCBI lineage: Eukaryota > Metazoa > Chordata > Mammalia > Chiroptera > Phyllostomidae > Phyllostomus > Phyllostomus discolor. The sequence continues at coordinate 91,931,888 of NC_040910.2, forward strand.
CGCCCCGCCAAGTGCCTCTCACGCATCACTGTATTTGACTCTCCTGACAACCCTCACAGCTGGTATCATCCCTATTTCATGGCTGAAAATAGAGGCTCAGAGAGGTTAGATCACTTATCTGAGATCACATAGCAAGTATGTGGCAGAACCAGGACTCAAAGCCATGAGAGCAGCAGCCAGACTGGGATTTGAAGGTTCCAGGAGAGATGGGCCACGGAGCTGGGGAGGGCTTGGGGGCTGGCTTCGCCTTTGCTGGCTTCATGGCTTGGCCTGAATATCCTCAGCAACACTGGCCCACTCCCCTAACCTTCCCACTCCTGCAACCCATCAAATTGTTATTTGATCCTTTTACATTTTCTTAGCATTTTGTATATACCTTGATCAGCAATTATCTCAATGTTGGTGTCTTCATTGAATAGATGAGTGAAAAGACAAATGAATGAATGAATGAATGAATCTTTCTCTCCATACTGTTTGCCTATCCGCATTGCCCTGCCCAGCCGTGTCCTACCTGAGCATGCTTCCTGTGTCAGCAGGTACCATGTCCCTCCCGGACACGTTGGCTCCTCAGGGTGACTGGCCGAGCACCCTGCCCTTTTCTCTCCTCCCTCTCCTTCCCCTCACTCCCTCTTGCCTCCTCTTCCCAACTCCCAGAGTTCCTGGCCACCACCAAGAACGAAGTTATGCAGAAACTTGAACCTGAAGCTTCCATGGGTGAGGGCTGCTTTCTACAGCCCCAGGCAGGCATGAGCTAAGGCAGCTAGAAGGCAGCCTTCTGGTCCCCTAGTTAAGATGGCACATGGGCCACCCCACCTCCCCAAGGTGGTTATCACTTCCCAGCTCCACCTGCTTCTCCACCTCCCACTTCCTCCTGCCTTTCCTTGTAGCTCTTCAGAGGACCTACAGCAGGTCCTGTGTGTACTTGACCCTTGGCCAGAGCTAGGGAAATGGCTGGATTGGCCGGTGTGGGGAGAACTGTCTGGACCCACCTCATGCATCTGTTGCATTGGTACTGAGCAGTTGCTTTAATCAAAAGTCTTTCGAGTCTATCGTTGCCTCTTGGTGCCGGCATAAAGCAGTACCAGCTGGAAGGGGTGAAACCAGAGAAGATGTCAACAGTCCATTGAACTGCAGACCTGACAGGCCCCTCCCCATTCTACAGATGAGGACATGGAGGCCCCAGGTGAGCAGCAGCGGCAGCAGTGACATCCCACACACGACGTGGCATCAGGAGTGGGCGGGCACTAGGGGCTTCGGAAGGGGGGCGATGCTCTGTTTCCTGACACTCGGCTCTTTGCTTTGTGATCATTTACTGAGGGCGGCTATTTCTGTCCCAGTTAAAAAATTAAACTAAAAACAATGAAATCAGGATCCATTTCACAGAGGATGGTTAAAAAGTCCAAGAAAGAGAGACAGGTGGTCCTTAAAAGTCATATAAACAGAGTGCCCAGGCAAGCCCTGTCTTGGGAGCTAGAGCCAAGGGGGCAAATTACCTTCCTTCTCTGAGCCTCAGGCACGAAAGCAGCAAGCAAACGAACTACCACCACCAACAAAACCCTCCCTCGGACGCCCCCTGATAGGTAGCTAGGTGGACAGACAGACAGACTGCATACGAGATACTCCTACTGTGTGCCAGGCTCTGTGCCAGGCCCCGGGGACGAAGCGAAGCGGATAACGAGGCAGGCACAGGCTCCTAAGGACAGAAGACAGATAAACCAGTCATCACGACGGCGGGTGAGGAGACCGACATCCCCGGTGGCCCCAGGCGGCTGAACCCAGTGGCCAGGGAACAGGTGGGAGGGCAGGGGGACTTCTCACTGTGTGCCTGGGTGCTGCTGTTGGACTGGAACCGTGTGAATGCCTTCCTCACCCCTCAAAATAAACGCAATAAAAAGTAGGATCAGTATAAAATGTGATGAGTGTTCACAAGGGGTACGTACAGAGTGCTTAGCGAACGCTGCAGGGGTGTGGGGGCAGAGCTGGCCTAGAGGAAGTGAGAGAGCCCTCCCCACCCCGCCCCGCACCCCCCAGGAGTGACAGCCCAGCTTCAGCCTGAACCATGAGGAGTCTGAGAGGGAGGGGGCGCAGGTGCCAGGGGGAGGTTAGAGCATGAGGTGATAAAACCAGCCTTGCACCATTGGGAGGGTTCGAGGCACCCTCTAAGAAGGTGCCTGGCACCCAGGATGTGTCCAATGTATGGTCTCCACAGCTACCATTATTCTCCCACTGCCGCCACGGGCAGGGGCTGCCACTGACTCTATAATGCACTCCCGGGCCTCTGGAAGTCCCCCGGTGTCAGGAGCTCCCTGCACCTCTGCAACGTTTTATAGTTCCTGCGGGTCCAGCATGAGGTGCAGGAAGGCAGAGAGCAGGCCTAAGCTGAGGGGGCCCTTTTTCAGGGGTGGAGGTTGAGTCTTCTAGAATCAGCCCCCGCTGAGACATAGGACTACACCAACCCCGGACTTCTGATGCAGGGGACAGCTTCCCCGGGTGGTTTCATCACACGTCACAGATTGAGAATCTTCCCCCACGCTGGGAAGGGACAGAACCCGCTCCAGTGTATGGCACGGCAGCGGAAACTAGCGTTGTGACCACTGACGATGCCCTGACGCCTCCTCCTCCTTGCAGCCACCCCACCGGGAGCATGGAGCTGGATGCATGCAGTACCCCTGTCTTACAGACGAGGCATGCAAAGGTCAAGTGATCTTCATGAGATCATTTCATGAGGTCACATGGTCAGGCTTTGATCTCAGGTGGCCTCCCAGCCATTCCCGGCCCCAGAGCAGAGCCCCCATGCCTCAGGTTTGCTCTGCTTGCCTGCTCAGCCCTTCCCTGCAACAGGAAGCGAACCATTTCCTTCGACTCAGCAGCCCACTGAGCGCAACTAAAACCTTATTTGTGTCCTAGACTTAGAATGCACGGTGACATCAATACAATTCTGAAAACCTGATTTCCAGGGAGGCCGGATGGTCAGGGGGTGACTATATCTAGATGCAGGATGGGGTGGGGCGCACAGCGCACTTGGAGGTGTTGCACTTGGAACTCGGCCCTCTGGGATGGGGCAGCTTTAGCCCAATAGGAAGTGCTTCCCTCCGGAGGGGACTCAGCAGGTCTCCCGCGTGGTTGGCCAGGGCCAGAGAGGAAGAGCCCTGACCCTGGGAGGGCTGCGGGCTGGCCAGCTGGTGACCGTGCTCCCTTGCTCCTTCTCGGAAGAAATCAGAAGTCACACCTTAACCTACAGCTTCACCATGACCTCAGCAGGGCCCAAGCCAACCATCATGGTCATAGCCTCCAGCCACTGGTTGGCTAAATGGACCTCTGACCTCTGACTCCTAAAGGCTAATCAAGTCCTCTGACCTCTGTGTTTGTGCCCCCCACCCAGCCCCGCTCCCTGGCACTCATCTGGCCCTCATCGTCCATGCCTGAGAGGTGGTTTGAGCTCACGGCCTTTCCTCCCTTCCAAATCCCACACGTGGGGGCTCCACGCAGCCCAAACGTGATAGTTGCCTCTCACCGACCCCTGAGTGAGGCCTTTAACTTTTGACCTTTAGAGAGCAGAAGAAGGCCTCTTCGGGCAGCAGACCCCAGCCTTGCAGCCGGGGTCAGCATTCTTTGTTGCTGGACCTTTCTGTGCTGCACTCTGTACACCATCTGTAAAATGAAGGTAGTAATACTGACGCCCACGTCAGGAGGATTACGTTTGTTAATACGAGCGCTTGGATCAGTGCCTGGCACTTTGCAGCTCTAAACAAGCGTTAGCTGTTCTTAGTGTTATTTCCACTGCCCTTACTGGGACACTCGCTCCCGGACTCCTGGGCAGCCCCTTTCACGCCACCGCTTGGGTCCTGCCTGAGTCTCCATACGCCAGGCCCTGCCTCCTTCTGGGGTCTGCTCTGTCTCTTTGTCCCCCATTCCTCCTCCTCCTCCTCCTCCTCCTCCTCCTCCTCCTCTCTCCCCTTCCCTCCCTGCTGTCCTGGGCTCCTGCGGCTCTCTGTTGGCTAATAATGCTGCTGTCATTTCTGATTTGAGACCATTACGTTCCTTCAGTTCAGCTTAAAATTTCTGTGGTTTCCCAGCTCTGCCTAAAGTGCCCCAGGAGGGGCAAGGGCTGCCCTGCTGAAGGTGGCTTCGGGAGGGGGAAGGCAGGTCTGTGAGTTCCCCAGGTGGGCTCTCCTGGACTCCTGCCTATCGGAGATGGGGCTGGGCTGGGGCGGGAGGGGCTGGAAGGAGCAGCCCCGCCATGGGCTGCGCTCAGGAGACCAGGGAGCTGGTGTCTGGAGTCTCGGCCTCATTGACCTATGGTGGACTCCCATCCCGGTGTCCTGTGACTGAGGGACTCACACTGCGGATGGTGCCCTGGGCACTCACCACTCTGAGAGGAGTCCCAGGGTCATGGAATTCTGTAACAGAGAAGCTCTTGGCAAAACCACTGGGCCCAGCCCTTGGAGTGGAAGTCCAGAGCCTTTGGCCACAGATGTGGCCTCCTCGGCATGGCCTCGTCCTTGGAAGCCCTTCTCAGACCTCACTACCGGCCCGCCTTCCTCAGGCCCAAGCTCCAAGGACCTCACCAGAAGCAGGGGTGCCCCTCGGGAACCCTGGGCAAGGCTCACAGGGAGAGACAAAAGCAGGAGCAGGGGAGTGGGAGGCGGTCAAGTGCCGGGAGCGAAGGAAGACAAACCAAGAGCCACTTCCATGGGCATTTTCGGCGGCCCAGCCAAGTGCCAGGACTTGGCAGACTTTGTCCTTACTCCCACAACAGCCCCCCGAAGGGCTCTCCCATCACCGCTGACAGGGGAGGAGGCTGAGGCCCAGAGAATGAAGCGCCTTGCCCAAGGTCACACAGCGAGGAAGGGCAAAACTGGGGTTTGAAGTCAGGTTGGTCTGCTTCCTCGCACAGCATCTGACTGGGAGAGAGCCACACCCCGCAGAGCCTTGGGGGCTCTCCCTGGCTCGCCCCGGCCCCTAACAGACCTGGGCGCAGGCCCTTCACCTTTGTGTCTGGGTCTTCTCTGCCCTGTGATGCAGCTGCTGTGTTAATAGTCACACCTAACCCTCATGTAAGGCATTCCCGTGTATGATGTGTATTCCGTGGCTCTTATGCTTTTGTCAAGCTGTGCAGTAGCCAACAAGGTAAGCCGGGTGTGACTCTTCTTCCCCTTTTGCAGATAAGGGAACCGAGGCTCAGGAACTCAAGGCGAGGTCTTCAGGGCCCAGAGGTGCAGAACGGAGACACTGGGCTCTGATTCCTCTAATGGACGGGAACTGTCGTGTGCCCCTGTCCTCTGCAGTACCCCCAGCAGCGCTGCCCCAGGAGCTGAGAGGCTTCCACTGGGTACCCAAGAGGCTCCCTCTGAGCCCCTCTGACCTTCTTCTGTCCCAGTCCATCCGCTCGGCGGGCAGGATGTCACTCTGCCTGTGGAGAACACCCAGGAGAGAATTGCCATGAAATACCTCCCATCCTACCTGGCCCAACGGCCTTCTAGCCAGAAATGTCCTCACACACGGCCCAGCCGCGCCCTGCCACCGGGTCCACCTCCTTCTCAGTGCTCGGCTCGCAGGGCCAGAGGACCACCCTCCGCAGGGGTTCCAGGGACCCCAGAGCTTTCTCGGGTCCAAAAGAAGTGGACCCTGTTTTTAGTAAAGGTTACTGCTGTCCCCAGAGTTTCCAAGTCCTTCCCTTTACACTTCTTGGTGGCCGGACATGTCACACACTCCCGCTCGTAAACCTCGGCTGTCTGTCCCCAGGTGAGCGCCTCAGCCCTTCCCCACCATCTGGCTCACACCTCCAGGCCCTCATGGGACTCAAGGTGCCCCACGCCCCAGGCAGCTGAACCACTTCCCCTCTCCCTGCATGTGGTCACGTCTTCCTGCCTCTCTCTGCCTTTACTCCTGCCAGTACCGCTGAGAATGACTTACCTCCCTCTGTTCACCTCATTCACTGCCACCCGCCCCTTAAAAACTCACATACAGAAACCTTTCCGACACTTCCCAGAGTGAATCACTCCCCCTGAGCTCCCACCACCAGATGGTTGTTTTTTTTTTTTTCTTGACATTGGCACTGACCACCATGCACTGTGGGCAGCTGTGCACCCATCTCTCTCTCCCCCTACTGGGCTGCAAGCTCCTTCTGAGCAAGGTCTGGTTCTAATCCACCCCAGTTCCTGAGAAGTTTCTTCTTCTTCTTCTTCCTTCCGTCTTTTTTGCTTCCCTCCATCCCTTCTCCCCTCTCTCCTTCGGTGAAGAACTACCTGAACTTTCTTAAGAAACACCTAATAGTGAGGAGCAGGTTGCTGCATCCCAATCTTTCATAACAATCCAGCATCCTGTTGGGGCTTGACTATCAGAATGTCCGTGTGGCCAGTGCAGTTTCAGCTTGAACCCCAGATCCTTTTAGGCTGTCCTTGTTCAGACACATTCATCGCCCCCCACCAGACGCTCATCGGGGCTCTACCAGCCTGGCCTCGTCCAGATCATTGGGTTGAAGGGTGTCTGCCTGTGAGACTGTGTATGGGAAGTTCTGGGAAGGCCAGGGTCCCCTTGACTTGGGCAGGTCGTTCTCTCCATGTCATTTTGCAACTTTCTCAGCATGAGAAGAGGTGAAAACAGCATCAAATTCTGAGTTGAGGTTGGAAGCCTGAAGAAACCAAACCAGAGAGGCCCTGGCTTCTAGGACAGAAAGGAAAAAAAGAAGCAAGGAGTCTAATTAATTCTCCTGGGCAGGGGCTGACCCTCAGGAGAGCTGAGCTGGCCACACAGTGCTACGGGTCCCCAGTGGGGCCAGCGAGTGGGCATCATGCTTCCAGGGTCTCTGTGGGGTAGAGATGTCTTGATGACAAGACACACACAGTGAAGACTGGCATAGCCAACTGGCACAGCTGGCTGCCTTGCCACCACCGGCTTGTTGCACTCAGCACCCCAGTCCCCACCTGGGCCTTGGTTTGTCCTGGTGACGCAAGACCGTGATACTCACCTACATCATGGCCGATGCATTAGCTCCCAAGATCTGGAAAGTGATCCAAATGGTCCCCGTGCCCTCTTAGGTGCCACCCTTTTATCATCTCTACAACCAATTAGCAACTGCTCTCTGAACACCCAGCGTGTCCCAGAGGCTGTTGAGTTACAATAATGAAGTTACTGAGCCTTGATTACTAATCCCCCTAGCTCCTTCAATCTCAATACTTCAGGTATAAAGACAAGAATAGGAGATGCGGGCCTCATCCTCAAGGGACTTACAACCTCATGGGCCTAACCACACAGCAATGTGATTGACTGAGTTCCTTCCCTTCCCTGGGTCCCCTGCTCCTGCTCTGTAATAACAAGGAAGAGCAGACTCCCTGACCTTGAGTGCTGGCCAGGCCTCCTATAATTCCACTGGAGGTTCCACACATAAGGTCACTGGGTGACGTGCAGGAATAACTTCAGTTCCCTCAAGACAGGTGCCAGGAAACCTACCAATTGGATAATTAGGCTTGCCCCGACCCCTCACCCCTTCAGGGAGCAGACGTGGACCTCCGATGCCCTCCCCACCGTGGCAGGCGGAAGTGTCGGGGCGCCGTCGGGGTCCCCTGGTGGAATGTGGCCATGGTGGGCGCTGGGACAAGGGCTCGCCTGACAGATCTAAGGCTGCCGCCTGCCACCAGGTCTCCATAGGGCAGCCTGCCGGCCTCCCTCCTGTGGAATGACAGCCCTGCTCCCCCCTACCTGGCGTTTAATCTTTAATGCAGCCCCAGCTGCCCTCGGGCAGGACCCATCAACCCACCCGCTCTGATAAAAGCGATAATTAGCTCTTTTTCAACTTTTCACTTCTCCCCCCTCCACTCTGATGTGTGAGCATTGGGAGAATTCCAGCTAATGGGGCTGCCCCCTCAGCCAGTTCCCTGCTGATGCAGGCCGGAATGCACACAGGGTCATTAGTTGGGCCTCCGGGCAGGGGCCAGCGCTCGGGACGTGCTCTCCTGCCTGCTCTGGGTGCCCCAGCCACCCGGGAGAGGGCCCAGCCTCGGCAGAGCAGACCTGCCCGGACCTGCCGGATCCCACCTTCCTCAGTGGCGGCCCCTTCCCGCACCTCAGCAGAGCGCACTGGAGGGTGGCCTTAGGCTTCCATGGGGCCAGGCTAAGAGGATACAGGGCCATCGTCCCCAGGCATCGCCCTGCTTCCGGGGCAGGGAGCCCAGCTGGGTTCAGCCACCGGTCAGTGCGGAGACTGCTGGCTGGGATCCCCCAACCCCGCCCCCCAGTGACTTATAATAACTAACTTGTGCGTAGTGACTGTCCCTTCCAGATAGGTCAGCTCAGAGGTTGCTGCGGCCCCAGGCTTAACCACACAGGCTTGGGAACTGCACCTCAGAAGCACGGGGCCAATTCTGGCTCAGCTCCTCTTCCCTTCTTCTCTGACCAGCTCCAGCCAAACCCAAAGACTTGTGGGTCACCTAGTGCCAAAGACCACTAGCACCCAGAACTATGGGGCCTCCAGCACTAGTACCACAGGGTCCCCAGCACCCCGATTGCCCAGGGCTACCAAGTCTAGAGCCACTGCCTCCAAGAGGCATAAACAGGACCATCTTCGCCTGGTGCTGTTGACACCTGGAACCACCTAGCCCCACAGGACACCGGCACTGAGAACCCCAGCACTGCTATGGACTGGAACTCCAGAGTCACCATGAGCCAATCAGTTAGGCCACAGAGTCACTGATGGCTAGTCCATCCCTGGACTTGAATTGGATTGAGGAACTTTGTAGTAAGGCCATGCTGGCACTTAGTGACAGGCTTTCCTTGTACAGGCTCTCGTGTATTTCCCTTTACTGACTCTGCTTGGCAATGAAATGTCAGAGACTCTTGGGCCACTTCTTCCATGGCCTGAACCAAAGCGTTCCTCACTACTACCTGGGGCCTGGATTTTCACTATAAACTTTCTGAAGAGAAAAACAAAAAGTGGTGTGTGTCATATGGGTGAGTATCAAATGCCCAGTGCCTGTCCCTCAGTGGGGCCTGTTGAGCAAGGGAGGCAGTGCCTGGCCTCCTAATGTGGTCTCCTCTTTTTCCAGAAAGTACTTCAGGTGGTAGGATCAGAGGACTTCCTGCAGGAGGCAGCACTAATCTCCCAGAGACGGAGCAGAACACTATCAGGAATGGGCCCCTGGGGCCAGGGCCCCCCTAAACCACACCCTCCCCATTCCTCCCACCTGAGGGCCAGTGTTTCTCTGTGCATTTCAGCCTTGGCCACTGCTGCAGTCTTGCTGAGATACCCCAGGAAAAACGCAGGGAAAGGCTTTTTTTCTCTTTCCACTTCCCCACCTTCCCCTCTCCAACAAATGCACTGCTCAGAATATCTCAAATGCCCACAGAAAAAGTTCCAAGCTCTTAACAACTGAAACCTTAGTAATATTGATTTTTAAAAGTTGTACATTTTAAATAATTCCCATGGAGTGTCTTGGCCCGCTACCCCAAGGGTTTCCACTGCTAAGTTCAAGGGTCCCCCATGTAGTGGGCTACTTCCCTCAGTCTGTGTCCACAGCTGTTCTCCTAAGACCGGCCTCTTCTGTGCCCCCCGGGGTCTCCAGCCAGCTGACCGTGTGTGGGGAGTGCACAGTGAGACCTGCGGGGGTGACAGGGCTAGAGGAGAGTTAGAGACTAGAGCCAGAAGAAAGAGGAGAAAGTAGGCCAAAGGGAGAGATGAGCAAACGAAATAAAGTCATGAGGGCTCTTGCCTTGTGGAGCCTCCAAGTTCAGAGAGGACCCTTGTTACGGGAGCCAGCCTCCGCTGGGTCAGGCAGGCGTGTGTTCCGACCGTAGCCACAGCAGCACCCGGCATGCCTCAGGCATTGTAAGCTTCGTGCTGGTGAGAACAAAAATGGGGCAGCGGCTTTGGAAAACTCTTTGGCCATTCCTCAAAGTGTTAAACGTAGAGTTACCGTATGATTCAGCCATGACACTCCTATGTATTTGTCCAAGAGAACTGAAACATGTTCATATAAAAATGGGTACAGGAATGTCCATAGTGGCAGTATTCATCATAGTGAAAAGGTGGGAATAAACCAAAGTCTACCTACTGGTGAATGGATAAGCAAATTTGCTCTGTGCCCACGGTGGAGTATTATTTGGCCATCAAAAGGGATGAAGTACTGATGCAGGCTACCACACGGCTGAGCTCTGAGTACATCATGCTGAGTAGATGAAGCCAGCCTCAAAATATCACATATTGCATGATTCCATTTATATGAAACTCCCAGAACAGAAAAATTCAGAGTGACAGAAAATAGAGTAGTGGTGGCCCAGGGCTAGGGGAGAAGGGGAAGGGAGTGATTGCTAGTGGGTGTGGGTATTTGTGGGGAGGTGGTGAAAATGCTCTGGAATTAGGTAGTGATGATGTTTCATAATTCTGTGAATACACTAAAAACCACTGAGCTGTACACTTCTAAAGAATGAACTTTATTGCATGTGAATTCTGCCCCAATAGAGCTATTGTTTAAAAAAATCCTAGCAAACTGTTAGGGAAGTCGATGATCTCATTTGATCCTCCCACGCCGGAGGCAGGGAGGTGGTCTAGCGGAGCAGTTAAGAGCACGGGCTTTTCTGCCTGACTATGACAGTGTAACTCCAGCTCTCCCCTTTACTAGTTCAAGGACCTTGAACGAGTCCCTCAACCTTCATGAGACTCAGCGTTCTCATCTGTAAAATGGGTGTAACGGTCTGTACATTACACACGCGGCGCAGTGCCTGGGCTGGGCAGGCATCAGTGCTGTTAGAGATGCTTCCTTTGCAGCCTCCTCCATCCTTTTCCCTGAAGAGCAGTCAGCCTTGGAGGGTTAGGAAGGTGAAGGAGAAGGAGAAGCACTCGTGAGAGAGTCTGGCACCCGCTTCCCTCTGTCAGCCCGCTCCTGGGTGCTCAGCGTCGTAGGACCCGGCCAGGCGGGGACACTGCAAGTAGTTAATCTCTAACGGCACTTTTGCAGCAGATTTTTGTTTGTTTGCTTTTTCATTTCAACCCAGGAAAGTGGTCCAGGCTGGAGGTTTTATTAATTCACTCATTATTGAACACCATCTACAGGCCAAGCTCTCTACCCCAGGACAGAGTGGGGACCAAGACCGCCCAGCGCCTGGCCCTCAGGGGCTTCTGTTCTAGTAGCGGGAGGTAGATACGAAAAGTCAATATCTAAGTCGTGTATTTTCAATCAGCTATATCGCAATGAAAATAAATCCAATAAAGATGTGAGGGACACACACACACACACACACACACACACCCCCCTTATACATACATAGAGCTGTTCAGGAAAGGGTTCTCTGAAAAACTGGCTTCTGAGCTAAGATAGGAGGAGGGCATCTGAGGGAGAGGGAACTGGAGTGGGAGCAAGCACGGCACATTTAAAGAACAGCAGAAAGGCCAGGGTGGCTGCAGCTGGGACAGAAGGGGGGATGACCCAGGGGAGACCTCCAGGCAGGGAGGAGCCCTATTACACTGAGAAATCGGTCTGCATTAGAGACCCGATTTTGGTACCTAGTGCAGCCAGCTGCTTTGGGAAGGGTCTCTGGACTTCCTGTGACGGAGGGCCATCAAGGAACACAGGATTCCAAGGAAGACATCTAGCACGGTAACGCGCATGGCAATGGAGTGAGGCCTGAGTCACTCACAACAAGGCTCTTGGTTCCCCCTCCACAATTCCCAGCTGTCATGCTCTGTCCCTGGGCTGGATGCAGCAATATCTTTACCACTGAGATTCCTCCTGGTGTCTGCGATGGACACAGCTGGACAAGCAGCCTCCCTCCCCAAACACTGCCTCCGTGAGCATCTTCCCCGTGTCAGACTGCACATGTGCAGCACATGAGGCTAGGTGACTCCAATGACATAACAATCCAACTCTTTCCCTTGCTTTAGATCAAGCTCAGTCTCTAGCTCTGTGAAGAGTTTGTGCAGAAATGAAGGCTCGGAGATGCCTACTGGTGCAAACCCCATGGGAAACGGGTGAGGGAAAGGCGTCTGTGCCGGGGAGGGGCCACACGCTAGGACAGACAATTTCCTCATAGTTCAGAGGAATTCAGTGGACCCCCAGATAGTGAGTGTGTAAGACAGAGACAGAGAAAACTCCGTGGCAGGAAGTTTTCACTTGGCCAAGCTTTAACAACAAACAAGGAGCAGTTTGTGGCCAAGCAGTAGGTCTAGAGGGAACAACAAACAGACAGAGCAGGGGGCTGAGAAAGCCAGGATGGGTGTCCCATCCTGGGGTGGGGGGAGAAACACAGAACGCTGGGATCTGGTTGCCGACAGACGCTGTGAGTAGCCTGCTCCCCCTTCTTCGAGGTAAAAGAACCCCAGTTCTAATGAGACACCCATTCTCCCCAGGAAGGGGTCTCTATCTCCAGGTAAGGGGCAAGTCCTGGTGTGACCCATCCTTTTCCCTTCCAGAGGTTAATTTGAACGTGGGCAGGTGATGCAGTGCTAGTCGATGAGAGTGGAAGCCAAGTTCTTCTGGGGCTTTTGGGCAAGTTCTCTCTCTTTTAGAGTTGCAAGAAGAAATTGTTCCTCTTATGCTTCAGTTATTACACTGTAAATAACTAAATACTAAATTTTACAGTATTGGCTTTCAGGGCCGGCTGTGTGGCGGACACTGTGACACCATGAGCTGAGCCGAAAGGCAGAAAGAAAAAACCTGAGTTCTCAGTGATGCTCTGAGTCCCTGAACTGACCAATACCGGAGCCTCCTCCCTGTGGCCTTCTTGCTATGTGAGATAAGTTTTTTCTTGTTTTTTAAGCCCTTTCAGGCAGGGCACTTCTATCCTGATTGATTCTGTCTCCCTTGCTGGAAAACAAGTTGAAGGTAAGAACCACAGCTTCCTCACCTCTAGATCTCCAGCACCCAACACTAAGCTTAGCGTATTGTGGGTGCCCCACAGATGGATGGGTGGATGGATGGATAAATGGATGGATGGAAGGATGGAGCTCACCATCTCTCACAGCAACTTCGCCCCAGTATCTGCTCTTAAATTCTTATTTTATCTACAATCAAGGTCAGAATGGACTGAAGAGGCATAAAAGTCCTAAACTTGGGAGACTTGAATGAAGCCTTCATGTGAATATAGGCCTGAGCTCTGCCTGGGGCTGCAGGAAAACTGGGACCTGCCCAGCGAAGACCTCAGAAAGAGCCCCCTTTGCCTGGGGTTTCCTGAAGAGCTCTGCCGCTCCCTTAGACAGGAGGTGCTCCCGTCTCCTGGGACCCCCCTACCTGGGCCTCCAACTCTCAAAACACAGAGCAGGGGAGGCCCACCCCCATCACACAGGAACCAGCTCTGGGATCTTGGAGCAGCTCTCCAGGTGTCCCAAAGCCTCCATTTCTACACTGGATAAAGGGGAGCCGCAGCAGCCCGAGTGACACGACCTTCTTAGGCAGCATGCATCACAGAGTCCAAAGGCCCCCCATGAAGATGACACTTGGAATAACCCACCCCCAGCCCAAGTGCGCAGCAGCAGGGAGACAGAATCTTGTCCTTCTGCTGAGTCACGGACTGTTCCCTTGTGTACTCATCGCACACGGAGAGCAAGCCCCGGTACAGCGTGACATCTTTGGCAATGGAAGAGGAGGAAATCTATGGTGCGAAGTATTAACCCATGACCTTGACCTCTTGGGCAATGAACATTACTCCCCATGTCCCATTGTGCCTTGTGGCCCAGGACAGCCCCGTGGAGTGTGAAGCACACAGACAAGCCCATAACTGGTCGCTTCACCCCCAGGCCCCTGGACTATGTGCGTGTGGGGTGGGGGAGGAGGGTTGTGTGCCTGTGAGTGTGGGCCCAGCCCTGCAGACTAGGGTCCTCCAAGGGATCTGCCCCAGCATGAAGGAAAGACCCCGCCCAGCATTGACGAAGTGACTAGGACATCTTTCCACAGCATCTGGGAGGAACAGGCAGGTCCGGATGTGGGCCGCTGACCTTCTCCCTTCCTCCGAGAGAGGAAGCTCCTCCTGCGGCCACCTTTGTGCTGACCGTGGGCGGTTACAAATGTGTTCCCTGACTGTCATCTCTTCCTGAGCAGTGAGGAGCGGCCGGCCCAGCCAGCCCAGCCCCCACACCCAGGGAAGGAGCTGCACACCCCGCTTTCTGACCAGTGCTGACGGGCGGGGCGGCAGGCAAGGACCAGAGGCCAAGCCAAGGCCTTCCCCGGGCCTCCTCTGCAGCTCCCTCCCCTCTCTCGTAAGAAAATAGACACCGGGTCAGAAAGGGCTTCCCTGAGCTAACAGGACAGGGCCTGCCAAAGGCCTGAACCGGGGCCAGCAGATGGATGGTGAGCATCTCCGGGCAGGGAAGCTGGTCAATAAATTTCTTTGAACAAAACAACCTGTAGCATGTAGCATGTGCCCTTTGTAATTATTACCTTATTCAAATCCCACAACAACCCTCTGCGGAAGGTTCTCTCATCATGTCCATTTTACAGGTGAGGAGGCTGAGGCACAGAGAAGTGAAGCTACTGGCCTGAGATTGCCATCTAGAAGTGGCAGAGCCCAGGTTTGAACTCAAGCTGCCGAGCTGATGCTCCTAACTAATATGCAGCCCTAACATATACAAATGGAAGTATTGCATGAGTGTGCACTAGGAGCCATCATAGGGTCCTGTCACTTGAGAGACCAGCCGATAACTGTGCTGCAGCTACACTTCCGTAAGAGCTCTTAGGGTGATCAAGGCTACATTGAGGGCAGGAGACAGAAGCAGGAATTCCATCTGAGAGCAGCATCCACTATGTGTTGTGCCAAGTACCTTCCAGTGCATGATTTCATTTCATCCTTGCAGAAATCTCATAAGGGAAATGTAGGTCAGAGTAGTCAAGTCATTTACCCAAAAATGCACAGCCAGCCACTGGCCCAACTGAGGTCTTTCTGAGAGCAAGGCCAGATAGCTTTCCACTACAGCAGGGGCATATGAGGGGCACTTGCCAATTAAAGAAACATAGCTAAGAGGATTCAAGTAACCCTCCAAGGTCAACAGGAGGCAGGGGGCCGAGGCAGGATTTGAACACAGGTCTTTCTGATATCCAGATGAGCAAGGCTTCCCTGTCATCTTTGCCCCCTGTTCTCAGGACTTCAGCCCCAGTGGGGCACTGCCTGGGAGGGAAGTAGAGAAGGGAAGTCCATGCTCTTGTCCACCCAGCAGCAAGATCCTGACCGTGGCTGTGGGCACTCAGGGCACGTGATGTCAGCTGCCCCTTGGTGCTTCAGAGGAGTGAGCGGGGTGCAGGTGTTAGGTTCAGTGGGGTGGACAGCTGGTCCTCCGCTCTTATCTGAGGGACCCTTCCACTCTGCAGCCCCAGCTCTTGGCACAAACAAGGCTTCCGAGACTCCTACTGCAACCCAGATCTCCTGATTTAAAAAAAGAAAAGATAGTAAAGATAGCTTCTCAAATTGTATGCTATTTTCTTAAAAGCAGGCCCCACCAATTTCTATCTAGCCCTGGGCCCCTTAACCACAGCTCCAGTTGGGAGAGGGGGGTGTAGAGGAGTGCAGTCCCAGCATTGTGGGTGAGCAGGCTTGGGGGGGCATCCCAGCCTGGCTTGCAGACCCCCTAATCCCCCACCAATGGAATGTGCTTGATTCTAGGAGGCTAAGGTTTTGCAGAAGTCCCCTTTAAAAAGCCCAATGTTCAGACAGGCCTGTGGCCCTGCTGTTTGATGGTTCTTGATGGATGAGCCTCCGACCCTCCTGCCGAGCCTCCTTGTCCCCCCTCCTCGTGCACCCCCCTCACTCTGTGAGGTCTGGCTTCTGCAAGGAAGCCTGTCAGTGTTGGGACACGTTAGCCCATGGCCTGCAGCAGCATGGAGGCCTCTGAGGGGTGCCTGCCGTCTGGCCCTCTCCTCACAGGGCTCCTCTAGCCCCATGCCTCAGGCTCCTGGGCGCTTCCCTTTCAAAGCTGCAAAATTATCGCCATTAATGCAGCTTGTCTCCTGAAGGCCCGAAAGTGGAGCAAGAAGGCCCTGGCAGCGGATCTGGTTATTGGGGGCTGGCTCAGTGGCTGTTGAGTGGGGCTTTTGTCCGTGGGAGGCAGGGGCTCTTAGGACCACCCTGGGACTGTGGCACGTTCATCTGTGAACCTCTGTGGAGATATGGCCCCTGCCCAGTCCCACTGAGGGAACCATATTGGAGCTGGGAGCACGGGGAGCAGCAGGTGAAGTTCCTGGGGTCAGCCTGCACCTTCTGAGAATGAGTGCCTCCTCACATTCTGTGCCCTCTGTACCTGGCTGGCCTCAGTCTTGTCCTGGCCCCATTTGCCTTCAATGGAAAGCCTGCCTCGATCGCCCTCATACCCCACTCTGAGAGTCGGGGTCCGAGGGACCTCAGAGGAGTCTGAAGGGAAGGGCAGTTCAATCTGGAGACTTGGGGACCCACTTTGCACATCAGCATGTGCCAGTCGGGGATCTCAGGCTGGGAGGGGTGGGTGGGCAGAGGAAGTGCTGTCCAAGTCAGCTCTCCACGCTCAGGGCCCTGCGACCTCACAGGGGAGCCGCAGGGTGTAAGCTAGACCGACCTCATCCCGTAGAAACACAGCACATCTACAGATGAGAGGCCCATGTTTAATTTTAAATGTCTAAAAGTCAGCTTAAAAAAGGGAAAGAAATAGGTGCAATTCATTTCAATAACATTATCATTTTAGCACGAGTCAATGTAAAGAAGTATTGAGATATTTTATATATTTTTAATCATGTTTTTGAAAGCCAGTGTATATCTTACACTTACAGCCCAGGCCCACTTGCACTAGCCACACTTCGAGTGCTTACCAGCTAATGGGGCCCGTGACGAGCCTGTCAAACAGCAGAGCCTGAGACCATGTAGCTTGGGCCAGGGGGGACAGCACCTTCATTTCAAAGAGAGATAAAAAAACAGATAGGATGCACCAAGGCACGGCAGGTTTGGGAGACTTGGACAGGCTGAGGGGTTCCTCCTTGGAGACTTTTCAGTCTGGGAGGGCTTCTTCACCCCCTCGCAGGTTGAAGGCAATCAGAATGCAGGATGGCTCTTGAGCTCTGGCTTCTGGCTGTGCTTCCAGAATCCCCGTGTGCAGGGCATTGCCGTGCGTGTCACCCAAGAGGCAGTGTGAGGCAGGGAGCTGAGCACTGGGCTGGGAATCAGGCCTATTGTTCCAACCCCAGCTGGGCTTTGAACTCTGTGTGATGCGGGCAGGTCACATCCCCTCTTTGCACCTCAGGTCTTCATGGAGAAATGAGCAGGCTGGTTGGTTCTCAGTTCCTTGGTAATCAAGGGCATGGAAAGAACGTACTCAACACCTCTGCCTGCCACCGCACACCTGAAACCTTGAAGGCTCGTTGAATGGCGGAGATGAAGGGGATGATGCAGGGGCTCCCACAGGCTTGGCGACAGCTCTATGGGGCCGTAGACTAGAGGGAAGGGCTTCCACGTTGGCACTCTGCCAGGCCCCATAATGTTGCCACCTGCCCAAAACAACCCCCCCATACACACTGGCCTTCCATGCCTCCAGTCAATTTATAGATGCCAATTTATATATCGAGGTCTCCAGTAAACCAGATCCTCAAAGTACCACTGCTCCAGGGCCTCATGTGGCAGGGTGAGATACCTTTTTCTGACACGTAGAGGGATTGATTCCTGAGGACATCTCCGTAGGCCCACTGCCTCTCCAGCCTAGGTCAGCTGAACAGATTCACTGAAAGATACAAGGTCTTTGGCCTCAAGAAGCTTAGGATCTAATCTGGACGAGATGGATTACACATGCAAACTCAACATGTCCAGGAGGTGAATGCTGAGGCACCAGGAATGGCAAAGGCAAGAGAGTGGAGAAGTTTCAACAGGATGAATGGTCAGGAATCCAGCCAGAGGAGGGGTTGGGATCTGAGCCAGCTTGGAAGAGGGGACAGATCACTTCAAGGAGCCAGTGAAGCCCACAGTTATGAGAATACACAGTATGTTCGGACTCCCAGAGTAGGATTGTAACTTGAGCCCATGGTTGGCCAAGCAAGAAGAGGCCGTAGGTCTGGGGGCAGGAGGTGGGCCAGTCCAGGAAAGCTGAGTTCCACGCTGCGGAAGCAGTAGCAAGTATGGTTCCTGAGTGGGAGACGTGCATAAAGTGGTGTGTTAGGCAGGTGAATTTGAAGGCAATATGCTTGGAGAGGCAGGCTGACCAGAGGGCCAAAACTGAAGGCATGAGACTTACACGGGAGGTCTCACGACAATTACTGTGACAATAACTAACACTGAAATCCTGTGCAAAGCCCTTCATTCCTCTTCTCATTTAATCCTCCTTCAACATGGTGACATACATAGAGTGGGGATTATTGTCTGCATATAAGAGATAAAGAAACTGAGGCTCAGGAATTAATTGATTTGGCCAAAAGGACCAAACTGGAAAATCAAACTCAGGCTCTACATATCGAATCCTGAACCCTGTCTACTAACCCATGCCTCAGTGGTCCAGGTTAATGGGGGCCCAAAAGAAGAAGGCACAGACGATCAAGAGAGGCTCCCTGGAGGCGGGGCGAAATATATTTGGAGGAAAGTAGAACTCAGTTGACCAAACATCCCTCAGAAGTTTTCACACTGTAACACTGATCTGGTGCACCTGGTCCAACTGATGCTGAAATGCCAGGCTGGGAGTCAGCCAGACCTGAGTTCAGGTCTCAGTTGGCCATTCACCCACTGTGTAACTTGGGCACTGTACTCTAGCTTCTCTGAGCCTCAGTTTTCTCATCTATAAATGAAGATACCTGCATACAAGGGGCTTGTAAGGAACGAATGAGATCATTAGAATTAAGCGCCCAGAGAGACCCATTCTCAATCAGTCCCTCAAGTATAAATTAAGCCAACATTGCTGCATGTGCTGACCTACAAGCCTCCAGAAGAATTAACCAGACCACCTCTTCCCCTTGCAACTGCCCCAGCCTCATGGTAACACCGCCTTCCTCAGACCTCCTCTGCTTCCAAGGATGCCCACACACCCACTCTGATCCACGTGGCCCCGAGGAGCAGGGGCTCAGAGGCATTTCTGCATCCTGGCAAAGGGCTTCCGAGAAGCTGTGCTGAGCCCTGTGAGTGCCTAATGACCATGGGAATCACTTAGCGAGAGGGAGACCCAGACCTTTGCCCTGGCGCTGCTCACAGCTGATGGGGTTAGATGGGGTTAATTGGGAATTCTCTTTCCCTGCTCAGGGCTGCTGGTGGGGGTCCAACTCCCCGATGACCTGGGGACACATTAGTCAGTGATAAGTGGGGCTTTCCAGCCCCTTTTATCATGTTTACAATACACTGACTCTTTTCGGACAAAACCCTGCTCCCCCACCTTGCTCCTGGCTGTTATGGCTACATGAGACAATTTGCTGATGGACTCTCCTCCAGAGGGCAGCTTCCTGGGAGACCCCTCCCCAGCTCCTGCAGCACCTGGGGCAACATCCCCTCCACCTGGTGGGTCCCAGCAGGGGCCACAGATGCTTGTTTTTCTCAGCTCATTGCAGCGTCTGAGTTCAGAAATGTCATCCCTTCTATCTGCACAGCTTTAATCGAAGGGGTTGGGGAGCAAACCCAGAGGCAGTGAGATTATGTTTCTTTGGCTTTGGTGGGGTGACTAGGGTTTTGTTGCTGTTCAAAGTGGAAGCCGCCAGAGGCGTCTTACTGATCTGTGGCAAGGCCCTGTTTGGGTCTGCAGGAAGGAGGATACAGAAGCTACCTGCCGCCAGGCGCCATGTGACTGCAGCCTGGACCTACTCCCCCTCTCCCACGGTCAGCTCCGGAAAGCAAATTTGTCTCTCCGAAGCTCAGGATGTCTGTCTAGGAAACCAGGATGGTGAAGCCTGTCCTGCCTCCCACCAGGCAGTTATGAGCACAGAATGAGAAAAGGCTGTGAAAGTGCTTAAAAAGGAGGCATTTTGTTTAGCACTCTGCACTGATTGCAAGTGACGACTCTTTCCACAAGAATGGCTCCACTGATCAGGCAGTCTGTAATTGCCCGAAAATCAACTTTCAAATAATTCTGGGCTTCTGGAATGGCAGGGAGGTAGAACACTTAGGAGAGTGAGTTCTTTAAGTGGAGTCCATTTCCAGTCAACAGGTATTTAACAAGCACCTCGAGTCACTGAGCTGGATGCCAAGGAAATGCAAGAATGAAAGATACACCTCCTGCCCTCAGGTTAGTGGACAGAGAACTGAGACACCTGTGACAAATGCTGAGAGGGAGGGAGCACCAGGTGCCAGAGGAGCATGGGAGAGGAATTCTAACCCAGGCTGGGTGTCAGGGGTGCACCCCAAGGGAGGTAAAACCAAACATCCAGAGAGTGGGAGTTACTCAGGCTTGAGGCAGAGGGGAGGGTGCTTGAGGGAGAGTGAACAGTGCATGCAAAGGCCAGAGGACACACAGGCCTTGTGATAAGAGCTGTAATGACTCTAGTTAGGATGGGGGAAATGACCAGGGATGCGGCCAGTAAGGAAGCTTTCACTGCCAAGTGTGTGTCTGAGGCACCAGGGAGCTATCAAAAGGCTTATGACATCAAATCTCTTTGTTAGAAAGATCTTTTGGGCAACATTGAAGAGGATTATTGGAATGGGAAGGGAGTGGTTGAGGAGTGACAAGGACCTTTCAGCAGGCTCTCACGGTTTCATGGAAGCAGTGAGACGTATTCGCAGCTGGCACCAATTACTCCAGGTGGCACTTGAGCATTGGCTCGGGTGGGATAGACAACAGGTGCAAGGGAGCTGGTCAGGAGGGAAGAGGAACAGAAGGTATGTGGTCAGGGGTGGAGCCCAGGGCCGGGGGAGTAGAGGGACCACTCATAGTTTGGTAGAAGGGGTAACAGAATTGTCTATTCAATTTGATCGGGATGGCCAGAAAGACACAAGAGATTAATGTAGTTTCAGAGATACGAGTGGTTTCATCAAATTGGAGAGACCAAAAGGACTCTTCAGATGGATGTGTTCCAAGTTTATCAGACTATAAAGAGAACAAACAGGCAGACGATGGATTGATTTGTCAAATCCTGGAGCAGTAGAACTGTGGGACATCTCTTGAAGTTCAAATACAAGGAGAGAGCATGAAGTCATCATAGTGATTTCCCAGAAATGGCCTTGATTCCATTATTAGAGGCTCAAAACCCTCCAGACAGTCCCCAGCGCCACAAGATGGAGACAAAGTATTTTTCCTGTCTGCAGTATGACTTTGCTTCACCATTCCAGCTTCACCTTTCTGTACAGCAGAACCCCTCTGCTCTAGCCAAGAAGAACCACACAGACTGCCTCTTGGGACTACCTACACCTTCCCAACTTAACCTCTCTGCTTGCCAGGAATGCCCTGTGCCTGCCTCTCCCTCCGTATGTCTTAACCCTTCTTGTATTTTAAGGTCCAGCCAAAATCCCATCTCTTCTGGAAAGTCTTCCCTTCTCATCCAAATTCAAAGGGATCTCTTCCTTTTCTGCATTCTAACAGAATTTAATCGTCTTTAATACTCATTACACATTCTCACCTTCTCTTGCGTTGTTACCCCTTTATGAGCCCTGAACCCCGTCTCCCCGATTAGATGATAAACATTTTGAGGTTGGGAATCTATTGCTGCATAACAAACCACCTTGAAATTCAGTGGCTTAAAATATCATGCACTTTACTATATCTCTTGGTTTTGTGGGATAGTAATTGAGGCAGAAGTTTAGCTGAGCCATTCTTATGTTTCATATAGAGTCTGCAGAGGTCACCTGGTGGGATTTAACAGGTGGATAGACTAGTACAGAGGGTATGAGGTGTCTTCACTTGCATTTCTGGAGCCTTGGCTGGAAGACTGGGCTCTCGGCTGAGCACACTGACTAAAGCACCTGCAGACATGGCCCATCTGGCATGAGGGCCTCAGAGTAGTCACACTTCTTCCAAGATGACTCAGGGCTACCAGAAGTACTGCAAGAGGCTGGGAAGGAAGCTGCAAAGCTTCCTATGACCTTGGAAATCCCAAAATTTCACTTTTGCCACATTCTACTGGTCAGGCAAGTCACTAAGACTAGCTCAGATTCAAAGGGAATGGAATTAGATTACCTCTTAACAGGAGCAGTAGCAAAGAATATGAGGCCATCTTTATTCTACCAACCAATACTGTCCTGAGACCTAGGCAAGCAGAGTCCCTGGCCCTGGGCCTGGGCCTCAGGGGGGCCCCACACTGTGAAATGTTACTTTTGAATTTTTCTAAGTTCCCTTTCAGTGGTTGGGATTGTCCCCATCTCTTTCTTCTCTTCAGGATACTCTCCAACCCTGCAACTCATGCATGGGTTGACCAGGTGCTCTGAAAAGCTTGCAGGGCTCATGCCTAAGCGTTGTCTAGGACAAGCTGGCAAGCAAGTTGCTTCTATTGGCCAGCATAGTATTTCTTTTTGGTACAGCACACGACCAGGCCACCGGAACAGCACCTACTTGCTGACCTGGAGGTGATTCCCATTCACATTGGATACAGGACGAGTTCAGAATTCTGGGCTACTGACAATCCACTAGTGACCTTTGAGGTTGAGCCACCTGTGTGGGTCTAAGCCATGGCTCTTGCCAGCCTGTGTCTGACCACATGGCTGCCTCCAGGCTACGGTGTCCCAGAATAGTGGGGTGGCAGCACCCTTTGCCCTGTGTGGAGGTCCCCATTACTACCTGGTCAGGGTGGTTAGTCCACCCCCTCCACAGGCTTTGTGCCACATGCCAGGCAGTTCTCCAGAGGTGCCTATCTAATCTCCACTCGAGGCCATTGCTCTGCAGTGCCAGCTTGCTTTTACAGTCAATGTCCTTTCTTCCTTTTGATCAATGTAGTGACCCGAGGAGCCACCAGGTCAGTCTTAAGCTGGTTCAGGTGAGGGCCAGGTATTTCTTGCATGCACTATCTTGCTCCACCCATTGGACCCTAGCCTATCCACTCCTTCCCCTCTGCTAGCTGGTTTCAGTGCATGGAAGGCAAGGGCGGAGTCAACACAGAAGGAGATCATGTTCTAGGAGTGTAGTGATTAACACCTCAGAATCCAAGAGAAGATGTGGTTGGAAGATATATTACTGTACATTTGCACTACAAAATGTTTTTAATTTTATTTTTATGTATTGATTTATTTTAGAGCGAGAGAAATATAAATGTGTTGTTCTAGTCACTTATGCATCTATTGGTTGTTATATGTACCCTGACCAGGGATCAAACCCACAACCTTGGTGTATCAGGATGATGCTCTAACCAAATGAGCTACCCAGCCAGGGCCTGTACTACAAAATTCTCAACAGTGAGTTATTATTCATATTTCACTGCATACCCTAGGCAAAACCTGCCATTACCTCTATCCCACACTTATCACATAATATTCTAATGATCTGTGCAGATGTTTCCCTCCCAGTGTATTAAAAAACTTCTATGGCAAGCAGGTGTCTTACTCATCTTTGTGACACAACCCTTGCATTGTATTGGATGAGCTCAGTGAGTATATGTCAGGTGATTCATGAAAAGAGACCACTGATGAGCCTAGAGAACAGTTCTAGCAGAACAAAGGAGAGGCTGGAGGGCAAGTCAGTCATAGAAAATGTCAGCAATGTAAATCAATTGGTTGATCAAGTGCTGTAGCCTTAAAAGAAGAAGAATTGGGATAGAAGTTAAAAGCGCAGCAAGATGGAGGGATGGGGTTCTCTTCTCTTTAGAGGAAGGACTAAACATATACAAAGTCCTAACAGACGGAGTGGCAGAGGGGAGGTCCCCTAGACTTCGAGTTCTTCATCTGCCTTACCCACGTCACAGGGATGTTGTGAGGTCCAAAGAAGAACAAGATACAGGCATAAACATTCTTGGAGGATATTTAAAATTTCTATCCAGCCTCTGATAGCTTCCAACTGCCTATAGAATAAAAAAATCTATAAATAAAAATCCAAGCATAACATTACAATCTCCCATGATCTGGCTCCAGATTTCCTTCTAATTCTATTACTGCCCCAAGCACCCAAAACACAGCCACAGCAGATTCATGTTCTTTTCCCCATTTGCTTTTGTTCAAGTTATTTTCTCAGCTTCAAATGCCTCCCCTTCATCTCCACCAAGCCAATACAATAAACATTTACTGAGTAGTAGTGTGTGCAAGACACTATTAAAATTCTATTGATCTTTGAAGGCCCTATTCATGTTACTTACAAGTCCCTGAACACTTGCTCTTCTATAGGGAAATGGTTCTTTATATCAATTGTAGCACTTATTGTACCTAATAATACAGCTCAAGGGCATGACTAGCCCTCCCAACAGAAAATGAAAGATGAGAGATTTGAGGGCTGTGTCTTACTAGTATAGTATTCCTACACCTAATATCCATGCCTTGTAATAGTATGTGCTCATTAATAAATAAATATTAGAATAAATGGAAAAATGTTACAGAAAAAAATGTACATGGATAGACATTCTCTCAAGACACAAAAGTGGGTGGGATCCAGGATACAGGAAAATAGAAGCACCAACTTGTCAAAGGAAGAGGAACGTCTCCTCCCTTGGGAGGAACCACAGATAAGCCTAGTGGGATGGAAATGGGTTAGGCCTATGTGGCGAGGCCAAAGTGTCCAAACCCTTCAAGTCCTAATTCCAATGCCACCTCTTACATTAACTCTTCCTTCCATCTACTACCAGAGCCGATCCCAGCTCGGTTCAATATATTTGGACTTTCCACCTTGTAGACGTTTATTTGTGTGCATAATTTATCTCCTTTCCTAGACTTCGACCTCTTTGAAGGCAGGAAGAACCTGATTTCCCCCACAGCGTACTTAACACAGTAACCACTCATTCAATATGGGTTTACTGGATGGATAAATAGTGTGGAGGTGGGGTAAATGGGCGGTCAAATGAGCAGACAAATCTGAGATAGCAGAAGCTTGTGCCAGAGACTCCGGTGAAGAGCTAACTCTCCGGATCCACAATTAAAAGTTTAAAGCGAAGCCTAGCAGCCACTCTCCCTACCCTTCAGGGGTACCTCTTCCCTAAGAGAAGAGTCTCCCCATTCGGTTCCAACCTAGCTCTAAGGACCTCGCGCCAGTACTCTGAGACTGCCCTTGTCAGTGCCTGACTCAGTGTTGAACACAGTCTCCCGCGAAATCCTATACCTCCTGGTCCCCCATCTAAGACCGAACCGCTGACTACATTTAACCTTTTTCTCCTGGACTCTTTTCTCGTTCCCCTTTCTTTTCTCGTAACCGCCACCACCAGTAAGGCGTGCGGAGGACAGCCCTGGCCGGTAGGGTTGAGAGGGTCCTGAAACCGGAAGCCGAAAGCCGGAAGGAGCGCTGTGAGGACGTGTTCGGAGGAAGTAGGAGCCGGACCCTGCAGGGGCCGCGTCATGGAACAGCTGTACCAGCAAACTCACAAGTGAGGGCCGCGTCGGGGCACGGGTGGGACGAAGCTAGGCTGAGTGAGGCCAGCTTCCCAGGATGGGGCCTGGGGCTTCCGCCTTGGTGGAGCCCGACTTCTTCCGCCGTAGCTCTCCTGAGGGCAGCTCGGAAGTTCTCTGTTGTAGGGGGGGATGTCCAGCTCAATGGCGAACGCAAAGTCTGACCTGGGACCTGAGATCTCCGAGGCCGTGATTACCTGCTGGGTAGACTAGGTGAAGTCGCACCTACAGGTTATAATACTTTGTCTCGCACCTGCCAACTCAGTCCTCGGGGTTGGTAGAGATCTTGGAGAGACACTGGGCCCTGTATAGAGGAGTTTGCAGTTTAGTTGGAGAGTCAGGCAGTGTACGAGAAAGAGCTAACGTGTAGCAGGATAGCATCGAGGGTAAAATGAGCAGTACAAACAGGATCAGCTTAAGTAATTTAGAAGGATCCATCACTGGGCTAATGTCAGAACAAGTTTCATTATAGCTCGCAGTTCCTGAACGATGTCCGTCTCCACTCTTGATTAACACTAATCTTGATGCTACATTGTAATTTTTTCCTTTATTCTGATTTAGTTTATACTAAAGACCGTATTTTTATGGTACAAAGAAATTGCTGTATAATAGCACTACTTGTTATTCCTGTCTAGTTACAGATTACCATTAAAATCAAATTTCGATTTGGAATACCTATTTAAATTTCTTGGTAGTATCCTTTATTAATATTGTCCTGTATTTTTGGAATTTGCTGAGATACGTAGTTGATTATGGTAATAGGGACCATACCTATCTTGATATTTTGGAAAGAACTTCTGTGATTTATTTCATTTTTATTGTGGTAAAATATACATAACATAAAACCACATTGATCATTTCTAAGTGTACGAATCAGTGACATGAAGTACATTCATAATGTTGTGGAACCAGCTGTTCATTTCCAGAACTTTTTCATCAGCCCAAACAGAAACTCGGTGTACCCATTAGGCAGCATTCTCCCATTCCTCCCTCCCCAGGCTCCTGGTTACCTCTGTTCTAATTTCTGTCTCTGAATTTACCTGTTCTAGTTATCTCATACAGGTGGAATCATACAGTATATGTCCCTTTGTGTTTGGCTTATTTCACTTAACATGTTTTCTTTGTGTCTGTCCTTCTTCCTCATCTGAGGACTTTTTTTTTCCCCATTGCTTTTAGAAAGAGAGGAAGGGAGAGAGAGAAACATTGACCAGTTGCCTCCTGTATGTGCTAGGACTAGGGATCATGTGTACCTGGACTAGGGATCAGACCCACATCTTAGGCATGTGCCTTGACCAGAAATTGAACCCGCAACCCTTGGGTTAAGGGATAATGCTCCAACCGAGTGAGTCACACCAGACAAGGCTCACTTAACATGCTTTCAGAGTTCATCTATGTTGTAGCCTATATCATAATATCACCCCTTTTTATGGTTGAATAATATTCCTGTGTGTGTACACAACCCACACTTTGTTATCCATTCATCTG